>NW_026571153.1:12998105-14408074 GCF_026225935.1 Boleophthalmus pectinirostris | reverse complement strand
TATACAGACCCACAGACAAGGACATATACGTTTCGACAAGGAGAAAGAGGTAGCTATTTTTGATGTATATGAAGGTGTAATATATAAAGTCCAGAATTCCGAGATAACAGTAATTGTAATATTTCCTCATCAAAAACATACCTGGAGTTGTGTTTTGTTTCATTATTACCACTTTCTGCTGACAAAAACTAACATTTTGACTAATTCGGGTACATTTACATCATAGTAATGTTTATTAATGTACACTGTCCAACTGAAAAATGAATAAATAAACACACAAATCCTGCATATTTAGGCTGAGTTCTTCTCTCAATCCGAAAACACCTTAATCCACCTTGTGATGTCATGTTGTAATACAGGAAGTTGCTCTATGTCTTTAAACTCCATACGCCTTCGCTTGAAAAATTTGGATAATTTTAGCTCTGGGATTGCCAACCTATACTGAACAAAAGGTAAAAGGTAGTTGCAGTTGTTTGAAAACTACCACTACATGACATCACAAGGTGGAACAGAGCATTTTAAGCTTTGGAGATGCAGACAACTAATAATAAATGATTACTCAAACATGTGTCATGAAACAAAACACAACTCCAGTTATGCTTTGGATGAGGTAACATTATAACATGGCTTAAAGTGTTTCTGAAAAAATGAATTTCAAAGTGTTGTTCAGGCTAAAATCCAAATCCAATGCTAAATCTAACCTTTGATGTGACTTGTTGCGAAGAGGCAATTATTATTATGTTTGTGAGTTAGTCATATTTGCTTCTTTTTATTTGGATGAATCATTTACCCCCAAACTATGTGCATTCCCAGCTAAGGTTTTGTTTTTTTGTTTTTTTATGTAATATGAGGACCCACTTCAAACAATGAAGTCACCACCTGTCATTCTAACATGGCTAACATGTTTTGTTTAGTTTTAAAAAAAATATGTTTATAGTGTTTATTCTTATTCCATTTCCAGACTGTCTGCTGCTAATAAAATGAAACATGCCATACATACATCTTTTTAACTCACAACTGATTAGTAAAGAAACAAATCATTATAGGCTGCAATTTATAAATCTCATTACTTTGTATTTCAATTAGTCTTATCTACAAATGGTTGTCATGGATATGTTATTGCTTTGCCAGGAATGTTCCACAATGCACTGAGTTATTGGTGTCTTTATTTCTTCAACATACCTTCAAAAACATGCATTATTACTTTGTCCTGGGTCACCTCTCCATAGATCTAACCCATGGGCCTCCAACTTTTTTCTTCGGGTGAGCTTCCTTTACAAAACAAAAATCCCAGAGAGCTACTAATTTTAGCAGTCGCAGGATGTAAAGTACACATCAAAGCCATGGCAAGAGTTAGATGGGTACAGTTGAATAAAACATAAATCATTATTAATTGTGAGTGCACAAAATCAGGCATCAAAATGAAAGATTAGTAATAGGCATTTGATTTATCAAATTTGAGTTATTCAGGACAGTACATGTAATTCTAAAATTCCTTTGCGAGCTACTTGAAAGGGGGTGGAGAGCTACTGGTGGCTTCTGAGCTACAAGTTGGAGACCCCTGATCTAACCAATAATATGCAGTAATGGTTCCACATGTTAGTCTCCATGAACACACTGATTTGAAGTTTGCAACCCAAGCATGAAAAAAAAATCCAGTAAAAGCAGTAACATCTCCATTGAAACAAGCAAGTGATGGTCCCTCCACCAGAATGTTTTACAGTGTTGCTTTAAAGTTCAAAAATACCGTATTTTCCAGGCTATTAGGCTGGATTATAAGGCTCACTGTCATTGAATGGTCTATTTTTGAACTTTTTTCACAAATAAACCGCACTGGACTTTAAACGAAACACAACAGTTGGATGGCTCAGTTGGACTTTGTTTGGAGCGTTCACGGTGACTCTGGCTTTGTTCAGTTTTGTTCAGTTGTGGCGTGTAGGGAGGGTGCTGTCTGGGACCGCTGGATTGTTGGCGTGTTCGCAGTGACTCAGTTGTTCACTTGTGTCTAGAAGTGGCACATTGCACTCGCTTTTTCGGTTCGTTCCTCCATTCCGTTCCTCGGTCGTTGTCTGCTCCATGTGTCTTTGCGTGCTCTGCGGGTGGTGCGGCTTTGTAGTTTACTGAAGTCGTGCTGGGACACCCGAGTGGATTCGTGTGTAGGGCGCTCTGGACTGCGGGGCGCGCGGTCGTTTTTTGATGGGGTTGAAGGCTTAAGAGCGCGTCTAATAGCCCGGAAAATATGGTAGTACCTCCCTTTTATGCCACCTGCTTTCCTTTCATTTTCCTTTTTGTCAAACATATTTCATATCTTATTCCACACTGTCTTCACACCTGTAATGTGTCTAACTGGTTTTGCTCCTTTGAGATTACAGCACATCGTATATAACAATCACTCAAAAGATCTTTCAAAAATACGCTTTTATCTTCCATTAATGATGCGTTCTACCATATAATGTGTTTCCATGATAAGATTGGGCATTGATGTTAGAGGTTACATCCTTTGTTCGCCATTTAAAGCCCGTTTTCAGGTATGATAAGAGACCATAGGGGATTTCCTTTCCAGTGTCATCTTGTCTTACAGTTTGGTGCGCTAACTATTTCCCCACCGTTATTCTCGCCACATGCTCGCAACCCTGCCAATTAGAAGAGCCAAGAATCCTCCTGTTTTTTTTTGCTTCAAATCTTATTCATCCAGTCCTTAGAAGAAATGGGACAGCTGTTAACAAGCACTGCTATATGCACGTTATTATGGGCCAGTAAGTGACAGTGATGGCTTGAAGTTGCTCATAGAAAGATTTACTGTGGTGCTATGAGGACTTGAAAGTAGTTTTTGACAACTGAAGGCAGCACTGGCAAAAGCAAGCCTGTGGCAGGAAATATTCAAAATTCAAATATTCAAAGGAATCATTTCTTTACATTTTAATAAACCTACACAACATATCTTCATAGAACTTTGTAACCCAGAGACTTACGATGTCATAAGAGGAACTGCAGTGTTATTTGATGTGTGTATGATGTGTGGGTTAGTACATATGGATCAGTATGGGCACATGCTTGTCACTGCTATAAACCCAAAGATTTATGGATTCTCCTTCATTAAAATGCACAACAGTCAATATAATCAAAGCAGTAAATTTAAAAGAAGCATAATTCATGATATGGCTGTACTGGTAGGGCTGTAGGGATGCGCCGATCCAGCTTCTTCAGTTCAGATTCTGATATTGATATGCTGACTTCTCTGCTGATACGCGATACTGACCGATATCAGCGTGTAGAGACTGAAAATGGCACTTATTTTCTTAAAACTTAGTTAACTTCTAACATAAGAGATCCAATTGCGTAGGTTTGCATATAGACCGTGAGGACATGGTCACAACCAATATTTGGGGAATACAAAATAGTCTCTACCAATATTTGCCATTTTATTTTAATAAACAAAATATAAATTTATTCTGATATTTTTCCAAACTCAATAGTATTAATTTAACATGTTTTAGTTCACATTTTGTTTATTAGGCATTCTGAGTGATGTCATTAGAGGAGCCAAGAGCCTAAACTGGGGAAGCAGCAGGACAGGGCCAGCACCCGAAGACGCTGCACACCGAACTTTAAAAAACTTTTCAAAACAAACTTACTTGGCTTCATCTTCAATTAAACTTGCCTTATGATGAGTCGCTATGGAAAAAGAGCAACTATCACCACAAGTGCACCTCCCAAATTGAGCCCTACTCGTGCTCTGTTAGCAGCCGGACTCTATTGACAATATTCCATGGAAAAATGTGCGGACATTACTTCACAAATATCTCATCACCAACAAGCAAAGGGAAATCTGCTACAGACTTCTACAATGCTGTTATCCGCTAAAGAATCATCTTAGAAGAACAATGGACAAAAACTGTACATTATGGGAACTGAAAACTGAAACGACCTCTCACTTATTTTGGACCTGCCCAGACTCTGTGCGATTTTAGAAAGAATTTATAATATATATAACTTCTTATCCCATTTCACTCTTTCTTATAAAGATGTGTCTTTTGTTTTTTGCAGTGTGCATCATACGAAAAGTAAACAATATTATATAATTCATCTGTTAATCAAGTAAACTATCAGTTGGTTTCACTACAGAACAGAACAGTATGAATAAAAGTTTCCTTATGAAACTTTCTAACCCCAAATCAGCTTGTAAATAGTTTTTACAGTTACAATTACATCAGATTTAAAGCCCACAATGGTATCATCAATATCAAGGAACCGATACCCAATCCAGCAAAATTTTCAGTCTCAACATTGCTATTCAATACCAGTATTGATATCGGTGCATCCTTACTGCAAAATAAAACCAACAGGGCAGTACAGTACATTTCTAAGATTCAAATGAAGATCGAAAAATAGTTATATTATACTGTATGAATAACAGTTCATAGTGTAGCAAAAGAATTATGTAGTTAACTGCTCCTTTCAGATATGTATTTTATCTAGTCCCGACCCTTCCCAGAGCTGAGTCAGGGCTGTTGAAGCTACTTAAAATGTGATCACTTTGTCCAGTCGGCAGAACTCAAACTTCTTTTACTATGGACCCTATTAGTATGATCAAGGGATTACATAAACTTTATAATTTATATACACTAAACTATGCTTGGCAATATAAACATAATAAAACAATCCACAAAGAGTGCATCGAGTGTAACTTTTGTCCGAACCGTAAAACTTCCTGAAAATTTGATCTAAGTCAGTTGCTTGCGTGCTTTTCCCATGGCCCAAAGCCCTAGTTAAGTACGCTGCAGTAGTGTTGACCATCAAAGACTCAAAGTTGAGTTTTAAAGTGTCTCATCTCTATTGATTTATCAGGAACACGCCTTCCCGGTTTCATTATATGGGAGTTATCCAGCCTCATACGGGCAGCTGAGGGTGAGCTTTCTTTGTTGTAGAGAACAAAAATATTTCAATCATGTGCTGTTTTTGCATTTACTGACAATAAAATGAAAAGCCTGACTAATGAATCCAATTCGAGTGACTTAGGTTCCCCGCGGCTTTTTTCACAATTAATAGCCAGTTTAATTGCGCGGAGGAAAATAGGACCAGTTGGAGCCTAGCTGGAACAAAGGCTAGTCTGTGCATAAGGAGTTATTGCTGAGGTTTGCCCATTCTGTAGTCTTATGGAAACTTTTCTGCATATGTGAAGGGTCAAACTGAACTTTTGTTAAGTTACTGAACCATACTTATGATTGTGAAAATATACAGAACTTAAACAGCACATATTATCCTTTTTCTGTTCTATTTTCTGTTTTTTCCTCATCACAAACACACCTGGAGTTGTGTTTTGTTTCTTTCACGCATGTTTAACTCAAACCCTCCATATTCTTCTTTCGTGATGTTATGTCATGGGCTCCACTGTGTTTTTAAACTCCATACACCTTCAGTAGAATCATTTGGATACATTTCAGCCCTGGAATGGCCAATCTCTGCTGAACTAAAGGTAAAGCTGTTCACTTGAAAACAAAAATTTCATGACATCACAAGGTGGAACAGGGTGTGAAAGAAACAAAACACAACTCAAAATATGTTTGTGATGAGGTGACACTATTCTAACGTGGCTTAAAAGCTCACAAGAGTCAATTGTGTGTAATTAAGGACCTTTAAGCAGGCACAAGAGGGGAAAGTGAAATTGTCAGCAGTGGAAGAATGTCACAATAAGGTCGCATTTATATAGTACTTTTCTACCTTCAATGGGCATTCTAAGCCACTGACATCAAGTAACCATTTATCCATTCACACCCCAGAGTACGCAGACAAAACTGGTAAAGTGGTCTTGCCTGAGGATACAACAATAGAACGTATCTGTGGAAGCTGGGATCAAACCGTCAACCTGTGGGCTATTGAACAAACAGGGTTTGAACTGAACCAGACCACATAAACTCAAAACTAAAATGGTTTCTAGACCAGGACTAAACCAAGACTAGAAGAAGACTGAACCAAGTCTACATCTGGACCAAATCATGTTAAAGGTCCTACAGTATGCAAAATTGACTCTTGCACTGGAAAAAAACATATCTAGGGAAGTTAAAATGACTTAAATTAAGAAAATTTTACATTATTTGAGTAGATTCAACTTGATGAGTAAAATGATCTACCAATGGAATAAGCAACATTCGATTTTGTTTCATATTTTAAGTGCAAAAAGTCTTATTCCACTGGCAGATCATTCTACTTTGTCAACTCAAATCATGATAAAACTTTAGTAATTCAAGTCATCTTAACTCATCTAGATTTAGTTTTTTGCATTATGTGAGCTTTAGGTCATGTTAGAATGGTTCATCACAAACATACCTGGAGTTGTTTTGTTTCATTCATGCATGTTTGAGTAATCGTTTATTATTAGTCTGTCTACATCTCCAAAGCTCAAAATACTCCGTTCGAACCTTGTGATATCATGAAGCTGTAGTTTTCAAGTTATAACATCTACCATTTGCATTTTGTTCAGCAGAAATAGGAAAATTGAAATAATTAAAATGATTCTAGTGAAAGTGCATGGAGTTAAAAAAAAAAAAAAAAGAAAGAACAGAGGAGCACTTGCTGTCTCCTGACTCCTCTTTATTCCATATAAGTCCATGGTGTGTATCTGGAGTGTAGAGCTGGGTGCAGATGGTGGGTTCTTTACAGTGGGCTTGGAGAGGATTAGATGGGCAAAAGTGCAAACATTATTGAAGCCAAATCAGTGGCTCATTAGCATGTCAGGCTCTGGTTGTGTCATTGTGCATTCTCTCCACACCCACCTCATCAACAGAGCTCGCTGTTGTGGGAAATACTTTAGATTCCTTAAGTTTTCACACAAGACACCACCTGAGAAAATGTGTAGCTGTTCAAGAAGTATTTTGACGGCTATCAGAGTAGACAAACTGTGTTAAAATTCAAAGAATGAAATGAATACTTATGATAAATGATAAAAAAGAACCAAGTTTTAAAGCAGACCATACGGTAACACTTTATAATAACTACACCTTATATAGCCTTAATAAAGCATGAACAAAGACTTAATTAATAATGAACAAAGACTTAATTAATGATTCACGCTTAGTAACTACTTAATTACTACCTTAATTAGCACTTGCACTTAATTTGCCTGTGCTGTAAATAGTTACTCATAATTATTTCATACTTAATTACTCATGAACTAACCATTTGAGCATTTATTAATCATTAGTAAACTATGAGAGAATTATTTACTAATAATGCAATGATAAATTCAGGCAGCTGTTATCTGTTAGTTAAGTCTTTTTGAGAGCTTTTCTAAAGTGAAGACAAATTATCCTTTTATTAAGCATTTACTAAGCGTGAATCATTATTAATTAAGTTTTTTGTTCATTATTAATTAAGCCTTTGTTCATGCTTTATTAAGGCTAAATAATGTGTAGTTATTATAAAGTGTTACCAACCATACAATAAAACAAGAAACAACAACCAAACGGCAAAAACCAAAACAGCAAATGAACTAGCTTTAAACCAGGAATAAAATGGCTCTAAATCCATCCATACAACAAGAGATGTAAGACTATAAATTTTCTAGTGTTATGATTATTATTATGATGGAGCTCTCCCTGCAACTCCTCTTTGTGATAAAATAAGGCAGTATAATCTCATCCAAAGACATGCAACATTGCCGTATTAAAAAAAGAGTCTAGGGTTTCCCAGGATAATTATTTTCAAATCAATAACCTGATAGCCACCACATTCCCAATAGGAAGCATGGGCACGCTTCAGGCTCCATCGACTCCGACTCCATTTGACTTTGTTTTGAAAAATTGTCACCCCTTTCTCTGTAACTGCTGCTGTGAGCTTCTTCATTTTGGTCTTAAAATGGTCATATTAACCTGCTTTACATTGGTTCTGGTGTTTATTTTTCAAATTTTTCAGTAAATAAATTCCTATTTCTGATAAGGTACTCAGCTCTAAATTTCCCCTTATAACTGCCAGCCTAGTGAGCTTCATTTGACTGAAGCAGAATGCTATGGGTGATGCCACAATCCCTTAGTCAACTTTTTTTTTTTTTTGACAAAATACAATAGTAAACATCAGCCTCATTCAATTCGTGGAAACCATCTGACCTCACAGCGTTAGAATTTGTTCTCTCGACGGTAGCTGGGTACTTTTTTAATTTAACCAATCGCTGCTATTTGGTCGTGACGTGTGTAAATGTGCCGCTAACAGGGCTAACTGGTATATTAAGCTTTTCACAAATCCCATAGAAAGAAGGGCAATAAGGTCTTTCTCCTTGATGAAATTCACCAAACATTCTTTTTGTTCTGGCTTTAAATCCTCAATCTCTGGAATTGTTGAGAACACAGAATGTATGACTCTTCGCTGATTGGTTGTTGCCCGAACTTGCATTTCCAAGGTTTTTGTGAACCATCTAGTGTATTCCAATTCCTGACCTAGTCGCTGGAGAGAAATTAAATTGAGCGGAGACACTAGGTGGCGCCAGCCTGGCTAAGTAAACATAAAAACTAGACACAAAAATATAAAACAATACGTTGAGCAAACATAAAACAACAAAAATACCTAACCCACACCTTCCCTCCAAACACACACACACAAGTTTAATTTAATAAAAACAAAAAGTAGTGGTAGTAGTGCAGCATAAGAATACTACTAGGCCCCATTTATATTTATATTTTGGCCAATTTATAATTTATTTCCCTTTTTTTTTTTTTTTTTTTGGTCCACTTCTTTATACAGTCTGTGTTATATAGTTCTGCTTTAATGAACATACATGACATGTTGGATTGAACAGAAATTACCCCCATTGCCATGGGGTAATTTCTATCTGTTCCATCAAACACACTCTCATACACACTCTCATACACACTCTTATACATACAATAGTGGATTTCAAAAATGGAGGCAGAAATGTCTCACTACATTATTGATTACTGACGGTATAGTACGACAATCCTTAATTCACCTGCCACAAAATGACATACAACACACTGCAAAACATGTCAACATCGCCATGGTTCATTTCACCTAATACCATTATGCAAACATCCAAGTTCTTCCATATGCACACATGCTCGCTATGCCATGAGCTCTTATTTAGCATATTTTTAGCATTCGGGAGGGCATCAGGGACACCAGAAATAGCTTGCGGCTCTTGAACGCTGGGAGATAATTCAGGAAGACCTCCGGGCACACAAGGAAGGAAGAACTTCTTGTCACTTCAGATAAGAGCTAAGAAAATGGAACTTACCGTCTTGGGATCGGCTAAGTGCATGCTGCTGTCCCTTTAGCTTTGAAATGGGCAGGATACTATAGTGTTTACAGACAGACAGGTACCCATCTGAGCTTAATCTGCAATGCCAAATCCCAAAATGGCCGCTCACAAAAACAACGAGCGGAGGTGTAAAGTTGGTAACTAAATTGTAGCGCCGCTGTCACTCTGAAAGAATCCAGTTGAAATGTCAGGAGTGGAAATGTGGTTAGAGAGGATGTCCATCACTCGTAATAGACAAGAGATTGGATCCAAGTGCCCGCGTGTCCTTGAGCAACGGCACTAGTTTTGATTAAACTTGGGCTAAAAAGGAGAAGAATTTCAAAGTGTACTTTCTTTTTGGATCTCTGTGGTTCTGCTGTTGTCTTATTGTTGTTGTGAAATCGCTGACAGCTAGGTGGGCATGATAAATAAGGCTTTTACCAATATTGTGGTTTGATGGAGTCGGGAAAATATGATATTTTTATGGCTATTATGAAACTCTACTGCAACTACTACGATCATGCAATAACTCACTAAGAGGGCGCAATACTTGGTACTCACTTTACTATTTACAAAGCATGTTTATCCCCTGAGTGAAAGTGCAGTATCTTACTTTACTGAAGTAAACGCTGTATTTTTTGATATATAGAGAAATCATATCACAGTTAAATTGATGTTTCTTTCTCCACTTTTCATGCTATATTTTCTTAAAAGTGTGCTGTGTAACTTTTTTGGAGGAGTCCGCTTGCTTGTATCAATAAATTTATTACTGATTTGCCTAAATATGCCACAATATGACATTAAAGGTCCTATATTATGCTAAATTGACTGAGCTTTAAGTCATAGAATGCTGTTACTTCCTCAGAAACATACCCGGAGTTGTGTTTTGTTTCATTCACACATGTTTGAGCATAGCCCTTTATTATCTTCAAAACTCAAAATGCTCTGTTGCACCTTGTCATGTCATGTAGTTGTAGTTAATAGCTACTTTTTACGTTTAGTTCAGTAGAGATGGGCAATTCCAGGGCTGAAATCATCCAAATGATCTGTTTAAGGTAAGACCTCTGCCTAAATATGCAGCATTACTGTGCTAAACATGTGTGAATGAAACAAAATACAACTCCAGGTATGTTTTTTTGATGAGGAAACAATATAGCATAGACCTGAAAATAGTATAATAGTAAGACATGCTTTTTAAACATGTCTATCAAACATTTATTTCATTACAAGCATTGGTATTGCTCAAACATGCATTCTTATCTGACCTGTGATAGATAGATACATTTAAAGGGATAGTTTGGAATTTTGGACAAAGGACCTCACTTCCTAGTGAGCCAGAGTGTTGGAGACGTGTGGAGACACTTTTTTAAATATTCCATCCAGTCCTTGTATTTGCAGAGGTCGCTGGTGCTAGGCTAGTGCATGTCAATGGCCATAGTTAGCCTGACACTAGAAACAGTCTTACCCACTCCACAAAACACTCGAAGCAAATCTATTATTACACCAGACTGTCGGTGTGGAGGTCTGTGTTGAAAGAATAATGTTAGAAATAAAACTAACCTTGCATCGCATGAATCGTCACATGTTGAGGGACTATTTTCTCATGTATCAGTCTGCCACTGCCCAGCTTTCTATAAGGAAGTACAACTCACTGCTGCAGCTCAGACATAAATCCTTCAAATGCAAGGTTGGTTTTACTTCTAAAATTATTCTATTAACACAGACATTCACATCAACAGTCTGGCGTTATAATTGTTTTACTTCGGGTGCTTTGTGGAGTGAGTAAGACTGTTTTTAGCGGCAGGTAAACTATGGCCATTGACATGCGCTAGCCTAGCACCAGCGACCTCTGCAAATACAAGGACTGGATGGAATATTTTAAAAAGTCTCCACACGTCTCCAACACTCTAGGAAATGAGGTCCTATGTCCACAATTCTGGACTGTCCCTTTAATGCCATACTGTGGAACATTCCAGGCAAACCAAGAACCACCCGCTTGACCCTCCACTGTAAAAATTTAGCGGACAGTACAGTAAATGTGTCATGATTTTGAATAGCTCTAAACTTATGGCATAATCAATATAGCTTGCCTTTGACGGACAGCTGCGTGTAATCCCTATAACATACAACCACTGAAACAATCTTGTGGTCTGTTCCGGGGTCGAAGGTCAGCTGTCTTCCTGAATGTGTTTATTCTGAGGGGTAATTGCATCAGATTGAACAGTGAAATACCGTCACCTCTCGTTGCCCCCTTTTGGAAGATTAGCGCCAAGGCCATCGGGGGAATCGATCAGTCCGCCCTGTGTCTCTTTGAGGGATGGGAAGGTCAATGGTGGAGCTATTATTACTCAAGGGACGCTTTGATTCACAGGAGGCTAAGAAGTGGATGAAATTTATGGACAAAGACGATATCAGCTACATGACAAGCTGGAGACTGGTGCATGTTTATTTTGACATTAGAGATAAAAAGATATAACTTCAATCTGGCAACAGTCAATGTAAGAGTGCACTCGATCTCTGCTCTTATAGGTCGATAAAACCCCCACAGCAAAAGGTAGAATCCAGCTCCAATAAAATGGGAGAGAGTCTACTGCAATTACAACTACTACTTACACGACTACTACTACTACAACTACCACTACTCTGTTACTGTAGATTGATGGTAGAACTTCTGAAAACAAGTTTCTTCATTCATTGTAGACAGTTTTCCTATTCAGAGCTGTTCCAACTAGAATTTTCAATGCAACAGCTAAAAAAGAATCAAGCTGGATTACTTTTTTATAAAAAAAAATGCATTATTTTAAGTTTGAAAACATGCTTAAGAAGATGTGTACCAGAACCCTGCACCTGTGGGACCAGACGCAAAACAGTGTGGCGTGGGACACATTTTGAAAGATCTTTGCAGGCGGGACTGTAATCTGTCATCCCACCCGCCTGCTCTTGCATTGTGCATCCTCGCAAACTAAATATACGTAAGTGTAAAGTAAAATATACAAATGAATAATGTATGACTATTATACATACTTTGTGCTGGATATTTTATTTGGCATTAAGCAGCCTTAACTTGCGGACGTGGTCTAATCTCACGCATATTTTAGACACTTCCTTTCCACTTCTTCTTGACAGATCTTAAGAACGCGAATGTCCCCATCTTGCGGGATTTGCGGGTGGGGGCAGGCCAAAATATTGCAGATGCGGGTGGGAACTGGACGGAAAATTCTGTCCCGCGCAGACCTCTAGTGTGTACAGTTAATCCGTTTGAGAATTTATGATGTAAATTTGGTAAATTTGATGCTTTAATTGATTAAAAAGGTGTCAGTAGAAACATGTGAAGCGGTGTTATCGCAAAAATTCCATACTCAATACTGATTCTGATGCCACTAATAAAAAAAAGTATTTCTTTAGACAATAGAATATGATTTTCAACATTAAATTGTAGTACTTTCTTTTGTATTACCATCTGGTCTTATATCTAATCCTTCACTTGTCCAGGTAGGTTCCATAGTGGTCCATGGTCTTATACTAGTTCTATAGAGCTCAAGATCATTCTGAAAATTCAGGAAAGGTTCATGTCTGTCCTGTGAATGTGACAATTTTAGTATTGATATTTGCTCAAATGATTATCTGGTTTTAGTATCAATTAGTATCTGAATTTTGATACAAACGTCACTTATGTTTGGTATTCAGTAGCTCTGATTTAAAGTCTGATTTAGTCAAATATTTAAAGCCATACTTCTTCATTTTTATAGAAATAAAATCATTCCAAATATCACAATTGATCTGTACAGGTACATAAAAAGTGTGATAATTTCATTGCCATATCTCCCAGGCTTCGGCTAAAGTGTCCAGTATGCCTGAATAATGTATAATACAGGATGCTTTGTTCCCATAATGCACTCTTCACATTCTGAGCACATCCTCCTGGTGGTGGAAGGAGCTGACTAATCTTGATCCTTTATTTATTCAAGTTCAATAAGACCTATACATCAGCTTAAACCAGCCCGTAACTTCAAACACAATTTAAAGCCTGTGCAAATCAAATAAGAGATGAACGGTGGCAGAGTAGTTAGCTCTCCTTATATTTTGCTTAGATCATGATCTTACTGAGTTGGGTCAGCGTACTTGCCTGTTATGGCATCTATCCATTAAAAGATGCATGCTTAATTGCACTGCTGAGTTAACAAATAAATGGAAATGGTGCCCTATTTGTTTTTTTGTTTAGTCATCTTGCTGTCGGATTGGCCAGTGTTCTGTATAAACACTTCCTAAGACCCATATAGTTGCTGAGCTATAGGCTTCCCATCATCAAGAAGCAAAATAAGGATATTTTTTTGCGTAAGGGAGGGTGATATGCTAAAATATTCTTAATCCAGTTTCATAAAGCTTGAATAACCATATTATCAAAACTCATGTACACTTAATTACTTAGTGTCTTTAAAGGATATATATTTCGCAAATTTGACTCTTGTGAGCTTTCAGTCATGTTAGAATGCTGTTACATCCTCAAAAACGTACCTGTAGTTGTGTTTTGTTTCATTCACATGTTTGAGCAATCATGTATTTTTCATCTGTCTACATCTCCAAAGCTCAAAATGCTCCGTTCCACCCATACACCGTATATATATATGAATGATATGAACGTACTAGCCGCCATGTGCAAAATAGGAAGTTCGCCAAGAGGCTTATCGGCTCCTTCTGACCCTGCCTCCAATTGACTTTACATTGGAATCTTGTCGTCCCTCTCGCTGTAACTACTGCTGTGAGCCTCGTCATTTTGGTCTTAAAATGTTTGTATTAACCCGCGACACACGATCATAAGTTTTCACTTCGTTATTTTGTTCATAGATCAAGATATGAACATAAAACAGACCAATCAGAGGCCTTCATTCCCCGAGGTCGCCCCCACCAACGTTCGCAAGAGGTTTGATTGACAGCTAGTGCGTTACATTGCCAAGTAAGCCCCTTTCCCGCTTTCCAGTGAGAAGGGCCCGCACATTTCACGATCTCAATCATGACTGGCTCCTGTGGTTGCTGTCATATTCGCTGTCGGATTTACAAATATGGTCTGGCTCCAAATTCGTAATCTCTTATTGTCATTTCATTTGAGTGGAGCTGAACGCTATGGGTGACGTCGCACTTGCTTAGTCAACTTTTTTTATACAGTCTGTGGTTCCACCTTGGGATGTTGTGAATTGGTAGTTTTCAAGTTAACAGCTGCATTTTACGTTTTGTTTAGTAGAGACCAGGGCTGAAATTATCTAAATGATTCTAGTGAAGGTGTGTGGAGTTTGACACTGTATTACCAGTGTTTTGTTTTTGAGAGAAGCACTTCATTTTTTTTTTTTTTTATGAGGATACAATATTATAACATAGATCAGAAAATATTGTAATATAGGCCCCTTATGAAGTAACTAAAGTCATGTTCTGCTTCTGAAAATTTAAACTTTAATTGTGATTGGTTAAAACCACCTGTCACTCAGCTCATTATGCAGCCTGACCAATAGGACAAGAGGTTGGGATAAAATATAAAATATATGCGTTGGAGATCTGCATTAAACTGCAAACCAAAATACTGTATCTGATCGTCAAGGGGATCAGATCAGATATCCTTCAGACTTATCCTTGGATTAACATTTACGTCAATCATATTCAGCTCCCCGGTTGTGTTGTTTACAGTTGTCAATGGAAGATTATTGACTTGTTGTGTGTGTGGTAAGCGAATCTCCAAAATAACAAGAAGAAAAAAAAAGCTATTTGAGAAAGTGTGTATTAAACTAACACATTTACAGTAGACTGGCGGCACATGTGAAGACAGGTTTGAGCTGAAAAGAGAAGATTGAAAGGCAGACTCCAGAGACCGGCGCTGTGTCTAATGCGCATTGGACCATGAGAATGCACTCTCCACCTCAGTCCCACCCTGCTGGTCTTTTCAGGTAAACACGCAAAGCAACTCCAGCTGATAGAAAAGGAACATACACACACACATATAGAACAGAGAGAGGCATCGCACAAAGCTGGCATCATACAGACACTGCTACACAATACGAGCTCTCGTCCTCAGAGCAATGCAACTCCACAAACAACCACCATCGAATTTAGACAAGATTTAAAACATGAAAAGAACCAAAGATGGATTATGCATGATGCTTGAACAGTGGAGATGCTAATTATTAAAGCCACTGTATGTAACTTTTAGTCAAAAAATACTTGGTTTTATCTTTTTTGTTGTGTAAATTACATTGAAAAAAATGCATTCTTACTGTGAGTAGGGTTGTATCCCCACAAACCTGACTCGTATTTAGCCTCCTCCTGCTTCTTTCCATGCAAATCCCTTGGCAATAATATTCCACAGTATGGTATGAAACCTATCTATATTTTAAAGCAGGGGTCTCCAACCTTTTTCCTCTTGTGAGCTACTTTTTATAATTCATTTTAGTGGTTGCTCAAAATTTTGTAAATATAAGAGCCAAAGAAATGGTAAGCCAAACATGAGGTACAGTTAGAAGTTTAGTCTATAAAACATAACCCATTATCCAGTTATCAGTGCACAAAATTAGGCATCAAAATTATACATTTACAAAGGAAATAGGCATTTCTTTTTTAAAAATATAGTCAATCAAATTTGAGTTATTGAGTGCAGTATGTGTAATTCTGAAATCCCTTGGCGAGCTGCTTGGAAGGAGATGCTGGTAGCTCCTGAGCTACAGGTTGGAGACCCCTGTTCTAAAGTGTGGTTTTAACTTTGTTTTGGTGGTTTTCAGATTCTAGAGAGTGATTATGACATACTCTCAGGGGGGACATTTTGTCCTATAGATTACATTGCACTTTCATAAGAAATATCTGAATAGAAAATTCACAAATGTTAAATCTGGCCATTTATATTAGTGACTAGACCAAAGAACTCTCTCTATTGCAACACTAACTGTTGTTAAAATGTAGATTTATTTTAAGAATATTCATTTTTTGCTGCCTCCATCTGTACTAAATATGATTGGCCGATAGAATGTTGTGATGTCATTTGAAATTCAACAATTTACATGGATCATGCAGCTAACGCCACCTCCAGAAACTTACAGACAGTACTATTAAAGCTTTGTAAATGGATTAAAAGCAATCAGATAGAAGCTATTTGAATGGTTGCAAATGGCAATTCAAACCCAATTAATTAATTTCAGTAACTTAATTCCCTTTGTGTGTATCTTCTCTTGTATAACTCTGTAGTTCAGAGCTCTACAAACATGTTCTGAAATGTCTAGGATTCTTGTAGTCATTTAGCCGTTCATATTTTTGTCGAATCCTCGTATTAAAACAAGCACTTAAAAACTTTATTAAAGTAAATCTACTTGTAATTTCACTGCTTGTCAGAAAAATCACATTTGGCGTTGTTCAGCCCTCTTTTAGAGCTGCGCTGACATGTGCTAACGAAAGATGAAGCAAAAGTGATTATTAAAAATAAATTACTTTTTCAGTTTCTCAATTTCCAATTCTGGCCTTAAGAAGTGTATTCCATTTGAATAACAATTTTAAGTCTTCTATTGATTGTTAAGAGTGTCTTTAGAGCAGTTTTGGAGTTCTCCTCTCCAACAGAGAAACTAACTCGAGTGCAAATCTAATTCGCAAAGTGCTCTTTTTAAATTTGTTGTAATGCAGCTTGCATAATGCCTATTTATTCATTTAAAGAGCCCATATTACTCTTACATTTGATTTTCTGATCTCTGTTATAATGTTGTTTCCTCTTCACTAGAATCATTTGGATAATTTTAGCCCTGGAATTGCCAATCGCTACTGAAGTAAATGTAACAGGTAGCAAACTTGAAAACTACCACTTCATGACATCACAAAGTGGAACAGAGCGTTTCGAGCTTTGGAGATGAAGAGAAACTAATAAAAAAAAGCATTACTCAAATGTTTGAATGAAACAAAACACAACTCCAGGTATGTTTTTGATGAGGTAACAGCATTATGACACGACTTACAGCTCACAAGAGTAGATTTTGAGTCATTTAGGGCTTTTAATTCTGTTTATTTATTCATTCATTCAGTTGTTTTGTTTCACACACACACACATACACACAAAAACATCTTCACACATTCAACCAGCACACACCACTCACACGCAGTCTTCTCTTTGAAATTCACCCCACCTCTTCACCTCTGGTCCGAGGAGTAAATTCATTAAATCTGCACCAGTCCCTAGATGTTTTCGGACAGCAGTTTACAGCTCAAACATGGTCCTGCCACGAGCCTTTAAGCGCTCCTCAAATCTCGCCCCGACTTCCAACGCGATAATTAGTCCTAACATCTGTGGCGTAACCTATTCACCTCCGAGATCCACAAGCAGCCAATCCGGAGCTGCGGTCTCTCTTCCTCCTTCTGTCCCAGCCCGTGCTACGAGCAAATGGTGACCTCAAGAAACGTCGATTATTCTTGTAAACAAGTTTGGTCATGTAGAACATTCAATTATGCATTATATTAATAGCTGGGCTTATTTCACACATCCATTAGACTCAGTTAAACATGGATACTCAATCTTTTTAATAGAGCCAGAGCACTGGAGCTGTGGTGTGTTTTTCTTTTTCGCCGGACAAGGATTTAATCAGGGAATAATAATAATACTGTGACTGGGTGGCATTTTGCAAATAGCCTCGACATCGGATTACATTGCCTGGAAGAAATGTACCAATAATGTGATGGAGTCTTATAGTACGATGCATTATAAGGCAGAAATGAACAGAGGCGTAAGATGTACTTAGTCTGGTCTCATGGGATGTAACGTATAACCTATGTAAGCTATATTTGACTAAATGGACTCCTCCTTTAAGCTTTTAGCCGTGTGTGCATGTTGTTACCTTGTTGTTTTTTTTCATTCATACATGTCTGAGTAATTTTCATTAGTCTACATCTCCAAAGCTCAAAATGCTCTTTTTTTTCTTTCTTTTTTTTACATAGCGCTTTTCACAGACATGTCACAAAGACGCTTTACAGATTGTTATTCTTTCACTCCATACCCGGTGGTGGTAACTAGTATTGTAGCCACAGCTGCCCTGGGGGAGACTGACAGAAGCGCAGCTGCCAATCTGCGCCATCAGCCTCTCCGACCACCACCATCACACACACACCACTTTCATACTAGGCAATGTAGGTGAAGTGTCTTGCCTAAGGACATAATGACGATTGGTGCCCCACTGTGGCGCCTGGTGTTCCCAGTGATCTAAGTACTAACCAGGTCTGGCCTTGCTTAGCTTCTGAGATCTTACGGGATCAGGCTTTGACAATCCAGTATGGCCACTGTTTAACCTTGTGATGGCATGAAGTAGTTGTCAAGTTAACAGCTACCGTTTACCTCTACTTTAGTAGCGATTGGAAATTCCAGGGAATGAATGATTCTAGGAAAGGTGTATGGAGTTTAAAAAGACAGTGGAGCACGTCCTTCATAACCACATGACATCACAAAGTGTTTTCTGTCTGAGAGAAGAACTCCACCTAAATGTGGAGTTTGAGTGTTAAATGTGTGAATGAAACAGAACAAAACTTCAGGTATGTCTGTGGTGTGGGAAAAAAAGATAAAACATAGATCAGAAAATGGCGTGATAGTGCACCATTAAAGATCCCATATCTCAACAAACAGCAAAATGAATGAAAATGAACCTTTGGCCATAATCCAGTGTGTTTACATCCATCTTGTGTCATGTATCATCCATTAACATGCACTGGGTCAATCAAATAAATAAATAAAATAAATCAACTTTGTGGTAATCAATACATTTAATGCCAATGTACCATTTTAAGCACAGAGTCCATTATGTGGTGAAAACGGACCAAGTTACAGGTCCAGTCTGTGGAGAGGCAACCCCACTAACAGTAAGAGTGCATATTTTTCAAGAATTTTTGCACAATCCGTTTAATGCCGTACTTTTTGCATTCCAGACAAAACATTAGCATATCCATGGAGTAGTATTGCCTCAAGTTGACTTATATTAGTTTATTGAAAATGAAAGTATTTCTCATATTGGCACTAACGCTGTAACCTCTGTCACCAACTGGTACAAAATGTGTTGAAACGTGTTATAATTTATAACACCATGTTTTATTTGTGTTAGAATTACAATGTTTCCCTACACAAGTCTTAAAAAAAAAAAAAAAAACGATTTACATTCGTGTTTGAAAGACTCCCTGCTGATGTTGGAAATATAGCTGCTTGCTGTATTTTTAGTTAAAAGTTAAAAGACGCAGGCAAGAAAGAGAATCTAAGAAGACAGAGCAGAGGGGCTTCGCGATGAGACCCGGGGAGAAGGCAGCATCGTGCACACAAACCTTTTAAAGTGAGCTTCAGATGAGGGCACTGGAAGTCTCGTTTCTGTGAATAATGTACCACAGAGACGGAGCTCACATCTTCACAGCCTCCCATACACGGCACAGATGAGGGACGGAGGACAGAGGAGAGACGGGGGACAGAGAAGGGGATAGAGGAGGAGACAGGGGACAGGGAAGAGATGGCGAGGGACAGGAGATGGAGCGGGGATGGGGGGAGGGACAGGGGACCAAGGAAGGACAGGGGACAGAGGAGGAAACGGAGGATAGAGAATAGGAGACAGGGGAGAGAGGAGGATAGAGGAGGAGACAGAGGAGGGATGGGGAATAGGGGACAGAAGAGGGACAGAGGAGAGAGGAGGGATGGGGGACAGGGGACAGAGGAGGAGACAGGGGACAGGGAGAGACATAGAGGTGGGACAGGGAACAGAGGAGAAGACAGGGAACAGACGAGGGGAAAGGGGACAGAGGAGACGGGACAAGAGGGACAAAGGAGGGATAGAGGACAGAGAAGGGGGCATGGGACAGGGGAGGGACAAAGGACAAAGGAGGGAGAGGGGAGAGACAGTGAGGGACAGAGGAAGGACAGGGGATAGAGGAGGAAACAGGGGACAGAAGGGGAAACAGAGGAGGGATGGAGGACAGGGGACAGAGGAGGAGACAGGACAGTGGAGGGACAGGGGACTGAGAGGGAGACAGAGGAGAGGACAGAGGAGTGAGAAGGAGACAGTAGAGACAGAGGAGGGGACAGAGAAGGGACAGGGGACAGAGGAAGGACAGGGGACCGAGAAGGAGACGGTAGAAACAGCCAGGCTTTGCATCCAGTCTCTACTTATTAAATCCAGAATCATGCAAAACAAAAAGCAAACAAACAAAAAAACAATCATAGGATATGCTGAAATAGGTTCCTCCAATAAATTATTACAAATACATAATACATAATACATTCCGATGCATTGTGTGACCAAAGTTTCAAGTTTGAAAGTTTGTTCTGTCTCAAAATGCTCTCTTTGGCTAAAAAATTAAAATAAAAAAATCCAAAAATGTAAAACATCATTGGCAACAGCCACCCTTTAACTTTCATACTAAAGGAATACATGTTTGTGTATTGGATCACAAATCTTATACTGTAGTTCAAAATGTTAATACATGTACTAAAGCTTACTATTCTGATCCTATATGATAATTGCCTTACATGGTGCTTGGCTAATAATAACCTCACAGTTTCATGTCATAAGTCTGAACACGTCGCTGTGCTAACTGTTTGCCTGTTAGATTAGCGTCTTAGCACCATTTCTTATAACAGCAACTATCGACTGACTGCTGCTTGTACATGTCAATATCACACTTGGAGTTGGCCGCTTTGAGCAGGATTCTACACAGTTTGAAATCTGGTTTGAGTTTCTCTTTACCTCTGTGATAAATGCATGTAACCTGAGTATTGTACGAATTGAAATGTGTGTGTACTTAGACTAGGCCAGGGGTATAAGCTTTACACTTTGAGTTCATAGTAATACTAATAATGTTATCAGAATCCATTGCAATATGTGTGAAGAAAAAGCAGAATAAAAGTCTGCCTCAAGTGGAGGAGTTCTCAGGGTCTTGTTCATTTGTTCATGAGTGAGGGGAGGATGGAGCGTGAGATTGACAGGCGGATCGGTGCAGTGTCAATAGTGTTGTGGTCGCTGTATTTACCAGTCAGTTTTAGTTCCTGTCCTCACCTATGGTCATGAGCTCTGGGTAATGACCGAAAGAACAAGATCGTGGATACAAGCGCTCGAAATGAGTTTCCTCCGCAGAGTGGCTGATTGCTCCCTTAAAGATAGGGTGAGGAGCTCGGAGTAGAGCCAATGCTCCACCACGTTGAGAGGAGCCAGCTGAGGTGGCTCGGGCATCTGTTTTGGGGAGGTGTTCTGGGCGGGTCCCACTGGAAGGAGGCCTCAGGGAAGACTTAGGACACGCTAGAAAGACTATGTTTCTCAGCTGGCCTGGGAACGCCTTGAGGTCCCCCCGAAGGAGCTGGAGGAATTGTCTGGGGAAGAGGAAGTCTGGAAGTCCCTGCTCAGGCTGCTGCCCCCATGACCCGGTCCCAGATAAGCAGAAGAAAATGGATGGATGGATGAATAATAAAAAAGCAGAATCTATGCTTTCACTGAATACAATGCATAGAAAATATGTCAAAAGCACAATAAATGGTAAAAAAAAAAAAAAAAGTCCTACGCCGCACCCCTTATTATCTTGGTCATGTCTCCTCTATTGATGGTTAATTAAAAAATAAAAAAATGTTAAACATTTTAAAATGAAATTGAAATTGACATCCAGAATACCACCTCATGTAGACCACATCTGATACATTGTCGCTATCTCAGATTATCAGTAAAACTAATAATTATGCATTTACCATTTAGCTCTAAACTTTTCATCCCATTTCTAGATTTTTTCAGATTCACACAAGCCACTGGAAATTCCTCTCAGTGTTTGACCATAAATATTTACCAAGCACATCACGCTGGCATGCCTAATTTCGCGAATGGGCACGCGGGGGTCTAAGTAGTGCAGTTCATGAACCGAACCGAACATTATGTCTTAAATGCCTTCCTCTCCGCTCTCCAGCAGCAGCAGCAGCAGCAGCAGCAGCAGAGTCAGGACCAGGCGCTGTGATGTGTGAAGAGGCAGAGCGTGTGTTTTCTCAAGCTGAAAGGTTGTTAATTAGTGTTCATCACAAGTTCAGGGGCGTCATTTTCCAGTCTAAATTTAAAGATGTTGCCTTTGCTATTCTTGTGATGCGAAATGATTTTTAGTTTTTTTCAGTAAAGAACAAAAGTCAAGAGAAGAAAAGTTGTGTCAAGATGCTGTGTAATGCCAGACTTACTGTGTACTGTATATAGCGCTGGCCCTTTTGATGAATAATGGTATGTATTTTTGGACGTATAGTTCTTTTCCAGTGGTGAAGTAGCTTTTTTTGTATTGATATTTGTGAACTCAATCTTGTTTTTTTCTCTTTGGTTTTATTCAGTACAGTGGCCACAGCTCCAGCAGGTCTACATATCAAATATTATTCACAAAATTGAGGAGGAAAATGAATTACTGTAGCTTGGAATAGTTGATTTTGCAGGTGCCATGTTTGTAAGATGCAATTTTAACTTTTTTTCTAATGCACGTTCCAATACCTGGAGTTGTTTTGTTTCTTTCACGCATGTTTAACGCACAAACCCTACATATTTAGGCTGAGCTTTTCTCAAACTGAAATGTCATGTGGTAATACAGAAAGTGTTCCAACTCCATACATCTTCACTAGAATCATTTGGATCATTTCAACCCTGGCATTGCCTAAGTCATTTTTGGACCAAATTGAGTTATTTGTCTAATTCTACTTTCCAGACCCTGCTGCATTTGTGAGTGTCACTGGCTCCATCCCCCTAATGGAATGTTTTATTTCACTATCTGGGCTGTGCAGAAGTTTGGTCTCCAATAAGAATCAATAGAACTCGAGTATAAAGCTGCCTAAGTCTTGGTCAATTCAGCGCACAAATCACATACTGTAATTTCCGGACTATTGAGCGCTCCTGAATATAAGCCGCGTCAACTAAATTTTAAAAGACAGAAAAAAAAAATTGTGCATATATAGACGCACCTGTTTATGAGCTGCAGTTGTCCGCATTGTAACATACTTACACAGAAAGATTTTTTTTATTTTTATTTTGAATTAACGATGCATGCTTTTTCCAAACACAGCAATAAAATGACAATGCTACGAGAGGATTATCAGACTGCATCACTTGGCGATCTACTGCGCATGTCTCCTGTAGAAAGAGCCGATGTCCTGTCTGGGATCATGTCAGTGTCTTGAAGGATTTCAGCAGATTTCAGACTCTCTCGGGGGGTGGGGTTAGTTGTATCGATCAAGTATGAGTGGATGTCCGAGTAGTGAAGTTTGAGATGTTTCTTCTCATCATTAACGCACTCATCTGCATTTAACACATACGGGTCATTAAAACATATCTCCCTCACTAATGTTTCTTTAGCATCATAACTTATTTTACCACATGGTGATAAATAGTTTTAGCGTTGACAACATTACTAGTTATTGTTGCAACTTCATGTTAACAGTACAGACAACAGCGCTTTCTGCAGTCAGGTGTTGATAATCAAATAATCCGTCCATATATTAGCCACATCGTTGTATAAGGCACAGGATTTAAATAGTGAGAAAAAAGCTTATAGTCTGGAAATTAATCTTTAAATTTTTTTTTCCTCTACATATATTTTATACAATATGGCTGTGTTTTTAATCATCCATCCATTTTCTTTCACTTATCATTGGGCCAGCAGTCAAAGCAGGAGCTCCCAGACGTCCCTCACCCCAGACACTTCCTCTAGACCACAGGTGTCAAACATACGGCCCAGGGGCCAGATCCGGCCCTCTAAGACCTTTAATCTGGCCCTCGGCAGATTTTTTTATTAACATATTTTAATTATATTTTCTTCTAAAACATTGGTAATTTTCTGCATCGTTTAGCACAGCAGCATCTCCAGCGTCTCTGTACGTGGCCCCTCCCACCAGAGCAGCACAAATGAAGACTTGCCTCTTTCCAAACGCTCTTAAAGGACGATCGTTTTGATTGTTGACTGTGACACCCTCATCAACAAAATGTCACAAATGAGAAAAGTGGAGCCGAGTGCAGGATTTTCCAAGAAAAATTGACTTATTCCTATTTGCATACACGTTCATGTTAAAACATTGTGTTGAAATTGTATTTTTCTTAAAGTTTCAGGTTGTTCATAATATTCATCAATTAAAAAAAGATTTCTGTAATAGATTTGTGTTTCTCTGCACAAATATTTGAACTTATTGTTATTTCTGGGGTTTATATGCCATGAGTTTTCTGATCCGGCCCCTTTGGGATCAAAGTAAGTTGGATACGGCCCCTGGACCAAAATGAGTTTGACACCACTGCTCTAGACCCTCCAGTTAAACCCCAAGGCGTTCCCAGGCCAGCTGAGAGAAATCGTCCCTCCAGCGTGTCCTAGGTCTTCCCTGGAGCCTTCTCATCTGGCTCCTCTCGACGTGGTTACTTGTTGACAACTCTAATAAAAATCACCATGACATTACAGAAATATTCAACCAGTTAATAAAAACTTGTTTATTCCACTTTCCCCAAAGTCTTGAAAAATGACTTGGGTAATTATGCCACGAGGCTAACGATATGTGGTCTTTAAAGGGCAGCAGAGAAACAAATGGGCCTGCCTCTTGCTCTGGTGTTATTCTGCTGTAAACCAGAGGAGGGGTCGCTCAGAGCTGCAGCAGCTGGTCCACGTCGGAACAGAACATGAGCTGATCTGACAACAGTCGTGTGTGGAGATATCTGCGGTGGCCATGTTTGACACAGCCCCTCCAGCCCCACACTTCCGCCTGTTCTGCTCCGAGCTCGGGTCTCTCTTATTACATTACATAACTCACACAAGCCCGGTCAGACAGATACCAACATGACACATATTTAATTGGAATATGAGTTAAAACTTTATAAAAAATACTCTTTGAATAACATTGATAAAGCATGAGCAATGACTTAAAAGTGGACTAACCTTTTGGTTGGGGGTCCGTCACCTGCTTGTTTCTGTGGATACGTCTTTACTCTGGCGGGAATGTTCCACAGTATGACATTAAACAGCTCTAACTTGTATTTATGAAATTACAGGTGGTTTTACAGCTCAGAATTACCTAGAAAAACTGAGCAGGGTTGCCTCTCCGCAGATCTAACCTGTATCTTGTTCTGGTTTGGTCTCCATGATGATAGAAAGGTTTAATAACATTTGAAAAGTATTTGACGGACCCCACCCCAGAAAAGTTACCCCAGAAAACCTAAAGAAACCTATTGTACTTGAGCCTCCTATACACTAATACTACTATTTTAAATTGCAATATTGATCTAAAATTACTTAATAAAAGAAAGTCAGCTGATTCCTGCTTTAGAAAACTGTGGTGCCCAATGGGAGCTGATGTCGACGTAAATGTCATCACAACAAAGAGCCATAAAGCACCTCCTATGGATCGCTGCACGTCACACTAGCAAGCAGTGGACTTTTTATTTTAAATTTTTTTTCCCCATTTGTACCAAAATGACTACACAACGCTGCAGAATCCTATGCATGTCACAATTAAGAAAATAAAATTGTAAAACAAAGTACAGAGCAGAGCGCATATGCCATTGGCAGTAAAAAGAAGTGATTTAAGGTCTTATATTATGCAAAATTGACTCTTGTGAGCTTTACTATAATCCATGTTATAATGCTCTTACATCCTCAAAAACATACCAAGAGTTGTTTGTTTCCTTCACTCATGTTTGAGTAATCTTTTATAATTAGTCTGTCTACATTCCCAAATCTCAAAATGCTTTGTTCCAACTTGTGATGTCATGTAGTGGGGGTAGTTTTACAAGTTAACAGCTCCTTTTAGCTTTAGTTCAGTAGAGACTAACATTTCCAGGGCTGAAATTAACCAAATTACTCTAGTGAAGGTTTATGGATTTAAAAACACAGTGGAGCACTTCCTGTATTACCACATGAGATCACAAGGTGTTTTTTGAGAACTCAACCTAAATATGCAGGTTTGTGAGCTAAAAATGCATGAAACAAAACACAGCTCCAGTTATGTTTGTGATGAGGAAATGACATTATAACATAAATCAGAAAATAGCATAATATAAGCTTTTTAAAGATTACTCAAACATACAACTAAAACATGGTTAAAAGCTCTGAAAAGTCGATTTGCATAATAGGTCTGCTCATAAATGAAATGCTTAATGCATAAATAAAGCAATGATTAAGGAGTACAATGTAATGAATTGCCCCATGAAGCGAAAAAAGGATAAAAAAACGCAACTTTTATAATTTTCTTTTATTTGAAATATTACCCGATAGCACGAGAACAGAAGCAAAGATGGAGCCTAGATGGTTCTGTTTTATTTAAGATAAGAAGAAATATTTCATTCATAATCACATTTTGAAGGTTTTTGCCAATTACAGTAGAGTTATTCTTTAGCCCACGTCCTCATTTTCTCAGAATTTCAATTAAAATCAGTGAAGTGGGTTTTTAAACTCTCCCAAGCCCACAAATGTAATAACTGGGTTGGCATTTGCATTAAAAGCTCTGATGAATATGTGATGGCCGACCCCTAGCCCTGGCATTGTAGTGTGCTGAAGAAGTCTACAGACGATGTTGAGTTTGTGTGCATAACTACTTTAAAGCCACAATAGTAAGAACAGAGTTGAAACAAGTGGGTGGAATGAGTCTGATTCAATTGAATGTGAGATAAAGCAGCGCATTAAGGTAATTTTATACAAGTTCAGAGTTAAGGTTTAACGATAATCATTCTTTTTTTTATCTTACTGACTTGTTGGCCTCGGTGGAATTATAGACTAATTTGAAGTTTCATTTGTAATAATCCTACCACAAATCTGTTTTAAAGGTGTACTGTGTAACTTTTCTGGTGGAGGTTCTGCAGCGTTTTTCTCCGTGGATTTGTTATAGTTGCAGAGAATGTTTCATAGTAAGGCACTAAAATGGTCTATCGCTTTGAACACAAGCAGGTGCCAGATGAGTAAAAATGTGTTCAAATGAAAGAGAAAACGCACACCAAAGTTCTTGTAAAGGTGCAAATGCATGGAACAGCAAAACAAAAGTGAAAAAACGCATAGCACACTCAGATGATCGATGTTCAAAAGCTTCTTTAAAATGTTTAAATAATGTTTCGGCAAAAAAAAAGCCTTCAGCAGATATTTTTCTTGCTGAAGTACTGAAATATCTGACGAATATCTGATGAAAAAGACGCTTTTGGACATCGGCCATCTGAGTGTGCTATGCATTTTTTTTTCACTTTTATTTTGAAGCAATCAAATAAATACATATTGTGGAACATTCAAGGCAAAGCAATAGCATCTCCATGGAGACAAGCAGGTGGCAAACCTTTAAAGCATTTATTTATGTTTTTTATTTTTTTTATTTTCAGTAGTTCAGGGGAGACAATAGCTCAGAGTTTTTCCACTGTTCCAAAAGTTGGCAGTTCAACTCTTACTCTTAGCATAAAAGCATCATTGTTAGAGCACTCAGATCCACTAGCCCACAGGTTGGCGGTCAGATTCCAGCTCCCGGAGATGAATACTGTTTGTTTTGTCTTCGGGCAAGACACTTAAAGGGACAGTCTGGAATTTTGGACATTGGCTAACTAATAAATGAGGTCCTGACTGTTGGAGACGTGTGGAGATACTTTTTAGGTCATTGATGCTAGGCTAGTGCATGTCAATGGCCATAGTTAGCCTGCCACTAAAAACAGTCTTACCCACTCCACGAAACACCTGAGGCAAATCTGTTATTACACCAGACTGTCGATGTAAATGTAGACAGAATAATGTTTGAAATAAAACTAATTTTTCATCGCATGAATTGTCGCATGTTGAGGGACTATTTTCTCATATATCAGTCCGCCGCTGCCAAACTTTCTATCAGGAAGTACAACTCGCTGCTGCTGCTCAGACATAAATCCTTCAAATGCAAGGTTGGTTTTACTTCTAAAATTATTCTATTGACACAGACATTCACATCGACAGTCTGGCATTAGAATAGATTTGCTTCGGGTGTTTTGTGGAGTGGGTAAGACTGTTTTTAGTGGCAGGATAACTATGGCCATTGACATGCACTAGCCTAGCACCTGCGACCTCTGCAAATACAAGGACTGGATGGAATATTTAAAAAAGTGTCTCCATACATCTCCAACACTCTGGTGAACTAGGAAATGAGGTCCTATGTCCAAAATTCTGGACTGTCCCTTTAATCCACTTAGTTTCCACTGTCTGCGTACTCCAGGTGTATAAGTGTGTGTGTGAACGGGTGAGTCGTTCCTTGATGTTTTACGCTGAGTGCCGCTTTATAAAAATGTGACAATTTACCTTTATTTATTGATGTCCCCAACAACAATTTGAATAGGTTTAACACAGTGATCACCGCTCCCCGTGTTAAAATCACCGCACTGTTACAGACGGCGAGCTAAATGAGTCCGCGGACATCTGGGGACACTTTTGGAAACGGAGCCCGGTGTATTATGATTATATTAACATAATCCTCTCTGGGTAAATTGGATCAGCCGTATTATTAGCGCGGGCTAGCTTTCATTCACTGTCGCTAATTCCTCTCAATGCTCTGTCCTAATGAGAAAACGCAAGCACTTAAGAAGGAAGTGCGCAGCAGGTAGAGATAGTGGTACTTCCCGACTACAAAAAAAAAAAAAACGCTTTGTAATAAGAAACCAAGTGGGAATTTCAAAAGCATCATTGAAAGAATAAGGAAGCAGTTGATATTTGATGATTTGACTTAAATACAGCGTCAATAACATAACATTGTGCAGGTGTAGCTCGAGTTTGAAGTAGACGAGGATTTGCATGTATTTACAATTGGAATCAAAGGAGCTTGTTTGCATAGCTGTGACTAAGAAACAGTACCCCCGCAATGTATTCAGCGCAATTACAAATTCAATATTCCCCCCTATTGTTGTTTTGTCTGGATGTCTTGTAATAAATCAGAGCAATAATTATCCTCCCTGCTGTAAATGCTCTCACTGCTGTTGGCATAAGCAAATAAGCCAACGCACAGTCCACCACGATGCGTTCGCTGTCTTATCAGGCTGTCTGGAATAAACTAATCCTCCATGTAAGTTAATGCTGTTTGAAGATGTGCAGTTTTACTCAGCGTGTTTAATGTCAATACCGCAAAAGAATCACATAACTCAATAGCCGCGATCGCAAGGGGTTTGGAGTAAATAAAAAGGCAATAACATCTCCATTGAGCTTTTAATTAATTTATGTCTACTTTAAGTTTTGATATGAAAAAACTTTTTTTTTTTTTCTTCCACTTGTCTCTTTAATATCAAACACCGTGACTTCCGCTGTCTAAAACACACAAAAGTCTGTGTATGAGGCTTGTCTGTAGCGCTGTGAGCATTCTGATGTCTCTCTTCCTGCTGCGCTCGTCATTCAAACAGCTCCTATTCAGAGATACACTTTTTAAACTGTCCATTCAGGCCTGGTGATGACGAGCAGCGTTCACACACACACAAAATACAGACACAACCACCACCACTAAAGAGCAGCCATTTTCTGTCCATTCAAGGGCCAATCCATAGCAATCTCACCAAAGCTAAAGAAATGTTGTTACATAAAAACAACAACAAAAAACATCCTCACACGTCTTACCTTAAATTATACAATAGTCCTATTCTGAACGATTGTGGTAGAATGCCTTTTGGTCCTACATTACACAAAATGGGTTCTTGTGAGCTGTAAGCCATGGTATGATGTTCTTACTTCCTCAAAAACATGTCTGGAGTTGTTGTTTTATTTCATTCACACATGTTTGAAACACAAACCCTGCATATTTAGGTTCTTCTAAGCTTTGCCATGCAGTTTTAGTTTTCAAGTTAACAGCTACCATTTTTTCTTTAGTTAAGGAGAGATCGACAATTCCAGGGCGGAAACTATCCAAATGATTTTAATGAAGTATACAGAGTTTAAAAATATAGTGGCGCACATTTTGAATTACGCCTCCCTCCCTCAGGAGGTGTTGCGGGCATGTCCCAGCAGGAGGAGACCTCAGGGAAGACCCAGGACATGCTGGAAGGTCTATGTCTCTGGGCTGGCCTGGGAATGCCTTGAGGTCCCCCCTGGAGGAGCTGGAGGATGTGTCTGGGGTGAAGGAAGTCTAGGAATCCCTGCTTAGACTGCTGCCCCCACGACCCGGCCCCAGATAAGCGGAAGAAAATAGATGGATAGATGAACTTTCTGTATTACCACATGACATCACAAGTGTTTTCAGTTTGAGAGAAGAATATGAAACAAAACATACATCAAAAAATAAAGTAATATGGGCCCTTTAAGTCTTGCAACTGCTAAAGTTTTTATTTTTGGTTATTTTTTACTCAGCAATTTCATGTTGTTAACCTTATTTCTTTTATTATTTTTTTTTTTTTTATTTCTGTTTTTATTATGTAATTTGTATGGTTGTCAAAAAAGTATGGTATCAAAACTGGATACAGACTGTTGTGGACACACATATAAATACAAAAGAATATGATTGAATAAATAGATAAACAGAATAAAATGGATAATGGTCATTTATAGACCTATCCAACATATTATAAGACTGCATGGAAACTAAAATTAACCATGTTGAAAATCAGATTGTGTGATTATCATTGTGTTATCAAAAGTGGTATCGAGCCTTTTCTTAATTATCAAAATCACTCACACTAATGGTTATTTTATCAAACATATGCAATGTAACGAAAGAATCATCCCTTTTATTTGCTGTGTGGTGTATAAACTTTAGAATGTCTGCATACATTAGCAGTCCTTCTCTGTCTTGTTTTAAGTGATACCTTAGTTAAAGAGTGTGTTTTGAGAGCCACTTTTCCACACAGCAAATTGATCCTGAAATGAGTCATTAAACTTCGCAGGCCCAAATGAGGAGCCTCTTGTGAGAAAGAACAGTTTGATTTTATGAGGACCATGATGCACTACAGCTCATTAACCTTGGGGAAGTGTCTTGTTGAGTTTATCAAGCCTTATTAGGATATAGTATTGGTATCTGTTTTAGTAAAATGACAACGAAATGCAACAGTTTTTGTGATCTGTTTTTATCAGGAGATTCTAAAATCAAAATTACACAGCTCAGTTATAGGAAAGATGAGTAAAGTGAATCAGCTATAGTGATGTTATGATGCTACAATTTCAAACTCGATTTCGATGCTAAGGAATCAACTCATAAACTGATCTACTCAATGTGCTCTTCATGCTCACGTCACAAACCAGGGAGACATTTGGAAACATGCAATGACAACTTCCAGCAAGCTCTGTTCACAGTAGTAAGTCTGACAAAATGTAGAAAAAATGAGAAAGTCTTAATTTTAACACTGATTGCATTTACTTCACTGGGTTTGATCACATTTGGTCGGCGAGCCCATTATCAGTAACTACATTGGAAGTTGTCACTGCATGTTTCCAAACGTCATCCTGGTTTGTGACTTGAGCGTGAATTAGGTCATTCCACCTCAGTTCACCCCAAAAAATTGCAATTTGAATGCTCACATTGTCCAGTTGCAAAGAAAATTGGTGTATGGGTAAGTCATAAACAAGAAAGCCAAAACCTGAAATTTTAGCATAATCAGAGTAACGGTTGCTGAGACATCGCAATTTAATTTTTTACAATTTTTTGCTTGGTCATTGAAATTCAAATTGCATTTACTCAACAACTACTTGTCCGATATCAAAAAACAAGTATCTCTGGAAAGGGGGAATCATAAGGAATCCAAATCTGGCATTTATTTTTGCATTTGAGTACTTTTGAGATGAATTACCTTTTGAAAACTCACAATAAAGGACACGCCCGACCTCAGAGACACCAATGGAAAAAATGTAGCCCTATATGTCTACTACAACATATAAAAAATCTGGAGGGGTTTTACTTTTTTATTTTCACACAAATTTACCGAGAAGCTGACTTACCCCCATCTTAAGACATCCCAAATATTGGAAACAGTTGGTCCGATCAAACTAAAATGTGAAGTTTTGGCTTTTCTGGCTATGATTTACCTGTATGACAAGTTTCATCACAATTTGACAAAGTAGGGTTTAACTCTTTGGGTGAACTGAGGTGGACTGACCAAATAGAGCTTACACTGATTCCAATACCATGACTTGTAGTACTTTCTGTTATACTACCATTTGATCTTTTATACTATCATCAGGTCATATATCAGTGTAATCATGCAGTCTAAACTAAAACTATTCAGGAAAGGTTCATTTCTGTTCGGTGCATGTGACTTTTTTTAGTAATGATACTTGCTTAAATGAGTATCTATTTTCTGTACTAGTTTTAATGTCGATTAGTATCAGATTGTCGATACTTTTGCAACCCTAGTCAGCTGTACAGTACTGGTAGTTGTAAATATTTAGTAGGAATGTAACAATAACTGAAATATCGTGATATCGTATCATCAAGAGTCTCACAGTAATACCACGGGCCATCACAATATATTGAATTACAAGTCTCTTTGCTTTAAATTCATTGTTTTGATGCAGCAATAGCTAAAAAAAAAAAAGAGTAAACTACATAAACCATGATCCTTTGCTCCATTACAGTGCAGACTACATGAAAAGTAATATAAATAATAAGAAGAATCATAATTTTTAAGCACGTTTAAATCTTAATTCTGTGGTTTATTATAGAACGAAAGTCTTATCAAGGCATTTTAAAAGGAAAAAGTTGCATTTTCACAATTTTGTTAGTGTCTACAAAATATCACAAACCGTTCGATGTATATCGTGAAAATACCGTATCAAGAAATATGAATATCGTTACATCCCTATTACTTAGCAGACTTACTTTTGCAGAGTCATGAATGGCTCTACCTAAATGTAATTCTTGGCTTAGGGTTTTGCCAAACTTTACTACTGTGCCCAAGTAATTTTGTTAAAGGAAAATAAAAATTATGCAAATCAAATTCTGTATAACATAAAAAGTAGCCGGCACTGCAATAGAGTGCAGTTTTAAAGTTTAATGATAAACAAAGGCAGATTTAATACTCTTCTTATCAAGTAGCCCATATTATGAGTGTATTTGTATTTTAGTTTAGTTATTTAGTAAATGGTTTGCACAGTTTACACATTTATCTTGTAGTTTGTCCTCTTCTAATGTCACCACAGGTCACACTCAAAAGACCAAACCAAGATGGCCGACATGTCCCTTCTGGCCATAGGACGAAATCCATAACATGGGACAGTTGAGGACGCTGCGTCTTGTATTTACCAAACTTAGATTGTCCCCCTGACAGGACACCAGGGACTAATTACTAACTTTCTATTTCAGTGTCGGGCAAGGAAATGGGATAGTTTGGGGACAGTACAGTGGAGGTTGTGTCTTAGTGCAGCTTTGAAAATGAGGTGCTCTAGAATTCTTATTATTTTTTGGTTATAGAATGAAATGTTTACAGGAAGAATCTGCCAACAGCTTGTCTCCAGGGAAATATTATTGCTTTGCCTAGAATTTCCCAAACTAAGGCAACAAACTTAATTTATTCATTTACCGTATTTTTCGGACTATAAGTTGCACTTAAAATCTTTTAAATTTTCTCAACAATCAACACCTTATAATCCGATGTGCCTTATGTATTATTGCTTACTGACCTTGAACTGATTTTATGTGGTACACGGTGCACAAAAATCTGTCAAAATGTTTTAGTACGACTTGGGTAAGCTATGAAGCTGCACTGCTTGATGGACTGTCGAAGCATTATGGCTACCGTAGTCAGCAACCTCATCAGACAGAAGCTGACTGCATCAGCGCACAAGGAGCGAGTTTTTTTAGAGCTTATAGTTTATGCAGATTAGCCATGTGGTTTTAAGTTTCATTTCTGTAAAAAGTAAACATGTGCGCAAAGATGCATTAAACACATTATTACTCAATGTATATTTGAGTTACCCTTGTAGGGAATAAAAAAAAAAACAACCTTAAATTATCCACCCACATTCACATTCATAAAACACATTCACCAAGACAGGGAGGCAACACCGGGCGAATTACGCCACGAGCTGCCAATGGATCGTGGACGTCTGGACTAAGGGATCAGTCTCAAGAGTTTCTGTTTGTTTCGCTTAATGCACCTTATAATCCGGTGTATGATGTATGAAAATAAATGAGAATTACGACATTATTGATATTGTGCCTTATAATCTGGTGTGCCTTATAGTTTGAAAAATACGGTAGGCATTTGCTAAGAAAATACCTTGAGTATTACTCTGAGCGGGGCCTAGTGACGTCATCTGCTTCTTTCTATGTGTTGGTTTAATGCAATAGTGCGGAAAATTCCAGGAGATGACCTGACGGCTGACCTTCCACCAGCTACACACTGTCACATAATGCAGCTTTAAAGAAGACTGCTTGTGTCTGTTGTTTAATTATAATCAATGACTCCCGTGGACCTTTGTTATAATTTGCACATTTGAAATTGCAATATTGATTTAATAAGAGAAACAAGTCCACAGACACAGTTTTCAGGACGATTACACATCAAACAAAGGGTAGTAGATTTAAAAAAAAACGTAATTGTACCTAAATTACTATACAACATTGCGAAATCCTACAAGGGAAACAACTCTAACATGTTTAAAAGCTTTAAAAAGTTGATTTTGCCTAATGTTTCCACTTATTCATATTCATAGTTCATTTTCATGTCTAGGTACTGACTAACTCGACTTGCTCTATTGCCTAAAGCCATGTGGTCAGTGTCCTTCACATTTTTCAAGTTCTCATTTTCTCTTTTTTTTTTTTTCGTAGATTTTTTTGAGAAAATGTACAAACTGTAAAGTCTTAGCACAAGGCCATAGACTCGGCTTATCAACAGAAAATCTGTACATTTCATTTTTACCTTGTACGAACTCTCAATGCATCTTAAACATACACCACACGCCATCTTCGCACGCAGGCTGTCATGTGTTTGGACCACCCACGGAACACGCCACTCCATCGCTAGAGTCCGGTCTGCAGAGTACGCCCGGGCACCAGATGGACAGATGGCATAGGGCGCGCTGGTCACCTCTGCCCTTTGACCTTCCGAGCTCCCAGGCCATGGAGCAGCAGTGGGCTTCAGCTCCACAAATGCTGCCAAGACGGAGAAGACAGCCCAGGCCAAACCGGGCCAGATGTCACCTCAAAGGGAATCGTGTTTTCTTCTCACTTTCCTCTCATTTTTCAGTGTTTTACGAGGCACGGATTAGAGGAAATGAATCAATGTCAACTTCAAAATGGTGGAGACATTTCATTCAGTGTTGTGAGAGCGACACAAAATGACATACCTAAAGGGTTTTTCTTGTGCGTTTGTGTGTATGATCCAGGCAAACAAGAGATTTTCTTGAGATTTCTGTTAAGGCTTGTACAAGTTAAGTTAAGCATTGGTTAGCAATGATTTGTTTACTAGCAACAAAACACAAAATGCAAATTTAGACTGTCATCAAAATAATAGGAACTCTAACCACCCTAACCTTAAACCCTAACCTAGGAAAGTATATTTTTTTTATATAAAACAGAAATGGCTTGTCAATTAAAATCTAAACTATAGCATAAAATAAAAATAATAAAACACATTTTATCTTAATGAATAAATCCAAATCCACTATTTCTATAGCACATTTTACAAACAAAGCAGTTTCCAAAGTGCTGCACAGAGATCATAAAATGAAGACAACAAAAAGGTAAACTGGCTTAAACCTTAAACCCCCTGGTGTTAAGTCTCATGGGGCTAATCCATTCAAAACTTTAAAAACAAACAATAAAATTGATCAATCAATAAAATACTTAAAGCCCCACTTTATTGCATTCCAGCCAGTGTCATATGTTTATATTGCTCAAAAAAATAACTTGAAAAAGATGCAATGCATGTTTGCTGTAAGTGTGCTTGCCTCTCGAGAAACATGACTTGTAACTTTTTTTTATCCCCATGGAAACAAGCAAGTGGCATGCCTCCCACCAGAAATGATACACAGTGGGGCTTTAACTTTAACTTGAAGATGCTTGGTACAATTTCTTATAATAATGCATGCTATGGCTCTAATGATGGTGAAGCTCTCAGAAGAATTGCTCAGTTGTCAGTATCTTTTGTTGAAAACACATTAAAGTTCAATACCACTTCACTGATGCTTTTGAGTTTTAAGCCATGTTAAAACGCTGTTACCTCACCAAAAAAATACCTGGAGTCATGTTTTGCTTCATTCACACGTTTCCTTTATTATTAGTCTGTCTCCAAAGCTCAAAATGCCCTGTTCCACCTTGTGATGTCATGTAGAGGTAGTTTTCAAGTTAACAGCTACCTTTTAGTTTTAGTTCAGTAGAGATAGCCAAAGAAGGTGCATGGAGTTTAAAAACACTTCTTGTTTTACCATATAACATCACAGGGTGGAGCGTTTTCAGTTTGAGAGAAAAAACTCGGCCTAACTAAGCAGAGTTTGTGTGTTAAATGTGTGTGGATGAAACAGAACGCAACTCCATGTATGTTTGTGATGAAGAAACAACATTAGAGGTCAGAAAGTAGTGTGTAATATAGTCTCTTGGTACAAATGTTGTTTTAATAATGCATGAAATGGCCCTAATGATGGTGAAGTTCTGAGAAGAATCGCTCAGTTCTCAGTTCGGCTTTTGGTGAAAACACATGAAAGGTCAATACCACTTCATTAATGCGATAAGACTCTGTGATTGGTACAATAGATTAAAAGATTATCCTTCTGCCAAGTCATAGATCCACAAATGCTGTATTCACCCTGAGCTGACAGATGACACCCTGCAGACCCACACACACACACACACACAGACACAGACACACACTCGAGATTTCAGTGTACAGTTCAGTTGTGACTACTGTTGAAATCAGCCTGGCCTATTGTGTCACTTATTTGACTTCCTTTGTTCTTCTAATGGCCCCAGCCCTCGAGACACAAAGAAAGTTATGATTTTGAAGAGCAGGCTAATTACTGAGGCTTATTAGAGAGACATCAACACAGGCAGTAACAATAGAAGAAGGCTGGAGGGGCTGGGCTGCACACACGCTGAGACGGATCACGGTTTCACACTCCACTTAAAATATCTAGGCTTAGAACTTGTCAGATTTTGACAATATTAAGTTTGATCTAACTTTGTAATGTGAGAGAAAAGCTGCAAAAATGGTATCTGGAAACTTCGAAACATGCATACTAAAATACTGTTGGAAAGTGGTTGGAAAAAAGTGATTATATCAGTTAGTACTTAAAGGTGCATTGTGTAACTTGTGCTGTTCTCCATGGAGATTTTATTGCTTTGTTTGGAATGTTTCACAGTAAAGTATGTGTTGGGAAGGCACTAGGTTAGTAAGAAGCACTGTTGGGCAAGTTACTTTAAAACTGTAATGCGTTATTTATTATGACTTGTTACTGTCATTTCAAAGTAATTCATTACATTACAATATTACTGCATTTAAAATGTAAGGCATTACATTACTATTGCAGCACTTTTAAGTTACTTTCACCAAAATAACTGCGAAGATGCTGAACTTTTGCGCCATATATGGACTAAACCAGGACAAAAACAGAACTGAACAAGGACTAAACTAGGTCTAAACCAGGCCTAAACCAGGTCTAAACCAGGGCTAAACCAGGTCTAAACCAGGGCTAAACCAGGTCCAAACCAAGAAAAAACCAGGGCTAAACTAGGTCTAAATTAGGTCTAAACTAGGTCTAAACCAGGTCTAAACCAGGGCTAAACCAGGGCTAAACCAGGGCTAAACTAGGTCTAAACTAGGTCTAAACTAGGTCTAAACCAGGTCTAAACCAGGTCTAAACTAGGTCTAAACTAGGTCTAAACTAGGGCTAAACTAGGGCTAAACTAGGTAAACTAGGTCTAAACCAGGGCTAAACTAGGTCTAAACTAGGTCTAAACTAGGTCTAAACTAGGGCTAAACTAGGTCTAAACTAGGGCTAAACCAGGGCTAAACCAGGGCTAAACCAGGGCTAAACCAGGTCTAAACCAGGTCTAAACCAGGTCCAAACCAGGACTAAACCAGGGCTAAACTAGGTCTAAACCAGGTCTAAACCAGGGCTAAACCTAAACCAGGGCTAAACCAGGGCTAAACCAGGTCTAAACTAGGTCTAAACCAGGTCTAAACCAGGTCTAAACTAGGTCTAAACTAGGTCTAAACTAGCTTAAACCAGGGCTAAACCAGGTCTAAACTAGGTCTAAACTAGGTCTAAACTAGTCTAAACTAGGTCTAAACCAGGGCTAAACCAGGGCTAAAGGGCTAAACTAGGTCTAAACCAGGTCTAAACTAGGTCTAAACCAGGTCTAAACCAGGGCTAAACCAGGGCTAAACTAGGTCTAAACTAGGTCTAAACTAGGTCTAAACCAGGGCTAAACCAGGGCTAAACCAGGTCTAAACTAGGTCTAAACTAGGTCTAAACTAGGTCTAAACTAGGTCTAAACCAGGGCTAAACCAGGGCTAAACCAGGGCTAAACCAGGGCTAAACTAGGTCTAAACCAGGTCTAAACTAGGGCTAAACCAGGGCTAAACCAGGGCTAAACTAGGGCTAAACTAGGGCTAAACCAGGGCTAAACCAGGGCTAAACCAGGACCAAACCAGGACCAAACCAGGACTAATCTTGGAGTAGAACTTTGTGGCGCCGTGCAGACAGGGTGTTCGCAAGCCGTGATCGGGCATCAGCTGCGGTTAGCCCCGTAGAGTGCGGAGTTCTGCGTCGGTCCTTTCACCCACAGTTACCTGACGATCTCCGCGGGCGTGTCTAGAGAGGTAGTACTTGGATACTTCAATTGTCTTAAACCTTTCTATCTTTATGGATACCAAACTAGACCAAGTTACACGTCAGATCTGTGAAGAGGCAACTGCACTCAAAGTCGGAATGCCTTTGTAGGTATTTTTGAGCTGTAAAACCACCTGTAATTGAATAAATGTAAGGTCGAGCTGTTTAATGTTATACTGTGGAACATTCCAGGCAGAGCAATGACATCTCCATGGAGAAAAGTATTTGATGGACCCTCTACCAGCAAAGTTACACAATGCACTATGCAGCTTTTTCGTTAGGGGTTCGTGACCTGCTTGTTTCTATATTCACACATACAGTAACCCTTTATTATTAATAGGCCTAGCTGCATCTACATAGCTCAAAATGTTCTGTTCCACCTTGTGATGTCATGTGGTAATTCAGGAAGGCTAATTAAGGTGTAGTCATTATAAAGTATGTCTGTGTCGGAGTGTACAAGTAATAGTTGCAGTAGTTGTATTGGTAGTAACAATTCTTGTAGTTAGACAGTATAGAAAAAGTTATAGTCTGATTAGTTTTAGTTTCCTTGTAATTTGTCTTGCTTGTTATTTCCACATAATAGCAATATGGTTACATGACATTTAATCCTAATATTACTAGATTAAGGTCTGTTTTTGATTGACATTTAGTTTCTGTAAAAACACAACTCTTGGAAAATTCAGTAAACACACTTAGTTTCCAGTGCGGAGATGGAGTGGCCAGATGGGGCACTCGGGTTGGGATGGTAACGAAGATGGTTATTAGAGGCAAAAACAGCCTCGGTGACACAGGAGGCTGCTGGGATCTGCTCCGGAGCGCTCTCCAAATAGAAGGGAATGTTTTCATGAGCCCAGCGGGAGAATGGAAATGTACACAGATACCAAATGTAAATGTGATCAAATGAGGGAGCAGCAAATTCTTCAGTTATGTAGAAATATTTGACCCCTGTGACATCCACCATCTTCTAGTATCTTGTTTTGTTCTTTGTACAGTGACTAGAGAAGTTTCAAACAGTGAAACCATGCCATTTTTTTTATCTTGCGCTATGTAACTTTTTAGTCGGGAGTCTGTCACTTGCCTGTTTCTATGGATATGTCATTGCTCTGCCTGGAATGTTCCACAATATGACATTAAACAGCTCTGCCTTACATTTATTCAATTACAGGTTATTTTTACAGCTCAAAAATACCTCAAAAAACAAGCGCTCTGACTGTGAGCGGGGTTGCGAAAAAGGTTTCATACCATACTGTGAAACATTCCAGACAAAGCAATAACATTTCCACGAAGAAAAGCATCTGACAGACCCTCCACCGGAAAAGTTGCACAAAGCACTTTTAAAAGTATTCTAACTTTTTAGGTGGACGGTCGGCCATCTTCTTTCCATGGAGATGCTATTGCTTTGCCTCGAATGTTCCACAGTATGGCTTTTAACTTATACATCACAATTGAGAAAAGCAGTTGGACAAATTATATGAAGTAAGAAAACTTTCAGAAATATTTGTGTGCATAGGATAGAAATCCGTGTAAGATTTCTAACATTGATCAAGACTGCGCATGCATCTTGATCTCGATTGATGTTTCTTCTGCTCAATAAATAATGCCTGTGAAGTGATGACGTATTTTGGACAGTAGAGCCACGTATGTGAATTTGTATTTGCACTGTAGAAAACGCAATCGTAAATTTTCGTTTTGTGATTATAATTCTTGACATCGTAACTTTTCAATTCGTATTCTGATGAATAAAATACACACAATACATTTTATTTATGACTGGACTAATTCGAGAGTTTACAGATATTTATTTAATGTTCAACTACAGGCAAATATGCACAGATTTCTATTCTATGCACACAAATATTTCTTACTTCATAAAATTACAGAGCAGAACTTTGGACAAGCAGCTTCACTTTTAGTATGCATTTTTTCTGCAGAATATTCCATGCAAACAAGGAAATCTCCTTGGACACAACCAAACCCAAACTTGTTGTTAAATTTTGTAAATTAAATTATATAATAATTAATAAAATTTTGAAGTGATGACGTATTTTTGACAGTAGAGCCACGTATGTGAATTTGTATTTGCGCTGTAGAAAACGCAATCGTAAATTTTCGTTTTGTGATTATAATTCTTGACATCGTAACTTTTCAATTCGTATTCTGATAGATAAAATACACACAATACATTTTATGTACGACTTGACTCATTCGAGAGTTTACGAATATTTTTTTTTATGCTCAACTACAGGCAAATATGCAGAGATTTCTATCCTATGCACACAAATATTTCTGTTAGCTTTCTTACTCCAGACAGTTACAGATCAGAACTGTGGACAGGCAGCTCCACTTACAGAATGCATTTTGTCTACAGAATATTCCATGCAAACAACGAAATCTCCATGGAGACAAACAAACCCAAATTTGTTCAATTTTGTCCAAACATTGAACAGTGAATATACCCTCTCCTTTTCAAACTAGCTAGAAGAGAAACACATATTGGGTTGTGCTGAAATAAAATGCTGCTTTAAATAATAACATTCCATGTGTACGCCTTGTGTATAATTGCATAGGTGTTGCTTTTAGACCAGATGCCCTCACCCTCTCTCTCTTCCCTGTATAATTGACCAAACATGAGACATCTTCTAACACCATACTGTCTCTTGATCCTATAACCTTGATTTATATTTTTATTAAAAATGCCCGGGCAATTTGGAAACCCCCTTTGGATTCGCTGTTGTTTGTAGATAAACACAAAGTCCTATAATGCATGCGGTTAGCGTCTGTCTACAGAGCTGCTAATGGAACAGAGAGGTAAAAACAAAGGAAAGGATGCCCTGTAATGTCTCCTCGCCATATGCTGTTAGCTGCTATCCCGAGGCACACACAAAACCTACTGTGTTTACTCATGACACCACATAATGTTTAAGATACACCATCTGTTCATCAGTCCACTTTCACTCAGGATAGGGCCGTTCAACTGTGTGTGGGAATGTCTAGTATCCACTCTTTTCTAATTAGTGCATCACATCTGTGTTACATGTAAATCATCTGCTTCGATTACAAGCGATTATGAGAGAAAATGGACACTGAAGTCTATCAGGATGGTAAATGAGTGCGTATACATGCACATCAGTATCCTGGTTATGATCGGGTTTTATGAGTATTCCAGTTTCCTCATGGTGCATATGTACGTAGTACCTCGGCTTCAGTATCCCGGTTATGGCAGTATCCTGGTTATTAGAACCCGGGTTACTGTAGCTGGTATATTCCGATAGTAACCGGGATACTGGTGCATGTATGTGCAGTATCCCAATTACTGCAACATAAAGTTGAGTGTGCATGCGTCCAAAAGACAAACACTTTCCAGTCTTTTCACCACAACAGTAGCGACATAAATAAAGTAACCAAGATAAATAAAGTGTCCATACATGAGATGACATAACTGTAAAATTAAGAGCTGTGCTAAACCTGCACACATATGACCTGCACGCATATGATCACTGAACAGCTAAAACATGAACTATCTCCTATATGATATACGCACAGAACACACTTACCATCATTAGCACCTCCTCTGTCACAGAAAGAACACACATAATCCACTGAGTCGTGTCTTTTAGTCCAAAAGAAGCTGATCGCATCAGCGGCACAAGGAACTAACTGTTTTATTGCCGCTAACAGTTCATGCTAATTAGCCATGCGGTCTTAAGTTTTATTTCTGTAAAACGTAAATAAATGTGATCAAAGCTGAATTATATGATCAAACGGGCTAATGTGGCTCTATAGTGGTTATGGTTTATATGTTGTAAAGTTGAGTTTATTTATGCAGAAGATTTAATGTGGGATTTAATTGTGGGATATCTCGTAGCTAGCTGGTTAAACCTCCCGAGCCTCACGGTTTGTATTTTTCTTGGTTTATTACATTGATTTAAGTTAATTTTTGCCCTTGTGCATTTGTAAGATTATGTCAAGAAACCAGGATACTACATTTGATCATGTATACGCGAATATGAGTGTCCTGGTTTCTCAGCGCGCACGTACGCAATATCCCGGATACTGACATAACCGGGATACTGATGTGCATGTATACACACTCATTGTAAAACTAACTGCCAATGGGGTAGATCAAAACTGTCAAACTATTGCATATAGGCTATAAATCTATAAAAAATATGAGAAGAAATCAGCACAACTTGTATAAGCTTGGCCTGGTTTACAGCACATAAGATTAAATATAATATTGTGGGATGCATTATGTAATATTTTCATTAGAAGAAATAGCAGAATCCAGTATATATTTGGAAAAAAGTAAGACCTTTTTTCACATATGCAACGTGAGATTGTAGTTCAGAATTATTTAACGTGTTTACCAATGTATAATTTAGTATTTTGCTACTCTAGACTACTTTTAAATATTCTGCAACTGTAAATCTATATTTGTGCAACAACATATCAAATTTTGCCTGTCTAAAGTTCAAATCTGTCAATTCCCCCTGCACAACTTGTCCCTGCACATTTTGGAAATAAGTCCACTTAGTGCGTTGGCTAATGCTATGGGCTTATGGCACATTCTGGAGGAACCTGCCATTAGCAAAGTAGCCCAGTACCCAGAGGGCAGCGCTAAGGGGGAGTAAGCTCGACATCCATCATCTTGGCCCTTCTCCAATTCTCTGCTTGTTTCCTGGTTTTGAAGAGACAATATACACTGTAAAACCAAGGTATCTGTACAAAATACACATATTCTGAGCACCTAATCCAGAGACAAAACGACACGTGAGGTAAGAGAATTAAATTGCGTAGTTCTAATATATCTGAGTTTACTATCACATCTGAATGGTAAAGTAAACGTGGGTAAAATAGTATGTGGTTGACTTGGTTGATTTATTTGAGTAAAATGAGCTTGTTGGTTTTACAGTGTAATGCAGTGGAACGTCGAGGCTTTTGTTCTTGAGCAGTTTGTTGCGCAGCGTGAGAGGCCCAGATGGAAACTTCAAAGTGTTGTATTATCTGTTATTAGCTCAGCTCCTGTGCTCCAAAGGGTGGATAAAGACAAGAACAAAATTTAAAACTCAGCTCCTCTGGCTTTTTTTTTTTTTTTTTTTTGAGTGACTTCTCGTTGAACATTACTTAATTTCTCTTCAAACTTTGATCCATTTTGCATTCCCCCTGCACAGTCCTGGTTTAGTCCTGGACGAGCCCAATTTTGGATCTTAATGCAGATTGGGTTTGGTCCCTTTCTAGTCCTGGTGTTGTCTTCCAGGTTCAGTCCAAGTACAGTCTCAGTTTTGATGTAGTTATTGGGCCCTTATTCCTTATTGTTTTGCCCATAATCTTCCACAATATAGCATTAAAAAATGACATCTTCTGCTGGAGACAAGCTGGTGAAAGGTTATTCCTTAACAATATTACAGTAATTGAGCAAATGCAAGGTAGATAAGTCTTTGTAGCAGGACCGCTGGAGCACGGGAGAAGTTACTTAGTGCACATCACAGTCTTGGCGAGATGAACTCTTGGTGCCTCTTCCTCTGCACTCTTCGGCTTCCAAGTCCATAATGAGCCAATTATTTTAATTCTTTCTTATAGCTTTTTGTTTAAGACCTATGATCAAAACAAAATGAAAAAAGTGTGTATATTGAGCATAGACTATATATATAAAAATTGGCATAGCTAACCCTCTAGCAGCCAAGTGAGTTTCTGGCTCCATCGACTCTGCCTCCAGTTCACTTTCTATCTGCTGCTGCCAGAGTCTTAATTTTCAATATTCGTATGAACCTGCTCTACATGACCCTGGTGTTTTTATTTCTCTATTTTGTCCGTACATCAAGATATGAACATGAGTAACAGACAAATCAGTCACCTTCTTTCCTCCGTCAGAATTATAACTCCAGTTACTGCCCCTATAACTGCCAGCCTCAGTTGGCTTAATTTGAATGGAGCCGAACACTATGGGTAAACTCACACTCGCGTAATCCACTTCTTTATACGCTCTGTTATGGTGTGGGCTTCCAGCATGATCTGAGACAGCCACATTGTATTCCTCAGAAAATATTAGCCCAGTACTGACATCATGGTACAATAATATCAGATTGCAGAGCTCTCTTGTCACTAAATATGCCTTAACAATCCCAGTCAATCCTACCATATTCCAAAAGTTTAATAAAAGTGTTTCATAACTATTTTACGATGTTGCACTGAAATAAGGCAAAGGACCATGCTCTTGTAAGTCCCTTATGTTTTAGAGGCTCACTGCTGCCACAAACTACATTTATACTTGGGAGGTAAAACAGTGACAATTTTACAGTTATGATGTTTTAGGGAGACTATGTGGTGTTAACAGTTATTGGTACATCCTCTGTAGTGTCTGTTCAACTGGGGCAAGACAATATGGTGATAAAAATTGAATTGTGAGCTCTTATTTGTGATTTTAGTGCAGTTGCCATATAATGATTTATTATTTCTTCGTTTAATGCAACTCAAAAATACAGACATTTTCCTTTTGCAGTCCTTCAAAAAGCTCTGAGTGAGTGGCCCATTACAGTGAAGTTTCTACTTTCAGATTAAGAATAATACTTTAATTACCTCTTTTGGAAAAATACAAAGTGTACAGAAATGGTAGGAACATTTACTGTATATCATGATACGGCTCCAAGAAAACCCTAAATTTTTTATTTTTCCTTATTGCCCCTCTCAACACTTTCACATTTTTACTTCTGCCCATTTTACTTATACATTTTAAAACATAACTCGAATTTTGAGTGGAAATTGTAACATATCTTACCAACATGACACTGTTTAGATGTCATATTTACTGTGCATTTGACAGACTGGACCACTGCTTTCAATAAAACATAGTTAATATCTCAACATTTAAGATTTGACTATCAATTTTTCCCTTTTTTTGCAGCAAATATCAAATATGTAGAGGTAATTCCATCATTGTTACCTGGCAACTATAATGTTAACAAGAGGAAAACATGTACATTTTAAAACAGTTATGACTAGACTCTTAAAAATAAATTGTCCCTGCTAGGAATGTAACAATAACCGAAATATTGTGATATCGTATCGTCAGAAGTCTCACAGTAATATCGTGGGCTGTCACAATATATCAAATTACAAGTTCCTTTGCTTAAATATATTGTTTAATAGTAGTAACAGCTTATAAATATTGGGAACTACATATCCCATGATTCATTTCAGTGCAAACAACATGAAGAAATGTTTTTTACTTGAATTCTTGGGATTATGACAGAAATAATTCACACCAAAATCTTGTCAGAGTATTTTAAAAGCAAAAAAGTGTCACATCTACAATTATATTAGCCTCTCCAAAATATCGCAATAAATATCGTACCGTCAGCTGCATATCGTGATAATATCGTACCGAGGGATTTGGATATCGTTACATCCCTGGTCTCTGCATTTTGGATGTAATTGAAATCAGATGATGACATACAGTAGGTAGAGGTATTCTTCACTACCACTTCCTGTAATTTCCAACGTTCTGTTTTCTACTTTTCTTCACAAATTGTCACTTGACTGATGTAAAATTAAGATTTATCTCTGATACTATCCCACCAAACCAGATAATAATTTGAAAACTGTAAGAATCTGTCAAATGCGCTTTAAATCACTTCACTTGTCAGCGGCCATGTTATTCTTGATGTAGTGTTTCTCCAATAATATCTTTATAACATCAGACCCAATCGCTAGAATATCAACCAAACTCGTGACCTTCAATAGTGGAAAATATTATCTTAGCGACGCAATACAGGGAGCTTTTAGTCTTGACAATGAGCAGCGTTCTTATCTGACACAGTGCACGTGAACCTGCTCTGCCCCCCCACTGCTTCCTGCTGTGTTGTTTGACAGATTTCTGCCTCTCCAGCTAGGCTCACAGTAAATGTCCATCTGGCCGTCTCCCCTGGGTACTTATTATTCTCCGCCAGCCAGGGGTTTGCTGTTTCCGAGCAGTCAGCCAGGGCTAGCCTCACAGAGCTGGAGAGGCTGACCAGAACTGCCTGCAGATGCTCCACTGGGCAGCCAAACGGCGATGGTGTCTGAGCATGCTGCTGCGTTTTCAATTACACAATGAGATGGCCCACGCCCAAGCCCTGTCTGAGGAGAGGGGAGAAGTCCATCGCAAACAAGTACATAGCCAAGGAAAGCTACATCAGGGTCTGGACAGATGATTTCTCTGTGCGGCCAGCGGTTTTCAGCGTGTGGTGTTCAAAGACGTGCCCTCGTAGAACTGGACACTGTGTTATGATGTCATGAGTCTGTGTGTTTAGAACAATACTGGTAAAAATTGCAACTGCGTGCTGGGTCCAAAGACAAAAAATGTGCAAAAGAAGAAAGAGATCCATGCTGCAGTTCTTCGAAGCTCCCAAATTTTGATTTCAATAACACCACAATGTATGTCTGTGTGTTTAGGAAGAATCTCGTCTCTGAATATGAGATTCATTTCTCTCCAGCAACTAGGTCAGGAATCAGAATACACTAGATGGTGTGCAAAAACCCTGGAAGTGCAAGTTCAGGCACCTGCCAATCAGCTATATATTCCGTGCTGTCAACAATTCCTGTGATCGAGGATTTAAAGCTAGAACAAAGAGAATGTTTAGCCCTGTTAGCGGCGCATTACATACATGACTATCAAATAGCAGCAATTGGTTAAATGATAAAAAGTACCCCCCTACTGTCGAGCGAACAAATTCTAACACTGCGAAGTCAGACGGTTTCTACGAAGTGAAACTGGCAGATGAATCAGGCTAAACAAACTCTACTTTTAAGCTAAAATTCACTTTATGCTTTAAAAACACGTTTAGTCAACATTTAATCATTAAGACCAATTCTGCAGTGTATATCCCCACATGGCCGACATCACCACTGATTATTACAATCTACTCAAAATCAAATATAATTCATTTTTATTGATTCAGCTCCTAAGAGGGACACAAACAGAGGAGGAGCGCTTCTTTCTCTGTCTTTCTTATTTGACCTAACATTACCAGTGTTTAAATAAATACAATATATAATTACATGTTAATTAAACAAGTAACAAGTACCTAGACTACAGACTTTATAAAGAAGTGGACTAGGTTTTAGGGGCAAATTTGAAGCCAGGCTTTATATGATGAAAATGTTTTTTTTATTAGAAACAAAACAAAACAAAAACAACAAAAAAAACAACTTGGTTCATGTATAGCTAGTTAATGTGAATATTTTAAGACCAAAATGACTAGGCTCACAGCGGCAGTTACAGAGAGAGGGCGACTGTATTGTATTGTAAGTTAATGGGAGCCAGAGCCAGAAGAACCCGCCTGTGAACTTTCTGTTTGGAATGCAACGGCTAAAACTTTAACTGTGTCCATTTATATACACAGTCCACGGCCTTGAACGATGGACCTTGAATCTTTAACCCTGTGTGAAACGGAAATGTGCCAGGAACCCCCCAAGCTTTTATTTCAGATCAGTTTTGGTAATTATGTTCCAATTCTCCCATCATTTCCTTGGGATTTGAACGATTTTATTAGCACAAATTATCCGTGTGGAGTCTTGTTAAAGCAGCTTGTCACTATGGTTATGTCCTTCCACCTTTGTCCCAGTTTTGAGAGACAGCATACTCCGGACAGATGCTTAGAGCCACAGGTGATGCTCAGAAGGTTCAAGTGCTCCAGGTTCATCTCCATTTGACCTTTCTATCCCTTTGCTTAGTGTCCTTAGCGGTCTTACCAAATGTGGAACACTCCTCATTCCCTTGGAGAGCTTTGGTCATTTTCACTCGGTCTTGCCAGAGTTCAAGTGCTTGCCCATTTGCCAAAGCGTACTGACCTATTATGCCTGCTGTACTTTACGGTCTCAGTGGTAGGGTACAAGAAATAAGTGTGCGCAAAAAGAATAAAAATACTTTTCAGAAATGTTGCTAGATTCATTCAGAGCCAATTTGAAGATGTTAATACAAAACACAGAGGGCGACTTTGAATGTAATCGATTATAACAATGCAGTCATAACTAATAACTCGCAATAATAACTAAAATGGACTAAACAAAAATTGCCCAAGTATGCCAGAAATACGTCAGTTTAAAAATATTACATAGTATAATATAGCAGTCTTACTAATGCAATATGTTGTTAAAAATAATGGGTGTCATACAGTGAGCAATGATTGACATGATGCGTTTGTTTATCCATCGGACTTGGAGGACGGCACCACTCAGAACTCGGAAGAGCTCAGAGGAGACCGGGCTAAGTTTTTGAGAAAGAATCCAAGATGGCTGTATCCAGTGTCACTTGTAGTATGAACTGTTTTCATTGTGTTCGGACACTTTGGTGGTTTAAATGAAAATTTCAGTCATTTGTATTACTGCATTACCTTTCCTTACTGCGTCCGTATCATTGCCTGTGGGTTTGGTGGTCGGTGTCGCCCATGTTTTTAGCCCATTTCCTGCTAACTAATGTGCCAAAATGATCTACACCAGTGCTTTCATTTCACTAATACTGAATTATACTATTTATAGTGAATTCTTCCTTGAGGTTGTGTAGTTGAAGCACATACTTATTTTGGAGCGCCTGATACTCGGCCAGGGCTAAAGCAACAACAGTTTTCCGGTTAGTCTCCATGTTTTTCTCCAAGATGGACACACGAAACGTAATAAAACGGTTGAAGCGTCGACATCATATCTGAGATCCAAGTGGGAGACAGATGGATAAACGAACGCAGCATGATATTTTTCAGTGACATCATACTGAGGGGTTTTTAAATAGTCTGAAAACTCAAGAAAAAAATGTATTTTAACAACACATTTTCAGGAGCTTGTGATCATTTTCAGCATTCATGTTCCTATTTAGGTGTTTCATTTTCAACCAAAAATTTGAGAAAGACTAACTGAGAAACTGTAATGGTAGCTAACTTGTGAATGTAATTTTATGTGTGAGAGACTTGTTCAACAGCATTCTGGTCAGATTGTGTTAGACTTCTCAACTTCATTTTAACTTGAGTAACAGAGTTTCTAACAGAGTAGTGCTTTTAGTTAGCGTCAAACCCTCGAGGAATGTTGATGACAGGGGCGGCCGTAGCTCAGTTGGTAGAGTTTTTATCAACTGAGTCAAAGTTAAAGATAAAAAAACAAAAACAAAAACATCATTGGTTGAGCGATTCTAGCTCCCACAAATAAATGTTGTTGTTGTGTCCCTGGCCCCTAATGTCTGTGTAAACTGGTGTATGAATGTGTGTGTGAACGAGTGAGTGGTTCCTTGTTGTAAAGTGCTTTAAGTGTCTTGAAGGTGGAAAAGCACTGTATTAAAAACCATGATGTCTCCTAAATTTCATTTGAGCATTGATTTAGTATTTAAAATCTATTACTCATTTTAAAAGATCTTTGGCATTTTTTGCCCTAACAACATGAAACTCGGCACTGCACACACCCGTACAATTAGGATGACACCCTTCAAATATGAGATCGGTCAGATGAGCGGTTCGAGAGTTATGGAACAGACAAACAAACCAATAAACACACACAGGCATTTCTTGCATTAACAGATGTTGACAGATAAGAAGACCAAAGGGTAGATGGGGTCACTAGGGATGGGCATTTGATGAAATTTTCTTAATCGATCGTCGGAAGAATTAACGATCAATTATCACTTAATCATTAACGTTTTTATATTAAAATGATCATCATTATCATTACTATCTGCACTACTAATCTGCATTAATAAATTCAACTTTACGACATAGAAACTGTAACGACTCTAGAGCCACATCAGCCCGTTTGACATTATAATGTGTTTAATTCAGTTTTGCACAACTCTCACAGAAACAAAACTTAAAACCGCATCCGCTAATTTGCATAAACTAAGTAAAGATAAAAATACAGCTCTTGTGCACTGATGCGGTCAACTTCTGTCGGATTAAAAGACATGACTCAGTGGAATACAGGTTAGTGTGACCATATTTGCATTTGTCAAAACCAAGACACCGTACGGGAGGTGGGAGGTGGGGACTCGTCATCGACATCGACTCTCACCAGGCAAAGCTTTTTCCCACTGGACACCGAAACATATGTGCTGCTTTGTACACTGTGCACGTGGCCTCCCACTTGTCCCAACCGGAACGGAAAGCGTGGAATTTCTTGTACAATTCATCGTTAAATACGCATTTGTGCTTCGGTACGTTGCAAACTGACCGACTGTTTGTGTCTGCTCGCTCCTTCTGAGTGCAGACAGCTACATGTACGGACCCATGTTTGGTCACGCTACGCTACGCACAGCAACCTACATTCGGTTTGTCGATTAAAATGAATGTAATCGATGAAATTCTTAATGATCTAATTATCGATTAATGGACTAATCATGCCCATCCCTAGGTGTCACCCAACCCAAAGATTTTGCTAAAAATATGAGAAATATATATGATCTTCAATTACAAATACTGCATATAGTAGTAGTAGTAGTATAACTGAAACTCACCCAGTTTCATTGTGGACCAATTTACGATCAACGTAAAAATTCATGCATAATGGCAAACAAGTTATTTCTATAGGAAGAGACAATACCCTTTGCGTGTTTATACAAGCATTATATTCGTCCAACTGCTTCTGTCATTTTCATCTCATTTAAATAAAATTCAAATTGAAGGAACACAGCTCGGGGCCAATGTGGATCCAAACACATATGGGACGGTGCTACGGGAGAGGATTGCACTGCGTTGCATACACCGCCACCATCATGCCTACCGCTGTACATCCGCCACTACTGTTTTCATATTTATGCATTCACTGGCCGAGACGTATGACAACACAACCCGCTGTGAAAAATGAAATAAATCCTTACCTAGTGTGGAATCGTCGGTCACATCTGTAAGCAAGCCATTGGGGGAAAAGAGCGAGAGAGAAAGAGAAAGAAAAAAAAGCAACGTTAGCAAATTACAATATACTGCTGAAGTTCGATGTAGGCACTGGCTGTCACCCATGCTCTGAAAAATTATGGTGTTCCAAGCACTGCATGAATGGGGGTTAAGAATAGGCTATGTCAAAAGCAGCCCATCATTTATTAATCTCGGTGCAGAAGTGTCTTGGATAGTCTCCCGGGACGTTGCCAGGTTTGCACAAGTAGCATTAATATTTGTCAGTGTTTCTTGATTTTGACGGAGCTGTTAGCAGAAAATGCGATCAACTACTGGCTTTTACTAGCGGCATATCATTACAGAGGAATAAACATCTTTGTGCGTTCATTCACAACCAGCACACGTACAGTTTTCTTTTCGTATTTGAAAGAATGCCGCATGTCGCTAAGCCAAAACGCCGCTTTTTGTTAAATGAATGAGCATTAGCCACCAGCAGTTATGATCAATGCACAGTCGGGACGTTAGTGAGTGTATCAATGTGACGCCATTTATTTTAGCAATTAGCATATAGATTAGCAAGTTGGACAATTAAAAACAAACACCTAACCGTAATTTGTCAGTATATGCTATAATTTAATTTTAATAAAGAACAGCCCATTAGCAAAAACAATAGAGTTGCACAGTTGCAGTCCAGAAACAGCACACCCATTGTTTAATTGTAACTTTTAAGAAATTGCAAAACTCTTACATAGGCAGTATTACGCTTCTCTGAGGTATTAACTGCTAACACATAACATATTTAGATCTCCATGTTACCTTTTATTGTTCTGAAAATGTTATTCACCAAACGCAAAGTATGCTGTACATTTTAGTTTTGTTTTTGACTCTCTGACCCCTCTTCCTTCTCTGTTCACGCTAAGCCCCTTCCCCTTCAGAGGACATTACAAACTACCACAAATCGAAGCTGGTTTGTGAAGTTGTAGTGTCTTGTTTTATATCATGGTTTCGTATATTTATGGAAAATTCCTGTATGGGAGCGTGGCTTAGGCAACATTCAGACTGCAGCCTGAAGTGACCCAAATCCGATTTTTTCACCCCTACGTGACCTGTATCTGATCTTTTAATGACAGTCTGAATGACACAGATCCGATTTTTTCAAATGGGACCCAGGCCACTATAAACGATACATATCCGATCTTTCAGTATGTGTGTGAGTAAGTGAATGACCAGGTCGCTTTCATCCGACCTACACGTCAGGCTCAGAGTCTAGGCAAGGGAGGGAAAGCGAGGTTAGCAGGTTTATTAATATTTGTGGGACTCGCTGTATTCAAGCCAAATTGGAGGGACCTTATCGGAACCGGGTAGTTTTTGAAATGATTACCAAAGAAATGGCCGAGCACGGCTACAGGCAGTCCTGGCTCCAATGTCAACGAAAAATATAGAGCCTGCGAGCCAAATACAAGGAGGCTAAAGACTCAAACAAACGAAGAGGCTGGTGACGTGTACCCTGTCCATTTTACGAAGAACTGGACCGTATTTTGGGAGACAAGCCCAGCGTTTAGGCTACTTCCGTAAACACTGAGCTTGCTCTCTGTGTGTGACGTCGTTGTGTCCTCCAATGAGCATGCGGGACACTTTTGGGGTGTTTAACATTCACAAGTCGCATTTAATTGGAAATGTAAATGACCTCGCAAAAAAATTGGATTTCACAAAGAAATCCGAATTGAGCATTAAGCCCTGCAGTCTGAACGTAGCCTTAGTTTTATGGGCTGTGCTTTCCATAGGATCGTACTGCTAACTGTAAGAAGGGATCGTATAGGGCTGGGGAGAGATCACAAGATTACTCAAACATGAATGAATAACTTATAAAACTTCTTGAAGTGTGGTTTTGATGAGGGAACCACATTATAACATGATCGAAAGCTCCAAAAAGTAGATTTTGCATCACACCGCGGTGGTACAGTATCAATGCCACAGCTTGGTAACCACAAGATTAGCATTTCAAAATCAGGCAAACACAAAACATTGCATCACATGTTTTCAATAGCTCATACCACAAACTACTTGCTACTCGCTGTTTCACAGAAATATTTACTTGGTTTCCATTACAACACTCTTCTAAGACTGAAATTGGTCCCTCATCGGCGGTGCACCTCTAAACCCCAGTTTTGCTTTCTTGTAAATACACAATAAAACAAGTGAACACTGCAGACTGACACAAAAAAAAAAAAAAAACATGTTGAGCAAAAGAAGCAGTCGGATCAAGACTAATTTTACGCTCCCGTTGCTTACAGTGCACTTCCTGCGCTGTATGTTTTCAGTAATATGATTTATCGCCATTGATGTCTGTCCTCTGAATTAATTTACATTTTCTTCTATGCTGAAATCCCAAAGGGGGGCATCTATGAGAGGTAGAGCGAATGTTACTGTATCTGTTTTGAGTGTAGAGACAAATGCTTTTTCAGAGTAAAAAACAAGAGAGAGAGAGAGGGGTTAGGATGGTACAGCAAGGGGTGCGGTTCAATCTCTGGGACCTTCATTACCATCTCTGTGTACCCTCACCCTCCCCCGCTCGCTGCCACTGTTGTCACTAAACAGAGATCTCAGCTGAGAGCACCTTGAAGAATCGCGGCGGGGAAATTGGACCCAAGGGAGAAGGGGAGGGGACTGATGTCAGACTTCAAGAGGCATTCCAAAACACCTAGGGTTTCAGTGACATTAGCATCGGCTTGGTTGGTGCTACAAGAGTTTATGAAGCCGGCACATAAGAATATATTCATCGAATCATCGCACAGTGTGTGACAGGCATATGAATGAGCACATGGGTAAGGCTGAGTTCACAATAATATTGATTTGGTTCAAATGTAGCCCTGATGCATGATAGATTTGGTTTTGTTAAGTTCTAGTCCTGCTTTAGTTAGGTGACCAGATGTCCCTATTTACCCGGGACAGTCCCAATTTTGAGCCATGTGTCCCCTGTCCCAGCAGGTTTATACAAAACCAGTGATTTGTCTACAAGAAATGTCCCAGGTGTCCCTATTTTTGACCTATTTGATCTAAACCAGGACTAAACTAAGATTAAACCAGGACTACATCAGGTCTAAACCAAGACTAAAGCAGGACTATCTAACCAAATTTTTGACTAATCTGATCCTCGCCAACAGTAAAGAGGAGCATAAATTGTCATTTGTTTAGCGAATGACCATAAAGCAAAAAAAAAATGCAGCGACAGAAATTCCTCAGATTATGACTGACACAAAAATGCAAAAATTACAAAAAAATTACACACCCTTTTCCCAATTTTATTTAACCAACCATCCCAACCTGAGTGTGTCCCAATTTTGAGTTTTGAAAATCTGGTCACCCTTTGTTTTAGCAATGATGTAGTTAGTTATAGTCAGTGTTGGGAAATAACCGAATACATGTGCTGAGAATACCTATCCAGAATGCAAATTTTGTGTAATTGTATTCCAGTACATTTACTCTTTGTATACATGGAGGTATTTGCTCAATTTAGGCTTCAAACTGCACAGAATTAGTCAGAAAAATAAAACTCTGCTCTCGTGGTGAGTGCAGATGTGCGTTTTCCTTCTCAAGTTAGTGATAAAAAAAAAAAAAAAAAAAAAACACTACAAACGGTGAAACAAATATGAAGCTGTTTTTAATCCAATGTTGCAGTTTTACGCTATAATGTAAATGCAACTTTATGTAAAAAGTATTCAGACTATAGTACTCTTTTTGGTCCATGTCAGAATACCTTATAAAATCTACGTTAATGCAGGTATTCAGTATTCTGTATCTAAATCAATTTTTAAAGTCTTCGGCCCATTGCTGGTTATAATTCCAGGGTCAGTCTAAAGGTGCTTTTCTTTGCTTAGCACCCTCTTTTCTACTTATGCAGTGGTAAAACTGTGACTGGTTGGATTGTGATCTTTTTTTTTTTTTTAATATATCATTTTATAATTTACATTGGGAACTACTGAGCTTTTGGAAAACATTTGCTAGTTTGAGTAGATGAGTGTCCGAACACTGGTCACCCAATGCCACTGTAGCACTGAAGGCTGAGTCAAATGTAGATGACAAATTACCATGCATAATAATAAAGTACACATTATTTATATCCATGAGGTTTAAAACATTCAAAAGCCCTCAAATCAAAGCCCATTCAAATCAGAAAATTGCAACTAATAAATCGTCAAACTAAAAGCCTTGACCTGAACACTTCTAACCCATACTTAAAGTGGCATGTTCAAACTACCTGCATCTCTCCCCATCTAATCACATTTGGTCTTTTTAATAGCGTCTTTTTGCTGTGCAGTGAGAACTATTGATTTCTTCACACTCCTACGGTGCAAATTTGGAAGGTTGGCCAATCAAAACTAGTAGAGGCAACGTGGGCCTAAGTGGATTAGACTGGCGAGAATGGTCTGGAACAATTCTAGTGGGAACAAGCAAAGCCCTGGTGACTTCAATAAACCCATTCTCTGAAGCAGCAAAAAGATGGAGGAGAAGAGACTTTTCACCCTCTCTCGCCCTCCTGGTTTAAGCAGATAAGCTCCTTTCAGGGTCTTAGTTATGCTATGGAGAAGGCACAACAATATGAAAACTTTTGACAAGAGCTAAAGCGGAGGACTCTTTTCTTGTGTTGTCTTTTCATTATTGACAAGAGGGATTTGGGGATGTTTGGAGTGGTCAGCGTTGGGGGAAATTACTAAAGCATTTTGTAAGACGAGGAGGCAAACATTGGACCATCTCAAACCAGAGTGAGAAAAGAGAAACTTCCTGCTGGCTAAAAGGGGCCATGTAATGGAACAAATATAAAGGTGTGTTATGGAACTTTTGTGGTGATGGACTACGCCAACCTCTTGTCTTCAATGAAATGTTACTGCTTTGTCTGGAATGTTCCACAGTTTGGTATAAAGTGTGAGCGGGTCAACTCTCCACAGTTCTGACCTGTGATTTAGCCAGCTGGTGTCACCTGCTTGTCTCCATGGAGATAGAAAGGCTTAATTACAGTATTTTTCGGACTATAAGGTGCAACAGATTATAAGATGCATTAAGTGAAGCAAACTGACAACATTTCAAACTGATACCTTAGTCCAGGAATCCACGATCCATTGGTCGTCTTGGATGCATTGGTGGTCTTAGCGAATGTGTATTATGAATGTGAATGCAATGCGGGTGGACAATTTAATTGTTTAATTGTTTTTTTTTGTTTTTTCCCTATGAGGAGGACTCAAATATATATTGAGTAATAATGTGTTTAATTCAGCTTTGTGCACATTTATGTTTTACAGAAACAAACCTTAAACCACATGTATAAATTATAAGCGAGGCTCCTAACTACCATAGCCATTATGCTCCTACAATCCATCAACCGATGTGGCTTCGTAGCTTACCTAAGTCGTACTAAACTATTTTGACAGATGTTTGAGTACCGTGTACCACATAAAATTGGTTTGAGGTCAGTAAACACAACCAGAATTAAGACATAAGGTGCATCGGATTATAAGGCGCACTGTTGATTTTTGAGAAAATTAAAAGATTTTAAGTGTGCCTTATAGTCAGAAAAATACAGTATGTAATATTCCAGGCAAAGACTAAAACATCTCCATATAGACAAGCAGTTTGTTCCCATGGCCAAGTTAGCCTAAATATATATTTTGGCTTATTGTTGCTCAGATCATTTGAGTTTTAAAATAAAATAATTCACATAATAAATGTTTTTATTTTTTCATTTTTGCATCATGAACAAAATATAGACATTATGATTTAAACATCTTGTCCTGACAGTTTCCAAACATGTGAATGTCTTTTACTGTTAAAAATACACAAAGAATGTACTGAATGCTGAATACATGATTCTCTGACTTGTCCTTTCACCACAAAAGACGCTAATAGGAACGAGCAGAAGAAAATGTGCTATTTTAACCTTGTCCAGGAAACTTAGATTAAACTTAAAGAGACAGTACGTTGTCCTTGGAGGGTATTTGGCTGGCTGTGTTTGCTCCTCGGAGACGACGGCAGCTTTTGGGACAAGGACATCTGCTTTCCCCAGGGACACTCTCTTTGACACAAACACTCTTGACTCCTCTTATTCACCACATAACAGTCACCACATTTCTGCTTCTGACAATGCTGCATTTCTACAAATAACCTGTTTGCACTAAAAATGTTTCATTATTTTGGAGTCAGAAAGTTGACAAGTCAATTCATTGAAATAGACACATATATTGATGTCTTATATGAAAAGTAATAATGTAAAAAATGTGTTTATTACATTTGAAGCCGGATCTAAACTAAGACACGTCCAGGACTAAAGCAGGATTAGAACAGAACTAAACCAAATCTACATCAGGACTTAAAGGTGCACTGTGTAACTTTTTTGGAGGAGGGTCCGCTACCATCTTGTCTCCATGGAAACGTTATTGCTTTACCTGAAATGTCCCACTGTATATCATTTAATTTTGATCTCTCTCAAGTTACAACAATAATGCATGAATTTACAATGCATTTTCAGCAATAAAAAAACATAATCTAATAAATGGAAGATGGCGACTTTAATGCCATACTATGAATCAATCCAAGCAAAGCAAGAACATCTCCATGGAGACTACAAATCTTACATAGTCCACCTTTGAGTGCCCTCAGTTGTGAACGCACTCAATCATCTGTGAACTAAAATAACTAAACTGAGTCTATTTGTATCATATAGTTCCAAAACTTGATATAAAACATATTTTCTTAGAAAGACTGTCTCACATTATCAGTGGAGGCACAGCGTTCTTGTGATATCAGAGCCTCTAGTCACAGCGCATTTAAAATTCTGTACTGGAAACGTGTCCTTCCTTCAGGCTCCAGCTCATTTAAAATGGACTGAGGCAAAATGGCAACTGGTCTGGTCAATGGAATCATAATATGACTTTTTTTTTGCATTTCAGAACCATGAAAACAAGCTGTATTAATAGACTGTTTTGTAGTCCTGAAGTGAAATTAATCATATCACATTTTACATGATTCTAGATTTAAAAAACAAACAAACAAACAAACAAATGTTACAGGTGCATTATGTAACATTTCTGGCCACGTGATGTTATTGCTTTATCTGGAAAGTTCCACGTTGAGATTAAACTATAGTATATCTTGACCTGAACCATAACTTAGCCTGTTGGTGCCACTTTATTATCTCCATAGAGCAGTATTTCCCAAACTTTTTTTTTTTCGGAACCCATATTTTAAAAGCCACAAACCTTCGTGACCCAAGTCAATAAACATTAATTGTAAATCACAAAATAAAGGTGGATTTGAGCATTATTGAACATTAATGAGGATATTTTATTGTTGACTGAGTGATCGTGTTTCTCTGAACAATTATTATTACTCAAGTTTTAAATGATGAAAAACAGTAATTGAACCAGCAATAAAAGGATCCATAAGTCGCCTATTTGGACTTTCAATCATTCCATTAATCAAACTTTATTTGCAGAGCGCTTTTCATACAAAAATACAACACAAAGCGCATTAAATATTGCCTTTTTTTCTTTTAAATTGACCCAGCAATATTGGAACAAAATAGTCTGTAGGCCTGGATATTGCAGACCTACATGCAGATCGTGACAAAAATCTTTTGCAGTCCACCTCGGTTATTTGGGAAACAATGCCATAGAGAGTAGATACATTTAATAGTGCACAGTGGAACTTTTCATACAAAGCAATAACATCGCCATGGAGACAAGACTGCAGTGTACCGCTCACCAGAAAAGTTACAAGTTTACAAGTATATTTCAGTCAGTGCACACCAACAATGTACACTGAAACTTAAAGTCAGAATTTACCCACTTAGTTTCATTACACTGCTATGACTTTTTATAACATTTTAAAAGCTGTTAACCTAAATTTGGTTGACATATATTTCAATTAGCTTCCCAAATAAGGTTCTTCCTTCACTTTTACCGCCTGACCGAGCAAACTTAAGATTTACTTTTATAACGGAATTCCAAATGAACCCTGCACTCTATTTCGGCAACTACGAGCCGTAGGCGGAATACACCCAGGACAGTTAACCCAAATAGTTGACTTAGATTTCAGTGAGCTCCCCCTCTGGTGCTTCCTCTGCTCTTTACGCATTGATGAATTACTTATGCAGACTGAGCAGATTTTTGGAATAACTTGGCTTTTATATCCAACCCAAAATTCACAGCACAGAGAGAAACTCCGCTCTACTACGAGACTGTGCCGCTGCTAATTGGAAATCAAAAGGATTGGACGTGGAACGCAGCCGGGAGGGACCAGAGAGCGTAGTCGGTCAATTTGGAGTGTGACAAAAAACGGGCCTGGTTCCTCGTGTCACCATTTAACCTCCTCGCCAGCGCGGAGTAGGAGCAGCTGTTTCTGTACAGAGGCATATAATGGCACAAAATGGCTAGGGATGGATACGGTCCAGCTAGCGGCAAAAGGGACCTCGATGTAAAAAGAGGTGTGAAAGAGAAGAGCGGGAGGAGAGGGGGAGAAGAGGGAGCGGTGTTGGCATGTTGGGAGTGACAGACGGCAAAGAGACGCTTCCGTTTAAAGGACACATTACTCTGTTTTCTGATCTATGTTAGAATGTTGTTTCCTCATCATAAACAGACCTGGAGTTGTTTCTGTGTCACTCGTTCATGTTTAAAACACAAACACTGCATGGCGGAGTTCTTCTCTCAAACTGAATACACTCCGGTCCACCTTGTGATGTCATCTGGTGATCCAGTAATTGCTCCACTGTGGTTTTAAACTCCATACACCTTCACTATAGAATAATTTCAGCTCTGGAATTGCCAATTTCTACTGAACTAAAGGTAAAAAGTAGCTGGTATCATGACATCACAAGGTGGAAGAGAGTGTTTTGAGCTTTGGAGATGCACACAGACTAATAATAAAAGGTTACTCAAACATGTGAATGAAAGAAAACACAACTCCAAGAAGTAACAACATTCTAACATGGCTAATAGTTCACTGGAGTCACTTTTGTATAATATAGGAACTTTAAATACATTCAGCATGGCAGTTACGATTACTAAGTAAGTATATAACGATATCCAAATCTCTCTGTACGATATTATCACGATATGCATCTCACGGTACGATATTTATTGCGATATACTTTAGAGAGGCTAATAAAATCATATATAGATAGGGCACGTTTTTGCTTTTAAAACACCTTGACAAGATTTTGGTGTGATTTATTTCCGTCATAATCCCAAGAATTCAAGTAAAACACATATCTCTTCATGTTGTTTGCACTGAAATTAATCATGGGATATGTAGTTCCCTATGTTTATAAGTTTTTGCTACTATAAAACCATGCATTTAAGTAAAGGAACTTGTAATTCGATATATTGTGACAGCCCACGATATTACTGTGAGACTTTTGACAATACGATATCACGATATTTCGTTTTTTGTTACATCCCTATTACTAAGTATCTTATAGTATTCTCATAGTATTCTTTTCTTTTACTCAAATTAACTTCTAACCACACTATCTGTTTATCAAGTGGCAGTAGTAGCAGTTGGACCTGCATTTTTTCTAAGAGTAGTTGGATATTGATATTGTAACAAGGCAAAATCTGTGTAAAATCCCTCAGTCGTCCAGGTAAAATCCATGGCAAAGGAGAAATTCAAATTTGTCAACTGTTCAGTTTATGAACTGAAGAAGCAGTTTGGACGAGCTGCAAAATGTATTCGACCAAAATAAACTTTTGTCCAGTTGACAAATTTGAGTTTCTCCTTTGCCAAGGCAAAATCTGTTGTAAAAAGTAGTAGTATTTTTGTCAAATGTGTAACCAGTAAGAAACTTTACATACCCTCCTTTTTGTGTTAATTTCACTCAGTTCTGCAAGTCGTTGTAATTGCAGTAGTATTCATGGAAAGTCAACAGTAGCAGCAAGTCATAGTAATGTTATACAGTCCCTGACAAAAGTCTTGTCGCTTATCCATTTTGTAGAAACAAAAGCTTATAACCTGACTTTAAATTAATCGATTGGTTTTAGAAATGTCTCATATGAAAGCTAAAACCCTCCCAAATTATGCTCAATATACTAAAATAAATTTGCTTCACTGAAGAAAGATTGATCATTTAATGAACACAGAAAGGTCAGATTTTGGCAAGACAAAAGTCTTGTCGCCTTGTCATATGATGCACCCAATCCTAGATTACAGCCTCACCTGTGATCAGTTACTGATCAATCAATTAGTGGGTGTGTATAAAAAGAAGCCCAGCACACCAGACCTTCACATCAACTGCAACTTGACCTCTGACAACATGCCTAAGATCCACCCTGAGACCAAAGCGTTAATTATCAAGAGGCTGAAGACCAGATCCACTGCTGAGGTGGTGACACCTTCAATGTGTCTCAGCATCAAGTACAAAGAATAAGAAAAAGATCTGAAATGACTGGAGATGTTTTTGACAAGCCCAGGTCCGGCAGACCCCGCAAGACAACTGCTCGGGAGGACCGTTTGTTGATTGGAAAATCCAAGGCCAGCCCCTTTTCCACTGCAGCAGAGCTCCACCAGGCCTGGTCACCTCAAGTCCCTGTGTGAACCACAACAGTTTGTAGAATTCTGTCTCGGAAATGGCCTCCATGGTCGAATCAGTGCACAGAAACCAGCACTAAACAAAAGGCAATTAAAAAACCGTGTGGCATTTGCCAAGGCCCACAGCCTGCTAAAAGGATGGACACTGGAAAAGTGGCAGAAGGTGGATTTCTCAGATGAATCCTCGGTTGAATTACATCACAGCCGCCGCAAATATTGCAGGAGACCTACTGGAGCCCGCATGGATCCAAGATTCACCCAGAAAACAGTTAAGTTTGGTGGCGGAAAAATCATGGTCTGGGGATTACATCCAGTATGGGGGTGTGCGAGACATTTGCAGGGTGGAAGGCAATATCAATAACCTAAAATATCAAGAAGTATTAGCTCCTCTTACATTCCCAACCATAAAAGGGGTCAAATTTTGCAGCAGGATGGTGCTCCATCGCATACTTCTATCTCTACATCAAAGTTTCTCAAGGCGAAGAAGATCAAGGTGCTCCAGGACTGGCCAGCCCAGTCACCAGACATGAACATCATTGAGCATGTCTGGGGTAGAATGAAAGAGGAAGCATGGAAGGCAAAACCAAAGAATCTTGATGAACTCTGGGAGGCATGTAAGACGCTTTCTTTGCTATTCCTGATGACTTCATCAACAAATTGTATGAATCATTGTCGAACCGCATGGATGCAGTCCTTCAAGCTCATGGAAGTCATACAAGATATTAAATATGGATCTCACAGCACCACTACTTAATTCACTGATGTTATGCAACATATTTTTGTATTTGAAGTAAATTATTTGTTCAATTTTCTGTAGGCGACAAAACTTTTGTCTTGCCAAAATCTGACCTTTCTGTGTTCATTAAATGATCAATCTTTCTTCAGTGAAGCAAATTTATTTTAGTATATTGAGCATAATTTGGGAGGGTTTTAGCTTTCATATGAGACATTTCTAAAACCAATCGATTAATTTAAAGTCAGGTTATAAGCTTTTGTTTCTACAAAATGGATAAGCGACAAGACTTTTGTCAGGGACTGTACAATGTTAATTTTCCTTCATTAATACACCCATATCTGTACCTCTCCACCTTTACCTCTACATACAGTCTATTTTGAGTACTTTTTACATCACTGAATGTCAAGAATTATATGAATTTTGCACCATCTGAGCTGATATAAACCCGCCTTTCCCTCTCTCAACAAAGACTAAAGAACTGTCGACAGAGGCTACAGATGGCTCTGGCTCTCACTGCCTGAACAAGTATCACCAAGTTTACCCAAGTTGCTCCCACTGCCAGATTGCCTCCGAAATCAAAGATAGGAAGAAGCATTGCATTTTTTGTTTTATTCTTTCTGTTTTTTGTTTTGTTATTAGTTTTGTATAAGTAATATAAAATGGCATTTATTTGTGTAAAAGAACAACGCCCTCCCAACCCACCAGAGACTCAGAAAAAGTAGTAGTAGTAATCGTAGTTTCAGGAGTCGCAGTTGTACTTGAAGGTAGTACTACTAGTTAGTCCTACTATTAGTACTAGTAGGTGGTAGTAATGGTAATAGAAGGTTGTAATAATAGTGGTATAAAGTGGTAGATACGAGCAGTAGTGTTAAAAGTAGTAGTTGGTTAGAAATTAGGAGTATGTAGCAGTAGTAGTGGGAGGTTGCAGTAATGATAATAGTAGAAGTAGATAGTAGTAGTAGCAGTAGGCAGAGATATTAGTATTTCAATTAAAAAATACAAAGATAAATGAATAAAAAATAAATAAACACAAAAACATACAGGAAATGGCATAGTCTTCATTTGCTTACAGTAATTTAGACATGAAAAGAGAGTCCACAAATGCTATGCCAATGCCATACATCGAAGTTTTTCATTTTTGTGTGAGTGCTGAGGCTTTGTCTATCTTCCAGTGAAATAAAATAAGTGTGTTTTTTTTGTCTATTTTTTGAGCTGAGAATTGTTGCCTGACAGGCTGATGAGAGCAGTTAAGGAGAACTTCATCAGGCTTGTCAGGATTCGGTGTGGGCCAGTTTTAAAAAGGGATTTCTCAGGCGTGACAAGAGAGGAGCTCGTGGCCAGATGTTGCTGTCCTGTCCCAGCTGTCTCTCCTTTTCACAAAAACAGAAGCTACGCGCCGTTGCTCTGTTCCTGCCCGTTCCCCGATTGTTTGAGCGTGTGCTCGTTTTGTTCCTGGGTCAAACATGAGGCTAATACAGGATTGGTGATTTGGAAATGGTGCTGGGTTTGGATAAACTCTGGCTGTGGTAACGTGCACGCTCAAAATCTGGTAATTGTGAGATTTTTGGAGTTTAAAACCTGCTAAAGTGACAGGTGGATGGCAAAATCATCATTCTTTTTGTGCTTGGTCCTTTTTAATTTCTCACAACAGATTTTGTGGTTTTCATGTCACTTACATGAACTTAAAAATTCCAGAAATCAGATTTTATTGAACATGTAACCATAGTCAATGTATTTGCGTTCAAATCTTGGAAGGAATTGTATTTTAGTTTACTGTTAATAGTAATGGAGAGGTGGTATATATGTTGTATGTAGTAACTGAGGTCGTCATAATAGTGGTAGTGGTGGTGGTGGTAGTAGTTGTAGTAGTAGTACTTGTAGTGGTAGTAGCTGTAGTTGTAGTAGTTGTAGTTGTTGTGTAGTTGTAGGACTAGTAGTAGTTGTTGTTGTAGGACTAGTAGTAGTTGTAGGACTAGTAGTAGTTGTATGACTAGTAGTAGTTGTAGTTGTAGGACTAGTGGTAGTTGTAGTTGTAGGACTAGTGGTAGTTGTAGTTGTAGGACTAGTGGTAGTTGTAGTTGTAGGACTAGTAGTAGTTCTAGGACTAGTAGTAGTTGTAGTTGTAGGACTAGTAGTAGTTGTAGTTGTAGGACTAGTGGTAGTTGTAGTTGTAGGACTAGTAGTAGTTGTAGGACTAGTAGTAGTTGTAGTTGTAGGACTAGTGGTAGTTGTAGTTGTAGGACTAGTAGTAGTTGTAGTTGTAGGACTAGTGGTAGTTGTAGTTGTAGGACTAGTAGTAGTTGTAGTTGTAGGACTAGTAGTAGTTGTAGTTGTAGGACTAGTGGTAGTTGTAGTTGTAGGACTAGTGTAGTTGTAGGACTACTAGTAGTAGTTGTAGGACTAGTAGTTGTGTAGTTGTAGGATAGTGGTAGTTTGTAGTTGTAGGACTAGTGGTAGTTGTAGTTGTAGGACTAGTGGTAGTTGTAGGACTAGTAGTAGTTGTAGTTGTAGGACTAGTAGTAGTTGTAGTTGTAGGACTAGTAGTAGTTCTAGTACTAGTGTTGTAGTTTGTAGGACTAGTGTAGTTGTAGTTGTAGGACTAGTGGTAGTTGTAGTTGTAGGACTAGTGGTAGTTGTAGGACTAGTGTAGTTGTAGGACTAGTGTAGTTGTAGTTGTAGGACTAGTAGTAGTTGTAGTTGTAGGACTAGTGGTAGTTGTAGTTGTAGGACTAGTGGTAGTTGTAGTTGTAGGACTAGTGGTAGTTGTAGGACTAGTAGTAGTTGTAGTTGTAGGACTAGTGGTAGTTGTAGTTGTAGGACTAGTGGTAGTTGTAGTTGTAGGACTAGTGGTAGTTGTAGGACTAGTAGTAGTTGTAGTTGTAGGACTAGTGGTAGTTGTAGTTGTAGGACTAGTAGTAGTTGTAGTTGTAGGACTAGTGGTAGTTGTAGGACTAGTGGTAGTTGTAGTTGTAGGACTAGTAGTAGTTGTAGTTGTAGGACTAGTGTAGTTGTAGGACTAGTAGTAGTTGTAGTTGTAGGACTAGTGGTAGTTGTAGGACTAGTAGTAGTTGTAGTTGTAGGACTAGTGGTAGTTGTAGGACTAGTAGTAGTTTAGTAGTGTAGGACTAGTTGTAGTTGTAGGACTAGTAGTAGTAGGACTAGTAGTAGTTGTAGTTGTAGGACTAGTGGTAGTTGTAGTTGTAGGACTAGTGTAGTTGTAGGACTAGTAGTAGTTGTAGTTGTAGTAGTGTAGTTGTAGTAGTAGTAGTAGAGGACTAGTAGTAGTTGTAGTTGTAGTTGTAGTTGTAACTAGTAGTAGTTGTAGGACTAGTAGTAGTTGTAGTTGTAGGACTAGTAGTAGTTGTAGTTGTAGTAGTAGTAGTAGTTGTAGTTGTAGGACTAGTGGTAGTTGTAGTTGTAGGACTAGTAGTAGGAGTTGTTGTAATCATAGTAATAGTTGTTGTAGTAGTAGGAGTAGGAGTAGGAGGAGCGGGAAGAGGAGTAGGAGTTGTTGTAGTTGTAGTAGTTGTTGCTGTTGAAGCAGTAGTTAGAGTTGTAGTCATAGTGGTGGTAGTAGTAAGTAGTTAGTACTAGTAGGTGGTAGTTTGAAATAATATGGTAGTAATGGCAATGGTATAAGATTGTAGATATTAGCAGCACTAGTAAAGCAGTAGTTGGTTGGTCCAGAAATAAGGAGTATGTAGTAGTATTAGGATTAGGAGTAGGTTGTAGTAATGATAGCAGTAGAGGTAGTGGTCATAGTAAAATATAATTGATAGTAGTAGTAGCAGCAGCAGTAGTAAGCACATATATTAGTATTAGTATTTGCGTAATTGTGTCTGTAGAATTTCTGAGATGGCAGGACAGTGGTTCGATTTTCCAATCTTCCAAACTTGATCTCTCAGGGACCAAAATCAATTCTCAAAGTTTCAAATGAAGTAATTATTCCGAACGCTGCTTGTATTGTCCACCCTGAGTTTTCTAGCTTTGAGATGATAATCGCGAAGGTTAGACGGACCCTTTATGACCCAAGGAGATGAAAAGAAAGCAGAAATCATAGGAAAGAGTGAAAAAAAGTGAAAAAACAGAGCCTTGAAGCACGAGTCCGGGTCCCTTCATATGGGCCACTTGTGGAGCAGAAGGGAGGCCCTACAGGCAATCGTGTACCTCCACCGCAATCAAGGACCCGGAGACTGGAGAGGCTCTTTTAAGTGCAAGTGTGAGTGAAGCTGGAGAAAGGCTTTTAATAAGGAGTCCAAGGCTCAAAATAGCCTCTGTAAACACAAGCATAGAACAAAAGAATTATGCATGTGCTTTCCCATATAACAATTTATAGATGTTAGGGATGTAACGATATCAAAATCTCTCGGTACAATATTATCACGATATGCATCTCACGGTACGATATTTATTGCAATATTTTGTAGAGGCTAATATTATTGTTGCTAGGAAACTTTTTTTCCCTTTTAAAATACATTAACAAGATTTTGGTGTGAATTATTACCATCATAATCCCAAGAATTCAAGTAAAAAACATATTTATTCATGTTGTCTGCACTGAAATGAATCATGGGATATGTAGTTCCCAATGTTTATAAGCTGTTGCTACTGTAAAACCATGCATTTAACCAAAGGTACTTGTAATTCGATATATTGTGACAGCCCACGATATTATTGTGAGACTTTTGATGATTCGATATCACAATATTTCGGTTATTGGTACTAATAGATGTGGAGAAAAATAAATACTCAGAAAGTGTATTATACCATAGTGTTACGGTAGTGGGTTACAATAGTAAAATTTCAATCTTGATTTCGTTAAGGAATAGACTCAATACTCGATACTGATTTCAGTGCCAAAGTGACAATAAAAACACTCTTTATGTGGCATTTTCAACATTAAATCATAGTACATAGCATAATACCATGTGGTGTTATATCTGTGGAATCCCTCAGTTGTCCAGGTAGATTTCATAGTGATTCATGGCGTGTAGTACTAGTCTATATCATTGTGACCCTCAAGTGGGTTGCAAGACTTTTTTTGGGGGTCGCCTTGTCACGATCTGCATGTAAGTCTGCAATATACAGTTCTACTGACTATTTTGTTATAATATTGCTGGTTCAATTTGTTTCATTGTTTAAAACTTGAGTAATACTAATTGTTCAGAGAGACACGATCACTCAGTCAACAATAAAATACCCTCAATAATGGTCAAATCCACCTTTATTTTGTCATTTATATAAGGTTTGTGACTTTTAAAATATGGGTCCCCAGAAAAAAAGTTTGGAAAACACTGGTCTATGTAGTTTGATACAGCTCAAGATTATTCTAAAGCTTTTCAGAAAAGATTTATTTCTGTACTATAAATGTGACTTTTTAAATGTTTTTTTTTTTTTTTTTTTTTTAGCTCAAATTTAGTTTTAATTTTAGTTTCAATTATCTCATTTTCTATACTTTTGACAATCCTATTATACCATCGCTGCTACTGCTACTACTGCAACCATTACTCCTTCAACTACTACTACTGCAGAGGCTGAAGTTAGCACTACAACTCCCCTATAGCAACACTACAATAATATTTCAACTACTGTTATTTTTCTTCTGCTACTAAGAAGACATAATGACTAGCCCAAAAGAATTATGGAGGAAGAATTTTGTTGCCTCAAGCATAACAAATTGCAGATCTAAAAAAAAAAAAAATGTCCCAAAAACTGCTGCTACTATACAAAATACCACTGCAACTACTTTATTAAAAGGACTATACTGTAGCACAACCACTGTAATTACTAATAATCATATGCCATAAAATTAATTACAATACTCACAATTACAAGTTAGTTTAGGTTGAGATGAATTAAAAAAGAAAGGACACTGATGGAAAAGAAAACATTGCAATCGCAGTTGTAAGTTGTACTCATATGAACTGTACACGCAGGTCCTGAACACTGTAAACATTCTACTGCTAATTAGTGGTAATGAGTAAACAATGCTGCCACAGGATACACTTATTGCTTTTTAATTGGGTTCTGAAAAAAGAGACTGAGAGAGAGAGGGAGAAATAGCGAGAGAGAGAGAGAGGAGAGGGGGGTTACCTGTGCATTGGCCCATACAGGGTGCAGGTGCAGTCATTACCCCGGTGCAGATGGATCAGCAGAAGCGCAGCCTGTTTTAACTTGCAGGACGACCCGCTCCCGCCATATGCAGCCTCATCATTAAAACTGACCTCTGACCTGCCAGGCCGCGCCCGTCATTCTGCTGATGGTGATTAACTCTATCCACAAGAGGAATTACTATGGAATTAAGAACGCATGGAATATCTGGGTATTTGTGAGTTTGAAGGAGTTAAAGGCTCTGAATGTGATTTTTCACATATATATTTTTAAAAAGTTAGCTGAGTGATGTCTGAGTTTAAGCTTTTTATTGTACAATATTCAAAAAGTGCACAATAGTAGTAGTAGTAGTTGTTGTAGCTGTAGTAGTAATAATTGTTGTAGTTGTTGTAGTAGTAGTAGTAGTAGTAGTAGTAGTTGTAGTTGTTGTTGTAGTTGTAGTAGTAATAGTTGTTGTAGTAGTAGATGTTGTAGCTGTACTAGTAGTTGTAGTGGTAATTGTAGTAGTAGTAGTAGTAGTAGTTGTAGTTGTTGTTGTAGATGTTGTAGTAGTAATAGTTGTAGTAGTTGTTGTTGGGGTAATTGTTGTTTTAGTTGTTGTTGTTGTAGTAGTAGTTGTAGTAATTGTAGTAGTTGTTGATGTAGTTGTAGTTCTTGTAGTTATAGGTGTAGTTGTAGTAGTTGTTGTTGTAGTAGTAGTAGTAGTAGTAGTTGTTGTAGTAGTAGTAGTAGTAGTAGTAGTAGTAGTAGTAGTAGTAGTTGTAGTTGTTTTGTTGTAGTTGTAGTTGTAGTTGTAGTTGTTTGTTAGTTGTAGTTGTTTAGTTGTTGTTGTTGTTGTAGTTGTAGTTGTGTTGTTGTTGTAGTAGTTGTAGTAGTTGTTGTTGTTGTAGTTGTTGTAGTAGAAGTAATACATCTGGTCATTTTGCAACAAAACATAGAGTACAACCCCATAGATCATGACCGAAAGGGTTCAGGCTGAAGTAAAAAGTACTTTTAATTGAACAATGACAGAATTCCAAGAAAGAAAGCAACATATGAACAGCAAGTTTGCATTGACAATGTCACTTGCGACTTACTGTATATATAAGAGACAAAGTATAAATTAAAACAAACAAAATGAATGCATAATTAATTCATTCCAGAGCTCTATATCTTTCAAAACATGCTTTATACTAGGGATGTAACAATATCAAAATCTCTCGATACAATATTTTCATGATATGCGATAGGTTTATAAAATTGTGAATATGCTACTTTTTCCTTTTAAAAGCTTTGGAAAAGCCTTAAAGCCTTTGTTCCTGTTATAATATGGAGAATTATGATTTAAAAGTGCTTAAGAACATTTATTTTTTTCATGTTGTCTGCTCTGAAACCACAAGGGATCATGGTCTATGTAGTTCCCCCTGTTTTTAGCCATCGCTGCACCATGGCAAAACAAGGCAAGTTTATTTGTATAGTACAGTTTGTGCACACAGTCTTTCAAAGTGATTTACAGAATAAGAAACACATTAAAATCACAAAGAAAGACATTAAAAAATCACCATAACTGTTAATTTAAGTGAAGATATTTGTAAGTCGTTATATTGTGATGGTCCACGATATTATTTTGAGACTACAGTGTTAGACTTTTTAAAATCATCACTCAGGTTGCCCTGTATGCTAATCCCTTTAACAGAAATACCGTTGCTTTTTTTTCTTAGTTCTTATCGTCATTTTTTTAAGATGCATGTTCTTCTAAGGTTGTACAGACTCTCTGCACTCTCTGCTTGAATAACTCCTGTTTACAAGGAGGGAGCATCTGATTCTAGACCTTGTGCATCACTACGGCTGTGCTCAGGTCAACAAGATCAAAAAACTTAAGTACTTTTAGCTTAACAAAAAGAGGATTTGTTGGTTCATATTTGTTGTTAATTTGCATGATTAATAATCCCGATAACCTTCTTTTGGCATAGAAAATTTTTATTAAATATTGATTTAAAAGGATTGAGCATTCAAGTGTCAGCTTTATTGTCACGACAAAATTTGTTCTCTGAGAGCTTTTATAAACTCATTGTGGTGAATAATTACAATGTTTGGAATACATAAGGTAAGTGAAGAATAACTTTGAACCGTTGCAAATTGTTACAAATGATCTAGTTCTGATTTTCAAATTTTAAAGTGTGCAAAAATTTTAAACTAGTTCAGGGGTAGAATTTTCAGCTCGTAAAATCACAAAAATAATAATATAATGGTTAAAGGTGAACTCTGCAACATTTCTAGTCGACGCTCTGCCATCTGCTTGTATCCGGTTCTGTGAAACATGTCTGTATCCATGGAAACAAGCGAGTAAAATTACAAGTCAGATCTGTAAGGAGACAAGGCCACTCAGAATAAGAATGCATTTTTGTCAATTTATTTTTAAGCAATAAGAACACTGCAATTGAATAATAAAAAAAAAAAATACTATAGATATGTTTAATGCCATTATGTATAACACAAGAAAAGTTACAGAGTGCAACTTTAAGCTGCCAAATTGTACATAATCACACACAATATACAAAACTTCATTCTTATTTATCAAAAAACAAACAAAGAAACAAACAAAAACAGATATTTTCCATTCAACCACTTGCAAATTATGAATCTATCCACTGTCGAAAAATACACAATCAAATGTCTACAGAGAATGGATGTATATGAGGCGTTTTTTATTAAAAAACTGCACGGGACCCCTGTGTCAAGCAGGTGCTAACCTCATGAGCATCTTTTCATATTACCAATGCAGCCTTCCTTTAAAATTCATTAAAGTACCTCGACCTCGTTGCCATCTGTGTGTGTAAGAGGGAAGCGTCTGGGGAGGCTCTGAAGATGGGAAAAAAAAAAGAAAAAAAAAAGAAAAAGTCCAACCACTACTTCAAATGAGTACTGAAAAGCGACCAATATATGCCACTCTTGAAACACATTAGCTCTCGATTTCTTATTTGTTTGATGCCATTGAGCCCTAGTTCTAGAGACAGCTGCCTGCGCCTTGGCTTTGACTACAGAAGATAAATGATGAGCGTTACGTAACCAAAAAGCTCAGTCCCGTTGAGGTCTAATTAAAATGCTACACACATTGCTTAGTGTCAAACTAAAATGTAATTAAGTCCACAATTACATACATTATACTGGCAGAGAATACAGCACTATTATAATAATGAATATCCACGGCTGACATCAATTGCTCATAGACAAAACAAAACAGCTCATCATTGTCACTTAACACGCTTTCTCAACCTTTGTGGTGAGGCACTTAGCTGGATCCTGACGGGAGTTATCTAACCTCCGAATACGCTTTATTTTGTTTCGTTTAGTTTCTTTTTTATGTAGTTTATTATTGTTTATCACGATTAAAGGTGCATTGGTCTGGAATGTTTTGCAGAATGGTGTTTAACCTTTCTTTCTTTCTTCGTGGAGACCAAATCAGACTGCAGCCTGAAGTGACCAAATCTGAATTTTCATCCCTATGCGACCTGTATCTGATCTTTTAATGACAGTCTGAATGACACAGATCAGGCCACTTGGATATGTGCTCCTAAAACCGATACATATCTGATCTTTTGACATGCGACTTCGGTCTGAACGGCCAGGTCGTATTCATCCCACCTACAAGTCAGGCTCGGAGTCTAGTCAGTGGAGGGAAAGCGAGGTTAGAGAATTAATTAATACTTGGGGGGGATCGCTGTATTCAGGCCAAATTGAAGGAGTCTTATCAGAACCAGGCAGTTTTTGAAACCATTGGCAAAGAATCTCCATTGTCAACAAAAAATAAAGAGCCTGCGAGCCAAAAACAAGGAGGCTGAAGACTCAAACAACCTGTGTAACCTGTCCATTTTACAAAGACCTGAAAGAACTGTATTTTGGGAGACAAGCCCAGCGTTTAGGCTACTTTTGTAAACACTGTGCGTGTGATATTGTCCTGTCCTCCAATGTGCATGCGGGACACTTTTGGGGCATTTAAAGTTCACATACAAGTCACATTTAATTGGAAATGTGAACAACCTTGCAAAAAAACTGTTTTTGCAAAAAAAATAAAAATAAAATCCCTTTAAGCCCTGCAGTCTGAATGTAGCCCAAGTTACAGATCAGATCTATGGAGAGGCAAGCCTGCTCACAGAACAATTAAAACATTAAATGTACATAGTTATTCTGATAAAAATTTTGCTGATTTTGTGTATATTGTTTGCTCAAAGTCGGGTCGTTAACTCAACTTAACTGTGCTCAAAATAAGTCTTAGCTTTTTCTTTTTACTTTTCAGACCACATCTAAAATGTAGTGAAGTAGAAAGTACAAATACATGCTCTCAAATGTAGTGAAGTAAAAGTAAAATTAAGAAATGGTCGAAAACTCTCTCCCGCTGCTTCCATACCACATTAAGATAATCTAAATGAGGTGTAGCATTGGCTGAACCAATTCCCCACCAAATACAACGCAAAATAATACTGTTTAACACCCATTCCCAACCGGGATGCCTTAGCATATTGTTGCTGATACCTCCTCAGACTCTCTCCTGTCATCTTTATGTCAGTTACCTTTCACAATAGCAGCAGATCAGTTGGCGTGTTTATGCTCTGTAATCACTTCTCCACACACCTGATCTCCCCTTTATACCCTCTGAGGCAAGCATTATTGCTGTTATAGTCGGAAATGGGGGTCTATGTATTATGCATTAACGAAGATCTCCCCGGGGGAAATCCATATGCACTTTGATGCCAAGACACAGCGCCGTAAAGAACTGAGTGTACTGTAAGTAAACCAAAGAGGAGTGCTCGGCTTGCTTTTGTCTACTGTAACCTAAAAACAGCATCTCTACTGGGGTTTAAAGGTCCTATATTACATAAAAGTCATGTTAGAATATTGTTATCTCATCAAAAACATACCTGGGGTTGTGCTTCCTTTCATTCACACATGTTTGAGTAATCCTGCGTTATTAGTCTGTCTACATCTCCAAAGCTCAAAACACTCAGTTCCACCTTGTGATGTTACGATGTCCTATTTTTCAACTTAACAGCTCCTTTTACCTTTTAGTCAGTACAGATTGGCAATTCCAGGACCGAAATTATCCAAATGATTCTAGTGAAGTGGTATTGAGTTTCTAAACACAATGGAGCACTTCCTGTTTTACTTTTTCAGCAGTTTAAACTTATGCCTCACTTTCTAACACATCCTAATTATTCACTGCAGTAAGTTTGTATGCCCTTTTCCCAACTTTCAAGAAGAGACAAGAATGGAGTTTTGTCGTCACGGTAATGCTAAAAACAACTACCATGCGAATAGTGCACATCCTGATGCAGCTGTCAAGTATTGCTTTTAAAATAAATATCTGTGCAAGGGCAAAAAAGGCTGAACTGGAAAAATACGAGTATTACCTCGTTAAAGTCTGATCATTTAGATAATAGAGTGTCCTCTGCTCTGCTCTACTTGTATCTGCAGTTTAGACCTCGAAAAGCATGTTGTAAAAATGCGTTTTCAATGTTAATACTCCTTGAGTTGTTTACAATGTGTACTCTGAACAGAATCATAATGTTAACCCCTTAATGCCTGAATTTATATAGATGTATATAAAAGTGTTTTGTGTGTTTTTGCCTTTGTAAATTAAGTTGAGATTATTAATTTGTCTATAGTAAATAAATAAATAAATAAATGAATAAATATACATTTGATTATGTTGCAAATTTGCAACAACTAGAAACAAGTGCTTGCCAAAGGTTTCCAGGAAGGTCCTGCATATGGGGGAATGCAGCTCGGCTTATATCTTGATCAAAAGGGTTAGTAGCATATTTGTGACAATTAAGGGGCTATAGAGGGGCTATTATGTAACATAGACATTTTTTTTTTTTTTCTTTAGATTTCTGACATATTATAATGTTGTTCGCTCTTCAAAAACATGCCTCAAGAGGTTTAAAATGTCATCCATGCATGTTTGAGTACTTTAGCAATATCTCCAGGGCCTTCCTCACAGTTAGAACCAAAGCTCAGCCCACAAGCCTTTGTCATCCAAGCTCCCACACAACAATTCTCCATAAAGCGTGATACAAAACTGCACACAACAACTTGACAAACCTGATGCAGTGGTTTCATTAGTGCACTGATTGCGTTGTTATATCACTCTGAAGGGGTAGTGACTTTGGGGAGCTCAGAGTGTCAAAAATGAAACTTACAAAACACTTGAATACGTTGTTTCCGACAGTTTTACAGCATAATCAAACCAATACAAGGTAATATGGTGATCTAAATATGTCATGTGTAAGCAGTTAATACCCCCGACAAAACTTTTTTTCTAAGATCACGAAGAACATTTTTTCTAAGATCATCACATGTCTCAAAGTGTGTAAATCTCGACTTTGTGGAACTGGCTTGGCCTCGCTGACACTAATCAACACCTCTCCTGTTATTAAAAAATCCTCTCCATGCCTTTTTATCAGCTAACTGCTAACTACCTCATTTACATGGGGCGGCGCCTGACACATCAGCAGCTTTCTGACAATGTTTGGGAGGTGTGACGAAGCAAGGTGGTGCCACAGGGATTCAGGTGCTGGTGTGACACAGAAGTTTGAGAAGTTCAAGTGGCATAATGGAAAAGTTACAGTAAAGTGTTTCAGTATTTCATGGATGATGGTGTTAAGACAATATTGTACAATTCATCAGAAATACTTCATCATGTACTTTAACTCACGGTGTAATTGGAGTTGAAGTATTGCACAAAAAAGCAGAGTGAAGATTTTATATGGCACAGAATTGACTTGTGAGCTTGAAGCCATGTTAAACAGTTGTTACCTCATCAAAAACATACCTAGAGTTGTTTTTTGTTTCATTCACACATGTTTGAGTAATTCTTTGTTATTAGTCTGTCATCTCCAAAGCTCAAAATGTTTTTTTCCACCTTGTGATGTCATGAAGCGGTAGTTCTCAAGTTAACCGCTACCTTTAGTTGAGTAGAGATTGGCAATTCCAGGGCTGAAATTATCCAAATTATTCTAGTGAAGGTATGGAGTGTATGAATGAAACAAAAAACAACTCCAAATATGTTTGGGGTGAGAAAACGACATTAAAACAATATTATAGATCAGAAAATAGCATAATTTGCACTGTAACTTTTTTTGGTAAAGGGTACACAATCTTAGCCAGGCTGGCACCACCTAGTGCCTCCAGCGACTACGTCAGGAATCAGAATACACTAGACAGTTTGCAAGAACCCCAGAAGTGTGAGTTCGGGCACCAGCCAATCAGTGAAGAGCCATACATTCTGTGTTGGCAACGATTCCCGAGATCAAGATTTTAAAGCCGGAACAAAGAGAATGTTTGGTGAATTTTATCAAGGAGAAAGACCTTATTGTCCTTCTTCTTATGGGATTTGGGAAAAGCTTAATACACCAGTTAGCCCCGTTAGCAGAGCATTACAAACGTCACGACCAAATAGCAGCGATTGGTTAAATAAAAAAGAACCCGCCTACTGTCGAGCGAATGAATTCTAATACTGCGAGGTCAGACGGTTTCTATGAAGTGAAACCGGCTGATGAATCAGGCTAACACCATCTGCCTGTCTATGTGAATATGTTATTCCTTCGGCCAGACTGTTCCACTGTATGGCATTAAACATATCTAGTTTGCATTTGTTCATTTACAGATTTATTTGCTTCTTTGTTTTACTTGAAAATGGAAAGATTTCACTTATAACTGGGTCTGGCAGCATCTCCTGCATGTAGGGATGTAACAATAACCAAAATATCGTGATATCGTATTGTCAGAGTTCTCACAATAATATCGTGGACCATCACAATATATCGAATTACAAGTCTCTTTGCTTAAATTAAGAGTTATGATGCAACAATAGCTAAAAAAAAAAGATGGAGGGAACTACATAGACCATGATTCTTTGCTCCATTTCAGTGCAGACTAAAGAAGAAATAACAGTTCTAAGCACTTTTAAGTCTTAGATCTTTGGATGAAGTCTTGTCAAGGCATTTTAAGAAGAAAAAGTCGCATATTCACAGTTTTGTTAGCCTTCACAAAATATCGCAATAAATATCGTACTATGAGGTTCATACCATGACAATATCGTATCCTGCATGTGTCCATAGAAATAAATAAATCTTTTCATAACTAGTGCAAAAACATTCCAGACAAGGCAGTAACATCAGCATGACGCCACTAGAAAAGTCATGCAGTGCACCTTTAATATATATGTATTTTTGACTATGAAGTAAATGGATACTCAATAATCTAATATCGCTTATCTCCCAGATAACATTACAATCCATCCCAGTTCCAGTAAATATATCACCTCTATTACAGGGTAGACTAGAGTAGGAAGATAAGTATGTCATTCACCACATGATGAGAGGTGTCTTGTAACCAAAAATACGAGGAACACAGCTTCTATTTTCCGCCATCTTTCTTTCCCTCCTCCTCCTCCTCCTCCTCCCTCTCTTCATCTCCTCTTGGCTGACTTCGTGTAGCGCCAGGGGGGCTTCCACGGAGACTTTGGCAAACAACAGTGGGGAGGGGGGCCGCCGCGATGCTCCCTCTTCCGTGCCATGTCCGTGATTGGAGACGAGGTAATGGCGAAAATGTCGGATAAGGATGAAAAGCAAAAGTTGTGGGAACCATTGTAGGTGGTTTCAATCAATGCGATGCCATCTGTTCCACTCCATTTTTCCGAGCTGACAGTGGATATTTTGCCCTGTGAGGAAAGCATGTACTACAAAGAGATAGTGAAGGACAAAGCTGTATGGGCAAAGAGCGGGTGCGTTTATCTTCCCCGCGCATTCCGTACATCTAAAAATGCTTCTTTGCTGCGATAAGAAGGCAACTAGCAATTGTTTCTGCGCTATCAAACATCTAGAGCGGATTTCTCGGTGTACAAATGGGGCGCAGGTATTCTACGTATTCTCTACGGTGGCGTCTGGCTCCTCTGGGCACGTACAGTACAGAGTAAAATGATATGGGGGAACAACAAAGAAGACAGACGACTGAAGGAGCTGAATTAGAAGCAGGAGCAGTGACCTCTGTCTTTTGAGGTGCTTGCTTGAGGGTTTGGACTGTGCTAAATAAGGACAGATATGCAGAATATCCGTGAAATATGACATTAAAGGTAGGAAATGAAGCCAAAGCTCTACTGGTTTAGAAAAGAACTACAATTGAGTTTTAACCTGCATATAGAGGACACGAAAGTTTACACTCACCATTTCATTCTTTTTTTTTTTTTTTATTTCTTATTTTTACTACTGTCTACATTTTGTCACATCAAAAATGTTTTATTCTAAGCTCAGAACCTTCAGAACTCCCCCACTGATTTATGACAAAGTTATTTTAATCATTGGAAGAGGAAGCTCAAAAGAAGGTTCATTTTGCTTTCTGATTGGATAATGTTTTTTTTTAAAGAAATAAAACATTAAATGACAACATCAGTGGAGTCGCCCGGGGGACAAAGGAGTTTGTTGTCCCTTAGAGGCCCGGAATAGGACCCACTTCCTATAAATTTCTATTATAGGTGGGTCCATGTGAGGCTTCTTGCCCCAAACCCCAAATTTCAAATTTTTTGTTGGCATGGACAACACACAGTATATAACTTGGCCATGCCCAGTGTTTGTTTATTTAGTTTATTTATGAGACAGCGACAGTGCACAATATACATTAACCTTCACAGGACAGAGTTATTGTGCCAGGTTGAAGCACTAAAGCTAATTTCCATCTGTAGTCCTCAGTGCATGTTTTTTTAGGTGTGATGGGGGAAACTGGAGTGCCCAGGTATTCATCCAGACACGGGGAGAACATAGGAACTCCATGAGAAAGATCCAGGGGAATCCGTGTATCTTCAGTTCATTGTTTTTTTCAAAATAAAACCAAAAATAAGAAAATGAAAAAATGACAATTTTCTTCATTATTTGTCTCCAAAACCAAAATGAAAAAAAAAAAGGATAACAATTCGTTTTTTCAGTTTGATTTTGTTTTTAAATGAATAATGAAAACAACGGATAATGGACGTTTCCAGTTTCCGTGACTTAGACTGCGTTGCCGGACTGAACCAGAACTGAACCAGGTCTAAACCTGTCTCAGTCTCAGTCTCAGTCCCAGTCTGGTCCCGGTCTACTCCCGATTTCAGTCCTGATCTTGTCCGATTCTGAAAGTTCGCCTGCGTAGACTGTCGAGTGATCAGGACTGAGACCGGGACTCAGACTGGGACTCAGACCGGTTTAGTCCTGGTTCAGTCCTGGTTCAGTCTGTATGCGGCACAAAAGTCCGGCATCACAGTTTAAGTCTTGGAAACGGGAAACAGCCGTTATCTTTTTTTTTGTTTTTCCATTATTCATTTACACAAAAAATCGAAAACTGAAAAAAACAAATCATTATTTCTTTTTTCATTTTGGTTTTGGAGACAAATAATGAAGAAAATAGTTGTTTTTTTGCTTTCTTATTTTTGGTTTTATTTTGAAGAACGAATGAGCCACAGATTCAGGCGCCCCAGAGATCGAACCCGGAACCTGTTTTTTTTTTTTTTTTTTTTTAAAGAAACCTAAATCTTATGTAATTTCTTTCTTAGTAGCTGCCAGTGTGATCATTTGTTTACTCAAGAGACCATTTACCCCTGAACTACTCACGACTACTCATCAACATTGCGAGATAGGGTCCCCATCGGAGCTTATTCTCTTACACACTGAAAACACGCCATTCCTCTTTACCATTAAACACACTATCTCTTTACATGTAGTAAATCTGAATTCCCTGTAGTGGCCCTTATCTCCTCTGGGCACATAATTCACATTACCTCTCCACTAAAACATGCATGAAGTTATTACAGCATCAGACCGAGCAGACTGTCTCTCCAAGATTAGCCTGCGTCTTTGCACCATCACCTCCTCCTCTTCACATCCATTTACAATTCCTTCCAATTCCCACCGTCCTCACTTCCTATATATCTACACCTCTCTTATGGATAATAGGTAGCACTCAAATGGCTGTCTCTGTGTCACCTGCTCGTATAAACCCCAAGATAAAAGCTATAGCGAAAATAGCACCAGCGGTCCCATTTCGGCGACTTCCAAAGGGTCAGTGAATTGGTGTGAACATTGAATATGAAGATGGAAGGTGTGGAGTGGTTTTCAGTGTGTTTGCTTAGTAAATGCAATGTTATTGGATCTACAAGGCAGTCTATAGGAGTAGAAAAGGGCATCTAGGGATTGCAAAAAGAACCAGGACTAGTGATAAAGAGAGGAATAAACAGGCAATGGGCAGTACTTGAAAAGACTGGTGTTATTAAATTGGGTGTATTTATCATAAAGATGAATATATGAATATAGACTGAGTGGGTGGCCAGGGATCTATAAATGGAACAAACAAAGCAGCGTTGGCGGTTCCAGGATCTTAAACCTGTGAAGTTATCTGTGTATTGCTAAAAATGCACAAGGGAGGCTACTCCTACTGGTATGGAGGTGGTTGCCCTGGTTACACTAAAGGTTGGATTGACCACAACTTTCTATAGTAAGACTAGCTTTTTTTTTTTTTTTTCTCAAGTGTTTTTTTTTTCCAAGTCTTTTTTTTCTTTTTCTGATATTTAGTGATGATTACGTCGCACTTTTTGAGGTAAATTTATTTTATAAAATCAGAGCTCAGGAACTGACATTTCATCTTGAAAGGCAAGTTATAGTTATAACAATAGAACAGAGAACAACAGACTGTTAACGTTACATATGAACTAGAGCATAAACAACTGAACACATTTACCAAACTCTCCATCTCATGCCAAATCACTAAATCCATTGAATTCTTCATCCTCTGTGTCATTTTGAGCAACTCCGTGACTTACAGAGGTAAACAGAGCACTGCTTCCTCTTCTGCGTAGCTCGTCGTCAGACTCGGCATCAGTTCCAGTTCGAATTATTCCGGCCTTTCTGAATCCCGACAGGATGGTTTCGGTTATCACTGAAGTCGCTTAAATTTTACAGAAGTGGTACAGAAGTAAAGGTGTGATCAACTGACATAGCGCCAGACAGGACATCAGCTCTTTCTGCAAGGAGACACGCGCAGTAGGGCGAAGTGACAGTGATACAGGAGTAATAGGAGCAGCAGATACTGACAAACAAGCCTAGAGCGCCCTCACGCGGCTGTCAGTGTGAAAATTTTAATATATAAGACGCACCGGAGTATAAGTCGGAGGACCACCCAAACCATGGAAAAAGTGCAACTTATAGTCCGAAAAATGTATAAGATACATATTCCCAGTCTCAATATTGATGTTAAATTGATATATTGACAAAGCTGCAAAACTCATACGGTCGCCCTAGTTCATAACAGCACAGCCCAGCAGGCAGCTTTTTATGTTTAGCTTCACTTATTATTTGAATCCTCCATGGTATGATTCAGGGTCTACATTCTTCATCTTAGTATTGATCTAAAATGGATCTATTGATGACCTTTTCAAATCTGCAAAACTCATACGGCATTTTAGCATAGCAGGCATCTTATTTTATTTTATTATGTTTTGCATTATTTTATTTTCATTTATTTTGCAGAATATTTGAATGCTCCGTGGTATGATCTGGGTTCTAAATGCTTTCTAGAATCTCAAGTACAGAGCTGTGGGCAGGAATAGGTGATGGAGAGGCACTCAGAAGTTTTTCAAGCAGCCTATCCTCACATGCACGTCAATACAGCATTACTCACACATGGATCAACAAAAATCAAACTCTGAGTAAGCTAATGGTAGAGAAAACCATGGCAACATTCTTAAAATCTCATTGAGGTTTTTGGTAATTACGAGCTTTTGGACTGAATAGAGAAATGACAGAGCAAACAGGCCTGTCATGATAACAAATTTTGAAATACTGGTGAATATTTGTGAAGAAAATATAAATGACACCTGATAACTGGTTTTCCCCCCAAAGAACAAATCGATACGTATAGTATTGTTAATGAAAATGAACTCCATTACAAATGAGTCATAGAAGTAATTTACATGACAGTCTACAGCTCAAATCCTCAGAAAAGTTAAAAAAAAATAATAAAAAGTTCCCACTAGTAAAAAGAAAAAAGTGCCCACAGTAAATACTCTCCGTCAAAAGGTATTGCTCCATCTGTCCTGTATTGAACGATAAATCTAAATTATGTAGTATTTACCATGACACTTCTAATAGCAAAAGTACATGGAACCATATAAATCTATGCTATTCCTTCAATCTTGCATCAATAATTACTACAATTACTATACTTTTTCAACCAGCGTGCTCCCTCAGCCGTCAGGAAACTAAACAATACAGCAACATAAGACCCTGCACTGCTCTGTGGGGAGCTAGTATCACCTAATAGTCTAATTAAGAGCATTGATTAGTTACATAAACACACAAGATGAGTGGACATTCCCCACTAACTACCACCCATAGGACTAGTAATTAGCACACATTCTCCGCACTATTTACTCCGCCACCTCATTTGCTGTGCGCGCGACATTCTATTTTTTCGTCCTTGCGTTTCGCCTTCCAGTTGACCTTTACTGTGTTGTTCTTGATGTTGTCTCTTCCCCTCACTCTCGCTATCACCTCCAACCATCTGTGTTCAATCAGCATTCGTATCTAGGGGCGTGTTTGTCTGGGCTTCAGAATTCTTTGCTATGATTTTGGAGGGATAGTGGGGATGAGTGTCTGAATTTGATGGGCTTCGGTATGATAACTACAAAACCTATTTATATTTTTAGCGTTCTCAGAGCTTTGTAATAACGATAATATATTACATGGGATCGCATTCAAGTGTTTGACATTGTATTATTCGTTCACTGATCAGTCACACTTTGTGGCGATAAGGCAATTCTGTAGCTATAACTGCTTTGGGTTCTGAAAAATGACTGCCAGGCTGTGCCAATGACCTCATCAAGCATGTATAACTCAAAGTGAAGTGAGTAGTGTCTTCCCCAGTGGCACAACATTTGTAGATAGGGTTAGGCATTTATAACTGATCTCCCCTTTGGTCATAGTTTGAGTGTGAAATATAACAATATCGATTTATTAAGTTAATGACTGAAGAAAATAACTGCTACTACTATAATACAGTATTTTTCAAACTATAAGACGCACTTAAAATCTTTTAATTTTCTCAAAAATCAACAGTGCACCTTATCCGGTGCACCTTATGTATTAATTCTGGTTGTGCTTACTGACCTCGAACTGATTTTATGTGGTACACAGCGCTCAAAAATCTGTCAAAATGTTTTAGTACGACTTTGGTAAGTGAAGCCGCACCACTACATGGTTTATAGTATGACCTGCAGATTTATAATTTCTGAAAAGTTTCACAGGAACCATCTTCATTGCAAGATACGCACAGAACAGACTCACCATCAGCAGCACATCCTCTGTCACAGAAAGAACACATACAATCCACTGAGTCGTGTCCTTTAATCTGACAGAAGATGATCGCATCAGCGCACAAGGAGCTCTTATAGTTTACGCAAATGAGCCATGTGTTTGTAAGTTTAGATTCTGTAAAATGTAAACAAATGTGCGCAAAGCTGCTTTAAACACATTATTACTCAATGTATGTTTGAGTCCTCCTTATAGGAAATAAAAAACAAACTTCAATTATCCACCCGCATTCACATTCATAATACATAGTTACGTCATGATCTGATCTGCCAATGGATCATGGATGCCTGGGCTAAGGGATCAGTCTCAAGTGTTGTCCATTTGTTTCGCTTAATGCGCCTTATAATCCACTGCGCTTTATATATGAAAATAGACGAAAGAATTCAACATTACTGATATTGCATTTTATAATCCGGTGTGCTTTATAATCTGAAAAATATGGTACACTACATCTGCACATTGGTCAAGAATCACGACAGAACCACCGACTTTCAGATGTATTTCAAATGCCCCACCACTAAAACACAAATAAATTAAGAGTTAAGAATATATATTAGGAAAAATACTTATAGTTGTATATAGATTGCTGTGAAGGTGGAAGTAGCAGAAGCAGTAAAGTTTTTTCGGCAGACATAAAACCTGAGAAGAAACTCTACAGTAAATAAACAAAATAATATTACTTTTAAATAGGATTAAATTTACTTCAAATCACATTTTGACAACGTTTTCCACTTCACGTCAATGGTACACGTCTCTTGTCTAGCCGCGCTACTCATTTCCTACAATAACAAAGCTTTATAGCCCATTAAAGCCCATATAAAAGCAATAACTGGCCATCAAGAAAAGACCAAGCAACTCACTCAGTTTCATTCTGTCTGCATTCACATACAAAGTGGAAAAGATGGAGCTAGGCAAACAATGTTATGCGCTTATAATCCACTGAGGTAGTCTGGCTGAGGGCAGATCTATCAGAATGATACAGAAAATGGATTCCCAGTCACAGTTAAGTGCAGAAGAAAAACTATAATAAATAAATGGTGAATCTGACCAGGGCCAATGAAATTATGAGACAGAGGTCAAGACAATTGGTTTTGTACAACAGCAGGATTGGGCAGTAATGAAAATACATGGACAGGTGACTGAGCGCACAAGAACGGAACAAAAATGAGAAAATACATTGTAAGATAAAGCTGGGATTAAGGTGGAAGAAGATATATTGTAATATTTTATTGCAAACCAGAATATATGTTATCTATCAGTTAAAATACAAAGCCCGGATTAAAGGAGCATTGTGTAACTTTTGTGGTGGCGGGTCCATTAAATGCTTTTCTTGTCTATAATGTTTCACAGTATGACATAAAATTTTTCTATATTCACGGACACCAAACCAGACCAAGTTACAGGTCAAATCTGTGGAGAGGCAACCCCGCACACCACCTGTAATTGAATAAATGTAAGGTATATTTGTTTAATGTCATACTGTGGAACATTTGAAGCAAAGCAAAGCAACATGTCCATAGAAACAAGCAGGTGATTGACCCCCAAACAAAAAGGTGCATAGTGCACCTTTAAATATGATAGAAAGATAAATAAATACATTTTAAAAGTTATTCTTTATTGTGGAAAGTCTGAAAATCTATTGTCATGGACACAAGCAGCTGATACTACCATAGAGACTTGCGAGTCAGATCCATGGAAAGGTGACTCCTCTCAGGCTACGTTTATATGATGACGTTCTGAACAAAAGACGCAAAAGTGGCGCCGCTTTTTATTCCGCATTTAGAACAGCATTTTCGGGATGAATATGCTTTCATACGGTGACGCCAAAGTGTGTGGAATTTGATTGGGTGTGCATGACAGGCGGCTCGGCGGTGACGCTAGGTGGTGATGTATGTGACGTAAATGCATACGCGACGTGAGCAGATCTGAGCAGAGTTTTACGTCTTGGGCAGTGTAGACGGAAATGCTACGGCAGAATGTATTCAACTTTTCCACTCTGGAGGGTGGGTTCAGATTTTTGCATTTTTAAGCCCCAAAAATAACATAACCGCCTAAGCGAAAGGCACTTCCGAAGAAATATATTTAATTATTTTTTGAGCAATAAAAACACATGAAATTAAATAAATGTAACATAGAAAAAGTCTATATTCCAGGTGGAGCAATAACATCTCCAGCAACATTAACATTAAGTATAAGTGAGATAATTTAGATTTTTTAAGTCAAAGCTTGTTCAGAGCTGCCCAGAACCGGACAGACTGATATGACTGGCATTTAGGGCCCAGACACAGACACAACAGTAACATTGAGGTGAAGTGTCTTGCCCAAGGACTCACTTGAACTGAATCTCCAACTTTACTGTAACTACGCTCTACTCTTTTGCGCCTTGCATTGATTTCTATTAAAAACTGACCTTTTCTTTTGCTCTACTTTGCCTGATTGCTACTTTACCAAATCGATAGCTCTGGTTACAGACAGTACAGTACATGCAGTATGTAAAAAGGGTAACCAATGTTCTTTTGACAATTACGCCTATTTCTGTTGATGTCGCAATCTCACACCTCCTTCGTGGCTATTTTATTCCGCTATTAAAGACGCGGTTTACAATGTGAAATTATGTGTGATTTTGCTAAAGGTTACCTGCTGTACAACAACAAGCCCTAATCACTCGCTCACCATATGAAGGCCATGGTGGGGGGGCTGTTTGTGGACACTGGTGGGGGATATGTGCCGCTAAGCTAGGCCCAGGTGCGTTAGTGCTTCCAGGTGGTGGTGTAATACTGGGATGGACCCAGATCAGGGCACTCGCGGAGCTGTGGAGATGGAACGGTGCCAGTGCCAGAGCAGGGGCCGGGCTAATGCGCCAAGCTGGCACCGGCACAGCAGAACGGCAGGCAATAAGATGGTGGAGAGGATATTATGTGCAGAAAAAACAGAGGAAAATAAGATGGGAATGAAAGCAATTTGTCCTTGTCAAAGATTTGTATTTTTGATTTGGTGTTTTCAAATATTTTCAAGGAGTGTTTTTCAGGGTTGAAAGTAACTAAGTGTGATTGAACTTTTTGTGTAGTTGATTAAATGTTCATGGTTTTAGTATCAAGGGCGTAGTTTTGTTCTCAGCTTTGGTGGGGATTATCAGCTAACCCCAACATGCAACCAACTGATAGGTTACTTGTATTTACTTGTTGGTCGCTTTATCGAAAAACAGCGATGTAGAAGTTTGTAGCAGATTTTACTTTACTTGTTGGTGATGAGATATTTGTGATGTAATGTCCATACATTTTTCCATGGAATATTGTCAGTAGAGTCGGGCTGCTCACTATAACTAGAGCGACTCATTAAGGCAAGTTTAATTGAAGATGAAGCCAAGTAAGTTCATTTTGAAAAATTTTTCAATGTTTGGTGCACAGCGTCTTCACTCACGCCTGCTCAAGCTGCCATCTTCAGGTGCGGCCCTGTCCTGCCACTTCCCCAGTTTCGGCTCATGGCACCAGTAATGACATCACTATGTTGCAGCCAATGAAACAGTGGTAACCCTGTCATCATATCACTGAATATATCTCAGAATGTCTAATAAAAAAAAAAATCTGAACTAAAACATGTTCAGTTAATGCTCTTGAGTTTGGAAAAATATCGGCATAAATTTATATTACTGTTTGTTAAAATGACAGTCGCAGTGTCGAGTTTTGACTGATCAGTGTTATTTTACTCTAAAATAGTAGAATTTAAACTGAATATATAAGTCTGAAGCTAGAGTAAATTTCACTCTGTACAGATAATTATATGGATGGAAATATAGTATCATTTTACTCTTCACCTGTTAAATGAACACTTCAATATGTGCAGTGTGTTATAGTGGTGATAGTATCTGGTTTTAGTCATGTACATTATATAGTTATGCCAGTGTGTGCTTCAAATGGCATCACAACATTCTATTCTAGGCCAATCATATTTATTTTAACAGATGGTGGCTAGTTGAAAGTAATAATACTAAAATGCTGATTTCTGTTTATTTAATTTATGGTGAGCTATGTATTCTACTCACTAATATAAATGATGTAGAAGATGAAAGATGTACCATGAATCATGTCCCATCAGGTCCCATCAGGTCTGCCAGTGTTGACTCCTGAGTTCTCCTTTCTGGAAACTTGAGTTACTAAACCCTGAGTCATACCTGTCATTGGAACGTTATGGGTGACATCACATTCGCTTAGTCCACTTTAAAAAAAAAAAAAAAATGTATACAGTCTATGATCACTACAGAAAGAATACAAACTCTATGTCTCTCATTTCATCTTTGACCTTTGGGATAATTATGAAAAAACAATCAAAATCTTGCAAAAATGTTTCATATCTTAGAAACTTATGAAGATAGAGATATAAAAATGGTACCACAAGATGCGCAATAGCAGCATTTATATTCAACTTTCATTGACACCATAGCCCTAAATGCATTCGTTATTTGAGAGTCACATTTTAAAATTGGGTGCACGAAAATTTCTAACATTGGGGTGAATGATGCACCCTAATGATCAGGTTCAGTAACTGTGAATTTACCATTAAATATGCCATAGGAAAGCTCAGTGTAATCTAAATTATTGCATTCTAGTAGCTATAGAACACCAAGTAATCTTTGTCAATAATAAAATATTCATTCACACCAAAATCTCTAATAGAAAATAAAAAAAATAAACTGTATATAAACTGTATTTTTACTTGTACATATACATTTATACAATTATGCCTAATTTGACAACAGTCTCTCACTATTTTTGCTACTTATTTAGAATTTATTATAACCATTTCTATTGTTGCTCTTTGTTATTATCAGATATTTTCATTGTGAGCTACCGTGTCCAAATAATTTCCCTCGTGGATCAATAAAGTTTGTCTATGTCTAAGCCTAAGTCTGTAAATATAAAAAAAAAATCTTGCTATTGTGTTCCCCGTTCATTATTTCCTAACACATTTTTCAGGATTTCCGGTTCCAGTGACCCGCTATAATCCTCTTACACGCGTCTGTTGTGTTGACATGCTATATCACGTTAGCTCCCAAACCCTGAGCTGGAGAGATGATCTTTATTAGCCTGACTCTGCGTAGCCCAAAGCGTCTGGTGCCATGTGCTGCGAGCTGTAAGGAGCTTGGCTGGCAATCGGCCCGTACACCGCGTTTTCTGCCTTGACATCCTCTGAATCCACCGCACGCTAATTAGGAAAAAAAATAAATTTGGTAGAAGGGGGATTGAGAGGGAGAAAGAGGCTGGCAAAGTATGAGGGTGGGTGGTTTAGAGGCTTAATGAACATGTCAGATGTATTTAAACAAATGAATAAGCACAGTTGGCCAGATCGCACTCAAAACAGTTTACAGACAGAGCGGTGGGTGAGTGTGAGGGGCATGCTGACTCTACACCCAAACTTGGCATCAGAAGAGGAAATAAGATAGTAGGTACACTGCAAAAAAGCTTGGCCAAAATTTAAGATGGGAACCCTTAAATCTATCAGAAAATGACTTAAAAGTAGTGAAATTATCTGTCCATGCAGCAAGATGATTTTACTTGACAAGTTATCTCAAAATAAACTACCTCTAGACAAGAATTAAACAATCTCAGGTAAGTGTGCTAAGTTTTACACAAACATACTTCAATATCAAAAAAATCTGTATCACTGAATCTAAAAACATGTTAAGTGTTGCAGGGGAAACTATGGTAAATGGATCGTAGCTTCTTTTTAAACATTTATTGCCTAAATTTAAGATTTTCTGTCTAGTCATGGAAGAATTATATGACAATTTTAATTTTAATATTATTCAACCAATTCAGAACTAGTAAGTAGATAGTAAATCTGAAAACAAGATGAATAACCTCATATAAGTTTTAAAATCTTGGCCAGATCAGAGAAATTTTCAGTGTAATTGTCTTCGTTGTAGCAGTATTAGCAGTAGCAGAAGTAGTAGTAGTAGTAGTAGTAGTAGTGGTAGTAGTGGTAGTAGTAGTAGTAGTGGTAGTGGTAGTGGTAGTAGTAGCAGTAGCGGTAGTAGCGGTAGCGGTAGTAGTAGTAGTAGCGGTAGCGGTAGCGGTAGTAGCGGTAGTAGTAGTAGTAGTGTAGCGGTAGCGTAGCAGTAGCGGTAGTCGTAGTAGCAGTAGCGGTAGTCGTAGTTGTTGTGGTGATAGTAGTAGCAGTACTAGTTGTAGTATCATTAGAGGGAATATGAGATATATATGAAGTTTTAATTAGGGAATATTTCATTTTAAGGTACAAGAGTGATTTTACATTTTACTACTTAGGGCTTACTTTAATACTACTACATTTGACCTGACTACTGCAATCACTAATACTGTTATTACTACTACAACTAGTATTATTTAGAGGTGAAATATAAATTAAAAAAATATACATTGCAACTGTTTTCGAAATAAGCTACATTTCAATATAGTCCCTATTGTTTATAAGAAAATGAAAAAGTAAAAAGTCTATAATAAACACACACACACATATATATATATATATATATATATATATATATATATATATATATATATATATATATATATATATATATATATATATATATATATATATATATATATATATATATATATATATATATATATATATAGGTTCTCTTTTTCTGTCCACCTGTGCAATACCCAAACCTCATTTTTTACTGGCTTGTTTTATTACCCTTGTAGGTCTACTTACATTGTATACATTACACCATAGCCTGCACAGACTTGAAGGGCAGATCCAATAAGCAGTAATCTAATCCATAGTTACACATATAGTCCATTTGTGAAACCATGTGTGAAGCAAAGATTGCCTATACCACTGCCACATGCTAGGGGGCGATGTGCATTTGTTTGTAGCCTTAAGTCATGTTTGTGAAGATGTGTTATTGTGCTCATCTGTCACTAAATAATCCCCGGCTGCCATTTTCAGATATGCTATACAACCTGAAGCAGTTTTGTGGCTGACTATATGTTTGCCAAATACCCTTAGAACGCCTGCATTTGTGATATTATTTTATATTTTACAATGATTTTGCAGCCTTTTGTTTGTGAGTAAGATGCAACACTTCAAACGAGATCAGAGAGTGGGCCGATAAATAAATAACATTACTATGACTGTGATCACAAGCTCACCAAAATCTGAGTAATATCTTATTTCTAGACTTTAAAAATTACTTAAAGGATATGGAAACTGCACTATTTGATGTGAGTGATCAGAGGGACCATAATGAGAAAAACATCTGAGTTGGCTGTTTACATTTCATTTTAATAATCTCTTAGCTCCAAAAAGCTAGTAATCAGATTTTGAATGTGCATATAACTGCAGCGAATTATAGCAGCTGCAGCACAGGTGGTAGTAGTAGTGGTGGTAGTATTAATAATAGTAGTAGAAGCAGGGTAATAGTAGTAATTTGAGTGATTCTGACTTTGTACTGATGGAAGTGGTGGTGATTGTCGTAGTGATGGTGCTAGTAGTAGTAATAATAGTGATAGTAGTAGTATTTATAGAGGTAGTAGCATGAGCAAGGTACTACTAGTAGTAGTAGTTCTAGTAGTAGAGTGATTCTGATTTTGTACTGGCAGCAATGGCAGTAGTAAGTAGTAAGGGTAATGGTAGTAGTTGTAGTATTGATAGTAGTTGTAATTGTAGTCACAGAAATAATAATACCAGTAGTTCCTCTATTAGTAAACATTCAAATTTTTTCTTCAATATTTTCCACCTATATAGCCAAAGTCTATTATAAATTCATGTGACATTGCACTACATTCCACAATTACACTAGAAGTAGTAGTAGCAGCAGCAGCAGTAGCAGTAGCAGTAGTAGTAGCAATAGCAGCAGCAGCAGCAATAATAGTAGTAATAATAATACTAGTAGTTCCTCTATTTGTAAATATTCACCATTATTTTTTCTTCAAGATTTTCTATCTTTTCAGCCAAAGCCCATTATAAATTCATGTGGCATTGGACTACAGTCCACAATTACATTAGAAGTAGTAGTAGTACCAGTAGCAGCAGCAGCAGTAGTAGTAGTAGTGATAATAATACTAATAGTTCCTCTATTAGTAAACATTCACCATTATATTTTCTTCAACTTTTTCCATTTATTCTGCCAGAGCCCATTATAACTTCATGTGGCATTGCACTACAGTCCACAATTACACTAGTAGTAGCAGCAGCAGCAGCAGCAGTAGTAATAGTAGTGGTCATAACAATACTAGTAGTTCCTCTATTAGTAAACATTCACTTTTTTTTTCATCAGTATTTTCTACTTATTTAAACAAAGTCCATTATAACTTCATGTGGCATTGTACTACAGTCCACCATTACACTAGAAATAGTCTAATAAATAGTAGCAGTAGCAGCAGTAGTATTAGCAGTCATAATTCTAGTAGTTCCTATTATTTGACATTCAAATTTTTTTCTTCAATATTTTCCACCTACATAACCAAAGCCCATTATAACTTCATGTGACATTGCTCTACAGTCCACCCTTACACTAGTATAAGAAGTTGTAGTAGCAGCAATAGTAGTAGTAGTCATAATAATACTAGTAGTTCATCTATTAGTAAACATTCAACTTTTATTCTTCAATATTTTCCATTTTTTCAATCAAAGCCCATTATGATTTCATGTGGTATTGCACTACAGTCCAACATTACACTAGTAGAAGTAGTAGTAGCAGCAATAGTAGTTTTAATCATAATAATACTAATAGTTCCTCTATAAGTAAATATACACCACATTTTTTTTTCAACATTTTCCACCTATACAGCCATTATAACTTCATGTGACATTGCACCCCAGTAAACCTTTACACTGCCTATGGACTTAATGTAAGCCGTCTAGCATCTTGACAGATCTCTGAGTTGTTTGACAAACTTTACGTGCCAGAACGCGAATATAAAAAGCTGTTTAAATGCTTTAGCGGCTGACTTGGTAATTGATGCTTTCACTTTAACGCTGTAATGCTGCATACCATTATGTCTACTTTGCCTGCTAATCTAATGCGCCCTCACATCCTGCCCGCGTCCTGACGTCTGTACATGTGTGGTGCAGGAACTCGCTGTGAAGCCAATGGATGTGACTCACTCGTGCAAGACGCAAGATGGTACTGACTAATTACTGGAGCGACTGGGCAGAGGGGTCTTAGGGGGTCTTAGGGGCTCAGAGTTGGAATCTTATTTATTTATTTATTATTAGATGGAGACCATGTTAGTCTTCTTGCCCCAGACCCCCACATTTCTGTCAGCGGACCTTTATAGAAGTATAAGTTATCAATAAAAGTAAGTAAGTAAGCAGTATACAGCAACTACTTTTACTATCCTCCCATGTATCTGTGCCATTATAAGTAGCAAAGTATTACAATTTGACAAAACTGCAGCTTTAAAGGTAGTTAGGCAACAAAAAAAAATAATAATTAATTCAAATATGACAAAAAGCTCATTTATTTTGGTAGTTTGATTTACATTAAAGATACACTATGTCATATTTCTAGTGGAGAGTGTGGCGTAAGCTTGTCTTAAGGGAGCTTTTATTTCTGTAACTGAAATGTTTCACAGTATAGCATTAAACGTACCCGTCTCCATACAGACAAGCAAGTGATGCCACCAGCAAAGTTATAGTTCAGATCTGTGGAGAGGCAACCCTCCTCACAATACATTTTCTATCTATTTTAGAGTAAAAAAAAATACCTGTGATGGAATAAATGCAGATAGATAGAAGTGTAATGCCGTACATACAATATCTCCATAGTGACAGACGACAGAAAAGATGCATAATGTATCTTTAAAGTACCCATAGTATGGTGTTTTCTAATCTATGTTATGATGTTGTTTCCTCCTCAAAAACCTGCTGTACCTGGAGTTGTGTTTTGTTTCTTTCTGTTCTTTTCTCAAACTGAAAACACTGTTCCACCTTGCGATGTCATGTAGTAATACAGGAAGTGCTCCTCTGTGTTTTTAAACCCCATTTTAATTATCTCCACTCAGGAATTTCCAATCCCTACTGAATGAAAGTATAAGGTAGCTTTTATCTTGTAAACTACCGCTTCATTAGCCAGACTGGCGCCACCTAGTGACTCCGCTTAATTTAATTTCTCTCCAGTGACTAGGTCAGGAATCAAAATACACTAGACGGTTTGCAAAAACTTCAGAAGTTCGGGCACCAGCCAGTCAGCGAAGAGCCATATATTAAGTGTTATCAACAATTCCCAAGATCGAAGATTTAAAGCCGGAATAAAGAGATTGTTTGATGAATTTTATCAAGTGGAAAGACGTTATTGCCCTTCTTCCAACAGGATTTAGGAAAAACTTAATATACCAGTTATCCCTGTTAGTGGCGCATTACAAACGTGACTACCAAATAGCAGCGATTGGTTAAATGACAAAAAGTACCCGCCTACCGTCGAGCGAACAAATTCCAACACTGCGAGGTCAGACGGTTTCTACAAAGTGAAACCGACTGATGAATCAGGCTACCGCTTCATCGCATCACAATGTAGAACTGAGTATTTTGAGCTTTGGAGATGTAGTAAGTCTAATTATAAAGGATTACTTAAAAATCTGCGAATGAAACAAAACACAACTCCAGGTATAAGAAACATACTGGGAATTGTGTTTTGTTTCAGTCTGAGGAGGTAACAAGATTCCAACATGGCTAAAAGTTCACTGCAGTCAATTCTGCGTACATTTTAGGACCTTTAAAAAAGAGATTTAATATGTGAATCACTGAATGGTAATGATTCTGTAATATGATGAAGTTCTCTCACTTATGTCAGGCTGGTACTGACAGATCACTGCAGAAATAGAAAACCCTGTGTATATTTACTCCCATAGACAAGCCTAATTGAACTGACCAACTGAAATTGAGTGATTGGGGCGCTCCACCTGTTGAGGAGGTTAGGAAATGCCACTTCCACTCTTTGCATTGTGGGAGTCATTATTCTCGCAGTCATTGCTAAGTCAAATGTCAATAGCTTATTAGAAGGGCAGGCATACTAACACAGACGGATGATCCAGGAAAATACTGGCTTTTCAGTCTTGTTAAAAGCAGAGTATGTGTTCCAAGAAGAGGCGGGTCAGCATGTGTTCTGGTTTGGTCCAGTTTAGTCCAAATGGTCTTGTTCTGTTCTTGTTCTAGCTTAGTTCAGGGCCAGTGCAAGATTAATGCTTTGTTACTATAGTTACTGCTGGTTCAATATATTAAATGATTCAACAACTGCTCCTATCGCAAGTCAAATTACACCTATTCAAATAGTCAGAACTGCCCATGGATCCTGCTTATCTACAGTTTCTGGATTTGAAAAGAGCAAATTTGAGCTTCCATCATATTATTGAACTACCTGCTACTGCTACTGTTACTGCTACTGCTACTGCTACTACTACTACTATTGCTACTACTACTACTGCTACTACTACTACTACTACTTCTGCTGCTAGTACTACTGCTACTTCTATTGCTACTACTATCACTGCTATCGCTACTACAACTGCTATTATTGCTGCTACTGCTATTACTACTGCTACTGCTACTACTGCTGCTACTTCTACTGCTAGTACTACTACTGCCACTACTACCACTGCTAGTACTACTACTACTACTACTACTACAACTACCTCTGCTGCAGCAACCTCTACTTCTACTACTAGTGCTATTACTACTGCTACTGCTACTACCACTGCTATTGCTACTACTGCTACTTCTACAACTACTACTGCTTTTGCTAATTCTACTGCTACTATCACCAGTGCTACTACTACTGATATTACTACTGCTACTACTACTTCTACTACTACTACTACTACTATTGCTACTACTACTACTATTGCTACTACTACTACTACTATTTCTACTACTACTGCTACTACTACTACTACTTCTACTGCTAGTACTACTGCTACTTCTATCACTGCTATCGCTACTACAACTGCTATTATTGCTGCTACTGCTATTACTACTGCTACTGCTACTGCTACTACTGCTACTACTACCACTGCTAGTACTACTGCAGCTACTACTACTACTGCCACTGCTACCACTGCTAGTACTACTACTACTACAACTACTACTGCTACAGCTACCTCTACTGCTGCTACTAGTGCTATTACTACTGCTACTGCTACTACCACTGCTATTGCTACTACTGCTACTTCTACAACTACTACTGCTTTTGCTAATTCTACTGCTACTATCACCACTGCTACTACTACTGATATTACTACTGCTACTACTACTTCTACTACTACTACTACTACTATTGCTACTACTACTACTATTGCTACTACTACTACTACTATTTCTACTACTACTGCTACTACTACTGCTACAACAACTACTACTACTTCTACTGCTAGTACTACTGCTACTTCTATCACTGCTATCGCTACTACAACTGCTATTATTGCTGCTACTGCTATTACTACTGCTACTGCTACTACTGCTGCTACTTCTACTGCTATTACTACTGCTACTACTACCACTGCTAGTACTACTGCAGCTACTGCTACTACTGCCACTACTACCACTGCTAGTACTACTACTACAACTACTACTGCTGCAGCTACCTCTACTGCTGCTACTAGTGCTATTACTACTGCTACTGCTACTACCACTGCTATTGCTACTACTGCTACTTCTACAACTACTACTGCTTTTGCTAATTCTACTGCTACTACTACCACTGCTACTACTGCTGATATTATACTACTGCTACTACTACTTCTACTACTACTGCTACTACTACTACTACTATTTCTGATATTACTACTACTAATACTGCTACTTCTACTGCTACTACTACTACTGCTACTACTACTGCTATTACTACTACTTCTAACTATACATATGAATTCTTCTGTTCACAGACAACTGATATTATTTCATCTGCACACTATAACATAATATCTCTTCTTTTAACATTGCTGTTAACCCTCTCCAGGCAGGCGTTGCAGATTTGCAACAGCTAAATTCCAATTACCTACTAACTCCACATCCATATTTTATGAGCTTTTATTACTCAGGAGCCTTTTTTCCCATCCATGCTGATAAACGTGGACGATGCAAGTACACACAACTGCCTGCCAGAAGTGCAAAATACTTTTTTTGTTTACAAAGGATAAAAAAAGTCAGGATTGTATATTACTACCCCATATTATAATTTTCCCCAAATATCAGATTTTTCCTGATACTAAAAATTAATTTGAGCCTGAGAGGATTAATACACAATATTGACACATTCCCACTGTTCCTGCTTTGATCCTGTTTGAGCACAGTTCAATCCTGATATAGACTTGGTTTTAGTCTAGTCTAGTTTAGTCCGGGTTTGGTCCAGGTCTTGTTCAAATTTATTCACTTCAGTTCCAATTCTGTGTGTGCCAGGGTGTACTTAAAGTAGAAAAATAGTTTTGTTCCCTTCCAACCTGCACTCTTTCTTTTCAAACAAAGCCACTACAGTACAAAGCTGTCTGTGATTTCTCCGACCCCAGCGTGCAGGTACAATATCCCTCCTTTCTCTCCTCCCCCAGCGACTGCACCGCCGCTCGCCCTTCTGTTCTGTCTCTTCACAAATGTTTCTCTTGTCTAAGGAACCGTTCCATATGTTTGCGATCACTCGTCTCCTCTGCCTGCACACATCATTTAGCAGGAGGACTCATACATTTCAATTAGGCCCACCTAGTACAGCCACCGACACTGGGAAAAGCAATATTGATTTCCTGATATCCTGTGACCAAATTAAGCCTTGTACAGGGGAATATGATAGATCTATTCCACTTCACTTGTGTTTGTTGGACCAAATCAGAGTTACGTTTGGGAATGGCAAGCTACAGGAAGTTATGAGTATTTAGCTTGTTAGTAATATTATGTGTGGCAGGTTTTACAAGTGAAATTTTGTTCGCTAAAACTAAGCGAAATCAGTATAATGGAATTCTACTCTTTAATTATGAATTTGATTTAAGCAACACATTTCAAAACAATCACAACAAGGGCAACGAAAGGTTAGAAATTAGTCAAATTTGAATAAAAAAATAAAATAAAATAAATCTGAATAATTTCCCAACCGCAGGAAGAGAATTTATTTCCAAAAAATAAACAAGTTATTGTGAAATTATTATATTTTAACAAGTTGTTTTAACACAGTTTTAGCTGCGGTGAAGAAGATTTTGATAACAATGTAACGACATTGGTGATATTTGTTTTTGCACTGTTGATTTGAGTAAAAATATTGGACAGTATTTTGGAATAGTAAAGGCAAAAATCATGAAAATTGTTTGACATGATTCTGAATTACTCCATGGTCACTTATTGCTACATCACGCTAGATGGGCAGCATTGATGTCTATGGCAGAATGTTCAGCAGCTACCGTTGCACAGCACTGCTAAAATAGTTTTAAGATGAGGTGTTTGGGTTTGATTTTAAACAAAAAGTGTGAAAGTGACCAAGTGAAAAAGACTTGTTTAACAGTAAAGTTTTAGTTCCAACTAAGTCACTTGTTTTCAGTCAGAAGCTCAGATTAATTAGAGTAACAGTGCTTCAGACAGAACGCCACGCCCTAAGTGAATGTTGACGCCATCTACGTTTTCTGAAATTGAAAAGAGCAAGTTTCTTCCATCATATTATTGGACTACCTGCTACTGCTACTGCTACAACTACAGTTACTTCTACTGTTGCTGCACATATTACTACTACTTCTACTGCTACTATTACTCCTACTACTACCGTTCCTACTGCTACCACTGCTACTACAGCTACTACAGCTACTACAGCTACTACAGCTACTACAGCTACTACTACTACTACTACTACTACTACTACTACTACTACTACTACTACTACTGCTGCTGCTGCTTCTATTACTACGACTACTACTACTACCACTACTACTGCTACTGCAGCTACTACTACTGCTACTACTACTACCACTGCTACTGCAGCTACTGCTACTACTACTACTACTACCACCACTGCTACTACAACTGCAGCTACTACCACTGCTACTACACCTACTACTACTACCACTGCTGCTACTGCTACTACTACTGCTACTACTACTATTGCTACTACTGCTGCTGCTGCTATTACTGTTGCTGCTATTACTGCTACTACTGCGACTACAACCACTGCTACTTCTTCTGCTGCTACAACAACAACTACTGCTACTGCTACTACCGCTACTACTACTACTACTACTACTACTACTACACCTGTTTTAGTTCCAGCTAAATCACTTCTTTGAGATTTTGTTAAAACAAAGCTCAGATTAACCTGAGTAACAGTGCTTCAGACAGAGCAGTGCCTCCAGTTAGCACCGCACCCTGTTGTTGTGAATGTTGACGCCATCTGCTGCAAAGTGTCAGTATGAATTATTGGATGCAGTTTGCACAACGTTGCATCTGCGTTAATGAAAAGAATGGAAGCTGGAATGGAAAATATCGATGCGGTGGGAGCACACATCGCATGCATTTATGTTGGCTGCACATTTTTTATTATTCGTTTGATTGTGGCTCCTTCACATAGACGGGCGCTGTATGGCTGGTGGCTGTCATTCAAAAGTCACTGTCTACTCTGCCCCATGACACTTCACAGGGCCACGGAAGAGAGGGGGAGAGAGAGAGTGACAGAGGGAGAGAAAGAGCGAGACAGAGCAAGAAAGAGAGAGAGAGACATCAGTCAAAGTTCAGGCTCAAGGCGCTGACATCAAAGAGCTGTGGGAGAATGATAGATAGAATGTTTTTTAATGCATTTCTCCTTGTTGAGTTGTATCTGTGGTAATTAGCAATGCTGTCTGTATACCAATGTACATTACTGACTATAACGTATATAAAGAAACATTTAATTATATTGTAACGGAAAAAAATGTGGATGTTCTGTGCAAGAAAAGAGCTATATAGATGATGCAAAAAGGTTAAAGGATCCTATATTACACTGTTTTCTGATCTGTGTTCTAATGTTTTCTCACTGTGTTTCATTTCATTCACACATGTTTAACACAACAGTTCTGTATATTTAGGATGAATTCTTCTCTCAAACTGGAAATACTTCATCTGGTAATACAGGAAGTCCTCCACCAGTGCTAGGGACAAAGGAAAGTAACACAAACAACATGTGATGTAATATTAAGTGGGTTTTATGAAGGAAATGTAACTACGTGCAATAACACAAAAATGGTGGTTTTATATAAGATAAATCAAAACTTCCTAATACAATCCGATTATCATTCGTTCGTTTGTTTTTCAAAATACAACCAAAAATAAGAAAATGGGAAAAAAAGTCTCAGGTTTTGCAAGTCTCAAGTCTTTGACCTCAAGCCCGAGTCAAGTCCCAAGTTAAAGAAGGTAAGTCCAAGTCGAGTCTCTGGCCCATAAGTTGAAGTCAAGTCCAAGTCGTCTGTTTTGAGTTTCAAATCATTTCAAGTCTTTAAACCAAAATATCAAATATAGCTTAGATTTTTGCAATTTATATGAATTTTAAACTAAACTGTACTTTAAAAACTCATGGTATATTATTATTTATAGTATAGAAATGCAATTTTTTCCTTTTTAAATGTCTCCAAGTCAAGTCCCAAGTCACTGACCTTCAAGTCCAAGTCGAGTGCCAAGTCTTGGTCTATTTTATCAAGTCAAGTTTCAAGTCCTAAAAATAGTGACTCAAGTCTGACTCGAGTCCAAGTCATGACTTGCAAGTCCCCACCTCTGTAGAATTTCTAGAGAAGGGCCCTGCACCTGCTTGTCTTAATGGAGCGTTCATTGCAGTGCCTGAAAAGTTCCACTGTATGGCATTAAACATATCTATCATGCAGTTTTTCAAGGTACTTTTGAGCAGAAATGAGAAAGATTAGCTTTTTTCCCTCTTTAAGCATATTCGCTCATTCATATTTGTATTGTATGCACTTTTTACTTTCCCTCTTGATTTGATTTGCCCAAGAAGACTAGATTCTCCCCCGAAGATATGTCAGAGAATACTTTTTGATTCATTTTCACTCAATTACTAACTAATCCAATTGCTGGACCCATAAAGTTTGAATCATGGTGATGTAGAGCCACTCCAAAGATATTTAATTCAGTTATGAGGGCCATCTGCAGCTAATGTAGAATAATTGTCTTGGAGGAATGGGTGCTGCGGATTTGCCCTCTTCCAAAGCTACACGTGGCCTTGTGGTTCCAGCGTTTGTGGGTAAGGGACCGTGGAGGGTGGATCGCTGTCTGACATTTCAACTAATTATGTTCATGAAGATGGGGCACTTCTCCATTAGAAGAGCAATAGATTCAGACTAATGGTGCAGTCTCCAGGATTCAATGACGTGGATTAGATCATATTTTCTTAAAAGGTCAAATTGTGGTTGACTTTAAGTAAAAATACATTCAGATGAAAAAAGGCATTTTTTCATGTACATGTATTTATCTGTGTAGAAAACTCAAACCCAGTTGCAGAAAATCCGTGTATGATTCTTTCATTAGTTTTTCAAAATAAAACCTAAAATAGGAAAATGGAACAACAACTATTTTCTGCATTATTTATTTCCAAATCCAAAATGAAAAAAAGCAGGTAATTCCTTTTTATGAATAATTAAAATGCGGATAATGCACTGAACCAGGACTGAACCAGTACTAAATCTGGACTATACCAGGACTAAATCTGGACTAAACCAGGAGTGCTGGGTGATCAGGACTGAGACTGGAACCAGACCAGGACTAGACTGGGACCAGACAGGGACCAAACCAGGACTGAGACCAGGACTGAGACCAGGACCGAGACCGGTTTAGTCCTGGTTTAGTCCTGGTTCAATCCAGCATTGCAGTTTAAGTCATGAACACGGGAAACGTTATCCGTTGTTTTTTGTTTTTTTTTTTCATTTTGGTTTTGGAGACAGATGATGAAGAAAACTGTTGTGTTTTTTTTTTTTTTTTTTTCTTTTGGTTTTATTTTGAAAAACAAATGAACAAATGATACATGGATTGCAGAAAATAATACAAAGACATTGCACATTTGCACAGAGGAATGGTGGATATCGTGCTTGAATTTAAATGTGTATTATGTAACATTATAATCTGCATAGTGACAAGCGCGACACACATCAGGCTGAGTAACAGGTCAGGTCTATGGAAACTCAAGCCCTTCTTGTACTGCTATTTATTGACGTAGAAAACTCCCCAGTCCACAAAATAATATGCAGACATTGCACATTTAAATGGTGGATATGTTGCTTAAATGTGCATTTTGTAACATTTTAATCTCCATAGCGATAAGCACGTCAGGCTAAGTACAAGTCAGATCTAAGGAAATGCAAACCCACTCACAGTTAGATTGAACGCTTTCCACATTAGTTAAACAATAAAAAATACAAAAAATAAATGATATGTAAGTTTAATGCCATACTTTCAAACATTCGAGACAAAGCATAACATCTCCATAGAGACAAGCAGGTCGCAGATTCTCCACTAGACAAAGTTTCACAGTGAGCCTTTAAAGAAACATTAACTGTTTAACCTGGAGAGGGGTTTTCTAACTACCAACCTTTATAATCACTTTTAGATTAATTAGCAGCTGCTTTTGCCTCTTATGGATATTACAATTACCCATAACTACTGACTCCTAACCCATTCAGATGCTTTAATGATTATCTGATCCTACGCTCCTGTCTCCACACACACACACACACACACACACACACACACAGGCTCTGTTTGACTGCCGCCCTCCCTGCTCTGTAATGATGCAGTGATTGAAAACAAAGTGAGCTCTCCAGGGAGTGTGATGGTCAGGGCGGACATTACTGAGTCACTCAATAACAGCTGATCCACTGCTCCAGCTCTTAAAGGGACATCGTACTTACTGACACCAGCTCTCGGACTGGTCACTTACGAGCGCCGCGACGCAATACAGGCAATACAAATTCAAACTGAGTAAGAAAGGTACTGCTGTTCTGATGACACGCTTTTGGTGTATTAACCCTTACATACTGTTTGGGTAAATTTTGACCCGTTTTGACATTCAACAGTAGTAAAAATACACTAAACATCATTCTTTGATCCTGAAATTTTATGACTTTTCCTAAATTTTGCCAAAATACACAAAAAATGTTATACTTTTATATACCACTGCTTTGAATGCATTGACTAGTTTGAAATAAGCACAAGGGCTGCAGTGGATAAAAGTGGTTATATTATAAATTCCAACAGTTCCAGAATATCCGTGTCATTTTCAAATGCAATAAATATCATCATCATATTGGCTTTTATGTTTTTATTTACTTTGTAAAACAGGACATGGTACTGTGTGATAGCAGATGTTTTTCTCAAAAAACGAGTGTTGTAAAACTTACATAAATATGCTCTTCTTGCTCTCTGAAACATTATATTTATATATTACATATATTTACTCATGTGGGACAGTCTATTTATTTGGTATAGACACTTACTATAAGTGAATTCTTGGTCCAGGTCAAATTCGACCTGGACCATACTGTGAAAGTTTAAGAAATGAACAGTATGTAAGGGTTAATGCGCTTATCTCTATGGACATTTTAGGCTTTATCAGGTATGGCACTGAACTTTGAAAATGACATGTGCTATTGCTAAAAAAAAAAAAAAAAAAGGAAATAAATATGCATTCTTTGTCACCTCTCCACAGATCTCACCTGTAATTTGACAGTGTAGCATCACCGCCATGGAGTTCAAGACCATAGTGTGTAACATTCTAATCTAGACAATAGCAGTAGTAGTTTTATTCAGTCATTTTGCAGCACTACAAAACTAAACAAAACATAAACTCCATGGATCATGACCGAAAGGGTTTTGGCTGAAGTAAAATGTAAAAAACAATGACAATTCCAAGAAAGAAAAGCAACGTATGAAAGTTTGCATTTACAATTTCACTTACAACTTAGTGTATATATAAGGCACAAAATATAAATTAAAACAAACTAAATTTAATGGATAATTCATTCATTCTAGAGCTCTATTTCTTTCAAAACATAACGCTTTTTTTGTTCTTATCTTCACTTTTTAAAGATGCCAGTTTTGTTTTAGTTTCCGGTTATACCAAGTAATAAAAATTATAAAAATCTAAATAAAGAGTTAAAGAAAAGCATGTGTTTAGTTAATAGTCGTGGTTTACTTGTGAAGACAATATATTTAGGTTTTTCTGTAAGATTTGATTTTTACTTTGTTTTTTGAAGTTATAGGAGATAATTTGAAGTAGAGTTCCATATTAAGAATAGCAATTAATTTAGGGACAAAATAGCAATATAAAAACATCAGGATCACGTACAGCGGGTTAATACGAATATCTGACAGCAGAAGTTATGGAGAGAAGTTTTTTGTTTTTTTTTATGATTTAACAAAATATATGTGTCTTTGTCATGATTTAGAAACACGAATGTTCTCTTCTCACCTTTTTCTGAAGTCAGTTCTGCATTTCTAGGTGGTATTCCAGCGCCAGGTTTGATGAGTCAGCTGTGTAAACCACTAAACTGACCACTCACACAGGGAGAGAGGAGAGATCTGCTGGACACCAAGGAGAAAGGCTAAAAGATGAATGACAGGAGGATGGATGGGTGCTTATAGACTGTCCAATTCAAATATACATGATGTTACTCAATATGTCATGGAGGAGACACTATAGGTTGTGCAGGGTTAGGTTTTTAGTCAGGTTTAGTTAGGTTTTAGTTTAGGTTTTTAAGAAAGTAAGACTGCAAAATTAATAGCAATTGCATCGAAATTTCAGTTTGAGATTACACAATTAGCAAATCGTGAAGGCTGAAAGTTTTTGAGGTACCATAATTTCCTGCTAAACAGAGATTATGCTGTCTTATTCTGCATAACATCTTTCTGCAAAACTGCTAAATCTGTAGTTTAGATCTGCACAAACATGTTCTGAAATGCGATTCTTGTATTAGTCAGTTCATATTTCAGTGTTTTTTCAATAGACACTTTCAGAATGTGAACTTCGAGCAAGATTCTATTATTAAAACTTGAAAAATTGCAAATTTAATCGCAGCACTTGTCAGAAAAAAAAAAAAAAGCAATGTGATATTTTTCCTAAATCATTCAACCCTAAAAAGCATGGCAAAAAGGTTTAGTCGGCTAGGCTATAATAGACTATAAGACTTAGCACCTTGCTATTTTAAGGGAGTCTAATTATATTATAATATTATAATCAGCTTTTCTACTGTTGGTGTGACAGTAGCCCACTTAGTAAGAGCGTTTATCCACTGATCTGAAGTTTGGAGATTCAAATCCCACTCTCGACATAATCAGCGGTCAAATTCACTGAACCACAGGTTGGCTGGTGGGAGTCCAGCTCCCAGAGATGATTGTTGTTTTTGTGTCCTTGGGCAAGACACTTAACTTACCTCGCCCCCAGTGTCTGTGTACACTGTTGTATAAATGTGCGTGTGAATGGGCGAGTGGTTCCTTGTTGTAAAGTGCTTTGAGTGACTTGAATGTGAAAAAGCTCTATATAAAAATGTAAGGATTTACCATTCTAAAAACTCAAAACACTAGTTGGCATTACACTGCAATAAAAAAAAGCACTGATGCAATGAAATCATCAGCCAGGATAATGTATGTGTCAGTGTTAGTACTGCAACATATTTGTTTATACTTTAAGATGAGGACAAATGGTAGGTGGAAATATGAATCACCATTTTGCAATTGTAAACAGCACAGTTGTGTTAAAACAATGATGCCAAAGATGCAGGCCACAAAACACTGAACACAGAGGAGTTAGTATAAGATGTCATGTTGTGCAACTGACTAATGATTTGTTTTGACCTTAACTTGGTTCATGCCAGATTGATATGTGTGTCACTTTGAACTGAGTTCTACACATTATCAATCTGGAATGGCTCTCCCTGAAAGTGATCGGAAAACATGGAGCATAATTTTTTTGTTATAGACGCGGTAGTTGTTTCGTCCCCTTTGCTAGGGGAGAAAGGGAAGTAACAATAAAACCAGGATGTTAAAGGTTTAACTAAAAAAAATTGTGCATTTATTATTTACAGTGTAAGGGAAGAACAAAAAAAAAAAACAGGCAATTGAGGTGAAAATAAATAGGAATTAACCAAAATAGTCTAACAAACTAAAGAGCCCTAACTAAATACAATGTACCAAATCTAACTCAAGTTTTTCTGCGAACAAAAAGGTGTCTCAAAGAACTAAACGAGGCAACAGCCGGCAATACAACAAAATGAGACAACCCAAAACATCAAACTAAAGGGGTAAGCTGGCCGCAGTAATCCAGCCGCCTCGAGCAGGCGGAAGATGGTCCCTTTTTAAACCCCCGCTATCACAGGTGTCATCCGCGGATTGGTGGGAGCGGAGGGATGAACGGCCAATCGTCGATGCGCTGCGACACCAGCCTCCGTCCCGCGTCTGGTACTCCTGCGCATCCGGGTCCAGGGCTCGCGGACCGAGAGCATCATGCGCACACAAAAGCAAATACAGAAGAACGGGAGCACTTAAACAAATATCAAAGCGCCGGGCCCATAACAGTAGTACAGTACAGCGGATGCGTATGGAACTTGAGTGCAGAAAGTGACGCTATCTGCGTGGTTAACATGAAGTTGCAACGCTAGCTAGCGATGTTGTCAGAGCAATAAAACTTTTTATTCCTGTGGACAAATGTTCAGCAATCCCAGTGCTATGTTGCAATATAAATAAACAAGGTTTGCAACTATCATCATAGCTCCACTTTGACAAATCCATAAAATTTCTATAATTTTAACCCTCTCCTAAATTACGATTTACTATTTAGCAAAAAAAATAAAATAAAATCATAGTATCAAGTTATCCAGATAATTAGGGTCAGCTCAAGTCCTGTAACAACTTACCCTCTTCTTGGCAATACAACTTAGCTTCTCATTCAGCAGTCTTGTTTTTCCAGGTCAAAACCATGGCTCTAAATAAAGCATAGCCGATATGACCATTAGCAGCACAAGTAGCGAATCAAGAGCCATCTGACAATAATACGCCTCTCTCAAGGACCTATCCCAGAGCTCACCAAATCACTGCTGGTGTATTCTGCCTCCCCCAGACACCACTAATGATGGCTGCAGCCCTGAGCATATTTATTCATGAGTGGATTACACCTGCTTCCTCTTTTGTTGCACATGCATTTGCTCAAGTATTGTGCGGCGCCTTCACTCCCACACCACTGGTCACATTTTCCCTTCTCTCTCTCCAGTACTGCTTTGGATCAGGCTCCAGTGGGCAGGCTGCTGTTGGTAATGGGGGACATGTACCTAAAGCAATAACGTGTAACTTTGTGGAGCTGGTAGAAAGTTACCTGTATGACTCCATGGAAATAGAAACTGAATATTATAACAATGACGGTCTTTAGTTTTGATGTAGACCAAGAGTGTTGTAAAACTGTGAATGTAATAATTTGTTCCATTTTTCCCCAGTATCAATACTTCAAATGAGTAGTTTGAGTTCTGATTGCTATCTGAGTTAGTCTGATTCCTTAGCCAAGCGAAGTTTTACTTCGGTTCACTTCATACAAACTGTCTGACCTCGCAACTTTAGAAGCTTTTCCCAAATCCCGTAGGAAGAACTGCAAGAACGTCTTTCCTCTTGATAAAATTTACCAAACATTCTCTTTGTTCCAGCTTTAAATCCTCGGTCTTGGGAATCGTTGACAACACTGAATGTATGGCGCTTAGCTGTCGCAGGACCCCGTAAACCATGAAAAAAGTGCAACTTATAGTCCGAAAAATATGGGACTTGTTTAAAACTTTAAAGAGTCCCTGTAACTTTTCTGTGGCAGGTCTACCTTTTTGTCTTCATAGAGATGGGATTAAAATGTACTAATCTCAATAGAGACAAGCAGCTGTTACGCGTCAGATCTGTGGAGAGACGATCCCACTCACAGAAAGCCTGTTTTTCAAGGTACTTGTAATTGAATAAATGCAAGATGGATAATTTTATTGCTACAGCATGTTGTGGAACATAGCAGGCAAAGCAATAACAATTCAATGGTGACACAAACGTGGTGGACCCTTAAACAGAAAAGTTATATAGTGCAGCTTTAAGCATAGACTGTAATAGCTGCCACGTTCCAAATAGAAAAGTGTTCCTCTGTGTGTAATTTCTGCAGTGAGCCTCGTCAATTTGGTCTTAAAATGTTCACACTAACCCACTCTACATGATCCTGGTGTTTTTATTTAGCTGTTTTCAGTAAATAAATTCCTATTCCTAATAAGAAACTCTGCTCCAAACGCTATGGATGACATCACACTCCCTTCCACTTCTTTATACAGTCTATAGCTTTTAACGAATTATCTAATTTGGCTTATTTTAATACCATGATACTTACATTGGTCCCATTATTACTATAGGCTTGGGGCATCCGTGCCACAGAACATAGAAAGTGCAGTTTTAAATGCTTCTGGTGTACATGTCAGAACAAAAGGTTGTGTGGCTGCCTCTGCGCGGCGAGAGGAACAGCGCGCTCTTTAATTGGTGCCATGATAAGAGAGGGATCGGGGCCGAGGGAGGCACAGCTCGCAGCAAAGCATCGTGGGATCTCCGGGGTGATGCTCCCGTCCGTCTTGATTAACGACCTCTCCCTCCCGACCCCTCCCACCGGCCCTCGATGGTCTCCTTTCGATGGAGCAAGCTCAAAGTGCACAAGGCAAGAGTTCCACATGCACAGTCCATGGTAGTAAAGATGGTCCATTTCAGTCTTTCTCGAAAACGAAGTACTATATAAATACTACCTTCTGATGTGTTGCAGTTCATACAGGAATTTAAAACTTCCTATACTTTGTCAATATTTAATAAGGAATTTAATATTCAATAAGAGAGAAAAAAAAGTTATATTTCTGTCAACTGGACAAAAGGTTTTAAGGAAGAGTTTGTTTCACCACTCATCCTTGTAGCTTCTTCAGTTCTGACAGGCTTCTGGTAACACTCCACTAGTTGTTTACAATAAGGACTATCTATCATCAGTTAAGTGCACTGAGCTACCCTAAATGTGACCAAACTACTTTACATTAAAGATCCTATGTTCTGCAACAGTGACTCTTGTGAGCTTTAAGACATGCTATAATGTTAAAAAAAAAAACATACCTGGAGTTGTGTTTTGTTTCATTCACACATCCCAGTCCATAAGAAAGAAGCACATTATGGACCAGAACAGAGTAAATGTCATTGGGACAGAAGAAAACAAAAACTGTAGGCAATCGAAATATGGAAAGGTGCCCATGGGACGATAAACTGGGATGAGGGGGCTTTTTTACTCTCACACACCTGGGATGCTGTCCAGAGGAAGTCAGACTGCAAAAGTTGGTGTCGTCCTGCTTCCACCAGTAGGAAGACAGTGCCAAAACCTGTATAAATCAGCTGACCAGACACATCACAGCAACGTCACGTGACCTCTCTGAGGAAGACCGCTAGTGAACAATCGAAACTGTCAGGTATGATAACAAACTCTTGGTCTGAAAAAAGAACCTAATAACATAAATTATCGGAAGACCAAATGAACCTCACTGGATTACTGACTGTCTACATCTCCTCAAAAATAAGGAGACTTCTGATGTCATGAAGCAGGAGTTCTCAACTTACCAGCTACGTTTTATCTTTTGATCAATGGAGTTTGGCAATTCGAGAGCTGAAATGATCTAAATTGTTCTAGGGAAGGTGTGTGGAGTCAAAACACACTGGAGCACTTCCAGTATTACCACATGGCATCACAAGGTGGAACACAGTGTTTTCAGTTTGAGCAAAGAACTTCTAAATATGCAGGATTTGTGTGTTAAACATGAGCGAATGAAACAAAACACAACTCCAGGTATGTGTTTTGATGAGGAAAAAAACATGATTACATACTTCAGAAAAAAGCATCAGGCCCATAAATAAAGGATCCATAACATAATGATGAAAAATACACCTGTTATGCATACCTGTGGCAAAAACAACTGTAATTTAAGGCCAGCCCTTGCATATGCATTTAATGAGTCATAATCCTTACTACTGATCTATGTTCTTGTTCTATGGAGTCTAAGCAATATTCAAGAGCCCAGGATCCCTTCGGGGCAATCAAGAAGCCCACGGTGGAGAGTGAGGGAGCTATAATTACACTCTGTATGAATCCTGGCTGGTTCATTCTGCATGGCTTCCCCGGTATCCCAGGGGAATCTTAAAGTTTTATTCTACCTCGATCCTTTTCGAGGCCATAAAGCAGATAATACCCACTATTATCATAACCGGCTGTATATACATTTTACAGACTGCAATTTTGTATGTAGTATAATTTTATGTCTACACAGAACTCATGGATCAGTCCTGCTAGAGGAAAGTACAAGCAAAAACCACCCACACAACAGGTGGAGCTGTGTCTGATCTGACAAGATGCTATGCCATGATACACTGTGATCAGCTAACAAGAAGAAAGACAAAGTACAAAAGCAACAAATGAGCTACTTTAGACCCTTTTTTTTTTTCCTTTTTTTTACTTTTCCATTTCTGACTTGTTGGCATATACTTTCTTAAATTTCTTGCAGTAGTTTTATAGCCAGGCTGGCACAACCTGGTGCCTTTGCTCAATTTCATTTCTCTCCAGCGACTAGGTCAGGAATCAGGATGCACTAGACGGCTTGCAAGAACCCGAGAAGTGTGAGTTCGGGCACCAGCCAATCAGCAAAGCGCCATACATTCTGTGTTGGCAACGATTCCCGAGATCGAGAATTTAAAGCTGGAACAAAGAGAATGTTTTGTGAAAGATGAAAGATGTCACGACCAAATAGCAGCGATTGGTTAAATAAAAAAGTAGCTGCCTACCGTTGAGTGAATGAATTCTAACACTGCGCGGTCAGACGGTTTTTACAAAGTGAAACCGGCTGATGAATCAGGCTACTATTTTTAGACACAAGAATCAAAAATTGAGAATTGAGAATCATCTTGTGGCCAACCCAATGTAGTTATTACATGTGATCAATACAAGTGCTCAAGGTCCTGGTAGGTATTGGATTTTCAACAGAAAAGCTGAACTGAAAAACCTAAGGGCCTGTTTACACGAGAACGCTTGCGGGTAAAAACGACAAAATATTTTATCGGAAGTGCCTTTTGTTTAGATAATGACAGCATTTTTGGGGCTAAAATATGCAAAAATCTGAAACCACCCTCCAGAGTGGAAAAGCTGAATACGCTCCACCATAGTGTTTCCATCTACACTGCCCAAAATGCAAAACTCTGGTCAGATCTGCTCACGTCACGTACGCGTCTACGTCACATACATCACCACCTAGCGTCACCACCGAGCTGCCTGGCATGCATACCCAGTCGACTTCCACACACTTTTTCATCACCGTATGCACGCACATTTCCTCCTGAAAACAGCTCGCCTAAACGCAGAATAAAAAGTGAAGACACAACGTCACTTTTGCGTCTTCTGTTCAGAACGTAGCCTAAGTCAGTTGTTTGTGGTCAGATCAGGTAAGATTAAAGTAACTTGAGCTTCAGACAGAGCACTAGAATGTGATTTTCAACATTAAACCCTAGAGCTTTCTTTTATATTACCACGTGGCTTTAATCCTTCACTTGCTCAGGTAGATTCCATACTGATCTAGTCTATGTAAGTCTTACATTTGTTCTGACACAGCTCGAGATCATTCTAAAGCTATTCAATAAAGGTTACTATTAAAGATTAGTATTGATTAGTATTTACAGCACTTTACAGTCAATCAGAGTAAAGGAATCCAGGCCATGTCATGTGTAAATGTGAATGCCGTCTCCTCCACCTCTCCCTCTCTCCCTCTCTCCCTCTCTTCCTCTCTGTCTCTCTCTTGCTCGTATCCCCTCTCGGCTAATTATCCACAAGACGGATTACATCATGGGATCTAATAGAGAGGAGCTGTAACACTAGTGCACTCCCCCAGTTACACATGCTGACGAAATCACTCAGCTGCGATGGCTATTTAACTGTTGTAGTAAAGAGGAAATGTACACGGGAGAATGTCGATGTGATTAGACGATCAGCAATAGACAAACAGTATATATACTATAACAATAACTTAACACACATGAAATAATGTTTAATAAAAGAATAGAGTTGGATCTTATATTTTTGGTTACTTACGTATACAGGCTCTTACAGCTCTGCTCAAACTGTGAGAGATACAGGACTACATTCATACTATAATACTCCCTACAACTGTACAACAACTGACCCTTATGTAACAGATAATACTCCCTACAACTGTACACCAACTCATCCTTATGTAACACACAATACACCCTACAGCTGTACAACTCACCCTTATATAACTGATAATACTCCCTACAACTGTACAACTCACCCTTATATAACTGATAATACTCCCTACAACTGTACAACTCACCTTATGTAACAGATAATACTCCCTACAACTGTACAACAACTCACCCTTATGTAACGGATAATACTCCCTACAACTGTACAACAACTCACCTTTATGTAATAGATAATACTCCCTACAACTGTACAACAGCTCACCCTTATGTAACAGATAATACTCCTACAACTGTACAACAACTCACCTTATGTAACAGATAATACTCCCTACAACTGTACAACAACTCACCCTTATGTAACGGATAATACTCCCTACAACTGTACACCAACTCACTCTTATGTAACAGATAGCCCTTTGTCCTGTCAATCACCATATCATTGTTGCACTCTCTTTTTATGACCTCTATATATCTCGCAGATTTTATATTTTATTACTTATCTTTCTATTTTTATTTTTACGTGTACATTTACATTTATATCATTATGTCTTATCTTTTTGCTTATTTAGAATTTACTTTACCATTTATATCTTTGCTCTTTGTTATTATATTATTGTGATGAGTGAGCTACTGTGTCCAAATAATTTCCCTTGTGGATCACTAAAATTTATCTAAGTCTAAGTCTAAATCTATACAGATTTTGAGTAAATTGAGTAGTCTGTATGGAAAATCAGATACTAACTGATACTAAAACAAATTTCCAAACTAGATTGAACAAGCACTGATACTAAAAGAGACAGAAATGAACCTTTTCTGAATAGCTTTAGAATGATCTTAAGCTTTATCAAAACAAGTACACACTCATGTACTACTATGACACATACCTGGATGATTGAGGGATTACACAGACATCAGGGTACATGGTAATATAAAAGAAAGTACTATGATATATTGAAAATGGCATTATATTGTCTAGAATGTCCAGAAAGAATGTTTATTTTTTTGTTCATCGTGGTATTGTAATTTTAGTCATATGACAGTGCTACTCTTTTCACAACGTGTATCTATTTTTTTTACTTATTAAACAAATAATGCAAAGGGCAAAATTTCCAGTATTGTGACAGCGTAAGTAAAACTCCTTTTTATATTTTTGCTTCTATTTTTGTTCTTCGGTAAGCCTGATTTTTTTGGCTGCAAATAATGGCATTATTCTGATTGCTCCCTCAAAAGTTGCTGCATATTCACATGGACAAAAACTAAACAAAACACTTTACCAAAAATAAATATGAATAATGAAAAGAAGACACATAAGGTGCAAAGACAGATCCAGGAACTCAAACATTGGCAACTCATGAGAGCTTTTTTTAACAGGCCGAGCAAATCCTAAATTTGGGTTTCCATGGTAACTGGGAGAGGGAAATGGGGGGAATCAACATACAAAGACCTAATTTGGAACTAGAAAACTGGAAAATACATCTTTTTTTTTCTTTTTTACTTGCTTTACTTGAATGCCCCAAACTCACACGACACACAACAAGCAGGGTATACACATGTTTTGACATTTTTAAAACTAGGATCGAAAAAAATATACTTAATTTTTGTTTCTCAAACCATGGTACCACACTTATGCACACTTTTAGTTAGTTTTTTCTCTTTATTTATTTATTTCTTCACAGAACTTGAAATAGAAGATCTTAACAGCGTGTAGAGGACTTAGCATTTTGGCTGTTCCCCAACGAGCTGTGGTCACCTTGAAAATCTCTGTAATGTCTGCGGGCTTGTGTTTACTTCAAAAACAGAGAAAATAAAAGGAAATCTCAAGCAAAAATTGTCTCATTGTCATTGCCAGACACGACAAGACCATATATGATCAGTCTACCGTGGGAATCATTATAAGTGACTGGCTGTCTGGCTGCATACTGAGTGTTGAAACTGCTTCCCTGAGTCTGTTCAAAGACGTCATGTTAAAGTACATTTTTTCTCACACTTCTTGAAATATACCCAATGTGTACTTTGATACGCTCTGACTAGGCTCTGTTGAAATCCATCACTTTAAAATAAAACTTCATATATACTTTTCCAGGTGGCAACTTTGGGTGGTGGTTTTTGTCTGTGGCGGGCGCTGTCAACAATAATCTAACAACAACATGTAACTTTTCATCTTGAGGTTCCACTATTTGATGTTTCCATAGAGATGTTATTCCTTTCACTACAATGTTCCACAGCTGGACTCCAAACTTATCTTCCTTTCCCAGAATCTGAAACTTGGCCTGCTAGCGTCTCCTGCTCGTCTCCATGCAGATAGATGAGTTTAATGCCCTAAGGTGGAACATTCTAGCCTGATGGATCAGCCAGTTTCACTTCGTGGAAACCGTCTGACCTCACAGCATTAGTTCGCTTGATGGCAGGCAGGTACTTTTCTTATTAAACCAATCGCTGCTATTTGGTCATGACATATGTAATGTGCCGCTAATGGAACAAACTGGTATCTTAAGCTTTTCCCAAATCCCGTAGGAAGAAGGGCAATAACGTCTTTCCCCTTGATAAAATTCACCAAACATTCTCTTTGTTCTGGCTTTAAATCCTCGATCTCCGTAATTGTTGCCAACACAGAATGTATGGCTCTTCACAGATTGGCTGGTGCCCAAACTTGCACTTCTGGGGTTTTTGCAAACCATCTAGTGTATTCAGATTCTTGACCTAGTTGCTGAAGAGAAATGAAATTGAGTGAAGGCACTAGGTGGCGCCAGCCTGACTAGGAACATCCCAGGCAAAGCAATAAAATCTTCATGGATACAAGTGGGTAGCAGCAGACTCCACCTAAGTAAAAGTTACACAATATACCCTTAAAAGTGCATTAGGTAACATTTGTGGTAGAGGGCCTGACAGTTGCTTGTTTCCATGGAGACTTAGCTTTGCCTACAATGTTCCAAAGTATGAAAGTTTTGGAAAAGTCTGGGAATTTTAGTATCTGTTTCACTCAGCTACAATGTTCTGTTAAGTTTTCATTAGGCTATTATGATTATTTCCAAATGTACATGCCTTTTGTTTAAAAGAAACAACAATAAATGCACTGACAGTATTTTGAATGTTAAAAAACCACAATATCAAACCATAAGGTGAGTGGAAAGGGTTAACATTTCATATTTAGCCCTAAAAGTCTGATCAATTCGACACAAAGTCGTAAAGGTGCAGTAAAGTCATGGAAAATTCACTTTAGGCCATGGAAAAGAGTGGGCACCCTGTATTAACCTTATTAGTCAATCCATAGAGACAAGCAGGAGAAGCCACTAGGACAATTTACAGGTGAGATCTGTGAAAAGGCACATTTTAGCACTAAAAAAAAGGTTAAGTGAATAAATGCATCTTATATAAGTTTCAATACCATTTGTGGAACATTACAGGCAGAACAACAGTATCTCCATGGTGACAAACCCCCAACCTGAAAAGCTGCATAGTGCACCTTTAACAATGCTATATTACGGTCTACTGCATAGTCATGTTTTTTTTTTACTATCAACCCAACCAAATAAAACCACTTTGCCTTTCAATTTCACTCGCTGAAACTTTGTCATTTTCAGCAAACAACATTGGCAAACCTCGCACTAAAAAACCCAGCTCAACTGAGAACGCACGCTTTGCTCATTGTGCCCCGAAATCACACAGCACCTTTAATACACCCTCTCCCATCCAGTGACCTCTGCTGCTAATTCACCGCTAAGCCACTCACCAAGGACAGCACTTCCCCATGGGCTTAGTGCAACCAGCTCTCTCCTCTGTGGCGCTGGGGAGGGCCGGCTCATTGTTCACCCACGCCTAAGCCTGAATTTGGCCAGGGGAGAATTGGTAGTGATAGGATGCGCCTGAGAATGCACTGCCCGCCTCCCTGATCCAAGGTCTGGTCTAATTTGTAATTACCTTCTGCACTGGTGTGGAAGAGTAGAGCTGGTCCAAGATGTGGATTATCTAGTGTTGTGCTGATGGGAGCCTTGAGTGAGCGTACATACCCATACACGACCGAGGGCTATTGTGTGGAGGCGCTGATGAGTTTTTACCGGTCTGTATAGATTTACAGACACGTGTTGCTAATGCGATTTTCCAGCTGTTGTTGAATTTTTAATCAAACTCTTCTAAGTTGGTCACGTCGCCATACTTAATTGTGTAGATTCAATTTGGGCCTTGTGGTTAGGTGAAAGTAGAGTTCTTGTATCGGGCTTTCTAGTAGACCAACTAAAAAGGCAAGCTCATTTCAAGTGTAAGAGATCGCCAGATTACTCAAACATGCATGAATGAATAAATATATAAAAGCACATGGGAGAAAAGTTTCAAAAAGTTGATGTTGTATAGTACTAAGAATGTAACTATATCTAAATCTCTCGGTACAATATTATCACAATGCACATCTCACAGTACGATATTTATTGCGATATTTTGGAGAAGCTGATATAATTATATTAGATATTAGATATATATTAGATATTAATTATAATAGACAGGACACTTTTTTGCTTTTAAAATGCCTTGACAAGATTTTGGTGTGAATTATTTCCATCATAATCCCAAGAATTCAAGTAAAACACTTCTTTTCATGTTGTTTGCACTGAAATGAATATGGGATATGTATTTTCCGATGCTCATAAGCTGTTGCTACTATAAAACCATGCATTTAAGCAAAGGATCTTGTAATTTGATATACTGTGACAGCCCACGATATTACTGTGAAACATTTGACGATACAATATCACGATATTTTGGTTATTGTTACATCCCTACATAGTACCCCTTCATTAAGACTTAATTCATAAAGAACAAATAGCTTATTAAAGGTGCACTGTGTAAACTGTCTGTTAGAGGTTCCACCACCTCCTTGTCTCCATGAAGATGTGTCTAGAATGTTCCATAGTTTGGCCTTAAACTTATGAATCTCCATGGACTTGCAAGCCAAATTACAGGTTTGTTTTGTGGATAGGCGATCCCACTCACAGAAAGAAAGGATGTTTTTTAAGATATTTTTGAGCAATAAGTAACACCGAGTCATTGAATAAATGCAAGACTGTGGACATTAAAAAAAAAAAAAAAGCATTAATATCTCCATGGTGATAAACAGTAAAGTTACACAATGCACCTTTAAGAATGTTTGGTGTCTACTTAATTACCAACCCTAACCCCTTAATTAAATACTAAGTTTGTAATTTGAAACAAACAAACAAATAAAAAATAAATACTAATAATAATATTTTGTTTTGTTTGTTTATACTGGACTGATCAAAAATAAGTTTGATAATTACATGATAATTATAAAACAGTTGTACTCTCACTCATCTAACTAAAAATTTCTGTGCTGGACTAAATTGTATTATTATTTTATTTATTGAGAGCAGGCTGAGATGACCAGCAGCCGCAGGCATACATAGCCAGTGGGAGTGATCGCTTTGCACCCTCGGGTGGCCTTGCAGTCAGCATAACAAGAAGAAAAGAAAATAAGAGATACATGCTTTCTCCCTGACCCATATAGTTGCATGTACAATAACAATAGCCCTGCACTGAAGCAGCTGCTATCAGGGAGAAGAAAGGGCACCAGAGTATGCAGAATCCTGGGGAGCCCTCTGCCAACTGGAGCCCAGTCGGAGAGCAGCTAGTCAGGCTACTGCTCCAAACAGGCTGGGCACATGGGGAGAGCCAGCAGTCTGGATGTGGGGAAATGGGAACTGACAAAACCAGTAAAAAAGTGAACAATAGAAAAATAAAAATGTGAAATTTCAACCAAGAAGATACTTTTTTGTGCCAACTCATGAGTAGGAAAAGCTTTAGTGGTAGCCCAACTAAAACCTGCCCTATATATGAAAGTTGTGTTAAGAGTGGACAATTTAACAGGGTTGAGATGTCATTGTATTGCCTGGAATGTTCCATAGTATGGCATTAAACTCAAACATATCCATGGAGATAAGCAGGTGATGCCACAACTCAAAGTTTCAATTCAGATCTGCAAAATAAATACATGTTTTCCAGTGGACTTTTTTTTTTTTTTTTTTTTTTAAAGCTATAAAACATGTGTAATTGAAAAGTTGAAAAGTTACACAATGAGTCTTCAAGAACAGGGATAAAGGACACAATATTGGGAGTATTTTTTTTTAGAAATCTGGCTCCCCAATGTGAAGACAGCATTATAGATAAAAAAATGAATTGTATTAATAGGCTGGAATGATTTTCTAGCTGGTCTCCCTGATGCAATTGTATCTATTTTCTTCACCGAGATCATTTATTTGGACAAAACTGGTTTGAGTTTGACCAAGATAAGACAGTGATGTACTCCATTTAATCATATTTTTTTCTTATGGTTATTACAAAATAAGACTAAATACGCTTTTACTATCACCACGAATAGAAAACAAAGAAACAAGATCTTACATTATGCGCTTTTCTTGGAACCCATTGCTCCAGAAACCAACAAAATGGCTGCAATTGTTAGGCTTGTTTGTACATATAAATCTTGCATGCTTTCTTGGGTGGCAGCCTTCACAACTCACTGTGCCAGGGCCAAGATGCTGCTGCTTTGATTGTGAGAGCCATTAGACCTCTCTCTGTGTGTGGAACAACTTCAAATCTTTTTCTTTTTTTTTCTTTTTTTGGCATGTGCTTGATATGGAAGATACACAAAGTAGTACTCTAGTGTCGGTGTCATTTTCGCCCAGTTCAAAACCCTCAAACAGCACAACATTGAGCTAATCAAAACTGAATTATGCAGCGCTTTTTTCACATGATAATTAGCGGGTCATTCAATCATTTTGTGAACAAGCATTAATGAATACAAATGTTTTGGATCCCTCAGCTACTGCTAATAATACCACTCAAGGGTGTAATTCAATTGCAAGATGTAATTGGCAGTTAGAGAGAGGGCCCCTGGAGAGAACGCTCCCAACAGCCCCAGCGCTGGAATGGTGGTGTGACGGATCTGGCAGCGCGTTGGACGTTCGCTGGCGCCGTTTGCCAAGATCCTGTCTCAGCTATGTAAACCTGATGGCAGAGCTGTCACTGCACAGTTAGGCGCAGTTTTCAATAAAGATTAAAATGGCTCAAAGCTTCGGAAAATAAGTCTTAAAATTTTACTGTGGACTATGAAACTTACAACGGGGTAGAAATGGTATTGTGGTATTTTACACACGTTACTCTTAGGTTGCATTTTATGGTTTGTTCAGTAGTAATGGTGTGTCATTAGATGTGTATGCATCTATGGTCCATGGCTCTTTGATTTTGATACTATGGCTTTAAGTGCAGAGACTAAAAACAGCATTTATTTCCTTAAAAAAAAGAAAATGCTACTTATACTGAACAGCTTTGTATAAATGGAAGTATGAGACTTTCTGGACCAACTACGACCATTACATCAATGTGTATATCCAGCCAGAATATCGGCTGAATCAGTATTGGATTGTTGCATCCCTTTTTGTAAACTGTAAGAACAATCAAAAAGAAAGTTTGGGAAAATCTAAAAATGTTTCAAAAATTGCAAATATGTTTCATAGTGCCAAAATGGCAAAAATCTGATTAAATCCATAGATAGAACTAGATTGTCTATCACTTCATAATAGAGCACTGCACTTTTGCGTTGGGTACCGAGGGTCCCACACGCAAAACAGTACGGCACAGGACACATTTTGAAAGCTCAGTGCAGATGGGAGCAGGACTGCACAATGCTTGAGCAGGCAGGTGGGATGATAAACTGCAATCCCGCAAACTAAATATGAGTGTAAAGTAAAATATACAAATGATTAATGTTTGCCTATCATACATCATTTGTGCTGGATATTTTATTTGGCATTAATAACAAAATTTTAAGCAGCCTAAATTTGCAGACGTTTGATAGAGCTTAAGAAAGTGAACGTCCCCATCTTGTGAGACAGTAGGATGACAAAATATCGCAGATGTGGGCACGACCGGGAATGAAAATTACAATTCTTTGCGGGCGCAGGCAGGAGCTGGACTGAAAACTCTGTCCCGCACAGACCTCTACTTCATAAATTCAACATTGTCATAACAGATCTGGCCTCTGTTCTCCAAACCTTTACGTGTAATTGATGAACCTTGAAAAATGCATTAGCGCTTAGAATTAGGGTGCAATGGATGCTTAGTATTATGAAAATCAGGAATCCTTTGTATTAGAAAAAAAATGCACATTTTTGAAATTCAAATTAAAGGCCGTGTACCCATTTTTTTCCATCTGTTTGAGCAAAATTTGTCATATCTAAGTCAAAATAAATTTACTGTGTACCTATTATAAATCGAACACCCGATAATCAGGAATTGCACTGTTAGAATGCTAGTTGTTAGCAATACTGTTACAGCAAAACTCTGAAAGTTGTGGAAAGCGCTTAAAAACTCATCGCTGTGAATAATTAGGAGATAAGTTTTTCTCACGTGTTTAAAAGCGGGTAGAGCGCCTTTAAGGTACAAGAAGTAGAAGTTTAAAGAAGTACTCAAGTGTCTAAAAATAAAACCGCCATCATTTCCACCTATCTACCTCCTTTAACAAATCCCCGTTTTGCCAAAGTGAGACACCGCAATTATACAATGTAATCTTGTTCCCACTGCACATCCAGGGCATTTGTATTAATTCGGAGCAGACAATAAGGGCCAGAGCTCGTCTTTTCTACCACAGTGAATTGGTGTCAGCGTGAGCAGTATCCAATCTGCCTGGCATCCTCCCCTAACCTCACAATTATGTTAAGGTTACGCGTGTCTCTCAAGAGCACCAGGGTGACTTTGGACACGGGGAGGTTACAATGAGACGTAATTGGCAAAATCCACGGCGGGAATAGCGTGATCTGTTTCCTTGACTCGGAAGAAAAAAGACAAAAGAGCCTTATGAATATTTAAATTGCAATTTTCATCATTTTCTTCAGTTGACCCTTTTCGTTTTGGTCGTTGGTGAAAAGAGAGAAAGAGAGAGGGAGTTGAAATTAGAGCATGTTGCTAAAGGCGTAAACTAGATCAAGCTGCAAATGAAGTAGGGTTGTACTGTGAAGGATGTTGGCTGGATCTTACATGGAAAGGCATCATCATTTGGTTTGGGTCAGTGACTTGGCATAGTTAAGAAAACACGGATCTTTGGAACATGGCCCGATATAGTTTCTAATGTGAATAAACAAGCAGAAAGTTTGAAAGTTGGGCCAATGTGACCCCTTAAAGTCTTAAAAATATGATAAACAGATACCAGTCAAAAGTTTGGACTCAACCTCTCATTCGGTGTTTTTTTTTTTTTTCTTTACTAGGGGTGTAACGATATCCAAGTGTCACGATACGATATCATCACAGTATGAATCTCATGGTACGATATTTATTGCAATATCGTGGGAAAGCTCATGATTAGGGATGTAACAATATCCAAATCTCTCGGTACAATATTTTCACGATATACATCTCACAGTATGATATTTATTGCAGTATTTTGTGAAAGGCTGACAAAACTGTGAATATGCTACATTTTCTTCTTAAAATGCCTTGACAAGACTTAATCCAAAGAACTAAGACTTAAAAGTGCTTAGAACTGCTTATTTCTTCACGTAGTCTACACTGAGATGGAGCAAAGGATCATGGTCTATGTAGTTCCTTCTGTCTTTTTTTTTTTTTTTTTAGCTATTGCTGCACCATATCTCTTAATTTAAGCAAAGAGACGTGTAATTCGCTATAATGTGATGGTCCACGATATTATTGTGAAAACTTTGTCGATACTGGGGCTTGGTATCATTAAGAAGTTGCCGATAGGATATATATCTCGATACATTGTCCGTGATACGATACAAACATCTATACAGTGCACTTTCGATTCGACGCGATATATTTCAAATAAAAAATAAAGGGTAAATCATATTTGTAATACTAAAAGTCTTTGTTAAACCACTTCTTGTGCAAAGTTCATATGAAACACAAACATTTTAATCATCAAAACTGTGAAAATGTCAAATGTGTCGCATAAACGAGTTTCCTTCCTCAAAACAAGCAACAAAACTGTAGCACTGTAACAAAATTTTTAGTAAAATATACCCCAAAAATACTCTTGGCGATATAGTGATACAGCAGCCCACAATATCAATACTATATCATCACATTAAGCATATTATATATCGATATTTTGATATTTTTGCACACTAGTAGATACGATATCACAGTATTTCGGTTATTGTTACATCCCTATTTTGTGCTCTTTTAAAAATATGACAAACAGAACTGTATATCCATTTTCTTCAGGTCTAAACAGGGACCCCCAAACTTCCCTCACCCCAGGCACTTCCTCCAACTCCTCTGGTGTGACCCCGAGGCGTTCCCACCAAAAAAAATTAAAGCTTATGTGCGGTGTTTAAAGTTACTCTTATTTTTAAAGCATGCAAACTGTGCACATCCTGACATCAGACAATACAGAGTGGCCTTATTATTTTGACATCAAGAGCTGCTTATACAATATTATCTGTACAGAGACAAATTTTGCTCAAAAACATGGAAAAATTCTTGTACAGGGTCTTTAAGGAATTTTGATTTGACATCCAGCACTACCGGGGCAACCTGTCAGTGAAATACCCCTGGGCCCTGAACAGATCCTGAGTTTGAGTTTCATGCTGAGTTTGTTAAATTTTAAAAACTCCACCAGTCAATCTGAAAAACTATTTTGTGGCCAAGAATCAAATAAAAAAAAAAAAAGAAGAAAGAAAGAAAAAAAGAAATTGCACCACTGCCTTCAAAGCATCTTGTAATGGAGACACAAAATCATCTTCTATTGTTTTTGCTTTCTCAGTTGTAATGATTCATTCTTTTTTAAAATAATTAGCTAAAAATATATTAATGAAAACTCCACCACTCAAAATTAAAAATTATTTTGTGAACAGAAATCAAATTAAAACGTTTACACAGCTGCATTCAAAGTATCTCGTAATGGAGAGGCAAAATCATCTTCATTTGTTGTTTTTTGTTTTCCCTGCCCTGATGATTTATTCTTTTTTATTTTTTAATTAGAAAAAAATACGCCACTTCCTTCACCATTTTTCTTCGAGATGAGTTTTTCATATGGTAATATTGGGGCTGTTTAAATGTGCACTGCTGTTGACTTATGGATGAACTATTGATTCATACTTGCTAATCCTGACGTTCGTGGGCTTCCCTTCAGACTACGTGAAATTCCCTTATTAACTACATCTTTAAAAAAAATAAAATAAAAAATCCTTTCTAAGAGGCATAATCTGAGTTCCAGGGCTTTGCTGATTCGGTAATTATTACTCATACCGTCTTCATTAGTGGCTAATTACAGACCATACATCAGAAGAAATATAATACAACTTGCAAAGTATATTAACGTCCAGGGCTATGAATAAAAATCCATTAATAATACCCTTTCATATCGCTGTAAAGGTATAAAAACACTCCTCCACACTTCTTGTATATCTTGATCTCTGCAAAACATTCATATTTAGTAGAAAGACTGCATTGTATATTGGATTGTTTCTTTTACTCATTATTCAGCATTTGTCTGTGCTTTGTTTTCAAGTTCTCATCTCTACAAATGTTGTTTAAGAGTTAATGCGATTCTCAGTTACCGTAATTTCTGGACTATTGTGCGCACCTGAATATAAGCCGCATCAACTAAATTTTAACGAAATTTTAAAATTGTACATATAGAATATAAACCGCAGGGTCCAAACCATAGACCGTATATATGAATGGATTATGTACCAAACAAATAATCGGTCAATATATTAGCCGCATTGTTGTATAAGCTGCATGGTTCAAAGTGTGAGAGAAAAGTAGCAGTTTATAGTCTGGAAATTATGGTATACCAATTATATTACAAGGTTATATTGCGTTGGTGGGTTCATTGGCATTAGTATTTTACCATGTTACGTGTAATGACTTTAGACTTGATTTATAGTCCTATATTACGCAAAACTGACTTTTGTGAGCTTTTAGCCATGTTAGAATGTTGGCAAAAGTAGACATTCAATTTGTCAACTGGACAAAAGTTCATTTTGGTTGAATACGGTTTGAAGCTTCTCCAAGCTGCTTCTTCAGTTCTGGTCAAAATGCTGGTGGACACTTCCATATATATCTGCCTGAAGGGAGGAGCTAACTACAATGAAACTACTCTGAAGCTAACACACCTACTTGTTCACAGTTTCTGTTAGTGAGCTAGGCCCATTGCACTTAGTATGGAATCATATTCTACCTGGACAACGAGGGATTTTAAACACGTGTTAGAGTGTTGCTACCTCCCTAAAACATACCTGGAGCTGTATTTATTTCGTTCACAGATCTTTGAGTAACCCTATTATTAGTCTGTTTACATCTCCAAAGCTCAGAATGCTCTGTTCCACCTTGTGATGTCAATAAGTGGTAGTTTTCAAGTTACATTTTAGCTACACCTTTTGTTCAGTGGAGCTTGATAAATCCATAATTGAAATCATCCAAATGATTCTAGTGAAGGTGTATGGAGTTTAAAAACACGGTGAAGCACTGTATTGCCTGTATGACAACACAAGATGGAACGGAGTGGTTTGTGTTTGAGAGAAGAACTCAGACTAAATATGCAGGGTTTGTGCGTTAAACGTGTGTGAATGAAACAAAACACAACTCAAGGTATGTTTTTGATCAGAACATAGATCAGAAAATAGCATAATATGGGCCCTTTAAGTATGTACCCCAGAATTTTACAATCCTATGTTCAAATCCTGATTGGGCCACATAAACATTGCTCAAACAGAGGTATTTTTCTCACCAAATGCTTTTCGTCAAACACTACAGGGCAAAATGACAAACACAGCTACTCCCATCGCCTGCTTCCGCTCTCGAATTGTGATCAATATCTTTAGAGAAACATCATGTTGTGTCTCCAAGTCCTGGCCTGCACACTTCACAGGGGTTTTAGCGGGTCCCTGCTGCTCCTGTCAGTGAACCTGGCAGACTGCACCCGTCGCCTGGGAGCCTGCCGCCTGTCTGACCCCAACATGAGTCACAAACAAGCCCAGCACGACCGCGGTGAAGTGAGAAACACCAGCTCTTTGTCCGCACGTCATGGCCAACTTGTTTCAACTTTTTTTTTCTTTTGTTATCACCATGGTAACTAATGGAGCGTTTTGTCAGTACTGGTTTTGTTGATTTGGCAAACATTTTGGGGCAGTTGGATTTCCAGATGCAAGATTCTCAAAATGTAATGTTATCAGATTATATTCACAAGAGTTTTTAATCTGCTCTAATCGTAGACTGAATTACAAATCCTTCACTAAAGTTAAAGATCATTTTCTGTCAGATACCACCTTTTACAATGAATATTAACAATGACTATAAGAATATATCCTCAAAGCTGTGTGAAACTGAGATAAATGAAGATAAAGTATAGTTTTTACATTTGCACTCACTATTGCGGTAGTGTGAAATGGGAAGAGAGAGGGGAGAGACATTCAGCAAACCCACAACGTCGAGGTAGTAATAACCACATACAGTATGCGCACTATACAATTGATGAGCATCATATAAAAATAAATTGTGAGTTTTGAAAGTGGATCAACAAATTTGTGATCTAGCTAAACAAAACAATACTTGAAATGGATAGAAAAAAATGCATTTATGTTTTGTGTCGACCGAACTCACACTGCCAGCTCAGTCCATGTTATATTTTCCAGTGTCATCAGAGGTATAATACTCCCTACAACAGAGGATTTCGAGACTGACATACTGTAGACTAAACTGGAATGGACAATACTTGACTATACTAAACAGTACTTCTATACCGGGCCATGGAGAAATTGCATTTCCGTTCTCTGCCAACCAGCCACACCATAAGTCCATGTTATCTTGCCACTGTCATCAGAGGTATAATACTCCCTACAATAGAGTCTACCTAGGCTGAAATGGACTAGACTGGAATGGACAATACTGTACTATACTAAACTATACTATTATACCAGGTCCTAGAGCATGGGTCTCGAACCTGTAGCTCTCTACTCCTTTCAAGTAGTTCGCCAAGAAATTTCTGAATTATACATATTTCATTTTGATGAATTAAATGCCTATTACCATTGTAAAAGTATCATTTTGATGCCTAAGTTTGTGCTCTAATAACTGGATAACAGTTTTTGTTTTATAGACATCAAACTGTACCACATCTAAGGCTCGCCAGGGGCTTTTATATATTCTGCTCAATTTCTTGTGACCACTAAAATGAGTAGCTCTCTAGTATTTTTGGTTTTGTAAAAGTAGCTCACAAGAGGAAAATGGCTGGAGACCCTTTTCCTAGAGAATTTGCATTTCTATCAACCATCCCCACACTGTTATCTTGTCCAGCGTCATCAGTGGTATAATACTCCCTACAACAGAGGTTATCTAGACTGAACTGGTTTAGACTAGAATGGACGATACTTTACTATTCTAAACAATACTACTATACCGGGTCTTAGAGAAAACACATTTTTATTCTTTGTAAACCAACCCGCACTGTCAGTTAAGTCCATGTTATCTTGTCCACTGTCTTCAGAGGTATAATACTCCCTACAACAGAGGCTATCTAGACTGAACCGGACTAGACTGTAAAACAAATCTCCAGCTACTTCAATTTATTCTAAAACTTATATTTTACTAAATTTTGCTATTTCTCATTTATTTTTATTATTGTTTATGTTACTACAAAGTTGGATAAAGTTGAAAGTAAGAACAGAAAACTAAAAACATCTCTTTTTTCAGTGATTGCTGATTTGTTTTTGCCTGTATAATGTATAATGGACTTTTTTTTTTGGTCATTGCCTTCCTCGTCTCTTTGTGTGCGTGTCACGGGCTCCTGGCTCTGTCTCCGTCTCTAACCCCAGGCCATTGAACACATTCCTCTCGCCAAGTAATGACCAAGTTTAAGCCATTTTACCTTCGGCCCTGCGTAACTCTGCTCATTCCAACTCCTTTTTTGCAAATAAAAATGTGTGTGTGCGAGTGTGTGTGAATATTTTTGGCTAGCTGTAGACAGGGACTGTGCCTCAGGGCAGCGTTTACCGATCAGGCAGCTTGAGCAGAATAGATAAAGAGGTGGTTTCATTCACAAAAATCCGCAAATACTCTCTAGGGAACCGCCTCGAAGCATCATGGAATAAGCATCTTTTTGCGTTACCACAACCTAGCATTTGTTTCCTTGCTTATTTTGCTAAATCCTTCTTTTACCCTCCATACATATCTGTTTGCAAATGTGAATATAGAAAAGACAAACCAAGGTTACACTTAGAAAGCAACCGTGACTAATAGTATTGTTAATAAGATATATAACAAAAAAAAAAGTATCAATTTTTCTGAGCTCTTTCTTTTATGTCACACCTGTATTAAACTTGCTACTTCTTAATAACTCCATCTTTAATTTGACTGAGAACAATATAAGACTTAATTCATAATGACCAAATTGTTCCACCTTGTGATGTCATGTCATACAGGAAGTGCTCTACTGCAGCCGTCCCCAACTCCAAGGCCATGGATCAGTACCGGACCATGGGTCGTTTGGTACCAGGGTACACAGAAAGAATAAATAACTGACTTACTTATTATTTCTGTTTTGTGTATTATCCAAATCTGAACAATGTTTTATTTTGAAAAATTACTGAATTCTCTCCATTATATCTGTCTATGACTCACTCTTGACTCACACTTGAGGCATGTCAAGACGCTGGCTGATGATCCTTCTTACTTTTTGGGGTTTAAGCAGGAGGTGTCAGAAAAGTTACCACAAGGAGAACTGGCCAAGCATTCATAGCGACGTCGCTTTTTGATCCTTCGATGTCGGCTCTTCCTATCATTGTGAAGCAGAATTCACCAAGCGTTGGATTGTTCACCCACTAATAGGGAACACGAGCTGGGTTTAGACCGTCTTGAGACAGGTTAGTTTTACCCTACTGATGATATGTTGTTGCAATATTAATTCTGTCACGTGATATATTACCGCTAATATTAAACCCACAAGCTGCAAAATGTGTAAAGAACAGATGTCTTTGGGAACGTTTATTATTACATTTACAAAATACTAGGGATGTAACAATAACCAAAATATTGTGATATCGTATCATCAAATGTCTCACAATAATATCGTGGGCTGTCACAATATATCAGATTACAAGTTCCTTTGCTTAAATGCATGGGTTTATAGTAGTAACAGCTTATTAACATAGGGAACTACATATCCCATGATCCATTTCAGTGCAAACAATATGAAGAAATATCTTTTTTACTTGAATTTTTGGGATTATGATCTAAATAATTCACACTAAAATCTTGTCAAGGTAGTTTAAAAGCAAAAGAGTGTCCTTTCAACAATTATATCAGCCTCTCCAAAATATCACAATAAATATCGTACCATGAGATGCAGTTCGTGATAATATCGTACAGAGAGATTTGGATATCCTTACATCCCTACAAAATACCACAGTTTTTGTGTTGGTCCAATCATTTTATTTTGTCGTAGTTAAAAAGGTTGGGGATGATATCGTACCGTGAGACTTGGATATTGTTACACCCCTAGTTAGGAGTTAATTTGTTACTAAGCCCGAATCATTCTTATTTAACTATTTTTTTCATTATGAATATTTGAATATGAATATATACATTTGTCTTCTATAGTTGTAATGATATTAGCAGTGTTATTAGTCACAGGGGCATTCTAGGGCTGCTAACCTTGTGCTAACCTGTATAATGAATAACAGTAATTACAGTATATATACCCTTGCCGCATCTCGCCTATGACACCAAAACGCCTGCCTGTGTGTCTGATTGCCGCGTCAACAACTATAAATAACTGCTACTTTTTCACACATGCGGTCTTGTGATGTGGTAATGGTGATAAAATGAGCATTTGCTGAAAGGGGTTGAAAACAGGTTCTAGCTTCATTATCACTTTAAGAGAAGTGTATACTTTTACACGCACGCTAGAGATATGCTGTTGTTTGCATAAGTGAAATGGCGCAGTATAATTCCTATCGCTCAATTTAACATTAAGTCAAAAGTAGGGATGTAACAATAACTGAAATATCGTGATATCGTATCGTCAAAGTTCTCACAATAATATCGTGGACCATCGCAATATATCGAATTACAAGTCTCTTTGCTTAAATGAAGAGTTACGGTGCAGCAATAGCTACAAAAACAGAGAGAACTACATAGACCATGATCCTTTGCTCCATTTCAGTGCAGACTAAAAGAAGAAATAACAGTTCTAAGCCCTTTTAAGTCTTAGTTCTTTGGATTAAGTCTTGTCAAGGCATTTTAAGAGGAAAAAGTAGTTTTGTTGCCTCCACAAAATATCGCAATAAATATACTGTGAGATGTATATCGTGAAAATATCGTACAGAGATTTTGATATTCTTACATCCTTAATCATGAGCCTCCCTACCATATCGTGAGCTTTCCCACGGTATCACAATAAATATCGTACCGTGAGACTTGGATATATCGTTATACCCCTAGTCAAAAGTAAAAGTTAAGTAGTAATAATAGTTAAGCAGTCCAAAATATGTATTCAAAATGTAAATTAAAGATCCACTGTCTCCATGGAGATGTTACTCAGTTGTCTTAAATGTTACATAGTATGATATTAATCTTATTTACACTACCGGTCAAAAGTTTTAGAACACCACACTTTTTCAATTTTTTTACCGTTTACTGTTGACCAAACCATATTCTAAACTTTTGATTCGGCAGACATAACAGCTGAACACACTCGTGGCTCGTTCTTTTTACAATAGAAATCAAATATTCTTGAGAAAGTTCTTCCCAAGTTTGTTGTAGAAGTTCGTATAAATGTGTGGCACTTGTAGGTTGCTTGGCTTTCACTCTTCATCCCAAAACCAGCTCGAGGGGTTTAAGTCTGGAGACTGTGCTGGACACTCCATGTTTTCGATCTTTTTTCCTGAGGTAGTTTTGGCAGAGCTTGGACTTGTGTTTTGTTATCTTTTACATTTTTTTTAACCTCTGACTGTTCAGTATTTAACTTTGTACCATTTCAAGCTCTTCGTTGGACTTGCATGACTTGAATTGCCACAATAAATAACTGGAAAAATTAGGGTGTTCTAAAACTTTTGACCGGTATTGTATCTCTGTTGACACAAACACTACCGAACCATGTAACAGGCCGGATCTGTGGAGAGTTGATCACACTCAAAGTAAAAAGTCAAGCTTCTAAATGTGTTCTCATAGTTACATCGAGAACATGCTTTCTCCTGCTATTATTGATGCTCCAGCAAGTTATGAATGTCAGTAGTCAGTCATGTGAGGTGCTTCAAAATATAATAAAAGAAAGATAATTGGTCAGCGTTGTGGACTGCAATACCCCCTTCTGCAGCTAGGGTTCACTCTTTGGATTACCAAAACATCACCCTTGTTTATGTAAAGCTCATTTTAACCTCGAGTAGTGGCACTTGTACTTAAAGTGGTTGTGTAGAGGGTCAAAATCACAACAACACACACAAATCCATAATCTCTTTGAATCCTGTGCACTGTTTGCATTCAGCTTTTATATGTCCCAGCTTGTTTGCATTAGTCCCATCTCCACCATAACCGACATGCGAGACTTTTGCATTTTAAGCACGTTGTTTTGATCATGCTATAGAGCGCATCATTGAGCCATCTACACTACTTTGATGTATGGCATACTGATGGCGAGCGTGCATATTTTCTCTCTGTCCTCCCCCCACAGGTTTTTTAACAATCTCGCAGACTTCCCACTGATTTCCACCGTGCCCATGAATCATCTGACAGAAAGCAAGCCCGGGGAATAGGAACGGGCATTGATGAAGACAGCTTAGAGAGTGATTGTCGTTAAAAGTATTGCAGCCTGGGCTAAAGATGGAAGGATTTCACTTGGATTCCAGATTTAATTAGGAAGGAGGAGGAAGGTAGAGACTGCAACACTGAGCTCTATACGCAATAATATATCACTCTATAGAAAGGCTAAGCAGGAGTCTGTTGTTTGCACTGTTTAGCCGCATCGTCTGTAGCATTTTTTATTTTTTTTTCATCCTTGGTGAAATCAATAAACAGTACAGTAAAGAGTAGTAAAAGTACAAGTAGTTGTTGTTGTTACTGTTGTAGTAGTAGTGGTTGTACTAGTTGTAGTAGTTGTAGTTGTAGTTGTGGTGGTAGTAGTTGTAGTAGTTCTAATAGTAGTTGTAATTGTAGTAATAGTTGTAATTGTAGTAGTAGTTGTAGTATTTTTAGTTGTTATAGTAGTAGTGGTTGTTGAAGTAGTTGTAGTAGTCGTAGTAGTAGTAGTAGAAGTAGTTGTTGTAGTAGTTGTAGTCGTAGTAGTAGTAGTTTAGTTGTTGTTCTTGTTTTTGTAGTAGAAGTAGTTGTTGTAGTAATTGTAGTCGTAGTAGTAGTAGTAGTTATAGTTGTTGTTCTTGTTTTTGTAGTGGAAGTAGTTGTTGTTGTAGTAGTTGTAGTCGTAGTAGTAGTGGTACTTGTATTATTATTATTAGTAGTAGTAGAAGTTGTTGTAGTAGTACTAGTTGTAGTTGTAGCTGTAGTAGTTGTAGTCGTAGCTGTAGTAGTTGTAGTCGTAGTAGTAGTAATTGTTGTAGTTGTAGTAGTAGCTGAAGTAATAGTTGTAGTAGTTGTAGACGTAGTTGTAGTGCTCAGAGTTTTTCTATGTTTTTCAGTACAATAAACAAACCAAAAAAAAAAAAAAGAAGCTTTTATCTGAGTTTATTCTGGCTAAAAAGTTACGTACTGTAGCTTTAAAGTCAGACGTAAAAAAACACAGCTTTCACTTCTTGAACTGAAAAGTAAGCGGCCACTCTTGATCTCTATTGCCGTGCGCTGTAGTGACGTTTTATTTAACTATATTTCCACCACGTTGGCAGCAGTCACCCTTAATAAGAGCTCCCAGTGTCCCTGAACGCCTCACGCTGAGCAGCAGTGCAGTGGACAGGAGCCTGATAATACCCCAGGTGTGATGCGGGCGTGTTCCAGCCAAATCAAAGCGATGGGAGCAGGCACTAATCCTAGTACTGCTGCCACCGCGCTGACTCTAATCTCTGTTTAATGTCCAGGAAACGTCCTTATAAGGAGATTGTACACCGGGGCAGATGTGTGAGGCGTGTGGTGATGAGGAGAGTTGAATTGTGGGTATGATTGTGCATGTACAGATCTGGTGAGAGCTGTTTGGTCCAATATACAAGAGTTTGAGATCTTAAAAACAGTGTAGGCGGTGTAGAGTTTGTAAATAGTCCTTTAAGATTTCCTTGTTGATTTTTTCTCTTTTAATTTAACTTAAGATCTTGCAGAATCACATGTTGTTTACTTGAGCTTAGTGCGAGCCAGCATCTTGCATTATATAATACTAAATTATGCGGGACTGTGTTGGTGAGAATTTGAGGATTTTTTAAAAATAAATAAACTTTTTGCTTCTCAATATCTGAAAACATTGCATGCTGTCCTTTATACTTATTTCTTGACAAACTAAAGTAAGTAATATAAAGTGTATTAATTTCATCCCAACATCACATTTAAGCTGTACTGTTTGTGGCACTAATCTTTTATAATCAGACGTCAATGCATATATATATATAGTACAATTACATTTTTGTTTACATCCATTACATATGATTCTGTTTATGCTATGATTATGTTCAAATCAGGGTCAAGCTGACGAGTCCATTCTAACATGAAGGGGGCTGAATGCTTTGACAATTAAAATAGATTTGACATTCAGATCCTATTTTGATGGTGTTTTCTTGTTTAAAACTAAACCACTCTCATTTAATGTCATATTGAGAGAAAATCAAGTTGCTCTGAGGCCTCGGCCATTAGTGGCACTGAGGGCAATTGGGTGGGGGCCCCTCCAGGTTTGGCTGCCTACTGTTGCCTAATGGTAGCACTGCCTTTGTATATTCAATTGATTTTAACTGCTCCTACTATGTATTTTGAGATTGTAAAACTAAATAAATAAATAATAATAATAGTAATAATAAAAATTGCTCATCAAAACGTTTCCCAAAGTTGTTTTGTTTCATTCACATATGTTTGAGTAAGTCTTTATTATTAGTCTGTCTACATTTCCAAAGCTCAAAATGCTCTGTTCCACCTTGTGATGTCATGAAATGGTCATTTTCAAGTTACTGTAGCATTCTGTTATGTTTGGCAGATCAACAGTTACAACCAGCTGCCTGTAAGAAATAAGACGGAATTGAACCTGCAACCTGATGATGGTAAATAACATTTTCATATACCATTTTTCAATTCCGTCTCCTTATTTCTGATGCGATTAGTGTTACATCCCCATGGAAAGCTTTGGCAGGTTGTGAAAACCACTGCAGCTGAATCCATGGTTTTATCACAGGCCCAGTACATGGACTATATATAAATATTCTTGATGCATTCTATGGTTCAGTATCTGTAACTACGCTGGAAGTTGTTATCCGCGTGTTTCCAAACGTCCTCCAATAAGTGTATGTTTGTGATGAGTAAACAACTTCAGAACATGGATCAGAAAATAGCGTAGTATGGGCATTTTAAGATCTCCGTGTACATGTTGCTCCAAAGCCTTCACTTGGAGATAGTTGTATTCTGTGCGAGCTGCATCCTTTAGCTGTGAAATATTTAACCTGCTATGTGAACTGTAGCAAACGCCTTGAACAATGTCTTAATGCACTACACTGAGGCTGCCCCACCTCCTTCTAATAGATCATTTTTCGCCTGGCACCTCAGCTCTTTTAAGATCAACTGAGAGGGATCAGCTGTATTGATCCTCTTCTTCTACACCATTGCTAATCAATACAGAGCCGCCATTATAAAGCACTGCGCCTTAACCTGCACTGAACCTAGTTATGAGCTCACATAAGGTGTAATCTTAACATAGCTCATTTAACTCAATAGATTTCAGTGTCACGGTCAATGGAGAGTGTGGTAAAGGTTGGTTGGTGTAAAAATAAAATAAATTAGGCTTAATTATTTGTCCATGATTAAATATTTAGTGTGCAATGGCTAGACTATGCAGGACATTTTTAAGAGTTTTAAGAGCTTAAGGGTGCTTCTCTTACTCTGATTTAGTCCTGGTTTGAGCCCAGTTTGATCCTGATAAGACTTTAGTCCTGTTCTAGTCCCGGTTTAGTAATCTGACGAATGATGTAATCTTCATCCTTACAATTACTAAGAAAAGACTTCATGGGAATCTTATATAGTGGTCATGGCAGTAAGCTTAGTTGAGTGTTTGTCCACTGTTCGGCAAGTCAGGCTATTGCCACCTAGTGCATTCACTCAATTTCATTTCTCTCCAGCGACTAGATCAGGAATTGGAATACACTAGAGCACAGGTGTCAAACATAAGGCCCGGGGGCCAAATCCGGCCCTCCAAGACCTTTAATCTGGCCCTCAGCTGATTTTCTACTAAAATATTTTAAAATATTGTTAATTTTCTGTGGTGTTTATCACAGCAGCGTCTCCAGCATCTCTGTACGTGGCCCCTCCCACCAGAGCAGCACAAATGAAGACTTGTCTCTTTCCAAACGCTCTTAAAGGACGATCGTTTTGACTGTTGACTGTGACACCCTCATCAGAAAAATGTCCAACATGAGAAAAGTGGAGCCGAGTGCAGGATTTTACAAGAAAAATTGACTTATTCCTATTTACATACAAGTTCATGTTAAAACATTGTGTTGAAATTGTATTTTTCTTAAAGTTTCAGGTTGTTCATAATATTATAATATTTTGTAAAAGAAAGAGTTCATCAATTAAAAAAGATTTCTGTAATAGATTTGTGTTTCTCTGCATAAATTTAAACCTATTGTTATTTTTGGGGTTTTTATGCCATGAGTTTTCTGATCCGGCCCCTTTGAGATCAAAGTAGGTTGGATACGGCCCCCGGATCAAAATGAGTTTGACACCCCTGCACTAGAGGGTTCGCAAAAACCCCGGAAGTGTGAGTTCAGGCACCAGCCAATCAGCAAAGGGCCATACATTCTGTATTGGCAACGATTCCCGAGATCGAGGATTTAAAGCTAGAACAAAGAGAATGTTTGGTGAATTTTATCAAGGGGAAAGACGTTATTGCCCTTCTTCCTACGGGATTTCGAAAAAGCTTAATATACCAGTTAGACCTGTTAGTGGCGCAGTGCATACGTTACGACCAAATAGCAGCGATTGGTTAAATGAAAAAAAGTACCTGCCTATCTAACGCTGTGAGGTCAGACGGTTTCTACGAAGTGAAACCAGCTGATGAATCAGGCTACTGTTCGGCAGGTTGGAGGTTTAAATCCCGCTCTCAACATGAACATCATCAGTTAGACACGGAAAGACACTTAACCTACCTTGTCTGCTTACACTGGTGTATGAATGTGTGCTTGAATGGGTGGCTTTGAGTGCCTTGAACGTGGAAAAGTGCGATATAAAAATGTGATTCAACATAATCAGGTTGCAGGTTCAATTCCGTGTCATTATTTCTGCAATTTATTTTGGGATTTAATATGATTTGCATGTTCTAATGTGTTTTTGACCCTCGTTCCTCCATTCTTACTCTACAAAGTCCTAAATGTTATAGATGAACTGCTATTTCCAACTGGCCCATCACAACCTATAATACATAGGGGCCTAATAAAATAGAAGCATTTGCTATACTGTACCATTGAGCAGTCACTTCAGTTTGAGAAGCTGATTGTAGGGTTGTTATAATAGTGAAATGTGAAGCAGTATTGATCTAGCTGCTCCAGAACATGGAGGAAATGACTTCATAGACCTGTAACACACATTATGGGTTTTGTAACTCGTATTTAATGAGCACAAAATTGCAGGAAATTACCTCCCTACAGTTCCATACACTGCCACTGTTGCAACCTTTACTCTTTAAAGTAGCGCACTCGGGCGGAAGATATATCGAAAAATGGGATAATAATGCAGTTATTGTACTGTAGATGTGCTAAATTAGAGTATTGATTATATCATCTTTAAATAAAATTACAGTATTGAGAGCAAATTAAAAATTAAATCTCACAAACATTGGTGTGAAGTGGCATTACAGCTTTTTTTGGTTGCTTTTATGCTCATGTTTTGTACTTTTTATACTTTTATGTTTTAATTTAATTTAATTTGATGTTACCTCATCAAAATCATACCCAGAGTTGTGTTTTGTTTCATTCAGTGCTCTGTAAACTGTGTTTGAGTAGCCAGAAACGCACTATATAAAACTGATACATTATTATTATTCACATATATTTGAGTAACACTGCATTACTGTACTGTCAACAGCTCCAAAGCTCAAAATGCTCTGTTCCACCTTGTGATGTCATGAAACTGTAGTTTTAAAGTTACCAGCTGCGCTTTACCTTTATTACCCTCTAATCTATCCATCTCATCCAAATAATTCTAATGAAGGTGCATGAAGTTTAAAAACACTGTGGAGCACTTCCTGTATTACCACATCACACAAGAAAGAAGAGTGTATTCATTTTGCGAGAAGAGCACAGTTTACAGATGCAGGGTCCTGGTCTAGGTTTGTTTTGGATAACTATAAAACATTATAACATACATAAAAAATAGAGCAATATGGGTCCTTTAAATACTGTTTTAATGCCATTTGTAAGATAAAAAAAAAAGAAAAATAGTTATATAAATTTTTGTCAATATCACCCCTACAGTGCACTCACTCTGATTTCACAGTATGCTTGATGCTGTAAGTCTATTCAGTAGCAGACAGGTTTAGTAATTCATTTAAACCACCATGTCAAAATGCCATTTCCTTTGAGACATAATTTTAAGTTTTCTATAACCAAATTTGACTCTAATTTGCTTCCCTTTGTGCAGTTTGAAGCTTGCTGCGATGTACTCCAAAACTAATGGGCTGTAGTTGAGGGGCTGTTAGAAAACAAAGCATTTACAAATTATTCAGCTTGTTCTTTCTTGCACATCATGCATAATTTTGTGAGAATGTAGTCAGTGAAAGATGGAGTACCTGGAACCAGTCCATGTTTTAGTTGGGATGTGAGTAGAATTATAACAAACTAGAGCAATCTAAGAAAATAGATAAACATTGTTAAATAAGGAATTTTTGCATATCTAAGTTTCCTGCTGTTTGATTGGTTTATGATTTACATTTTTGTAATTAGAAATTATTCTAAGTATCAGAGGAAAATATTCATTCACCCCTTGATTTGTCAGCTCTGTCTGGAATATGACAATTAGCCAAAAGTACAATCTCACTAAGGCAAAAATACTTGAATTAAGAAAGTTTTGTCATGATTTGAGCAAATTTCACTTGACAGGTAAAATGATCAACAAGTGGAACAAGAGTTTTTGTACTTAAAATAAGAAAATACATCTTGTTACACTGAAGATAAGAAAAAAAAAGAGAGACAAAATCTTCTGTTTTCTGTTTCTTGAATTAAGAAAAATCACACTTGTTGTTGAATCTACTTTAATTAAATATAATGTTCTTAATTTAAGCACTTTTAACTCACCAATATATTACTTTTTGCAGTATTAGTTGGTGTTGTAGTATCAGTTGTAGTAGTTTGAGAGATAGACGTTTATTTACCAACAAATACTGGACCCAGGACCCTCACACCTGATCTTTCAAGATTGATTGTGTGTGTGTGTAGTGGTGTTCACTCCTAGTGCAGTACAGTCTGACTATGGTTCAGTTGTAGGGAGTATTATACCCCTGAACTGAGCAATTTCTCTGTTTAAGTTAAACAGAAACAGAATATTATCTTGACCTAAAAAAAAAAAAAAAAAAAAGCTTTCTACCAGGCTATTGCAACTGTGTCGTTTATAGCAAACTTAAAACATTTTTAAGCAATGATTCAGTCAAATATTATACAATATTTCATCTCCTCCTAGCAAAATGTTCAAGGTTTTCAGGAAAATGGAAAAAGAAACCAATGACACGGACAGATGCAGCAAGGTCTGGTGAGTAGAGGTAGAGAAAACTCTAACATGACTTCGACGGTTATGCTTTGAGGCTTTTTATATGTTCTGTTCGAGGAATGTAATAATGGTCCAATAATTCTGACTTCTGCATTTAGTACAGACTATTGCAATTATGATCAATGGTCATATTTTTATATACAGCGCTTTTTCACCTTCAAGGCGCTTTACAATAAGGAACCACTCACCCAATCATACACATATTCATACACCAGTGTACGCAGACACTGGGGGCGAGGTGGGTTAAGTGTCTTGCCCAAGGACAAAACAACAGCATTCACGCATGAGAGTTGGAATCACAATGCCAACCTGTGGGTCAGTGGATGCTCCCTAATATTAGGCTTGTCACGATAATCACAAAATCAACTTATCATTTAATATATGAAAGCAGGAACTAAATATTTTTCGGACTCACTAAATGTTCATCATGGATACTTTTTCTTTGCAAAAGTGAGGAGATTTTGACATTTTTTATGAATAATTAACTGGTATAGCTAAAGCAGTAAGTTTAATAACGTGGGAACTGTACACCACATGTTTCACAGTAAAGCATTAAACTTATCTGTATCCATGGAGGCAAGCAGGCCAAGGTACAGATCAGTTCGGTGGAGAGGAGAGCCTGTTCACACAAGAAAGCCTGTTCTTGAGGGTATTTCTGAACAATAAAATCATCTCTAATGAAACAAAAGTTGAAAAGCTTTTAATGCTCATGTCATGCTGTAGAACATAACAATATCTAAATTTCTTTGTACGACACTTTCACAATATTTATCTCATAATATAATATTTATTGCAATATTTAAACTACTTTTTCCTTTAAAAATGCCTTGACAAGCCTTTAGTTCTGTCATAAACCAAAGAGTTAATATTTAAAAGTGCTTAATAATTTATTTCATCGTGTAAAGTGGACTGAAGCACAGCAAAGGATCATGGTCTATGTAGTTCCCTCTGTTTCTTTTAGCCATTTACTGCAACATAACAAAGAATAAGCAAAGACACTGAGAGACTTCACAATACAATATCAAAAAATGCAACATACTTTCCCACCAGAAAAAATTACGCAATGCACATTATCAGTTCATTCTGTTTTTAGTAGTTGCAGCTCACTCAGCTTCATTTTATTGAAATTCCGTTGCTTTGTGTCAGCGCCAAAGGTAGTTTCGTTGTTATCGTTTATCTCAGTATGTCTCTTTAGCAATATATTGTGCTTAAAAATGTGCTATCGGGACAGGCTTACCTAATGCTCCACTGAGCTGAACTGAATCCTCTTTAACTTTAGCTTTATGTGACAGTAAAAGTGTCCGTATCGCCCCGTGTCTTGTTCGTGCAATCAATCAGCAGCCATGTTAAAACCCGGCATTCTCTCGGGACTAACTACACTCTACATGCACACGTTATTGGCAAAAGCTCCCAGCATGCACAGGGAGGACATGTTCTGTGGAGATGTATGTTTTAGAGCTTAGGAGTCGCCCGGCTGTCAGTTAGAAGGGCACCCACTGGATAACTGCGTATAAACATTACACAAACTGTCAGCTGTGATAAGAACGCAGGCAGGCTTCAAGAGAAATTTCAACACAAAACAAATGACGGCTGTGGACTTATCACTGTTGATCCATGTAATGTGGAAAAGACGTCGTTTCCTCGCTCAATGTTACTCATATGTGGTGAGAAAATAGCGGAGGGTTTTCCTGTGGTTAAAGGAAATGTACCTGATTTTTACTATATTAAAAACATGAAAAACAAAATTAGATCGCTTTAAATGGTTTGCAGTGGTCCAACGTTATTCCTCTTCTAACTTATGCATTCTGAGCATCCAAATTATTCACCACAATGAGTTTATAAGCGCTTTTCACAATGAGGTTTTGCCGTGACTGTAATGTTAGAGTTAATTTATTTGAACTTTTTTTTTTTTTTTTTTTTTTAGTATGAAGGTATAACATATAGACCCCGTTTACACTGAAACGAATCCACGTATCACCGTATCACTGTATTGGAAACGATCTCCGTCCAAACACGTCGTTTCTGTGTCCGCAATCCTTCCTTATCCACACAGCTTTGAGCATATGTGTTTACGTTTTACAGAAACAAAACTTAAAACCGCATGGCTAATTTGCATAAACTAAGCACCCAAAACAGCTCGCTATTGTGCGCTGATACTTATGTCGAACTAAAGGACACGACTCAGTGGATTATACGTGTTCTTTCTATGTAACAGAGGAGTGTTCTGCTGATGGTGAGTCTGTTTTGTGCTTCTATCACGTTGGAAATGGCTCATGTTAAACTTTTCAGAGATTATACGTCTGCAGGTCGTACGCATAGACCGTATTTATGAACATATGCAAGCCTCTTAGCGTTTTGGTGGTGAATTAGCTACATCAAGGTGCATAGACCTACATCAGCTTATCAGTGTATCAGCGTTTTCAGGCGTCCACACAATGCCGGATCAGATTTGTACTTGTTGAGCTGGCGGCACCAGATCGTTCCGTCTCTGGAGCTGCTTTCCATCGGATTAGTGTGGACGAACACTGTAACCACAACGAAAACGACTCAAATAAATACTAGCGTGGACGGGGCCATAGTCTGCATACTACTCTCATACTCTCTACATTTACATTTAGCACACAAAAAGAACAAAATTATTATATAAAACCATTCAATGTTCAAAAAAGGAGTGGAAGAAGCACATCTTATTTTAATCCTACCCGACAGTTAACAATATTTCATCTACATGATATTTATTAGACATTTGACATTTGACAAACTACATGGGAAAAAAACAGCAACAGATGGAATAAAAAACAACAGATGGGGGGAAAAAAACAACAAGATGGAAAAAAAAAAAGTTAACAACAGCCAGCACACAAAAGATTTATTTTGACCTCAAGAGCTGCAATATATCTATACTGGGGCAAGACCGATTTTGTTGAAATACATGTTGAAAAAATCAGGTCCAGGAAATTCAATCCTCAAAAAAGTGTGTGGTATATTGACGAATATTCCACAGCAAATGCATGTTCCTAACATTTTTAATATTACAGTATGGTTTGGGCTGGTGGATATGATGATTATGACTGACTCATGTGATAATTTATACTTTCAGGTCATTTGGTCAAGTAATACATTTTTACTTTCAATTATAAATAAAAATAAAAAAAAGTCCATTACATGTACATCAGTCTGATATAATGGCTATGTGTCCATAAGGTGTGTTATGAGCCCCCACGGCCGGCAGGCTGTTCCTCACTTGTGTCTAGTGACGAGTGACAGCAGCACTCGTCATTATAATGTTCTTTTTCAATCTGACAAGTGTTAATCAATGGTCTGTTACATGGGATCTCAAAACTTCTTATTTCAAACTTGGACAAATATCAGTTCTTTTCTGTTGGAACCTCCAATTCTAATATTCGTGATAATAAATCTACAAATCATCTGTCTAATCTGAGCAATTAGCCGTCAGGAACTGTAATCACCGTAAGCTTTTCATTAGAGGAGAATTAACCAAAAATAATGGCTCTTGAGCAGCAGTCACACAGATCTGGTATGGGGGCTCCTTCATGATTAGAGTCTGTAAATCTAGACCTAAAATGGAGAGCAATTAGGTTTCATGCTAAAACGGCTCATCCAAACACAACTGTATACACAAGCAGGATAATACACTTTATGAGAGAAGTTTATTATAGCTCGAGGATGATGTCTGTTCATATGCGACATCTAAAACAAAGCAAATTAAGTGTGGGTGAGAGGAGTATTTTAGCAAGAATCTACATATCAAATAAGCTGCTTCTTTGTGGTACTTCAAAGCGCTCTCTCGCCATATGTTTACGCGTTCCTTAATATAACATTTTAATTCTTAAAAAGGAGCTGCTCGATTGTTTGAGGCGTATTTTAAATCATGAATCTTTGCCGGTGGCGCTCACACACGCATCGCATTCCTATTTAATGTGGGTGAAGTGTCTTGCCTAAGGACACAAGAACAGTTTTGCCCCAAGCGCACTATTGTAGCATCTGATTTTCCCAGCAGTCTTCCATTCAAGTACTAACCAGGCCCAAAGGTTAGGATTTGACAAGCTGCTGTTACCACTAGGGATGTAACAATAACCAAAATATCGTGATATCGTATCGTCAAAAGTCTCACAATAATATCGTGGGCTGTCACAATATAACGAATCACAAGTTCCTTTGCTTAAATGCATGGTTTTATAATAGCAACAGCTTATAAACATGGGGAACTACTATGGATGTTACAATAACCGAAATATCGTGATATCGTATCGTCAAAAGTCTCACAGTAATATCGCGGCCCATCACAATATACAGAATTACACGTCTCTTTGCTTAAATTAAGAGTTATGGTGCAGCAACAGCTTAAAAAACATAGGGAACTACATAGACCATGATCCTTTGCTCCATTTCAGTGAAGGCTACAAGAAGAAATAACAGTTCTAAGCATTTTAAGTGTTAGTTCTTTGGATTTTAAGCGGCATTTTAAGAAGAAAAGGTCTCATATTAACAGTCTTAGCTGTTTAGCCTCCACAAAATATCACAATAAATATCGTACCGTGAGATGTATATCGTGAAAATATCGTACAGAGAGATTTGGATATTGTTGCATTTCTAATCATGAGCCTCCCCACCATATCATGAGCTTTCCCACGATATCGCAATAAATATTGTACTGTGAGGTTCATACCGTGACGATATTGTATAGTGAGACCTGGATATCGTTACACCCCTAGGAACTACATATCCCATGATTCATTTCATTGCAGATAGCATGCAGAAATATGTTTTTACTTGAATTCTTGGGATTATGACAAAAGTAATTCACACCAAAATCTTGTCAAGGTATTTAAAAGCAGAAACGTGTCGTATCTACAGTTATATCGCAATAAATATCGTACCGTGAGATGCATATTGTGATAATATTGTACCGAGAGATTTGGTTATCGCTACATCCCTATTTACAAGACTACACAATACTTGAATACGTTAATGAATTTAATAGAGTTGTGTTTGTGTAGCACTTGGTGAAAACTTTAGGTTAATTTCACAGCCCTTATTTCAAAACTCTTTCAAAAACCCAATCTTCCCGTGTCTGTGTTCCCTCTCTGAAGTTCCTATGAGCGATAATGTGTGACAAGGCTGCGTACAGAAGGGAACCAAATGGTAGGTGACCCTCAGGAACCTCGTGTTCTCTGGAGGTAGCGGCCCCCGGCTAATGCTGACCCCATAACACAAACCCGCAGTCTCATACATACTAACCAGATCAGCGGAGAGGCGACGCAGGAGCTTGTCGACATGCTGAGTCTACAAGAAGGGGAGGCTCTGGTAGCAGGGAGGACAGGCGCCCGAGGGTGCAAGCCTACGTCACCGCTAACACGACTGCTACTGACAAGGCAGGATGTGGACAGAGTGAACAATTACATGGACGCCTCTGAAAGTGGATCTGTTTAAAATGCTGTTTGTTGTGCTGTGAGGCGGCTTAGGGGCTCGGTACAAACATATGCTCGAGTCTGTTGTCAGAAATTCAAATAAGCTTCATTAGAGATTATCTTTACATGTTTGGACCATAACTTCAGTGAGTTAAAAGTTAAAGTTTTATCTAGTCTCTGGAAAAAGGTAATGTAGTAATTGTAGTAGTAGTAGTAGTGACAGTAGTAGCAATAGTAGTAGTGGCAGTAGTAGTAACAGTAGCAGTAGCAGTAGCAGTAGTAGTAGTAGTACAAGTAACGGTAGCAGTACTAACAGTAGCAGTAGTAGTAGTGGCAATAGTATCAGTAGTAGTACTAGTAACAGTAGCAGTAGTAGTAGTGGTAGTAGTAGTAGCATCAGCAGTAGTAGTAGTAGCAGTAGTTGCAGTAGCAGTAGTTGCAGTAGCAGTAACAGTAACAGTAGCAGTACTAACAGTAGCAGCAGAAGAAGCAGTAGTAGTAGTAACATTAGCAATAATAGTAAAAGTAGCAATAATAGTAGCAGTAGTAGTACTAGTAACAGTAGCAGTACTAACAGTAGCGGCAGTAGTAATGGCAGTAGTGGCAATAGTAGTAGTAGTAGTAGTGGTGTAGTAGTAGTAGTAGTAGTGTGGTAGTAGTAGTAGCAGTAGCACTAGCAGTAGTAGTAACAGTAGCAGTTGTAGTTCTAGTAACAGTAGCAGTAGCAGCAGCAGTAGTACCAGTAATAGTAGTAATAGTAGCAGTAGTAGTAGTAACATTAGCAGTAATAGTATCAGTAGCAGTAATAGTAAAAGTAGCAGCAGTAGTAGTGGTGGTAGTAGTAGTAAAAGTAGCAGTAGTAGTAGCAGCAGTAGTAGTAGTACAGTAGTAGTACAGTAGTAGTACAGTAGCAGTAGAGTAGTACACAGTTAGTTGAACACATTAGTTGGGTCAGAGTATGGTTCAAGGAGAGAATAGTGAAAAGTTTGTAACAGGAATTGAAAACTACCAGCTACAAAGAGTTGTTTATGCAATTGGACTTGAGAACAAAGTACAAAGTCATGAATGTAAAACTATCATACAGATGTTAAATGAGCAGTTAGCATACAAGACTAATGGGCAAGTACAGCACCACACCACATCACCACAGTTTTGCAGACCCTTTTGAGTCAACTGGAAATACTCTATAGCTCAGTCCCCTTACAAGTGATAGTTTAAAAAAAGACCAAGAAACCGGAGCTTCACCTTGATAGTCCTTGATGTGTCTTGGCTTTATCGGCTCGCCAAGGACACAGTTGGGCGTCAGAGAAGACAGCGGAGGAGACCTGAGAGACTTGGCTCCAGCAAGAACAAAATACAAAAGGCATTTTAAAAGTCTAGCGCTATATACTAACAGTTGAAAACAAATAACTGGAAGAAAAATGCCTAATGCGTCTTGGGAGGACTGGAAATGAGAGTAAAACCAAGCCAAGATACAGCTGTAAATATTGTTTCTTGGTATATTAGAGTAATTTGGGGTTATGAAAAGACCTGTTGCCAAGAGATTTTAGTAGCATTTTGTGTGTACTTAGATATAAAGTATTGCACTCATATAAACTAAACTTTCTTCATGACTATAGTAAACAAACAGGTCTACTGACTTCCTGTTCAAAAGTAAGACAACATTTTTAACACAGAATCTACTTTTTTTTTTACGTGGAGCTAAAGCTATATTTATGTGATGACGGTCTGAACAGAAGACGCAAAAGTGGCACTGCATCTTCACTTTTTATTCCGCGTTTAGACGAGCGAAATACGGTGATGCAAAAGTGTGTGGAGTTCGATTGTACTTGCATGCCAGGCGGCTAGGTGGTGACGTTAGGTGATGATGTATGTAATGTAAACGCGTACGCGACGTGAGCAGATCTGACCAGAGTTTTGCATCTTCTGCAGTGTAGATGAAAACTCTACGGCGGAGCATTTTCAACTTTTCTACTCTGGAGGGTGGTTTCAGATTTTTGTGTTTTTGAGCCCCAAAAATGCTGTCACCATCTAAACGTAAAGCACTTTGGTTAAAATATTTTGTCGTTTTTATCTGCAAGCATTCTCGTGTAAATAGGCCCTCAATCCTCTTTTTGCTTCTAAACTCTGTGCTCTGTGTTTTAATAGCATTATCTACTGTTGCTGGTGACTTTTTTGTTAACTTTAGTGCAAACTAAATAATAAAAAAAAAAATTTAATTGTGTGACCAGTCTTGAGTGGCCTCAGTGATTTAAGGTAGTTGGTGACATTACAAAAGACTGCCAAGATCACAGCCAGGGGTTTCTGGTTATAACACCTCACTGCAAGGGCGGAGTTTGAAGTGTGGATACCTGTTCGACCAATCACACTGTTCGTTATTAGCGAGACTGGTGCCACCTAGTGCCAGACTCCAGACTCACTCTTTAGTCCCCCAGTTTAGTAGTTTGGTATCTCTGCATTCTGCTTCTGAGAACTCAAATGCAAAGCAAGATTACATGCATGAATCAAGCAATCAGTACAACTTTGAGTAAGATAGATGGTTAAAAAAAACTATTTTGCATAGTATGTCCCCTTAACTGTGTTTCATCCTTGCAATATCCAAAGCTAAATATCCAGGTACAAAACTACCTTCATTTTCTGTATTGCCACATAAATGGGTATTGTTTACAAAAGTTATAGAAGTGTGTATTATTTCCGACCTTATTTCTGGGATTAAACTTAATGTAATAAACCAACTGAAAGAACTCCTGGCTGTAAATGTAATCTATATTTCACCAGTGTGCGATGCAAGCTCAGTGCAATACCCAGTGTACTTTCTTATCATATTGTTTCAAAATCAGTTTTTACTTTTTACTGTCACAAAGTACTTCTCCATCTTGTTTTATGTTGAACCAGCCCTTGTGTTGGCTCCCTGCGCTTGCTTCCCGGGGGCCCGCGTCCCATCTCTTTGACCCATATCTTCCTCTCTGTACATAAATGCTTTTTTTTCATCAAGACTCACTCAGCTATATCTCTCTTTTTTCAGCTTGTGCGTCCTTTGGGAGGGACCATACGCCATTGGTGGAAAAGGCTGGATCCCTTCACTGAATGCAGGTACGGAAAATGTGGAAGATTTTAGTTCAAGATAAGGTATTTAAAGGTTCACTGTGAAAGTTTGCTGGTGGAGGGTCTGTCGCCTGCTTACATACATAGAGATATTATCGCTTTAGTCCAGTGAGGTTCATTTGGTCTTTAAGGTTTCATGTTTTTTTTTATACCTGACAGTTATGAATGCTCACTAGCGGTCTTCCTCAGAGTAGGCATGTGATGTTGCTGGATTTGGCGCTGTTTTTCTGCCAGTGGAGACGGTATTGAAGAAGTCTGAGTTATTCGTTGCAGTGTCCCAGGTGTGTAAGAGTAAAAAAGGCCCCCTCATCCGGGCTCAAAGTCCTGTGGGTACGTTTCTGTATTTCGACTGGTGTGAATCTAAGTTCAGTTGGATATATTAAGAATAGGGATGTAACAATAACCAAATCTCATGGTACGATATTTTCATGATATACATCTCACGGTATGGTATTTATTGAGATATATTTGTGAAGAAAATTGTGAATATGCTACTTTTTCCTCTTAAAATGTTTTGATAAGATTTAATTCAAAGAACTAAGATTTAAAAACTGCAATTTCTTCATGTAGTTTGCACCAAAACAGAGCGAAGGATCATGGTTGATGTAGTTCCCTCTACTTTTTTTAATCTATTGCTACACCATAACAATGAATTTAAGCAAAGAAAGTTGTGATTCGATTTATTGTGATATTATTGAGAGACTTTTGACTATATGATATCATGACATTTTGGTTATTGTTTACACCCCTAACTAAGAATCTAACTATTTCCGTCCAGACACATAGTTTCTGTGTCCGCAATCAAAGACTTCCGTAACGCGAAATTGCCTGAAACGCTTGTCACATGACTAGGCTGGTGTCACGTCATCACTACATCACATGGGCAGTAAAAACAAGGAAATGGAGCACTGTGTCTGAAGTTGCAGCAGTCAATTTCAAGCCAAGGAAGATGGTAGTAAGTAGTAAGTAGTACTAGCTACACTGTTTCCCGTTTGTCTATGGTTTGTTTAAACCATTTTCTGCAATAGTGTCACATGACCGATGTCACGAACCCAGCGAATCAGAAAGACACGAGCCACAGTGACATGGTCCAACAAGGATGGCAACTAGAGCTCTGACGTCAGCGCATCAGATCTGTACTCAGATGAATTTGTGAGAACTGGCGACACCAGATCGTTCTGTCTCTGAAGCTGTTTTCCCATTTGATTATTGTGGATGAACACTGCATCCATAGTGAAAACGACTTGAATACGGACTACTGTGGATGGGGCCTAAATATATTCTCGAGTTGCCTGAAAGCTGCACAGTATGGTATTTATTTGGAGAAACATACCGGTGATGCCACTAGGTCAAGTTACTAGTCAGATCTGTGAAGACGCAACCCTGCTCACAGTAACAATAAATGTTTTTCCAAGTTATTTAATAGCAATAAAAACTCCTGTAATGAGAGAATATAAGATGGATATGCTTACTGCCATTCAGGGAAACATAACTGGAATAGAACATAATATAAAGTTACACAGTGGTCCTTTAAGTATTTACAAGATTTCACCTCCAACTCAACGATAGTAAATTTGATGGCACTTGTTAATTAAATAGGGTATAGTATAACTAGTTGTAAAAGCATTTAGATATAGATAACTGGTATGTCAAATTTGCTTTTATCATACTTTTAAAAGTAATACTGATGCCCTTATTAAAATGCACGTCAATGTTGTTATAAATTATGAATTCCCCAGCACAGTTTCTTCTGATTATAATTGAAAGCAGAGTAAAATAAAGTATCTAACAGTCCATTTATTTAGTTAGAGTCAAAGGGAGAACTTGAGATAGCAGGCTACATTTACAATCTGAAATTATTCATTCGTTATATTAACCTGGGGATTCCCATGCCTATTACTCATGTGCTCAGTGGAGGACATGAGTGCTGTGGCTCCCTCAACGTGCATAGAATTAAGAGGCTCGTAAAAATATTTCAGTTTTGGCTTGGCTCTGGAAGTGAGTAGTACAGTAATGTAGTAGTGGTAGTTGGTAGTAATTGGTAGTAGTTGTAGTTCTTAGTAGGTAGTAGTTGGTAGTAGTTGGTGGTAGTGGTCGTAGTTGTTAGTAGTAGTAGTTAGTAATAGTTGGTTGTAATTGGTAGTAGTAGTAGTAGCTGGTAGTAGGTAGTAGTTGGTGGTACTGGTAGTATCTGGTAGATGTTGAAGTAGTTGGAGGTAGTAGTAGTCGGTAGTAGTTGGTAGTGGTAGTAACTGGTCGAAGTAGTAGCATTTGGTAGTAGTTAGTAGTTGGTAGTAATTAGTAGTAGTTGGTGGTATTAGTAGTAGTTGGTAACAGTTGGCAGTAGTAGTTATAGTAGTAGTACTTGGTAGTAGCTGGTGGTAGCAGTAGTAGTAGTAGTAGTACTTGGTAGTAATTGGTGTTGGTAGTGGTAGTAATTGGTAGTAGTTGATAGTGGTTGGTAGTAATTGGTAGTTGTTGGTAGTAGTAGTAGTTGGTGGTAGTAATTGGTAGTAGTAGTTGTTAGTAGTTAGTAGTAGTCGTACTAGCAGTAGCAGTAGTAGCTTGTTTCAAAATCAGTAGCTGTATTTGTAATACTTCATCCCATAATGTAAGACAATATTTTAGCTTTACTTTATTAACTGTCATATTATAAACTACACCTATTTTAAGTACTGTATTTTAAGTACTTCTTCTACCTCACTGTGTCCAAATATCGATTTCCTCCTTTGTTCCATCTTCATCCTTCATTTTCTGCCTATATGCTGCTGAAATACTTGTTGCTGTTTTCTCCCACTATTGTTTCAAACATTTCCCATCCTGCACGTGCCTGCCATTTACCATCTCACATAATCCATAATCTTACAACCTTTGTGAAAACGCAGGACTCGTCACGTTGTCTGGGGTGTGAACCGCAGCAGATAGCAGCTACCGTCTCCACCCAACACTCAGCATAGCGTGGGCTGGCGGTCAATCATCTCCGTGTTTGCCACCAGACGGGAGCTTTAGCGGTGCTTTCGCGTTGCTAGCCGAGGTGCGTCTGTCTGTTAGTGAGAGCGAACAGAACGGGACAGATTGTGCAGGGTGGTGGCGAGGATACAGAGGGGTGGGTGGGTTTAGGCCTCGGCGTATAAGACCAGGTGCCATTCGAAGCCTTCTCTGATCTTCCAATATTCTGTTCCACTTCCCACAGTGCACCGCCGAACACCTGCTTGGCCCGATTGTGGGGATCCCAGAAGCGCTGTTATCAGTATGGGTTTTGTAGTCCAAATGGTGCCAGAAAATTCAAGGTTCTTCATCACTGAGGAGAGGTGGCAGAGCAGGGGATGATGGGTAATTGATGTTGGTAAAACGTGGAGGAGATGGAGAAGGCTTCTTGTGGTTTGATTGATAAGGGCTTTGTTGGAAGTTTGTGCGATGTGACAAAACGTGAGGAGTTTTGGAACAGGGATGTTTTCTGGTAATTAGGTGGTGCTTTTTTGTTGAGTGGGACAATAAAAGTCATTACGAATTTCAGCAATTTTCTATTAAGGCAACCAAATAACCAGGAGTGGCTTTGATTCCATTGAGAGCTGTGTTGCCAGGTTTGCGGTTTCCCTGCAGCTATTGAAAAGTTCCTGTGGGTTTGGCCAGAGCTATTTTCCATGTACAAAATGTTTATTTTAATTAAAATCCTGAATTTCAGTGACAAATCTCATACCCAAAGCCACTAGAGTTTTGTGGAGGTTCTTATTTATGCGTGAGAGAGGGGAGGGGGTCTGTGACAGAGTCCTCCAGCGGGTCGGGTACCCACAAATAGTTGCTGAAACAGGCGGGTTTTAATGTTCTGGAATTTTACGGGTGGGTAATGTGGGCGGGTCGTGATTACACATGGGCGGGTCAGGTGAATCAAATGAACAATGAATGGGAGAAAATATACTTGATGCGCATCCAGGACGTCTGTTGGCATGTATATATTTATGTTAATGATTCTGGTTAAGTCCCGGTTCAGCCCTGGTGTAGTCCTGGCAATCGGCTCTGAGGTTGTGGCGTGTATATATTTATAATCTGCTAATGATACGTCTTAGGTTTAGTCCTGGTTTAGTCCTGGACTATTGGACCCCGATTTATCACTGGCGGGTAATGAGTGGAATGTTAACGAGTCCGGGTGGGTGTGGATTTAACTTTGATATAATCACGGGTTAACAGGCGGGTGTGGTGCTGTACTGCACGGGTGTGGGCGGGTCTCTAAAATGGACCCATCTTGGACTCTAGTCTGTGATACCTGAGTGCGACGGTGAAAAATACAGCCACTCCGGTTTGGCCGCTTAAACCTGGCAACCCTGATTCGGAGTGAACACAATTCACAATCTCTGATTTGTTCTTTGGGCGCAAACATACATGCGGCTTCAAAATTTCAACCAATATCCTGGTTTATTGGTTGTTGTTTTGTAGTTACTTGAGATATGAGTAACAACTATATAACGCATTTTAATCAGTTTTGTTTCATTTAATTTTTAAGGGTAAAGGAAATGATTGCTTTTTTCAGTCCCTGCACTACTACCTTTTGATATCAGGTAACGGCAGATACTTCGACTCAGTATCGGAAACTTATCGGAACTGAAAAAGCTGGATCATGCATCCCTAACAAGAAGTATAGCAATGAAATGAAAATAGAATTATAAGATACACAACCAGATACAAGTTTAAACTGAATTACCATCTCTTGTTAAGGAATATAAACAAAAAAATCTGTAACAATTTGATTTTAAACTATTCATTTCATTCACCTTGTAGATTCTAGTACGTACCTTTTCCAGTCGAAGAAGCAGAGCAACAAACATAAAGAGTTGGATCAAGTTCCCACTTAGAGACAGACTTATTTACTGGCAAGGCAACTATATTTATTCTGAATGTTTGATTGGTCTGCTGTAAGTACAGACTATCCCTTGCCGAAAATCAATTTTGTAAAAAGCAACGAGACTGTTATGCCAGAACAGTCAAGGGAATATTTGATGTATAGAAAACAAATACCATTCTAAAGTAGCCATATGTCTTTACTTATTTCAATCTGACAGCGCTCGCATATAAATACGAGTTAATTAATTCACATCATTCTCTCCCTGGACATGTCCTGGAAATTAAAACACAGTCTGCTACTTATTCTCTTGTCTATAAATTCAAATGCATCGTAATAAGAATATCGGCATGTTGAAATATTTATGTAGTGCGTAGCCGGTGCTGGTAATTAATGTAGTCTTAAAGGGGAGGGCGTGGGTCAGCTACACAGGGACTGCACGGTCAACAATAGAGTTCGCAGAGAGGGGTTTGACTAATGAGGAATGGCGGAGGGAGACATTTGTCAGATGGGAAGCTAATGCCTGATCCGCGCTCATCTCGAGGCAATGGAAAAAGATGAGTGAGGAGCACGGATTTGACAGGCTAATTGAAGGCATATTTCAGACGCAGAGCAGTATTACACACTCGGGGTGGTTCTGAAGGTATAGGCGGGACTGGACTGGGACCACAGACAGATTCATAGGCAGTTAAGGAAATCCAAATATAGCCTATGTTTAGACATAGCTGGGTATGCTGAGAAACAAATATTTCCCTCCCTTCGTTTTCCAAAATAACATTATGCACATAGTATCATTTTCAAAAAAAAGGTTTCCTTTACATCAGCCTGCATGAATACGCCATGGAGCACCATCATAACTACTCCAAGCCTATGGGAGACACCTGTTAGTATTAATTAGGGGTGTAACAATAACCGAAATATTGTGATATCGTATCGTCAAAGTTCTCACAATAATATCGTGGACCATCATAATATATCGAATTACAAGTCTCTTTGCTTAAATTAAGAGTTATGGTGCAGCAATAGCTAAAAAAAAAAGACAGAGGAAACTACATAGACCATGATCCTTTGCTCCATTTCAGTGCAGACTACATGAAGAAATAACAGTTCTAAGCACTCTAAGTCTTAGTTCTTTGGATTAAGTTTTGTCAAGGCATTTTAAGAGGGAAAAAATGCAGTTTTGTTTGTTAGCCACAAAATATCGCAATAAATATTGTACCATGAGATGTATATCGTGAAAATGTCGTACAGATTTGGATATCGTTACATACCTAATCGTGAGGCTCCCCACCATATCGTGAGCTTTCCCACGATATCGCAATAAATATCGCACCGTGAGGTTCATACCGTGACGCTATCGTATCGTGAGACTTGAATATCATTACACCCCTAGTATTAAGCATTATAAGTAGTATTAAGTATTACTCAAAAATACCCTGAAGAACGTGCATTACTGAGCTTGCTCCCCTCTCCACAGATCTGTTAAAGAAGTGGCAAAATTGCTGACCTCTGAGCCCTCATTCGTCTCTGGTCATCGCTATGATACATCAACTGTGTGCAAATGCAACACAAAACCATAGATTTCTAGATTCTCCACTCTAGCTGGAGTTTTTAGAAAGATTCGTTCGAGGTGAATTCGCCATTTGAGTGTAAAAGATGGTTGCAAAAGAAGGGAAATGTCTCCATTTTAAAAAATATCCATGTTCGTGTAAACGGCGCCATAGATCGTAAAAAATAAGCAATATTCATATGAAAATGTCTTTACATAAAGGTTCTATATTATGCAAAATTGTTTCTTGTGAGCTTCAAGTCATGTTAGAATGTTGTTATCTCCTCAAAAATAGACCTGACGTTGTGTTTTGTTTCATGTGTTTGATTAATCCTTTATTATTAGTCTGTCTACATCTCCAAAATGCTCTGTTCCATCTTGTGATGTCATGTAGTGGTAGTTTTCACATTAATAACTAGAAATTTCAGGGCTAATATCATCCAGTTATGTTAGTGAAGGTGTATGGAGTTTAAAAACATAGGGGAGCATTTCCTGGATTATCACATGACATCACAAGGTGGAGTGGTTTCTGGGCGAGAAAGGAAAAAGAAGTATATCTGTGTAATCCCCCTGTCATCTTTTTTGTTTGGATTTCCATTTACAGTCAGCTTTATTTCAAACTTATTGTCAAGTTACTGTGAGTCCCCTTGTGTCTGGTCGAATGGAAGAGTAGTCATCAGGTTTTGGAGGGAAATAAACTTGATGAGACGAAAACAAAAGTGACAGGAGCCGCTGCAGCTTCGTGGCGATGTTTGACAAAGACGTCTGTAGTGAAATGAGCGAGGGGGGTAGGGGCAGATAAATGGGGCCATCCTTTACACAGCGAGGGGAGGAGGGGGAGAGGAGAGAGTGGTGGTGGGCCTCCCATCTGATGTGTACCTGCCAAGTCTTTGCCCTGAACAGCTGTTTGCAACAGAGGATGTGTGGCACTGAGGCAGGTACCCCATGGCTATATCTGTCTCTCCCCAACACCAGTACAGCATTTGGGGGGATGTGTTAGAAAATGACTACATTTAAAAGCTTTTCTGACGACCATTGTAATCAGTACAAAATGTTCAGTTTCCTTGCTATTACATGGTTTCAAATTTGTATCATTTGTATCATGTAACATCTACAGACTTTTATTTTAGTTATAGTATTTTGTCATTTTCATACATAAGGAGCACCAGATTATAAGGTGCATTAAGCGAAACAAATGGACAACACTTGAGACTGATCCTTTAGCCCAGGCGTCCATGATCCATTGGCAGATCGTGGCTTAATTCGCCCAGTGTTGCCTCCCTGTCTTGGTGAATATGTATTATGAATGTGAATGTGGGTGGACAATTTAAGTTTAATTAATTTTAAAAAAAATTTTTTCATTGAGTAATAATGTGTTTAATGCAGCTTTGTGCACATTTGTTACGTTTCACATGGCTAATTTGGATAAACTATAAGCGCTGAAAAAACAGCTTGCTCCTTGTGCGCTGATGTGGTCAGCTTCTGTCGGACTAACTCTGCGAGGCTCCTGACTACAGTAGCAGTAACGCTCCGACAATCCATCGAGTGGTGCGGCTTCGTAGCTCACCAAAGTCGTACTAAAACAGATTTTTGAGCGCCATGTACCACATAAAATCAGTTCGAGATCATTAAGCACAACAATTAATGCATAAGGCGCATCGATTTATAAGATGCACTGTCGATTGCTGAGAAAATTAAAGGATTTTAAGTGCACCTTATAGTCTGAAAAATACAGTAATTGAAACAGTTTAGGTGCTCTATGTTCTTTCTGTAATATCCCACAGTATGGCATTTATACAATTACACATATTTGCATTGTCCAAATATGCCCTGAAGAACATGCATTTGTACTGTGAGCGCTCTCGCCTCTCCACAGAGCTAACCTGTAACTTGGCCTGGTAACATAATTTCCTTGTATCCATGGAAATAGGCAAGTTTAATGTCAAACTGTGAAAGATGTTAGGAGGCAAAGCAATAAAATCTCCATGAACAGGTGGCAGACTCTCCACCAGAAATGTTACATAGCGTACCTTTAAAGGTCCTATGTTACACAAAATGGACTCTTGTGAGCTTTAAACCATGTTAGAATGTTGTAAACCTCCTCAAAAACATCGTATTTTGTTTCATTCACACATATTTGAGCAATTCTGCATTATTAGTCTGTCTACATCTCCAAAGCTCAAAATGGTGTTCCACCTTGTGATTTCATGAACGTGGCAGTTTTCAAGTTAACAGCTACCATTTATATTTTCTTCAGTAGAGACTGGCTGAGCAGAGGGCTGAAACTATCCAAATAATTCTGGTAAAGGAGTATAGAGTTAACATAATAACATAGATCAGAAAATAGTGCAAAAAAAGCCCTTTAATACATAGTAACAATGGTGAAATATCAATATATTGTATAGTTGATATTGTGATGATACAGTATCGATATATCACCAAGAGTATTTTTGGTTTATTTTACTCAATTATTTTGTTACAGAACTACAGTTTTGTTGCTTGTTTAGAGAAAGGAAACTCATTTATGCAGCACATTTGATATTTACACTGTTTTGATTATTAAAATGTGTGTGTTTCATATGAACTTTGCAAAAGACGTGGTTTAACAAAGACTTTTAGTATCAAAGCGATGATTTAGCCTGTATTTTTTATTGAATCGATTTGAAATATATCGTATCAAACCAAAAGTGTGCTGTATCGAGATATGTATCGTATCGTGGCCTATGTATCGAGGTATGTATCGTATCGACAACTTCTTAATGGTACCAGCCCTACTGAAATGGTTTTGGTAGTTGTCATGTTTATAATTAAAACATATATTTAGGGTTATAGGGATGGTTTAAATATGCTCTCAAAATTCTGTTGCCTAGTGAGCTATAACTGCTTGAGTACTACTATTTTAAGTATTTCAACTTCAACTTCTATCACTGTATATCCTCTCCCAAACTGTGTAGGTACACTGTATGCGACATTTATAGAAACGCAGCATTCTGAACTGTCACCAAAACGAAACTGGCCTTTTCTATTTTTCTCACTGTCACCCCCCTACCCCTCACTCTCTCTCTCTCGCTTTCTCTCTCTCTTTCTCTCTTTCCTTCTCACTCAGAGGATGATGGTCACTTCCAAGCTGCTGTCTGTTATTCACACCGGCTCTCTGACTTGCACCTGCAGTGAAGTGTTATGTAACATGGTGCCACGTCCTGCATCTCCAAAAACCTCTCCCACTGATAAAAGGTCTTCTGTGCTCTCATTCACAAACCGCTGAAGGGAGGGGGCGCTAAAATGAGATGGCCGCAGCGAGCTAAACTACGCGTGGGTGAGATTAAAGGTCCTATATTACGCAAAATTAACTCTTGTGAGCTTTAAGCCGTGTTATAATGTTATTACCTCGACAGTTATATACATGGAATTGTGTTTTGTTTCATTCCCACTTTATTATTAGTATAACTTTATTAACTAACCAAAGAGGCACAATGGGAATAATTTGGTCATGAAATTAAATGGAGCTGATGACAGAAAGAACATGAGGATGTGAGTAAATCTGACATCGCAGCATTAGGGCCGCAGACAGGGTAAGAAAACACACTTTAGGACATCGCTGCAAACGGCCTCGTGTGCTTCTGTACAGTTCCAGATCAAACCAAACTATAGAGCAGAGCTGAGCCGATACAGGGAGCAGGCGAGAACCTGTGCTCTGCTGCGGGAGGGCATCCGGACGGCCCACAAACATCCTGAACAGCACACGAACAGATTATGAATGTTACGTATTTATCTTCCTAATATATTTCCAAATAAAAGAAGCTTTAAGCATGTTACACGTTGTTTTTCAGTGGATTAGTTTAATATTTATTTTTACAATTCTGGCAATTCACTGAACGCGCCACTCCACGCCCTCAGTCTGTTCCACTCAACCTGATATTCAACCATGGCACACCTCTTGTTTAGAGCTCCACGCCAAGATTGGGGGGCAAGATCGGGCCCCATAAGGTGGAACAGAGTGTTCTGTTTGAGACAAAAACTCAGCCCAAATAAGCAGGATTTGTGTGTTAAATATGCATGAATGAAACAAACCACAACTCCAGGTATGGTTGTGATAAGGAAACATTACAACATAGATCAGAAAATAAAGTAATATGGGCCTTTTGAATAAGTTTTCCTTTTTTCTGTTGGAATAAATAAAAACATAAATTAATATATGTAAGTAAAATTATAGACTGCATTTGTTGGAGCTTGGGGCTTTGTTGAACTGGAGCATGCCTCCTCAAATATCCTTTATATTTACTCAAATAGCCTACGAAAAAATATTTTCAAAGTATGTTCTTAAAAAATAAAAATAATAAAATTGTTTGAAAAGTTTTATAAGTTTTAATAAAGCAAAGTATTTTTTGCCTTGGTGCAATATGTCCATGGCCTTTAATCAGAGGTTTCAACGAGCTCTGGAGTGCTTTTATTTTTCTATTGGAAGTTTTTTTTTTTTGTCTTGGACTCAAAAATATTCATTTGAACTTTTAGGAATTCCACCACCACCGCAGCTCATCCCTTTAAAAACCCATATCCATGCATTAATCTTACTCGATTTAACAAAGTGTATTTTGGGTGTACCTTTCTCTTCTCCTAATTTTTCAGTGTGCACAAATCCTGTTTAAGTTCTTACCTCCTCAGGGTGCTCCAGTTTCAACAAAAGCCAAGTGTACTAATGGTAATGAAAACAGCACCTCAGGATGTAAATCTCAGCCAATTAAATTCAGCTACATAGAAGGTATGATTGTGACCTACATTTGCACTAAAGAATAGACTGAAAAAAAAAATATATAATATATATATATATATGTATATATGTATATATATATATATATATATATATATATTATATATATGTGTGTGTGTGTGTGTGTGTGTGTGTGTATATGTGTGTGTGTATATATATATATATATATATATATATATATATATATATATATATATATATTATATATATATATATATATATATATATATATATGTCTCAGACAGTGGGGTCCAGAGGAAGAGGTGCTGGAGGGACCATCATGGCAGGACAAACCCCTACATGGGGCGTACCACCGGAACATAACTGAAGTGGCTGATATCAAGAAATCCTACCAATGGCTTGAGAGGGCTGGTCTGAAGGACAGCACAGAGGCACTGATCCTGGCTGCTCAGGAGCAGGCCCTGGGCACTCGAACAATAGAGGCCCAGATCTACCACACCAGACAAGACCCACGGTGTCGACTGTGCAAAGAGGCTCCTGAGACAGTCCAGCACATAACTGCAGGGTGTAAGATGCTGGCAGGGAAAGCATACATGGAGCGACATAACCAAGTGGCGGGCATAGTGTACAGAAACATCTGTGCAGAGTACGGGCTGGAAACCCCAGGATCAAGGTGGAAAACACCTCCAAAGGTTGTGGAGAATGACCGAGCCAAGATCCTGTGGGACTTCCAGATACAGACTGACAGAATGGTGATGGCGAACCAACCAGACATAGTGGTGGTGGATAAGAAACAGAGCAGAGCCGTGGTGGTGGACATCGCAATACCAAGCGATGGTAATATCAGGAAAAAGGAACACGAGAAGCTAGAGAAATACCAGGGGCTCAAGGAAGAGCTGGAGAGAGCCTGGAAAGTAAAGGCATCAGTGGTGCCTGTGGTGATCGGAGCACTCGGGGCTGTAACCCCCAAACTGGAAGAGTGGCTACAACAGATACCGGGAAAAACAACGGACATCTCAGTCCAGAAAAGTGCAGTACTGGGAACAGCAAAGATACTGCGCAGAACTCTCAAGCTCCCAGGCCTCTGGTAGAGGACCCGAGCTAAATGAGGGTGAGAGAGACCTACCACCGTGGAAGGTGAGAAACACTTTTTATATATATATATGTCTTCTTCTGCATGTATCTCTCTATAACAGCCCGCTCCTTTGTAGATGCTTGGGGCTCTTGAAGGGAAGTGGTTTTAAGTGGGCTGGGGTCATCACTGGAGCTGTGATTGCACCAGAGCTCTGACCTGAATAGAAAGATTTGACAGGCCTATTGTTGTCTGAAGTAAGATACTATATGCTCACTAACACCTGAAAGTGATGCATGGATGTAAGCTTGTCATAATCACACAGGCAACATTTTCTAATAATGAATTTATAGTTAGTTAGTTATATATATATATATATATATATATATATATATATATATATATATATATATATATATATATATATATATATATATATATATATATATATATATATATGTTAAAACTATACATGGAAACACATAGAAGACCAGCATCATGCAGAGCGGGTTAATGCAAACATTTTAAGAGTGAAATGACAAGGCTGAGTGCAGCAGTTACAGAGAGAATGGTAACAGTTTTTCAATGTAAAGTCAATTGGAGCCAGTGGAGCCGGAAGCGCCCCCATGGTCATTTTCTGTTTGGAGTGTGGCACCTAGTGGGGTAGCTTTGTCCATTTATATATACAGTATATGAACAGAAGAAAAAAAACATGCTTATATTTTAGTTTATTTTTGGCTAAAATGTTAGATTCTGTTAGGAGGGCTGGCGCCACCTAGTGCCTCCACACAATTTAATTTCTCTCCAGTGACTAGGTCAGGAATCAGAATACACTAGACGATTTGCGAGAACCCTGGAAGTTGTAGACCACGCACCGGCCAATCAGCAAAGAGCTGTGAAGTCATGACATCAAACTCAAGTGCCTGTCTGGGTCCCTTTTGTGGTTCAGCACAACTGTAAACAAAGAGGTCGAGATGGACGTAGATGAAGCCATACATTCTGTGTGCAACGATTCCAATCGATCAAGGATTTAAAGCCAGGACAAAGAGAATGTTTGTTGAATTTTATCAAGGGGAAAGACGTTATTGCCCTTCTTCCTACAAGATTTGGAGCATTACATATGTCACGACCAAATAGCATCGATTGGTTAACTAAAAAAGTACCCGCCTACCGTTGAGCGAACGAATCCTAATGCTGTGAAGTCAGATGGTTTCCATGAAGTCAAACCGGCTGATGAATCAGGCTAAGATTCTGTGGCTTTAATTCATAGTAGTTTGTAGTAAATGTACGCTATAGAAAAATATGACCAAATGTATATACTCAAAAATAAAAAGTTAAATAATTTTCCACTCAACTGAACTTTATTTCTAGAGCATTTTAAACACAGTTGACTGAAGTGCTGAACACAAACAGATTTTAAACAGTGACGAATGCAATGACAGGTATAGATAAAATATAATACAATATAAATACAGGTAAAAAGTCAATCCTCAAATTGTGTTAAAAGCCAAGGAAAAAAAGTGTTTTTTGGAGGGACTTAAAAACAGGCAGTGAGTTGGTCAACCTGATGTGCAAAGGGAGCTGCTTCCACAGCCTCGGAGCAGCCACTGCAAATGCCCGATCCTCTCTCTCTTTTCTCCTGGTCTTTGGGACATACTATAATAATAATAATAATATAATAATCATTAAATAAAAAGAAACAAAAATATGCAACATAGCTCCTGTTTATGATATTGAAAATGCCGTCTAACAGCGATGACTAACTCTTTTCCAAGTCCATTATGTCAACGTGACCATTTCATTCAGACATAAAGAGCAACAGTGAGCTCAGTGTATCTCTGCTTGTACCTCTGTAATGCCCTATCAAAGCATAACAAACACCTCGCCACAATCTCCAATCATGCAAATCACAGGAAGGATCCAACCATAAGCCTGGTGTTGGCAGAGGTAAATGTGGATGATGGTTTAGTGGGCCATTGCTGACAAGAAGAAAAGTGTCTCCACAATTTACAATGCAGTTAGCTGAGTCACCAATTCATCTGAGCTATATCCAAAACTAAATCAGCATATATAGTAGGAATTAATATAGTACAATATGGCAACAAATTATTAAGGCTATACTTCAAATACTCAAACGCCTAAACAGGAACATGAATGCTTGTATTAATTGGTATTTAGGGCCTGTTTTACATGAGAACACTTGCGGGTAAAAATGACAAAATATTACACCGGAAGTGCCTTTCGTTTAGACGGTGATGGCGTTTTTGGGGCTTAAAAACTCCAAAATCTGAAACCACCCTCCATAGTGGAAAAGTTGAATTCGCTCTGCCGTAGCGTTTCCGTCTACACTGCCCAAGACACAAAACTCTGGTCAGATCTGCTTACGTCATGTACACGTTTATATCACATAAATACAGTACACAGAAACAAACATGTCGGATCATTTCCATGCGTCAGACCTTCAAGCTGCACTGGAAGCTCTAATAAACTTACAGGAGGCTTCCAACAAATGTACAGAATATGCAGAGATACTATTAGTGAACAGAGAAGGATCTGCAATTACCTCTGTCAAATTCTAGATGCACCAGTTCGTCACAGGCAAACCAGACGGCAATGGACTAGACCTGGGATTCCACTCACTGTTGCGTCACCGTATGCACGCAGATTTCCTCCCGAAAACGCTTGTCTAAACGAATAAAAAGTGAAGACATGATGCCACTTTTGCATCTTCTGTTCAGACCGTCGTCATATAAACATAACCTTAGGTGTTAAATCCATTTGAATGCATTTTCTCTTAAATTTTCTCTTAAAACATTTCAACAGTCTTTGCTAATGTGTGCATTGTGTGTTACTATGGCAACTGCGTAACATTCCACCAATGAGCAACACGTAGAACACCCCCAGCATGATGTTTTCTACCCATTGTATGAAATGACCTGCTCTGATCCCCAGTGTAAGCAACTATAGATGAAAAGTCTAATGTCTGCATCTAATTATGAGATGGAAGTCTGTGATTCGCATGCTAGCTGTTGTTATCATTCTCATTATCATTAAAACTTCAGTCTAGTCTCTGAGAGTTTTGAAAAGCACTTACAAAATTGCACCAAATGATTATTTTGCTCAGAATGCAAACCAAGTTAATACATCCTGATTCTCCACAGTCTGGGAGTTGAATCGATTATGAGCTTAAGTACAAACTATATGCAACTGATACAGTGAAACATCATTTTAATTAAAAACATCAAGTGAGCAAAAGGGAGTTGTTCATGTGCTACTGTTGAATCTCTGGACTTTTTCTCCCCTCCCTCTGCCCTTGTCTTTGGCTCGTCCTCTCTTAAACTCTTGTCAGTCTGTGCGCTAATGATCTGTGAGTGCCAGTTTAGTGCTTTTGTTCGAAAAGCTTTTGAGATCATTCAAAATGGCTGCACTGTTTTCACTCAAATGTCTCCACGCTATCATTGCTTTTCACGTGTCAGTGCAGAGATCCCATTCATTTAGTGTGTTGGTGAAACAATATGTGGATTTAGCCATTAATTAAGGTCCTGACCTCCAGCTTGAGAGTATTTTCAGGACTCAGAGTGAACCTAGGCTAATAAGAGGAAAACGAACAGATCCTTTACACAGATAATGATAGGGCTTTACTTCTTTTCTTGAAGTTGGAGGTCATTGTTCTCATGGAAGCATTTACAATCACACCATGTACAGTTCTACTGATTTTGTTCAGATAAAAATCTCAAGCACCACTGTGCACTCCGATACTGATGTCGATACTTTGGCTTTAAGTATCGATACCTGAAATCAAGCGATATCAGTACAGAGACTGAAAACATGAGGTAATAAAGGATAGCATAAGGTAAAAAATGATCCAAATATGTTTCGTAACAGAACTGCTTTGTCAAAAATGTTTAATATTAAGAGATGTTTTGGCCAACATTTGCCACTAAATCGTCTTAGTACACCAGTTTATAGAGCAAAATGGGATATTAACTGAATCCGATATCTTCGAAGTCAATATCTGATCCGATCCACCAAAAATTAAACATATTAATCTTTGTTTTTTTCCCTTTAAGAAGTTGATTTATTGCTCAAAATACTGTTTATCATGAAAAACATGTGGGCCCTCCTCTCTGAAAATCAGACCTTTAACTTGTCTCCATGGAGATAGATACATTTAATGCCACAGTGTGAAATATTCTAGACTAAGCAGTAACATGCAGTGATAAGCAGGTGGCGGACCATCCACCAGATTCACACCAAAAAACACGCCTGGACCTCTGAAGTGATTTGAAATTCTTTCTCAAACAACAAGACCAAAAATCATTTGTGTTTTCTTCTGGCAAATCTTTTACACTGGGCGTTGTGTGCAGTTTGCCGGGCAGCAGCAAAAACAGCAGCAGCAGCAGCAAGAAGAAGAAGAAGCAGGAGTCTAAATGCACACAGCTCCACAGTGAGAGGAGACAGGCCTGTTTGAATGACACATCCATCTCCTGTTATCTGTCTGTCTGAGGAGAGGCAGCCGTCACACGTCCCTCATGCATGAACGAAACACGCCTTATTAGTTAGACAGAGGAGTGGAGAGAGAAGGAGAGGGGGAGAGAGGGAGGGGGAAGAGAGAAATCGAGAAAGAAGAAAAGAGGGAGAGAAGAGGAAGAAAAGAAAGAGAAGTTGTGTTTGATGAAGGATGCAGCAAAATGCAAGAAAGCCAGCCACAAAGATAAGGACAAAATGCCAAGACATGAGAAAACAAAAGAAAAAAAACAAAACACATTCCAGTTTAGATTTTTAAACAAAACACGGTTGAGTAGCCAAAACTGTACTCAAGTCAAGAGTATTGTGACTTCAAAATTTAGTTTTTAAAGTAGAAGTATAATTATCAAAGTAAGAGTAAGTAAGTATTTGAGGCAATGACTCATAAGAGTACTGCAAGCACGCAACATCTTATTTTTCAATGAATGTTAATGTTACCGGAAGGACAGAATATTAACTAACACAAAATCTGGTATTTTCAAAAGACAAGACATACAAAACTTTGTAAGTAGTAGGTACTACTAGGTAGTTGTAATGGTACACAAAAATCATGGTTTGGTACATACTTCGGTTTTGAGGTCAGGGTTCGGTTTCGATAACGATAAAATGCAAAAATTTGCTTGTTTATTCAACCAACATTTTGTTTTAACATTATACCAACGGGAAAATAAAATAAATCCAAAGTGCTGCTTGGTAATACTAATAAGTAAAATAAAATATTCTCAAATAAGCAACAAATGTTTGAAATATACAAAAAAAAAAATATCCTAAACAGTAAACAAAACTTTTCAAAAAGTAAAATGCAGCACTAACAGTTCCAATTTTACTGAGTCTTCAGATTTTGGGCCAGAAAAAAACACCTTGTGCACATTGTCTGCAGTAAGTGCAGAAATGCTGCAAGTACAATGTCCCCAGTGGTTGAAAATTTAAAATATTAAAGAGTCAAACCTTTCGTGTAGCTGCACATGCAGTGGCGGAATGTAAACACACACAAATTGCACCAACTCACTCGTGCACAGCCGCACACCGAACCGAACGTCCCGCACTGAAACGGTTCGGCACGAATACCTGTCCCGTTACACCCCTATTAACTACACTTCCTTATCCTTACGCCTACAATTCGGATGAAAATAAACTTGACTGGCCTGTTTAGCAATGCAATACAAGGGTTTTAGCTTCTTGTTACATTTGATATTTTGAGGATTTTCATGATTCAAAAGATACAGTGTTATGTTTTCAGTGTTAAGTGATGTTATGTTAAGCTGTTGTTTGTTCATTTCTATGACAACAGTCCAAATTTTTCATCATTTTGCAAACCTTAGATCACTTGATATAAAAAAAAAAACATTGATTCCTAGGCTTTTTTTGACACACAGTTTATGTATCTGTTAACATTATTTATTCTTCAAATCTTTCAAAATATTTTCCATTAGAAATATGCAAATTTTATTCAGACAACTTCACCCAATCCGAAGTTTGGCACAACTTCCTGGACCAGAATGTAAATGTTAGCGGGGCTTGTTATAATGCTAACTTTCCTCTGAGGCGGGTTATTATATTTGCTAAGAAAGGTCTACTTCTCCCATAGGACCCGGGCTCGGACATTAAAATGCTCCATCCTCCCCTGTTGTAAATGTCTGTTTGCTCTGTCGCTGAAGCCTTTTATGAGAGCAGCCAGTCCCCAACATGTTTAATACACACACACAAACACACACACACACAGCAGTGACAGAAAAGGTGAAGGGCGCTGGGTTCTGACATATAGATCGCGTTTTTGGCATACAGCTCGACTCAGAATATGATTTCGCGAGTTGTTGGACATGATTAATAGCCCCCCTCTTCCAAAATCTATGGCATCCATAGTTTTGAAGCTATTTATAAGCGTGAAGAAGGTTAACAAAGGCAATAGAGCTCTGCAGTGGACAGGGATTTCTCAAATAATCATTAAATTTTTCACTTTAACTTTTTGAAAAATAAATAATTATGAAAAAAGCTAACTGGGGGCATAGATAAGAGTGTGGTTTTGGGTAAAAAAAAATGTTACAAAAGGACTAAAGAAAGAAAAAAACAAGTAAAACCATGAACCGTTTTCAAGGTTTTATGACCTTTAGTTACCTTATAGAGCCAATGAATCCATGTTGAGCACAGACGTCAATACTCTTACATTAACTTTTAAAAGAAATTGTACTTTTCAGAGTGATTTTTAGAGACAGACCGATATACTGGTTGGCTGAACTTTTTAATGTACTGACTATACACGCGTCAAGAATCTCGGACTTCTGGTCATTACACAATGCATACTGGCTAGGATTTTCCAAAAAAGTGAGCATCAAACCGTCATGTTTGTTTTCCCAGTGGGATGCGTCTATTGACAAAGCCAATCTTTTCAAGTCTTTTGAACCACATCGCTTTTGTTTCTGTTTCTGATATTGTCATATTTTTGTTTTGGGATTCGGACATCGTTAATTGTGTGGTTGTTGGATTCCTAACAGCGGAAAACTGCTCGAGAAATGTGTTTGCGAACTCCATAGATGGTCCCGAGTTTGCAGCGAACATTTTGTATGTGGAGCTGCAAACTCGGGATGATTTAGGCAGTCACACGTTTCCTTTTTCATCCTTCCCGTAGATCAATCCTGCCCATCGCCTTCGCCTTTCACTATTTTTCAATTCCTTTGGGAAGGGAAACAGTTTGAACAGAGGTTTGCAGTTCCACAGATCTGATTCCCTTTTGTATCTATGGAGTTCGCAAACAAATTTCTCGAGCCGTTTTCCGCTGTTAGGACATCCAACAACCACACAGTTAACGATGTCCGAATCCCAAAACTAAAATATGACAATATCAGAACCAGAAACAAAAACGATATGGTTCAAAAGACTAGAAAAGATTGACTTTGACAAGAGACGCATCCCACTGGGAAAACAAACATGGCAGTTTGATGCTCACTTTTTCTGAAAATCCTTCCCAGTATGCATTGCACAATGACCGGAAGTCCGAGATTCTTGATGCGTGTATTGGCCATAAATCTCCAAGCGAAGTCTTTTTTTGGGGGATGATCTAATGCCTAAAGAATATGCATAAAACTAAAAATAGTGACTAGACTATTCAAGTGTGAGGTTTTTTAACATTCTGAATTGACCAAGCACACTGTAGCTGTTCAATTATAAAATGAATCCTCGTGAATAAAACTTGCCTAATAAGTATGCACACAGTGTATATAGCTTTTGTACAGTTTGGTAGTAAAAAAAGAGCTATGCGTGACTTTGTAGTAAATTTAAATGGCAGAGTTTGGAGAAAATAATCAAAATCCGCCCCATAAATCCGCCCAAAAAGAGTTTATTGGCCATGAAAAAACCCATATTGGTCGATCTCTAGCACTTTTCTATCAGCACTTTTTCCAAATTTACAAGTGACAAAAGCTTTATGTTGACAGTCTGAAATGAGTTACTCTTCCTTGAGTCATTTCTTGGACTACTACTTGAGTAATTGTTTCAAAGCAACATTACTCTTACTTTTTTGGTTACCCACTTCTGGCTAAACAGCAATAGAATTTTTTTATTCCAGGGCCAGCAATAGAGAAAAAAAAATGTGTATAGCAACTACAATAAAAGTTAAACCCCACCACCACAATATATATCTTTTGTCTGTTGCATATGGACTTTTTTTTCCCGAAATTTCAATCAACATATAATTTTCTGCGCAGTACAGTCTAATGTAATCCATGTCAGTCGGTGTAATGTATGAACACAGCAGTTCTTTGACAGATCTTCAGAAATGTGTGCTTATGAACACATAGATCAATACATCTGACCTATTACCTGCAAGGGCTTGTCATGGCTACTATTTCAGGTTTACAGCCTTTCACTGAGAGAGCCCTATTGATCGCTTGCCTTCAGGAACACTTCTGGTGAGAGGAGGAAGAGGAGGAGGAAGAGGAGGAGGAGACGAGGAAGAAAGAAAAGAAAGAAGAAGAAGTGTGCGTTTCTTGTTATTGGAGGATTGGGAATTTTGATTTGGAGCTTGCAATGTTCAGAGGAGCACTAATATCTGATGCACGGCTGCCCAAGGAACTTCTTTGACAGTAAAATACAAGTATTTACTGCATCGTACCACTGGAGTTTTATGAAACAGAGTAAGCATTTACACTTGTGAGAGGAGACTATAAATTTGATGGAGCAGCGAGTGAATGAGAAATATGGGCTGAGGTTTACGCTAAGTTGATGCACTCCAATTTGGCGGAGCTGGAAAAATACTTGCAAGTAGTATAAGTATATATACAATTTTAAAACCCCACTGTGTAACTTTTTATAGCTAACGCAGACTAAATAAAAGCATGTTGTTTTATGGGATGTTTGTATTGCTCTGAAAAACATCCAAAAATGTAAGTCCTGACTCTCACCGGTGCTGCATCGCCACAAAAATCTTACTTGATTGTTTCGATGGAAATTATTGTTGTTGTTTTTTGTCTATACTATACCACAACGGCTCTATTAAGAATTTTGAATATATGAATTTAACTTGTTGCTAGTGTTGCTATAAAATTATATTACTGAAGCATTAAAAAATGACCGGAAGTATAGATTGAAATGTAAGGATGGGCCATAGATGCTTGATTGCATCCCGAAATTCGGACTTCCGGTCATTGCATTGCATTACTGGGAAGGGCCCTCCAAAAAAGTGAGCATCAAACCACCATGTTTGATTTATCAGTGGGATGCGTCTACTGCCAAAGCCAACGCTTTTTAAGTCTTTTGAACCATATTGCTTTTGTTTCTGGTTCTGATATTGTCATATTTTAGTTTTGGGATTCGGACATTGTAATGGTATGGTTGTTGGATGTCCTAACAGCGGAAAACGGGCTTCGGAAGTTTGTGAACTTCATAACTGCAAAAGGGAATCAGATCTGCGTGACTGCAAACCTCCATTCAAACTGTTTCCCTTCCCAACGGAATTGAAAAATAGTGAAAGGCGAAGGCAATGGGCAGGATTGATACACAGGAAAGACCAAGGACTTTTTACAGCTCTCCCATCAGGCAGAAGATTGTGCCACCTACAGGCCAGGACCACCAGACTACGGAACAGTTTTTATCCTGATGCCATGAGACAGATCAATTCTGTCAGAAAGCCCAGACACTAATGCACCTTACAAGACAGCACTGACTTGGAACACACTTTAGAAAATGGGGGCGGGTGGGGGCTGTTTATTAAAGACTGTATTTGACATACAATATTTTAACTATTTATTCTTATTATTATCTATGCTGTTGTTGACCTGGACCTGAGTGCAGTATTTTGTTTCTGTGTATTCTTTTATACTGAAATGACAAATAAATTCTGATTCTTATTCTGATTCAAAAAGGAAACCTTCGGCTGCCTAAGAAATCATCCCGAGTTTGCAGTGAATATTTTGTATGTGGAGCACCATCAAAGCGAAATCCCGATCCCTCGCTCAACCTTGGTTACGAATTTAAAAAGTCAACGCCAAAGCGAAAGGCACCAGCTGTTCGCCACGAAACACCTTCCACTGCAAAGCGATCAAGACATGATGTTGCTGTAAAACCACAAGAACAAGAAAGCGTGAGCTCAGCCTGTTTGTCTTCTGCACCTGTCGCTTTACAAATGGGATTTTGCTTTGATGGTGCTCCACATACAAAATGTTTCCAGTATGAATAATGACCTGAAGTCTGAAAGTCGGAATGCTTGTATTGGAAAAAAAAAAAGAAAATAAATAAGTATGTATGTTTCGAATTAAGTAACGTTCTGGTTTCTGTGTACTGTTCTGTGTACTTTTTGTATGTACAGATGTCCTAGTTTAGAGGTATTTAGCTTATATGTCTGAAGTTTGTATCTTATTCATAACACCCGAATGGCTATGGCTGTTCTATCTTCAAGGCTTAAAGAAAAAAAAAAGAGAAAGAGCTTTACATCAAGAAACCACTCACCCATTCATACACACATTCATACAGAGTAGGTTTGTCAAAAGTGTTGAAAATCAGACAGTAACCAATATTAAAACTAGCATTGAAACTACGTACTCATCTGAGCAGGTACTAATACTAAAAAAGTCACATTCACAGGGCATAAATAGCTTTCAAATGATCTTGAGCTGTATCAAAAATATAAAACTGACTACCTTGGAACACTATGGAGCAAACCTGGATGACTGAATAATTGCATAGATATAAGGGCACACGATAATACAAAAGAAAATTATTATTTGATGTTGAAAAAGCACATTTTATTGGTTAACTTGAGCAGGAGGGGGACTCTCCTCCTCCCCAACTTTCTCTACGCCTTCGCAGGTTTTGCCACCCAGCATCCAGCGCCCCCTGAAAGCAGGATCTAGAGGCTGCATGTCTATATTTGTGGTCGACTCCAAGTCCCTCTCCTCCACAGTTGCTAGTCTTGTCGTTATTGTCTGTACTGTGTTTTTGTTGTATGTGCTGATGTTGCAGAGGGGTTTCTTCCTTTTTTTCTCTTTATGCACTGGTTCCAGATAGTTAATGTCCCAGATTCCAGACAGTAAATTTCCAGATTCCAGATAGTTAGTAGCAGGAGTAGAAGTAAAAGATAATTATGTCACAAATAGTAATCTCAAGATCCAAGTGCTTTATGTGTATGTATGGGGGGTGTAATTGTTTTTAATCACCATAAAGTGCTTTGTGTTGCATTGTTATATGAAAAGCGCTCTATAAATAAAGGTTGATTGATTGATTGAACTAAAGAGTGTGTGTGTTTTTCATTATCAATGTGGAATTGCAATCAATATTGAGTATCGAGTTTATTCCTTAGTATAAAAATCAAGTTTGAAATGTCAGTGTCGTGACAAGACTAGTACACAGACACCTGTACACAACACAATGTTCTGGATTCAAAACAAAAGTTATTTCTACCTTGGACTTGCTATCTCTTTGAAAAACTCTGTGAACCTTTGACAGTTTGATACAAGTGTGGTATTCATACTAGCATTTGTATAAAAGCTAACATTTCCACAAAGTATAGCATCACATCCTGCCTTCTTTTGCACACAGTTTGCTTGCTGCTGTATAAATAAGTGGTTCGTCTCGCTGGGAAGTTTGAATGAAAAGCCCAGTGTATGTCAGCGTGGTCACGGTCCGAGGGATGCCTACCTATCCACACAAATGCTCAACACTTATGGCCTGTCAAGCTGGCCCCAAAAGAAACGTGTTCTGTTACAGACGGCCGACTCCCATGGATAAGCATTTCAAATCTGAAGAACAACAGAGGAGAGAGTCGACACGCAGGGGCGGGAGATATGCCAAAAAATAATATTACAGTTTTGAAGGAGCTAGATTATGGTTTCTATTTTATCACAGTCTGTGTGTGTGTGTGTGTGTGTATAAGGTATAATGTTGGTAGGTCTATACATCGTCTTGCAGAGGTAACTAATGTGGTTGGTTAAATTCACCCATCACTCACTCGAGATGTTACTGAGGCTGACCAATAGGGGGAATGGGTAGGGAATAAACACAAGAATAAAAACAAGAATAAACAATCAGATTAAAATGTAAAGCCTTCAGTTAAAAGAGACATGTGTTCGTTGTGAACATTATCTGACCACAGTATGAGTCCAGTGATGGTTTATGGACTTAAAAACTATGCAGAAGTCCAGATTTTTATCTGCGACGCAAGAATTCTGTCTGCTTTTTTGAGTGCTTAGAGAAGATAACCTAAAGTGGCACTAAACAGTTTTTGTGTATGGTGTTTAAATAGCATTGTTAACTGTTCCTAGCTCGTTTTTGGCAATTTCAGTATAAAATAAGAACGTTTGTACACACACTCTTCCTTATATGTCCAGACCAGACCCTAGCCTGAATCATCAACTGTTTTCACTTTGCGGAAACCATCTGACCTCACAGCATTAGGATTTGTTCGCTCGATGGTAGGTGGGTACTTTTTTTATTTAACCGACTCTGCCACATGGTTGTGACATATATTATGTGACAAATCCGGAAGAAGGGCAATAACATATTTACCTTTGATAAAATTCAACAGACATTCTCTTTGTTCTGGCTTTAAATCCTCGATCTCGGCAATCGTTGCCAACACAGAATGTATGGCTTCGTCTACATCCATCCTGGCCGCTTTGTTTACTGTCGTGCTGTACCACAAAAGAAACCCAGACAGGTGCTTGAGTTTGCCGATTCCTGACCTAGTCGCTGGAGAGAAATGAAACTGAACAGAGGCACTAGGTGGTGCCTGACTAACCAGACCCCTCCTCTCCACTCACTCTTTACTGTACAGTAGATTGTAACCAAATTAGCAGCCCTATCTGAAATATGATTGTGGATTGAGGAAACAAATATCAGTGAAGCAAAATACAACTCTAGACATGTTTTTGTATACAGTATAACATGGTTAAAAGCTTTGTAAGCTTAATTTTGCATAATATATGTCCTTAAAGCATAGAGCTGCACAATGTAACTGGATGAGAACGCCCTTTGTTTTTTATGACCATATCAACTCTGAGAAAATGTGCATTGTAAAGGTGGAGATTACTGCGATGTGGCGCCTGCTATGCTATTCTAATTGCGCTTCCTGGTATTGAATTCAGTTTAGCAGCAATGGGTCTGGCTGCTAAAACATGCAAAATAAAGCACTCAGCAATAGTGAGTGTTTATTGACCATACTGACTTCCACCTGGCTCCCATTGCCTGTGGGGATGAATCCGAAAGTGCAGACGCAAACGGAAAACCACCGACTCATGATGGCTACAAGAGATCATGAAGCTTAATGATGTTAACGAGCAAACACATCTAAGAGGAATTCCACACCGATTGACTCAAGTAGCGTTCCCTTAATCCAGAAAATACAGCCCAAGTTGTCGTCAATCAACTTCACTTGAAGAAATATGAAGCATTGCCAGTTCTGTGTCGAAATAAACATCACAAACGGCAGGCGCAAACAGGCTCAAAGACGATTCTTCAAAGGGTCTTTCAAGTCAAATGGCTGGATGAGGAAAATTAGACCGAGTGCAGCTGTGTGAGAGAGAGGAGGGGGATTTTTGAATAAGTAACGTCAATGCCATGTTTACAAAGCCCGCTAGTTTATTTTGTCACATTTTGCAGAAGACAATAGCAGCTAACAAAGCAGGTCCAATTATGCAAACGCAAGTTGTTTTCAAAAAAAGGATTTTTTGTGTGTAAAAGATTTGTAATCATTTAGTGGTGCAAGAATTTCAAGGTGCACTGTATAACTTTTCTGATAGACGATACGCTGTCTGCTTCTGGAATTTTTCACAGTATGGCATTAAACATACAGTATCTATTTCCATGGAGACAAGCAGGCCATTTTATAGGTCAGAGAAATGGCAACCCAGCTCACAGTACAAATTTGTGTTGCATTCAGTTACAGACAAATTATGTGTCCAACCTTTGGAAGTGCACTATGCAACGTTTTTGGTGGAGGGTCCATCACCTAGTGCCTCCGCTCAATTTAATTTCTCTCCAGCGACTAGATCAGGAATCAGAATACACTAGATGGTTTGCAAGAACACTGGAAGTTTCAGACTGTGCACTGGTCAATCAGTGAAGAGTTGTGAAGCCAAGACTGGGTCCCTTTTGTGGTACAGCACAACAGTAAACAAAGCGGTCGAGATGGATGTAGACGAAGCCATACATTCTGTGTTGTCAGTGATTCCTGAGATCAAGGATTTAAAGCCGGAACAAAGAGAATGTTTGATGAATTTTATCAAGGGGAAAGACGTTATTATCCTTCTTCCTACAGGATTTGACAAAAGCTTAATATACCAGTTTGCACCGTTAGCGGCGCATTACATATGTCACGACCAAATAGCAGCGATTGGTTAAATAAAAAAAGTACCTGCCTACCATTGAGCGAACAAATCGTAATGCTGCGAGGTCAGATGGTTTCTACGAAGTGAAACATCTGATGAATCAGGTTATCCATCACCTACTTTGTCTGGAATCTTTCATTGTATGGCATTAAACATAATATGTATTTCCATGAGACAAGCAGTAAGTTACTGTTCAGATCTGTGGAACGATAAACCAACACATATTAAAAGCACATACTGTATTCTTTCAATTGGGTGTTTGATACAGTGGAACATTTCACGGAAAGCAATAACGTAACCATGGAAACAAACATCCACCAGGAAAGTTGCATAGATAAGAAAGAGTGAAGAATGAGGGGTTTTTAGGTCTTTTTCTTTGTTATTCAATCTTAGGCTTATGAAGACATCAACAACAGCCTGACTAAAAATAGCATATTTTGATTCTTTTAATTTCTTTGAGGATCGGGGTTATCCTTGTGAAGTTATGTCTTCTGAGAAAAATATTCCAAGCCAGAGAGACGGACTCCAAAACATTTTAATCAGGGGCTATAATTGATAGGGAGTAGTGCATGTGTGAATTAATGAATCTGAAAGAGTCTTTGATGTGCGCATTTCTGTGACTTTCAGATTTGAGCTTGAAATAGATACAACTCCAGCTGAAAATGTTAAGTATGTGACCGGCCGACCACTGTCCATAACATTTGATATCAGGGCTGGGGACAGGTAAACTCTAACCCCAGATATGACCGCAGTGTACAGTATATTCTTGGTTGGATTTAGCATTGTTTTGCAGGTAATTCCACTTCCATTTGGGTGCACCCTGAACAAGATAATATCACACATGTCCGATTTCATGACCGTAGTGGTTGCTGTATTGATTAAGGTTTAAATTACCAAATGTTGTGCACTATATCAAGACATTTCCAGAAGCCTATCCATACGTATGTTATACTGTTGGATTTTAATGGTGTTCTAGTTCATTCAGGGGTATTTACCATTGCCTCATCTCTTTCAGAAACCTCTCAAACCCACCCGAGTGATGCTTGCCTAGGATTTTTGTTTTAGGTGCAGAGAGAGGGCTGGGGTGTGGAAAGTTGTAAATTACACCTATAATCTCTTATAATGTCAGGCATGGAAGAAAACTGGGCCACTGCAAACTGAAATTAAATTATGTTTTTAATATTTTTAAAACAGTGAAAAAGTACATTGTGTATAAGAATAATGCATCAGTTTTATATAGCACTTTTTTGAACACTGAAAGACATTTTACATATCATTATTCATTCATTCAATACTCAGTGGTGGTAAGCTACTATTGTAGCCACAGCTGCAATGGGGCAGACTGATGGAAATGAGGCTGCCAATCTGTGCCATCAGCCTGTCTGACCACCACCAACACTCACACACACACCATTTTCATACTAGGCAATGTGGGTGAAGTGTCTTGCCTAAGGGCAGAACGACAGATTTTACGACTGGCGCTCCACTTTGGCACCTGATTTTCCCAGCAGTCTCTCATCCAAGTACTAACCAGGCCCAGCCCTGCTTAGCTTCTGAGATTTGACGGGATCAGGCTTTGACAAGCTGGTATGGCCACAACATCAAGTTTGAGAGTTTTTTTTGTTTTTGTTTTTTTCTATTGTTTGTTTTGTTTAAAAAACAAAAAAAACAAAAAAAAACTCCCATACCCAATGTTATATCATCTTTGCATTCTTCATTGCTATTTATAGATAAATTGCTTAATGATAAATTATTTCAACGTTTAAATACGCACTGTACTTTTTTGCTGTTTACTGTAAAAAATAATAAAAACAGAATTTAATTTCAGTTTGCAATGGTCCAGTTTTCTTCCATGTCTACTGCCATTACTTAGAGATTATAGTAGGTGCAATTGACAGCTTTCACAGGCCAGAGAGCCACACCACTGCTTATAACAACTAGCATGCTAACAGCGCAGCAACTTGCTGGTTTGTGACTGATTGTAATGCTTTAGAATCAGACTCAGACAGCAGACAGTGGTCTCATTTTCTGACCCCGAGAACGGCTAATAACAATATCTGTGCTGCTTATTTTATATTTTTGATCTTCTAAGTTTTCTGGTTTTATCTCAAATCAAGGTTTATGTAAGATTTCTAAGCAAATCCACTGTGTTTCTGTTCAAAGAATAAAGTACAATATTTTTAATAGTTAATTCCCCCAAATCTACTATACTTTTTATCGTAGATCCTCTGTGTCTTTTTTATCTTTTTTTTAAACATTGCTTCAAAACACCTATAAGCAACTGCTGGTAAAAAGCCACGCTACAAAATTGTGAAATAAATCTGAACAAGTGTAAATGTGCAGCGTTGCTTGGTCCATTTGATCTGTTTAATAAGGTTAAAAGAGCAAACTGCAGGATTAGACTTGGTGCAGCTAAAGACAGATGGTAATAGGACACGACCTCAATAAGTGCCCAAAGCCGAGGGTGTTCTGACTGGAAGAGAGATCACTGGAGAGGAGTCCGCAGGGTCGTAAGGAGAGCAGCTAATAGAGAAAAAGCATATGATATCACTATGGCAACCAGGCTATGCTGTACACTTTAACTTATTTAACACCTCATGGAAGCTATAGGTCAATATTATAAGTTAAAATCATTTATGTCATACTGGAATTTCTGAAATACTTTAAATTGAGACATAAGAGCCTGTAAATAAAAAGTGCTGTTTCTCACATAGGATTGCAATGCCCTATCTGACACTTTTATTCAGATGGAGGACAGATACAAAATATTAACAAGTTGACTTATCCTGAAATATTTTTATGTAGTGTTGGGTGATACTAGTTTTTTTTATTTTTATTTATTTATTTCTGTTTTGATTCAACACTGAGTAATACTATGGCAAGTATTGTGATCCGATACCAATGAGTTTTTGATTAAATATATCTAGGGATGTGCAAAAATATTTAAATATCGATATAGTGTATAATTTAATGTGATGATACAGTATCGATATTGTGCGCTGCTGCATCGATACATTGCCAAGAGTACTTTTTGGTATATTTCACTAAATTCTTGTCTTTTTTTTGAGGAAGGAAAGTTGTTTATGCAACACATTTGACATTTTCACTGATTTGATGATTAAAATGTTTGTGTTTCATATTAACTTTGCACAGGAAGTGGTTTAACAAAGATGTTTAGTATCAGAGCCAAGATTTAGCCTTTATTTTTAATGAAGCATATCAAATTGATTAGAAATATATCATACTGAATTGAAAGCCAACTGTCTTGAGAAATGTATCGTATCATAGCCTATGTATCCAGGTAAGTATTATATCGGCAACTTCTTATTCCTAAATCCCTAATATCTTTGCTCCATGCTATCCTGAACTAGCCTGTTCATCAGCCGGTTTCACTTTGTGGAAACTGTCTGACCTCGCAGCATTAGAATTTGTTCTCTCAATGGTAGGCGAGTACTTATTATTATTTAACCAATCACTGCTATTTGGTCATGATGTATGTAATGCGCTGCTAACGGGACTAACTGGTATCTTAAGCTTTTCCCAAATCCTGTAGGAAGAAGGGCAATAACATCGTCTGTTCCCCTTGATAAAATTCACTAAACATTTTCTTTGTTCCTGCTTTAAATCCTCAGTCTTGGGAATCGTTGCCAACACAGAATGTGTGGCTCTTTGCTTATTGGCTGGTCCCTGGACTCAAACTTTCAGAGTTCTTGCAAACTGTCTGGTGTATTCTGATTCCTGACCTGGACAGAAATGAAATTGAGCAGAGGCACTAGGTGGCAACAGCTTGGCTAATCTTGAACTGATCTAAAAAATTACATATATTTGCAAATAAACAATTTATTTCCAAAATAAAAACAAAACAAAAAACAAAACAATGCTTTTCAATATGTCAGAAAAGATCAATATAGCAATATTTAGTATCGGTATCCACCCATCAGTTTATTTTATTTCATTTTATTTTGTCTGTGATGCAAAAACAGTAACAGTCTCAACAACTGATTTTTTTGCCTGGTTTCTACCCTCTCTGGTTTTCCATCACATATGTCAATTGAGGTTGGCTGTTTTGGTCTCTGTGCATTTATTGTTGGGATGCTGGACGAGGTTATACAGTTTTAGACATGGTTCACCCTTAGGCCCATTACGTTTTGGCTTATTTCAGAGTCTTGGCAACAGGGTGTGCATTTTTGGAGACTCACATTGGCTTCAGAATTGCACTAAAAACCACCTCTGCTCCTCTCTTGGCTCACGTTATGTTCAAAGTCAGTCTAAAGGGATTTGAAAATGACCTTCGTGAGCCTCTTACAATACTCATCCTCCAACATCACTAAGCATGCCGTACACATCCGTGCCCTGTCACACCATACCGAGAATTTTAAGTCTTCTCCAGCCAGCAGCTTTTACCATATATCCTGTTTAAGTTGCAAAACGAACTCTTTATTCTCAACGAGATAAATCTTTCATTGAGTGATTGACCCCATTGTCAAACCGAGAATCTGAAGGGATCCTGAACCGTCAAAACCGATCTGTCTCAAATGTCAACAGAGCAATGAAGGTTCCCCAACTTGAACTCCCTGTGATAACTGAAGCTGGCAAGAGATTGGCCCCCAGAGATGGAGTTAAGAAGTCTTTAGTAGCGAAAGTTAATTTATCAGGAGTGCGTTAGGCTGCCCTCTGCTAAAGGAAGAGCTACATAGCATTCTCAATTAATGATCTTTCCAGCCTGCCTCCATTGCATTCAGATTGGGTCCTTTTAAACAATATTGTCAGTTTAAATAGGTTTGCAAGTATTTTTTATCTCCTTTTTCTGTTGCCATGATATACTTGATTCTGATTACGATACTACAATAAACAGAAAATAACTCCTTTTATAGTGACACATTTTTTTCTTATATACGTAAAACAATAGTACTTTCTTTATCTTACTTTCTCTACAGTAGTATTTTCTTCAAAATCCGGCCATACCAACTTGTCAAAGCCTGATCCCGTCAGATCTCAGAAGCTACGCAAGGCCGAGTCTGTTTAGTACTTGGATGGGAGACTTCGGAAAATCAGGTGCCAAAGTGGGGCACGTCACAAAAACTGTTGTTGTGTCCTTAGGCAAGGCACTTCACCCACATTGCTTTGTATGAAAGTGGTGTGTGTGCGTGAGTGATGGTGGTGGTTGGAGGGACCGATGGCGCAGATTGGCAGCCGCACTTCCGTCGGTCTGCCCCAGGGCCGTTGTGGCTACAATAGTAATTTACCACCACTGGATATGGTGTGACTGATTAATGCTCTGTAAAGCGTCTTTGTGACATCTGTCTGTGAAAAGCGCTACATAAATTAAAAAAAAAACAAAAAACTTACTAAATCATATTAAAACTATTAATAAGATTTTTTTGACCAGCTCAAATGAGTGTCTACTTTCAATATTAGTTTTATGTATTTATTACTATCTGATTTTCAATACTTTTGGCAACCCTACTGCTTTTTCGATTATTCCCACCTCTAGCTGAAAATCATAGCTGTCTGTAGCTGTTGTTAACTATTATGGGTCATTGGAGTGCATCTTGGATGATGGTCTATTTATTTGTCATCAGAACTAGAGAAAAAGGTTCACTTTTTCCATTGGGCAAGATTTCTTACGGTTAATTTACAAAAAAGTCGCTTTGAAAGTAGTATTATATGTTATTTACCAAATCATTATGCTGTATTAAAATCACAATTAAAATATGAAATGTGTAAATTTCACACTTTGGGGTTCGACATGTGTCTGTATGCCAGAATGTTTAGAAGTTACCATGGTGACTTTATGCACACTTCAACAAACACTGCCCAAAAAGTTTTAAGATAATGTGAAAACTCCAAAAGTACAAAATGGATTTAAACAGTGCAATTTCTGGAGCCTGAGGGACTTGTGTAACAGGAAATATCATCTCACCTGCTGTCAGTTCTTTATGGTCAGACTATGTTAAAAAATAATTAAATAAAAATCTAAGTCCCAGAGAAAGTTGACGACATCAGCTGCAAAATATCAATACTGCGGTGCACCCGACAATGACAATGATTAATGCTCAGTTAAGATTCTCAGATTTACCCAACACATGATGTAGAACAGGTCGTACTTTTTGCCTCCCCTCAGATACTTATAGGCTCCCCTGTAGACCAACCCCACTTTCCCGCTCACTGTTATATATGAAGTTTCACACAGACTTGAAATATAGACTCATTCACCCCTGAAACCTGCAGCACTTTGTCAACTGTCAAATTACCGCATGGAGCAGAAGCAAACAGATTCCACCTTCTCCACACAGGACCTTGAATGATCTTTTATGATATCCTCCATTTTTTTAACCACATGAAGAATGAGAAATGTCAGCGTCGGAGTGGTAAATTAATTTGTGATATTTCGCCGAGATCTATATCGGGAGTTATTTGGGAGACCATCTGTGAAAGTGCTTGCTGGATAACACTTGGGGAGAGAGAGACGCAATAAATAAAGACTGAAGGCTTTTATACCTGCTAGCGGCACCCACCCCTGCGGCGCAATGTTTTTAGCTAGTACTCAAAAGCTCATTAAAAAAATTCACTTTTTCTCACAGTTGTTGGAATATATCTTCATTTGTTAGCCCATTATAATGCACATGTAATTGGGGCCCCGCTATAATAAGGATGAGGGTGAGTGAGATGAAAGACAGTACAATCTTTGAGGTCTCTGTTGAGTTTTTTCCAAGGCTGCACTGATCCATCCCCGCTAAACTCGGATTATAACGGGAGCGAGCGGTTCATGGTGCTTTCAAGCAGGAGGGCAGAATGGAGAGGTGGTAGGAAAGCAAATGCACTGTCTGTACTCATTAAAGGTGAACTGTGTAACTTTGTGAAGGACTGTCTGCCATCTGCTTGTCTCCATGGAGATGTTATTCCTTTGGTTTGTTCCATATTATGGCATTAAAGTTATCTACAAAAAAGCAAGTGATAGGTGATCAGATCTCTGGAGTGGAGACACTGTTCATAGATTTTTTATTCTACATTTATCACCTTCTATCTAAACAAAGCAATAACATGGAACAAGCCACGTCACCACCAAAAAAAGTTACATAGGTCACCTTCAACAACAAAAGTTTTTGAATGAAGATGTTTTGCAGCTCATCAAAACTACTCCTTCAGTTCTGGTCAGATTGCTGAAACTAAAACACCTACTTGTTTACAGTTTTTGTTTGCTGGCGAGGTCTATTGAACTACATTTGGATGAGCTACAAAATATCTTCACACAAAAGCTTTTGTCCAGTTGACAGAATAAAAATTTTCTTTTGCAGTTGATTCTACCTGGACGAGTGAGAAATTACACAGACATCAAACAGAAGTAATCATAGTCTAGAATACACGATTCTATGTAAATAAATGACTATTATTGCATACAACTGCTACCTTGTATTGATTTTCAATGTAAAACACTTCCACGTAAAACTACATATAAGTTCAAATGTACTGCATAATGAATGCCTTTTCTTAGTATTCAAATATAGACTCCAATAGCATTGCTACAAAACCCAAATCTGTAAAACTGCACAAAAAGATCAAAAATGCTGTTGAGAGAATGTGCCCTTGCTCTAACCCAGAGCACTGTTTGTATTGATACAACTATTACTTTTACAAAAACTACTGTTACTGCCACCTGTATGTGCTAACCTCTCATTTTAAGGTCCAAAACTCCATCTGTAAGTACAGTTCAACTTTCAGCACAGAACTTGATAGTGAAAGAAGTACAAGATTTAGTCATAACATTCTGTGTTTTCACCTCTGAGTCAGAGCGCCAAGCACGGCCTGCCGCAGCTGATCCAAGCACTTTGTGTGAAATTACATTCATTATCACTCATTTGTAATGTTGGCCAGATAACATCGCAGTTCATTTGAAAGTGGAACTAAACACTCACTTGCCCACAGCCATTTTGAATATATTTTAGGACTATGCTGAAAATGGCTTGAATCCATAATAAAAGTTCCTCATAGAATATATAGTTTATATCATTCTCATGTGGTTTAGCTACTAAAATATGTATGTACATCTTATGAAAAAATATTTAAATACATTTTTGCTCTATTGTCTCCATCATCTGCTTCTCTGCAGTTAAAGTACATTCCAGTAAATTTTAAAGCGTACAAACTTCCTGATTTATCGCATTAAATGACCTAACTGACATTATGAACAAGTTATGGAACAAGTTATATAATGTTGAGCAAGAATGTCATTAAAGTCCAAGCTTGTACTGTACAATAATGACAAGAATTTCTGTTGAATTAAAGTTGTTCAAATTCCAGGACTTTCTAAAAACCCTTCATTCTGTGTCTGAAAGTAACTCAAATTTCTCAAATAATAAATGTCTAAATTACTCCTCGATTAACATGACCAAGATCCATTATTCCATTCCATTGCTAATATCCGCCCGCTGACAGTATCAAATGAACTGGTCAGTGAACCACAATGAAAGCAATCAATTGGCCAAGATAAAGAAATTCATTTTTCTCTTGTGAGATCAGCGTGACATAATCCAGCCATAAAATTCATGGTCTATTTGAGTGCACACTGTTCCAGTTGTGCCCTGGTACTGAGGTGGAAGGGGAAGTGCAACCAACATCTCTATTCTGAAGTTATGAAATATTCAGCTTGAGTGGGAGACAAAGGCCATGCAAAAGCTGCTCCCTGCGGGTATTGCTGTGAGCTGAAAAGTGTGACGGTACCTGGCAACCTTTGAAGCTTTTAAGTGACCCCCATTGGCTCTTTTAAAATGGGTCGAGCCAGGAGCGGGCCCCTGCAGATCACACGGTCTGTTATCAAGAATATCAAAATTCTACAGAGTTAGTCCAAGTAAAGACATTTACTTGAGTGGCTTTTTTTGAACGCTCACTTCTAAGGAATTTCAATGCACCATCGTTCTTGAATTTTTGATGACATAACAGAATTTTATAGCTGCTACATATAATATATTCAAGCTTAGGACAGGCAGAAATACTGGCTTATACTTACTTAAAGGGCTCATATTACACTGTTTTCTGATCTATGTTATAATGTTGTTTCCTCATCACAAACATGCCTGGAGTTGTGTTTTTTGTTTCATTCACACACATTTAACACTCAAACCCAGAATATTTAGGCTGAGTTCTTTCATCTTGTGATGTCAAGTGGTAATACAGGAAGTGCTCCAACTGTGCTTTTAAACTCCATACACCAGGGGTCTCCAACCTTTTTCCTTCAGTGAGCTACTTTTTATTAAATGAAAATGCCAGACAGCTACTAATTTTTCACCAGAAATTTTATGAATTTAAGCACCATGGTAAGCCAAAGATGAGGTCAAGTTAGATGTCTATAAAACATAACCCAATATCCAGTTATCAGTGTACAAAATTTGGCATACATTTACAAAGGAAACAGGAATTTAATCAATCAAATTTGACTTATTCAGCCTAATATGTATAATTCAGGAATCCCTTGGCGAGCTACTTGGAAGGAGGTGGAGACCTACTGGTAGATCCCGAGCTACAGGTTGGAGACCCCTGCCATACACTTTCACTAGAATAATTTACACTTTTTTTTTTTCTTTTTTTTTTTTCCAGATGTACAATGTAATATACAATGGTATAAACAAAAACATCGCTGAAGGCTTAATATGTTCACAGGGCTCAACATGCACAACATCTTCATTAAATACACACATATATATATATGCATTACAATGAAAATATACAAATACAAATGTAGAAAAACAAATAAATACATACATTCATATATTTTATTTGAAATTCCATATAAGGTGCTTTTGTCTTCAAGGCTTTGGAATTTGTGCAATAATTTTGAGAATGTATATAAGAGGACAAGAGGCACTGAAATACAACAAATTTGGGTTTAATTTCCACAATTTGCAACTTGAAAACTAACACCACATGACATCACAAGGTGGAACAGAGCATTTTGAGCTTTGGTGATGCACATATTAATAATGCAGGGTTACTCAAACATGTGTGAATGAAACAAAACACAATTCCAGGTCTGTTTTTGAAGAGGTAACAACATTATTACATTGTTTAAAGCTCAGTTTTGCATAATATTGGACCTTTAAAGTTTTGGAGTCCCGCCTAGCCCCAACTGTCTAGTGAAAGGCCTTTGTTTCAACATAGTTCTCATCCAACAACATCTTTGACTGGATAAAATGGTCTGTCCCTGGTTCTCATTCAACAAAATACCTTTAAAAATGTGTAGACAATATCATTTAGTTTATTTTTTACAATACATGTTTGGATTTAAAGGCATACTCCTGACCTTGAAAACTGCAGTTAGGTACCTCTCCTTTAAATCGTCAAAACACAATTTAGTTATCCAGGTATTTGTTTGGTCTGTCTAATCTAATCTCTGCTTTTAGAAAACACATTTGTATATATAAAAAAAAAAAGAAACGTAATTTGTGAATTGTTACGAAGCTCTCCCCAAATGGATATGTCACACACAGACTCGTCACGCACGCAGTCAACAGTGTATAATTTGAAAATGTCTGGCTCCTATCCGTTCAGTATTGTCACTTCTCTCGGCAATACCAGATCTGACAGGGAAATAAAACATCTTGCGTTGTGTCAGATATTCAAGCGGAGGTGTCAGCTGCCTAAATGTCAAATACAAAGGAGTGTCTGTCATACCGTTGGAGCAGGTACAGTTGTGCATTACTGTATGTGGCATATATAGGATGTAGCCAGTGATAGGAAGAATACTTTGATAAATGTATTTCGTTACAGAATGCTGAAATACCTGTATTAAAATGTATTTTGTAACATATTCTGATACAGTACTCTGATAGGCCTATGTATTCTGAATAGTGAGAATACTTTTACATGAATTTGGATTTAAATTATAATATAAAGACACAAAATAGGATTAAAAACAGCTTTGTATTTGTTTCGTCGTTTGTTACACATTTCCTGTCACTAATTAGAGATGAAAATCACACATACACATGCTTTAAGAGTGATGATGTTTTCTATTTTTCTCACTAATTATGTGCAATTTGAAGCCAGAAGTGTGTGATGAGCTACGGCCATGCATTTTTAGAAAAGTAAAAGTGTTCTAAAACCACCAAATGAACAAGTAACTGTACTGTAAATACTCAAAATATGTACCGTATTTTTTGGACTATAAGTCACACTTTTTTCCATGGTTTGGGTGGTTCTTGCGATTTATACTGCGGTGTGACTTATATATTAAAATTTTCATACTGACAGCTGCGAGAAGGCACTCTAGGCTTGTGTGTCAGTATCTGCTGCTCCTATTACTCCTATACTACTGCCACTTCACTCTACTGTGCATGTCTCCTGCAGAAAGAGCCGCTGTCCTGCTGCAAATACTGAAATATTCAGCCAAAAACTGTAATTGAGCAGCAGAAGGAAAGTTTGGAGTGAGCGAGAAACTTGTGAGGGACCGGCAGAAAACGCGGATGGAAAACAACCAGCAACCGGGCGGGAGCGTCATGAAACTTTCCTGGAAGTCACTGGATGGATGGACAAAGCCTGGACTTCAGTGACAACCAAAACATCCTCTTGAGATTCAGAAAGGCCGGAATAATTCTAACTGGAACTGATGCTCAGTCTGATGACAGCTACACAGAAGAGGAAGTTGTTTATGCTATAGTTATCTGAAGAACTGTTCATATGTGACATCTGTTGTTCTCTATTTTCTTGTTATTACTATAACTTGCCTTCCAAGATGAAATGTCGGTTCCTGGTCTCTGATTTAATAAAATAAATTTCCCACAAAAAGTGCGACTTATATATGTTTTTTTCATCTTCATTATGCATTTTTTGCCTGTTGTGACTTTTACTCCGGAGCGATTTATAGTCCAAAAAATCTGGTATTCTGAAAGTGTATTCTCAGTACATGTATTCAGTTACTTCCCATCTCTGGTGCCAGCAGTCATGATGTAGCTATACTGCAATGTTTTGGTGACTTTTCTATTTAGAATTGTGTATTTTCACATGTGGTTTCGCTTGTTTTGGTATAATTTTTCAGCAACAGGGCGTCACTGTTATCTAAGCATTATTGAAATACATGAAACTATTTTCCATTAAGATGTTTATACACAGTTTGAAACTCGGGATATGACTGAAATGGATTCTTTTGGTTCACAATTTTAATAATTTGCTTTCCGCCACACACAAACTGTCCAATTGAAAATGAGAAAAGTGGAGTGCTTAAGCTTGTTCGGCGCACCCTGAAAAATCCAATATGTCGCCGCAGCGGGAGTGAACAGCACAGTGCCCAAAAGCAGCCATTGATTCGTCGTTTACAGTAAGTCAACAGTAATTGACCGAGGCTGAGTACATAGGATATGGTTCCATCTGCAGTCTGACTCAAGGATAAGGGAATCTGGAGCAGCGGGATGTCTGTGTACTTAAGTAGGTCTTGGTAGAAGAAATATGAAACTAACTCTATTAACTTTTGGTGGTAATTGACCTTTAAAAGAACATAGACCTCACGTTGTCAAAGTTTTACCAGATAGATACAGCAAGGTCTTGAGCTTGTCTTCACATTTGAATGTGAATGTTTATCACACAATAAAATCTAATTATTTAGACTGTGTGCACACAAGAAAATATCCTCTTTCTTTGGGGTTTCTACAAAGATGCTTTAAAGGTCCAATATTTAACAAAACGGATTCTTGTGAGATTTAAGTCATGTTAGAATGTTGTTACCTCACCAAAAACATACCTGGAGTTGTGTTTTGTTTCATTCGCACATGTTTGAGTAATTATTAGTCTGTCCTATATCTCGCTCAATACTCTCTTTTCTACCTTGTGATGTCATGTAGTGGTAGTTTTCAAGTTAACAGCAAAATGTTATGTTTTGTTGAGCAGAAAGAGGAAATTCCAAAGCTGAAATTATCCAAATTGTTCAAGTTATTAAAGTGTACAGAGTTTGAAAACACAGTGGAGCACTTCCTGTATTACCATATGACATCACAATGTGGAACAGAGTGTTTTCAGTTTAAGAGAAGAGCTCTCCGTGGAGTATTTGTGTGTTAAGTCTGTGTGTGGACGAAACAAAACACAACTCCAGGTATGTTTGTGATGAGGAAACAACATTATAACAAAAATCAGAAAATAGTGTAATATGAAACTTTTAAAAAATATTGATTCTTGTATTACTGTTGCTTTTTTCAGATCTAATTTAATTCAGTATTTGTTGTCTTTCTGAGAAATTACAGTAATTCAATTTTTGTTTCATTTTACTTCAGAACCACTCATGCCTGCATTGAAAAACACAACTTGAATAAAATTGCTTCTACCTTGCCCATTTTGCTAGATCTAATTTTCGTGATACATTACAACATCTGAGCCATATTACTGAAAGTATTCCACATTTTTCTGGACTTTTGCCAGTTACCAAATGTTCTTTCAGTATTTTCAAACTTGCGTACTTGCGATTGAAAACTATATTCATTTATAGTAATTCACATATTTTAGCCAGTGGCCTTACTAAAACATCAATGTACTCCCTTTTGATTATACTGTAGATTAAAACGACCGATGGAGCAGAATGTTTGTTAAAAGAAAAGCCAAAAATCAAAGAGACAAATCAATTGCGTTCAACTGTCAAAAACAATTCCACTTGTAATATTTGATCTGAATATACACTACAAATCTACAACACTGATAACGTCGCTAAGATGTCCTTGGCTGTTATAATGTCCGTCTTTTGATCTTCTCATGGAGTCCTCTTGGTGAAACAACAGGAAGTGGCTTGTTAATCCATTTCCCCCCACTGAGTTTTCCCATAGGCTTAACATCACATGCATGATCATTAGAGAACAAGATGGCCGCCACGTTCCCTTCTAGACATTTTCACACAATTTAAGTAAGCCTGTCATCCTGTACTTCAATATACGCTAATGCTTCGCTCTCATTTTCTGTAGAATTTTAAACCTCTTCCTTGCTTACTACTATGAAAGCCGGAGCTGGATTGTTGCTTTTGTCAGGCAGACGATCAAAAGCAAATCTCAACAATAAAGGCTGCTCTTGTATGGAGAAGGCATCAACCAGAGACTAATTGAGCGCTGGAAGTGGCGTTCATTTTGTTATTACTCATACACAAGTAGGATGTATTCTGGGGACGTATTTAGGCTCTGGGTCTCATCAGCTCCTATTATGCAGGGAGATGTGGAAACAGCAATTTCCTCATTCCACGCAAAACAGCAAGAGTCATTTAAGTTGAAGTTGGAGCTTGCTTACAGCCAGACGCACATCAGCATATTAGTGTTTGAAAAGTTTAGACAACAACTTTATGATTGCGCGAGTATTGTTCAGGCTTTTATAAAGTCAAAACAGCTCTACTAACTCTTTCTGTTCACAAAGCATTTACTTCTGTGGCAATTTAAGTTACAGATAAACATTAGACAAACTGAAATAGTGAATAAAATAATGCATAGATATATTTGAAATGTCCTTATATTTACAGGCCCGTCGGCAGAAATTTGGGGGCCCAGGGGTGAGAAGCTTCACATGGGCTGAGGATGTAACAATAACCATGATATTGTGTCGTCAAATGTCTCACAGTGATATCATGGACCTTCACAATATATCGAATTACAAGTTTCTTAAAGGTTGTATGGAGGATTTTTTTTGTTTGTTTGTTTCAAAGTGTCAGTGAAAGTTTAAAATACCATTACAGAGATGCAGCAGCCTTGTAATTATGATGACCAAAAAAAAAAAAGAATGAAAATCTATCAACTGTGGACGTAGTGAGGCCAGATAAACATCAGCCAATAGAAAATAAGGCTACCTCATTTTCTATTGGCTGTTAGGTTGTCAATCAAACTCCCTACATTTCTAGTATAACTGACTCGGTGGTTTATCCAGCGGTTCTTAGAGGCTTTTTCAAACTGTCGCTTCCTCGCAGTTTGCACAAAATTTTTTTGAGATGGCGGATGAGAATCCACGACCAGTTCGCTGCAAAAGAAAGTCAGTTTTTTAGATTGCTGAAAGAAGAAGAGAAGGGGAAAAGGAGCAAAGCCAAACTGAGGTGATTCTTGGAGATCTCTTCCAGCGATGGTGCGAATGAAGCACACAAAGGGTCTAAAAACTGACGTGTAGGTCGATAAATTATTTCTAGACAGGTCACTTCAACAGTAAGTCTGAACGCGCACTGGCTGTAAACAAGCGTGATTTCTAGAATAAGGAGGCAGGAGGAGGTGTTTCTACTGAAGGAGCTGTAGAGGAGGAAGGTGGTGTCATGCATGCACAACATTTGAAAAAGGACTGTCGCTGTATTTCTTTTCCCTTAAAAAAATCCTCTATACAACCTTAAAGTTACAGTGCAGCAATATAGCTACAAAAACTACAAAGACCATGATCCTTTGCTCCATTTCAGTGCCAAATATGTGAAGAAATAACAGTTATAAGCACTTTTAAATCTTAATTCTTCTTTATGAAAGAACCAAAGTCTTGTCAAGGCATTTTAAAAGGAAAAAGTAACATATTCCTAGTTTTGTTAGTCTCCACAAAATATTGCAATAAATATTGAACTGTGAGATGTATATATCATGAAAATATATGGTTCCATCCTTATTATTCACTGTTCAATCAATCAATCATCAGTCAAACTTTATTTTTAGAGCACTTTTCATACAAAAAATAATAAAAATAAAAAAATTCAACACTTGAGAGAACTTGAGATAACTGTCTGTGTAATTATCTGTGTAGTTATCTTTATTTTTTTACTACTATCTGGAATCTGACATAACTATCTTCCTACTATTTGTTCCTTTTACCACTTTTAAAGATGCTCTGTCCGTCACCTTCTTCTCTCCATGGAGATGTTGCCTGGAATGTTCCACAGTATGGCCTTACTCTTATTTATCTCTAGAGACAGCCGGCATAGGGCCGAGTTACAAGTCAGATCTGTGGAGAGGCGAGCCCACTCACTGTAAGAATGCAAGTTTTTAGGTAATTTAAAACCCATGTTATTGAGTAAATGCAAGACATAGATGTTTAATGCATTACAAGGAGATTCGAGACCAAGAAAAAAATCTCCATGGAGACAAGCAGACCAGTAAAGTTACACTGTGTAAGCTTTAACAAACAAAAATTACGCCATTTTCTTGTCTATGTAGTAATGTTTCCTTGTGAGCAACATACCTGGTGATCAATACCAGGTTTGTAATGATCACAAACTCAGAAGTAGTGCTGGAGCGTTGTTAGTTGTTCACAGGCTAGATGTTGTTTGTAGTGCTCTCTGAAAGTTGTGAAATGTGCTCAGAAATCTATTGCAGCAAAGCATTTTGAGATAAGGATTGTGTTATGAAAGTGACAAATGAGTGTGAACCCCTGCTAACAGTCGAAATGGATGTTTTTCCATGGCTTGATAATGGTCAAATTCCTCATTAGCTTCCATTTGAACAAATCCCAGCTTAGTTTTCATGATGAGGAAATGTTTGGTGTTAGTTAATTGTTGTTGACTTTTCTGGTGCAGGGTCTGGCATGTGCTTGTGCATGAAATGTTCCACAGTATTGCGTTAAATCAGCATGTAAAAGCACCAGACAAAGTTAGAATTAATGTTTTCCAAGGTATTTATAAACCAAGAAAACACATGTAATAAAAAAAAGCAAGATACATCCGTTTAAAGAGCCCATAATTAGACTATTTTCTGAGCACATGCTTAATACAAACTCTGCATTTTTAGGCTGTGTTCCAAATCCGCGTGTCATTCGTTCATTCGTTCATTAGTTTTTCAATATAAAACCAAAAATAAGAAAATGAAAAAACAACAGTTTTCTTCATTATTTGTCTCCAAAACCAAAATGAAAAACTATTTGTTTTTTCAGTTTTCGATTTTGCGTTTAAATGAAGAATCGAAAAAACAGATAACGGCCGTTTCCCGTTTCCGTGACTTCTGTGATTTCCGTGACTGCAATGCCGGACTTTTGTGTGAGTGAACCAGGACTAATCCAGGTCCAGGACCAGACCGAGATTGAGATCTGACTGGGACCAGACCGGGACCAGACCAGAGGCTCAGAGCCCATCTCAGGGCCAGAGCTCGAAGCTGAGGCTCGGACCCTGCGGAGGCTCTGAGTCAAAGCTCGAAGTCCGCTCTGGTCCCGCTCTGGTCCCGGACCTGGATCAGTCCTGGTTCAGTCCGTACACGGTGCAAAAGTTCGGCATCGCAGTCACGGAAGTCACGTAAACGGGAAACAGCCGTTACCCATTTTTTCCATTCTTCATTTAAACACAAAATCGAAAACTGAAAAAAACGAATCGTTATCCTTTTTTTCATTTTGGTTTTGGAGACAAATAACGAAGAAAACAGTTGTTTTTTCATTTTCTTATTTTTGGTTTTATATTGAAAAACGAATGAAGAAATGATACACGGATTGTTCCACCTTCTGATGTCATATGGTAATACCGAAAATGCTCTGTCTATAGTTTTGATGTTGATCTTAGTCTTGAAATTGCCAGTTTCTACTAAACTTAAGGTAAAAGGCTTCTTTTAGCTAGAAAACTACCATTACATGACATCACAAAGTACAACAGAGCATTTTGAGCTTTGGCAATATAGACAGACTAATAATAAGAAAAGTTACACAGTTCACCTTTAATATAGTTCTCGTAACTCTCCCTCAAAATACCTTTCATTGCTTCTCAAAATCTCAAATGCCTCCATACAGGTCATGATCTTTGTTATATTTCCAATCTTTTCTTCTATACCCGGCGAAGCCAAAATCATAAAATACTGATGTTGGGAGGTGCTGGGGGTTGGCAAAACAAAACACCTTTAGCTGCATACCTCGGGCCTGTCTGGGTTGCTGGTTCAGTTGTGTTTGAAGATGGCTTTTACTCCAAGATCATCCCACAGCACACGGCTGCTTGTCTCTGAGCCCAAGACTGCTCCTAGATAAATGCCAGAAGCTGCAGGTCTGGTAACAGGGGACAGTCATGGTTGGATCTCTCACTCAGCGTCAGACAGAACCAATATCCCAGCGTACAACAGGGGAGCGGGCGTGAAAAAGGCGGTGGGGTTGAGATGTGTTTTCTAAGCTGTCACCAGGCCTCTTGCGTCACGCCAAAGTAAATGGCATTCTGTATTAAAGTGCAATTGTCTTGTGAGTCATGGCTTTCAAACAGTGTAGCTCAAGTAGTGGTAAAATTACTTGATTGGAAAAGTATCTGAATTCAGGCTGGACTTTGATGATTCATAAAGAAACACAATAACTCAGAACATAAATATATAATATAACAACATAACATAACAGAATGGTGCATAGTCCACAACATAAACTTCAACATATTTCTCTCAACAGAAATGAGCAGGTCACATTATAGATCAGACCTGGGCCAGCTCAGGTAATATAATTTTTTTATCCAAGTTTGGGTCTTTATCATTATTATTATTATTATTATTATTATTATTATTATTATTATTATTATTACACATTATTATTACACACAACTAGGTTTGTGTTGTCAGCAGTTGCATGTCAGGATGAGGGAGCATAAACACAACATATTATATAGTAACAATAATGCAATACAATAATAATAATAAAACAACATAAAAAGTGCAGTTAGGAAGAGAAAAAGATGACAACAAGGTGAGTACAGTTAATTTAGTCTGAGTTCATAGAGTCCAAGAGAATTTCATATATGTAGGAATACACTTTTTGAGCTTTAAGTCCATTCATATATTTGAAATATTGTATATAATTTGAGTTCATTTTTAAAACAAGTAAAGTTAGGGGGGCATGTCTGAATTTTACATTTGTGGATGTAAAACTTGGCAAGATATAATATTAAATTTACACAGAGTTGTTCTTTTTCATTTTGAACTAGTACGCCAAAAAGTATAACATTTCTATTTAACTTCCTTTATATGACATCACAAGGTGGAACAGAGTGTTTTCTTTTTAAGAGAAGAACTCAGGAAACAAAATTATAAAATAGATCAGAAAATAGTGTAATATGAGCCTTTAATGTTAACCAGGCTGGCACAACCTAGTGCCTCCACTCAATTTGATTTCTCTCCAGCGACTAGGTCAGGACTTGGAATACACACTAGACGGTTTGCAAGAACCCTTAAGTTGTAGACCACGCACCGGCCAATCAGTGAAGAGCTGTGAAGCCATGACGTCAAACTCATGCGCCTGTCTGGGTCCTTTTTGTGGTACAGCACAACAGTAAACAAAGCAGGTCGAGATGGATGTAGACGAAGCCATACATTCTGTGTTGGCAACGATTCCTGAAATAGAAGATTTAAAGTCGGAACATAGAGAGTGTTTGGTGAATTTTATCAAGGGGAAAGACGTTATTGCCCTTCTTCCTACGGGATTTGGTGCATTACATACATCATGACCAAATAGCAGTGATTGGTTAAATAAAAAAAGTACCAGCCTATGGTTGAGCGAAAGAATCCCAATGCTGATGAATCAGGCTACTTCAATATAATGTAGATGTAGCATATTGTGGGAGCATGGTATGGCGCTTTTACATCAAGAAACCACACCTATTCACGCACATTCATACACCACGGTACGTAGATACTGGGGGTGAGGTGGGTTAAGTGTCTTGCCAAAGGACACAACGACAACATTCACCACACTGCCTCAACCAATGACGTTTATGTCAAGAGCGGGATTCGAGCCGCCAACCTTCTGCTCAGTGGACAAAAACTCTACCACTGTACCTTTTTATGTTTGCCTGTTTTACAATGACATTACACAAGCATTACTGAATTTACTCTAACAGAAACTTCCCATATCATTTGTATGGGCCTCAGGGAATAGCAGTGATTACGTCTCTTTAGCAGTCTCTCTGTGGCGGCTGTGGAGCACTTGTGGACTTAATTGAATGATACATACATAGATTTGTGGTATTATTCTTGGGCATGGCCATTTGAGTGACCTATCAAGCAGCGCAAGACTCCAGGAATGCTAACCTGTAGGCCTTTACATGTGCAAGTGCGCTACAATTATTACATTATGCATGAACGTACACCAGGGACAGCACCGCGAGACCTGGTCAGAATAACAATGCGATGTGGGTGAGCGCGCTGTACAGAGAGGAAGAGGATTGTCATATCTAAAATACAGCTCAATCGATTAGACTCGGGGCTTTTGGGTGAGGAAGAAAAACTGGAAAGTGGTATGTAAGTGAAAGTTCTGTTCGGTATTAAGTATGTATTTGAATGAGTGGTCACATATTGAAAATATAATACAGTTAACAGTGGAGGTTTTTATATTTATAGCACAGTAAATCTGTCTAGTACTGTTATACTTACTGCAAAAAGTAATATCCAAGCAAATTCAAATTACTAAAACGAAGACAAATTAACTTGATTTTAGTAAATTTCACTTGACAAGTTAAATGGTATAGTATTTTTTTCATTATTCAAACAACATACAATTGACTTTCTTATTTGAAGCACAAAGAGTTTTTTTTTTTTTTTTTCTGATCTTCAGTGTATCTGTCCATCCATTTTCTTCCACTTATCCGGGGTTGAGTCGTGGGGGCAGCAGTCTGCCTGTCAGTGCTCGAGGGTTCATGGGAGTTTATCTTCAGGGTAACTAGGTGTATTTTTTATATCAAGTACAAAAATACTTGTATTATGAAATACACTCAAATCAATAGAATATGTTCTTCACTCAAGTCACTTTAACTTGGTAAGATTATAGTTTTTGTAGTGTACTTACTGCAATGAAAGCAGTTCAATCCTTTACATTTAGTTCTTCTGTTATTATTACTGTTACTGTGGAAAAACTTTCAGAGGTTGTCTGTTATTGATAACACCATTGCTACTTGTTTACTGCTAGTACTACTACTGCTTTTACCTTCCATGAGTTTCAAAGGATGAAAGATTAGGACCAGTGTTATAGCAAGGTGCAATTTAAAATAATATATTTCTTGCTTTAATTGTTAAAAAGTTCTCATTATGGCATCTATAGAAGGAAAACTTCACATGACTGAAACCCACGAATTACTTATAAATATAATGTTCCTAAACTAACAAAAGTTTAAATTAAACTTCCTCTAAGAATCTGTAATGATAATGTGATCAGGCCATGCAACTTTCATCTTAAAACTTTGTGCCACATATCATTTATACGACTAAAACATACTCTTATGAAATGATTGATAAGTAGAAGCAATACTTTTTTTTTTATAGGTTAGCAGCTCGATGAAGACAGTGTTGTGACAAATAGCTACGACTGACAGAGCATTTATATTGTGGAAGTGGAGCGATGTCATTTAAACTTTTCTACAAAGCTGTCATTAAACATGTTTGAGGAAAACACATCACATTGAGGATCAAAAGCTATTAACGAACAAAGTCATTGTCTTGGTTCATCTATTTTAAAAAAGTTGAATGTGAAATAAATTACAGTACTATGATTTTCTTGTTTAAATTTCATGACTTCAGGATCAAATGATTGATCCATTTGACTGACTGGCTGGATGCTCACTGTACAAAGCAACATCTAGGTAAGTTAAATGACTTAAATTACATTTTGTATTTCTCTGAGTAGTAAAATTATCCACCAATTGAATAAGTGCACTTGTCTTAATTCAAGCAACATTTGATTTAGTTTGTTATTTTAAGTGCAAAGAGTTGTAAATAAATAATAATAATGCTAATAATGATAATGATGATAATAATAATAATACTTCCTTACACTTGTAATATACTGAAATCATTATTCATTTACACCAGACATGTCAAACTCAAGCCTGGGGGCCAAATTTGGCCTGCGATAAGATCTCACTGGCCAAATATAGGTATATCAAATATGTATCAGAGCTGGCCCGCCGGCAACAGATTATTATTTATTTCTACATTTACATAATTTATTTACAAATGTTGTTATTATTTTATATTATGCTTGTTCTGGATTCAGTGTTTAAGCAAAACTATTTAAAACATTTATTTTAATAAGAAAAGGTTTAACATTATATGTCTCGAAAGAAGAGAAAACATGCAGATGTTGTTGAAATTTTTCAATAAATATTTTGTTTGGGCCATGACTTACTCCCAGTTTTTAATTTTGGCCCTCTGTGAATTTGAGTTTGACACCCCTGATTTACACCGTACTGGACTGTGGTAAACTACTACTGTAGCCACAGTCGCCTGATGCATACTGATGAAAGCGAGGCCTCCAATCTGCCAATCTGTGCCATTGGTCGCTCCACCACCAATTATTCAAGCACACACATTCACCACTTTCATACTAGGCAATGAAGGTGAAGTGTCTTGCACATCGACAGAACAGAAGCGGCAATCAATCCTCCGACCTTCACCTTGGGGAACCACTCCTCTAGTCGCTACAGAGGTTGGCAGATCGTTTTACTTGTCAAGTCAAACCAACTCAAATCATGACAAAACTTTGTTAATTTAAGTAATCTAAACTTGGCTAAATATTAGTTTTTGCAGTGTAGTTATATTCTCACATATCACCACTAGAGGCTGTCTACATTACTGCAGTCTGATCATGTGTGAGCTTTGACCTGACAGACAAAGACCACAGAGCACAGGTAAGTTTGAACAAGGGCCACGTGGGGGGAGGGGGGAACAAGTTTCATATCTGCCATCTAAAAAAATAATACATAAAAAATAAGAATCTTATATATAGTAGCTTTAAGGATCCCAGAAAACAAACAGCCTCCATGAACCACCCGTCCTTGAAACGAGCACAGAGCATACATAAGCTCGCACATACAAAAGACCTCATATGGAGCTGGATGTACGGCGTATAAACCCATTGTAAATTTTAGCTTGCTAACAATAGCAAAGGGACATGCAAGACAAGTCTAACTAGTGCTTTTCTATTTTAGCTCCAACAGCATGGGAAATGAGCTTTTCACTGTTACAAAGATGGCTGCTCCCCGTGTGCGCCGACACTGCTAATGCCTGTAGGTGTGACGCGTTCCAGGGGAGCCAGGGGGCATCATTAAAAAGTTGAAGAATTATCTACGGATCGCAAAGGCCCGAAATTGTCTCCAGTTCATTTAGTAGTACTTCACAGCACATCTGGTCATGTTTAACCTACTCCGCCGAGCACCCAGAATAATCCACAGGGCGTCTAAAAATGAACTTCAAAGAGGCGGGAGGGATCAGGAAGAAAAAAAGATGTACTTAAAAAATATTGCGAGCAGCGTGATTCAGACAAGCATTTAAGAGTCGAAGTGTAGACGAACAGTATAGTGAAGGAGTTCGCTCAGGATTTTAGACCTTCTGCATTACACAGCACGATCGTCTCAGGTCTTTTGATTTGAATTAGCAGTGAGAACACCACTTCATACTAGTGAAGTACTAAATCAAACGAATTAATTAATCTGCTAACTGAATGTTCACATTGAAACTATTCTTTAATAGATACAATGAAATGTTCTATTTACATAATTCATTCTGGGACTGATTACAAATTAAATAATGCACTGATGATTGACATTTTTATTTCATTATTAAAGATTTTCTGGTTGTGGGTCTGCCACCTGTTTGGCTCCATGGAAATGGCATTCATTTGCCAGGTCATGTTCCACAATATCGCATTAAATGTATCCGTCTAGCCCTATTTCATTACAGGTGTTTACAGTATTTTTTGGACTATAAAGCACACCGGATTATAAGGCATAATATCAATAATGTTGAATTCTCTTGTCTATTTTCATACATAAGTCACACCGGATTATAAGGTGCATTAAGTGAAATAAACAGACGACACTTGGACTGATCCCAGCCCAGGCATCCACGATCCATTGGCAGATCGTGGTGTAATTCCCCAGGTGTTGCCTCCCTGTCTTGGATAATGTGTATTATGAATATGAATGTGGGTGGATAGTTTAATGTTTTATTTTTTATTTTTTCCTACAAGAAGGACATAAGGGCATAAGGCGCACCGAATTATAAGGCACACTGTCGATTTTTGAGAAAATTAAAGGATTTTAAGTGCGCCTTATAGTCTGAAAATCACAATATATTTCTCAAACATCCCTTGAAATCTTGATGTGAGCTGAGTTGTCTCTTCAGAGATTTGACCTGCTACCTGGCCTTGGTTTAATGGAGATGGATGATCAAATTGTTAATTTTGCTGTGAGTTTTTAGGCCTTTTGAGTTCTTCTCTAATCTCCGGGATAAATGTAATTTATAAATTTATTTATAAATGGATTTTACAGTGATTGCAATAAAACTCGGGTTGGTGTCATCATACCTCATCATTTTCAGCCAGCCTCATGTTAAACTAATGGAGATTTTAAGATGAAGAATTTAGTATTCATTCAAAACAGAGTGAGATTATAGTATTTAGAAGTAGTGCCCCAGCAGCTAATCTGGTCCCTTTTTTAAAACATATTTTATGAATATTTTGCACTGCTGCTTCAAACAAGGCAGATTCCCATGGTAACCTGGAGCGCTATAATACTGCTAAAAACATTCATAACATGGCTCTCTTTAAGCCGCCTTTTCCTCTTGTCTTTATGTGTTGAAAATGTATCTTCTGTCAAAGGTACAGACTGTAGATCAGAGCTGTTCGGTCAAGAATTCACACTAGCTTTTGTGTGTTTGTCTGTGTGTGTGTGCGTGCAGATTGCCAGAACAGATGTGGTTCTCTTTTCTTCTCCCTGTGCCCTCTTCTTCACTCTGCCCTCACTGGCACTTCAAAGGGGGCGAGTGGCAGGCGTGGCTATTGGGCTGGAGACATTGCACTCGGGGGCAGATCTGCTTCAATGGTCCACTGATGTCCCACCGAGCCTGGACGGCCACCAACTTTGTTCTTTCAGTTTCTGTTCTTGTTACCGTCTTGTTACCTCGCTCTCTGCAGACACACGCCAGCGCGCTCCTCCCTGTCCCACCGTCTAAGAGTTTGTTCAGCAGATGCCTGTGGAGTTTTTGAGTGTTGTAATGGTCACTTGTTTGAACGGCGGGCCAAAAGGGTGTGAAGGCGAGGGGAAAATGTGTGGTGAGGAAGAATTACTTGATCAAAATACACCTTATGTACTGTAAGTGTGAAGTCTATTTTTATACACGGTTTTGCAGTTTGATATTAACGTGAACACTGTAGCTTACGTGCTTGTCTCCATGGAGGTGTAATAGGCTCTATTCACGCTTGTGTCACAAACCAGGAAGATGTTTGGAAAGATGTGAGGACAACTTCTGGTTTAGTTGCCGACGCTGAACTCACCGACCAACTGTGATAAAACCCATTGAAGTAAATGTCATCAGCGCTGTTTGGAATCATCTTGAATTTGGTGCCTCATCTCTTCTAAAAGTGCGCTCGGAGTTGTGTGTCAGTGGGGAAATAATGAAAACTGAGGTATGGTTGTAGTTGTTGATTAGCCGAACATAACGAAACGCCACAATGACACGTAGATGAAGAAAACTGAGCATTTTCTCACTTTTCCTAGAACAGAGCCTGCCAGAAGTTGTAATCACATCTTTCCAAACATCTTCCTGGTTTGTGACGTTAGCGTGAATAGAGCCTATTGCATTGTCTGGAATGTTCCACAGTTTCGTTTTAAACTGAGCGATCTTGCATTTATTCAGTGGAGCTCAACAGTGACACCCTTCTCCAGTTCCCGAACAAGATTTTCCTTTTATTTTTCCCATAGAGTTTTTGAAAAATTCTGATATTAGGGGGCTGGGTTGTTTTATTCGTACCCGTAGGTAAATTTGTTTCACAGATTTGAGTGGCAGGTCAAACATTTCACATCTCACTCATCCACATCATCATCAGTAAACACGTATAAAACACAGTTAAGACTTCAAAGACATTGCTGAGGCTAATCAGCTGTGTTGTAACCAATATCCATAACACGCTTGTTTTAAGTCCAAAAAATGCTGTTTAAAATGCACGATTTTGCAAAGTGTTTAATAACTTCAAAGTCTATAAAGTCTCAGAAACAGAGGTGGTCATTAGTTACCACGTAGCTGAAAATCCCTGAGCAACCTTTGAAGTTATTTATTTATTTTTTTGTTCTGAGAAAAAAATTCAGTGAAATTTTGTTCCAGAATTGTGAGGTGGGCAGTCACTTTTGAGTTCCATTACAGGTGTTTTGAATGGTATAGAGGAAGAAGAAAAAAGTTCAGTGGAACATTCCAGCCCAGACAGCAACATCTTCATAAAGACAAGATGACAGCGGATCTCCCTTCAGAAAAATTTTTTTACAATTTGTGTTGTAATTATTTTTCTAGTATATAAGATTATATCTGAAAATGCAAGGATTTTGTCCAGTTTTAAATGTGCAGTAGAAACAAACATAGCTTGAACAATTCTAATGTAGCTCCACAGTCTGTCACAGTTTGACAATTTTAGACCTCCATATACCTCCATTACAGTGCAGTACAATATAAAGAATAGAGATAAGGCATACCACACAACTGGTACATGGCTTGGGAATGGACTGAACAGAAGAAAGAAATCCAATTGTCTTTGAAGAATTATCCTGCAACATTACATGAAATAAGTGTAAAAACAGTTTGTGCCTTTGCAGCAGATTTCGTTAGAAGGAGTTGTACTTTCTTGGTTTAAGTTGTGTGCTTATGTGGTGCATCGTGTTCTGGGCTCGGAGCTGAGGGAGCGCGGGTCACTGAGAGGCACTGACGGAGGCACAGTGTTTGTACAGAGGGAGGAGGGGCAGGAGGCCAGTCCGGCACCTGCAACTGAAGGGCGAGCACCTGGAGCCCATTCAGGTTGGCTCCTCCTGGACTATGGTGTACAAATTTACAATGTATATTTTCAAATGAAGCTCGCTGGTTGAATTATAATATTGTACTACAATTGGTTAGTTTATAATATTATATATTGTTGAGCCATGGTCACTCCAGGACAGTAGATGGCAGTGTGCAGTTGTTTGATACAAGTTATCAGACAGAAGACAAAGCACATGTTCTGGACTATGGGGTAAGAAATTTGTGACAAAGACAACAAAATTCAGTATTTTATTTTATTTTATTTTTTATTAATTTTCAGTTTAAATTGCAGTACCCTGTAAGAGATAAAAAGTGCAAGTAGTACTCACGTTACATTTACTTGAGTAACTTTTTAAAGAATTATACTTTTCAGAGTAGTTTTCAAGAAACATACTTTTACTCCTACTTGAGTAACATTGAGTGTGTATACATGTACTTGAGTATCCCAGTTAAGATTGAGGTTTTTTTTGAGTATCCTGGTCATGTGTATGTCCATGTAGACGCAGTATCCTGACTGCAGTATCCTGGATATGCCAGTATTCCGGCTATGAGAAATCAGGATACTGTCAATAGGTTTTTCTCAGAGTTTTCAGAATACTGTGACATGTAGACGCAGTATCCTGATTTGTCCAAACTGGTGCTGTACTGAGCATGTGCAAACTAAAGTAACAAAAATGGTAGGAGCAGTTACTTTCCCAAAACAACTCAAACTCCTCCAGGAACACCTACCAGTTATTTTTAAGTAACAATATTTTCTATCTATAAACTAAATAAAGCAGTCTACTGTTTAGTACAACCACCTTCTTTCTTTCCAGGACACTCTGATGGTGCATGTACACAGGGAGATGAGTATCCTGTTTCTCTGAGCGCATGTGAACGCCAGATCAAGATTACTGTCATAACCGGGGTAAGGGTCATAACCAGGATGCCCGTGCGCATGTAAACAGTAACAGTACTCTTACTTAAGCAAAGTTTGGTTGTTGTGTTTCTTGCTCTTCTCCTTCAGATATGAGTTTAGTTTGTCTAATTTTTGTGTCTATCCTTCCTCTATCCTCGTCTATCCAGATTTTGTGCATTATTAAATTTTTTGTTTTGACATTAACTTCAAATTATAAGTCAGATTTTACAACTCAGTTACTCTTTACGTTACTCTTACTTGTGTACTTTTCCCAAATACTTTTTTGATTTTTACTAGAGTAGTTTCCTGGACCACTACTTTGTACTTGAGTAAAATTATTTTGCTCTTGCTTGAGTAAAATTCCTGGCTACCCTACTGACCTCTGAGCACAACCATTATCTCCCGAGACAAAAAACGCACAATTTGCTTTTTAAAACTTAAATCACCTCACTCTAGTTGTAAATTTTGACCTTTTACAAGTCGTGTCTAATAAATTCGCATGACAAAATGCTAGACTCAATTATTTTTGCCATCAAACCTTGGTGTGTGTGTTTGTGTGTGTATGTGTGTGTATGTGTGTGTATGGGGGTGTATGTGTGTGTGTGTGTATGTGCATAAAACTTAGGCTATCCACTTTATTTCCAGAACTCTATACTCCTGGGACTCGGTGGAAATGTCCCAGTGGAACAAGCTGACAGCCTGAGTCCTCATTCAGAGCAGATTGCAATGAAAAGTTGTTCAAAAGTGCAGATCAGCGAAAAAGCCCATTTTTAGGTTTTTGTTTTAGGAGGTAAAAAGTTACACTGCTCCAACACAGGCAGGAGTGATCGATGAGAAAACACTTAAATTAGGAAAGATACAAATAAGGAAGGTTCTTAGGTGCGGAGTAGACATAAGTTCAACGTACTTTTAGTAGTACATGTCGTGCAGAAGTAATGTTTTGTTTCTTACTTTTTCCTATTTTAATTTGGCTAGTATTTCAGTGGAAAAAACGAGGAATAGCCTTTTGGCCTCCGTCTTAAATTGGGCACTACTACGAAAGAGTAGTATTAGACTTTGTAAAGTTAGCAGTTCTTGTAGTGCCAGAAAAGACAGAGAGGTGGTAAATCTTCTACAGAAAATGTAGTAGAAGTAGTAATGGTTAGTAGTAGTATTGCAGTAGTAGCTGTAGTTGCTGTAGTAGTAGTTGTAGTAGTAGCTGTAGTTGCTGTAGTAGTAGTTGTAGTAGTAGCTGTAGTTGTAGGAGTAGTTGTTGTAGTTGTGGTAGTAGTTGTAGTAGTTGTAGTAGCTGTAGTAGTAGTAGTAGTAGTAGTAGTAGTAGTGGTAGCAGCTATAGTAGTAGTAGTAGTGTAGTAGCTGTAGTAGTAGTAGTAGTAGTAGTAGTAGTGGTAGCAGCTGTAGTAGTAGTAGTAGTAGTAGTAGTAGTAGTTGTAGTAGCTGTAGTAGCAGTAGTAGTAGTAGTCATAGTAGCAGCTATAGTTGTAGTAGTAGCAGCAGCAGTTATAGTTGTAGTAGTAGTAGTAGTAGCAGCTGTTGTAGTTGTAGTAATTGTAGTAGTAGTTGTAGTAGTAGTAGTAGCAGCTATAGTACTAGTAGTAGTTGTAGTAGTAGTAGTAGCAGCTATAGTACTAGTAGTAGTAGTAGTAGTAGTAGTAGTAGTAGTAGTAGTAGTAGCAGCTATAGTACTAGTAGTAGTAGTAGTAGTAGTAGTAGCAGCAGCTATAGTACTAGTAGTAGTAGTAGTAGTAGTAGTAGTAGCAGCAGCTATAGTACTAGTAGTAGTAGTAGTAGTAGTAGCAGCAGCTATAGTACTAGTAGTAGTAGTAGTAGTAGTAGTAGCAGCAGCTATAGTACTAGTAGTAGTAGTAGTAGCAGCTATAGTACTAGTAGTAGTAGTAGTAGCAGCTATAGTACTAGTAGTAGTAGTAGTAGCAGCTATAGTACTAGTAGTCGTAGTAGTAGTAGCAGCTATAGTACTAGTAGTAGTAGTAGCTATATTTGTAGTAGTAATATTAGTAGCTCTAGGTGTAGTAGTTGTAGTGATTGTAGTAGTTGTTGTAGTAGTTGTAGTATTATGATGCAGTACAAGCACCAGTTGCAGAAATAGTGATAGTTTTAATACAGTACAGTTACAGTTACAGTATTAACAGTGCTAGTATTTACAGGACAGAATATATGATACCTGAGAGTAACATTAGCACAGTTTTAGCTGATTCTTTTCTTTCGATACAAATAGTTCAGTTCAAGTTTTCCTGATCCCGCGGTTGCTCTTAGTGTAATGGCCATTATTCATAATCATATTCCCCAAAGTCTTTTTACATTGTCTGAGAAGGACAAAACTGTATCGTATTTTGCTGAGTATAGTTCTTTCTCAGTCTCCGCTTCAGCTTAGATGAGTTCTATTTTTTCCCTGTGATAAAATATGTCAGAATAATGGAGTTGTTCTTCCTTTTGATTAATTAAATTTCCACACCTTCATAATTAAACAGCTCAGAAGAGTCCCCCTCAGCGACAGGATCTTTGTGATAATGAGAACAAAATGTTAAACTATAGGTAAGTCTGAAGGAAGTGTTAAAACTCAATGTCTTCATTTGCACTTAAAGCCTGTGTGAAAAAGTCCTGCAGGTTTAACAAGGTAAATATATTAGGCAAAACAGGTAAGCATCTCACAATCATAAAAATACTCTTACTAGAAAAACACAGAGGAAGTTGTGAATTGAATTACTTATTGCATGAATTTACCTCCACAATATAGGAACAATATTGCACTATTTTCTGATTTAATGTATGTTATAATGTTGTTTCTTCATCCAAAACATACCCGGAGTAATGTTTAGTTTCATTCACACATCTTTAACACACAAACCCTGCATATTTACGCTGAGTTTTTCCCTTAAACAGAAAACAGGAAGTGCTCGACTGTTTTTTGAAACCCCATAAACCTTCATTAGAGTCTTTTGGAACATTTTTCCCTTGGAATTGCCAATCTTTACTGAACTAAAGGTAAAAAGGTAGCTGTCACAAACTAGAACACAGCATTTTGAGCTTTGGAGATGTACAGACTAATAAAATAAATAACAAAACACAACTCCAGGTCTGTTTTTGATGAGGAAACAACATTCTAACATGGCTAAAAACTCACAAGATTTAGCGAAATGTAGTTACTTTCTCCAGCTTTTTTCTAAAAACATAAAAAACAGACAAATTGAACAGTAGTTTTGTTTTTGTTTTTTATATAAAAATAATAAAAATAATTTGTATATAAATTTGTATTCAGTATTATTGTTTAAAGTATTAAAAATATATAATAATAATAATAATAATAATATCATCATTATTGTTATTATCATCATTATCATTTATTATTATTATTATTATTATTATTATTATTATTACATTTTTTATCTAATGCCATCCACAGAAACATTGCTGGATCATGCTGAATCTATAAAAAATTCAGCTGAGCCACAATACACTATACGAAACTATACTGTACTTTACGTTCATCTTTTATCTCTTTTAAAATGGTTTTCCAGTGTCCTATAAATTTTGAATGGTGTTTCTAGAAAGATATGATCCAGTTATTTATTTATGGCCTTCTATAGTGCTACGGTTTCAGGACAGGGAATAAAACATGTTTTGCGTCCGGCCTATCCTCTCCTTTTACTACTCAAACACAGTAGTCTGTTTTGGACATCTGTTTCCTTAATGGTGATGGCTGTGCAGTGGAATTTCCTCCCATTTGGCGTGTGCTTAATGCTCACCTGTCTCTCTGATTATCTCCAGGCTCTGTTCATTTGAGGACAGGAGTTGGCTTGTTTTGTGGGCTACATGACAGGCTGTTTAAAGACTATATTTACTTAAACTGCATTTGACAGGTTCCATGTTGTTTTTTCATTATTATCATTGCCTTGTTTGGTGATAGCATCTGTAGTAAATATTCGTCATCATTTTATTTTACGCCAGTCAAGCGTCAGTTTGTGAAGAAAAGTTGAATCTTTCTGTGTGTGTCATCATTTCTTTTCAAAATTTATGGGTAAAATACACTCAAAAAACAACATTTTCTGACAATTTAAGCCTTTATTTAACGTATTATGTTGTCAAAAATGTTCATTTGTCAGCTAATAACTACTGTATTGATACTTTGCAGTGACGTCACGCTGGGGGGGGGTTCTACATGTATCTCGATTGGTGGTAAGTTCAGCAGTTACCATGGTGACACAATGCAGAAAAAGATTTAAACACATTTTCAGGAGTCTGCGATGAATACAAGCGCTCCTGGTCCTCTTTAGATGTTTGATTTGCCACAAAAAAAGGTGAGAGTGACTAAGGGAAAAACTGTTGTCTAATCCTTGCTGTTGGCTAGTTTCTGACTGTAATTTTATTCAAAAGAGACTTGTTTAACAGCACAAATCAGCTCACCTGTTCCAACCAAGTCAGCTCTTTCTGGCGTGGTACAGACTGTGTTAAAATAAAGATCAGTTTATGTGTAATTTGAGTGACAGACTTTCAAACAGAGTAGTGCTTTCAGCTAGCTTCACACCCCCAGGGAATACTGCAAAGTATCAATAGTGTAATTCATTGTTTCCCAAAGACTGGGACATGACCTTCAGGTGGGTTGCAAGAGATTTTTTTTTTGGATCGCCTTGTCACGATGTCCATGTAGTTTGAAATTTTAAGACATGTTTTATATAATTTCTAATCTTTTTGTAATTATTTTATTGACAATTTTGTTTCAATATTTCTGGTGGAATTGAAGGTTGAAAAGAAAAAGAAACGGGGTACATTTAATGTCCAAATAGGCGACTTATGGATCCTTTTATTGCTGGTTCAGTTACTGTTTTTCACTGTTTAAAACTTGAGTAATACTAATTGTTCAGAGAGACACGATCATTCAGTCAACATTAAAATATCCTCATTAATGTTCAATAATGGTCAAATCCACCTTTATTTTGTGATATATGAATAATGTTTATTGACTTGGGTCTCGAAGGTTTGTGACTTTTAAAATTTGGGTCCCAAGAAAAAAAAAAAAGAAGGGAAACACAGGTATAATTTGACAAGTTATGGCCCTTGTTTACTTACTTACGTTTGCTTGGTAACAGTTATGGATTTACCTTTATGCATGTCATTTCTGCTGCTTGTGCCTAAACATCAAGTAAAATGATAAATACGTTGAGCATATTTACTTTAATGTATAGTCTAACCTGTCATATGCCCTTTAAAAAGAAGAAATACTGTTTATTTTTAGTTCTACAAGCCATCATGTCCCCTTTGTTCCCTCTTTATCCTGTAAGACCTTCACAAACCCTCACATCAGCAAGTATATGGTGTTAGTAGAAAAAGTAGCTATAGCAATGAGATGCAGGGAGTAGAAAGTTGCATTGTAGGCTGTCTGTCTAATCCAAGCGCCTCTGCATGCAAATCGCGGCCAAGACCCGCAAGGCTTTCTTATTACCACTGACTAGAATACACTAGCAGTACGATCATTACTTACAGTTCAATGTATAATACAGTGGATGTGAGGACTTATATCGCAAAGTGAAGATTGGAAAAAAAGGAAAAAAGAAAGTGAAACATTAAAATATTCTTTGTTTGGATCAGACTACTGTCATATACTAATCCTGGGAGGGGATTGTGGACGGCCCCGTGCATAATACAGGTTTTTGTTCTCGTAAGTAGCATGCTGATGGTTATGCGCGATCACAAATAAAGAGTTGTCTGATTTAAGTAGGAGATGAGATGGAGGGATGAAGAAGGATGGGAGGATTGGCCCTAACTGCTAACTGGCCGTTCAGCATTATAGCGTACATCCATATTACTTTTAGATACTCGGAGTGATCTTGATATTTATATAGTAATGGGATTCAGTGATCTTCTCTGTCGGCTGTATTTTTATATTCATTACTTTGCATGTTTCATTTGGTACTGCATAATGTTACTAAAAATTCTAACTTGATTTCAATACTAGGGAATAGACTTGATACTCAATACCGATTCCACAATGATAGTAAAAAAAACAAAAAAACAATGCTTATTTAGACAATAGAATGTAATTTTCAACATTAAATAGTACTTTATTTTATATTACCATGAGGTCTTATATCTGTGTAATCCCTCAGTCACTCAAGTGTATTCCAATGTGGTCCATGGGTGTACACCAGAGTCCTACAGCCGTACCCAACAGGTACCTGCAAATAGTTGCTGAAACGAGTAGATTTTAACGTTCTGGAATTTTACTGGTGGGTATGTGGGTGGGTAGTGATTACACATGGACGAGTCAGGTGAATGAAATGAATGCCAAATGGGAGAAAAATACCTGACGTGCATCCAGGGTGTCTGTTGTCCTGAAAACAAGTGATATTTCCTGGTATTTTCTCAGAACGATGGACCAGACTGAGAGAAACTTAAGTATATTTATTACATAAAACCATCAGCAGAGGTGATCAGGTCGGCGGCTGTGCTCTTGGTTTAGTCCTGGTTAAGTCCTGGTTCAGTCCTGGTTTAGACCTGATCCAGTCCTGGTGTAGTCCTGGTGATTGGTTTGGCGGTTGCGGCGTGTACATATTCATACTAATAACACTGGTTTATTTAGTCCTTGTATTTATTTATAATCTGCCACTGACACGGTGTAGATTTAGTCTTGGTTTAGTCCTGGTTCTGTCCTGGACTATTGGGCTGACCCCGATTTATCATGGTCATGGGTGGGTAACGGGTAAAATGTTAACAGGTCTGGGCGGGTGTGGATTTAATGGATATAATCACGGGCTAAGAGGCGGGTGTGGTGTTGTACTGCTCGGGTGCGGGTCTCCAAAAATGGACTCGTGCAAAGCTCTGGCGTACACTAATCTATGTGGTCTTAAACTAGTTCTAATACAGCTCAAGATCAAAACCTGTTCAGGAAAGGTTCATTTCTGTTGTGTTGATGTGACTTTCTTTAGTATCAATACTTCAACTGAGTATCTAGCTTCAGTACTAGTTTTAGTGTTGTTTCGCATCTGATTTTCAATACTTTTGCCAACCCTAATACTGTCTTTGGACTTGATTCTCCGTGTGATCACCATTCAATTTATTCAGACTTGGGACCTTAATAATCTGTATTCATTCATTCATTCATAAATTATAGTTATCTCTTTAACCATTCAAATGAATTCACTATCTCTTCTTTGTTCTATAATTTCAGCTGTGGATCCCAACCCAACTTCGTCCATCCTCACCAGAGCCGCAAAAACATCAGGTAATTCAACCTTTCTTAAATCTTCTTTAAAGTGCACAGCCAAAATCCCTACCTCTGTAAGTACAAAGTTTATCTATTCTGGGTAGTGAACTCAATATCTTTTCAAATACAAGCTAGGACCTGTACTTTGTGTTTCTTTAATTGTATACCCTTTTATTGGTCTTTAAAAGGTTTAACTGTATCTGTATTAAAATGTTGTGATTGGCTGAGTGGGGTCACATGGCAGGGCAGGCGAGTCGGAGCATAGTGAAAGCGGGGTCAAACTGCGCACATCTTCTCGTCTGAAAAACCTTCCAGAGCAGAACCGACTGAGCGGGAATCTCTGAGGGCCTTACACCGAGATATGAATCCACGGTGAAAATGAGAGGCGACCTTTGACCCCGACGGTGCGAGAGCTGAGCACGTTTGGGTTTCCAATTCACCAGAGCTGATTTAGCCAGCCCTGAGCAGCGAGGAGAGGGCCGATTGGTTTGGGACACAGTTTGTCCAATACAGATTCTTCTTTCCTGTAAGTTTTCCCATCTGGGGTCAACGGGGCAACGATTTTAGCCGGGAGTGTGCGGTGATTGCATATTGGGTTTGCAGTGGCTGGTCTTTTCTATGCAGTGTATATATCCATTTATACACAGTGGGGCTAAACGTTCATATCATTTGGACAGTAGAGGGAGATTTTAAGTATAAGAAAAGCACTAAAATCCTATGCAACGTTTCACCTGCTTGTCTCCAGGGATATGCAATCACTTTACCTACATTTAAGGACCTACTATATATTCTGATCTATGTTATAGTGTTGTTTGTTCATCACAAACCGAAAAAGGTCTGTTCTACCTCCACTGTGTTTTTAAACACCATACGCCTTCACTAGAATCATTAGGTAAGGTCAAATCTGACTGTTAACACAAAAACTAGAGTTACATGACATCACAAGGTGGAACAGAGCATTGTAAGCTTTGGAGATGTAGACAGTAGGGATGTAACAATAACCAAAATATCATGATATCGTATCATCAAAGTTCTCACAATAATATCATCACAATGTATCGAATTACAAGTCTCTTTGCTTAAAATAAGAGTTATGGTGCAGCAATAGCTTAAAAAAAGTCAGAGGGAACTACATAGACCATGATCCTTTGCTCTATTTCAGTGCAAACTACATGAAGAAATAACAGTTCTAAGCACTTTTAAGTCTTAGTTCTTTGTCTTTTTTTTTTTCTTAAGTCTTGTCAAGGCATTTTAAGAGGAAAAAGAAGCGTATTCACAATTTTGTAAGCCTCCACAAAATACCGCAATAAATATCGTACCGTGAGATTCATACCGTGATGATATCGTATCGTGAGACTTGGATATCATTACACCCCTAGTAGACAGACCAATAATAAAGGGTTACTCAAACACATGTGAATTAAACAAAACACAACTCCAGCTCTAGGTATGTTTTTGAGGAAGTGATGACTTTATAACATGACTTAAAGCTGACTAGAGTCATTTTATAATATGGGACCTTTAAATGCTGTACTGTGGAACATTGTATCTCCATGGTGACAAGCAGTTTACACCACTAAGCATAGTTACAGGTCATATCTGTGGAGAACAGAATGCATTTTTGAGCAATAAAAACACAATTTCTAATATTCTGCTATGAGCTGTTTAATCTGACAATAAGCAAGTACATGACAAATTTGCATTTAAATCTTTGAAAGTGATCTGTTGTCATTCACAAAGCTCAAAATGAGGTACCTGTAATTCAGTGTCATAATATTCAAGGTGAAAAATGCTTCCACTTGAGCATTTACTACAGAAAAGTGTAATGACAGTTAGCTCTAGTTCATTTCACAGCTGTCCCTTCAGCACCATGGACAGCGACCGTGACTGCCATAGTGATCCATGGGCGTGTGCCAGTCTAAGTGATTTTATACTTGTTTTGATACATCTTAAGATCATTCTGGTTCATTTCTGTCATGTTGATGTGACTTTTTAGTATTAATTCTTTTTTTAAATGAGTATCTAGTTTTGATTCTACTTTTAGTATTGATTAGTATATATTTTGACCGCCCTAGTGAAATTGAATGTTCATTTGTGTCTTAATTTTATGGTGAAACTTAGTTATCTCTTTACCCATTCAAATAAATTCGTTCTCTAGCTCATTTCATAGCTCTCACTTCAGCACCATGGACAGCGGCATACTTCTTTTTCTGTTTACAATCAGTATGTGTTCTAAACTCTCACTAAAATCTAAATGCTTATTGTGAACATCTGTGATCTGACACTTTTTCAGTAGATTCAGAAGGCTGCACAGTGAGACTTCATGTAGTTTGGTGTTTTTGATGCTTACCTGTTTGATGATGTTTCACTATATCCCAGGGTAAAAGTGACAGAATCATAGTGTGCATGTGCCTGTTTTTCCGGCTTTAAAAGAATCCACATCCACTCGCTCGGTAGTTTCCATACTGGCATTATCTGCATATAACACCTTTTTTCTTATATGCATTTTTATTTTTTGGGCAATTTTTATGTCCATTTTAGCGTGACTGTTTAATTTAAGTAGAAATATGGGTGAAAATGTGTCAAAAATACAAATAAAATTGAAATTTAAATAGTTTTTTGTACAATAGTAGCAGTTTATTTGTAATTTTTTAAGGTTTAGGTGTAAAAGACACAAAATTTTAGAAAGAGCAGTTTTGTGTAGCTGGTGGTAATCTTTATTTCTTGCTAAACTATTTCAATGTACATGTATTTATTTGTTAATAATGAATCATTTTTAAAAATCATCTTCCCATAACCACTGAATATGATTATGTCTGCAGCTGTAATAAATCGCAGTTCAAGTTTCTTCAGTGTATAATGTCCATGATAAGATAAATAAACTAGTCCATATTATACAGTATTAGCAAAGCAATAAGGCACAAATTATGCAAATTATAAAAATCATTTATATTACATTTATTTTTCTATCTAGAACTGTTCTCTCCAACATTTGATAATCATTGCTGCATTTTCATGTTTAATCATTTACAAGAGGAGATTTCAGAACCTTGGACAGGGCATTTGTGTCTACGTGAGAATTGTTGGCATGGAAACCAGTTTTATTTCACCTTTACACCTTTACAAGAAATTAAACAGAACTCAACCTGTAAATTGAATAATAAATAATTGCATATGTTTCTTGCATTCTCTTTGGTCAATTTAAGCCTTGTTACAGGTACAGTATGTAACTTTCTTGAAGTGGCACGTTAAATGATTCATTGGATAAGTTAAACTCATACTTCAGAACATTCTCCATGGGGGTGAACACATTTTAATGGCATACTGTGAAAGATTATAGTAAACACTATTTAGGTAATAGAATGTGATTTTCAACATTAAATAACTGTACTTTCCTTTAAAGTACAATGTGGTGTTATAGCTATGTAATCCCTCAGTCGTCCAGGTATGTTCTGATACAGTTCAAGCTCATTCTAAGGCTGTTTAGGATTCATTTCTGTCCTGTGAACATGACTTCTTTTAGTATCGATACCTGATGAGTGTCTTGTTTTAGTTTTGGATTTTCAATACAGTTGTTCCTCACTATAACATGACCACGCTGTTTCATAGATTTTTTTGTGTGCAATTTTGCATATGTATATAAATTTTTTCAGCTTGTGAACGTGCATTGTGTTCCTCCCCCTGTGTTCTGATTGGCTAAGAGACTGTAGACCATTGTCAATCAGTCTCCTCCGTGCCGTGTCTCCTGTACAGTACAGAATGCATTCATCTTGCCAAATTTACATAAATGTTTGATCACCAGCAGTGTGATTCTGAAGTGCTGTATGTTTGCAAGTTTTCTCTCCGACAAAACCCACAATGTCGACGAAACGTTCTGCACTGACAAGGGCGCCTGCAGTCGCACCCAAAAGGCAGAGGTAGATGCAAACCATCACACAAAAAGTTGGACTTCTGGACATGCTGAAGGAAGGTAGAAGTTGAAGTTATGCAGTGCCATTACAGAATAAATTAATCTTTGGTTTGTTACATAAAGAAGGAGGAAGATAGCATCAGGACAACAGCAGCAATAAGTTTTAAGAAGGATGCAAAAAGGGTTGTAACTGTCCTGTGTGAGAAAAGTGTATAAAGTGTGTGGTGAGAGGCTTTACAGCCTTAAAACAGATATAATAATAAAGCTGACTACTTCGCGGATTTTGCCTATTGCGGGTTATTTTTAGACCGTAACCCCCGCGATAAACAAGGGACCACTGTCCTTTTGTTTTAACAACCATAGTGGAGATGCAAGTCTGCTCAGAGTAAGGACAGTTTGTTTTTTAGTGCAATAAACACAACTTACAAAACAAACATGTATTTTTGGCTAAAACTTACCTAGTGTGGCTTTAATACCCCTCACATATTAAAAAACATCTGGACAAAATAAAAAGCATCCACACACAATTTTTCTCAAATGGAACCACTTGAGTCTCTGTTTTTGTAAATGACCACTTGAGCGCAGCATTTTATTACGCTTTTTGATTGCTGATTTTTACATACATTTGTCTGCTATTGTACACGGTGAGTTTATGCGAGGTTGGCAGTGAAAAGATGCAAGCGCACTATGGAAAATAAATGATGAATAAAGCTAAGAAAAGGTTTAAAATTAATATGCAGAGCTTGGAGGCAGCCCGCAATCACTGCTCAGAAACACACCCTCCCCTCTAGGTACCCCTTCTTGCATTTAGAAAGTGCACAGTTAATTGTACCCAAAATAAGGACTTGCGGATGTACAGAATAAATACATAATCCTAAACAGCTGCAATTACACTAGCCTAGAGAAAGTTTTCGTAACAATGCTTCTCCCCAAATGCTTATAATATACAGTACTTATAAAAGCTGTAATGGAGCACTCTGCCCAAGGAGGTAGGATGCCATTAGCGTCTTTCCAGCCAAGACGGAAATGTTCTCCAGACATCTGCCAAGTCTATATAAGCGTTTTACTTGCAATTGCTGCCACTTCGGATGTCAATGTATTTCTCCAATTAAAACAAACGAAACACAAACTTTTTTTAAGTATCATTAAAGGTGCAAAATTGACTCTTGTAAGCTTTAAGCCATGTTAAAATGTTGTTAACTCATCAAAAACAGACCTGGAGGGAGATAAAAATGCTCTGTTATGTAGTGGTATATTTCAGGTTAACAGCTACCGTTTATCTTTTAGTTCAGTAGAGCATTGTTTCCCAAAGACTGGGTCATGAGGTGGATCAAAAGAGATTTTTTGTGGGTTGCCTTGTCATGATCTGCATGTCGGTCTGCAATATTCAGCTCTGCCCATATGCCTGATATGTGTGTTGCATTTTCCACCTGCATCCCGGACTGGAACGTGCTACAAAACCCCAAACAGGCCCATCTATCTGATTAGAAATGTTGAAATGTTAAGACATGTTTTGTATCATTTCTAATCTTTTTGTAATTATTTTATTGACTATTGTGTTCCAGTATTGCTGATTCAGTTGAATGTTGAAAAGAAAAAGAAATAGGCTACATTTAATGTCCAAATAGGCGACTTATGGATCCTTTTATTGCTGGTTCAATTACTGTTTTTTATTGTTTAAAACTTAAGTAAAACTAATTGTTCAGAGAGATGCAATCACTCAGTCAACAATAAAATATCCTCATTAATGTTCAATAATGGTCAAATCCACCTTTATTTTGTGATAATGTCCATTGACTTGGATGACGAAAGTTTGTGACTTTAAAACTATGGGTCCCCAGACAAAAAGTTTGGGAAACACTGCGGGAGAGACTGGCAATTCCAAGGCTGAAATAATGCAGTTGATTCTATTGAATGTGTATGGAGTTTAAAAACACAGTGGAGCCCTTCCTGTATTACATCATAAGGTGGAACAGAGTGTTTTCTTTTTGAGACAAGAACTCCTCCTGAATAAGAAGCAGGGTTTGTGTGTTAAACATGTGTGAATGAAATAAAACACAACTCCAGGTCTGTTTTTAATGAGGAAACAACATTATAACTTACAGTAGATCAGAAAACAGTGTAACATAGGCCCTTTAAATACAACTTGGACATTTCTTACTTTACTTGCTTGTGTGAATGTCTGTGGAATTGTACATAATGTGAGACTGAAATAAGTGGGGAAAAAAATAATATAAAAGGTGCTCTGAACAACTTTTCTGGTGGAGTTTTTTATGCCTTTTTCATGAAGATATTACCAGTTTGCATAGAAAGTTACACAATATGGCATGAAACTTATCTATGTTATATTTCTTCAATTATATGTGTTTTCTATTGCTAAAAATAAGTACATAGTTGCCCTTGTAGTACTTGTCTCCATGGAGATAGATGGTTTTATTCCATACTGTGGAACATTCTGCGCAAAAAAACAAAACAAAACTAAAAAACATTTCAATCAAAAATAGAAGGTTTTATCCTACGTATGTTACATTGTACAACTTTAATGTACTGAGAGAACAATATATAACTATTATAGGACTGAATGTCAAATAAGATTGGTCCCTCTGTCTGAGTAATAGGAGAAGACGTGTGTTATAATGTTCTATCTCCTAAGGTTGTGCATCTGGGGCTGTCAGCTTGTTAGTTTTGTTTAGAATGGCTAGTACACCAGCTTCCTCCAGCCAGGATTTGCTTTGCTGATGCTTTTGTAACAACATATGACTGGTAGGAGGCAGGAACCATCTTTTGTGTGCGTGTGTGAGGGGGGAGTGATGGCTGCGCCGCGCCAGGAGGTGACTGGAGGTTGTGCATTTGACAGGTCATTAGCATTTGGATGTGAGCTTTAATTAGAGCTGGGGAAATGCTTGGGAAGAGCTTCATGTGACAGCCTTAACAAAGTTTGAGCTGATGACTGGAGATGATTGACAGAAGATGAGAAACAGCATGGCTACTGTCTATAGCACGAGCCGCACGTATGGTTTTTGAATTTGGCGCCATAGGGGACAACCAGACAGCCGTGACACTAACACTATTCACTTATTCATTCATAAAAGGGCCCATAATGATCTATGTTATACTGTTTCCTCATCACAAACATATCTGGAGTTGTGTTTTGTTTCATTCACACTTTTTTAACACACAAAGCCTATATGTTTAGTCTGTCAAACAAAAAACACTCTCTCACAACCTTCTGATGTCATGAGTTAATACAGGAAGTGCTCCACTGTGTTTTTAAACTCCATACACCTTCATAAATATAATTTCGATAATTTCAACCCTGGAATTGCCAATATACTGATCTTAAGATAAAAGATAGCCATGACATCACAAGGTGGAATAGAGCATTTTGAGCTTCGGAGATAACGTAATAATAAAGGGTTACTTAGACGTGTGAATGAAACAAAGTACAGGATTGTTGATGACAAAACAGGATTAAAGATCACAAAAGTACATTTTTCCTACTACAGGACCATTAAATTGGCAGGCTGGCGTCACCTATGTCCTCCGCTCAATTTAAATTTCTCAATTTCTCCTACGACTACGTCAGAAATTGGAATACACTAGACGATTCGCAAAAATCCTGGAAGTGCGAGTTCGAGCACCAGCCAATCAGCGAAGAGCCATACATTCTGTGTTGGCAGCGATTCCAGAGATTGATGATTTAAAGATGGAACAAAGAGAATTTTTGGTGAATTTTATCAAGGGGAAAGATGTTATTGCCCTTCTTCCTACAGGATTTGGGAAAAGCTTCATATACCAGTTAGCCCTGTTAGTGGAGCATTACATACGTCATGACCAAATAGCAGCGATTGGTTAAATAAAAAAAAGTCGAATGAATAAATTCTAATACTGCGAAGTCAGACGGTTTCTACGAAGTGAAACCGGCTGATGAATCAGGCTACCATTAAACCAAAATAAAGCTTAAACAAAGACTTGTACATGATGGAACTGGGTTAGGGAATACATTAATTTGTTTTCCTGCTGTGAAACATATCTAAACTTCACACAATGATTTCTAAAGCTGAGTTACATACATTTGTATCCTCGAGACTAGACTATTGTCACAGTCTTTTTACCTGTCTGACCAAGAAGGAACTCACCCTGGCTGCAGATGGTCCAAAACTCTGCTGCAAGCCTTCTGACCCGCACCAGTAGGAGAGCGAATATCACTCCCGTCGTAAAATCCTTACACTGGCTCCCTGTTCTTTTTCATGTCCACTTTAGGATCCTGGTGCTGACCTTTAAAGCCCTACATCGCCAGGCTCCTGCTTAAATCACAGATCTGATGAAGCCGTACACCTCTGCCCGTAGCCTGAGGTCCACCAGCCAAAACCTGCTAATGGTTCCTCGGACAAGTTTTAAAACGCAAGGCGATAGATCCTTTCACGCTGTCTCCCCTAAACTCTGGAATGAACTGTCTCCTTACCTACGCTGTCTAGATAGTGTAGATGCTTTTAAAAAGTAACGAAAAACCTCTCTTTGAACAAGCATTCCCGCCCCCTCAGGTTTAGAGCTGCTATGATTTTATTTTATTATGAATGTATCTTATCCTGTTTTTATCTTATGCATTTGAAGCACTTTGTGACCTGTGTCTGTGAAAAGCGCTATATAAACTTTACTTACTTAGTTATCTGTAACTAAAACACAGACATTATTCATTTACTTTTTAGCCATTTAGAATGGTTTTTTTTTTTTATTAGAAAGATTAAAAACTAAAGATTATTCTAGGAAATACTGGACATTTGGTGGCATTACAAACAAAAGCTGAGAGCGCTTGTTTCTGAAATGTGATATTTGGTTCATATCCTGGGACCGGATAAGATAAGCAACAATTTTGACAGCTCTTAATACACAGTAAATTGAAAATAGATTATGAGTATTAATGCAGGCCTATTAAACAAAGTTGACTGTTTAGAGCTTTTAAACATGTTGTTATTGTTTCCACTCACCATTTACTCACCCGATTTTTAGTTGACAGTTGTATTTGGAGTGATTCTCGCATGTTTGAACGATATTTAATCACTTAATTTCATGGCATATTGTCGATCAACCCCTGTTTTCACCGCCATGAGCATACACCCACTGCTCTCTACTTACTTCATTTTCCAGTTTTATTTTCTTAATCTGTAATACGCCCAGGATTCGGCAGCGTCGTGTAGTTATTTTGGTACAAATGAAAAAAAAAATCTTCTTCTCGCTTGTGTGATGTGCCGCTATCCAGCATGTGGCGCTTTGTTGTGATTGAACGTGGAAGTCAGTGTACTTTTTTCTTTTATCAGATTGTTTTAGATAAATATTGTAATTTAAAATGTGCAAATTATAACAGAATGATCCACGGGTGTCCATAGATTATAACTAAATCGCAGACACAAGCACAATAAGTCTTCTTTAGCATGGAAAAATTGATTTAAAAAGAATATGAAAGTAAAATTTGAACACTATTCCAACTGCACTAATGAATGAACAATTTTATTTTCATTTATTGAACTTTTTTTTTGTAAAGGTAAATGTCTAAGGTGGAGCAAAATGTAGTTGCTCACAGCCATTTGCGCACGTACTGAAATCACACATGTATTCCAGTGGCAAGGTTAGGCAATTACAAATTATTGCACCTTTTAAACACAATGATTAGTTATAAGAAGCCCCCGTTCAAATAAAGCACAATGTAAATGGACAATAGAGATCCAATAAAATCCAACGGTGTCAAAGCTGGGGGCGCGGGGAGCTCATAACTTCGGCAGTGACTTTAAAGGAGGGCTTGTGTTTTGTAATGAGAGATGTAATATAGGTGATGAAATGGAGACCCCACAGGCTGAATCCAGAACGAGCAGGAATAAAACGCAATGATTACAATGCCGCGGGCTTTACTCATCATGCAATATCCTCAAATACAGCAGAAATCGCAGAGTTTACAGTCGCTCTAGTCTAAAAACAGGTATGAGAGCTAAAACTGTGACAACTGCGATAGGATTTGTATTGATTTTTTTGTGTAAGTCAAATAAAAATAAATAAATACATAAAATAATAATAATAAATATAAAAATACAATGTAGAAACTGTCAAATCAACGCAATATTTAATCTTTTTCTTTCATCAAAATGCATTACTATCTTTGTTTTCAAATGATCTTTTTTTTTTTCATAGACTAACAGAATAACATCTCATTTTGGAGGCTGTAATGTATCTATGGGTTAGTACTGTTGCCATAGAAATTAACAATAAAAAGCTAAATATTCTATCTTTTAAATATACAGTATGTAACTTTACCTGCTTAATTCCATGAAAACAGAAAGCTAAAACCATACTGAACATACCGAGAGATAAGTTTAATGCCATACTGCGCAAGATTAAACCCAAAGGAACAACATCTCCATGGAAACGAGCAATTCAAGGCCTTCCTCCAGATCAAATAAGTCAGGTTTATGGAGATGCAAGCCTGTTAAGAGTAAGAATGCAGTTTTATGTGTCTTGATTTTTTGTTGTTTTGTTTTGTGTTTTCCTTTTTCTTCAGTTGCAAAAAAGAAGAAAAGGAATACAGTGTGTTTTGGTTAAAAAGTTACATGTTGTGGTTTTAAGACATAAAAAAAAAACCAAACAACTCCTCATCATGGCATCCACATGATGATAAGGTATTTTGATGAAAGCCCTCGAGACGGAGAAGCATTAGGGTTGATGTTTCTCTCTATGTACCTGTAGTGTCGTCTCTAAATCCAGAGCATTTTCACGTACACAATGGGATTCTTTCTTGTGAGTAGATTTACGTTCACACATGGTGGCCCAGACTGAATTAGACATGGAGAATGAGATGTTTTGTTACTTGCTATTATGGTGGCATTATGCGGATTGCTGGATCTTCCCCACTGGGCGTAATGCTGGAGACAGAGCGAGAGAGAGAGGGGAAAACCTGCCAAAAACAGCTGCCTGGCCACATAACAGACTCCGCCGGAATATTTAGGACAGAGGAAGTAGCCTGGGCACAGAGATGGAGGCAAATTGGACTAAATAAGTCTTGATGGGTTTTGGCTTTCAAACATCTCAGCCCCAAAGATATCACACAAGAAATATGAGGCAGATTGGAGATAAACAAGTATTGCAATTTGGGTCACTACAACTTTTATGCCTAAATTAATTCTTGGCTTTCAAGTGATGTTGTCATAGAAATTAGCAATTTAAAATTAAATACGATAGATTTTCAATAGTAAAAATGTGTGTTTTTCAAACGCTTTGAGAAAAAAAAGAAGAAGTATAGCAGTTTTTGTCTTAACTTTTGAGCATGTTTATGGTGTGTTTGATTATCCATCCGACTCGGAAGTCTGAGAACGTTGCCGAGCGACACTCACTAACACACCCACACCCATTTTCCTCGGAAGGCACAACTCGGAAGACCTCAGAGGAGACCGAGCAAGGTTTCCCAGATAGAATCCGAGATGGCTGCATACAGTGTCACTTGTGGTATGTACTGTTTTCATTGTGTTTGGATGCTTTGGTGGTTTAAATGAAAATTTCAGTCACTTGTATTACTGCAATACCTTACAGGATCTGTATCACTGCCTGTGGGTTTGGGAGTCGGTGTCAAACATGTTTTTAGCCCATTTCCTGCTAGCTGGCGTGCCAAAATGATCGACTATCGCGTGACACCAATGCTTTCACTTCACTGATATTGAATTATACTATTTATACTGAATTCTTCCTCGAGGTTGTGTAATTGAAGCACAGATTTATTTTGGAGTATCTGATCCTAAGCAGCAACAGTTTTCCAATTAGCCTCCATGTTTTTCTCCGCGTCGGACACACAAAATGGTTGGAGCGTGGACGTGACGTCATATCCGAGATCCAAGTGGGAGACGGATGGATAAATGAACACAGCATAATCCATGGCTTTCCAGCAATGTTACTATACTAATCAACAATTCAAAACAAAACATTATATATTTTCAGTAGTAAAATGTCCTCAAAATGGTGTCAATAAGGGAGACTGTAATAAACAAGTATTTCAGTTTGGTCAGTATGATGTTTGTGCCCATTAATCAGAAGCTTAGTTGTTGGAATCTATCAACTAGAAGCCATTACTGCTATTGTGTTCTTGGGCAAGATTCTGCACCAGACATAACATTTATATAATTTTTCTCCTCTATATATTTATTTTTATGAATTATTTTTGTTACCCCATCTTTTTACTCATGTTTCTTCTACTTCTGAAATACTATACTGTATATTTTAAACTTACAAAATAGAAACACACTTGAGTACAATATTTGGCTTCTTGATCCACTTATTTAAATGTACAAAGATGATGTTTTTTCTTTTTTTTTTTTTTTTTCAGAGAAGACTAAAATTTCAAGTGTCCATTTTTCCTCTTATAAATGTTACATGTTTGTGCACAACATTGGGGCTTTTAAGTTTGAAAACCAGTGGCTTTTAAACTGCTAAATTTGTTCTCTGAATATGAATTACTGTTCAAGCAGACAGCTGTGGTTTCTCTCCTTCTTAGCCTCCTCATCTTATTCCCTTAACCATTTGGAGCCAGATGAATTCAGCTTAGTCCGACTATTGATTTCTTCTCATTTAGCTTTATTACATAATTATCTTTATGCACGATCAGCACACTCATGTTTAGTTGAATCCCACTTCGGAATTTGAATTTGCTTAGAACAAGAGACAGTTTGTTTGCGGACGTTTGTGATTCACGGCACGTCGGGACAGACAACAAGCGGAATGTTTAAACTCAAATGGTCCCGTCGCATTTTCTGTGACTTCGGTGAGGTGAACAAATTAACAAGCACTTAAGCTCCCACAGTCCAACATAAGTACAATAACATAACTACTGCAGTGTTCGGTTCACTATTTTATTACTTGCGATAGAGTCAGAGTTAAGTACAAATTGTATCCTATATTGCCAATTATGTTCATTTGCCATTTATTGCTCCAGCTTTTACTGCCATGTTTCACTTGGTTATCTCGGACTCATAAGGTTATTCTTGCACCTAATTTGCTTGCAATAGCAGTAGTTTAGGATAAAGGCTATAAAAGAGGAATTCTATGTAAAACTCTTCTTATCGGGACAATAATTTGACGTAGATTGTAAACTAAATGCTATTTTTTGTCTCTAAATTTGCCTGTAAAACATTCTCCACACTCTCAACTCAAACATACTTAATATGATCAGGGTCTTCATCTAGTGGTGTCACCTGCTTGTCTTCATGAAACTATATAATTATAATGCCATGCTGTGAAAAATTCCATGCAAATCTGTAAAATCTCCAGAAAAAGTAGCATAGTGCATTTAAAGGTCCAATATTATGCTAAATTAACTCTTGTGATCTTTAAGTCATGTTAGAATGTTATCTCATCAAAAACATACTTGAAGTTGTGCTTACTTTCATGTTTAAGTTACCCATTATTATTAGTCTTTCTACATACCCAAAGCTGAAATTGCGCCACTCGACCTTGAGCTTGAGCTGGTGCGACCTCGTGCCACCGGCCAATCAGAGAAGATGTCAAACTAGTCGTGCCTGTCTGGGTCCCTTTTGTGGTACAGCACAACAGTAAACAAAGCGATCGAGATGGATGTAGACAAAGCCAGACATTCTGTGTTGGCAACAATTCCCGAGATCGAGGATTTAAAGTCGGAACAAAGAGAATATTTGGTGATTTTTTTCAAGAGGAATGATCAAATAGTAGCGATTGGTTAAATAAAAAAGTACCTGCCTACTGTTGAGCGAATAAATCCTAATGCTGTGAGGTCAGATGGTTTCCACGAAGTGAAACCAACTGATGAATCAGGCTACCTTGAGATGTCATGCAGTGGTTGTTTCCAAGTTAATCTCTACTGAACAAAAGCTAAAGGCAGCTATTGACAATTCCAGATCTGAAATGATCCAAATGATTCTAGTGAAGGTGTATGGAGTTTAACAAAACAGCACTGCCTGTAATACCACATGACATCACAAGGTGGAACAATGTTTTCTGAAGAAGAATTCAGCTTCAGTTTGCAGGGTTTGGGTGTTAAACATGTGTGAATGAAACAAAACACAACTACGGGTATGTTTTTGATGAGGAAACTATTATAACATGGATGAGAAAATAAGATAATATAGACCCTTTAAATAAAAAAGTAAATCATGTTAAAACATTTTTCAAGTTTACCACACGTTGTTGGAAAAAGACTTGCGCAGGAGACATGATTACAGGCAAAATGAAGAGGATTTCATGAGTAAACTTGTAATACCATGGCTTTTGTTAGACACACGCAAAGAACTATGGTTTGGGCTGGTGCAAATTCTGCCTCTTTTCTTCCCCTGACTTTGTAGAAATAGTGTTCTTGGTGGAAATTGGCACTCTGTCTCAGCGAGATTGGGTATGAGTTTGATTATTCCGGAGTTCTGCATTTATATGATCAACAGCTCCTCAGAAAAAGGCCAGACAGTATTTCTTTCATGATTACAACCGTCATGGCTGCCGTGAATGATAATCACTATTCAAGGTGAGGGTGCTCTGTTTGAGGAATAGACTGAGTAGGCACTTTTAAGTTCTAAATAAGTGATCTGAGCTGGGAAGTTACTGCTCATAAGTTTTATGTAACTACATTTTGTTTGCATTTTTCATAGAAAGTTCAATTACGTTATTTTCTGCAACTAAATGGTAAATGTGCACATTTATATAGAGCTTTTCTACCCTTAAGGCGCTCAAAGAAAAGAACTGCTCACCTATTCACAGACGTTCAAACGCACAGTACTCAGACTCTGGGGGCGAGGCGGGTTAATTGTCATGCCCAAGGACACAACAGTATTCTTCTGTGGCGGCTCGAATTGCAACGCCAAACTGTGGGCGATCTGAACACTAAACGAATGATGTTTATGTCTGGATTAGGACTTGAACCGGCAACCTTGGGATCAGTGGACAAGCACTCGCACCATATCAAAGTACTGGTAATTAAATTTCTGTGTCACTTTTTTGGATCAGTCAATCATTCATTTTGGAGGTAGAAGTACACTGACTGATGTGGATATTTTTATGGCTGATACCGGTTGTTTCGAATCCAGAGCATCTTATGGTTTAAAAGCTCTGCCGATAATTTTGGGTCGATATGTAGGGCTGATTTATTTTATTTTCCATAAATGATGTAATGTAAATTAAAAAAAAAAAAAAAAAAAAACACCCACAGATCATTTTTATTACAAACCCATAAGAGAGTTGTGTAGTCACATTTTCATAACTGTGTTAAAATAAAGCTTTGTGTGTATTTTTTAGGCAGCAGATTGACCAAAACCAAATATTAGCCTGTGCTGGAGATTTAAGGTTGATAGTCGATACGTTAAAAAGTAAAAAATATCTGCCTATCTCTACACTGTTCACATAACAGATCCTAATATACTACAGAAGTGATTTTAACTTTATCTGCCATGTGGTGTTAAAGGCTTTTAATTATTTTGTACTTTTTAAGGGCCTCAGTTTTTTCAACTTTGTATTTGAGACTGGTCCCTACACTGAAGTAGCCTGATTCATCGTGGAAACCATCTGACCTTGCAGTATTAGAATTTGTTCGCTTGACGGTAGGCGGGTACTTGTTTTCATTTAACCAATCGCTGCTATTTGGTCATGACATATGTAATGTGAAGCTAACGGGGCTAACAAAACCCATAGGAAGAAGGGCAATAACGTCTTTCCCCTTGTTAAAATTCACCAAACATTCTCTTTGTTCCAACTTTAAATCCTCGATCTCGGGAATCGTTGTCAACACAGAATGTATTGCTCTTTGTTGACTGACTGGTGCCCGAACTCGCACTTCCAGGTTTTTTGAGAACCATCTAGTGTATTCTGATTCCTGACCTAGTTGTTGTAGAGAAACGAAATTGAGTGGAGGCTCTAGGTTGCACAGAAGGACAAAGGGCAATTTTGTACAATCTCTGTTCATCCAAGTAGCACTCCTGCCGCCTAAAGTTTTGCATACTCTAGATGTGGTCAGTAAAGAGTCTTGGCAATACAATAATTGAATCAACCACTGCTTAGAAAGCCAGTGTATTCACCTATAACCCATTAGATTCACTTTCTACTATGTTAGGAAAAGGATTCTGGCATGCATTGCATTCTTCAAACACATTTTCTATTGCTAGCAGCTTGTGAGAAGTGCTTTCTTCTAACAAAAGACACGTATGATATAGTTTTGTTATATTTTGGGACTCGACTCTTTGGCACATCCATTTTTCACACCCACTTGAGCACCAAGGCTTATGGATTTATCAGTGAGGAAAACGGCGGGTGGGAGTAGGTAAAGAGAAGTCTGCGTTGCACAAAGCCTCCTTGTATCCAGCAGGTTTTGTGTTGGGGCACCTCAGCTGTGAGCCGTGCCAGTCTGGACGGGAGGGGTGGAGGGATGAGGGACGGGAGGGGGTGGGGGAGGGAGGTATGTGACTGTGATGTTGTTTAGACTGTAGATTTGCCTCAAGGGAAGTCAACATGCTGTACAATGCATAACTAATGAGCTTTAAGTGAGTGCGCCTCCGGGCTGACAACGCGATCGCATATGCAGTGTTAAACAGCAAACATGACGCTGTGCACTTCTCACGCAGGACCACTTAGGGACAGTGCTGGAATAAAGCAGGCACAATACTAGTACACAGGAGTGAATTAGTTGAGTTAAATAACCCTAAGTGGTTTGAGTGGTAACCCAATTTTAACCCAAGTTTTTAAAACTGCCAGTGTGGGGAATGTTTCACTGTTTGATATTAAACCTTTCTACTAAGGGTGTAACAATAACCGAAATATCGTGATATAGTATCGAGCAAATATGTCAAATTACAAGTGTCTTTGCTTAAATTAAGAGTTATGGTGCAGTAATAGCTAAAAAAGACAGAAGGAACTACATAGACCATGATCCTTTGCTCAATTTCAGTGTAGACTACAACAATTCTAAGCACTTTTAAGTTTTAGTTCTTTGGATTAAGTCTTGTCAAGGCATTTTAAGAGGAAAAAGTAGCATATTAACAGTTCTGTTTGCCTCCACAAAATATTGTAATAAATATTGTACTATGAGATGTATATCGTGAAAATATCGTACTGAGAGATTTGGATATTGTTACATCCCTAATCGTGAGTCTCCCCACCATATCATGAGCTTTCAAACAATATCGCAATAAATATCGTACTGTGAGGTTTATACTGTGACAATATCGTATTATGAGACTTAGATATTGTTACACCCCTATTTTCTACCTTCATGGAGATCAAACCAGCCTAAGCTACACTTCAGATCTATGGAGATGCGACCCCCACTCACAGTCAGAATGCCTGTTTTTTAGGTCTTTGTGGGCAATAAAACTACCTGCAATTGAATAAATGTATGGTAGAACTGTTTAATGTCATATTGTGGAACATTCTAAGCAAGGCACAGAAACAAGAAGGTGATGAACCCGCAACCAGAAAAGTTACACAATGCACCTTTAAGCCTAGTTGACAGTTTTTGTTAATAACAGAACAAATATGTCTGCCACCTGCTTGCCTTCATAAGTTTTATATTTTTTTAATTTATTTTTTTTAATGTTCCACAGGATGACATTAAACATATCTTGAATTCGCATAAAAAAATATATATATAGACAAAATGATAGGCTTCTAAATAACAACATTATCAGTGCTGTCTTATTTTATTTTTGTTTAAAGGATGATAAATCCTTTAAATGCAGTTTTTTGTCTCCGCTATGATATCTACTATTATACTTAAAAACATATCGGAATCGGAACTGATGAAGTTGGATCTGTGCATCCCTACTTGAAACACATTTGGCAAAAGGTCTGTTACATGCTTGTCATCTTCATGGAGATGTTTTTTTTAATTTTTTTTCCCTGGAATTTTCCACATTTCGGCAATAAACATATCTATTTCTAAGCAGACAAGCTGATGATGCCAGCAGGCCAAGTTATAAATCAGATCTGTGGCATGGTGACCCTGCTCACAGTAAGCATGTGTTTCAAGTAGGGATGCACTGACCTAACTTGATCAGTTCCAATACCGATTCCGATACTATGTCGTTAAGTATTACTGTGAGCATGGTCACCACGCCACAGATCTGACTGGTAACATGGCCTACTGGCATCACCTGCTTATCTGCTTAGAAGTAGATTTGTTTACTGCCGTAATGTGGAAAATTCCAGGGGAAAAAAGCAAGTAGCATGGAGATGGAGCATGTAACAGACCTTTTGCTAAAAAAGTGCACCTGTACACAGTTAATTTATCATTCATCATTGGATTTTACAGAGGAGATGACTGAGACATTTTTCTATTTGGAAAATTGTTGGCAATTTTGTTCTGGATTTATGTAAGATGTATGTAACCACCATCCAAACAACTGCGAACAACTTGCCGGGAAAAAAGTAATAATGGCAAGTGAAAATTACAATAATCTGAGAAGGTCTTGTCTGTTTTGTGCCTTGGTGGTGAGAGTTCACTTGAGGCCAAATCAGCCGTATCCAGAGATGCTTTGCACTTTTTCCACCTCCATTACAGAAGCAAAGCAGAAAAACTAGGCCAGTGGTTGGACTATCATCACCTCACCTCAACTCCACACAGGATTTTTCCCATACTCTACAATCGGTACCTGTGCCTCAATATTAATGCTAATGTTTTGAATCAGTTTGGACAGATTAAAGCATATCTTTTTGGTGTATTGGAATTTGTGTACCACCTGCTGGCAATCTCCCCGCTCGCCATTTATTTCTCATTAAATTTATGAACGCTCGAAGAAAATCTGTTTTCTATTCTGCCCATCTGTAATTTCACTCACATGCAATAACGGACTAAAAGAAGTGCTTTCTTGGAAACTTTATCAGTGGTGTCATGTATTATTTCAATACAGTGTTTATTGAAATAATACAATTCTATTTTCACCAATAATGCACAATTACACTGAATAGGTATGCAGATATAAGTACTGTGATGTTCACTTTACTGGTAATAATATAACTGTATGAGGCTCTTTTCTAAATCTCCAAATCTGCCTGAAATCAATACTTTTTCCAGTATATCGAGTAATTTGCTACTTTTGTCACTCGTACACGTTACTGCAATGCCTTTTTTGTAATGTTAGAGCTTATGGATAAGATTCACTTTTTATTGTCAGTGTGTAAATTTGTCCATACTTACATATTTTATTATTGATATTTTGCAGTTTGTGTCAGGTGAACAGATTTTTCTTGAGTTTTTACACTTAAAACTTTTTGTCTGTGTTTGCCAGAGGTGACTTGGACTTGAGTCAGACTTGAGTTAGTATTTTTAGGACTTGAGACTTCACTTGATAAAATGGACTACAACTTGATACTTGACTTGGACTTGAAGGTCACTGACTTGGGACATGACTTGGACTTGAGGCCTGTGACTTGAGAAGACTTGAGAAGCACTTTTAAATCTGAATTCTTTCTATTCTGACAGTTATGAGGAAAAAAAGGAAAAAAAAAGCATTTCTACAACTCTTAACACTTATAAAGTCATAACATATTTGTATATAAGTACAATTTATCTTAAAAGTCATATAAATTGCAAAAATCTAAGATCAAATTTTACTATGGTTTTAAAGACTTGAAATGACTTGAAGCTCAAAGCAGGTGACTTGACTTGGACTTATGGGCCAGTGACTAGAGACTCGACTTGGACTTGCCTGTATTTGACTTGGGACTTGACTCGGACTTGAGGTCAAACACTTGAGACTTACATGAGACTTGCAAAACGACGACTTTGTCCCACCTCTGCTGTTTCCTAACATGTGCATGGCGTCTCGATGGTAATTGCTGAACATCCCACCAACAGAGATTCATGTAGAACACCCCTTTGCATGATGTCACTGCAAAGTATCAATCCACTGCCAACTCCTACTTCCCAAATACTACTACAACTTAACATACTCGCAATTTATTATTTCTAAAACTACATTTCAAACTTTGAGTCGTTCAGAATGTTTGGACACACTTTCTCATCCAGTGTTTTTTTTTTTCTTTCTTTATATTTACAACTTCTATTCTACATTCTATACATAAAGACAACATATTTTGCATATATTGTGAAAAATATGTGGAATTAAGTAGCAAAGGGGAGAAAAAGTATAGTATAGGAGATGTTACTGTAAAGGTCAATGCAAAGTTATCAGACAGATTGAGCCAGGCATAAATACAGAAGCATATAAATAAAAATAGGTCCAGGTAGTTAGCGGCGTAATGAGACAGCTGCATCCAACAGAAATCAATGTGCTCCAGAGACAGTAATCCCTGCTGCTTGCTTAATACTGTTTTAATTAGATGTCCATCAGTCAACTGCTATAACAGCGGCTTTACATACCGTAGATAGGTCTTAGTTAGATGTGAGAAAAAAGGGTACGTTTTGGTTACTCACAACGCCTTTGGGGAAAGAGTTAAGCCTTTGTTAAAAAGCGTAACATACGATCACACGTTTCTTGGTTTAATCATGGTCAGATTTAGTTCTAAGGTTAGTCCTAGTTTATACTTCATTTTGATGTGGTGTGTTTGTGTGTGTAAGTTTGGGTATATCCTAAGACTTATTTAAACTTAGACTTAGACTAACTTCATCCACAAGGGAAATTATTTGGACACAGTAACTCACACATCACAATAATGTAATAACAAAGAGCAAAAATATACATGGTCAAATAAATTCTAAATAAGCAGCAAAACAAATTAAGTAGAAATTACTATTTAAATGACTATAGTTGCAAATTATATTATGGGAATAGCTAGAATGAATTACTTTAACTAATACTGCTACTACAACTGTTTATATTGATATGCGTTCTTTTTAAGTATATTTCATTAACCAGTTTTGTGTGTAGAAATCTCCGACTCACTTTGCTAGAGCAGACCTGGGCGTTGTTCAGCTCCCTGGCCACATACAGCCCTTTGTTAACACTGACCGACCACTTTAAGATAATTTGGAATGACAAAATATACATATTTTAGAATTTTACCTCATTCATGGACTAAAGCTGCATTGTGTTTATTTACATTTATTTTAGATTAAAAATTTATTTTTTTTTTACCTTAACACCAAATGTCACAAATATGCAACAAACTGTTTGGATCAAGTTATAAGCTAAGATAGTGGCTGCATCCCCCCAGTGCTGGTTCGTGCATATGCAGAACCTTCCTAGGAACCTTTAGCAAGCACTTGTTTCTAATTTGCAACATACCCAAATTTTTGTTTATTTATTTATTTTTTGCTATACTCAAATTAATAATCTCAACTTAATTTACCATCTACTTAAAGGCAATAACACACATTTATTTATTTATTAATTTTTATTTTTTTATGTAGGCATTAAGGGGTTAAATTACATTTTTTGTAAGGCATCCTCACTTTTTCATTGTTTAGTCATAACATAAACTGTTACCAGTCTTACCAGCTTGTCAAAACATTGCCATTTACTCCTTTTTTAATAAAAAAATACAATTAATATTATGCAGAATTGAGTTAAGCATTTTGGCCTGGCCCTCCACAATATTTTCTGTTTCTCATGTGGCCCCATGGAAAAAAAAATACTTGCCCACCTATGTGCTAGAGTGTGCCCTCTTCTAGTACCACTACAACTACTACCATGGCAACTAATACTTTGTTTTACTTTGTCCTTAATAGTATTGCTAGAACAACACGTTCTGGTCCCACTAAAACTACTGCCTGTACCAAATTCAGGCGTGAACACAAGCTTGTGTCTAATCAGCCGTAGTGCATTTGTGTTTATGAATACCAGCACTTCTGGAGCAACAGTAAGAGTGTGGCAGCTCTCAGTAGTCATTAACATTGATTTTTCCAGGAGGGGCCCCACTCTTCTCTCTCTCTCCCCCTTCCTCTGCTTCTCCAATCACCGCTCTCCTGTGTACAAATAATCATATTTCCACTCTCACGGTTTGGCTCCACCCTGGGCCTTCCTGTGGCGTGAAAGACGGCGGCCATTAATCGGGGGCGTCCGGACACACCGCACACACATGCATTATATATATATTGATCCTAGTCTTAACCATAGTCATCACTAACCTTAACCTAAACCCTAAGATTAACTTAACCTGTTTTGTCTAATTTTACTTAAAGGTGCTCCTACCTGCTTGTCTCCATGGAGATGTTATCGCTTTCCCTGGAATATTCCATGGTACGATATTAAACATATAACATTTATTAATTGGCAGTGTTTTTATTGCTCAAAAATACAATAATTCCTGAATACCCTTGTGACAGGTTTAATCTATATCCATTAATCTAGCATCCAGTGAGCTACCTTAGCTAGAAAATGAAAATGCCAGAGAGCTACTCATCTTTTAACCAGGCTGGTGCCACCTAGTGCCTCTGCTTGATTTCATTTCATTTGGAATACACGAGACTTAAAAAAAACAACAAAAAAACAGAAGTGCGAGTTTGGGCACCAGCCAATCAGTGAACAGCCATACATTCTGTGTTGGCAGCGATTCCCGAGATTGAGGATTTAAAGCCGGAACAAAGAGAATGTTTGGTGAATTTTATCAAAGGGGAAAGACGTTATTACCCTTCATCCTACGGGATTTGGGAAAAGCTTATTAAACCAATTAGCCCCGTTACGTCACGACCAAATAGCAGCAATTGGTTAAATTAAAAAAATACCCGCCTACCATCGAGTGAACAAATTCTAATGCTGCAAGGTCGGACGGTTTCCACGAAGTGAAACCAGCTGATGAATCAGGCTGCTCATTTTAAGCGATCACAAGAAATTGAGTCAATATAAGAGGGCAAGCATTAGATGTTGTACAGTTAGTTAGATGCCTTTAAAACATAAAACCATTATCCATTTTTTAGTGCACAAAGTTCAAAATAACACTTTTACAATTGTAATGAATCAAATTTGAGTTATTCAGTATAATACGTAATTCAGAAATCCTTTGGTGAGCTACTTATAACGGGATGGACAGCTACTGGAAGCTTCCGAGCTACAGGCTGGAGACCCCTGTTCTAGACACACCAGTTCATGGAGACAAGCAGGTGGCAGACCTTCTACTAGAAATGTTGCGCAGTGCATCTTTAATCTTAACTTATCCCTAAATCAGGATTTTCATTTAATGATTAGATCTTGTCTTATTCTGCCTAAAAACTGCTGACCCTGTAGTTCAGATCTGTACAAACATGTTCTGAAATGTGATTCTTGGACGAGGATATTTCAGTACTTTCGGTCAGTTCTTTTGAAATATGAACTTGGAGCTGAATCCAAATCGCAAATCAAACCGCATTCCAAATTTCCCCCCAAATCGTTCACCGCAACAAACGATTTACTTCACGGGGACTTGACTTTTGTCCCCATAAGAGAGACAGGCCCCATAAAGCCAATGTGTATACAGCTTCTAATCCCCGCCAAGTGACAAATACTCGCTCGCACACGCTTCATCCCCTGACCGAAGAATACCTATGTCGATGAGAATCTCAGGTAAGTTACGAGCCAGACTGCTGCAGTGTCCAATTAACTAACAGACCCAATGGCAGCCGGCCGCCACCTCCTTGCTATCTGTCACCCAACTGCCACGCTGCACTTAAAGCTCGCTGTGGTTTCCCTCTCTTCCATCTGCTACAAGCACGAGTTATGTGATGTCAAAAGGAAATGGGAAAAAACAAAAATAAGTCTGTTTTCTATGAATATATCAGACAGAAGTAGAATATTTTAGACAACCCCTGCCCTAGGTATTTTTTAGTATCAGTATTGGCAGTGGTAGTAACAATTGGTGGCAAAGGTAAAAGTTGTAAGCACAAAATGAAATAGTTTTGTACTTTTATTTAAGCCCCTGGCAATCTAGGATCTAATTCACAGAGAAAATGTACCCTGCGTTTACAATATTATAAAATGCTCCACTTATATGAATAATTAATCTACTTAAAATATATTTATTCTGTCCTTACATTCATAATCCATTTTTGTTCTTAATTTCTACACAGACGATCATTTATATCGAATGAACAGGCACTAGACAACAGCCTTGAACATCCACTGTTTCGCTTTCATTTGACTATAAGCTCTCCAACGTGACACACTAGAGCATATGGTTATTTAATATTACATTGATTCATTGGAGGTGAATGAAACCCTGGAGTCAAGTGGGTTCACCCTCTTTCAAAGCGTATTATAAATAGATGACAGGCTTATCACGATATCAATTTTTGAAGTGTGATATATTGCTACAAAGATATATACTGAGGCTATGTTTATATGATGACGGTCTGAACAAAAGATGCAAAAGTGGCGTCGCATGTTCACTTTTTATTCCGCGTTTAGACGAGGAGACGTTTTTGGGAGGAAACCTACGTGCATACGGTGATGCAAAAGTGTGTGGAATTCGATTGGGTAAACATGCCAGACAGCTAGGTGGTGATGTTAGGTGGTGATGTATGTGATGTAAGCGTGTACGCGATTTGAGCAGATCTGACCAGGGTTTTGCGTCTTGGGCAGTGTAGACGAAAACGCTACAGCAAAGCATATTCAACTGTTCCACTCTAGAGGGTGGTTTCAGATTTTTGCATTTTGAAGCCCCAAAAACGGCATCACCGTCTAAACGAAAGGCACTTCTGATCTGTAATATTTTGTCGTTTTTACCCGCAAGCGTTCTCGTGTAAACAGGCCCCGAAACTAGGGATGGGCATGATTAGTCGATTAATTGATAATTGGTCATTAAGAATTTCATCGATTATGTTCATTTTAATCAACAAACCAATTGTAGGTTGCTGTACGTAGTGTAGGGTGGCCAAACGTCCGTGTCCGGGGACAAACAGGGGTCCGTACTTGTAGCTCTCTGCACTCAGAAGGAACGAACAGACACAGACAGTCAGTCAGTCTGCAACGTGTCGAAGCGCAAATGTATATTTAATGAGGACTTGTACAAGAAATTCAACACTTTCCGTTCCGGTCGGGACAAGTGAGAGGTCATGTGCACAGTGTACAAAGCAGCACATATGTTTCAGTGTCCAGTGGGAAAAAGCTCACCAGGACACCGAAAACATGAAAAAGCTTTGCCAGGTGAGAGTAGCGCAATGTTGATGACAAGTCCCCACCTCCCTCCCCCCGTACGGTGTCCTGGTTTTGACAAACGCAAATATGGTCACACTAACCTGTATTCCACTGAGCAGTGCTGCATCAGTGCACAAGGGCTGTTTTTTTTCTTCGCTTAGTTTATGCAAATTAGCCATGCAGTTTTAAGTTTCGTTTCTGTGAGAGTTGCGCAAAACTGCATTAAACACATTATAATGTCAAACGGGCTGATGTGGCTCTAGAGTGGTTGCAGTTTATATGTCGTAAAGTTGAATTTATTTATGCAGATTAGTAGTGCAGATAGTAATAATAATGATGATCATTTTAATATAAAAAACGTTAATGATTAATCGATAATCGATCGTTAAGTCTCCCGACGATCGATTAAGAAAATTTCATCGAATGCCCATCCCTACCCGTAACTACTTTATGCCACTGCTACAATAACAACAATGCAAGATAATCCCAGTAAACCATTTGAAAATAGTCAGTATCATCACAAATCTCAAGTCAAGTTCAAATTTTACTGTATTAGAACAAAAATGTACACATGATAAATCTTGAGCCCCAAAATACATTACCCCAGTTTTCGTATATTGAAAGTCCTAGATGTGCATATATAATTGTGTTGTATGGGAGATTTTGGAGGGGATGAGGTAGTAACACAGACATTGTCATTGGCAGGATATCATTGATCGAGGAGAGCTGGCTGTGTAACTGAAGCGATACAGAGGGGAGCTGGGAGAATGCTTTTTCATTGTCTCACCGTGTGGCCAGAGACTATTTGTCTGCTGGACAAACCCACACAGCAGTAACCACTCACTACACAATGGCCTTTAAAGACATACTACTACAAATGGTGTCACGATACTACAATTTCAAACTCTATTTCGTTACTAAATGCTGATTCTGATACTACAATAATACTAAAAACGCTCTCTTTAGACAGTAGAATATGATTTTCAGCCTTAAATAATAGTACTTTCTTATATTATCGTATGCTCTTATATCTGATTAATTTCTCAATTGTCCAGGTAAGTTTCATAGTGGTCCATGAGCATATACTTTGTGTTCTTATACTTGCTATGATACAGCTCAAGATCATTCTAAAGTTATTCAGGAAAGGTACATTTCTGTCCTGTGAATGTGACTTTTGTAGTATTGATACCTGCTCAAATGAGTATCTACTTTCATTACTAGTTTTAGTATTGATTAGAGTCTGATTTTCGATACTTTTGACAACCCTAACTACTACAATACTATATTTACTGTATATCTTTCACTTTATCTGGAAACATTTGTAGAAAAAGGATAAAATTATGCACTACGCTACATGTTTTAAAGAGCTTGAATGTTGTTAAGATCTGTGTTTTTTTGTAGTTTGCAGATTGGAAGTTCATTTTCTATTCTCAACGCATTTGGTTATAAATGAAATTCATGTTATTGTTCATTGTGTCTATGGCTTGCAGTTAATGAAATCAAATTAAGTATCTCTTATGAATAGTGATAAGTATGGTAAATGGAAAAAACAATATTGCAGTCATTACAATTGACTTTCCTACACTATTCTAATCACTTTGTGTGCAAACTACAGTTTGTGCTAAACAACTACAGTGTCATAATCAATGGTAATAGCAGAATGACTAATTGGATGAGTGTTTGTCTTTGTTTTATATATATGTATATAATTTTAAATGCTTTGCAGCTGTTCAGGAACAAGGTTTTGTCTTCTCAAATTTGTAGTCCTTTCTTTTCCCAGCTGTTTTTATTTAGATCTCAACAACTGTTCAGATTTTATAACTGAATAATGCACACAATCTGACACAGCCAGTGTACGATAGTCATTTTTTGTTTGTTTTGTTCTTTCACATCGCCAACAAAAATATTCAATGCAATTCCACCAAGCTGTACATTCTAGCAAAGAAACTACAATGATTAGTCTCACTGTTGATACTTTGCAGTGACATCGCACTGGGGGTGTTCTACATGTAACTCTAATGGTTCAGCAGCTACCATAGAGACACAATGCACACATGAACAAACCCAAAAAAGTGACTCAAAAAAGATTTAAGATCATTTAAAAACATAGAAAAAAAAGGATTTAAACAGCACATTTTCCGGAGCCATGGTGTTCCATTTACAACAAAAAAGGTGAGAGTGACTAACTGAAAAACTGCTGCCTAATGCTAGAACCAGCTTGTGATGGTAATATTATTTGTGTGAGACTTGTTTCACAGCACAAATCAGATCACCTGCTGTAATCCCAGAATTTTGTGGTCAGATTGTGACAACTGATTAAAGTCTAACCATCCTCAGAAAGAGCAGTGCCCACAGTTAGCGTGACACCTCTGAAGAATGTTGACGAAATCAGTTGCAAAGTATCAATTATTTCTCAAAGATGTGGCCCCGTTGTTCCCCACTGTTGGCTACAGATGCCCAAAGACACTCGACCTATTCTTGGATTACTGTTTTTACCCAGCGCAGCAGCAGTGGGCCCATTAAAATAACGCCTTTTCCATTTATATCACGGTGGCATTATCGCTAATGACTGTATTAGTTTCAGCCTGTCACTGGGACTAAGAGGCTACATTGATCTCGTGTCATTGTGCTCATAATAGATTTTTTTCTTGCATATATTATCATACAGGGCTCCTCTGGGAGTTGCTTCACATTTTTATCTCTCCTCTTTAAGGAAACTGCACTCGACGCTAATCACAACACTGTCTATCTTGGATTATTGCATGTATTTTTAGCCTTGTATTTATACGCTATTGATTTTATTCAAGATGAATTTCCCGGAAAGTCTCTCTCCATGTTTCTAGATCATCTTTGAAAAATAACGAGACAAGACAAGATCAAGATGAAAGTTCACAATTTTCGCCTCACATTTACAACTTCTCATCATAGCGAACCCTTTTTATCCAATTCAAATGTAAATACACGAGGAAAAAAATCTCCCAACATCATTTCCCTCTTGTCTGCGCAATCTTCTGACAATTTTATTTTGTGAGATCTTGTGTTACAGATTCCTGGCCCACCCCTGGCAATTACGTTTGTGATGGCATAACTTTACACCAGATGTTGTGCAGATTGGTCTATAAAATGTTTACTACTAAAAATAACAATGATAAAAACCTAACCATAACAATGAGAAACATGAACCTGGGGATCTAGATTAAAATCCAATTTGCAGAACCTTGTCATCGTACACTGCAAACATTCAGGGTAAAACTTTACAAGATAATAAAAAGATGGACGATTCTGTTCAGGTTAAAACGCTGACGTCAGCTACATTGATTTATCAAATACACAACTGGTTTATTCTGTATTTGGTTTTGACTTTAGCCCTCCAAGTTGCTTTTTCACCAGACAGAGGGCAAATGAGAGGAAATCTGTGCTTAAGACCAGCCTGTTTTATTTGCACTGTCTCAGCATCAGTGTGAACATGGTGGACATCTCGGTGTTATTGCTAATATAAGTTTGCGTCTCCCACATGATTGAATGACCTGCAGAATGTATGAGCAGCGGATTATAATAATCCATGTGCCTATAGCTGACAGCCACCGGCTTTGATGCTGTTGCCTTCATTAAATCCTATTATTGAGCAGGAAAATGCATTTTCTCTACTTTTGTTCTTTTATTCAGCAGGTCGCGAGTCGCTGTGATACTGCCTCTGAGAACGCACATTATAATATTCATAGGCTGAGTTTTGCATTGCTGCCACTTTACATACTGTGCTCAAAAATAGTCTTCTCTGAGCTAGTCCCAAACCAAGAAAAACTAGTAGGGAGGGCAATATGCCAAAAAATTAGAAATAAAAAAATCGATTGCACAATACAAGCAGTTCAAGTAATGTCATCTGCTGCTTCCAAGATTCACACTTCATTGCGATTGACTCAGAGCTTGACATAGATAGTGGCTGAGGAAATCATAACACGACAATCTCATAAAAGAGCATATTGTCAGAGGATTGGATCACAATTTGATTTCTAACATATTGCATATTGCTCAGCCCTATAGGGGGGGTCATTGGAGCGGCCATCTGTGCAGTTTGTCCTTCTCCCAATCCCTGTATGAGCATCACTGTTGTGCTCTCGAGACCACAGAAGTTACACGCCAGGAGATTTCAAAGATATTCTCCAAACCAACACACAACTGCTAAAGAATTTTGAATTTCCATTTGTCCCTCCTTTTCCCTCGTATTTTCAGAGCTGTGAAGATGGCTGTTTGCGTTTGGTTTTGGATCTCTGCATGCTCGCCGCTATCCTGTCCCAGTCATTATGATGTTTCAGTGCCAGGGAAAATGTGAAAATAAATTAGCTTCCGGCTGCAGACTGTGCCAGTATACCATGGCAGTGCACCTTCAGCGAGCAATGGCAACATCAACATTTAAACACAGATATCAGTAAACACGAAGAATGTAACGATATCCAAATCTCTCTGTACATTATTTTCAAGATATACATGTGACGGTACGATATTTATTGCAATATTTTGTGAAAGCAAACACAATTGTGAACATGCTACTTTTTCCTTTTAAAATGTACTGAAAAGTCTTTGGTTCTGTCATAATCTGAAGAAGATTTAAAAGTGCTTAATAACAATTATTTCTTCGTGGAGTCTGTACTGAAACTGCAAAGGATCATGGTCTATGTAGTTCCCTATATTTTTGTTTAACTTATGCTATACTGAAATCATAGGCGGAGTTTGTGGGGGTCAGGAAGGTCACTGCCCCCCTAGTGGCTGAAATATGTCACAACATTGAGTCTATAATAGGGCCAATACAAATATTTACTTTTAAAAAATGTATAAATGTTTTAAATATGTCAATAAAAGAAAAGTATTGAAATAAATATGAATCCTAGTCTGAACCAGGACTAAGACAGGATTGAACCAAGACTAAAACAGGACTGAACCAGGACTGAACCAGCACTGAACCAGGACTAAGACAGGACTGAACCAGGTCTAAACCAGGACTAATCTTGGACTTGAGAGAGAGAGAGAGAGAGAGAGAGAGAGAGAACCCCGAGCCCGACGGTCTGACCTGACACTCAGTCCTGGTTCAGTTCTGGTTTAGTCCTGTTTTAGTCCTGGTTCAGTCCTTGTCCCCTCATGTCTCAGGTCACTATAGGGCAGTACTGGAGATATCATAAGTCTATGCAGGTTGTTTTCACCATTGCCAATAGCTCCGGTTTGACATTTAAGCTGTAGGCTATTTTATATTTGATATTTTTTTATATCTCACGTAGGGAGAAGTGTCCCATGCCCACTACACCCCAGATCATGTGTGATGCTTTGTGTAGTTTGGCTTTACGGGAGGCTTATGAACAGTACTGTTGTATGTGTAGTAGCATTATAACTATTGTGTGTAATGTCACAGAATAGTTATAATGCACAGCGGTGAGGACAGTAGTAACAATAATAATATTAATGTTACACCAAACCCAACCATTTCTAGTACCCATCCACCTTAGCTCCCATTCACCAAAACATATGTAAAACAGTTTGTATCGTGGTAAAGGACTAAAACGGCAACATTAAGCCCGCCTGCTTGCACTTTGCCTCACTGCGTCAATGAATATTTTATACACTGTCCCTGGAGGTTCATAAACATTACAAGAGCGCGTAAGGCAAGCAAAATGAGAACTGCCAAAAGCTAAAGAGTCGAAGCAAGATTTTCTCTTTTGTGCAGTCTTTCTCAATCTGTGTCCTTTAATTGAATATTTAAGTTAATGAAAGGGACCATCAGATTTGTTAATTATGTTAAAAGCGGGTGCACTGTGTAACTTTTGAGATGTTATTACTTTTCCGGGAATGTTCTACAATATTGGATGACACCTGCAAGCAAGTACTGCCAGGTCAGGTTACAGGTAAGAGCAGTGGAGAGTGGAGAGCTTATCATAAAAATGCAAGTTTTTAAGGGTCTATATTTAGCATTTTCTGATCTATGTTACAATGTTGTTTCCTCATCAAAAAAGACCTTAAGTTTTGTTTAGTTTAGTTTCCTTCACATATGCTTGACATGCAAATCCTGCATATTTAGGTTGAGTTCTTCTCACAATTAGAAAACGGTCCACCTTGTGATGTCATGTGGTAATACAGGAAGTGCACCACAGTGTTTTTAAACTCCATACCCCTTCACTAGACTCGTTCGGATTTTTTCAGCCCTGGAATTTCCAATCTGATTTATTTTATTTTGATTTTCTTGTTTATCAGGTTCTAAAGCAGTGAATAGAATATATTTTAATGTTGGCATAAATATTGGATTTTTATATTATGAAGCCTAACAGTTTTGACTTCAGAAATGTCCATTTTATATCATCAAACATGCACCAGCACGTGCTATATCTAACCCCTCAGACAGGGGGCAGCACTCCTTTCCAGCACCTGCAAATAATGATGTCCAATCTGTGTGTGCTTTGTGCTGACCCTGGCATCCATTTGGCCCCCTCTTTACAATTACCATGAACTACATTTCCCATATGAAATTGTAGAGTGGAGGCTGGCGTTCCATTAGTGCCCCTCTTTTTACCAGAAGGGCCCAGAGTGTCCCCGGGGCTAAGGCCAAACCTCTCCCTGTCCTCTGCAGCCGGTCAGAGAGAGACGCTGTAATCAAGGACCAGGCTGAGTGGACGGGCCCGCTGTGGACTATATCATTATTCATTCACTATAAAACTGTCTATGAGTGAGAGATAGCAAGGGCCAAGAGAGACTCACAGTCAAAATGTTTCACTAGCATCTGTAGGTGGATGCAGTGATTGATAAAATGACGGTGAATACAGTATGTAAGGCTTTAGTTGATTATTGTATTTTTCGGAGTGTAGGTCTCAAGAGCCAAAAAATGTGTAGTGAAGAAGAAAAAATATATATATAAGTCACACCGAACTATAAGTTGCACTTTTTGACCGAAACTTATTTTATAAAATCAGAGACCAGGAACTGAATAGTAATAATAGAATAGAGAACAACAGGCTGTTAATGTCACACATGAACAATTCTTCAGATAACAGAACAACAGATAAACAACAGAACAGAACAAGTTTACTAAACTCTCCATCTCACTCCAAATCATGAAATCCATTGAATTCTTCATCCTTGGTGTCACTTCTGAGCAACTCCGCAACCTCTGGAGGTAAATGGAGCACCGCTTTCTCTTGTGCATAGCTGTCGTCAAACTGGCATCAGTTCCAGTTAGAATTATTCTGGCCTTTCTGAATCCAGACAGGATGGTTTTGAATGTCTGTATGTTTGTTTAAATTTAAAAATTTCAGGGGTACAGAAGTAATGGTGGCTCTTTTTGCAGGAGACATGTGCAGTAGAGCAGTGGTACAGGAGTAATAGGAGTAGCAGATACTGACACACAAGCCTAGAGCCTCTCGCATCTGTCAGTGTGAAAATTTTAATATATAAGTCACACCGGAGTATAAGTTGCAGGACCAGCCAAACCATGAAAAAAAGTTTGACTTATAGTCCGAAAATTACTGTAATCAGTTGATGGTGTCTTAGTTGATCAAAATTTGTATTAGTCGACTAATCATATATGATATCATATATGGAAAGAAAGGAGGTTAGTGAATGAGTTATCTACATTTTTGGTATTTAAAAAGGCAGATTAAACTCAAAAACACAAAAAATCTGAATCTGAGTTTTTATGTACACACACACACAGTTTTTGCATAAACTCCTTTGCAGTTGTAGTTTTATGAGAGCAGTGTAATGGCTATGAGAGCTTTTGTCACACACCCATTTTTACTGGCAGAAGATTTTGATCAAGAATGTTTTTAGTTGACTCAACCCTTATGTGCAAAGGAATTTACATTTCAAATTAACGCTGGGCAATTTGTTGATTTTTCGTTACATAAGATTGCTGTGTTTTTATCTGTTTATTTCATTTTGCAAATCAAAGAATTAACTTCTTATATTCACCATTGATCCTAACCAAGCACAGATATGAACTGCAGACGTAGATGATGTTTTCTTATATTTGACCGCAGACCTCAGTTTATATTACATTTTCTTTCTGATACATCATTTTCTATATTGTCTATTTAATGTATTTATGGGGAACTTTCTTGCACAGAACAAAGGTTAAAACAGGTTTGAGTACATCTCCCCCTGAGTCCACAAAACCTATATATACACCAAATAATTCTTCATAAACTATTCATTACCTTTGCACGCACACATACAGTAGTTGAAGTGGTGCAGTATTGCCAAGCAGACTGACATGGCGTGTAATAATGCAGTTTGTTATGGCCAATATTACGATCAGATGAATTTAATCTCAGTGCAGCAGAATTATATTCGAAGGCCAATTCAAATATACCAGTAGACAATGTAATCCATATCCATAGCTTTACAAATCCCTCAGCGCATTAATTTATCCCATACAGTCTACAAGATTAATAGTAGGCCAGGCCAAGATGTGATAAAGCCAGCAGAATTCATTGTCCCAGTGGCCACCAGGCACACACTCATTTGTATGGTGCTCAATAGTGAAGTACAATGGTTATTGTTAAGAAGGCAGCTCCGATTTCACATGCTCATCCTATGTGATTAGCTTGAGGAGCAAGTGTCTACAGTTATAAGCGCACTGAAAGCATTAAGTCCTGCATTGGCACTTGAGGAAACAGTTGTGAGAGAGGGAGAAGCGAGAAAGTGTGTCATTGCCGACGGCTGTGGAGGTGGATTTGGGGGTGCGAGGCGAAGTGGAGAGGCAGGTGAATAAGAACAATGTGGTCAGTTAGAGAATGGGAGCTACTATTAGATGAAAATCCTAAGTGGTAGGCTCAGTGAATTCATTATAGGTTTTAAAAGATTAGTTTTGCAGGTTTGCATGTGTCATGAGGGTACAGGGATGAGGTATTACTACTAAAAGCTACTCTAATGATTCTGGTTTAATCAGAGCTTTCCTACAATAGTAAATGTATAATATTTGCGCAGATTTTTCTGAATAGTTTTTATCAGTAAACATTTATTATGTTAATGCAAATGTTATTGTGAAATTAAAGGTGCACTGTGTACGTTTTCTGGTGGAGGGTCCGCCATCTGTTTCTTCATCAAGATGTTACACAGTATGGCATTAAATTTATGCATCTTCATAAAGACAAGTTACAGGTCAGATCTGCGGAAAGGGAGCTAACTCACATTACAGATGCATGCTTTTTAAAGTATTTCTGAGTAATAAAAACACCTGTAATTGACATGTACTGTTGATGTAGATGCTATTTTCTTATATTTGAGTGCAGACCTCAGTTTATATTACATTTTCTGACTCACATTACAGATGCATGCTTTTAAAAGTATTTATGAGCAATAAAAACGCCTGTAATTGAATCAGTGCAAGAGATAGATTTTAATGCCATACTGTGGAACATTTATTTATTTATTTAACGAGACAGGTACAGTGCACAGTGTACATTAACCTTAACAGGACAGATGCATTGTACCAGGTTGTTCCAGGTAATTTCCACCTGTCGTCCCTGGCAGGTTAATTGATTGATTGTATTTAACTGACCTTAGCTCTCAGCTATCAGCTATTCTTCCTGGAGATCTATGTAACATGTTTTGGGTTGGACATTCTAGGCAAAGCTATAACATTTTCATGAGACAAAGTTGTAGACCCTCCACCAGAAGATACACATGGCACCTTTTAAAGAAGACATCTTTTTTTCCCCCTGATATAAAATATTAAACAAAAATATATGTAGATCAATATTTTATTTTGTTCATTGTAAATCTCAAGATTGATATAAACCTTGAGCTTGTTCCACAATCTCAAAAAATATATAACTCAAGATAGGAGGTTGTTGAAAGAAGAATGTTTGAATCTAAATAGTCAGTCCATGAACTGGGACACAGGATTACTTAAACATGTATGAATAAATCAAAATACAACTTTACACTGTTATATATAGCTAAAAACTCAAAAATAAAAGTCCAGTTTACATAGACAAGTCAAACTTCCCCACCTGAATACACAATTGTAAAACCGTTGTACTAAATGAGCTAAAAAGACTTCACTCTCTAAAGTAAGCACACTAATTCTCTCACCTCCTTTAAACTCTTCCATCTTTTTGTCCACACCCTGACACCATCACTGTCAGAGCATGTACATCAACACTACATGCGCATAATGTTCTAGGCGTTATGTCCAAATGCGCGCTCGTACCAGATGTAATCCAACCCACGTATCTTTGGCTCTCGAGCTGCATGCCACAGCAAGTCTGGCTTTAGCTGTGAGCTGTGAGCGCTGCTGATGGGAGAATGGCTGTGGGTAAGTGACTGGGTATTGGGCTGTTGTTGAATGTACTTCCTGTTGGGTCAGCCCAGTGTTTAACCCCCAGCTCCTCACTGATTAATGGACTCCTTTGAGACTTAACCTTCCTCTCGCGTACTGACACTGAGCTCTGAGCTTGCACTACACGTTCTCATGGCGGCTATATGGACATGATATAAGGAGGAAGATGTCACTACAGTGTGTCATTAGGAATCTGTGAGAATCTAATATGATTTACTGGGTGATGCTGAGATGTTTTTGTAGCTGATGTTACATAAATGAGCCTTTGTACTTTTACTACCTTTTTACTAGATCTGTGCTTTTGAAGGAGCCAAAAGGAGTTTTGTATGGATAAAAGTAATGGGTGGACCAATACAAAATGTCAGAAGTGAAAATGACTGATTCTCAGGAAAATATCAAAACCTAATTTCTCATCTCTTTAAATCATGTTTCAATCACAAAAACTGGAATATGAACAATATATATTTTTATCTACACATATTTGTATCAGATATGATCGTCTCTTTTAGTCAGGCTGGCACCACCTAGTGCCTCCGCTCAATTTCATTTCTCTCCAGCGACTAGGTCAAGAATCGGAATACATTAGACGGTTCGCAAAAACCCCGTAAGTGCGAGTTCAGGCACCAGCCAATCAGCAAAGAGCCATACATTCTGTGTTGGCAACAATTCCCGAGATCGAGGATTTAAAGCCGGAACAAAGAATGTTCAGTGAATTTTATCAAGGGGAAAGACGTTGTTGCCCTTCTTCCTACAGGATTTGGGAAAAGCTTAATGTACCAGTTAGTCCTGTTAGCGGCGCATTACATACGTCACGACCAAGTAACAGCGATTGGTTAAAAGAAAAAAAGTACCCACCTACTGTTGAGTGAACAAATCCTAACACTGTGAGGTCAGAAGGTTTCTACGAAGGGAAACCGGCTGATGAATCAGGCTAGGTCTCTGTAGGTCTACACTGAGATACAATTCTTCAAAGTCGAGGAGTTTCAATGCAAGTTTTGTATTGGTATCAGATCAAAACAAAAACTACTAACTAAAAGCAAAACTATTTAGAAATTATGAATTGGATATTAGTTGCTCTCTGCTGTTGATTTAAATCCCACTATTCTACTGAGCTATCTGTCCACTTTCTCCTCCATGATTATCTGTTCAGAATAAAACTGTAATGCATCGGTTTGCATTTAAAGTGCCGAAAAATGCTGTTTTGGATACCCAGCGCGCAGTGTGCAAAATACAAATGCACAAAATCCAAGTGAAGGAGCACTTAGCTTTCTTTGGATTCACTGGCTATAATTTACAGAACTGCTCCCCGCAAACAAAAACAGGATTCAGAGAAAAACAGATAAGAATAGAAAGTGTCCCTTTAAGGATAAGTATCAGATGAACTGTTTGCGAGGCAGTTCAAAGGCACAAAAAACAATCTCGCATTCTGAACACGGATCACAGCGGAGAGGGGAATCATTCACGTCGTCGGAGAAAAGGAAAGAAAAGATATGCTGTAAAGCCATAAAATACAATTCATGTGGTGGCGGTCCCTGTGAGGAGCGTGTAATCTCAATGACACACTGGTATAATCCATTTAAAACACTTTGGCTGGGGTCTGGCTGCTCCCACTTCCTCCGCGGGCGAGAGCTGTCGTCTCCATTTCAGATACGTCTCGCTGACTGCCTGCAATTAGTGCCAATGTGCGTTCCGCGGCGTTGTCCACCTGTTCCGGCTGCCACGGGAGCGTGTTGCCGTGGTTATGGTACATGACTGGCAAAGAGGGCTGGGGCGAAGTACTAGAGATTGACCGATATGTGGTTTTTTACAGGCGATGCACTGCAAAAAGTTATACCTAGGTAAGTTTAAATGACTCAAGTTAAGAATATTTAACTTGATTTGACTTAAAGGTGCATTGTGTAACTTTTCAGGTGACCGTCAAATGCTTTTCTCCATGGAGATGTTCTTGCTTTGCCTGGGATGTTTTACAGTATGGCCTTAAACTTTCCGATCATCATGGGAACTAAACCAGGCCAAGTTACTGGTCAGATCTGTGTAGAGGCGACCACGCTCACAGTCAGAATGTTGTTTTTCTAGGTGTTTTTGAGCAATAAATGTCGATGTAGATGTGCTTAATGTCATATTGTGGAATATTCAAAGCAGAACGATGACATAACCGTCGAAACAAGAAGGTCGCCCAAGAGAAAAGTTACACAGTGCACCTTTAAGAAATAAAATTATCTAAGTATAAGTATCTTTTTTGAGTCAGACAACACACATTTTCGTATTTTAAATACAAAAAGGCTTGTACCATTGATAGATCATTTTACTTATTATGTGAAATTTACTCAAATCAAAATTTTCTAATTTTTTTTTTTACCTGGAAAGAAAGATTTAACTTTTTACAGTGTGCTGATACCGATTGTTTAGAGTCCAGAGAAACCCATGGCTGATAAGTGCTGTTGTTATGTTTTGACTGATATGTGTGGCTGATTTTGATTATGTAATTTAAATTTACTATAAACTCAGCCAAGATCTGCCCAATTTCCAATTTCCAGTAGCCGTGACTGACCGGTGGATTAACCAGCCGGAGAAATGCACGGTCTGTTCGTGTCAAAACCGATATGGTGGCTTATGAGTAAACAGAAACAAAATAATAACAACACAGAGGACGGAGGTCAGAGATAAGGTGTGATTAGGTGTTACTGAGTGGTTCTGATGTTAAGATGGAGAATACGATTATGAGCAATTAAGCTGTGAGGGAGCAGAGGTCCAGAGGTGGTGATGGGGTGAAGAGGGAGAGAGCCTTTAATGAGAAATCAATTTTGAAAGGCAAGAGTGGCCATTAATATTAACAAAGAAACGCATATGTTCTCTATTTTTATTTTTTATTTTTTGGATGTGGCTGTTGTTGACCTATATAAGCTTCACTGGACACTGCATTAAAGCTTGTGAACGCAATTCAAAACGTAAAAGGATGAAGTCAGTATTTAGTGTTAGGTGTCACGTTACTAAAATTTCAATCTCGATTTCGATACTAAGGAATACACTAAATACTCAATACCGATTCTGATATCACAATAACAAACAAAACAAAACAATACTTTCTTTAGACAAAAGAAAGGGATTTTCAAGATTAAATAATAGTACTTACTTTTATGTCCCTAAAGCCCTATTCGCACGGGATAAGTACAACCCGGGGACGTCTAGTAATATGCAAATTACTGCCCCACTTCTGTGTTACTTGCAGCACATTCACACTGGATAAGCAAAGTCCAAAATTTTATCTATTTTACTGACATTGACACAAAGATTGAAAGAGAAAAGAACGTGAAAAGAGAAAGAGATAGAAAAAGCATGCAATTACAACAACAAACACTGAGATGCAGATTCGCCGAACGTTTGTGTTTGGTGAAATATAGTAGGTAATTTGCAGCAAAATTTTAACTTTACAAATTATAGACATGGCGCATTTGCACGGGATTAAGATCTCAGGCATCCTCCACAATTATTATAAATCACCAAAGGTTCACAGGTCGTACTAATCCCATGCGCAAGTCGTACAGGTAATACAACTTGTGGTCCATGGGCACATACTAGTCTATGTGGTTCTTGTTGTTCAATACCTGCTCAAATGAGTACCATATTTTCCGGGCTATTAGACGTCCTCTTAAGCCTCCAACCCCATCAAAAAACGACTGCCCGCCTCGCAATTCAGAATGCCCTATACACGAATCCACTCGGGTGTCCCAGCACGACTTCAGTAAATTACAAAGCCGCACCACCCGCAGCGCACGCAAACACGCACGGAGCAGACAGCGACCGCGCAGCGAAAAACACCCACATCCACACTCATCACTCCACGCCGACAAGGAACGGAACAAAGGAACGAACCGAAAAAGCGACTGCAATGTGCCACTCTGACCCACAACTGAACAACTGAGTCACTGTGAACACGCCAACAATCCAGACGTCCCAGACAGCACCCTCCCTACACGCCACAACTGAACAAAGCCTAGAGTCACCGTGAACGCGACAAACAAAGTCCCACTGACCCATCCAACTGTTGTGTTTGGTCTGGTGCAGTTTATTTGTGAAAAAAGTTTGAAAATAGATCATTCAATGACAGTGTGCCTTATAATCCAGAGCGCCTAACAGCCCGGAAAATACGGTATTCAGTTTCAATACTAGTTTTAGTATCAATTAGTATCTGAATTTCAATGTTTTTGACAACCCTATCAGTGTTGTAAATTAAACTTTTCCTTCTTTTTGCTCTCACAAACCCTTTGGCACGTCACTAGTATTGACTTTGCATAATTTTTTTATAAGCAACTGATAAAAAACTATCACATAAAGACACAATGTTCCACACACAGTTCTGGCAGACAATGTTGATTTTACAGTATAAAGGGGAAACAACTAACAGGAATAAATAATGAAAGTGGAGGAAGAAATTTATCAAACTATCACAAGCTAATAATCTATCTCTAAACATGAGAACCTGTTCTGTGACCTGACCCCTAAGCCATCTTGTTGCATGAAACGCGATTGGCTGTGCTGAGGCCAGGAGCAGAATTTGATTGGCTCACAGGAAGCAGACTAGAGACTGGATGGAGGAGAGAGTTCCTGGTTTAATTTATCTTGCAGCTTCATTAGCGAGTGAGGCAGAGGTGAAGTGCAATGCTATTCCACAGACATGTAATCGGTCTGGAGAGGTGCTTTCTCTCATCTGGCGCCTGGCTGCTCCCACTCTTCAACAGCCCCGACCCACCCACCCAACCTGACTCTGCAATGAGCTCAGAGTAATGGTGTCGCCCCAGCACTGAATCTCATTGAGCGGAACTTGAGCAAACATTATCCCACTGTGAACCATTGCAAAGGCGTCTGGGGAAGGCTGACTTATTACGCAATGAGATTTGAAACTAGAGGGAAGAAATGTACAGCAGGAAGACAGGCGGGGCTGTTGTTATGTATACTCAATTATGTTTATTTGAGTAAAATCATAATACATAATACTTCTTGGAGTAGTTTTCAGAGACTGTAGTTTTAGTCTAACAAAATATGTAATATGTTTTATATGTTACATGTAATATTTTCTGTACTCTTACTCTGTAAAAGTGTAAAAGTTTCATTTTGACAATATAAAATTATTTGAACATTTGTGTTTCTTGCACTACTTCTTGATATGATTTAGTTCTTACGTGGCTTGTCCTAAACATAAAATAATACCATTTGTGTGTTATTATTTTTCAATTACTTTCACTTCAAATTATAAATCAGATGCTACGTCCAGTCACTTTTTTTTAAATTCTTGGAACACTACTTTGTACTTTTACTTGTGCAAGATTGGGGATTTTTGAACATTTTTGTGGAGTGGCTATCGGTTTCTTAGATATTGGTTCAGCTGATATCCCATTTTTGTCTATAAACTGGTGTAATAAGACAATTTATCTCATAATATTAAACAATGACTACAGAGCTGTTACTTTTTATATGATAACTAACCCTTTTGGATCATTTTTATCATACATTGTTTGCCTTTAAAAAGAAATTATTTCTGTTTTCATTCTCTCTGGCTTAAATTATCTGCTGATGCCCGATTAACCGATGCTAGAGCAAAGTATTGACATCGGTATCGTAACAGAAAAAGTAAGATCGGTGCATCCCTTTGTAAGTTTATATTGAGATAACAGTAAAAATCTTGACACATCTGCAGATACCAAAAACAACCCACAAATGCGTTTCTATGAACACGAGAGAGGCAAACAGCTAAATTACAGGGAAAAAAAATCCACATCTTGCTGGCATTAAACTGCATATGATTAATGTGCACCTCTAGACTTTGCATAGGTCTGCTGCCCACTGCTTGTGTGTATGCTTTATTGGGTTAATTATGAGTTTGGAGGAGGATCTTGGTTGGAAATATTTAGCGCGATGATGTGGAGGATTGATAAGTAGCATTTTGAGCGCTAGTGTTGAATAACCTTTAATGAAGCTCACAAAAAGAGGCGTATCTCTCAGCATCGAGCAGGGCTTAGGGTAATGATGCTTACTGTCAATTAGTCTTTCAAAATGTGGAGAGCAAAGAAAATGGCCGCCGTGCTCCATTCAAGATGTAAATTGACTCACAAATACTGATTCAATTTGGCTTCTATAGCGTAATAGTTTCTGTTAATGAAGAGTTTTGAAGTGGCATTTAAGATATAATAGGCCAAAATACATAGAAAAAGGAGAGGAAATGTTGTTTATTCTTCATAAGTGAAACATGGTGCATGACTAGTGCTGGATTTGTGAGTAAACTACAGGCATGCACTAACATTAAGAAGAATTACTATGGCTACTGGGGGTGTAACGATATCCATGTCTCATGATACGATATTGTCACGGTATGAACCTCACAGTACGATACTTATTGTGATATCGTGGGAAAGCTCACGATATTATGATATTATACATAATAACAAGACTGGCATTATAAAATGCTATAAAATTGCTAGTATTTCCCGAGGTGAACTGCATGGTGCATTGTCAGTGTCTGTTGTTTGTCAGTCACCTTTTCTCCTTTCTTGTTTCGTGTCACGACAAACCCAAAATGCTCGTAGACTTCAGACTTAAAAGTCGCTGGTGCGTCCATAACGGGCGCACTGGCCAGTGACGCGGCCACAAAGGACTATGGTCCATGTAGTTTACTGTTATGCGCCACAGGAGCAGACTGAAAATTCTTATTTTTGTGTAAAGACACACAGTTTAATACCGTGACAAGACCACGACGATATCATGGCAATTTTAATACAATGATATTGTGATATCGCCAATATCGTTACACCCCTAATGGCTACCATTACTACTTATATTACAGGTTTCTTAATATTATGATGCTGGTATCGGATATTAGCGCCAATATTGAACATTTTGATACATTGGATATCGGTCTCAAGATCCCATTTTCTTCCATAAATTGGTGTTATATTACAGTTCACGAACCAATGTTTGCTCAAAAAAAAAAAAAACTTGTATTGTTGAACTTGTAATTTTTAAAAGCTGTTCTGTTCCTACTTTACATGGCGAATAACATGAAGTTGCAAAACATATTTTGGACAACTATTTACAGTACGCCATTTGTCTTTAAAGGAAATAAGTAATATTTTCAGTCTACCGAGGTATCGGTTTATATCGGGTATCAGCAGATAGGCTAGTTAAAGCCATCATATCGAAATCAGTATCAGAACAAAAAAAGCTGGACCCATATTACTGTCATGTCTACTTTTTACCTTCCTACTGTTTTTTTGCACATTTTCTCTTGTCTTGAAAACTTGCAGAATAAGAAATCCGATTACTCACATTTGCATGGCATTTGAATAATCTGATAACTCCAGAAATCAGATCATCATCCGATATTTGGAGTGCATCTAAATATAGCCATAGTCACACAAAACATATACCTCTACTACTTTCGTTCTTTATTCTTTATTTGTCAGGGACCATCTACAAATCCATTAATCTTACAAAAGAAAAGATGATTTGTACCAGATTTAGCTACTGCTACTTTCCATCTGCACTACACTGTGACTTTTACAGCCATCATTACTACATTTTAGACTTACTTTCACATTTCATAAGAATAAGTAACTTTAACTTGTTTAAATGTACTGACATAACTTCAAGTATGGTCTTCTGAAATGCAGGCACGTAAAGGGCTGCTGTAGCTCATTAAGAACAACAGTGCAGAGTAAGGCCATGTCCTCAGACTGTGTGATGTGAATTAAATGTGGGAATCCATGCATGAGGAGATGTCCGTTTGCCAGATCATCTTCACACCCATCAGAACACTGGACCACACCACTGCCCACAGAAAGCCTCGAGTCAGAACAAAACTAGTTTATGTCTTCTCTTGGGTCTACTGCTAAGAAAGTCTGCTCTGCTTTATTATTATTGTGTTGTTTTTTAAAGGTCATCAGCCATGCAGTCCGTATCAAATATGACTGCAAGTTTTTGTTGTTCTGTTCTTCTTTTCCATTTTCATCTCAGACACTTTTAATATTTTAGCATATTTATATTTGTTCTGAACCAAAACGAGTTGAAATAAAACTGAAATCAACTGAACTCACCAGTGAAATAGTTGTTGTAGGTTTATCACTATCACTCCTTGTACTTACTAACTTGTAAGGCTGCGAGGAGTCAGTTCTTTCAGTTCCAAAACCAATTCCAATACTAGTGCAGAGACATTTATTAAGCAAAAATACAATAAGACAGAATAGATCCAACTTTGTTATGTAGTCGCTATTTTTCTCTCAAGTAACCACAGAACAGCTTTGTATAAATATTAGTTCTAACACGATGAGATGTTCTGGGCCAACTACACAAGCAGTAAATAGTCTTATTACATTAATGTGTATGTCCAACCAGGATATTGGCGATATTAGAAAGTCAGTATCTAATCCAGCAATTTTTTCGGTATCAGCATCATAGACTGTATAAAAGGAGTGGACCAAGCAAGTGTGACATCATCCATAGCTTTCATTGCTACTTAAATGAGGCTCCTGATGCTAACGGTTACAGGAGCGAATTTGGAGCCAGACAATATTTGGAAATCCGATCGTGAGTATCATAGCAACTACAAGAGCCAGTCGTGATTGAGGTTGTTAAATGTGCCCGCCATTCTCACAGAGAGCAGCAATAATTCGCACCATTCTGCATGGACCGCAGTATTTCGGTAGCCAGACTGGAGCCATCTAGTTCCTCCGCTCAATTTCATTTCTCTTCAGCAACTAGGTCAGGAATCGGAATACACTAGACCATTCGCAAAAATCCCAGAAGTGCGAGTTCGGGAAGCAGCCAATCAGCGAAGAGCCGTATATTCTGTGTTGACAACGATTCCCGAGATCGAGGATTTAAAGTCGGAACAAAGAGAATGTTTGGTGAATTTTATCAAGGGGAAAGAAGTTATTGTCCTTCTTCTAGCAGTATTTGGGAAAAGCTTAATATACCACTTAGCCCCATTAGCGGTGCATTACATACGTCACGACCAAATAGCAGCGATTGGCTAAATGAAACAAATTACCTGCCTACCGTCAAAGGAACAAATTCTAATACTGTGAGGCCAGATGGTTTCCACTAAGTGAAACCGGCTGATGAATCAGGCTAGTATTTCGGTGGTTCTTGAAAATAATAAGGTAACTTTTCGCCGGTAGGGGGCTTCCTTAGTAACGAAAAGCACAAGCTGTCAATCAAACCTGTTGCTAACGCTAGAGGGAGTGACCTCGGGGAATGAAGGCATCTGATTGGTCCGTTATTTATGTTCATATCTTGATTTAGGAACAAAATAATGAAATGAAAAATTCAGGATGATGTAGAGTGGGTTAATGCAAACTTTTTAAGACCAAAATGAGGAGGCTCACAGCAGCAGTTACAGAGAGAGGAGCCACAAGATCCCTATGTAAGTCAACTAGAGCCAGTGTCTGAATGAGCCGTACTTCCTATTTGGCACGCGGTTAGCTCTGTCCATTCATATATACGGTCTATGATCAGCATTGGTACTAACCCAGTACTAGTATCGGAATGGTGCAACCCTATTAACTTGCACTATTTTTGCAATTACAAAGATGAAAGGACACCCATGAAAGGTCACTGCACCACTTTATAAATAAGCACACCACCACAGCATTAATAAAACACAAAGAAAGACTTAATTTGCACAAATACTTTACTGAAAATTATCCAGGCTTTATAACTACTTATTTAATACCCTAAGTCCTAACTCTAACTTCTAGATCTTAACTAAGTAGATACTAATCATTCTTAACCAACTATATGCTCATTATGAATTATAAAGTCACAAGCTAGTTTACATTTTGTGTTCTCCCATTACATTGATCAACTCGGACACAATATTAACATATGTAACGTACTTTGCCATTGTGATCCTAAAGGTGAAAAAGAACACACACACACAAAATTAAGACAATTCTAATTTTAGAACCAATTATACGCTGTAACCCCACCAGGCCTTCAACTTCTCCTTTCAAAACTAGGTCACAATATGGTCGAATGTGCCACAACGCTTCCAGCAATCTATTTTATCTTGCGGCAAATAATGTCTTTAAGTCTTTCTCTCTCTGGGAAGATCAGATTCCCCAAGTCAACAGTTCAATCTTGCCAGCTCGCCCACCTCTCCTCCTCTACAGAAGACCTACCATCATTATTCTTGCCCCCTCCCACTGCAGGAGAAAGGGGGCACTCCCTAACTCCCAGCTACTTCAGACGAGAAGATTGATTGGGCGACGGGACACCTCCGACTCCAGAAATGATCCAATAACGTGCGACTGTCCCTAACCAAATTAGCCAATCAGAGGGGGAGGAGTGAGATGGCGGGGTGTGTGGGTATTTCCATTGTAGCATGGGTCTGTCTTTTTCCATAAAGCCGCGATCCTCTTTCTATCTCCTGCCAGATCCAGACGCCCAGGGGAAAATAAAAGATGTGTTTTCAAATTGCACTTTGCCTAAAGGCTCTTTGGGCAAATTTAATCTTCACCTTCCATTGATTTTCCTCGTACTCCCAACTCAATGGATGCTAATGCTATCTCCTGTGTATGCTGGAATATTGGAATACTTTGCTGTTATTGCCAGGAGTGGATGGTAACGAAGTATGTGTAGAAAGTACTGTACTTAAGTAAAATATTTAGCTATGTGTACTTCATTTATGCTCCACTAAGTAACTTTTCAGGTAGAGGGCCTTCCTGTTGTAGCATTAAACTTATACATTTCCATAGACTCTAGCAGGAGAAGACTCTAGCAGGAGATGCCACCAGGCCAATTTACAGGTGAGATCTGTGAAGAGGTGACCACTCACAGTCAGAATACGTGTATTGTTTTTTTTTTTAAGCACCCACAGTTGAATTAATGTTTTTTTATATATAGGGCTGGGTATCATTAAGATGTTGCCGATACGATACATACCTCGATACACAAGCCATAATACGATACATATCTTGATACAGTTCACTTTTGATTCGATATGATATTTTTCAAAACGATTCAATACGATTCAATAAAAAAATTAAAGCTAAATCATGGCTGTGATACTAAAAGTGTTTGTTAAACCACTTCTTGTGCCAAGTTCATATGAAACAAACATTTTAATCATCGAAACAGTGAAAATGTCAAATGTGTCACATAAATGAGTTTACTTCCTCTAAACAAGCAACAAAACTGTAGCTCTGTAACAACATGATTATGAGTAAAATTCACCAAAAAATTATTTTGGTGATATATCAATAAAGCAGCCCACAATGTTGGTACTGTATCATCACATTAAACAGTACGATGCATCAATATTTCAATATTTTTGCACACCCCTACTTATATAACTTTATTAACATATTGTGGAACATTACAAGCAAAGCAATAGCATCTCCATGGTGGTGGGCTCCCAACTTGAAAAGTTACACAGTGCACCTTTTAAGTAGATTTTATAGTGCATACTTTTTACTTTTACTTCACTACATTTGAGAGAAGGCATCTGTACTTTCGACTAATTTCCTTTTTTAAATGGACTGAAAAGTAAATAGTACTTTTCATATGATTTTAGTGGTTATTTTCACCATGGTAACGTTCTGAGGTAAGGTTTTGAGTTCAAGCTTCAGCTTTCAGCAAACAAAAGTAAATAGACGAAATTCATAAGATAATTTATAAGTTGATTCATATTGACACTGTTGACCAAAATCTGTATAATTTTTAATCAAAATCACAACATTTAACACTTATAATGAACAATACTTAAACAAAATCTGTGTGAAATATTTACTTTCATACTTTTACTTCAGTTGATTTTTTTCATGTGTTTTTGTCATGCCTTTGTATCTCTACTTTTACTTAAGTAACAAATCTGAGTACTTCATCCACCACTGGCTATGGTAATCCCGTGTGGTTTGTCTCTCCCTCTGAGCATGTAGAACACAGCTTGAGAACGCTGATTATGCAATGGGTCAGTAGGTGGACACATAATTGCAGCTAATGTCTTCGAAATGATAACACTTGTCCTGTCATTTGAAGTCACGTTTTTTTTCCTTTTTTAAACACTTTAGCTAATAATGTCCAGATGCTTATTGAAACCCAGGCCATCTGCTGAAAATAGTCCGATCTCAGGCAGCTTCCAACGCACATTTGCATCTATAAAGACTGGAGCCAGTGTCTTGTGGGAATGCTCTCAGTGCTGGTAAGAACACTATTATGTGAGCATGTTTTAGACTTTTTTTAGATAAAATTCTGACAGCTATGTGCATATAGTTACATTTAAAGGTGCAGTATGTAATTTTTTGGTTGGGGGTCTGTCACTTGTTTGTTTCTATGGTTATGTAACTGCTCTGCTCTGGAATGTTCCACAGTATGACATTAAACAACTTTACCTTACATTTATTAAATAACATGCGGTTATATAGCTCAAAAATACATAGGAAAACAGGCATTCTGACTGTGAGCGGGGTTGCCTCTCCACAGATCTGACCTGTAACTTTACATGAAAATAGAAAGACGTCACTGTTTAGAGGTGAGATCTGAGAAGAGGCGACCCCGCTCACAGTATGAATGCATCTTCTATATGCTTAATGCCATATTGTGAAACATTCCAGACAAATCAATAACATTTCCATGGAGAAAAGCATTTGAAGGACCCTCCACCAGGAAAGTTACACAGTGCACTTTTAAAAGGGACATAGGACCTCATTTCCTATTGAGCCAGAGTGTTGGGGACGGGTGGAGACACTTTTTTAAATATTCCATTCAGTCCTTGTATTTGCAGAGGTCGCTGGTGCTAGGCTAGTGCATGTCAGTGGCCACAGTTATCCTGCCACTAAAAACAGTCTTACCCACTCCACAAAACACCTGAAACAAATCTATTATTATGCTAGACTATCGATGTGAATGTCTGTGTTGGTAGAATAATTTTAGAAGTAAAACCAACCTTGCATTTGAAGGATTTATGTCTGAGCAGCAGCAGCGAGTTCTACTTCCTGATAGAAAGCTTGGCAGCGGCGGACTGATATATAAGAAAATAGTCCCTCAACATGTGACAATTCATGCGATGCAAGGTTAGTTTTATTTCATTGACAGTCTGGCATAATAAAAAAATTGTTTTGGGTGTTTTGTGGAGTGGGTAAGACTGTTTTTAGTGACAGGATAACTATGGCTATTGACATCCACTAGCCTAGCAACAGTGACCTGTGCAAATACAAGGACTAGATTGAATTTTTAAGAAAGTGTCTCCACACATCTCCAACACTCTGGTTAACTAGAAAATGAGGTACCTATGTCCAAAGTTCCAGACTGTCCCTTTAAACATGGTCACAGGTAAGACAACACATATAACCAAAACAAACTTAATATAATATTAGCATTTATGAAAAAAAACAAACTTCCCCATCAACCATATTGTAAACAAAGCGGAAGTTATTTGACAAATAAAAATATATATGCCTTTTATTTTCTTAAATTAATTCATAAAGTGTCAGTAAAATCTCTTTGCTCTTTGTGTGAAAATTGTCCCTGCTGTTTGGATGGAATATACTGTATTGTTGGATGGGGATTACTTACATTTTTTTCACATTTTCTTCACATTTTCTTCCTTTTTCTGGGGTAAAAATATGATGAATAATTACCACAGCTATCCCACCAAACAAAGTCATAATGTTGAAAATAAGTACTGTACTTCATGTCCAAGTCCATGTAAAGTCCAAGTGAAAATGATCATTCAAAAAAAGACAACACATCAGCCCTCCACCTGTTAAGACATTCTGGGCTCCAGTGGGGTTCAGGGTTGAGTGAATTTTCATGACAGACCAAAAAGAAAAGGGGAGAAAAAAAGAGCGAGAAAGAGAGAGACAAACGTTGTCTGGAAAAAAGCCAGACAATAGAAAGGATGGGTTTTGACAGATCCCTTTTTTTGAAAATGTGTGAAAGGGAAAACAAAGAGGAAGAGGAGGGCATGGGACGGGGGTGGCTTCAAAGTGGGAGTGATGCTGCGGAGGAGCGGAGCAGCTAAAAACACACATCAGCCTGCATGGATACGCATGAGACTGCCATTACAAGCACAACATATAACAACAAGGATTTGACTGAAGTATAGTTGGATCTGAAAGAATGCAAACTATTTCCAAGTTGACTATTTCTACCTGTTTACCTGTCCATCCCTTACCACCTTTCAGCGTCATTTCAGTGTAGCATGTTGGTCACTCTACAAGCTGCTAGCCTCCAAGATTAAAGTTGCTTTGTACAACTTATCTGGGTGAGGGTCCTTTATCTGCTTGTCTCCATAGAGATGTTACTGCTTTCCCTGGAATTTTCCATGGTATGACATTAAACATATCCATCTAGTATTTATTAAGGATGCAACTATGGTTTTCCCACGATTCGATACATATCTCAATACACAGGTCACGATATTGATTGGATTTTGATACATTTTAAGCCAAACAAAATCTCATCTAATTTTGTTCTGCTAATGAGTATAATAAACATTACATACAATACATTACAGCTTAAATACTGTAGAGTTGTAGTTTATATGTGAAGTGTTTTAGTTCATTTGGTTCATTGATTTACAGCTCGGCATTTTAATTAAGTGAACATAAGAACAGAACTTTCTCAGGCTATTTTATATTTTGTAACATAGCCAGTCTACTCTTAATATAGAGTGGTAGGGGAGCTACACTATCATACTTTTCCTTCTTTGATGATGATTTGATGATTCTTTTCCTCCTGAGTCCTCTCACTGCGTGCACACACCTGTGTCCTCTCTGTTCTGCCTCCTCCAGCAGAGACGGACAGTAGCTCCTCCCACACTGCCCTTCTACAGTCTGCTCCTCTTTCTGGACACTAAAACTATGGTATATTACATAGAAATGTCTCAAAGGACCGTTTTCTGACTAAAACTTATGAGATAGAATCTAAGAAAAAGATTGTGTATATCGCGAGTCACGCGAGTCACGTTGCATGTGCGTATACAAGCGTCAATGTAAAGCCAAAAGCAATTCAAAAGTATTTAAAAGTTAATATCTTTGTCATTCCTGGGTCTGTCAACATAAAATAAAAAGTGACTGTAAGATAAAATCCACCTCTGATACGGTATTTCAGTTGCAAGTCCCTATGGAGCTGTTTTCTTGCTGCATCTGTGATAACACTTTTCCTTTAGAAAATAAAATAAATGACAACTCAGCGTGCATGGAGGGACATGTGCATAACGACACGTGTATCGAATTGTGAGACCAGTATCGAACGATTCAATATTATATCAAATATTGTTGAATCCCTAGTATTTATTAATTAAGGGTGTTTCTATTGCTCAAAAATACAGTAATTCCTTTTGTGAATAGGGGCGTCTCTCCACAGATCTGAATTGTAATGTGGTGTAGTGCTGTCACCTGCTTGTCTCTCTCATGATAGATAGGTTTAATCTATACTGTGAAACATATTGGACAAAGCAATAACATTTTCATGGACACAAGCAAGTGGTGGAACCTACACTAGAAATATTATGTAGTGCAGCTAATTCAAAGTTTAACTAATGTTTTGTGCTTTGTCGTTTTAACAAGTATACAGATCTAATTAGATTAAGAGTCATAACACTTCGTAGATCACTGACTTGTTACAACAATGCTAAATTATGTTGGTTAATTGTTCGCCAGTCTGCTTCACTGTTGCTTAAAGGTCCCATATGATGCTATTTCTGATCTAGGCTATAATGTTGTTTTCTCATCACAAACATACCTGGATGCCCTGAAATTGCCAATCTCAATTAAAAAAAAAAGTCAAAGTTAGCTGTTAACTTGAAAACTACCACTACATGACATCACAAGGTGGAAAAGAGCATTTTAAGCTTTGGACATGTAGACAGACTAACAATAAAGGATTGCTCAAACATGCGTGGATGAAACAAAACGCAACTCCAGGTATGTTTTTGCTGAGGTAACAAATTTCTAACAAGGCTTAACTCTCAAAAGAGTCAATTTTGCATAACATAGCATATGATTTTTAAATATCTGAAGTCCATGTAATAGAGTACCCATTGTTTTTACAGGCAAAATTAAACACAGTCACGAAAATCTAAAGTTAGAACACATTGCTTTATCTGTTCAAGACTAATAAGCCTATATTAAAGCCATGCCTTATATAAACCTCACGAGTTTGGCGCAGTACTGAGGAACTGAACCCGCCCCAAATCCTCATTGTTATTCTGCGGTGATGCCAAAGGATCTGTCGTACCATTGCGTGCCAAAACCTCCAGCCGGACCGCGTAGGCGTAGCTGTATGTTTACATGTGAACGCCATCAGGAGCCCTCAAACTGTACACACAAGATGAGGAGCACGAACATCATTTTCATAGCCTTTGCTGTTCGTGTTGTCATTGTTTCGCTGGTCTAGAATGGCAGTTAATTGATTTAGCACTTACCATCTTCTGGTTGTACAAATTGCTTGCCGGACCAGCCAGTTGCTTCTGCATTCTGTTCAAATCCAAAAGGGACTGGAACCGGATAATTGAGGGTGAACATTCTCTGTCCAAATTTGAGTCGATCCAACCACAGCTGCTAATTTATATCACATGTCTCTCAAATGCAGATGGCATCTATCCAAAATTCTAGTATAATTCAGAATAAAATATAGCACTTCTTTTACCTGAGATAGGTAATAGCTTGGTGCTTTGATTATTGATTCTTAGGGATATAAGAATAACCGAAATATCGTGATATCGTATCGTCAAAGCTCTCACAATAATTTCATGGACCATCACAATATATCGAATTACAAGTCTCTTTGCTTAAATTAGGAGTTACTGTGCAGCAATAGCTAAAAAAAAAAAAAAAAAGACAAAGCAAACTACATAGACCATGATCCTTTGCTCCATTTCAGTGCAGACTACATGAAGAAATGACAGTTCTAAGCACTTTTAAGTCTTAGTTCTTTGGATTAAGTCTTGTCAAGGCATTTTAAGAGGAAAAAGTAGCATATTCACAGTTTTATCAGCCTCCACAAAATATTGCAATAAATATCGTACCGTGAGATTTATATTGTGAAAATATCGTACCGAGACATTTGGATATTGTTACATCCCTAATCATGAGCCTCCCCACCATATCGTGAGCTTTCCCACAATATCGCAATAAATATCGTACCGTGAGGTTCATACTGTAACAATATCGTATCGTGAGACTTGGAAATCATTACACCCTTATTGATTCTGTAAATATCTGCTCTTTCTCAGTCCTCGTTGCATGTTGTTTTTTTCCCCTTTTTCTTGTAAACAGCCATTGATTTTGATGGGAACAGAACATGCTTCTCTCTGATTGGTTAATCCACCTGCCAATCACACACTCTGAAATCAGGGAGACAGGATCCAGCTCCAAATCTACTCGTCTTTGTAAAGTTTTTTCAAAGCATTCTGACTGGCCAGGTAAACAAATGGCTGTTTCGAACTAGTCTTGTCCCAAGCATCTGAGCAAACTCACTCTAATAAAACAGTTTTTTTCTTAAGGCTTGTACTGTTTGAAAAAAAAATATAGGATAGATTTGATCAATATCCCATTTGTGTGTTCAGTTATGTTGGTTAATGATGGTTGGATTGATACCAAAATATAGATATATCGATACCAAATCTGATACTGAAAAGTCTATTCTCAGACCAAATATCAATTCTTAAAATGTCTCAAATTGCACATATAATTAATGTTTAGTTCAGTTCAAGCAAATATAATGAAGCTTCTATATGCCAGTGTAAAAGTATATAGTAGATTTCAATGCATTTTTTTTATACCTCATTGGTATTGTTATCAAAACAATATTGTGATGCTTGCTATAGTATTACTTGGTAACGGATCTCCACGAAAATTACTGGCATTGGTCATTAATAATCCTGATGCTTAGTCCATGCTTAGCTTGGTCTAGTTTATTTACCAAAGAAATGCAATTGCTGGGTTTTAATTCTCGTGAAATGTTAGATCTTCCCTATTTCTTTCTTCACTGTAAGAAACGATCAAAGATACTCCACCAACATTAAAGGATCCATCTTATTTCTGAACTGAGACTTTCCTTTTCAAACACAGACCTGGCCACTATTGAACCGTACCACAGAGCTCTGACTCCTTCAAATATCTTCAGATTATTTCAGTAATCTTGTCAAACTGCCTTCACCCATTGTGCACCTGTCACCAATAGTAACACCATACTAATCCATGTGAGGAGATTACAGACCGTTTTTGTCAGTCTGTCAGTCCGATGGTTGATTTAAATGTCCAAGGTAGAGCTCGGATCAAAAAGTGTCCTTCTGCCGTGTGATCAAAGAGCACCAGGCCTCGGGGTGGAGCGAAATCTGTGCCATGCACTCTCCACCCCAGTATTTACAGTAGGCTACACTCAGCTGCTGTCAATGAAATATGCATAAAGCCCTCAATGGTCTCATCTTCTTCTTCGATCAAGCACACTACGTAGCCATCCAGACTCACCTACTGAACAGACTTTTAATACATCTATTTTATACTACGTGGCATTTTTTATTTTTACTCTACATGTATAACCCAGACTAGAGATAGACCGGTATATTAGGGCGATATTTAGCGATATTTAGGACTTTTTAGCTATCGGCCTTAAATCTCCAGCATAAACCGATATTTTGTTTTGGTCAATTTATTGCCTAAAAGCTGCACAGAAAGCTTTATATTTTTACTTTAATATGAAGAAATAACTGCACTAAATATGACTACATAGTTCCCTTACAGGTTTGTGGTAAAAACATAAGGAAAAAAAATGAGCTTGGGGGAGTTTGCAGTAAATTTAAATGACATAATTTTCTGAAAAGCATTTAAATCTGGCACAAATATTGTCCCAAAAATATGGGTAGAGCTCAACAGCCATTGGTTGATCTGTATTCTAAGCAGTCGTATCAGCATTGGCCATGAAAAATATCTCGATCTCTAACTAGACTAGAATAATTTCAAGTACAGAACAGTAACTTGGATGACAACAAACACCTTGAATGCAGGAGTGATAAAGGATTATGCAAACATGTATGAATCACACTATAGCTGTATCTAACTATAATGTTTCCAAGTTTCTTTTAAAAGTAGAGTTCTTTCATATCCTTTTAAATGAATTTAGTGGAGTTTGGAAACTGCACTAAACCATTATTAATAAAGTCTATGCTATGCTATGGATATTAACCACGCTAAGCTTTCTGTAATTGTTTGACGTTGGATATGAAGGCTTTTCTGCAGTCTTGGGCAAACAGATTACTTCTAAAACTAAATATAAGCCAGTGAGGTGCACAATTATCATCGGCTGCCTCATATACAAACCAAGGCATGGGCTGTTCTAAAATACCGCTCCATCTAGCCAAACCAGCATTCATTTTTAGATACGAGTGCTTATCGGACAAGTCTCCATACTCGTTGCCATATCAACATTGTTCCTTTCTGTGACAAATGTTGAAAGAATGAACATAACAGAAAACACAACATGAGCTGCAGTTTCGATATTGTAATTCACTCACCTTGCCGTCACAGTTTGACAATTCTCACATTCAATAACATCATGTAACTTTGCTCGTGGAGGTTCCGCCATCTGCTTGTTTCCATATAGATGCTATTACTTTGCCAATAGGTGACCCCTAGAAGTACTGTATGGTTTCTGTGTATTTTTTGTTGTACTAGTAATTACAGAAATATAAAAAGAGTTCAGTTTAATTCCTTACTGTGGAACATCGCAGGCAAAGCGTTATTATCTTTTATGAAGACCAGCGGGTGACTGAGCCCCACAAGAACAGTTACACAATGCACTTTAATTGTTTGTACAACTTCCATCTTAAGATATTTTTCTCTATAAGAGGTTCCACAATATCATCATAAAATGTGTTGTTCACTAGGCCTGTCAGGATAATCAAATTATTGTTCAATATATGAAAGCTGAAACAATATATTTTGGGGCTTAAAATTTATCATGTGAACCGTTTGTTTCATTAAAATATCTGAGGTCCAAAAAATACATAACAGAATGCAATATTAGTTGTCAATAAATAGCCATAGAATTCACATATTCAACCTTTTACAACTCAAATGTTATTATATTGCAATAAAAGTACCACAAAATCTCCCCAGTTTTACAAAAAAACTGAACACACGATAAATATTGAGCCCCACAAGAACAGTTACACAGTAAGGATGTAGCAATAACCAAAATATTGTGATATCGTATCGTCAGAAGTCTCACAATAATATTGAGAGCTCTCACAGTCTATCAAATTATAGCTCCCTTTGCTTAAATTCATTGTTCTTTAGTAGGAACAGCTAATAAACATCGGGAACTACATATCCCATGATTCATTTCAGTGCAGACAACATGAAGAAATATGTTTTTTATTTGAATTCTCTGGATTATGACAGGAATACTTCACACCAAAATCTTGTCAAGGTATTTTAAAAGCAAAAAAGTGTCCCAACTACAATTATATTAGCCACTCCAAAATATCGCAATAAATATCATTCCGTGAGATGCATATTGTGATAATATCGTGCCCAGAGATTTGGATATTGTTACATCCCACAGTGCACCTTAATCATTTGTACCACTTCCATCTTAAGATATTTTTCTCTCTAAAAGGTTCCACAATATAGGGAATACGTGTTGTCAGGATAATTACTTTATCAACTTATTCTTCAATATATGAAAGCTGAAACAATATATTTTGGGGCTCAGTATTTATCGTGTGAATAGTTTTTTTTGTAAAATTAGACAGTATCATTAAAAGACCTGAGGTGCAACAAATACAAAACAGAATGCACAAATATTTATCAATAATTAGCCATAGAAGTCACTTCTTCACTGTACTGTATCGCAATAAAAGTACCACAAAATCTCCCCAGTTTTACAAAAAAAAAAAAAAAAAACAGTTTACACGATAAATACTGAGCCCCAAAATATACAGTTTCAGCTCTCATATATTGTACAATAAGTCGATATTGTAATTATCCTATTGAGCCCCACAAGAACAGTTCCACAGTGCACGTTAATCAATTGTACCACTTCCATCTTAAGATATTTTTCTCTCTAAAAGGTTCCACAATATTGGTATAATATGTGTTGTTCAATTTTATTACTTTATCAACTTATTATTAAATATATGAAAGCTGAAACAGTATATTTTGGGGCTCAATATTTATCATGTGAACAGTTTCTTTGTAAAACTGGGGAGATTTTTGGGTACTTTTGTTGCAATACAGTTACATTTGAGCTGTAAAAGGTTGAATAAGTGACTTTTATGGCTATTTACTGACAAATAATAGTGCATTCTGTTATGTATTTGTTGCACCTCAGGTCTTTTAATGATACTGTCTAGTTAGAAATGTGATGAGTGGGAGTCACGTGCTTTATTTTAATTGTGTCAGTGGCTTAAAGTTGTTTAATTATTATCCTTTAATCGCAGTATATATCTGTACCAATACATCAGGCTTCAAAATGTGTTATCATGACAGACCTATTATTCACTTCTCTTTGTTATTTCGTTTGTCAGATCAACACATCAAATTAACTCTGCTCAATATTTTTCACAGCATGTGCCTGGAATAAAGCGCCGTCCTCCGTGACCTCCACACGTCTCCGAACGGGCATTGAGGTAAGGATAAACAGAGCAATAAGATTCCTGCCGGCAAACTATAACTTCATTTCAATGCAAGATACAGTTGTCGCGAGCCATTCTCATTACTGACCTTACCACATAGAAAGCTCCGCATTTGTGTGAAGGAAGGCGAGTGGAGCTGACTGGAATCGCAAGTGTGTTTGAGCCAGAATGAATGTTATCTTGAGGTCAGGGGCGTCCGATCTGACAACGCGTTCAACAAACTGCCACTTGAGTTCACTTTCGGCAACTTTTTTTTTTTTTTTTTACTTTCTTTGTATCTCTGCTGCTTTGATTTGCACCCGCCGTTCCCATCGTGGTGGTCTCTCGGACAGGAATCGAGAAGGTCTAATTGATTTCTCCTGTTCATGCCAGTTTAGAAGTAGCAGGAGGAGAATCGAACTGTTCAAAGTAGCTTGGCTCCGAGTCGCCTGCAGTATTCCATCCTGGTTTTCTCAGTAGACTCTAATGTCAATACCGAACATGCTAGCACCGCCTGAAAGTGTCCACCGAGAAGACAACAGCCAAAGCGTGAGGTGAGATAAAAGGACCACTCCATTGTGCAGTACATGCAGTTTACAAAAAGGTCAAGATATAAGATTGAACTGGCATTTGCTCTTTAAAAACTACTCTCTGCCATTATCTGCAGTAGCACCTGTGGTTTAATATAGATGCATAGAGGTTTCATGAAGCCACTGTTACTGTGAATTTAAAAGTGCACTAAGTAACTTTTTGGTTCTATAGCGATGTCGTTGCTCTGTCTGAAATGTTCCACAGTATGACATGAAACAGCTCTAGCTTACATGTATTCACTTACAGCTAAAAAAAAACCCTACAGAGTTCCCGTGGTGTCCTAAAAAGTCTTGCAATCATTGAATTTATGCATTTGGAAATAATGCCTTAAAAATACTTGAATTTTTATATCTGGGTCTTAAAATTTGTGCTGCATGTAACTTATCTGTATCACGTTTCTCCTCAAAAGTTTAATTTGTCAAGTATCATTATTTTGGTTAAATAACGTAGCCTAAATAAAGAGTGAAGAAACCAATAACATCAGTGAAGATCACGCGCTACAGCACCACAAGCAACAAACTCAGAGTGTAAAGTAAAAAAAAAACTCTCACAGCACGACACAAAGTTTGACTAATGCCGTTATGTTAATCAAACTGTATAAGCGACCCACTTCATGCTGGGGTTCTTAGGAAGAGTCTCTACTCCCCATATTCCTTTGTTTGAGAAATAAATGAACACAAATTCAAGAATTTTGCTTTTCTTTCCTGGTAGGTGTCTGAAATAGAACGAGAAATAGGTATTAAGTTTTTATATAAATGGACTTAAGGAGGCTTGAGTTTAACTTGAAGAAACCTGTAGGAACCCTGTACCTGGAAAAACAAGCATTATGACTTCGAGCGGAGCTGCCTCTCCACAGATCTTACCTCTAACTTGGTCTAGTTTGGGTTAGAAAGGTTTAATGCCATACTGTGGAACATTCCAGACAAAGCAACAACATCTCCACAGAGACAAGCATTTAACCTCCACTAGAAACGTTACACAATGCACCTTTAAGAACTGACTAGTATTTAGTAGAGATGTAACGATATCCAAATCTCTCTGTACGATATTTTCATGACATACATCTCATGATTCGATACTTATTGCGATATTTTGTGGAGGTTAACAAAACTGTGAATATGCTACATTTTCCTCTTAAAATGCTTTGACAAGACTTAATAAGACTTAAAAGTGCTGAAAACTGTTATTCCTTCATGTTGTCTACACCGAAATGGAGCAAAGGATCATGGTCTATGTAGTTCCCTTTGTCTTTTAGCTCTTGCTGCACCATAACCCTTAATTTAAGCAAAGAAACTTGTAATTCGATATATTGTGATGGTCCACGATATTATTGTGAGAACTTTGACGATACGATATCATGATATTTATTACATGTTATTGTTACATCTGTAGTATTTCATTTTCTTTATTTGAAATAGTTTTGGCAAACATAGCCAACTTGTACCACAGGTTCAAGAAATTACATTTTTGTAGTAATGGCAATCAAAGCAATGAGGACACAAGCTAACTGGCGAAGTACAACATAACAAGGAAAAAATCTATGCCAAAAACTTTGTAATAAATAATATCAACACACACCGAAGTCAAGAGAAACTGGAACTGCAAATGCAAAAGTGTTAAAAAATAAGAATAATAAGGAAATCATTTAAAAAATACACATAAAAACAACAAAGCACAAGACATAACACATTTTGTCAGACATTTTCCTAAAGGACACATTGCAATATTGTACAGCTATAACAACTCAATATGTCAGTCAAAAAGTGTTAACATTAGTTGAGGTGAATTTAAACCATGCATGTTAGATGTCATGTGTGAAGGTACGGGAATATAATGATAGAGAACAAAGACATGAGAGACATGAGACATCACCTTGAACAACTGCAACATAAATGATACATGAGTTTATAATCTATCTATTTCCCCATAGTCCTGCAGGATAGCACATCAGCTCAAAACCACCATCTGCAAGTAACTAAGAAAGTAATTCAAACTAGAAAACCGCTAATAATAGAAAATTTTGACAGGCAGGTGGGTGAAATCCCTTTTACATGACCAGAAAATCAACAAAAGAGACAATAGAGTCTTGAGTTGTACTTTTGGATTCTATTCTACAACAGTACTGCAACTTTGTAAATATTTCGAAGAGTGTAACCTATTGTACTTTTTATTCACTGTGTAATTTCTAAGTGATTATTCCAGAAAAAAAAAAAAAGTACTGACTTCAATCTCTTAAAGCCCCATATTAAAATTAATTCTTTGATTATTGTGTGACAGATTCAAGTGTGAAAAAAGAGGACAAAGTTTTAAAAAGGGAGTAACCAGTACATAAAACAAATATTTAGGTGTGCACCAATCCATCTTTTTCCTGTTCTGATACCGATGATGATACTTTGGCTTCTGTATCGATACTCGACATCAACCAATATTAGTGTGCAGACTGAAAACATAACAGAAACGGTGTATGGTACAAAATCATCCCAATGTGTTTTGTAACTGATATTACATCAATTTACAGACCAAAATGGGATAGTAAAGATCTTTGAACCAATATCCGATCCATCAAAATCAGTATCTGCACCGATATATGATAGCAATATTTGTAATTTGATTAAAAAATACAGTGTTCTCATATCATCTGTTATAAATCATGTACAAATTTCTTCTTTTGCTTCCATCTCGTCGTAATGTAAGTAACATAAACATATTTTAATCAAGCCAACTGTTGTACTCGCAATATATTAAGCACTATTAGCATCGTCTTTTGTTTTTCTCAGACACTTACCGTAGACACATTGTACATCGCAGCATTATGTTCTCAGACTTACTTTTCATCCAGACTTCCTAATTGATTTCCATATAGCAGGGAAAATCAATATTGTATAATTTGAACACAGACATGACCTAAAGCTATGGTGGTGGACTCTTGTTTGTGCTCTGAAGACTGTAGCACAATTACACTGTTTATTAACTCATATTAACTATAGGCTATCGTGGAGTGGGTGGGGAGAAGTATTATTATTACTACATAGACTTTTAACTGTTTCTTGCTATATGATACATGATATAGAAAGAAATAGTTTTGTCATAGATTTGTTGGATTTTAACTCTTTGTAAATTAGAGGAGATTGTAGATCTGAACGATTTTGGAATTTTTTTTTTTTTTTACAGTTGGAGTCTGTTCAAAGTTCACATTTTAAAGGTCTTTTATTACTCAAAATTGACTCTTGTGGGCTTTAAACCTTGTTATAATGTTGTTACCTCATCAAAAACAAACCAAGAATTGTGTTTTGTTTCATTCACGCATGTTTGAGTAACTCTGCATTATTAGTCTATCTACATCTTCAAATCTAAAACTGCTCTGTTCCACCTTGTGATGTCATGTAGTAGTAGTGTTCAAGTTAGCGTCTGTCTACTTTTTACCTTTAGGTCAGTAGCGATTGGAAATTCCAGGGAGGAAATTATCCAAATGATTCCAGTGAAGGTGTATAGTTTAAAAACACAGTGGAGCACTTCCTGTACTTCCTGTACTACCGACACTACATGACATCATCATAACAGAACAGAGAACAGAGTGTTTTCTTTTTGAGCTCAGCCTGAATATGCAGGGTTTGTGTGTTAAACATGTGTGAATGAAACAAAACACAACTCCAGGTATAAAGATGCTCATTTTGTCTTCTTATGTACTTGAACTTCTTGGGTTCTTTTTTTAAAGACAGTATAGTAAAGTGTATTATTGACATGTTTCAGCTGCTCGCTGTGAGCCATCTTCAGAACTGTCACCAGTGTTGGTGGTGACATGTCGTATATCAGCTCTTGTTACTTCAAACGCTGGATCATCACACTGGAGGCCATTGAAATCAGGAATTCAGGCACGGACAGCATTAATTGTGATGACAGAATGTTCCTCCTTTCATGCACCTGGGACACCCTTTTCCAGAGAACACGGGGCAACAGGAGGCGTGGTCAGTCTGAGCGACCTGCCAGGTTCATCAGGCTGGTTGATTCAAAAGAAACAGAAAACGCACACCAAAATTCTTGATGGCCGATGTTCAAAAGCTTTCTTATTTTCAAAATAACGTTTCGGCAAAGAAAGCCCTCATCAGATATTTTTCTTGCCCTGGACCACAGCACACGGGTTCATCAGGCTGACCACGCCTACAGGAAGTATCAACAGCTCATATACGGCTCGGCTTGCAACGAAATATGTCAAAAAGGTAAGTACACTTTACTGTATTGTCTATAAAAAAGAACCCAAATAGTTTAAAATATAAAACAACTCCAGGTCTGTTTGTGATGAAAAAAACAACATTATAAGCAGTAAGAGTATTTGAGTGAATACTGAAATACACTCTGCTAAATTAATACCATAATATAAGATCTATTGTGCAGTCCTAATACAAATACATCTCTTTTGATCATTCCGACACATGTGCAACTTTAATATACTATAATACTACATTTAGTTAATAACTCAATAGCATCTGTATTTCCTCCACAATCTAAAATGTCTCTTTAACAGCTTAATGAGTGCATGATTTATGACTGGAGGTGGTGTGTGCTTGATAAATATACGGCATAGGTGAGAGGGTTTTCATCTCTCTACGCAGTATTTTCTAATCAGCAAACAGAAGAAAGACGCTACATTTTGAGCCTATTCTATTAATCATATTCCGGCTCCCTCTGACTGGAAATGGCTATATGCAGGGATTTGATGAATTCTCCCATCTGACACACACCAGCGTGGAGTCGTACGCAGAATCACTTGTAGATTTTTTATTTTTTTTTGTTCTGTTCTGAAACTCTTTGTCCTGACATTGGGTGAGTATGAGACTGCTAGCAAGGGACTAATTTATAAAAGAGTCTGTTGTCATTTCCATAGAAGTAGACAATGTAAAATATGGATCACAGGTTACATGTATTGGGATTTGTGAACTGGGGATTGTGGAGAAGACATTTTGGATTTCAGCTGTCGTGTTTGATTCAGTCTTTTTTTTTTTTAAGTCCTCATTTGTAGAAATCATCCTTGACAGTTCCAAAATGTGTTTAGTTGTTGTTCTTGTGTTTTGCATGTGTTTTGTACTGATCTAGCTTTGCCTATTCATTCTGCAGATTGTTTTCTCTTCTTTATAGAACAATTAGAGCACAGGGTCAAGATTATTTTTTAGACTTAGACGAACTTTATTGATCCACAAGTGCTCACACATCACAATAATATAATAACAAAGAGCATTATAATATAAATGGTAAAATAAATTCTAAATAAGTAGCAAAAAACATAGCTAGAGACCAGTGTCAAATAAGGTATAATTATAAAAATGTAAATGTACAAGTAAAAATAGATAGAAAGATAAAATCACAGCTTTATACAAGAGGTCATGATATAGGTCAGGAAATGATGACTGACAGGACATAGGGTTATCCGTTATATAAGGGTGAGTTGTTGTACAGTTGTAGGGAGTATTATCTGTTTTAAAAAGGGTGAGTTGTTGTACAGTTGTAGGGAGTATTATCTGTTACATAAGGGTGGGTTGTTGAACAGTTGTAGGGAGTATTATCTGTTTTAAAAGGGTGAGTTGTTGTACAGTTGTAGGGAGTATTATCTATTACATAAGGGTGAGTTGTTGTACAGTTGTAGGGAGTATTATCTGTTTTAAAAGGGTGAGTTGTTGTACAGTTGTAGGGAGTATTATCTATTACATATGGGTGAGTTGTTGTACAGATGTAGGGAGTATTATCTATTACATAAGGGTGGGTTGTACAGTTGTAGTGAGTATTATCTGTTACATATGGGTGAGTTGTTGTACAGTTGTAGGGAGTATTATCTATTACATAAGGGTGGGTTGTTGTACAGTTGTAGGGAGTATTATCTGTTTTAAAAGGGTGAGTTGTTGTACAGTTGTAGGGAGTATTATCTATTACATATGGGTGAGTTGTACAGACGTAGGGAGTATTATCTATTACATAAGGGTGGGTTGTTGTACAGTTGTAGGGAGTATTATCTGTTACATAAGGGTGAGTTGTTGTACAGTTGTAGGGAGTATTATCTGTTTTAAAAGGGTGAGTTGTTGTACAGTTGTAGGGAGTATTATCTGTTACATAAGGGTAAGTTGTTGTACAGTTGTAGGGAGTATTATCTGTTACATAAGGGTGAGTTGTTGTACAGTTGTAGGGAGTATTATCTATTACATAAGGGTGAGTTGTACAGTTGTAGGGAGTATTACCTGTTACATAAGGGTGAGTTGGTGTACAGTTGTAGGGAGTATTATCTATTACATAAGGGTGAGTTGTACAGTTGTAGGGAGTATTATCTGTTACATTAGGGTGAGTTGGTGTACAGTTGTAGGGAGTATTATCTATTACATAAGGGTGAGTTGTACAGTTGTAGGAAGTATTATCTGTTACATAAAGAATTGAATGAATGTTGCCCTGTATCTCTCACTGTTTGAGTCATTTATCATTATAATTATATGATCATAAAAAGCAAAATACTCTAATTTATCTTTAAATAGTTAACCCTAAATGTAAAGTTGTTGTTTTTTTACTTACTGACTGTCACTACTGTCACTTTAACCCTCATTATATAGAAAGTTTGATAACATAAAACTGGTCACGTAACAACCTATTACAACAAAAATAAAGTGTTTCTTTGTTATTTGGTCACAATGTCAATAACACTGAAGACCTTTTAAATTGTTGTGTTTCTGTTAACAACAATGCCTGCAAAATTGGTGTGAAAAAACTTTTTGTAACTTTTCGGGTGAAGGTTCTGTCAAATGCTTTTCTCCATGGAGATATTGTATGATGTGCGGTAGTAAACCTTTCTCTCACCATGGAGACTAAGCCAGACCAAGTTACAGGTCAGATCTGTGGAGAGGCGACCCCGCTCACAGTCAGAATGCCTGTTTTTCTACATATTTTTGAGCTATAAAACCACCTGTAATTGAATAAATGTTAGGAAGAGGTGTTTAATGTCATACTGTGGAACATTCCGGGTACGGCAATGACATATCCATCAGAAAGAAGCAGGTGACATCCCCCCAACCAAAAAGTTACGTAATGCACCTTTAAAGCCAGCATCATCCAACATCAATAGGGTAAATAAATAAGGCTACCGTGCAGGGGGGGATTCTTTTTTTTTTTTTTTTTTTTTTTTTTTTTTTTGGCAGGCATGAGACGTTTTATTTTGGGATGAATCAAAATTTCCTGAAAACGTCATGAAGAGCCAGGTGTACCTAATTATCTGACAGTGCATCCTCATTCTAAAGAGGCCCCTGGGAGTCGGCTACTCTGCGTTCCCAGTGTTGGACCACTATCAAGGTGCTCCACATAGCGCTAACATGAGGACAATATGGCCGCCAAGATCGCTTTGCTGGGTGTGCTGTATTTCAGAGCAGGAACAAAACCAGATATTTTTAGCCCCTAATACATTGTAGACGTTACAGGAGTTCATTTTATGGAACAGTATGTACAGTTCCATTTATTAAAGATGCACTATGACGTTTCTAGCAGTGGGTATGTTTGTCACTATGGAGATGTTATTGCTTCACCAGGAATGTTCCACAGTACGGCATTAAACATACATTATTTTATTTTTTTCTCAACATTAAACTCTAAATCAAGTCATTATTTTTATTTTATACAACATTTAAAGGGATGATTCAAAGCAATTACAACCTAGGATTCTTTGCATCATGACCTCTACATTACATCTGTATTCAACTGCTGCTGGTTAATAGGTTCGGTAACAAATTGGGAGAAATGGGGATAAATTCTGGTGCAAATTGATGATAAAAGAAAATATGGGAACATAGGGCCTAATTTTGGAAAGAAAAAAAAAACAACTTAGAGATGAGGGAACATAGGCACGCTTCCTTTTGTTATTATCAGCATCAAAACTTTATTACAGACCTGTAGTAGAATAGATAAGAGATACTGAAATTAAAAAAAGAAAAGAAAAACACATTATTTTGTTAACTTTAAATGCAAGATTTAATGTCATACTGTGGAACATCTCTAGGGTTCATTTCTCTCCAGTGATAAGGTCTGGAATTGGAATACACTAGATGGTTCGCAAAAACCCTGGAAGTGCGAGTTCGGGCACCAGCCAATCAGCGAAGAGCCATACATTCTGTGTTGGCAACGATTCCCGAGATCGAGGATTTAAAGCCGGAACAAAGAGAATGTTTGGTGAATGTCATCAGTGGGAAAGATGTTATTGCCCTTCTTCCTATGGGATTTGGGAAAAGCTTAATATACCAGTTAGCCCCATTACCTTATTATATTATACGCATTATATACGTCACAACCAAACAGCAGCGATTGGTTACATGAAAAAAAGTACCCGCCTACTGTCAAGCGAGTAAATTCTAAGGCTGCGAGGTCAGATGGTTTCTATGAAGTGAAACCAGCTGATGAATCAGGCCAAGACATCTCAGGCAAAGAAAAAAAAAGTCAAGGAGTCAAGATATCCAACATGAGAAAAGCTATAAATTGCACCTTTAATACACACTTTTTGCACAATCTATCAATTTTAATTAGTAGATTAGATATAAACTTTTGACCTCATGTTCAGCAAGGTACATGAAAATAATATTTGGGTTACTGTGTCCCTTTACTGCAAATGTGTTCGTGCACTTTACTCTACGAAGCACAATGATATGGGTGCACTTTCCTATAGCTCAGCATATAGACGAAGACTTTCTTAGCTGTTCTAATGACAGACTCTGCTATCTCAGCCGTGCCCTGATTATGTCACCTGGATCAGGTTTATAAACCATAATTACAGCTCTCTTCTGTTTCTCTCTCTGGAGGTGCAGACACCAGAAGAATGGTGGGTGGATGTCTTTTTAACACCGCATATGCAATGTTTAAGTATTATTATTAGGCCATAGGAAATATTTTTGAGATCGCTTTAACCTTCTAACCCTTTGGCTGTGATCTAATTAATTGCGTTGTCAATGTTTATTCTTTCTTGCCTTATTGTAGCTATTTCACAAAACGAGAATGAGATTTTAATGGTGCATCGTGTAACTTTTCTTTTGGAGGGTCCGTCAAATGCTTTTCTCCATGGAAATGTAAAGGCTTTGTTAGAAATGTTTCACAGTGTGGCTTTAAACCTTTCTGTCTTCGCAGAGACCAATCCAGGCCAAGTAAAACCACTTCTAATTTAATAAATAATCTGTTTAATGTCATAGTGTGGAACATTCAAAGAAGCATAACGACATATCCAAAGAAACAAGAAGATTCATGATTCAGTTTCCAATTTTGGTCTCACAGTTTTAAATGTATTTGTTTCTACTTCTGCTTTTTGGAACTGTAACAAATGCAACTCACCAACACGTAAGCCTTTTGTCTTCAATCCAAATGTGAACACTTGGAAAAAAATCACACAAAATGACTTTTCTCATGTGTGCAACATCTTGTGCCAATTTTCTTATAAAGAAAAGATCTTATTGTGATGTCATAAGATTAATCCTCAGTAATTGTTATTGAGTTATGAGTTATTGTTTATTTGGCAGCAATGTTCTTAAAATATGATTTGATAAGACACAATACATGTAATATATTTTTTTTTTTTTTGCATAGAATGAAATCCAAATCTAGTCCCAGGAAGGCATAGACTATTGTAATAAAAGAATTAGTTATGATATTGGAATTCTTATTGTATGTATTTATTTTTTAAGCACAGCAATGGAGTTGTATAAGCATAAGTTCAGTTATGGGTGGATGAAATTCTAGCCCATATGCGATCCATGAATTTCAGAATAATGCTAAAGCAAAACTAGGACAATTCCCATAGTGATTAACAAGCTAAAACTAAGCAAGAGAAAAGTTCTGCTCTGGACAAAAACTAAAGAAGCTGCTTGGATGAGCTGTGAAATGTCTTCACTTAAAAAACGTGCCCAGTTGACAGAATATTGTTTTATTTATTTTTTTGCTATGAATCCTACCTGGACAACTGAGGGATTACACAGAACACTACGATATATTTTGAAAAGTCCTCAAAAATGTTACAGATAGGAAGCTGGATCACAATTGGACAGGTGACGTAACTGTGGTGGTGACGTTAACGGAGACGCAGACTCATGACAGCATCATAATAGCTGGCTCTTCTCAGGGAGAGTCCAGGCTGCAGATGTTATATCTCCAGCTGCTGTACAAATCCTGCCCGACAGTGACTTTTGGGAAGCATCAGCCTCGGTAAAGGGGAAAAATTGGCGGGACGCTATCTGCTGCCGGAAATGGGGATAGGTAGTAGACATTTTTACTTGGGACTAATCCTTGAAAGGTGGCAACGAAATTCTGAGTCTGACAGCACATGTAGCAAATCTTACACATCAGCACAAGGTGAGCTGGCGTACAGAGGACCAGATTGTAGCGGCCGTATTTTTGGAAGATGAAAGTTAGAGGACAGAAATGTTCAAAGAGTATTTCTGTGATGCAGCGTGGTACCTGGCAAAAGTCTAATGTGGGGGTTTGGGAAAGAGAAATGTTTCTTACAATTGCAACTAAGGTATTTGATAGGCCTGCCACAATAGCACATTTTAAAGCATGATATATTGTTACAGAAATACTGCCATGAATATCTGAAACTACATTATGCCACTGACACAAAGCAGGACAATCCGAGTACAGGAAACTCATTTTGAAATCTACAGTACCAGTAAAAGGCGGATAATTGGCCATAACATTCATTTATTTTACTCTCTACAGCTCAAATCTCACATTATAACAAAAAAGTTGAACAAATCTCCCCAGTATTGCAAAGAAAATGGTACCCAAGAGAAATATTGAGTCCCAAAATCTATTTTTCCAGCTTTCATATATTGAACGATAAGTCCAAATTGTAATTATCATGACAGACCTAGCACTTGAACATAAAATTTTAAATTGAATTCAAATATTTTTATAATTTTTGGACCCATTATTCAGTGGTAAATGCTTTTTCAATTAATTTAAGTTACCATTCATGGAAAGTGATATTATCTCTATGCCTTTTTTAAATGTTTCATGTTTGTTCAAAAGCGTTTTTAATAAAATTGCTCTTGGATAACAGTAATTTTCACACTTCTCAAGAACTTTTGCAGTGTTACTTCACACATAATTGAGCCAACAATTCCCGGAAACCTTTAAGTATGAAATATGATCTCAATCAAAGTTTATCCATCTCTAAAGCAGAGCTAATCTGGCGCTTCTACAAAGACAGGTGACCTTTAGATAAAAGCGCTTATGTTTGGGCTTTATTAAAGTGGCCCCTTATCGCCGCTTCCGGTTGTCCACTAATGCTTTTGCAACAGTAGACTATCGCTTGCACCGGCCCATGACTGGCAGACCATAATGCTATTACCGCTCCTCAATGGTCATGCTCACTTAGCCCTCTGTCACTCCAGTCCAGCCTCGCGCATTCACACACACACACACACACACACACAGCTCGAGCGCGCACATCACACCACTCCGAGGCGAGCTGCTGCTGTCCTTGCTCTCATTTGTGATACTCTGTGGCTCGCCTCGCTGCAAAACACTGCAAACTTTTCACTTCATTATATCTCTGCTTAAACCTAACAACTTTTTTTTCCCCATCTCGGGCTGCAAAGTGTGACTGCGAATCAGCGCTAATTGGCTGCATGAATCAGTTGTCAGTAGTAGTCTTAAACAGGGGGAGCGAAGGGTGTAATGAAAGGCGGTTTTGTTTCAAAGTTGCCAGGCAAAGCAAGAGTAAAAACAGCATTTCGCATGAGCCTTGTCAATCACGCGTCAAACCTGCCATCAAAGCCCTGTCAGATAACGGCAGGCAAACGGCGGTGAGTCACAACCCAAACGCACACACACGCACACGCACGCACGCACGCATACACGCACCCTATTCTGAATCACCTGAGCCCGAGCCACACGCACGCGCCAACACAGCCTCCAGATGGCCCCGGGACTAAACAACATCACCATAAATCCCCAAAACTTTTTCCTCTCTCTCTCTCTCTTTCTCTGCAACATCTTCCCCGGTAATGCATTCCTATCTGTCGCCACGTCCTGATTATGCGTAACGAGCGCCATGCGAAGAAGTGGATGTGGACCGGTACGTGGTGTAACTGTTACATATGTGTTATACATGATGACGATAAGAACCCCGTAAATATCTCGCTGCCATCTGGAGTGCAAGGGCGAGCTGCAGACTTCTTCAACCACACCATCCAAAATATGCAAAAATATGCGTCCCGTAGCTCCTTCTCACGACGCACAACTTCCAAATATTTCCAACAAGAAGACACAGGCATGACGCGCCAGCCACACCGCGTCTTTCTCCATAGAACAGTAAAAGTACTACTTACTATATCGCCGGACTGTAGCACGCACAGCCTCGGTAACTGTAATTAAAAAAGGGACCGCTTACTTATTTATCCATAATGGTGCACTCATACGCGCATGCATTATTGATCGGGAAGCTTTCTGATATGAAAACGTCCACTTACCGGAGCTGTCCGAATAAATTCCCAGGGAAATTCCAGAGGAGTCCGTTCTTTCTTCCCCCAAAGTCAGAAACCAGCAATGCTTTCCTTGCCTTATTCCAAAAACAGGTCAGCTAGTGGTCTGAACTGCAAGAGAGAAGAAGCCAAAACAAATTCCATTAGAATCGTACCGGGAGTTGGCTGTACCCCCTCCTTCACCTCCTCCGTCAAAAAGTATTGCAATAACGTGCGTTTAACCAAAAAAAGTGTCGAAATGGCTACCTGCTCTTTTTATCTATGTCGACAAAAAGACAACGAGAGCACCAATAAAGACGGGTTGGGTAAAAGTGTGCAATGAACTGGAGATTTTCTATTGCAAACGCAGCCCCAACGTGTTGTTAGATTAGACCGCGTTCACGGACACTCCCGCGCGCGCACACGCACACACACAGACGCTGCTCCCGGCGACGGTTGGGGAGAGAGGGAGAGCGAGGAGGAGGAGAGAGAGGAAGAGAGAAAGAGAAAGAGGGATGGAGGATGGAGATGGGGAAGAGGCACGGGATGGGATGCTGCGCGCGCTCGGAGTTGCATTTCACTGAGCCTCCGCGTGATGGCCGACGAGAGGACGGTCCCGTACACTGAACATGGCCTAGGCTCGGCAAAAAAATACAAATAAATAAGAGCACAAGTGAAAATTTAGGCTCTTAAATTCAAATATCACCAGTTTTTTTTTTAGGGATTTAAGAATTTGAGTGGCTTGAGTGAGTAGTGAATTATTTTGAGGTACTTTCTTTATGTATTTCTGTAGTTATGCATTATACATTTGTGCAATAATTTGGGAAGATATGCAGCACTTAGCTCAACATATATATATTTTTTATTTATGTTTATTAAGGACATCACAATTGCATCAGACAAGCGAGATGCATTGCTTTGAGTGTTTTAGCCCAAGTGCGAGTTTTCAACACCTGTCCAAAAAAAAAAAAAAAAAAAAAAAAAAAATGAAACTGCATGCCTAAAAACAGATAAGACAAGACACATAAGTTACATACAGATAAAATATATACAGTACATTTTCCAACAGATGCATTTTTGATTGGAAACATACAATAATTTTAATTTACGTTTAAATTTGTTGTTATTGATTTCCAATTTTAATAATCTGGTAAACAGTTCCACAGTCCGGCCCCTTTAGCAGAGAAAGAGACTGACCAAGAGTCGTCCTGTGCATAGGAAAAAACACAATTACCACTAGCACCTCTTGTGTTAGCTCTGTGTGTACATTTTATGGTCCTGGCAAATTCTGAATACAGTGGTTTATCAGTGGTTCATTTCTCTCCAGTGACTAGGTCAGGAATCAAAATACAATAGACAGTTCGCAAAAACCCCAGAAATGCGAGTTCAGGCACCAGTCAATCTGCGAAGAGCCATATATTCTGTGTTGGCGACGACTCCCGAGATTGAGGATTTAAAGCTGGAACAAAGAGAATGTTTGGTGAATTTTATCAAGAGGAAAGACGTTACTGCCCTTCTTCTTACGGGATTTGGGAAAAGCTTAATATGCCAGTTAGCCTCGTTAGCGGCGCATTACATATGTCACAACCAAATAGGAGCGATTGGTTAAATAAAAAAAAGTACCCGCCTACCGTCGAGTGAACAAATTCTAATGCTGTGAGGTCAGACGGTTTCTACGAAGTGAAATTGGCTGATGAATCAGGCTAATATCACAGTTAAGACACTTGAAAAATAATTTGAGATGATTAAATTTGGTAAAATTTTCCCAAGTTTAAAAGGTTAAATTTCACAGCGGTGCCACTGTCTGGGCTTTTTGTCAAGGACCTTAAGGGTCAGTTTGTATAATGAACGGAGCGGTTTCAATGTGGTTAAGGAGGCCTGCGTCTATGAATTGATACAATAAGACAAATGTGAGATCATTGCATTCATGAATAGTTTTGAAGTCTGGAGCGTTAAATACCAATGTTCTATTTTATTTTATTTATTTATTTATTTTATAACATCACTGCTTCTCTAACCCACAGGACTATATTTGTTATTTTACACGTTGAGGGCTATTACTCAAACGTGTGGGTGTAGTTTTATTGCAGATTGACGTTTCACCGTGAATGTTACACTGTTTTTATACATGTGTCTATGGACCTTTATAAACCCTGTCAAACTCTTGGTCTGGCATTGGTTTCTGAAACTTCTTTAAGTTTGGCTCTATGTTGGTCCAGTTTGTACATGTTTTTTACACATTTCACAGTGTCATCTTGTATTTAACATTGCATTTGGCCGTAACATTTTGTCAACAGCTTCTCAATACATCCATTTCCATTTGTTTGATACAACATCTAAAAAGGAAAAGATTCAATACATTAGCATAATGTTATCAGAGACCACAACAGAGCTTCAGCAAATATTGTGTAGCCTACATGTTTATACTAACAATTTTTCTGCCTACTATTGTAAGCAAATCATATGTGTTGTTGTATTTTTATTTATATATTTGTTTATAATGTTTAGAACTTGGAATTGACTTAAGGGGCCTTTATTTTCTTCATCAAAAACAGATCCTGGAGTTGTGTTTTGTTAATTTTTTGTTCATTTATACACACAAATCCTGCATATTTAGGTTGAGTTCTTCAACAGAAAACACTATTCCACCTTACGATGTCATGTGGTAATACAGGAAGCGCTCCACTGTGTTTTTACACTCCATACACCGTCACTAGAAGCCTGTCTCTACTCAACAAAATGTAAAAGGTAGATGTTAACTTGAAAACTACTGCTTCATGACATCACAGGGTGGAACGGAGGATTTTGAGTTTTGGAGATGTATACAGACTATTAATACTACTAGTTACTCAAAGATGTGTGAATGAAACAAAACTCAACTCCAGATATGTTTTCGATGAGATAACAACATTATAACATGGCTAAAAACTTACAAGTAAATTTTGCGTAATATAGAACCCTTTTAAATCTATCCGTGGGGTTCAGAATAATGGAAAATTGTTGCTATAGTGATTGACCATTTAAAGGGACAGTCCTGAATTTTGGACATAGGACCTCATTTCCTTGTTAGCCAGAGTGTTGGAGACATGTGGAGACACTTTTTTTAAAAATATTCCATCCAATCCTTGTATTTGCAGAGGTCGCTGGTTCTAGGCTAGTGTATGTCAATGGCCATAGTTAGCCTGCCACTAAAAACAGTCAAAGCACCTGAGGAAGTCAATTATTATGCCAGACTATCAATTTAAATGTCTGTGTTGATAGAATAATTTTAGAAGTAAAACCAACCTTGCATTTGACGGATTTATGTCTGAGCAGCAGCGGCGAGTTGTACTTCCTGATAGAAAGCTTGGCAATGGCGGACTGATATATGAGAAAATAGTCCTTCAACATGCGACAATTCATGCGATGTAAGGTTAGTTTTATTTCAAACATTTTTCTATCAACACAGATATTTATATCGACAGTCTGGCATAGATTATAGATTTGCTTCGGGTGCTTTGTGGAGTGAGTAAGGGTTAGCGGCAAGAGTGAGGTAAGAGTAAGTTTTTTAGTAGCAGGCTAACTATGGCCATTGACATGCGCTAGCGTAGCACCAGCAACCTCTGGAAATACAAGGACTGGATTGATTTTTTAAGAAAGTGTCTCCACATATCTCCAACACTCTGGCTAACTAGGAAATGAGGCCCTATGTCCAAAATTCCAAACTGTCCCTTTAAAACAATAATAGCAGGTAGGTCTTCAGATACTCGGATCCATGCAGTGCCTCCTACAATTTGTCAATATATACAAAAAAATCTGGTAAGTCTTAAGGCTAATGAAGAAAGTCAAGGACTGGAACCCTGGAAGGACATCTAAGTTCTCTCAGGTTATCTTAAGCAAATGATTAACAAGATATAGCGCTAATGTTAAAGTTGTTTACCTGATACAGACTTCTTGCCCGATAGGCGTTGAGTTGCTTTGCTCGGTAGGGGGTGGGCGATGGGAAGTGATTGTGGGTCGAATATCTGATAATCTTTCACATGTGTCGGTAGCATCCTGCTGAGCGGAGCATATTTTAAAGAGGAGTTTATGCAAATAGCTGTGCTCAGGCCAATACCTGACCGCTGAAGCAGAGGCAGCGCAAATAACAATGAAGAAATAAGAGCTTTAGTAGTTCCCCAAAGAGAGAAGATCTGATAGTGCACTCTGTAGTAAACATCAGATAAGCAGTCATTTAGCGGTGCTGGCAAGCCAAATTCAGTGCAAGTGTTGAATGGCTAACAAGTGGGCCGTAATCAGTATGCAGGCAAAAACAGTGTGAATTTGCAATGGTTATGTATGTCAATAGAAAATACTTTAGCAGTGTTCAGTATTGAAAATCAGATGCTCAAAGATACTCATTTGAGCCGGTAAGCTAAAAAAGTCACATTCACAGGACAAAAATGAACCTTTCCAGAAGAGCTTTTAGAATGGATAATTACATAGTTACTTACATAGTACTTTTATTTAATGTTTTTTGTTTTAGTAATGTTGTGGTATCAGAATCAGTGATGAGTATGGAGTATCCTTAGTATCAAAATTGGGTTTGAAATGTTAATATTCTGACAACACTCATGCCCCTCCTCTTCATTGGTAATCGTTTAAACAGGTCTAAACTTCAGAATCTTATATTTAATACTCTTTTACACAAATATATGTAGGCTGTATATAAATGTAGGCTGTGTAAAAAATGCCTTCACATAAATGAACAAGACTATTTTAGGTTTATCCTGATGATAGTTGAGCTGTTAAGGCTGGCATAAAAAAAAAACAAAAAAAACTGCATAATCCCTTTCTTATAATTTTCTTAGTTATCAGTTTTGTAATGAACAAAAACTCCAAAGCATTAAGGAGATCACATGACCATTTTCCTCGAGATTGTAAGGGTTGTGTGGGTTCCTTGTGGTTGAAAAATGAAAGTTAATACAATATTTTATCTTTCAAAGTCATATTTATTGGATTTTTGAAAACATTTAACCCTCTCCAAAATGTGTACGTGCCATATCATATTTCATAATTAAATGTTGCATTGAAGCGAGCAAGTGTTGGTCTTTAGAAAACACAGAAGTGAACACTGTGCTGTGGTAATAAATGTCACAGGAGATACAATGTGTACAGAAGTAATATCAGCATTTTAGCTTGTGATTCTGGGAAAGCAGAAGTATTTGATGAAACTCAGCTTCTAAGAAAGAAAATGAAAATGTCTCTCTTTGGAAAGAATTTTCACATACTCCATCCTAGACTCTTCTGTTCTGTTATCAGCCCAAATGGTGATGTTTTTACTCAAGTCATAACCACAATTATGACCCTCCATAACCAGGCCCTTCCATACCTCACTAACCTCCTCCAGCCTCACCACCCGTCCTGCAGCTGGTTCAGATCTCTTCACTCCCACTGTTGAATCAAAGCACCAGACCTTGGGGGACCGAGCCTTTGCCATTGCTGGCCCAAACCTCTGGAACTTTCTCCCCTCCACATCAGAAACTCAGACACACTAAACACATTAAACACTAAATGTACTCTGTAACCCCCCAAATTGACAGTTTCCTCACTACTTGAGTTTGTTTGACCTGTGTTTATATTGTGAAGTGTCTGAGTTACTGTCAGAAGCACTATAAAACAGATTTATTATGATTGTTGTTAATTATATGAGTTGTTCAAATTAAGTTTTGGTGTGCAGCCAGGGAAGCTTCAATTAAAAAAAAAAGTACTTCCATAGCCATTGGCAACTCAATAAAATGTTTTTATTTCTCCATCTGTATGTGTTAATAGAGTCTATGAGAGATTGTATCTAAAATACAATAATGATGAAGCAATGCTAAATAAAATGATTTATTTTGTAGGTATCCAGACTGATCCAGACAGATCACTGTGTGAACTTCTCTGATTCATTCCTAACCTGTCAGGTGTTTTCATGGTGCCCTCTGGAGAATGACAGATTTGCCAAAGTGAGACACAAGTTTACTGATCGATTTACTTAAATTTTAGATCTTAACTTGTACAGTATTGTCTTCATGTCCTGTTCTTTTAGCTGCAGTTGAAAACTTCTCTGTGTTGATCAAAAACCCCATGACGTATCCAAGATGAGTAAACATGTCAGGGAAGTGAAGGAGTAGTTCAGACATGTCAAACTCAGGCCCGGGTGCCAAATTTGGCCCGCAATATAATTATATTTGGCCCGCAAGATCACATCAAATATGAGCTGGTCCGCTGGCTACAGATACATTATTTATTTAAAATTTTGTTATTATTTTATAATTTGCTTGTACTAGATTCAGTGCTTAAACAAAACTCTTATTCAGCATTTTTTAATAAGAAAAGATTTAACATTACATATCTCAAAACAAGAGAAAACAGATGTTGAAATTTTTCATTAAATATTTAGTTTGGCACACGACTTAGTCCCAGTTTTTAATTTTGGCCCTGTGTGAATTTGATACTCCTGGAGTAGGTTGTTTATGTGTCTGTAATCACAACACTATTAGTTGAATTTCAGAAAAGTAGCCTCCACTTTGTGTGCTATGAAGATAGCGCGTAGTGTAACAACACTGATATTTGATTTGGAATTTCTGATGGCATTTTTTGTTTGACACGGCGATGCGCTTGACACGGCGATGTGGAGACAAGCAAGGCCTGCTAAGTTGCACAGGGTCAGCACTAACCTTGCCAGCCTTTGATTGATGGCTCCTCACAAGCTGCACCGTTTGGCTTTCTAATTACTGCCCATAGGAAATGATTAGGTCTGTGCATGCTGTTTAGGTGCGACAACTTTCATTCATTTACTTGATTAAATACAATAAGTGAGTTTAAATAGACACAGATATTGCATTTGTAGCAACAGTCTTTTTCTTTTTCTATAGCAGCTGTCACAGCTTGTCGAATGAAAGCGCAGATTAAAAAAGGTAGTTCTTGATCTGTTGTGGATGTAGTGATTCTTCAACAATGATGAACAAGTGCTTTTCAATATACTGACCATGTCCTTTTATACTGGAGAATATAATGTCTTTTCTCTCGGTTGTATGCGTAGAAATCAAGATTATTTTTATGTGCCTGCCTTTTTTTTTTTCTTTGCAGTGAAATCATGCTGGGGGTGTTGTGCATGTGTCTCTGTGGTGGAAGTAAACACAATGTACAGATTAGCAAACACTGCCAAAAGTTTTATGATGGCCTTAAAACACAAGAAAGAAAAAAAAAAAAACTAACAAAATGGATTTAAGACATCTGCTGAAGCCTGTGGTCAGATGGCATTAAAATAAAGTTCAGATTAAAGTTCAACAGAACCTCAGACAGAGCAGAGCCTGTGGTTAGCATCACACTCCCAGGGAATGTGCTGAATGAATATCAATTCTTATTCTATTTTATGTGGTTTTATAAGAGCAAGAATTTACATACTTTTATATATACATATTTTTATATGCTTACTCCAAATAAGAGCTGAAAATCTTGTATTCCAACTTTAAAGAGGGAATAAACACGTAAGCTCCACCCACAATCACATTTCAAATAATACATGGGCTGTGGGATGAAGGAAAGAGTGAGCGGGAGGAGGGGCAGAGTCTGGAGGTATAAGAATCAGTGTGATTGGTTGAACAGGTATCCACACTTCAAACTCTACTCCTGCAGTGGGGTGTTTATATCGGAAACATGTGGCTGTGATCAGGGTAGTCTATTGTGATGTCACCAACTACTGGAAATTGCAGAGGCCACTGAATCAATCAAACTTTATTTATAGAACGCTTTTCATATAAAAAAAAAAAGCAACACAAAGCGCTTAAGACTGACGATGAAGACAGCGCACATTTAGATTCAGTATTTTAGACTAAAAAACTCCAAATTTGCCTAGTTTGCTCTACAATCGGCAAGAAAATAAATAAAAATAAAACACTACATACACAGTTTCACTTTAATAAAACAAATACAAGTTACTATCTCGGATTTTTTACACTGGCCACAAACAGGCCAAGTTAAAAGTGTGCATTACCTTTTCACCATGGTACCTGATAAAATGGGATTTCATACTGAATTTTAATTTGTAATATTTTGTTTGTAACATATTCAAGGGGCCCAGAACATGTCCAAATCTGTAGGTCTCTGTAGGTCTTATGGGTCTTTGTTAAAACTTGTCAATTGTTAAAGAAGTTAACAATCCTTCTGCTCGAAAATATTACATAAGGAACATGGTCAGAATGTGTAATCTGTGTAAAATATGTATGAGAGAAGAATTACTCTCTTTAAGCCTTATTTCATTTAGATTGGACAAAACTCTGAGTGGAATTGTGCCAAGTATGCAATATAAATAAAGCTGAGTGGGAGACTCACATTCGCACACTGTATCTGATATTCACTTTGCTTCACACAGGAGTAAGGTGATAGTTCTGACTCACTGCATTATTCTGGGGAGGATTTCATGTGTTCTTTTGCTCAAACTAGTTTCATGAGGAGCACTTTGGAGACTCGGAAAGAGGACAGTGGGGTAGTAGTATCTCTTGTGATCATTTTTGGATTATAGGACCAGGCAGATTTGCATAATTTGTTCCCACCGTATGAATTTATTTAGAAATTTCCAATATGCTAGGTTCAGAGTGCGTGTTCTTGCTTTGAATTACAACACGGTGCCATTTGCTGCTTGTATTACGTGATGTGCAGGACTTGTAAAAAAAGTTTTGGGGGAAACATTTAACAAAGCAGTAAATGAAATGCAGCTATGCCCTAATATTTTTGATATACGGCCTGTTATAATGTTTCGTCATCATAAGTGGAGGTAATACTAAGGAGTTCGCCTGATGACGTGCGAGAAAAAAAAAAGATACTAAATCGTGGCCTCAAATTACTATTTCATTCCCACATTATGTAATTCATTCCCACGTTTTAGCCAATTTGTACACATCACTACGGGGTCAGCCCATTGGTCCGAAAGCCCAATAGCCCATTAGTTCGACGACACACAGTAGAAATGAATGGATGTCTTGTAACGTGCTGAGGGCCACATATCTAAACACAGACGAAGCAGAGGGCCGATCGAGGGCTGTAGACTGGCGCTCAATACAGTGAATAATTGAAATATGTGCATGTTTAACACGTTAGAATGAACCATCAGTCTTTATTTATGCTAAGATCCTTAAAACCACACACTAAAAATAAAAAAAAATAAAAAAGTAAATTTTTCATTGATGCAAGGTAATTTGGGCCAATTCTCCTGGAAGCCTGAGGGCCAAGAAAAAATAGTTTGAGGGCCACATTTGGCCCATGAGCCAAAGTTTGGACATGCCTGATTTAGAGCCACACTGGGGCAGGGAGCCACAAACACCAGGTTTCAGAATTTACAAACGGTTTATCATCAGCACATTATAAGGCATCCATGCAGCTCTACTGTGTATGGTCGAACTAAAGGGCTGTTGGACTATTGAGCTTTCGGACCAAAGGTCTGACCCCGCAGTGATGTGTACGAATGGGCTAAAACGAGGGAACGATTTAGCTAAAATGTGAGAACGAATTGGCTAAAACGGGAGAATGATTAAGCTAAAAAGCAAGAACAATTTAGCCAAAACGTGGGAACAGTTTAGCTAAAATGTGGGAACAGTTTAGCTAAAACAAGGGAACGAGTCAGCTAAAACATGTGAACGAATTTGTTAAAACGTGGAACAAATTCTTTAAAACGTGAGAATGAATTACACATTGTGGGAACAAAATAGTAATTTGAGGCCACAATTTAGTATCTTTTGTCACACATTATCAGGTGGGCTTCCTAAAATACAGGAAATGCTGTGTTTTTAAACTCCTCTACTGAACCAAGGTAAAAGGTAGTGTTGAAAACCTCTGCTTTGTGACATAAGGTGATACAGAGCATTTTGAGCTTTGGAGATGTAGACAGACTAATAATAATAGGTTACTCAAGCCTGTTTTTGTGAAGGTAACAGCATTATCACGTGGCTTAAAGCTCACAAGAGTCAATAATGCATAACATAGGACCTTCAAAGGTTCTGGTGGGGTTTTGTCATGAAAGACCTGAATTTTCACTGCGTGTGCTGTCACCTCAAAGATGTGACTTGTAACATGGCCATGTTGCATCACCTTCTTGTCTCTGTGAAGGTATGTTTCATGTCATACTGTGGTGCTTTCCAGACAAGGCAAAAGCATCTCCTTGGTGGCAAGCGGGTGTTGGACCTTCAACTTGAAATGTGTGCACCTTTAAGCTCAAGACATTTTGGCTACCATCCAGTACTTTCTCAACTCTGAAATACTAGAATTTATACTGGCCTAAGGGGAGGAGAGTTGGATTTTTACTGCCTTAAAAAGATGTATTTTGCCATTTCAACATTGAACCAAGTCTGAAACATGCGTATTGTTGTATTTCTTTAACCTCTTTTGCTGCTTTGATTAATATTTCACTGTATTTCTCAAAACTCGAAAAGATATTTCCTTAGATCTTTAGTGACATACAGTGGGAGTAAAGTCCAAAGGTGCATGTGGTACTGGATGCAGTAAAGAGGAAGTACAGTGAGCCGTGTGATGCTATGATTAGCTGTGCTCAGATGAGAGCACTAACCTCACAGTGGCCTTGCCTGAGGTAAGAATGATGAGAGACCCACAGACTGTTTGGCATGGGGCCACAGTGGAGCTACACCCTCTGTTGTTGTGCTCTTCACAAACGTGTTCACCCAAAGCAAAGTGTGCGCCGACAGTTGGGTTTGGGGGGCCTCTGCTACTGTGAACTCACCTGTCACATATAATTACAGTGTACTGAGCTGTCCCAGGCGCTCCCACAGGTTTAAAGCTCTGCAGGGTCACTGTCAAAGAGATGGGGGAAAGTGACAAATGCTGTCACTAGTCTAAACATCAAAATCGTTTTGTGTTGTGAGGAAAAGCTTTAGTGTAAAAAATTTGCCACTAATGAGGCCAGCCAAAGGAGAGGGTGTAGAAAAACAGATCATAATGTCAAATAGGCAACAGATCTCTTGTTAGAATTATGGATACTGGGATTAAATATTGGCGCCAATCCATGAAAATTTGCAGGATCGTGTATCGGCTCCAAAATATCAAATCCGCCAATATCCTGGTTTGACATAAATTGATGTAATAAGACTATTTACTGTTCGTAGTTGGTCCAGAAAGTCTCAGTGTTTGATCTTTTAAAGCAAATTAGTTCTCTAGTTACATAAAGAGATAAAAGAGATAAATAACAGCTACATGTCATATTTTGTCATACAATAGTTTTTGTTTTCTAGGTCTATTTTTAGTCTCTGCACTGGTATCTGTTGATGTCGGGTATCGGCAGATTCTTAAAGCCATAGTATCAGAATTGATATCAGAAGTGAAGAAGCTTAGAATGTAGAAGAGTCTGAAACAGGAACATAAAGAGCATCAAATAACCTAACCTGTGTTCTAATTTGGGATGGTCCAGTCACTGTGGCTAATTTGTATCACATATCTCTCAGATGCGGAAGACATCTCCTCTCAAAAGTTCTTGTATCTTTCAAAACAAAATATTATATTGTTACGGTATGAACGTCACGGTACGATATTTATTGTGATATTGTGGTAAAGTTCACGATATGGTAGGGAGACTCATTAGGAATGTAACAATATCCAAATCTCTCGGTATGATGTTTTCACAATATACATCTCACAGTATGATATTTACTGCGATATTTTGTGGAGGCTAACAAAACTGTTAATATGCTACTTTTTCCTCTTAAAATGCCTTGACAAGACTTATCGTTTTTTCCGGGCTATAGGGTGCGCTCTTAAGCCTCTAACCCCATCAAAAAACGGCCGCGCGCCCTGCAATCCAGAGCGTCCTATACACGAATCCACTCGGGCGTCCCAGCACGACTTCAGTAAACTACAAAGCCGCACCACCCGCAGCGCACGCAAACACACAAGGAGCAGACAGCGACCGCACAGCGAAACACACCCACAGCCACACTCATCACTCCACGCCGACGAGGAACAGAACTGAGGAACGAACCGAAAAAGCGAGTCCAATGTGCCACTTCTAGACACAACTGAACAACTGAGTCACTGCGAACACGCCAACAATCCAGTGGTCCCAGACAGCACCCTCCCTACACGCCACAACTGAACAAAGCCCAGAGTCACAGTGAACGCGACAAACAAAGTCCCACTGACCCATCTAACTGTTGTGTTTCGTTTAAAGTCCGATGCTGTTTATTTGTGAAAAAAGTTCGAAAATAGACCATTTAATGACAGTGTGCCTTATAATCCAGAGCACCTAATAGCCCAGAAAATACGGTAATCCAAGGAATTAAGCCTTAAAAGTGCTTAGAACTGTTATTTCTTCTTGTAGTCTGCACTGAAATGGAGCACTGTAAACGTGTGTGGTTTAGGCAAGCAAATCACTGAAAACTAGGAGAATCATGTCAAATGTGGCAAATTCAATTAAGAAAATGGATAAGGAAAAAGAACATTCAGCAGCCCTCTCAAACCACTACTTTCTATGGACTGGCTGAATTATGAAGGCTATAATGAATTTCAATCTTTTTGCAGCTGAACTTAGCATAAAGAGTTTTATTCTTTTTCAGTTCCTTGGGCCAGCATAGTAATGTGTAGTTATATCAAAACTCTGGACTGAGTTTCAATGAACTTAAATGAAGGGATTTTCAGCCAATCTTTCAGGATTTGTACAATTTTGAATTAATTTTCTGCTTTACGTGATTTGAAAAGTGATATCAACATTTTGGATGCAGTAAAATGCAACACCCTTAAGAGTAACTCAATGAAAATAAAACGTAATCAGGTAAAAGGAACTGTTAACTTGAAAACTACCACTACATGACATCACAAGGTGGAACAGAGCATTTTGAGCACAATCAATAATCCTTTTTGAGCAATATAGGACCTTTTAATAAGAAATGTATTCATATAAAAATCTGGATCAAACTATAAATGGAAATTATTTTTAATTAACGTTTTTAATCCTTTTTTTTTTTACCGTTTCATAGTCTTATTTACAATGTTTATATCTAGTGTTCTGAAATTCCAAATTATTCTTGAAGACTTGAACTTCCTCATTAGCCTCACATCTCTGGCTACTGTCACATACTTTCTCTTCTCTCTTTAGAAGCCGCTTTATGCTTGTGCACAGAATATACTCCCAAGTTTGCATGATGTGACAAAGAACAAGTGTTTCCAGCCCAGTTGTTTCCTTCTTTCTGAGCACGTGCAGAAGTCACAGTTGAGCAAACATTGATAACAGCGGGTTAATGAAAGGAGATTGCTCATATGCTTTGCCAGGATACATTAATGTGAGCCAAGATGCCCTGCGCAAAGAATTGGCAAAACAAGAGACAACATCGTACAGCTTCCAAAACGCATACATTATAACTATATTTCAAAAAGCCAGAAATGGAAAACTGTATTGGTAGTAAGAGAGAGAGTAAAATTGGAAATATGATCCACTATTACCTCAACAACTAATTTAAATTGTTGTCACAGCATTAAAAAAAAAAAAAAAACACTAATGCAAAACTTAGCTTTAAACCACATGTTGTTGTTTATCGCATCTAAAACAAGCAGTCACATTTGGCCCAGATTGTTGTGTCATAGATAAAACATTTGACTTTTAAGCTGTTTTTAAGCCCATAAACTCATTCTACAATTGAAACTCATGGTTCCATTACAGTAGCATTCACATTTCCAAAGCAATTTATTAGGCCACTCTCCCACTGTTTATTTCCGTTGCTGACAGCAGATGAAGCTCTAACGCCTAAATGCTTCATTGGAAAAGGAGGAGAATATTTTAAATTATATTTTCCAAATGTAGACATTATTTTAAGATACAACATGTGAAATACTTATCCCAAAGTGACCAAAAGAATGTTTAAAAAGAAGGTAAACTAATTAAGATTGATTATTTTTCCTACAGGCAGCAAATAATAGTTTTGAGAGAAACATCACATTGGAATATTAACTGACTGATTTTATTCCCACCTTTTTCTTCTTTACCAATATTCTGCATAATAATGAAGCAACCAGAGCATGTCATAGCTCATATGTGAAATAAGGTTTTGACATGTAGACCAATGAAGAAGATATTTGAATCTATTTTAGTATTATTTTGTCGTAATGCAAGGGTAAAGAAGAGGTGCTTTAGCGCTGCTGACCCCTGGGCACCCTCCTTTGCTCCTCTGCTCCTCTTTTCTCTTGGGCAAATTGCTGTGCCCTTTGTTCCTCGCTTTTCTTAAGAGCAGACTCAAGATTCTTATCCATTTTTAGGAAGCACACCTCCTTCTCTAATGAGCTTTGGGGATAGGTCATGCACCCTTCTGGACATCTTCTTTTTCTTTGTTAGTGACATTGTCACTAACTTTAAGGCTTGTTTGATTGTCCATCATTGCCACTTGTGCACTGAACTGTCCCTTTACCACTACAGGCCTCTGGATCTGACCAGTCTTGTTTTTTAGTACAGCAATTAGAATGTCCTGCTCTTTCAGGTTTTTTTTTTTTTTTTTTCATTGTTTCCACGTTTAGTCTGTCATTGTCCTGTACTGTGTTGTTATACAGGTATCTGATGTCTTTTTGTGCACTGATTTAGACATCCAACTCTTTCTCTTTCTTTTAGAGCATAAGCCTTGACTTTTTGCAACTCCACCTCTGTTGTGGTCATTTTTGTTGTCTCTTTGTTGGCACTGCCAAGTTCCTGCTTAAGATGCACATTGTCCTGTACTACGCTGTTGTACCTATATCTGATGTCTTTATGTGCACTGATTTGGACATCCAGCTCCTTCTCTTTCTTTTGGAGCATATCCTCGACTTTTTGCAACTCCAAGTCTGTTCTGCTTTTTTTTTGTGGTGCCAAGTTCCTGTTTAAGCTGCACATTCTCCTGTGCGACACTGTTAATGCAGTATTGATGTGCACTGATTTGATCTTAGGGATATTTGTCCTTCTTTTAAGGGTATCATTGAGGTTTTGGACCTCCAGATCTTTTTCTTGGTGAATCCTTTTAAGCTTGCTGGCTTATTTGTACCTGATTTGATTATTTGGTACTTGTACACAACTCTGCACGGAGCAGCTAGGGCTGGATCGAACTTGTTTCCTCTGGGGTGGAGATGTCCTGGATGTTGTGAGACACCAGCTGGGTGTACTTGTGCTCTTGTTGGTGTGGGGCAGAGCAAAGCCATAGAGGTGGGTGTTGTCCTCTCAGGTGTATTGGTATCAGAGCTTCATGGTGAAAATAGTTGAGCTATCCTTGTTTTTTGGGGTACTCATGTCTGTGGGGATTCTATTATGACAAATCGTAAGGTTCCACAATGTTGAAATTTTACAGTTGTTGCTTGTGATCACATGTACAAGCCATCAGGTTCTCCAGACAGCACCAGGCTCTGGTGCCTATTTATCACTTTTAAACTTTAGAAATGGCACAGACTTGGAGTTTGTTTTATCATTCATTATACACGCTATAATGACTATAGTGATTATGTTTCATTGCTCTGAATAAAAGTACATGGAAAGTTTATTTTGTGTTCCTTTGTTTGAGACTTGTATCACTCATGGATTTACATGGAGAAGGTTGCATCAGCCTGTTTAAAACTCAGTATTCTGCTGCTCAGTATTTAAGCACATTATAGTACTCACTTTTAGATAATTCTTTGTTCCATTTCATTACTCCATAACACTATGTGCCTTCAGCACTTCATTCAATCTGAGGCTTGGATCCTGAAACTAAATGGGCCAAGTAAAGGAAAAAAAAAAAAGTTATGGGGCAAGGGGGGTTCTAGTCAGTTTTGACCAGTAGAACACATGATATATAACTGAAAGAGTTTCCAAAGTTACATTTAATTACATTTAATAACACTAGAAGCACCATCTGTTTCTGTTTATTGCTCTTGTTGATGCACTGGATTTTATTAGTGATGACTAATAGCGAAATGAGATATTTTATCACAGGAAGCACTTTATAAAATTTGGATTGGATATCACATTCTAATGGTTCCTGTACGCCATCCTATTCCCTGCTAAACTTTTATCTGCTTTGGTTCAGTGTGCCCGTAAAATGGTCTGCTACCTACGCCTATACCCCGTCACAACTCTCGCTTATGCTCTTTTTGATTAACCATGACTGTGTGAAGAATCCTCTCTCCACTTACCACTGTTCCTACTATTGAAGCTGAAGTGAATGTAAGAATGTAAGGTTCAACTTTTCATTTCTTTTACATGTAAAGCATAGTTTAGATGATTTAAGAACTTACTAAAAAATTTGCCTAGTTATTTCTAGTATTTCTATTCAGTTTGGTGAAATTTTTCTTATTTTGAATCCTGACATGGACAGCAGATAATATACGACAATCGATATGCCATTAACAAGGTCCAAATGTGCCTAAATTGCACAATTCTTATGATTAGACTAGTAAAAATAAATGACAACACACATATTTTTTGTTTAAAACAGCTACCTTGCATGTAAACGAATTGTCCCTGAACTAAAATGATGTTGACAATATTTATGGGTTTCAGAAGAATTTAGGATCTTTGCTATAGTGTTCAACAATTTAAAAACAACATATTAAATCTTTTGAATGAGAAAAAGTCCTCATCAATTGATACCTTGACATCACTGGGGGTCTTCTACATGTATCTCTATGGTGGAATGTTCAACAGTTACCAATGCAAACATTAGCAAACACCAAAAAGTGAGTCAAAAAAGTTTGTAAGTCTGAAAACTCAAGAAAAAATACAAAATTGATTTAAACACATTTTCAGGAGCCTGTGATCAAGTGTTAATTTTCAACAAAAAGGTAAGAGTGTAATTTTATGTGTGAGAGGCTTTTTAAGAGCACAAATCATTACACCTGTTGTAATTACAACTAAATCAGCTCTTTCTGGTCAGATTGTAGGAACAAAAAGATCAGATTAAAGTCTAACAAGCCTTAGATAGAGCAGTGCTTATAGTATCAATAGGTAGAGGTATTCTGTTTTAAAACTTGCCTCTACTTCTTGTATTTTTGAACTTTTTTCTAAACTAAAATCTAGGCAAGTGAAAATTACTTGAATTAAGAAAGCTTCATCGTGATCTGAGTAAATTTCACTTGGCAAGTAAATGCTCTACCAATGGAACAAGACTTTTTGTACTTAAAATATGAAAATAGATCTTGCTACACTTAAGAAAAACAACAACTCTTTGCACTTAAAATAAGAAACAAAATCTAATATTGATTGAATTAAGAAAAACAGACTGTAATTCTGCTTGTCAAGTTGAAGATACTCAAATAAAGTAAAATCTTCTTAATTCGAGTCATTTTAACTTTAGATATTGCTTTTTGCAGTGTGTAAAATGATGACAGATATTTATCACAGGTACTATTCCATGAAACCAGGCACACTGGCAAACAATTGGGGGCCCAGGGCAAGAAATTAATAAGAATTCTGGGCCCCTAAAAGCCTTGGGCCCGGGACAACAGACCCCTTTGCCCCCCTCCTTTCTCCTGCCCTGCATGAAACGACCAATAATTATAAAAAACATGAAAACCTGTCTTCTTTTTCACTGGCATATCAGTGTCCCCAGCAGAGCAAGTCTTGTCGCTCCTGACTGGCACCAGGCTGTAAGGGTGTTTGGGTTAACAGCCTGACTCATAGAAGACTCACTCGGCTGTGGCTCTGAGCAGAGGGGGGGGAGCGGAGTGAGCGTGTAGCGTGCTGGCTAGTCTCGACATGTGTGACACGCAGATGGCACCGCTCAACCATGTGACCAACTCCACACTTCCCCACCCACCAGCGATGGAGCTGGAGGAGCACAAGGAGCAGTGATATGTGTGTGAGAAGCTAATGCAGAGTTGATAATCTGATGATTAAAGGTCCTATATTATGCCAAATTTATTCTTGTGAGCGTTAGGTCATGTTAGAATATTGTTACTTCATCAAAAACATACCTGGAGTTGTGTTTTGTTTCATTCACACATGTTTGAGTAATCCTGTTTTATTAGTATGTCTACATCTCCAAAGCTAAAATAATGACTTAAAACAACAAAATTGAAAGAGATATTAATTTTTTTGTTGCAAATTTGGCAACATTCAGACTGCAGGGCTTAATGTTGAATTAAAATGTTTTTGTGAAATCAGATTTTTCCACGTGGTTGTTCACATTTCCAATTAAATGTGACTTTTATGTGATCTCCAGTGTGAACTTTAAATGCCCCAAAAGTATCGGAGGACATCGGAGAACACAACGACGTCACACGCAGAGAGTGTGCTCAGTGTTAACGTTAACATTGAGCACCTGAATTTGCTCTCGTACCGGAGCCAGAACACGTACAGATTATTTGTTTTAAGGAGGAGACTGACAATGAGAAGGACGAGGTTTTTAGCCGTGGGACAGTGGCAAAATCACCCATAGAAAAGAACATGTTTCTTTTGGAATTTTTTGATGAATACGACCTGGCCGTTCAGACTGAAGTCGCATGTCAAAAGATCGGTTATGTATCAGTTTTAGGAGCACATATATCTAAATGGCCTGGGTCGCATTTTAAAAAATTGGATCTGTGTCATTCAGACTGTCATACAGGTCACATAGGGGAGAAAGAAATTTGGGTCACTTCAGGCTGAAGTCTGAATGTATTGTTGTGTAATGTTTGTTTGTGGGCAAGTCTCTGGGTCCCAGGTCCTTTACTAATTATAAATAAACTTTTACAATGTCATGTCTCTCTGTACATCTCTCAGGCTACTTTTCTACTTCATTTTATTTTATCACTGGAATGGTACCGATTATTAGTACAGACACATATCTTTTGCCATATTCATATTTTTTGTATTGTCTTGCCAAATGTGTGTATATTAAAGTATCTAAAATAGTAGTCATCTAATTCTGTATTGTCTTAAATCCCACATGTATCTTGGCATCAGATTTTTGGCTCCAACCAGTTACCAATACTTGAGCATGTGGGACTTGTTATTCTACGATGTATTTATTCCTGATAAAGTCACGATCAGTTGAATCCTTCCTGCCATGCCCGCTGAATTCTAATATGTAATCCACAATTATTTTCTGACACAAACAGCTTTTTTGGAGATATGCATGATGAGTAGTTGAGCACACATCCATCTGTGACTCAAAACAGCTAACCACCACTCTGGATTTTCTTTTTTTTTTTCCTTTATTGCCATCACTTTTTCATCCATCACTGAATCTAAAAATACCTAATGACTGACAATAACTGCTTAGGAGTCAAAAATCCGTGGAGCTCTGGGTGTCCTGTGCATGCAGAATGAGCACCTGCAAGGCTTAAGCTGCATTAGGATTCCTGCTGTACGCGATGGAGCGCAATTATCGGACGTGCCGGTTATCCGCCGCTATGCAAATCAATGGAAAAGAGGCAGTATCCGTCCACATACAGTAGTGTTATTCAAAGACCAGTGTTTATCATTCATACCACTCTGGAGAGGAAAGGCAAAGGAGACTCAAGAGGAGGAATCTAATGATGAGATGAGACCCCAACACACATCAGATAATTACAATTTCTAACCAGCCAATGGCAGTTTATGCTCGTTTGTGTGATGGAGACGGATAAAGAGCATTATCAAAACATTTTAAGTGCAATTTTGAGTCATCAGCATCAGAATAATTTCTTGAATAAGTTTTATATCCTTTTAATAAAGACAAAATATCACATTTTGTTTTGAAAATGTACAGCCACCTCTCATTCACCCTCTGGGCTTGTAGTTTTGCACATTGTACATTTAAATCAAGTCAAAGTTTTCTGGTGTAACAATACCATATGCTTCTATTTCCTGCATTACCTCTCTAGAAAACACTGACTTCCTAATTTACCTCACCTCCCCAGATGTTTTAGTGCATTTCCAATTGATTTGGCTCAGGTCTAAGACTTGGAGCTCAATTGGCTTTATGGATTCTCTCAGCAGGATTTTAAAGGACTTAGCAGTGTGGACTTAGCCGAAAGAACTGGCTTTGCAGTGTCAATAGTGGCCATGTTTGCATGGGGCATGTAGTGCACCAGATGTCCAATAATGTTTGGAGGTCCTGATCCTGCACTACACGTGTTTCAGGGGATTGACAGCAAATCAACAGTTAGAGGGCATTAACACCGCTTGTTTCAATCAACTTTACACAATAATACTACTTAGTAGAATTAAGTACAAATATCTTAGTAATATTTATTTATTTAGATATTTAGAGATGCATTATCTATAAAGATCACCCTATACAGCCTCTCAGCCCAGAACACACTTGTCAAGGTGTGCTGGAGACTGGACTGGACACAATTTGTTGATTAACTTTCTTTGATATTATACAGGATAGTGCATTTTGTTCCTGTTTTACATTCTGTCAAATGAGCTCCTCTGAGGTTAAGGTACACTTTATTGTCCGCACAGGGAAACTGTCCTCTGCATGACCCTTCAGTGCCGCTATGGCAACCTGCAGTGACCCATCTCCAGAACTCAAGCTTGGTCAGGCCTGGTCAGGACTACCTGAGCTGGAGGATTTGACCTGTTCAGGACTGATTGAAACTAGAGTACCTTGAGGAAACCTACCCAGACACAGACAGAACATGCAAACTTTATACAGACAGGCCTGGGAGTCCAACCTGGAACCTTCTTGCTGTAATGTCAGAGGGCTAACCACTCTAACCATTAACATTGTTAATGTTCATTTCATCACATTTTTTTATTGTAGATTTAGCCCTGTGGAGGATTATTCAACCAAATTATCCCTTAAACCTCAAATATATCACAGCCTGTCTGCCTTAATATATTCATCCCATCACAAATTTAAACAAATCATATTTCATCTCAGAGATTAAGCTCGCTACGATTATAGTGACCTAATTGTTTGCATAATGAGGTTCTCAAAGGATTTGTAAATGAAATCTTTCTATAACCATAATGTAGAATTGTGCTGATCAATCAACCCACGTGAGGTTTCTCTGACATATGCCTGCCTCTTTTAATAGCCCCACCATGTCATTACTCACACATTATCAGCTTTGGTTAATATTAGCATATTACCTATACAGGTGTCTCATAGAATGTTTGCAACCACCATTATATCTGTGAAGACACTACATTTCGCTGTATTACTCTGCCAGGTTCCCAACTATGGCTGTCAGCAGAGGGAGCTCTAGAGCAAAGCGAAGGGCACGGAAATGAGATTGTGTTTTTCTCAACACGACATCAACAATAGTAGACTTCAAAAACATGATCAGCAGGGTGTAAAAGCCAATAAATAATCACAAATATAAACAATAATTAAAGATGCAAGAGTCATTAAAGGCCTTGCTCCAAAGAATCTTAAAATGTTTTCAGGGGGGCACTCTAGAGCATTTTCCTGTCATAGCTGGATCAGTTGTATCATTGCAATCAGGTTGTGTACGAATGTTCCATGGAACTTAATTTTACATTTCATGTCAGAAATATGCACAATTTTCTAGTTTTAAAATGTGAAACTCTGCTGGCAATTTTATTCTCACTTTGGCCTCATACAAAATTGAAGTTTGTGGCGCTACTGAGTTGACTTTTGATATTTCTTCTCCAGTTCCAGTTTATTTTTTTGACAGGAACAATGCAGTCATACATAGTCACAAGCAGAGCATGCAGACACATACAGAGCATGTAGCTAGTGCTAATTCTCAACTCGTGTCTCTGGTCGGGCTTTTCCTACACTAAAAAGTTCAAAACAGTTAAAAAAACGTACAATTTTACAACAGTGCATTTCAATGTTACAGACACTCCCACATTCAAACACACATACACATACAATATTAACAGTTTGGTACAATTTTGATTAGTTTTTAACCAGGACTTGAGCCTCGGTGTACAGCTTAAGCTCTGTTACCACTTTAGTTCAGGTAATATGAGTTCCATACTTTATAATACTGATTTTTAAAGGCTGACTGTGATGTGGGATTGTACAGTTATTACTGCAGATGCCTCAAAATAACTGAGTTCAAATTTTTGATACCGGTCTCTGGCGTGTTTGGTCTTGTTTACTACTTGATTTTAGACATTTTTAAGGCTCTGGACGGGGCTTTAATTAGTCTCTTGTTGGGACGATTCTTGTCCTTCGGCTCTGGCCTAATAAAGCATAAGTCCTCTTAGTGTGAACTGGAGTGGGTAAGAGCCAAGGGTCTTTCTCTGCAATTAGAAGTTGTTGAAGTAAGTTCATATATCGGAGTGTTTGGGGCCACAATAAACAGTGACATTTCTAGTTGACAGATGGGTGAAACTAGTGCCAAAAGTGTCAAAGCTTCATTTGGTGGAGAGTACAATCTGGCAAGAAACTGAACTCTGTGGGCTGGGGAGGTGTTGGAGGTTAGGTAATTAAGTAATGTGCCCTGTCACCAAAGGGTTTTAGGGATGTTTCCTCATCATCCTGCCAACTTTTGTCAATGTAATTGTCTTAAAGAGCCCATATTTTCAGATTTTTGTTATAATGTTGTTTCCTCATCAAAAAGATACCTGGAGTGGTGTTTTGTTTCATTCACACATGTTTAACCCACACATCCAGCATATTCAGGCTCAGTTCTTCTTCAAACAGAAAACACTGTCCCACCTTGTGATGTCATGTGGTAATACAGGACGTGCTCCACTATGTTTTGAAACTCCATACTCCATGTTCATTATAATCATTTGGATAATTTCAGCCCTAGAATTGCCAGTCTCTACTGAACAAAAACTAAATGGTAGCTGTTAACTTTAACACTATCACTACATGACATCACAAGGTGCAGCATTCTGAGCTTTGGAGATGTAGACAGACTAATAATAAATGATTTCTCAAGCATGTGTGAATGAAACAAAACACAACTCCAGGTCTGTTTTTGAGCAGGTAACAACATTATAACATGGCTCAAAGCTCACAAGAGTCAATTTTGTGTAATATAGGACCTTTTAAATCACAGTTTGCATAGGTGGTTGTGACAAAATGGATGGCAAGACCACACACAAAATATAGGATAAGATAACAAAAGAATAAAACACAACTTATTTTACTTTACTCATACAAAAACAGTGGGGAATAAATAGAACTGCATTATTCAAGTTTAGGATCTTGTTTGAACATTATTTAGGATTTCGTTTGAACATTATTGTTTTGGTTTTTTGGATATTATTATCAGTTCCAATTCAAAAAGCATCTCCAAAGATCCTGAAGTGTGTGAGCATGCTCCATAAACACTGCTGTCTTTGGGGGACTTGTGTTTTCCTTTTGATGTCTCGGACCACAGAACTATTTTGCCATTTTGCCTGAGTCCATTTTAAATGAGCTTTGGCTGTTGTATCTTCTCACCAGTGCAAATTGTCGACTATTCACTGTCCACTGGATCAGAACCACAGTTGCTTTACATTTCTATATACCATAGTCCATACAACTGTACAACAACTCACCCTTATGTAACGGATAACCCTATGCTCTGTCAATCATTATTTCATCTTTGCACTGTTTCTCCTTACGACCTCTTGTATATAACTGAGATGTATTTGTACTACTATATTTTATGTTTACTTGTACATTTCATGCTATTTTTGCTACTTACTATAAATTATTGTATTTTTTTCTCTTTGTTATTATAATTTATGGTAAAGTGTGAGCTACTGGGTATAAATAATTTCTCTTGTGGATCAATAAAGTTTGTCTAAGTCTTAGTCTAGACCTGCGAATCGTTTTCTTGTTTTGTAGGGATTTAACTCATATTTGCCTTATTTGTCACAGTTTGTGATAAGAAAGGAAAGCATTACAAATTACAATTACAGTCATGAAAACATAAAATTCTTTCCAAAAAGCAGAAACAATTTACGCACAGTGAGCACAATTTTCAGGCAATTTGAAAATTAATTTAGCAAGATAGTGAAAATGTGTTGTCACATCCAATAATACTATTGAGTTTTTAGGTGAGTTTTGGCTCTTTTACAGTATGGTTGCAATGGGATTGTAAAAGGTGCACTGTTTTCTAGTGACATGCCCATCCGTCACGTGCTTGTTTCTGTGGATATGCCATTACTTTGCCTGGAATGTTCCACAGTATAACATTAAACAGCTGTATCTTACATTTATCCAATTACATGTGGTTTTATAGGACAGAAATACCTAGAAAAACAGGCATCCTGTGGGGTTGTCTCTCCACAGATCCATGAAGATAGAAAGATTTAATACCAAACGGTGAAACATTCAAGACAAAGCAATAACATCTCCATGGTGAAAAGCGTATGATGGACCCTCCACCAGAAAAGTTACACAATGCACCTTTAAGTAATTATGTCGATTCTGGGTTTAATCGACAACTTCACAGCCATGTTTAACCACAAACTGTATCAGATTCATAAATAGTGTCGCGACCCCGTCACAGCCCTCGAACTAGCCTCCACAGGCCACGAGAGAGCTGCCGAAAGGTGACAGGTGTAGTCCACGGAGCCGCTCCTGTCGCCCAGTAACCGAGACACGCTGCTAGTGCTAATGCTGACAATACACACCATGCAGATTACGCACACGGATCAATAAAAAAGATTATGCATGGGTAATTAAACTGTTAGATTTTGAGACCAAGTTATTCTAATAATTCTCATCCAAAATCTTTATGGCTTAAAAAAAACGGCTAAATTAAAAAAAAACGGTGATGAGATATACATTATTAAATATTATTATCATTGTTAACAGCACCACATACAGGTGTGGCATCTGTAGTACATTGTTTTCACTCAGTGCTCCGTTGTCCTCTGGACGTGAATATTTATTGATCCGACACGTGTGTGGATGCAAATTTTTTTCAGCCCGTTAAAAAAAAAAAATCCAGGAGCGTTGTCGTGTGGACATAGCCACAGTTGCCTGTCGGGTCCGTACTGAGCCTTTACACAGGCTAATGACTGGTCTGGGTCTCAGGTAGAAATCACATTCATTTACACAAAGACAGATTGAAAGAAATCTTTCCACAATGTAAATTTCCATCACAGCATAATATAGGACCTTTAATGAGGAAACATTATAACATAAATCAGGAAACAGCATAATTCAGTGAAATGCTTAGCCTGACCTGCCATGCGCACTTTATACCTCCTCTTTATAGGTTAACCAGTGTGGCCGTGCCATTTGAGGTGACCAGAGCGACATATGCCAAAGGAACAGAACATCACAGCGAGAGACTGCCTTATTAATGACCTGCCATTTTCATATCTCTGGTGCGGCCGGACAGATGGCCTCAAATCTCCACTGTACAGGTCCACTTATTTGACTTATTTGCCCATTTTTACCCAAAGCGCAAGAGTAAAATGACCCCCTCCCTTACTGTTTTGACTAATAGGTTTCTAAAAGATGCCCATAAGTGCTTTGTATACAGTTTCTCTCTACTGTATGTGGCTTTTCCTGGCAATATGTTGATAGGGTGTTATCAATTTCTGTGAAACACTTGTGTTTTTTTGCTTATTGTGGCTATTTTGAAAGGTAGATCAATTCAAAAAGGGATACGTGTTGAAACATAATCCACAATGAGGCTTTATATCAATAACTATGCGCCAATTTTGAGGTTGAATAATTTAAAAGCTGTTTAAAATAAAAGAAAGGTTCCAGGAAAGATGTGCAGTTTAAAGGAATGAACGTTTAATAACTTTCTATTTCTACTGGACAAACACTGCTATATATTTCATTATATTTAGCTGGTAGTATGTTTTTGTTTTTGTCTTAAAAATTGTGTGACTTTGAGACCATAGTTGCAATGGGTCGAATAATAAATTACCGGTTTCTTGCTTCAGATTTTGAAACATTTATTTTACGATTCTGACTCAAAAAGAAAAATTAAATTGACATTTTGAGTTGACCTAAAGGTTATGCCAGATCTGACACATTTACTGTTATTCATCGTGGGCTATAGCCTGCATTGTTTGATTTATGTTAGAAAACTAAGCATAATACATAATTTATAGCTCAGTTAAGGTCACTGTGATAATTCTAAACTATCGCAAAATCGGGCCAAATATTCTCATTTTTGCCACATGAGGTCAGTATAGTTGATCTTCAGATTTTGGGGATTTTTACATCACAGAAAGAGGAAATAGATATTTAAATATGTCTAACTCACCCCTAGAGCTGATTCCACAATTTGCATTTCAATTTTAATTTTTATTTTTTTTAAGGGCTACAAATACGTTCTAAGTCTAAAATGCTTGACCTTAAGTTTTACATTTGATAAGTATTGATATTTGCATCGTGTTCATTCCCACCTTAGTTTGCATATATGAATAGATGTAGCTAACCCCTTAGCCGCCACGTTCCAAATAGGAAGTGAGCATGGCGGTGCTTCTGGCTCCATCAACTCTGGCTCTTTCTGACTTTACACTGAAAAATTGGCACCTGTCTCTCTGTAACTGCTGCTGTGAGCCTTGTCGTTTTGGTCTTAAAATGTTCGTATTAACTCTACATCATAGTGTTTTTATTTTGCAATTTTGTCCATAAATCCTAATCTGATACCTCCCTATGTCCCTTTGGCATATTGTTAAAGGGACAGTCTGGAATTTTGGATATAGGACCTCATTTCCTAGTGAGACAGAGTGTTGGAAACGTGTGGAGACACTTTTTTAAATATTCCATCCAGTCCTTGTATTTGCAGAGGTCGCTGGTGCTAGGCTAGTGCATGTCAATGGCCATAGTTAGCCTGCCACTAAAAACAGTCTTACCCACACTCCACAATACACACATGGGAAAGAGAACGATTAATGACTCACGACCAGATCGACATCGTATCGCAAGAAAATCAAACTTGTTTGATCCAGTCGCCTCTCGTGAGGATTTCGCTCTGTTGAAGTTGTTCCACGAGCCGATTTTTCAGAATCTGAGACTGCGCATGCGCGGACACAGAAGTGTCAATGTCCGCACATTGTGTTGAAAACTTTTATGTGAACGTACAGTGTGAGCAGGCAAGTCGCATTCGAATCGGTTCGTTCATGTGAGCTGTGAAAAACCCTAAGTTTAAGCTGGGGCTGAGTGACACAACCGAAAATATCGCATGTACGCATCATCCACAATACACCCGAAGGAAATCTATTATTACACCAGACTGTCGACGTTAATGTCTGTGTTGATTGAATAATGTTTGAAATAAAACTAACCTTGCATCGCATGAATCATCGCATGTTGAGGGACTATTTTATCAGCAGCATCGAAATTCTACTTTGAAGGTAAGATAGGGGCTAGGTGATATCAGTCCGCCGCTGTCAAGCTTTCTATCAGGAAGTACAACTCGCTCCTGCTGCTCAGACATAAATCCTTCAAATGCAAGGTTGGTTTTACTTCTGAAATTATTCTATCAACACAGCCACTTACATCAACAGTCTGGCGTAATAATAGATTTGCTTCGGGTGATTTGTGGAGTGGATAAGACTGGCTAACTATGGCCATTGACATGCACTAGCCTAGCACCAGCGACCTCTGCAAATACAAGGACTGGATGGAATATTTAAAAAAGTGTCTTCACACATCTCCAACACTCTGGCTCACTAGGAGATGAGGTCCTATGTCCAAAATTCCAGACTGTCCCTTTTATATCTGCATATATTAAATTGTCATGTGGACAGTTTTAGCTTTTTTCAGACGATGAAGTGAAACTGTGGTGGACGGCACCGTTTTAAAAATACAATAGTTGCAGAAAGCTTGCAGCAGTTTCATTTTGTCACTGCTTTTACAATACACTCTCTGGAGAAAAAAACACAAAATTTACTCATTTACAAAAAACAGTTGGGTACACTAGCTTTATCACTTTAGACTTCCAAGTAGCGCTCTGTCTTCACTATTGTACTCCGCTCTCTCCAAGGGCATCCAATTTAAAGTCAACAAAAACGGGTATTGCAGCAAATATTAGGTCTCAAATTCACCAAAGTCTGTGGATCACTCATGGACCGTATCGGACTTACAAGTAATGCCTCACAATGCAGCTGAAAATGATTGAATCTGAGTTGTTTAGCTCCACAAAACGCATATCACCAAGGACACGAGGGCCCACAACCTCTCATACAACCCCCTCACAAGCCCTTAACATTTGGCTGTGTTCTGGTTCGAGAGGTTAATCGTCAAAATGAAGCAAATGAAGAGGCATTTCGTGAGGGCGCATATCCCTTTGCACTCCGTCCTTGTCCCCATGTAAAGGTCACAGGTTGATTCAAAGAGTAAAATCATAAAGCCACACATTGACCTTAAATAGAAGAATGGATGTAGCCTGAGACATTATAAGTAGATCAATTTAACTCAAACTATTTGCTTTAGAATATGTGGGAAATAGAAAAAACAAGTTAGATCATATTTCTTTTTTGTGTTAAAACATCACATGTGTTTGTAGTTTTTTCAAGTCTTGCACATCATCAATTCAAAGCAAAAAACAAAAAGAAAAAAATAATGTAATAATGCATTTTAAAAAAATACAATCCAATTTGGCCTTCTTCTGGGGGTGTTCACAGAAAATGTCCAATATTAAAAACAAATGTGATTTGCCCAAACAGGAAAATTGTTTTTGCTACTGATAGCAGTTTTGCAGTGAAAAAAAAAAAAAAAAAGATTTAAATAGCGCATTTTCAGGAGCCTGTGATCAATACAAGCATTTATTGTCCTGTTTGAGTTTAATTTTCAACAAAAATGGTGAGTGTGAGCAACTGAAAAACTGTTGACTAATGCTGGCTACTCTGTGTTCTTTGTGTGTTCTTTGAGAGGGACTAGTTTAACAGCACAAATCATGTCAACTATTGTAATAATAATAATACATTGGCCTTAACTAGCACTTTTTGGACAATCAAAGACGCTTTACAAACAAATACAAAGTTACACTGTAGAAAAGGGGGGAATCATGGAGGGAATGCCAGCTTGAACAGGTGAGTTTTTAGTCGTGATGTGAAGTGCTGCAGTGAGTCACAGTTCCTGATGGTTCCTGATGGTTCCTGATTGTAGTTCGTGGTAAGTTAGTTCTTTATGATCGGATTAGGTTAAAATAAAGCACAGATTAAAGTCCAGAAAGCCTCAGACAGAGCAGAGCCTACAGTTATAGTCACACTTCCAGGAAATGTTAATGACATCAGCTGCAAAGTTGACCTATCTATAGTTGGACAATTCTGTTTTGCTGCAAATATTGCCACATAACACCCAGTTACAGTCGTCCCTCGCTATAACGCGGTTCACCTTTCGCGGTCTCGCTGTTTTGCAGATTTTAAATTTTTTATTTTTTTAATAGCATATGAACGTGCTTTGTGTTCCTCTTCCTGTGTCCTGATTGGCTAAGGGACTGTAGACCATTGTCAATCAATCTCCTCCGTGCCGTGTCTCCTGTACAGTACAGAATGTTTGCCAAATTTAAAGAAATCTAGGTCTAAAACCAGGACTAATCTTGGATTTAAGAGAGAGAACCCCGAGCCTATGGATGCCTATGAACTCTGCACCAGTCTTTTCTCCTGTGGTCACCTCCGAGCCTGTCCTAGTCCTGGTTCAGGCCTGGTTCAGTTCTGGTTTAGTTCTGGTTTAGTCCTGTTTTAGTCCTGTTTTAGTCCTATTTTAGCTCTAGTTCAGTCCTAGGTTAGTCCTGGGTTAGTCCTGGTTTAGTCTTGGTTCAGTCCGTAGCGTATGCAGCGCAAAAGTTTGATATAATCTCAGGTTAACGGGTGGGTGCTGTGCTGTACGGCATGGGTGCGGGTCTCCAAAAATGGACCCGTGCAGGACTCTGCGCTAGAGGGCTCCATTATGGACTAAATTAATCTTTGGTTCGTTATATAAAGAAGGAGGAAAATAATTTAAGGAGGACAGCAGCTATAAGTTTTAAGAAGGATGCCAAAAAGGGTTGTAACTATCCTGTCTGAGAAAAGTGTATAACGTGTGTGGTGAGGGTTTTACAGCCTTAAAACAGATATAATAATTGTAAAAAGTAAAGCTGACTGCTTCACAAATTTTGCCTATCACGGGATATTTTTAGAATGTAACTCCTGCGATAAACGAGGGACCACTGTACCATATATTAGGCTGTATTGTTATAATTTTAACTAAATTACTGCATTCATACGTCACATATTTAACCTGAAAGCCAATTCAATTTATTTATTAATTTATTTTATCTGAAAAATCTCTGTTATTATAATTTGGCATAACAACCTTTAAAATTGTAGACACATATTTCCAGTTTTGACAGATTATAAGACCTAGGCCACCCGCTGCAGCAGGCCCCTCCCTCCACATTGTTTTCAATCAGAGCTTGACAGCCGCCGAAGCCCATTCATCTCACATGTGCTGAGACAATGACAAAGATCCTCTCTTGTTCCCCTGTCAAACTAACCAGCGCCATCAGAAATTACACATGACAGATACCACAATTAAGACTATTACCGTGAAATATCCCCGATGTTTTCTCCCATCAGACCCAAAGTGATTTAATGAAGATCGCTAACCTTGTACATGAATAAAAACTGGCACAGGAGTGTATAGTTTTACAAAGTGTAGCTGTCACAGAGTTCAAGAGATGTAATGGTAATAGAAAGTCTGCACTTCACAAGGACACACAAGTACTGGGGTTAAGTTTCTTGTCAAATTGAGCTCTTACTGTGAACAAAAGATGTCTGTGAAATTATAAAAAAAATTAGACAGATTTGTTTGAAAAACTGATTTTGTAATTTGTTTTAATCTGTTTTTTAGCAATTGTATTGTGGATTTGCTTGTTCATCCGGGTTAAAGGGCCCATATTACACAACTTTATTTGAGAATGTTAAATTTATAGCATCCTGTTTACAAAGAATATCAAATCCAATCAGCAGTAGTCAAAAAGAATTGGATTATTTACTGTGGTGACTCCAGAAGTGAAAACAACTGTGATTTGTATAAAAAAGTACTTAACTTTGTAATGTGTTTTTGAGATCTATATATCCAGGTAATAGCTCTTGTTGTTTTGCTGGCTTTTGTTCGGCCTTTCTCTGGTTTTGTTCAAAGCGGTTGATATGGGCCCATGTTTAATATCTGATGATATTGGTCTGAGTGTTGTGGGGCGAAAAACTCTCCAGCAATATTATCTTCTGCCGCAGGCCCTCCACCCCCGTCAAAAATTCAATAACATCCACTAAGTTAGATCTTTGAAGTACTATAGCGGCTGCCAGAGGCTCCAGGAAAAATAGGAGTATGGGGGGTTTGCACTTTCCTCTATATAAGCAATTATAGCAGAGAATGTGTCAGATACATGTCAGTACATCAAGCACTCAGGTCTTTTGTAGACCGCACACCACGACTCGTCAGTATCCTGTAAGTTTTTTCTTTTCTTTCTCAGCAGTTGTCTTCATAACCTTCTTCCACAATATAATATTAAAAAGTATGATGCATATTGTTCATTATTCAAGGTGGTGCCACAAGCTGCGATAGGCCGTGGGGTAAGAAATTAAATCTCGTTTTGCCTTTTTCCTTTTTTAGCTCTCCCCATGTGCTCCTCGACAAACATTGACTCTGTTGGGCACACTTCCCAAAGTACGAACTGAATTATAGATTTCTAATTTCATCTAAACTTGGGGCCACTATAGGCCTTTGGTGAATAGCATGGATATTTTATCACAAATGAAAAAGTAAATAAAAATACAATGGCCTTAGGGGAGGATGGAAAGTCATACTTTCAGGGAGGATAAATGAAGGGAGTTTTGACAGTAACAAAGTTTCAGTCATTTCCTCTGGGTTCAGACTAAAAATAATACCAACAGGAGGCTGGCACACTCGCTTATGAAGTACAAGCATCAGATCATTCTAAGAGCTCGTCCCACAGGCTTTAGCCTAAGTATCAGAAAGCAGAATACCATTACATGTAATGACTGACTATAGTGTGTGCTTGGAAACCTACATGGTAATATAACAATTTCATTTACATGCGTTTCCTCTGGGAAATTACTCAAGAGAAAGGCTAAATTCAATACAAAATTATTATTGTATCTAGAGAAATTATAACTACTAATGTTATGACAAAATTCTTCCCTCTGATTGCCCAGATCAGTACATGGTACTAATTAATACAATTTGTACTTTTAATGTGATAATATTGGGTTTGATAAGAAATAAAACAAATACAAGTGAAAGTAAAAGGCATTGTTAAGAAGAATACCACCACATTCTCTAGCTGTAGATTCCAGGGTGTCCGGGGACATGAGGCTGCATGACTAATTAACTTACCTGTTTTCCATGGGGAGGCGGGCTCAGGGCACTTGAATGGGAGCCAATCAGAGAGCTCCTTGTTTAGCTCTGGCTCTGGTCTTGAGGGACATGCTTGGGATTCTTCCTTTTCGAACAGTGATGTTTAGATGGTTTTCCTCACTTCTCTGCTTACCAAGAGGACTGCAGCTTGTTAGCCAGCCCATGTCACAGCACCAGCACTGCTAATTAGAGGCGCATAGCAAAACATCCATTAGCATACAAATATTTGTAGATGATACGGATGAGTGTGCGTAATGATGATTCCACAGGGGCTTTATGGTAAGATGGAAGGATGGAAGACCGTAAACACTGAAGAAGGAAAACAGAAAGTCTAAAGTAATTCATAAACAACAAGCCAGAGAAGGTAAAAGAGGACGCAAACTGGACCAGTGACAAATGTAATGATATATAATAATAATATAGGCCTAACTGTATCCACTGGTGTGTGTGAAAGTAATTTTATTAAAGGAGAAGAGTGAATAAAACCATTGAACTGAAAATAGTCTGCCACTTTGGAGGACTTAAAATATTATTCACAATAGTCACAATGTAATCAAAAGAACGAAGACATTAGTCTAAAATCAAAATTCAGTTATTTAAATTTAATCTGCGCTCCTAAATGAAAAGTGCTCTATTATCTGGCTGTCTGTGTCATATTATTTTGATTCAGAAAGTGGAGGAATGGTTAAGTAGACACAGGGAATGGAAGATAAGCGAATAACAATGCAATTGTGATGTTTCTTCTCATGTTATTGTAACACTAAATGAGATATTTGGCAACCTGCATAGTGCATACTGTCTGTCATTGTGTCACTGAGCAAGACACATCACCTATATTGTCTCATCCAGTCGAGGTGCCTATTGGTGTACACCAAAAATAATGCCATATATGATGTACTTCCTAAGCCTAACATTTTAATAGCCTTTCCATTTTCTATATTTGTTTAAAGGTCTTCTTATTCCTTCTTCTCTGTTTAAATGACTCTTGAGATCACCGACCTTTTGACTGCGGAGCAATGAAATGTAATTATTTTATGTAAACAGGTTTAATATCATTGTTATCGTTTCGTTTCACAACATTTTCTCATTTATATCTTGGTCCCAAATGAGCTGCTTCTACGACTGTTACTGGTAGTAGTCCTCTCCAGGGGCCCTTTATAGACTGCATTATAGTGCACCCTGATGAACTGTGCAAAATAGGTTGAGTTTGATGTTGAGGTAAAAAGTAGTTCACTTGAGCAGTAAAGTTGCTTGATAATGAGCTTCTCTTTTGGCTCTGTTGGGGTATAAAAAGGCACGATTAGCATAAAGACAAAAGTCCAGAGTTATCTTAGCGTTAAAGACTGCAGTAAGGAGATGGAAGCGTTATTTAAAGTAAATTATATAAAACCAATTAAGAAGCAAATATAAAATATATATTTAATATAGTAAAATATGTTGAAAATTACAGGAAGTAGAGTTCTACACATTGATCACCCTAGGGAGAATTCTATTGAACAATTGACCCAATTACAAGTAACGATTCTTTAAACATGATTTCAACAAAATAAAGGTGTTTTCTTATTTGTATTTGTCAGATAATAATTCTGTGTACATTAAAGTCACATGGAGTAGAGCCGCTGCTAATCCATACTGAAAGGAGCATCTGTGTTGACTCGAGCTTCTGTTCTTGATGTCGCCTAGACTGTTCCATAACACCTCCTCAGGGAGCATTTTATTTATGTATAATCTAGCATACGTGGTTAGCATGCTAGTTGTTTACATTACTATGAGGGCACCTCTGATATGATCTCTGAAAGCTTACATATAATTAGAATAGGAATGCATTCGGAAAGTGAAGTGCGTTTATTTATTTATTTTCTTCCACATTTTGTAACCATGAAATCATGTATGCTCGTATAATTGAACCTCTGCCTCACAATAATAAGGTTGCCGGATCAGTTCTGTGACTGAATGGCTTCTTTGTATGTGGAGTTTGCATGCTCTCCCTGTGTCCTGTTGGTTGTCTCTGGGTGCACATTATTCCAGTTGCCTAATCCAGAATATTTTACCTATAATTTCTATTATTAATTTCCACCTTTGATGTCACTGTGATCATGCTATCTTTGATCAAGAAGAAAACTATAATTATTTTAGACCATCTTGTTTTGATCTCTGCAGACATACCCAAAGCTTTTACCCCCCAAAAAACATGCCCACCCACTATTTACTGTGATCAATATCAGAGGGAACCAGCATAGACCTTCTATCTCCCACTGTTGGTCTGCATCAACCTACACTATGTACGCATGCATCTATTTTAATGCTTCCCCATATTATTGATTAGCTAATCCACTCTGAAACTCGCCTCTCTGTTTTCCCTGGCTCACTGAGTACCATAACTTAATAGATCCCTTTGGGAATAGTACGCGCTGAACTGTGAGACAAAATGTCAGGGTGTGATTGGCCCTGTGAAGGTCTGCATAAATGAGAAGATCTGGGCTTTATCCTGTCCTGTTGTGGAGAATGGGAGGTTCTGAAGATATGCTGGAAAAGGCAGAAGAGAAGGAGGATTATTTGGGTGACCGAGTGGGGAAAAAAAAAAGAGAGATTTGAAATGGGAACAAAGAACTGACAAGCTGGCCATGGTACTCCTTTGACTTACCATAACTGTAGTCTAGTTTCAACAATTCAAGGCTCAAATTAATGGATCTGTGCCTGATTTTTTTTTCGCCATGTATTTGAGCAAAATTTGTCTTGCTCCAGTCCAGATATATTGTATTCGCAGCTCTCAAAGTCAAAATAAGTGTGCTGTGTGTTGTCTGCATGCTAGTTGTTGTTACCTTTACAGTCATGGCAAAACTCCACACTGGTCTTATAAACTTTTAACTATGAATAATTTGGATTTTAGATTTTAGAATTATGAATGCATTAGTTAAGTGAGGAATAACTTTGGACCACTGCACACTGTTTAAATTTTTATTTTTATTTTTTCATGTTTTAAGATGGTAAAAATCAGGTACAGCGCCTTTAAAGGTACATTACATTTTCTAGAGATGTTATGGAATGTTCTACAATATTGCATTAAATTTCAGAAAAAAAAAATTAATTGTGCACCTTGATGCTTTCAGAAATTACCAGAAACAAATATGAATCTAGGAATGAAATATACTAATACACTCCCCAAAAACCAAAAGTAGACAACATTTTAAAATGTCTCACCTGAGATGGCTTTCTTAATGTAACAATCTCCATTTGTCCACTTTTGAGAAAAAAAAAAAAAATCTTTGCACTTTTTATTTTTTCTCATGTTTAAATTGCACTCTCAGTGAGAAAATACAGACTAATGTTCACCTAGAAACATGAATCACCAAAAATCAGTTTCCATTGTACATCACACAATGCATTATAGAAATGATTGTATTTTACACAACAGTGCCTGTAATCTTTCTTAATAGGCATGTATTGATCGATTTGAGAACATTTTGCAGCCAGGTCAGTGAGGTGAGATCACACTGCTCAAAGTTTAAGCTGCAACTTGGCTTCCTGTATCCGGCACTGAAAGTTGGGGTCACTGCCCGGAGCCTTTAACCATCAGGTGAAGGGAAGTAAACCTGGCTTAAAATCAAAGCTTGACTCTCTTTATCCTGTTCCAGTCTGATGTAAGACCCACTTCAGTGAAAGTGTGCACCTCGAACTTGCAATTCTCTGAGGCCTAAAGACGTTTGAACTGGTCCACTTGAATCCTGGCTCTTCACCTTGGTCATAAAAAATAGCACATATTATAAAAACTTTCTTTTTAGTCTTGAACAAATGAAAAATGTCTAGTGTCTAGTTTTAATTTTATATCTTTACTTTCTTTTATATAATCTGAAATAGATGGTTCTTTAGCGTTGAAGACTTGGGTTAATAGTTCAATACTCAATTAAACCCTTTTACAAAACATTCAGAACTACGTGTCATACTGTGTCTGATATAAAGTTTTCCCAGAGTGTTTTTAAAAATATCAGCTGTCTCTTAATCTAATTTTCTTTTTTTATGGACCGGATGTCCTGGTTCAGTCCTGGGTTGACCTGGTTTAGTTCGGGTTTGAGCCCAGTTTAGTCCTGTAGTAGATTAGGTTAGATCCTCTTCTAATCCTCTTTTAGTCTTGGTCTTGTCTATCTTTATTTCTGAATTTAGTCTATTTTAGTTCCAATTTTGATGAGTTATGAGCAACTTGTAAATCTTAAAGGGACAGTCTGGAATTCTGGACATAGGACTTGATTTCCTAGTGAGCCAGAGTGTAGAGACACTTCTTAAATATTCTATCCAGTCCTTGTATTTGCAGAGGTCGATGGTGTTAGGCTAGCACATGTCAATGGCCATAGTTAGCCTGTTACTAAAAACAGTGTTACCCACTCCACAAAGCAGCCGAAGCAAATCTAGTCAGACTGTTGATGTAAATGTCTGGGTTGATAGAATAATGTTTGAAATAAAACTAAAGTTGCATCACATTAATTGTCACACGTTGAGGGACTATTTTCTCGGCCACAGTGGAATTTAATTTGCCGGTAAAATAGGTGCTGGGTGATATCAGTCTGCTGCTGCCGCCAAGCTTTCTATCAGGAAGTACAACTCGCTGCTCCTGCTCAGACATAAATCCTTCAAGTGCAAGGTTGGTTTTACTTCTAACATTATTCTACCAACACAGACATTTACATCGACAGTCTGGCGTAACAATAGTTTTGCTTCAGGTGTTTTATGGAGTGAGTAAGTCTGTTTTTAGTGTCAGGCTAACTATGGCCATTGACATGCACTAGCCTAGCACCAGTGACATCTGCAAATACAAGGACTGGATGGAATATTTTAAAAAAGTATCTCCACACGTCTCCAACACTCTGGCTCACTAGGAGATGAGGTCCTGTGTCCAAAATTCCAGACTGTCCTTTTAACACATACATTTTTGTACAGAGATATAGACCAGGACGAAGGGGGGGCGTTTTACTGTCACACAAGGAACCACTCACCCATTCACACACACACACAGACACACTCAGACACAAATGTACGCAGATGCTGGGCGATTCGAACCTCCAACCTCCGGATCAGCGGGCAAACACTACCAACTGAACTACTGTTGCCCGTGTCACAGCTATATCCCTTGATCACACTGAGGAAGACAGTGACTTAGTTGTTTATGTTATGAGTTATTTATTCCCATTATATCCTTCTTCTGATATTCCTCTGGCTATAATTAAATGATTAACACAGTGACACCAAGATCTTATTTTTTTGTCTCTGTTACTCATCTACATTGTCAGTCATGGGAGTTACATGTCAGTTCACAATGCAAACACGCACGCCACCTCCTCATTTGTCATGCTGCAGATTTATAACCAATGAGAATTAAATTGCTTGGCATAAACACACGGAGTGATATACGATGTGCGTTCCAACCAGGGAGGGAGGGGGAGGACAGAGGGAGAGAGAGACACGAAGTAAGTGCCAAGAAAGTGCAGTAATAAAACATAGAAGGGTCCACTCCGCCATCACTCCACTGCTCTTATTTCACACTTAAGTGCAAGTGCTTCATCCTTAGCCTATCATAGCATGTACTGGACTGTCTCGCATTAATCACTATAGGGGCTAGTGTCTCGGAGGTCTGTGGGAATGTCACCGTGTGGAGTGATGTGGTATACCAATCATTACATTGTTTAAAAAGATTGTTAAGACCTGGTGTGAGTGCACTACAGTTGCTATAATAATTATTGATGAATGAGAAGCAAGAGATTTTTTTGGGGGGGGTCGCCTTGTCATGATCTGCATCATGTAGCTCTACAATATACATTTATACATACATCTCTGCACAACCCCCCCTCCTCACTTTTTCTCCGTGCACAGAATCTGTGCACATCACCGACTTGCCTAACCAATTTTCTGTGGGAAATAGTGATTACTGTTTTTCATTGTTTAAAACTTGAGTGATACCAATTGTTCAGAGAGACATGATCACTCTGTCAACAATAAAATATCCTCATTAATGTTCAATAATGGTCACAAATGTATTTTGTGATTTATGAATAATGTCTATTGACTTCGGTCGCAAACATTTGTGACTGTTAGGGCCCGTTTACACGAGAACGTTTGTGGGTAAAAACGACAAAATATTGTATCGGAAGTGCCTTTTGTTCAGACAGTGACGGTGTTTTTGGGGCTTTAAAACTCAAAAATCTTGAAACCACCCTCCAGAGTGGAAAAGTTGAATACACTCCGCCGTAGCATTTCTCTCTACACTGCCCAAGACACAAAACTCTGGTCAGATCTGCTCACGTCGCGTACACATTTACGTCACATACATACAGTTCACAGAAACAAATGTTCCAACAAATGTGCAGAATATGCATAAATACTATTAGTGGACAGAGAAGGATCTTCAATTACCTCTGTCAAATTCTGGATGCACCAGTTCGTCACAGGTGAGCCAGACGGCAATGGACGAGACCTGGAGAACCAGTCGATGGTGAGACAACTTTGTGAAAGGAGTAGCTGATGAAAATACAGGCGTGAAAACTTCTGTATGTTCAAAGATGCCCTTGTTGCTTTCACAGTATTCACGCAGATTTCCTCCTGAAAACGCTAAACACGGAATAAAGAGTGAAGACGCAACGCCACCTTTGCGTCTTCTGTTCAAACGGTCATCATATAAACGTAGCCTTAAAATATGGGTCCCAGAAAAAAAGTTTGGAAAACACTGATATAGACCACATGTGGAACAGTAAAGGATTATGTTTTTATTATATATCGTGCACTGCATAAAAGATGAAAGGCCAAAATTTAAGATATAAATAGGGGTGTCAAATTATCGCGTTAATTGCATTTAATTAATTACAGTCATATTTAGTGCGTTATGTTTTTTAATCGCGTTAATCTAATTTTTAATCTCTAACTTTACTGTTTCTGTATGCGAGTTGCTTTATTATAAAATCTGTTTTTATGAATTAATTAAGTTACAAACTACATTTTGGGATATGTAATCTGTAATCTGTAGGGGAATACATTTTAAAAGTAACCTTCCCAACACTGCAGATTAGTAATAGTAATAATAATGATGATACTGTGGAATGTAAGTGACTGCATCTGTTAAAGTTTGTTAAACAATAAATGACTTTATAAAGTCACTTTTTTTGTTCTATATCAGTCTTTTGATCTGCCACAATAATGTAATAATGAATTTAAATGAAAATACCTCAAATTGAAGGCTTTTCTCAGCAATTTTTAGGTGAGATTAAAAAGAGATTAATTAGATTAATTAATTACAGATCATAATTAATTAATCTCTCAATTTTTTTAATCGCATGACACCACTAGATATAAACACTTAAATCTATCAGAAAATGACTTAAAAGTAGTGAAATTATCTGTCCATGCAGCAAGATCATTTTATTTGACAAGTCATCTTAAAATAAACTACCTCTAGACTAGAATTAAGCAGTTTTAGAACTAGTAAGTAGATAATAAATCTGAAAACAAGATGAATAACCTGATATAAGTTTTAAAATCTTGGCTATATCAGAGAAATTTGCAGCGTATAACTTAATGAGGCCTGTAAGTTTGTTTAAAGATGCACTTTGTAAGTTTTTTAGCGTGGGGTCTTCCATTTGCATGTCTTTATGGAGATGTTATTGTTTTACCCAGAAGATTTAATAGTATGACATTAAACTTGTCTAGCTTGAAGAAAAAACAACAGGTTAGAGAGAAAGGAAAACAGAACCAGAAAAACAAAAATAAAATGGAACAAAAGAGCACAGCCATGGTAACGTTTCCGTACATCAGGGGCATAACAGAAAAAGTGCAGAGGGTGATGAGAAAACACAATATTAACACACCAGTAAAACCGTACAGAAAACTCAGACAATTACTCGTCCACCCAAAACACAAAATAGAACCGGAGCATAAATGTAATGTCATATACAAAATACCCTGCATGTCCGGCAATAAAACACACATCGGGGAAACGGGGAGGGCGTTCAGTACACGGAAAAAGGAACATAGAACAGAATGCGAGAAGGAAACAAAGGTAAAACACGAGCAACAAAACACAAAGTAGAATGGAAACAACTCAAATCAGCCATTTCTGAGCACTGTAAAAGAGAGAACCACATTATGAACTGGGATGGAGCAAACATCATTGGGACAAAGGAAAACAAACACTGTCGCTGGATTAAAGAGGCAATCGAAATACAGAAACGTACGCACGGGACTATAAACCGGGACGAGGGGGCCTTTTTACTCTCACACACCTGGGATACTGTCCTGAGGAAGTCAGGACTGCAGATGGCGCTGTCATCCTGCCTCGATCAGTAGAAACACAGCGCCAAAACCTGTATGAATTAGCTGACCGGACACATCACAGCAACATCACGTGACCACTCTGAGGAAGAAAACTAGTGAGCAGTCGAAACTGTCAGGCATGAAAACAAACTCTTGGTCTAAAAAAAGAACCTAATAACATAAATTGTCTAGGTTGTATTATTTCAATTACAGGTGTAATGGGGTTGCCTTTTCACAGATCTGACCTTTAATTTGGTCAGTTTTCTCCATGAAGATAAATAGTTTTGGGTAGAGCCTTCTCTATAAAGCAATGAAATCTCCAAGTAATAGACTCTTCATCAGAAAAGGTACATATACTGTACACTTTAACAGCAGTTGGCATTGGAGAAAACAGGTTAATTAACAGAACCTTGACCGATCTTATCTTATGAAAATATATACTGCGTGACTTGCAATGAAACGCTGGCTGTATTTACATGCACATTCAAAATCTGGAATTAATTAGGATCAGATTTTTTTAAGATATGCAATTATTAAAATTAAATCTAAACAGCAAAATCATCTTATTTTTTCTGATCATGGTCCTTTTTCAATTTGTATCCCATTTAAATAATTTAAAACCTCCAGAATTCAGATAATAATCAGATTTCAGTGTGCATGTAAACTTACACAGTGATAATTTGCTTTCTAATGAGCACTACATATCTCCCCAGAATACGAAAGTGTGCTGTCTCTGTATTGACAATGGTCTGTGTGAGATTAGGGGTCAAAAGAACACATCTGTCTGTAGTTGAGTCCCAGCAGCATGACCACCTGCCCTCTTTGTACTTGATGCAATCAGGAGAAAAAGGAGCGGAAACCCCACCCGCTGTGCCTCACCTGCTGCTGTCTGCTCAAATCAAAAAATGGCCACCGACATTTTACTAAGATGTCACAGGCACACACGAACACCGGCTGAAATCTTAAATACATACATTTGCATTTAATCTCGTCATATTCTTCATAGGTGGTAGTGATTCAGCTTTATATTTTATCCAGGGGTTTCAGAGTGATGCAAAATTAGAACTGTTGCCATAGTGATTGAGAATTGAAAACACAAAAGCCTCAAAATAGGGTCTTTAACAGGAAATGAAAACCCCTGAACGGAAAGAATAATGGAAGGACTTTCCATTTTTAATTCAGTATTAGTATAGTATAATATAGCATAGTATTAGTGGTAGTGATAATTTGCTTCCTAATGAGCGCTAATGAGTGTTGAGGTTAGAGTGGAGTTAGAGTGTTAGTCATAGTGGTATTTTTCACTTAAGTACCTAGTCTTTCCATGGCTTAGCGCTAAAGTACATCTCTGTGCCATATGACCCATCTCACACTCTGTGGACCTCAGGGAGCGATCTGCTACTGCTGCCCAGAGTCAGAACTAAACACAGGGAGTCAGAGTTTCAGATTCACGCAGCCAAAACCTGGAACAGTCTTCCTGAGGATGTTAGACAGACCTCTACTTTGACTCTGTTTAAATCCAGGCTCGAAACATTTCTGTTTATCTGTGCATATGACTGAAAGGTTTTCATTTTGCTCTCTTCTCTCTCGTATAATGACTCTCTCTTTTTGTTATTATGATTATTTATGTTTTGATTAGTTTGTATTGTGATTTTAATGTATTTCTGATTCTGTAAAGCACTTTGAATTACTTTGTGCATGAATTGCCTTGCCTTAAGAACCTATTAAGAAAATATTTTTGTACTTCTGCTAAAAAAAAAAAAAACATGTTAAATTATGATTTACCTAACTTGGGCATTGCAAGAGTTTAAACATTTTCTCAAAATAATTTAAAGGTCCTATATTACACAAAATTGACTCCTGAGAGCTTACAGTCATGTTATCATGTTGCCACCTCCTCAAAAACAGACCCGGAGTTGTGTTTTGTTTCATTCAAACATGTTTGAGTAACTCTTTATTATTAGTGTGTCTACATCTCCACAGCTCAAAATGCTCTGTTCCACCTTGTGATGTCATGAAGTGGTATTTTTCAAGTTAATAGCTACCTTTTACATTTAGGGATGGGTGATTCCAGAGCTAAAATCATCCAAATGATTCTAGTGAAAATGTCTGGAGTTTAATAACACAACGGAGCACTTCCTGTATTATCACATGACATCACAAAGTGGAAGTGTTTTAGTCTGAGAGAAGAACTCAGCCTAAACACCCAGACCATGTGTGTTAAACAAGTTGTGAATGAAACAAAACACAACTACAGGAATGTTTTAAATGAGGAAAACAACATTATAACATAGATCAAAAGATAGCACAATATGGGCCTTTATGAGAAATTATGCACTTCAGTTTTAAAATCTAACCCACATAGATCTTGGAGTTTCAAAACAGCGGAAATTCCTGGACATTTAATAAGTAGCCTGAATAATCTTGGTGCCCGAGGGTAGACATGTGTTTGCTTCTCTTTTTCAAAAGGAAAAATCACCTGAAGCCTCGCCCCAACCAGACACTGCTAACCTCAAAATAGAGCCAGACATAGCAGGTGTTGTACCACAAAGACACACATAGGAATAATAAATGTGTGTGTGTGTGTACAGCGGCTTTACTGGGGTTTTAGTGCAGCATAATGCAAGTGATAATGTTAACAAATGGACTTTTTTTTTCCTCCAGTGACCTCCAAACCCATATATTTAATCTGAGATGTGGATTACAGTGTATTGATCAGTCCGTTTTGTTCATTTTGGAACCATTTGCAGACTCAAAGATTTTCAATTTGGTAGAAATGTTAAGGTCACCATAACCTCACAACCCTTTCCTGTAGATTGAACAGAAAACTATTATGCCATTTTCTTTGGATTCTCTAATATTGTCGAGGGATGGATTGAACTCCTGTGGACTTTATAGTTAATCTATATTAACTTAACTATTAAATCTGTTTCAACCACTATACTTGAAGCATTTTACTCTGATCTATTGACTCTAAATACAGTAGTGATTGGACTTTTGGCTTCATTATCTGAATGGTTTGGATCTGTTCATTTCAAAGAGCCGTGCAAAAAAGACTGGCTCTTTTTACATGTTTTATCTGACAAAAGCCAATGTGAGAATTCATTTTATCCACAAACAGAGAAATGACCTAGGCTCAGATTTGTTTTGAAATGGTTCAAACTGAAAGTGGAAGTGTGCTTACCTTTGAAATTATGCATAATCTAAATAAAATGCTGCAGTACAATCATTACAATTAAAGAACTAACTATTATTATGTGATTTGTGTTGTCTGCTCTGCTTCTGTGCTGACGGTTGTGTTGCTTCAGCATTTATCAGTATAAAAATGCTTAAAAAACAGAAAGAAAAAGATTCATTTCCAGCCGTTCATGTTCAAGAACCGTTCAAAAGAGCTGACTCGTTCACCAGCGGCACATTATTAAAATACAGTAGTATGTATATACATTTAACCTGTCTGCATATAAAAGATCAGACTTTAACCCCTTAATGCCTGAATTTATATAGATGTATATAAAAAATGTTTTGCATGTGTTTTTGCCTTCAAGTAGATGGTAAATTAAATTGAGATTATTAATTTGACTATAAAACTACTACTGACAAAAAAAATAAAATAAATAGAAATTTGGGTATGTTGCAAATTTGCGACAACTAGAAACAAGTGCTTGCCAAAGGTTCCGAGGGAGGTCCTACATATGCACTAATCGGCATTTGGAGGAATGCAGCCACTGTCTCGGCTTATATCTTGATCCATATTTGTGACAGTTGGCGTTAAAGGGTTAAAGGGGCTGCACCCTATTTATCTCAAGTATGAAGTAAAATTAGCTTGCCCAGTACAGATATAGAGTTTAAAAAAAAAACCTCAGAAATAAAAATCACTGTGCGCTGTCGGTGTCCAATTTTAAAGCATTTTTAGTAGCAGTGAACTAGGAAGTAATACTAGGGCACAATTAGGATGTTAGTTGTTGTTAGCAAAGGCAAGAAGGCAAAAGTTTGCACCTTGAAATTTGTTTTGGTTTGTACATTTCTTATAGCCTTTGTGGAAACCGTCTGACCTCGCAGCATTAGAATTCGTTCGCTCGACAGTAGGCGGGTCCTTTTTTTATTTAACCAATCGCTGCTGTTTGGTTGGGACGTATGTAATGCTTCGTTAACAGAGCTAACTGGTATATTAAGCTTTTCCCAAATCCCTTAGGAAGAAGGGCAATAACGTCTTTCCACTTGATAAAATTCACCAAACATTCTCTTTGTTCCGGCTTTAAATCCTCAATCTCAGGAATCATTGCCAACACAGAATGTATGGCTCTTTGGCTAGTGCCCGAACTCACACTTCCGGAGTTCTTGCAAACCGTCTAGTGTATTTTGATTCCTGACCTAATCACTGGAGAGAAATTAAATTGAGTGGAAGCACTGGGTCGCACCAGCCTGCCTACATTTCCATGGTGAATAAATAAAGTGCTTGGAATGTGTTCAAAAAATGAGGATTGCATATGGACCATTACAAACTACTTTTGTTTATCAAAATTTTAAGACAGTAAAAGTATTTAATAATAGTAGTTAAAATCTCACAAGTTGTCAAGATAACATAAAAAAAGCCATCAAAATCTCCACAGGCTAAATCTCAATAAAATGTCTGCATTGTTACTGTAGTGCCATGAGCCGCCCCATTTATCCGTCTTTCTTCTCTCTGCTCTCATCTCCTCCTTCACTCGAGCATTCTGTTTTTCTCCAGTGAACGGTCAGAAAACCCTATTCTTATCTTGTAGATCTTATCCAGCACATCTACCTCGATACAAAGTGGACCAGCTTTGCAGTCCACACTTCTGAACATATTTTTTCTGAATTTGTTCTTCCACTGAAATGATAGCTAATGTGGAACTGGTAATAACTTGCACCAATGAACGACAAATTCTGTTTTTCCATTTTCCACAAACGAGCCTATTACACTAGATACTTATTTCATTATGTTCTCTTTGTTACGTACGACCTCACAGTATCATAATAATACACATTTGCGCCATCAAATCCTATGTCTTCTGGCTTATGTGATGAGTCAACATTTGGGACTTTTCTGCGTTTTCTATAAATAACAAATTGGACCCAGATTATTATTACAATGTGATATATTTACTGCGACTCCAATTGACCTCTTGTTTACAGCCGGTGCTTGGACTAGACAACTTCATAAATAAAGTCTTTGTCAAATGAGGTAAGATAAATTATTATGTATGAGATGTAATTTTGTGTCGTATGAACCATGGCAAATCCAGTCTGATGCACTTCTGAAGTTAGTGAAAATAAACAAAGCAACAAGAACTTTTGGATTCAATGGTAGCGCCAAACTACTATGTACTGGTTACAGATCTGTTGATACTTTGCATCTGATGAAATTAACAGTCCTTGGGGGTGTGATGCTAACTATAGGCTCTGCTCTGTCTGAAGTTAAGGCTGCCACATGCTACAGGATTTTTCGGTCGTAAATTATTTTTAAACGTAAAAAGCGCACACCACAGACACGAGGAGAATCTTACGAGATTTTAAATCTCCGATCGCAAAGACTGCAGCAGGATATGTATACAGACGACTGGATATAAAGTTGTGAGCGCATATCGAGTCAGCTGTTTCCTGTCTACAGTAAAACCACTCGCTTTGAGACTCTTAAGTGTTCAAAGATCAGAGCACTGCACTTCTAGTTTAGATACAAGTCAAAACTGTGTTGTTATTATTTGTGAAATGTGGTGCAATACTTCAGATACATGATTTTCAATGCACAGAAGGTTGGCAATAAAGTTCACGGGAAGTAGAGTCACTATCACTATCTGTGCTGTGTGGATGTAAACAGACACACTTGAGGAACTTCTCCCACATTTTTACTTTTAAATAACACCTCAAACTGCATTAATAGCAGGGTTTTGTGGACTGGGTGTCATTATTTGCAGAAGACAAATTCTATAGATGATGCAGATGAGATGCTACACTTTAAATTTACAACTTTACGAGAGGTGAATAATAAAGTCTTCTAATTATTTTCGTTATATTCCGAGTTTGTATGTTGCGTCTCTGTGTCTGTCACTGCTCTGCCCCTGACACTCTGTTTTATTGACTGTTGCCGTCGTGTTGCTGATGTGTGGTGGTTACGATCTGACAGAGCGGCTCAGAGTCACACTGACACCACACACGAGGAGAACAGCGGCGTCTAAATTGCACACAAAGACACAAAGTCGGGTCACGCCTCCCTGAGCATGGGGAGAAGCAAATTGCAGCCAAAATCTGGCAAATTCTCCTCTCCTCTAAGATGTATTTTAACACAATCTGGCTATAATGATCTGATTTAGGTGCCACTACAACAGCCGAGATTATTTGTGCTCTTAAATAAGTCTCTAAATATAAAATTACAATCACAAGCTAGTTAGCATTACCCAGCAGTTTTTCAGTCACTCATATTTTTTGTTGAAGATCAAACATCTAAACAGGACCATCTGTGCTCCTATTGATCACAGGCTCCTGAAAATGTGCTGTTTCAATCCATTTTTTTTTTTTACTTGAGTTTTCAGACCATTTCAGAACTTTTCCGATAGGATTTGTTTTAAGTGTGTGTTGTGTCACCATGGTAATTGCTGAACATTCCACCACAGACATTCATGTAGAACAACAAAGTGCTTTCAGATGGAGAGCCTTTATAACTCTGGGAGATCTGCTGTTTTTGAAAGAAATATCCAAACTTATAATCGACAGATGTTGAAACTCATTATTATTATTTCTTGTTGTTTGGCTGCACAAACTAATGTCCTTATCTAATGTCGAATAAAAGATTAAATAACAGGTGCATTTATATAGTGCAATACCAATAAATCAGCTCTTTCTGGTCAGATTGTGTTGAAATAAAGCTCAGATTAAAGTGTAACCGAACTTCTAAGAGAGCAGTGCCTTTAGTTTAGCATCCCAACCCCAGGGAATCTTGATGGCATCAGCTATAAAATATAAATGAATGCCCAGAAAATCACATTGTCCCATATTTGTAGCTTACTCACTTTTATTTGTGCATGTTTTTCAGTATTTAGCTACAGCCTGTGTTAATGAGATCAAGTTTGAGTGAAGTGAAGCGGCGTCTCGTTTTTGCATTGACGTCACACAGCCTTGTCCTAAATGCATGTAGCAGGTTATGTAATTACATTTTACACCGAGTCAGACAGGCTATTTTAAACATTTATCTGCTTGTGTCTGCGAGTTCGTCAGCAGCACGGCGCTTTGGGACCAACTAAAATAGGTGGGAAAAGAAATAATGACGTACTCTCTACCACGAGTTTGACAGGAGTAGTTAGATCTGAAACTTAAACACTCAGAGGTGCACTATGTGAGTTTTCAGGGGGGTGGTCCGTCATTGAAAGGGTCTATATTTGACTCTTGTGAGCTTTCAGTCATGTTGTTGCGTCATCAGAGACATACCTGGAGTTGTGTTTTGTTTCATTCACACATGTTTGAGTAAGCCTTTGTAAGTAAGCCTACAACTCCAAAACACAAAATGCTCTCTTCCACCTTGTGATCTCATGAAGCAGTATTTTTCGACTTCAGCTACATTTTACCTATTATTTAATAAAGACTGGTAAGTTCAAGACTGAAATCATCCAAATGTTTCTACTAAAGGTGTATGGGGTTTAAAAACAGTGGAGCACTGCCTGTATTACAACATGACATCACAAGGTGGACCAGAGTTTTTTTCTGAATGAGAGAAGAACATGTGTGAATGAAACAAAACACAACTCCAGGTATGTTTGATGAGGAACATAGTAAAATAGATCAGAAAATAGCGTAACATGGGCTCTTTATTCATCATGGAGATGTTAATGATGTGCCTGCAATGTTCCAAAATACTGTGAGTAGGCTCGCCACTTTGCAGATCTGATCTGTAACTTGGACTGATGACTAGGGATGAAGCAATAACCAAAATATTGTGATATCATATCCTCAAAAGTCTCAAAATAATATCGTGGGCTGTCACAATATATCGAATTACAAGTCTTTTTGCTTAAATGAATGGTTTTGTAGAAGCAACATCTTATAAACATAGGGAACTACATATCCCATGATTCATTTCAGTGCAAACAACATGAAGAGATATGTTTGTGACTTGAATTCTTGGGATTAAGATGGAAATAATTCACACGAAAATCTTGTCAAGGTATTTTAAAAGCAAAAAAGTGTCCTATCTGTCCTATCTAATTATATTAGCCTCTCCAAAATATCACAATAAATATCGCTCTGTGAGATGTATATCGTGATAATATCGTACCGAGAAATTTTGATATTGTTACATCCCTACTGATGACACTGACAATGACATGTCCATGGAGACAAACGGAGGTGACCCCATCAGTAAAGTCGCATCAAAACCCAAACTATATTCAAGTTACTGGGTTGATGGTTGAGTCCTCCATACCACCAGATCATTGTGTCCTTGGGCAATACACTTGACCTACATTAGCTGTTTGAATGTTTCAGTGACTATAACCTGATTTGATATATATAAATGATCAAAATTGCAGTCACTTTCTAGTAACTCAGTCCCAGGAAGTTCAGAATAAGTTCAGAATATATGAAAATATAATGGAACGGCACATTAGAGTAGAACATGTAAATATTGGTTTTCTTATATTTCAGGAATAGCATAACTCGAAATGAAAAAGACCCATCCACAGCTGAAACAGAACAGTTAAGTATCTGTTATGGACTAGTTCCTGTTCCTGAAGGTTTCGTCATAAGAGTGATCATGTCTGGGTGCTCCTTCTCTCCTGGTCAGTGGTGATTTGGAGCAGGCACTTGGTCATATCCCACAGTGTCCCTCTCTCATACATTATGCATGGGCAGCCCTCGGAGACCCATTACACAGCGGATCCTGCTATGTGAAATACAAGTTTGAGCTGTATTGCTATTGCAGACGAGATGACAATGGTACAACATGACAAACTGAACGATGCCGGAGAAGAATACGCAATTCCCAGTTTATACTTTAGTCAACGTTTTCAGTCTTTCATTCAAGATTTGCATATTGTTTTTTGGGTTTTTTTCAGATTTTTCTCATATCTTATCTTTTCTAATCTATTTTACAAACAAAAAATATTTAAATGGAATTACAGGTTGTATTGAACTTTTTTGTTTTTGTTTCAAAGTGTCAGTGAAAGTTTAAAATACCATTACAGAGACGCAGCAGCTTTGTAATTATGATGACCAAAAAAAAAAAAGAATGAAAATCTACCAACTGTGGATGTCGTGAGGCCAGATAAACATCAGCCAATAGAAAACAAGGCTACCTCTTTATCTATTGGCTGTTAGGTTGTCAATCAAACTCCGTACATTTCTAGTGTAACTGACTCGTCGGCGCGCGGGGATTACGTGGTTTATGCAGCGGTTCTTAGAGGCTTTTTCAAACTGTAGCTTCCTCTCAGTTTGCACAAAGTTTGTCGCGATGGCGGACAAGAATCCATGACCAGTTCGCCGCAAAAGAAAGTCAGTTTTTGAGGTCTTGAGGAAGATTTTGAGAGGTTTTGAGAAGAAGAGAAGGGGAAAAGGAGCGAAGCCAAACTGTGGTGATTCTTGGAGATTCCAGACATGATTGAAGCAGACGAAGGGTCTAAAAACTGACGTGTCGGTCACTAAATTACTAGACAGGTCACTTCAACAGTAATTCTGAAAGCGCACTGGCTGTAAACAAGTGTGATTTTTAGAGTAAAGAGGCGGGAAGAGGTGTTTCTACAGAGGGAGCTGCACAACATTTGAAAAAGGACTGTCGCTGTATTTCTCTTCCCTTAAAAAATCCTCTATACAACCTTTAATTAAATACATAAATACATCAATTAAATACAAAATGATATACAATGAGATGGTAGAGAATATTTGAGCTGAAAAAAATTGTCAACAAAATATTTTAAATGGCAGATTTCTAATGGCGTTTTTCAATTGTCAATCTTCAAAGAAACCATATGATTGGATGGAATAACATTTTTCTATTGCAGCATTTATACTTATACTCATAATTTCAATCATGCACAGCTGAAAAGAACTACAAATATTTTACTTATAACTTGAAGAATATCCATTTCACTTTTGAGCTGAGCAGACATTTGCACAGTATTCTTCCCAAACCCTCAACACACATTTTTTTCCACTAAATTCTAATGAAATGCCACAAACAATCTTGAATCTCGAAAACTGAATATGACCTACAAATGGTGTAGTTATAAAATGGTTTACACAACTGCACGAGCACCCACCCATAACACAAACACACACACACACACACACACATGCACGCACACACTGTCTCGCCTCTGTGTGTCAATGCGGCCACGCTCGCAGGTGAAATGAGTTGTAGAGGCTGCACCTTGTCAAGCTGGAATAAGCAAGACATGTAACAGTTAACAAGAAAAGGCTCACAATTCCCCTGAAGATGAATGATTTCCTACCACCACTGTGCATCCTGTCAAGCGCCCTCAGCTTTGTGGGTAATTCCTGGTTGGGAGAGGAGGAGTGAGAAGGTATGAGAAAAAGATGGAGACAGGAGGGATAGTAGACAAGAGAATGAGATAAGGAATATTGTTTGGGAAATATTTTAGAAATTTTAAATAGTGTGTGAAAGCCTGCTGTATGTGATTGTATTTATGATACTACCATATTTTTCAGACTATAAGTCACTCCGGAGTATAAGTCGCACCAGTCAAAAAATGCGTAATGAAGAAAAACATATAGAAGTCACACTTTTGGGGGGAAATTTATTTTATGAAATCAGAGACCAGGAACCGACATTTCATCTTGAAAGGCAAAATATAGTAACAACAGAATAGAGAACAAGGTATTAATATGTTAACGTAACATATTAACAATTATTCAGATAACTATAGCATAAACAACATAACATAAGTTTACCAAACTCTCCATCTCACTCCAAATCACTAAATCCGTTGAATTCTTCATACTCGGTGTCACTTCTGAGCAACTCCACGCAACTTCGGTTGTCATGAGAGTCCAGGCTTTGTCATCCAGTGACTTCCAGGAAAGTTGTATGGTGCACCCGCCCAGTTGCCGTGAGGCTGTGGTCTCTATTCCCGCTTTCCACCAGTCCCTCTCAAGTTTCTCGCTCACTCCAAAATTTCTTTCTGCAGCTTGATTACCGTTTTCTGCTGCATATTTCACTACTTGCAGCAGGACAGTGGCTTTTTCTGCAGGAGACATGCACAGTAAACTGACACACAAGCCTAGAGCCTCTCGTGGTTGTCAGTATGAAAATTTTAATATACAAGTCACACTGTAGTACAAGTCGCAGGACCATCCAAACCATGAAAAAAGTGCAACTTATAGTTTGAAAATACGATAATGTATGTGTTTATTAAAATACATTTATTTCATGCTCTTTGCTGAATATTTTTATACTTTTCATTATTTTATGTTGATCAAAATCTACAATTATTCTCTGAAATGTTTACTTTCACATTACACAAAAACATGTTAGAAGGAAACTATAAAACTCATAAAGGTTTGCAATAACTACACCTTAATTAACCGTCTTAACCCAAAAGGGGTGTGTTTTATTTCTATGGGATATTAACTGCTAACCCATAGTATATTTAGATCACGTCATCATGTTACCCTTTATTACTTTGGAAATTATATATTTGTATATATTCGCTATAAGTTTCAGTTTAGTTGATGATGCTCTGAATCTTTTCTCATATTGCTCTCCGCACCAAGTCACTTCCCCTTCAGAGCACTTTCACAACACAATCAGCATGGATTCTGCTGATGAAACCATTGTACATCACATCAGGTTTGTGAAGTTGTTCAGTTCAGTTTTCAGTTGTACAGTTTTATATCATGCTTTTTTTTTTTTTTTTTTTTATGGAGAATTGTCATGTGGAAGCATGGGTGTCATAGGGCAGACTCTTTGGAGGTCCCATATTTAACTAAATTAACTTTTGAGCTTTAAGCCAGGTTATAATGCTGTTATCTTCTCAAAAACAGACCTGGAGTTGTGTTTTGTTTCATTCACACGTTTGATGATCCTATAGTATTAGTCTGTCTATATCTTGCAAGCTCAAAATGTTCTGCCAAGTTAACAGCTCCTTTTACCTTTTGTTCAGTAGATAGCAATTCCAGGGCTGAAATTATCCAAATGATTCTAGTGAAAGTGTATGGAATTTAAAAAAAAACAATAGAGCACTTCCTGTATTACCACATGACATCACAAGGTGAACAGGATGTTTTCTGTTTGAGAGAATAACGCAGGCTCATTATATGCAGTTTCTGTGTGTTAAACATGTCTGGATGAAACAAAACACAACTCCAGGTCTGTTTAAATTGTTCCTTTCCACTGCTGCGGATCTAGTGTATCAAGGTTAAAGACCAACATGCCAATTGCAACCACCCATGCGTGATTGTCCAAACTCCTAATCCTGCCAAAACAAGGCGTCATCAGATAATCAAACAGAGAGCCGATCAATGATGGCAGAGTTCAGCGTGTCAACAACAAGCCTGTCAGATACCAGCCGCAGGTTCAGCACCGTGATTGACCCCACGCTGCTTCCTGTTGTTCCTTATAAGGATGTGGAAAGGATACACAAATACCAAGGGCTATTAAGAGGACAGTGTAACTACAACACTGCAGAATAAGCACAACAGCAAAGTGTGTACGCAGCTCTGTAAATAAACTATTCGTCTTCACTTTTAGGTCTGTGGGGAGATGCCATTTGCGTACTTAGCACAGAACAAGGGACTATTTTCTCTTACCATGCTGTACACTTCGATATGTCACACAGTTACAGTGCAAGGGGGTTGTTGACTAGAAAGTTTGCAGCATCGACAGGGTCATGGGCTGAATCTGAAGCCAGTGTCCACCAGGATTAAGATTTAGCTAGAACTAAATCACTTCATCTTTATCTAACTGGTTTGAAAATGGGGTTTAACCAAGACTAAACCAGGACATAACCAGGACTAAACCAGAAGAAAACCAGGACTAAACCAGCAATAAACCAGAAGGAAACCAGGACTAAACCAGGAATAAACCAGGAGGAAACCAGAAGGAAACCAAGACTAAACCAGGACTAATCCAGAAGGAAACCTGGAGTAAACCAGGAGGAAACCAGGAGGAAACCAGAAGGAAACCAGGACTAAATTCGGACTAATCCAGGAGGAAACCAGGTATACGTAAAAACTTGCACAATAGAGTAATTCTAGAAAAGTGATGTTGACCAGGACCCAACCTCAAAATCTGGATAAATTACAGTGTCACTGGGCAAGAGTTTACATGAAAACAAATGTATTACATTATATTAACACATTCCATAACTTTGATGACGGGTGAACCAAGGAGTTAATTAACCTTAGAACCCATAATTTGGGACCGGCGCCACCTACTGACGACTCCAACCTGCTACACAAAGAATTTCAGATATCGTTATTCCAAAGCTTCAAAACCAATAAGCAGAATAGACTTTTATCAACAGATAAAGATAATGTTGGCATATTTTTCTTAAAACACCTGACTAAAATAATCTTTATTTTCAAACTGAATCTGTCTGTAAATACATTTAATGCATAAGAATAAGGATAAGGATAGGTAATACAGTATAGTATACAGGATAATAAGGATAGGTACATAATAAAAGATAATAATACAGTATAAGATAACAATATAGTACATAAGACAGTAATACAGTACATAAAATAGCAAATCAATACAGTACATAATAATACAGTATAAGATAGTAATACAGTACATAATAAAAGATGATAATACAGTATAAGATAACAATACAGTACATAAGATAGTAATACAGTACATAATAAAAGATGATAATACAGTATAATATACACAGGATAATAAGGATAGGTATAGTATATCTGGTGTCTGGATTGTCCATTATACACTATGACTGAGCATTTGTTGGGTCTTGGCATTTCCCGTGTCAACTCTGAAGAATATATCACCAAAAATGAGATTTAGTGACTTGTAAAGAAAAGTCTGGGTGGAATATCTATTCAGTTTTTGTGTGAGTTTCAAGTACAAACTGGTATAGACTTTTCCTAGAATGGTAGATTTTTCTGAAAATAAGTGGGTTACAGCTTTGCCTTTATGTTTTACATGCCCTCAAGCTTCACAGTTCACTTTTATCAGATAGTAGCCAAAAAGGAATGTTATGAGGTTAAGGCAAGCAACACTCAGTTAACAAACCTATAATCCTCTATTTTCCACTGTAGGTCCAGGTACATGAGTCCAAACGCCTCCTCTTAAAAAGTGTATCAAGATTGCCCTGTAGCTTTTTTCCGAAGCAGACTATTCCTGTCCCTATGGGCTAAAGCACTAGCCAGACAGTCCCAGACCAAATAATAATCACTTCCAGCGCACCACTCTGAATCCGGCCCCCCTCTTTTCTCCCAGTGTCGCTGATCCGGAGATGTGTGGGAGCGCTCGGGGTCATTATGTCCCACTGGAAAGTTAATCTTGCACCAATTAGTTCCAGCCCAGGAGGTACCACCGGGCACTGCGCTAAGAAATGGTCCTATCCATTGGGAACTCCTACCACGATCTCTCCCACCTTTTTTATTGCTGCAGATTGACTTCTACACATTGAAATAAGGCCTAGCTTTCTTAGCTTTCCCTTGCTCAGATATGCACGCACTCAATCCCTCTTAGGTTTTCTGTATTGATCCAGGCATCAGCCTATTTTAGCTTCGCAATTATGTCTGCTGATAATACCCAGGGTGTTACATGAGTCCTCTAATTGGCCGCTCAATATGACATCATGGGTTTGGCCACACTGTGATTAGATCTGTTACTTCCGCTGAGGCTCTGTCTTTTGGACATGATATCACAGGACTATATATTTTTAAAATTGATTTAATTTAAAAAAATGTTATCCCTTATCTCCCAGGTTCACAAATTAGAGAACCGCGAGTAAATGTGGCCATACCAGCTTGTCAAAGTCTAATCCCGTCAGATCTCAGAAGCCAAGTAAGGCCGGACATTGTCAGTACTTGGATGAGAGACTGCTGGGAAAATCAGGTGCCAAAGTGAGGTGCCGGTCGCAAAAAATATTCATAAAGTTGTTGTGTCCTTAGACAAGGCACTTCACCAACATTGCTTAATATGAAAGTGGTGTGTGTGTGTGAGTGTTGGTGGTGGTCGGAGGGGCCAGTGGTGCGGATTGACAGCCTTCCTTCCATCAGTCTGCCCCAGGGCAGTTGTGGCTACAATCAGTAGTAGTTTACCACCACCGGTTATGGAGTGACTGAATGTGACTGAATGTACTTACTAAATAAAACAATCCTGGGAATGATTTATGGACCTTAAAACAGCTCAGGAAACAACTGGACGTTTCCCTGTGACGTAACAGTCCTGGTAAATTCTAAATTTCCAAATACACTTTTTTTAGGGAGCAGACTTACTAAACAGGATTCATCAAACAGGTGAGATTGAAGCTACATAAATCTCAGTGTATGGTATGGATTAAGGAACACTATTATAAGAAATTTTTAAAAAGTAAACTTCGTATAGTTGTGTGTCTTTCAAATAAAATATAATTTTTCTGACTATCATCAGATATTATCCTTATCATTATTACTACTACTCAGTACTACTCAAATTTCCTATTGACAATCTCATTGCTATAGAGTTGCACTATCTGGATGTTTCTTTATTGCTACTCTTTATCACAGTGCTGTATTTCAGATATCATCCTTTGCTCTTTTAAGGCCCAGAATAGGTTTTCGTGTTCCATCTTTGGGAGTCTACATGCGTCAGATGGGGGCTGTCAACAACTGTTATCGAAGCTTCTTGTCAGGTTGATTCTGTGCCTTTCACATCTTGGCGTTCACTTTTCCCATCTCTTTCCCTTGTTTATCCCACTTCCTTTCATTCCATTATAGCTTGATTTCTCACTCTGGGCCCCTATTGGCTTCCTTTCACTTGACACTTTTTCTCTCAACAAGTATTTGCACTTGTCTGGCTGACATGGCCGCGGGGCTCACAAACTTAAAGTGTGACAGATGCAGATGAGATGGTGACAAGGAGTAATTCAGGGCTGCTCTTCTACACATCAATCTCCAGTACAGAGATAGCTCTTGTACGGTATTGTTGTTCAAGCGTATTTGACATACTGGCACACACCTGGGAGCCCTTTTGTACTCTATTTGTGGAGAATGTACATAGAGATGGAAAAGTTAGAAGAGGATTGAGTGAGTGGAAATGCTGCAACCACGGAAGGAGGAAGTAGTTACTAGTACAAGCTCGTGTTGGTATGATACTAAAATTTCAAACTCAATTTTGATGCTAAGGAATAAACTCAGTCCTCAATCGGTTCCGAAACCATGATGAAGATTTAAAAACACACACAGACACTCAAAAGCAATAGAGAATGAAATTTTCAACATGAAATGATAGTACTTTCTTTGATGTCACCGTGTGGCCTGTGTAATCCCTCAGTCGTCCAGGCAGAGGTGGGCCCAAGTCGCTGTTTCACAAGTCTCAAGTAAGTCTCTCAAGTCAAGTGACAAGTCAAAGACGCAAGTCAAAGAAAGCAAGTCCAAGTCGAGTCTCAAGTCACTGGCCCATAAGTCCAAGTGAAGTCCAAGTTGTCTGCTTTGAGCTTCAAGTCATTTCAAGTCTTTAAACCAAAGTACCAAATATAGTATAGATTTGAGCAACAGACTTTTAAATTAAATTGTTCTTAAAAAGTCATGGTATGTTTATATATAGTATTTAAGTGTTGTATTAAAGGTTGTATGGAGGATTTTTTGTTTGTATTTAAATTGTCAATGAAAGTTTAAAATACCATTACAGAGATGCAACAGCCTTGTAATTATGATGACCAAAAAAAAAAAGAAAGAAAATCTATCAACTGTGGACGTGTTGAGGCCAGATAAACATCAGCCAATAGAAAACGAGGCTGCCTCATTTTCTATTGGCTATTAGGTTGTCAATCAAACTCCCTGCGTTTCTAAGGTAACTATGCAGCGGGTCTTAGAGGCTTTTTCTAATTGTGGCTCTCTCGCAGTTCGCATAAAGTTTGTTGCGATGTCGGACGAGAATCCACGACCAGTTCGCCGCAAAAGAAAGTCCGTTTTTGAGGTCGCTGAAAGAAGAAGAGAAGGAGAAAAGGAGCGAAGACAAACTGAGGTGATTCTTGGAGATTCCTTTTAGTGATTGCGCGACTGAAGCAGACAAAGGGTCTAAAAACTGAGGTGTCGGTCTCTAAATTATTTCTAGAGGGACCTGTGGAGGAGGAAGGTGGTGTCACGCATGCACTACATTTGAAAAAGGACTGTCGCTGGATTTCTCTTTCCTTAAAAAAATCCTCTATACAACCTTTAATGCTACTTTTTCTTTTTAAATGTCTTGTCAAGATCTTAGTGCAAATCATTACAGTCAAAATAGAAAGAATTAAGATTTAAAAATTTGTCTGCACTGAAATGGAAGGATCATGTTCTGTCTAGTTCTCTCTGTTTTACTGTATTGTACTGTATATTACTGTAGTACTTTTGAGGATACCATATTAGAGTACTTCAGTTACATCCAAGATAACAAACAGAGAAGTGGGAGGAACATGTTCCAGTTTGTTCTTGTAAAATTAAGCACCACATGTATCAACTGTAAAGAGAAAAGTATATTTTCTAAAAACATTTATTTTTAGGGGAAGCATCATGTCTTCTCAAGTCACAGGCCTAAAGTCTGGATCAAGTCTCAAGTCATTGATCTTTACATCCAAGTCAAGTCCCAAGTCTTAGCCTATTTTATCAAGTCAAGTCTTAAATCCTAAAAATAGTGACTCAAGTCTGACTCGAGTCCAAGTCACGACCTGCAAGCCCCCACCTCTGCGTCAAGGTATGTTCGACAGTGGTCCTTAGGTGCATACTAGTCTATTTGGTCTTATATTTGTTCTGATGCCGCTCAAGATCATTCAAAACTATTCAGGAAAGGTTCTTTTCTGTCCCGTGATGTGACTTTTTTAGTTTTGATACCTGGTCAAATGAGTATCTGGTTTTGAGACGAGTTTGAGCATCGGTTAGTGTCTGATTTTTGATTTTTGACATTTGACATTTGACAACCCTATCGCAGACCTTTGGGTGCATTGCTAGTATGCAAGAACTTCATTATTAGATACAGAAGAGAAGAAGAAGAAAATATGGTACCCCGTTTTTTAACATGTGCCATTTTGCACTGTTAATATTTGAAATAGCTAACTGCGATGGCTCAGTAACCGCTGTACACAGTGATGAAGAGACATTTTAATATTTAAGAATGCTCACCACTCTCTTTCTAGTGGTGTTTTGGTTGGTTTTAGAGCCAATCCTTGAAAACCCTTTGTATGTGCTTTCTCTAATATTTGTTGGATCTACATGAGTCACGAGTAAATACAATCTGTTCTCATGTTAAGAGGCAGCTAATGAATCAGGGGAAGTTGGACTTGCTGAAAAGGCTGTTGGAAGGATTTATACAGTGTAGATCGTATCAGCTTCTATATAAAGCTTTCTGTTGGCCAACCATAATTATTTGTCAGAGTACGACATTGGTAAATTATGTGTTTCCCTTATCAATTGAAATATAAAGCAACAGCATTATTTTGTGACAAATACATCGCCAGTTATAACCTATTGTAGTTCAAAATCGTCATATCAAACCACATAATCAATAGTCATAGTCATTTAATACTTCAGTCTAACACGCTGTTGATTAAAGGTCCTATATTATGTACATTGACTCTTGTGAATGTTTAGCCATGTCATAATGTCGTTACCTCCTTAAAAACGTACCAGGAGATGTGTTTTGTTTCATTCACACGTTTGACTAAACCTTTATTAATAGTCTTTCTACATTTTTCAGCTCAAGATGTTATGTTCTAGCCAGGCTGGCGCCACCTAGTGCCTCCGCTCAATTTCATTTCTCTCGATCGACTAGGTCAAGAATCGGAATACACTAGACGGTTTGCAAGAACTCTGGAAGTTGTAGACCACACACTGGCCAATCAGCAAAGAGCTGTGAAGCCATGACATCAAACTCAAGCACCTGTCTGGGTCCCTTTTGTGGTGCAGCACAACAATAAACAAAGCGGTGGAGATGGATGTAGATGAAGACATACATTCTGTGTTGGCAACGATTCCTGAGACAAACAAAGAGAATGTTTGGTGAATCTGATCAAGGGGAAAGACGATATTGCCCTTCTTCCTACGGGATTTGGTGCATTACATACATCATGACCAAATAGCAGTGATTGGTTAAATTAAAAAAAAGTACTCCTTTGCTTTGAATCCTAATGCTGCGAAGTCAGACGGTTTCCATGAAGTGAAACTGGCTGATGAATCAGGCTTGTTATGTTCCACCTTGTGATGTCATGAAGCAGTAGTTTTTGAGTGAACAGCTACCCCTTTACCTTTAGTTGTGTAGAGACTGGCAGTTCCAAGGCTGAAATTATCCAAATGATTCTAGTGAAGGTGTATAGAGTTTAAAAACACAGTGGCGCATTTGTTGTAGTGAGTGAGTGTTTTCAGTTTGGGAAATGCACTCAGCCTAAATATGCAGGGTTTGTGCGTTAAAAATGTGAACGTAACATCACTCCAGGTATGTTTGTGATGAGGAAACAACATTATAATCTAGATCAGAAAATAGCGTAATATGGACCTTTTACAGTTAAGGTTGAGTTACACTTTGTCCCCATAAGAAATTAGGGAGTTTACCTTTTGAGTTATTGTTCTTTGGTGTCCTTAAAAAGCACTGTCTCTACACACTAACCTGTACTTGCACATGCCTTGATGTTTCCTTGATGATTCCCTTTCTCGTGCTGGTTGAGCCCTCCTGCCCCACAGCGAGGAGGTCCTGGAGGTTCCAAGTTTGATTTCCTTTGCTTGTGCAGGTTTCCTCCAGGTGCTTCATCAAAGGAATGTAGGTTAATTCTCCTGTCAGGAGCCTGGAGCACTGGCTTTTGTCTGGCTCTAGTTGTCCTCTGCTGCTGGTGCTATGACTTCCATTCACATAATGTCCATCCAGTATAGCCTCCACATACTGGACTATACACTGCCTTTTGTGGACACGGATAAATCAATATGTAGGACTGCTTTTGAAATGGTAGAACAAGGAGAAAAGACAGAATGGAGATCACAGTGACCACCCACTGCGCTGTTCTCAAACTACATTTCCCATTCATTTTTCTCTGTGACTTTCCAGAAAAAATAAAATAAAATAAATAAAGTTTGACAGCTTGCTCAGGGATAATCAAATGGTAAATAACAACCACAAGACTTATAATTTTATTTAATCTTTGCTTATGAAACTTTATAAACCACCAAGATATTAAAACATTTAGCAGAATCTTAAGTTTCAAACGTGTTTTTTGGACTTGAAACAATCACATTATGAATATCAGTTACCACATAGCTGCTTAGCTTCTCCTCTCTGATATCTTTGAACACTTAATATTTAAAATTTTAATTCTATGAGAAAAATGAATGGAAAATGTTCTTACTTCAGGCTGTCACTTAACAATATTTACACTGTTACACTATTAAAAATGAAGAAAGATTTAATTCGTAACAAAATATATTAAAAAAAAATATTATTCAGGCTCAATAACTACTTATTTAAATGTCTTGTATTCCACAAAATTCACAAAATTGTCTCTTATGAGCTTTAACCAGACTGTTTATTTTGAATGAAGTACTTTATTAAGGCTAATTAAGGTGTAGTTATTGTAAAGTGGTACTCCGCTGTTTGTACTCTACAATAATGCTATGACTATGAGATCGTTTCTTTTACATTTGTGTATATAGCCCATAATCTAATACTCAATACCATCTTATCTTTTTTTTTTTTTTTTTTCCCAAGGCTTTAGTGGGTTTGGATAATCACGTACCTCCTTTTGTTGATCACATTTATAGATTTTTTACTTTGAAAGACCTAAATTAAAGTGCAATAATTTAAAACATCTTTAAAAAACAGACTACTCACTTTCAGACCAATACATCATAATCTATCTATATATCTTTATTCTCCTGTCAGTGCTCAGAATGTTTTGCTTGATCTCGTCTAGCTCCCCCTCATCCTTTATCTTGTTTTGTGTCTCCCGGTTGCGTTTCTAATATTTGTCCTTCTGGCTCTGTTCGCTTTAAGAACATTTGGAGCAGTGCTGGGGGGCCCTCTGGACATGGATTCGTGCTTATGGAAGAATTGCTCACGCTTCACTTGTGGATTTGGCAGTGGTCTTCAGCCAGGCCTCCCCATGGCAGATTGGGCAGCTCACTTGTTGTCAGGGATTTCTTCTTGCCCAATTTGAAACCACTGAATTCTCTCTGAAAATTGTGATAGTGAAATGGTCAAGAGTTTGGTCATGCATATGTAGCGGGAGGCAAAATTGATCAATAAGAATTTGAATGAGGATGATTTCATATTAATAGTATCGTAAAGGTGCGCTGTGTAACTTTTCTGGTGGAGGGTCCCCCATCTGCTTGTCTCCATGGTGATCTTATTGCTTTCCCTAGGATGTTCCACAGTATGGCATTAAACAAATACAGTATATCATGTATATTTTCAATTACATGTCTTTTTATTTCTCAAAACTACTGGATTATTTCTGAGTGGGCCCACTTCTCCTATAACTTGATCTGGTGATGTGGCCTGCTTGTCTCCATGGAGGAGTTTTATTCCTGGAATGTTTCACAATATGGTATGAATAAAACTGCTCCATGGAGACAAGCAGGTGGAAGACCCTGCAGAAATGACAAGTTTCTAAAATGTTATGTATATGAGAGAAAAAACTAAATTGCTTGCTATAGTCACAGGGTTTAAATAATGCCTGTGGTATCTGTCATATTATATACTATATCACTATTTAAAGGCCTACTGCAGGCATATCAAACTCAAGCCCAGGGGCCAAATTTGGCCCACAATATAATTATATTTGGCCCACAAGATTATATCAAATATGTATTATAGTTTTCCCACTGGCTACAGATAGGCTATAGAGACATTATTTATTTAAAATTGTGTTATTATTTTATATTATGTTTGTTCTGGATTCGGTGTTTAAGCAAAACAATTATTAAACATTTATTTTAATAAGAAAAAGGTTTAACATTACATACCTCGAAATAAGAGAAAACATGCAGATGTTGATGAAAATGTTCATAAAATATTTAGTTTGGACCATGACTTAGTCCCAGTTTTTAATTTTAGCCCTCTGTGAATTTGAGTTTGACACCCGTGTGGTGTAATGTATAACATTTCTGCTAGACGGTCTGCTACCTGCTTTTCTTCATGTTGTTTTTTTCCTAAAATGTTGTACAGTTTGACATTTCATTTAGCTATGTCCATGGTGAGAAGCAGGCCACATCACCAGATCAAGTTATAGGAGAAGTGGGCTCACTCACAAAAATAATCCGGTAGTTTTGAGAAATAAAAACACCTGTAATTGAAATATACAAGATATCGTTTAATGCTTTGCTGTGGAACATCCCAGGCAAAGCAACAAGATCACCATGGAGACAAGCAGATGGGGAACCCTCCACCAGAAAAGTTACACAGTGCACCTTTACGATACTATTAATAGGATATCATCCTCATTCAAATTCTCATCGATCAATTTAGCCTTTTTATTTCTATATGGCCTGGTGGCTTCACATTCTTTTCTCCATGGAGATAATTACATTTAGTAGGTTTAAGTTTGGGACATTACAAACAAAGTGGGAAACATCTCCACTGAGAAAAGCATCAGAAAAGTTGCATGATGCACCTTTAAATAAATAATCAGTACGGCTTGTTGCTTATCAATTCCAGACAGATGCTGCCATATTTCCTGTAATAGTTTATACAACAGTTTTATAAAACACAGTTGCAGAGAGTCAGAAATATCTTCTTTTCACAGGCTCACCTTGTCTTGACAGATTCACACTCGATTGTTTTTCAGGGCCTCATAGCACCACACTGACACATATTAAAGTGTCTGCATGGAACTAGTCCTCAGGGGCCTTCACTTGACTTCAGCTCTGTTACCTCCTATTAACAAGTGATAATTGTTTTGCACATAAGTCTATATTTGAGTTTATTTATTTTTTCTCGAAGAATAATATAACTGGTAAATGGTCACATTTTTATTGAGTGCTTTTCCAACTTCAAGGCACTCAAAGCGCTTTAAAGAACCACTCACGTGTTCACACTGGGGGGTGAGGTGGGTTAAGTGTATTGCCCAAGGACACAATGACAGTACTCATCTCTGGAAGATGGAAGTCAAGTTGAGAGAAAAAACTTGAAAACAAAAAACAAAAACTACCCACCTTCACCTATAAACCCACCCTTTTCCACTAGATGTTGTGTTTTTTAATACTCATTTGAAATGAGAAATATTATTATAATTTTTTTTAAAGAAACCTTTTTGATGACTAAACTCTGGTCATTTATCAAACGGGAAACTGTAGTCCAAGTTCTCTTCACATGTTATTAAGTTATTTCTGCAACAAAATCTCCTGTAATTGAAAAGAACCTTGAAAATTCTTGGGAAATTGGTGTCATTTCATCTCTCACACAAATCAAACAAACAAAACAAAACTTCAAAATAATAGTAAAAATAGTGGTCTAAGAAATTATAAGTAAAAGTAAGTAACTAAAATAAGTATAAAATATTTGGGGAAAGTACTCAAATAAGGATAATTTTAAGATTAAATGTCAGAACATAACATCTGATTTAATATAACATCAGGAAGGACAAAACATTAAATAATGTCTAAAAGCTGGTATTTTGAAAGGACAGACCACATCACTGTTACATCAATAAAAAATATTACTCAAGCAGGGGTAAATGTATGCGGCTAAAAAAGTACTGAAATTATTATTTTTTGTTTTCTGTATAGGTCTTTTTTTTTTTTTTTTTTTTCACAAGACACATTAATTTTTTTCACATGTCACAGCTGGAGAAAGTTCACCAAACAAAGTCTCTTGAATCAGACTTTACGGATCAGTTTTATGTGATCAGCAGGCCACAGTGGAACTGTACTGGTCAGAGTTGTACAGAATGACCAGAAACAGAGACAGGATTGTGACCTGTGGAGCTAGTACATTACTGACCACAGTATCAGACAGGGTGCTTCCCAGTCGCACTTATTGAAGCCTGCCTGACAGGTAGTCAGTAATCCAGGAGACAATTGAAGAGGTGGGTGACACCCATCCTGAGCAGCTTCTCATTCCTCAGAAAGGGCTGGATTGTGTTAAAGACACTGGAGAAATTGAAAAACAATATCCTCACAGAGCCCTTAACACTATCGTGGTGTGAGTGTCCCCGATGAAGGAGATTACTGCATCATCCACCTAAATGGCACTGATAGGAAAATAGTAGAGGATCCAGGGAAAGGTCTGAGCTGAGCAAGAACAAGTCTCTCAAACGCTTTCATGACATGAGACGTCAAAACAACTGGCCTGAAGTCCAAATGGAATAGGCTTCTTAGGCACTGGCACAATGCAGGAGGGCTTTCATAGCACCAGTATCCTTTCAAGCTTTAGACTCAGGGTGAAGAGAAAGTGCTGGATCCCAGTGAGCTACAGCACATGTCCTCAGCACACAGGGGTTGACTTGGTCTGGTCCAAGAGACTTGTTTTGCTGAATTTTCACCTGGGCAGGTGACAAAGACACTGGGCTGGGTTCCTCCGTGGGGGTAGGTGTAGGAGCAGAGGTGATGGTCTGATGAATGGCTGTCTGAGTAGCCTGTGGTGAGGTGTGGATTGGGCATCTGGGAGTTGTAGAGATGGGAGTGCCAGGGGATGAGAAACAATTAAAATGCAAGTTGAGTAGATTTGACCTGTCTGGACTATTGCCCTGCTGCTTTGTTTTGGTGTTGAAACCAGTGATGACCTTTATCCCCTTCCCTGGTTTTGTTTTGCTGGAGTTTTGCTTCCAGCCTCTTCCTGTACGCTTCTTGACTCTGCCTGAGCTGGACCTTCAGCTGTTGCTATATCCTCTTCACCCCGCTTCTTCTTATTGAGTAGATCCTTCAGTTGGCTGGTGATTCAGGGCTTTTTATTTGGGTAACAGGGAACGGTGCATGTGGGGACGGCTGTGTTTTCTCAGAAGTTGATGTAATCTGTTATACAGTCCGTAATGCTGTCGATGTTGTCCCCACGGGGCTGGCAGAGCACATTCCAGACGGTGGTCTCAAAGCAGTCCTAAAGGGCATGGCTGGCTTCCTGACTCCACTTCCTTACAGTCCCAAGAGTGACAGGCTGCTTCTTCACTGCAGGGACATACTGAGGTGTTAACAGGACAAGACTGATCGTCGCAGTGGGGGCAGGGCAGTGGCACTGTATGCCTCTTTAGACATGGCATTCAGCAAGTCCAGAGTTCTATTTCCCGAGTTTTACAATCTACATATTGGAGAAGTGTGGGTAAAACACTGTCCAAAGAGGCATGGTTGAAGTCACCAGAAATTAGAAGTTGAGCCTCCAGGTGGTGGACTGCAGCTCAGCGAGGATACACAGTGTGGATCTTGTCAAAGGCAGCATTTTCATCTGCTGAGGGAGGGATGTATACTCCAATGAAGAGGACAGAAGTAAATTTCCTTGGTAAACAATATGGATGCATTCCCAAAGCCAAAAATTCACTGTGCGGTGAACAGATACACTCCTTCACAGTAATATGGCCAGGATTACACCACCTATCGTTCACCAAAACAGCAATCCTTCTGCCCTTATTCTTTACCACCAATGAGAGAATCTCTGTCCACCTGCACAGTCTTAAAGCTTGGTACAGATGCACTGTTGTGCCTGAAGATTGTATGAAGCCAGGTCTCCATGAAGCACATGATACTGCTGACAGCATACTCCCTCTGGGTCCGAACAAGTGCACACAGTTCACCCATCTTATTTCCCAGTGACTTTACGTTCCCCATCAGGACTGACAGAACCACAGGCTTGAATTTCCTTCTCTGCTGTTTCACTTTCACTCCAGCGTGACATTCTCTGTGCGTCTTCTTCCATAGTTCTGCAACAATGTCAGGCTTAACTCCAAACAGCACTGGGGACTTAGACAGTGAAAGAAGGTGCTCTCTGGAATACACAATAGGTTGTCTGCATTGCTGAGCCACACAGCAAAGAACAAAGAGGCCAGCAAAAATCAAGAAAAAAAGTCAAAAACACCCAAAAGCATGATGAGTGATTAATTGGGCAGATAAAGTAAATAAAAGTAAAATAAAATTGTAAAGTGCAAACAAGAATAACTTAAAACAGTATAGGTTTTTAGGAAATTTTCAGCAAATACTGTGACCCTGTTGCCGCTCTCTCAGAAGCTCATGATGTGAATGAGCCAAGATTTAAGGCAAATTAGAATGCTACCTCATCAAAAATGTACCCGGTGTTGTATTTAGTTTCATTCACACATGTTTCAGTAACCCTTTATTATTCTATGTCTATCAACATCTCCTAGGCTCAAAATGCTCTTTTCCAGCTTGTGATGTAGTGACTTAAGGTAGTTTTCAAGCTAGCATCTACATTTTGTTCAGTACAGATTAGCAGTTCTAGGGCTGAAATAATCCAAATGATTGTAATGAAGGTTTATGGTTGTGTCGTAGTACTCGAGACGACCTCAAGACTGTTTTTTTATGGTCTTGGTCTCGTCTCGAGGTCTGACACTCGATGAGTGCAATCATATTTCATCACAGCCGCTGCTGTCGGCAATAAACTTCTTACCACGACACATGGTTGAAGTTTGCCTAATAAAAGTGCACAAATGCATCTGTATTTGTTCCAACATGCATTTGGTAAATGCACAGAGGCTGCTAAATACCACTGCAAAGCCATGAGAATGTAACTCCAGTTAGAAACTTGAAAAAAAACAAAACACACAGCTTTAAAAATCCTACCCACTTTATTCAGTTTTGTCACAGCTTTATGTAAGGTGCCAGTGGAAGTTGTCTTAAAGAATGGGTTATCAAAGTATGGGTCAGGGTCCAAAAAAGGGTCACAAAGTGTTTCAGTGCAGCACAGTTTGTTTGGCTCATTTTAGGCCTAAATGGACATTAATCAGATAAAATGGAGATAGATTTATAAAAGCACTGATATATATGTGCTAAAATAACTGTAAAATACAAATTAACATACAAATTAAAAAGATGGTCTCAATTTGGTCTCAATGGGCTGTGATCTCGGTCTTGTCTTGGTCATGACCTTTAAACGTTTTGGTCTTGTCTTGGTCTTGACCCTTAGAGGTCTTGGTCTTGTCTCGGTCTCAGAACCCTGTGGTCTTGGTTTCTATTAGTGCCTTCTTGACTACAACACTAGTTTATGGAGTTTAGAAACACAGTGGTGTAATTCCTGTATTGCCACATCACAAGGTGGAACAGTGCTTTCAATGAGAGAAGAACTCTCCTAAACTCTCCTAAATATACAGGGTTTATGTGTTAAACATGTGTGAATGAAACAAAACACATGTATATGTATGTTTGTGATGAGTAAACAACATTATAACATAGATCAGAGTATAATCAGAGTATAGTGTAATATGGGCCCTTTAACATTCTCGGACCAGAGACAAATTGGTACTGTAAATCGGCATAGATCAAATATCCAATATCTTTGATTCACTTACACAAAGACATTAAAATGACTTTGTTCCGCGTACTTTATCTGACCATAAAATACCTTTTGAAATCATCAATACATTCTCCGACCAGGGACTACAGACTACAAAACCAAACGAAATCTTTTGACATCCTACCTCTACTGAATTTCCCAAGCCTTAATCTATTACTTTGAATGACATCGCGCCTTTATAGTCCATGGTTTTATTTTCTGGTTTTAATTAGCTCGATTTGGCTCAGAACTGACACGACGCTGCAGGCTGCTCCTTCCTTGGTTGTATCCAAATCAAAGGGTATACCTACAAAGACCACCTACGCACCAAGAATACCCAAGCGCACTTTTTTTTTCTTTTTTTGTAGATATTTTTGTTGCAATGAGAACACTCTGAGAAGTTGAACACATTGTCAGCCTCTTGCAGACAGGGACATCACAGGACCCGTGCACCCAACCCTAGACCCCTCCCCTTCCCCTTCCATTCATTGACAGGCGTCTCCATGGCACCCTGCGGATCAGAGTGGCGCCACGACTCCAGCTCCTTACGTTTCAAGCTCTGTTCTTTCCTCCGCCGCCGCCATTGTGGTTTGGGAAGATGTTTTTTTGAACAAGAATAAGGCTTACCGCGCACAAAGATATACCTTGTGTACTTACAAACAGAATATGAGCGTGTGTGGTTAAAATTTGATACAGTTGGGGGGTAGGTAGGTACACATGTCGAATCGATAGAAATGTCAATGTCATTCCACAGGGCTGTTCAGTCACAAAGCCCCAATGAAAGTAGAAGCTTTTTCATACAGTGCATACCTGTTGTGTTCTGATAAAACACTTCATATATACTCTATAGATCAAATGTGGCTACAGAGGAGCCATAAGTCAGTGAATAAATAGTCAATAAAGAAAACCATCTGAGTGTCTTTCAATCCAAGACCTTGATTTTATTTTATTTTATTTCACTTTTGATCCACAAGGGAAATTATTTGGACAAAGTAGCTCACAAATCACAATATAATATATAATAACAAAGGGCAAAAATATAAATGGCAATAATAAATAGAAAATAAGTAGCAAAAATACCAAGACACTGGTACAAGTACAAACAGAATATATGTCTTGGGTTACTGTTTCTAACTTATGATGTACAAGAACAGAACACGGTACTGTGTATGATGGGCAGGCCTCTATTCCCCCTTGAGTGCTCATATTTTTACTCTATTTATGTACACAGGAGTTTCTGGTATTGACATTTTTTGTTCAAATGGATCAATAAAAATAAAATTAATTATTAAAATGATCACACGTGTATTTCAGAATCAGAAATAGGGGCTTGCGGGTTTTCTGGCATTGGTTGTGTGTTCATAAATCACCCCCAACCACCAGGTCAAGACCAAAACTGACCCGTATACATCTTTTAAAATGTATTTTGTTTCAGAATTTTTTGGTTACTGCTATTTCCCTTTGGTTTATACTATGACAATATAGAAGTAACCTTGTAAACCACAAATATAAGTAATATTTCCACTGGTCCTCAAATTAATCTAACGTAACGTAACGAAAGGCCTGTTCGTTACTAGAGGAATATTCACACATGCACTTTCATTCACTTTGCACTTCTGAAAGCTTTTGTCATCCTTTTGCATATAGTCAGTTCTTCACTCTGCCGTCGCTAAAGTCTCACCATCGACTCACTGATGCCGAGCTCATGTGCAGCAGCTTGATGTCCTTCTTCGACAGCCACATCAATCGCCTTTAACTTAAAAGCTGCATCATCTGCATTTATTTGTGTATTTTCCAAAAGGAGGGTGTGTGTATGAAGCGCAAAATAACCCCTGTCTTTCTCCGTGCTCTGCTGCACATGTCTCCTGTAAGAGCCGCTGTCCTGTCTTGTCTTCATGTCAGTGTCTTGTAGGATTTCAGCAGATATCAGGCTCTCTTGGGGAGCGGGTCTCGTTCTATCAATCAGGTATGAGTGGATGCCCAGCTACAGAAGTTTGAGATGTTTCTTCTCGTCATTTATGCATTCGGGTAAGACGTATCCCCCTCTCTAATATTCATTTAGCATCATAACTTATTTGATGACATGGCGATAAACTATTTGAGTGTGCTGACAATATCGCTAGTGTAGCCACTTCATGTTAACCCTAGATCCATGTGTTAACCGCACAGACAGCGGTGTTTTCTGCACTCAGACTCCGCACTTATCCGCTGTGTTGCCAAACCATAGACCGTATATATGAATGGAAAATGTGCCAAACAAAGAATCCGTCCATATATTAGTCGCATCGTTTTATTAGCCTCAGGGTTCAAAGTGTGAGAAAAAAGTAGCAGCTTATAGTAGGTACAATTGGAATCGTGCAATATATGTGCCGTATTTTAAATTAGTTGTGTCTTGTGTGTGAGAGTGGTATGTGCGTGTATGTGTGTTATTTGTCAGTGCTTTTACTTACCCGTGTCTTGTGTCCAGGCGTCTTGCTAAAAGATTCCCGAGGGGCCAGACACCCTTTCAAGAGTTGGCGGCCAACTCACGATGTCAGACGTCGGGAGGGATGGCACTCATTTTTAATTGGGTTTAGTCACATTAGGAGTTTAGTTTTAAGGTTTTATCTTTTGTATTTGGGTTTTATATGGTTTATTTGGTTATGGGTATTTCATTGGAGGATTTAAACTTAGTTTTATACAGTTATGGTTCATTTTACATCCCTTTGGAGTTTACATGGTTTTATCCAGTAGTATATAAGGCGCCTGAACGTTCCATTCTGTATTCTGCTGCTGGAGAGACCTGTTGCTCCCTATCCTCCTTGTACCTTTTTGTTTGCACCACACTTTTGGAGAATTGAGAAAAAAAAAAGAAAAGTGGACCACGCCAAACCTGTCTCCATCTTCATCTGTAATCTTGCCACTCTACCTGTATTGGTCACAGTACTGTACAGGTTCTAACAAGAAAGAAAACCACTGTGGACCACTACAAGAAGTCCTTCAGTTCTATTACACCATTATTCTTAAACTTACATGTGAAATTGTAACTGTAAACATAGTGAATGAAGATCAAAATTGTGTTAGAATGTCTAGGTTTTTTTTCTTGCAGCTGTAGAAAACACCACACAAGAAGAAAGTTTGCTTCAAACAATATATGACGGGCACTTTTTTCTGTAAACATATGACCCGACAAAGCTTTCAAGGTTTAAAGCACTTTATTGATTTTTTTTCCTTATGTTGTCGCTCCATATGACATGCTACATGGTGGTGTTTGAGGCCAGCGGTGAGTGAAGGCCTGTGCACTGATGGGGAATGAACCCAACAAAAACAGTTCTGACCTTGTGTCATGGGCATGGCTGCTTCGATGTGGCGTTTATGATATATTATTTTAGTTTTTAGATCAATCGTCATTATCTGTGTGTCACCTTGCTTGTGGATCTACTCCTACACCAACAGACCTCAGTGATATATGGTTACATTCTCATGAAATTGTAACCATTGGAAATTTGGAACATAATTTGATCATTTCTAGATAGGACTCAAAACTTCATCCCCAAGTATTTACCCACTGCACCAGACTATACACCGCAAAAAGTGGAGTGTTAAATTGATTCTCACAGAATCAGTTTTAACATTTTCTCAGGGTTTATATGAGTCCAGTCTGTTCTAGAGTTAATTTAACATTTTTTGGAAATGTTCATTAAGTAACATTGGACTAAAGTTCCTGTTTATGCTCGAAATCAAGAGTTATATTAACTTTTTTTTTAGAGTAAACTGATAACACTTTGTAGGGTTATCCTGTTTTAACTAAACAACACACAGAGGTGTTTTATTTTTACACTTTATTTGAATTAATTTAAGATGAAATTATGAACAAAACTGGTTCAAACTGGTGTCCTCTCACAGGAGTTTGAAGTGGTAGGTGGAGGAGCCAAATTAACACTAAGGGAAGTTGAATTAACACTAGGTGAAGTTGAAATAACACCAAGGGAAGTTAAATTAACTGTAGGAGAAGTTGAATTAACACTAAGGGAAGTTGAATTAACTTCAACCATATCAACCAACTCTGGCAAATAACCCCAACTCCAACACACATTTAACTTTCAAATAGTTCAAATAACACTTTTTGTGTTTAAAACAACTCTGAAATATTTCACCCTGAAATTTTGACCCTCCAGTTTTTGCCGTGTAGACGGACAGAGGAGATCATTCTCTAACAGGCTCCTACAGCTCCTCAAACAGTGTGAGATACAGGACGTACATTCATACTGTACTCCATACAACTGTACAACAACTCACCCTTATATAACAGATATCCCTATGTCCTGTCAATCATTATTTCATCTTTGCACTGTTTCTCCTTTCGACCTCTTGTATATAGCTGACATATATTTGTATTACTATGTTTCTGTATTTTATTTTTACTTGTACATACATCTACATTTATATCATTATGCCTTATTTGTCACCAGTCTCTAGTAGTAGTCTACTACTTATTTTGAATGTATTATTTCCATTTATATATTTTTGTTTTTGTTATAATATAATGTGATGAGTGAACTACTGTGTCCAAGTAATTTCCCTTGTGGGTCAATAAAGTTTGTCTAAGTCTAAGGGTATACAGTTCAGATCTCATCAGTTTATTCTGTACTTCAGTTAGTTTCTTGTGCATATAGCATTTTATATATTAAATGTGCTCTAAATAACTTTGGACGAATGTTTGTCTCCATAGAAATGTTTTCTTGGAATGTTGCACAGTATGGCATTGAACTTGTCTATTTTGTATTTCCATTAGAGGTTTTATTATTCAAGTAATATGAAAAACATGCATTCTAACTAAGGTAAGTCACCGCTCCACAGATTTGACCTGTAATTTGACCTGGGAGCACAACTTGCGTCTCTATATGGAGATTGATATGTTTAATGCCATACTGTGGAACCTTCTAGGCAAAGAAATAACATCTCTGTGAAGACAACCAGGTGGCAGACCTCAGAGTTAGGATGAAGTTGTTGCTCTGCAAGTCTCAAGTAAGTCTCAAGTCTTTGACCTCAAGTCTAAGTCAAGTTTCAAGTCAAATACAGGCAAGTCCAAGTTGAGTCTTGAGTCACTGGCCCATAAGTCCAAGTCAAGTCTAAGTTGTCTGCTTTGAGCTTCAAGTCATTTCAAGTCTTTAAACCAAAGTACCAAATATAGCTTAGATTTTTGCAATTTATATGACTTTTTAAATAAATTGTACTTCAAAAGTCATGGTATATTTTATATGAGTATTTATACAAAAGTTGTAGAAGTGTTATTTTTTCCTTTTTAACCCTCTCCAGGCAGGTGTTGCAGATTTGCAACAGCTAAATTCCAATCACCTATTTACTCTAAATCCATATTTTATTTTTTTACTCAGGAGCCTTTTCTCCCATCCATGCTGATAAACGTGGGCGATGCAGACTGTGCAAGAATGGCTCCACACAAACTGCCTGCCAGAAGTGCAAAATACTTTTTTTGTTTACAAAAGGTAAAAAAGTCAGGATTGTATATTACTACCCCATATTATCATTTTCCCCAAATATCAGATTTTTCCTGATACAAAAAATTAATTTGAGCCTGAGAGGGTTAAATCTCTTGACGAGATCTTAGTGCAAATCATCACGGTCAGAATAGAAAGAATTCAGATTTTAAAGTGAAGATTTAAAAATTCTAGACGAAGCATCAAGTCTTCTCAAGTCACAGGCCTCAAGTCCAAGTCGAGTCCCAAGTCAGTCCATTTCATCAAGTCAAGTCTCAAGTCCTAAAAACAGTGACTCAAGTCTGACTCGAGTCCAAGTCACGACTTGCAAGTCCCCATCTCTGGCAAACCCTGCACTAGTAAAGCCACATACTATAGTGCACCTTCAACAATTGGGGGATAGAACCAACATGTGCAACTTTTCTTTTTTCTTTTTTTTGAACCACTTTTATACTTTCCAGGGACATCATGATGGGGATGCTTCACATTTATCTCTATTGGCTGAAAGTTTAGCAGTTACAATGTAGACCATGTAAAATACAGGAGCCTCTGATCAGTATGAGCATTCGTGTTTTTGTGTTTAATTTTCAACATCAAGATGAAAGTGACTAACTGTTTGCTAATGCTACTTAACTTGTGACTGTAATTTTATGTGTGAGTGACTTGTATGAAATCATCTTACCTGTTGTAGTTTCAACCAAGTCAGTTCTTTATGGTCAGATCGTGTTCATACTTGTGTTACAGCTTCTAACAGAGTAGTGCTGCAAAGTGTCAATACATGGAAGTAATTTGGTCACCTTAAATCGCCCATATGTACTTAAAAATACAATAGAGTATACAGTAATGTGTGTCCATTCTTTCCATTGTGTTTCCGCTATTCAAATTGCCACTGAACTGTCCTTTGAGTAATTAAGAGCTTAGACCCTGATCCACTTGAACAACACAAGGGAATTGACTGGACTCAACAGACTACGGCCTTCATCAAAACACTGGCAATGAATTATGTGCCGCAAAAGACTAGGCATTTGTTAATACTGTCGTTTTTAATCACACATACACTGGTGAGAGGAGGGAGATTTCAGGGGGAGCTGCGACTTTACGATATGCAGAAAATGGAAGCACATTTTGGGATGATTGACAGGCCGATGTGACAGTTGTGGCGAAGAAGGAGCTTAAAAGAATCCGCTGCCCTGTCTTGGTGATTTTGGTTTTTGTTGTTGACGTATTTCTGGCTTTCTTTCCTGATCAAAGTTTGTGAAAGTAGTTTTAAGGCAATACTAGATTGTTTCTTTGAGTTCATGCTGTTGGAAGAGTAAAATCAATTTAACTCCATGAGTGTTGAAGTTGGAAAAATCACAAGCAAGCCAACAACAATTTTGGTGTGGTTCAAAGCAAAAATTAAACATGGAATTACAGCCAAAATTGTCAGTCGTGTGAGTTTGGTAGATTAAAAATATCAGGATTCAGTTTAAAAAAGCTCTTACTTACTCTTTGCTTCCTGTCAATAATACTGTTGTATATGTATTTTTAATGATTACAATACTGTTGCTTTGTCTCTCACTTACTACAAATTAGTTTTAAATCTTTGCTGTACCATGACTGTTCTTAAACTTAAAGGTGCACTGTGCAACTTTTCTGGTGGAGGTTCTGCTACCTACTTGTCTTCATGGAGATGTTGCTGCTTTGCCTGGGAAGTTCCATGGTAAGACTTTAAACATATACATTTAGCATTTATTCAATGTTTCTATTGCTCAAAAATACATGAATTGCATCCAAGAATGAGGGTGACTCACGTGGACTAAACCAAGACAGATCCCAGGACTGAATCAGGAGGACTAAACCAGGACTGTACTAGGATTAAAACAGGAATAAAACAGGACTAAACCAGAACTGAACCAGGACTGAGTGCCGAGATGGGCCTGGAGGTGCCCGCATAGACTGTCAGGTGACCGCAGATGAAAGGACGTGCACAGAGCTCCGTGCTCAACGGGGCTAAGCGCCGACATCACCCGATTCAGTCTCTCTCAAGTCTAAGATTAGTCCTGGTTTAGTCCTAGTTTAGTCCTGGTGACCTACTGATGTTCAGTGATGTTAAAAGTGGCGTCAATTAGGCCTGCATGAAGTTGGTAATTATTTGCTGTTGTAAAAATCGTTTTTGAATGCACTTTTAAAGGAATATGAAAATTCTATATTTTTAAAAAAATATATATTATCAGTCGTTATTGAAACTCATCAATGCCAGTAACACAAAAGATGCATTTACGTCAGAGGCCTGTGTGGGGTAGGGCAGGCGGATGGGATTTTGGGGAAGGGAGGGGAGCTTGGCTGTTTTTACCTAATCTAAGGAGAGGCTCACATTCACCCAATCTGAAAACCCCTGTTCTAGACATTCCAGACACAGCAATAACATTTCCATGAAGACAAACAGGTGGCAGACCCTCCACTAGAAATGTTACGCAGTCGACCTTCAGAAATTCACATTCTGTAACAACTTCACCAGTGAATGAATTTAAGCATCACACCTTGTCAATAATAGATGTCAGTTTATCTGTATTGTATTTTTTTTTCTGTGTTTTTTGTTTCATATCAACATATCTAAGCCTGCAGAAAAACAAATGGAAAACAGCTCGTACGTACCATGTGCAGCAGAGCACATCATACTTTTAGATTTCACCAACCCAGGAATGCCTTGAAATGCTCAGAAGGTCACATTACTATTTACTCCCTCTAAAAGTTTCAAGAACTAACATCATATATTTGCTTTGTACAGTTCCCCTCAGATCTCTCATGTAATATTGACTGGCATGATCTAGTTCTTTATTTTTACCCACAAACTACTCAATGTTTTAGTTAAATATTTCAGCACTGTATGAACTCCATATTTATAGATCATGAAGCTCTAGTCATGTTGTTTTGGGTCCTCAGTCAACTGCTCAGGCTCATTAAATGATGAAGAAACACCATATAATGCATAAATAATGTCTTCCGTCAAAAGTCTGTAGTGTGTCTTCTGTAAACTCTAGCTGCTAGCTGCTTAATAGTGAGCAATATTTCACTACGGCAGCTTGGTTTTACGCCAAATAAAATAAATTTGACCTACTTCCATGGCTATAAAAGAGTATCTTGCATGATGCTCCACGGAACAGTTAAAGATGCACTATGACACTTTTCTGGTAGTGTACAGTTTGTGGGAGCATGGATGATGTAGACTGAACATTGGACAGAATTTTACAACTAACAGTGAGAAAGGTTCAATTAGGGCCCGGGAGAGATCACTACATTACTGAAACATGCATGGAGGACATCTAAAACCTCATAACATGGTAGAAAGTGCCAAGAATAAGATTTTGCACAATACCCCTATGCTTAATTTCTCTCTCATTATCACCTATGATCATATTTTGGTTTGAATTTAACTCTTCCACATGACATGTTTTACATAACCACGCATAACTTTCCAACCATAAAAGATAGAAACTTACTTTTTGTCCCTTGAATTGCGGACAGTTTCGGTTTTCTGAGCAGATTTCCAGCATTATCCTACATCACACACACGTTGCGTGATGACGTTGGGAAATCGAGTGTCCAATAGGAACTTTTCTTTCTGCCAAACGCATGCGCTCCATCCATTTTGATTGGCCCAAACTTTGCCAAAGAGTGCAAAGATGGTTGACTGCTCTGTGCATCTGTGTTCATTTCAATTGAAAAATCCGGTTTAAGTGCAGTTATTTCTCAAATAAATGGCAAAGTACACATCCTGGTCTGCGTAATTGTGCATCCCTTGCTATTTTTTATTGAAAGGTTTATTTCACTCAAAATGTACAAATCTAAATATAATAAACCCCATGGAAATGCAGGAAGTGATGTGGCTCTGTGCCCTGGACCTGACACGAGCTGTTTCTGTGACTGGCACCAGTAAAGTCATGGGGCCATTGCACTTTTTTTTGTTTTGTTTTTGAGGGCAATAAGTATATTTTTAGTTTACTTACTTACTTGATATTTTGCACTTTTGTACATAAGACCTGTAAGAAAATTACGCATTTTTTATGTCCAAAAAGTTGTTTGTGTGAATTTTATTTTCAGTTTGTTTTTTGTTTTTTTTTGTTGTTTGTTTGTTTTTGTTTTGTTTGTTTTTTTCTTTGTTTTTGTTTTTTATTCATTTGTATTTCTGGTCCTATAGCTTTTATTACAGCCATATGACACAACTACAGCATGCATATTGTGAAATAACAGGTTTTACTGGAAAAAAAGCATGTATAACACTTCATTGTGGGTAAAAGGGTGAGTTTTATAAGCAAAATTAAGAAAAAAAATCCAGGCGGGGACAAATGTACTAAAATTGCCTTTTGGTACATGTTTTCTTTGACATACTGTATATCTTGATATTTTGTATATGAATATGTTACTTGTAGATAAATCTTAGACACACTATTTTCTTATGAAGATTTACTATAATCAAATATTTTTCATGGTTACATTTTATATTTATTGTGATTTAGTTTTTTAGCTTCACAGTTTATACAGTACAAGACCAAATTGTGCAGCATGTCAGCTATCTCACCTTATCAACACACTGACTGCTTTATGGCGAGGAATTACAATGTTCACTTGATGGTAAAAATCAATATGTTGGCATGTGTTCCAGAACATATGTTGTCCTCTAATTAAACCTGATGCCTTATCTGCTGAAACTGCTAAACTCCCAGACAGCTTTATCCTCACCTATGAAAAAATTCAACCCCCAGTACCTATGATTATACAGTATACACAAGATAGTTTTGGCATGTTGACAAGAGCAGATGGTGATAGGAGTGCACCTTTATTGCAAATGGTGTTGAAAATGGTGGATGTAAACAACGAATGGAGCTTAGGGATTGAATTTGAGAAGAATAAAACTGGATCCTTTTGATGTGCAGGTGCAGGAGCAGCAACTCTACTTTAAGCTACTTTTTTTTTTTGAGGGAAAGTCTACTGTGAAGTCTACTTTCCATTAAATTACCAGTGTTTTAGAAATGAGAAAAGTGGGACAAAACAGTTTAACTCCACTTAGCCACAATGAAATAGAGTTGTTAAACTGGGCAGTGCCTGGATAGAGTGAAGGGGGATGAGGAGCAGGGTCCGGATCATTAAACAGGGACTGAGGCAGGAGATAAGGTGGTATCTGTAGAACTAAAAAAAAGGGAGTGATGTCAGTGTTTGGACCAATAAGGAACAGCTTAATTTGCATTTTAACTCCAGCCCTAAAGGTGTGTCTAATTTTTTAGATCACAAAGCTACAAATGAACCTAATTTGCACTAAAATGGCAAAAAAGATCTAGAAACAGTACGGCATATACTATTGCATATGTCGGCTCGATTTTTGGGGAAAAAAATTTGGATTCTGAATGTGCAATGGCTAGATTTGCTCTTTATTTATTTTTGCTCATTTCATCCAAGCACATAACATTTGAGCAGAGACTGGAACATGAAGAGCTGATCTACTAGTATTTCAAGAATCCCATGCAATTCAGAGCATGTTTGCAGAGGACTAAGAACTACAGGGTTAGCAGTACGTTTTGTTGTTGTTTTCCATCCATCCATTTTCTTCCGCTTATCTGTGGTCGGGTCAAGGGGGCAGCAGTCTCAGCAGGGACTCCCAGAATTCCTTCACCCCAGACACTTCCTCCAGCTCCTCCTGGGGGACCCCAAGGTGTTCCTTGGTCAACTGAGAGACATAGTCCCTCCAGAGTGTCCTGGGTCTTCCTCAGGGCCTCTTTCCGGTGGGACATGCTTGGAACACCTCACGAGGAAGGCGCCCAGGAGACATTCGGAACAGATGCCTGAGCCGTCTCAGCTGGCTCCTCTCAACATGGAGGAGCAGCGGCTTTACTCTGAGCTCTTCCCGTGTGACTGAGTTCCTCACCCTATCTCCAAGGGAACACCCAGCCACCCTGCAGAGGAAACTCATTTTGGCCGCTTGTATCTGTGATCTTGTTCTTTCGGTCATTACCCAGAGCTCATGACCATAGGTAGGATTGTTGTTGTTTTGTTGTTGGAAATTCTATTACCCAAATAACTGTTACGATTTGATACGTGCACGTATACTCAAATAGTAATTTTAATTCTACAGTGATATATTGTGCAGCTCCATTAAAACACCAAGAAGACATTTTAGTAGCAAAAACATATATTTAGTTCTTAGTCCCATTTTAACCATTAATTTAAAAGTTGCCAAGCCTCAACCACTGTGCTTTTCTGCCAAATATGATGCTCCAAACACAACAAAACTAGCTCCTGTACCCACTTTTCTGCAACAATGTAAAAATGTGCCACATTACCAGCACTCCGCTACGGGTGTACTGACAGTGCTCAGGAGCAGCCCGGCAAATGGGCTGATGCTCTGCTTAAAATTGGCTATTTTTCTTCCAGATGCCCTGCTAATAAGTGACATATTATTTGGATCTTGTAGAAGCAGCCATGTCATAATCAGAGCCCTCATTACTAGCTTTGTGTTGCCAGGTACAATGTGTTGCCAAGAAAAAAAACACAACATTGGGTTATTTTCCGGCTTCTTTTCTGCGCTCCAGTATTAAGCTAAATTGAATAATACGCCGTTCCCCCCAAAGCCAAATTGCTTGACTGTGATGTAAGTGGATAAATGTTTGACTAATTTGGAGTCGGCATTACTCAGCTCGAGCACGGGGGGTTCAGGGCTGTTATGGTACACGCTGCTCAGCATGGCTTTAATGGTTCTCTCCAACAACCCAAAAACTCCGTCAGAAAAAGCTTCCTAGGGTCTACGAAATAGTGCTTTTCTCACCTCGACAACTTGTTTAACACAACTTTGTCTGACAGATGTTTTGTCTTTAGCCTTGTTAGCTCGACCCAAATGTGGTTTAGTTGTTAGATTTGCATGCATTGAATATTATTTACCTCCATGGGTTGTTTATCTGCCAACATTTAGTATGATCTTTTACAAAATTGTACACTGTGGTTATATTATTGCTCCAAGTTCATAGCATTTTATTGATTTTATTTATTTATTGCCATTTTATTGTTTGCTCTTATTTGATTTTACTGGTTTTATTGTTTTAGAACCAGTGAGACCATCTGAGTGTTTGTTAATGTTTTTGTTAGTAGTGTTTTTATCGGTCTCTGTGCAGTGCTTTCTGTTTATAAAATGTGCTATATAAATAAAGTGGATTGGATAGAGCTTTTATAGTCAGATTTTCTCTCAAATGTATCTGTTTGTGATTGGTAAACATTTGAGATTATACCTGAATAAATATGCATACAGGATGTCACATGATATTACATAAGAATATAATTTACTAGAGTAGAAGTGTGTGTCTAGATTGTACTTAAAACCACATGCATCTAGGACAGGAAACAGTCTCTTTTGAAGCATCAAAGAGCTTTTTATGTCCCATAATGGAGCTGTTGTAACTGCTGTTTTACAACATGTGTTATACAGGGAACACTATGTACAAAACCAGGACAGCAACTGAAATAAACAATGCATTCAAGAGATGGTGGGAAATTTTCAAGCAACTTGGAAATGGTACATTAAAGGAGACGTATTATGCAAAATAGACTTGTAACAGTGTTATATTCGCTCCCTTTCATCCTTACCTTACTTTACCTCACCTGTAGTTGTGTTGTGGCTGATTCATGTAGGTTGGAGTAATCTTCATTTGTCGTTGCCTGGTAAATCCAGAATGCTATATTTCCGTATTTTTATGCAGACTTGTATCAGTCTGGTCCCAGCGCCCTCCGTCGTTGTCTTTTTTTCAGTGACACATATGAAACAAAGGAGCTCATTAGTCACATATCATCTATAAATAAACTCAAATTAATCTCACCTCGGATTAGAGTTTAGTGCTTCACTCCCTAATACAGCAGAAATAGAATCAGAGATGTTCTGTACACAGAATTTAGACTCGGTAATAGTGTCAAAATGTTAAGTGTTAAAAGTGTTATGACACATTATAGGCTTAAATATCTTTGGATTAAAAAACATAAATTCAGTATACTATGCCTTATAGACAGATGTCATTTGTAAATTTACAACAAAACAAATTTTTTTTTTTTCTTTTTTCCTTCTTTTTTAGTCACTGCCGTTATGTGCAACTTTTATAAATAAATAAATAATAAATAATAATAATAAATAATTTTATAAATAATAGAATCACTTTGAAATCACTATGAAATCTTTATCTTTTCATCATTGTCTCATATTACAGAAGTATAATATCTTAAGTTTTGGAAATTTTCAAAAATTTAAACTCACCTGCTCAGTATACAAATTCTTAAATGGACTTGCTCCACCACCTCTGGGTGAGTTCATTAAGCCCAAGTCCAGTACTAGTGGTCGGGTAACAAGAGCCTCTACCAGAGGCGACTGTGCAAAACCCTATAGACGCACAACTTTCAGTCAACAAGTGTTATCTGCTATAAGAGACTCCACCACATTCAGTTCATTTAAAACTAATCTGAAACGATGGCTTAAGAGAAACCAGATCTGTAACCACTGATGTTATGCTCCTGTGTAAATGTCAGTGTTGTATGTCATGCTTGTGTGTTTGTCTTTTGCGACGCGTTTTATGTTGTTATGTTTTATGTCTTATGTCTCTATCTCTCTGACCTGCCAAGGACTGCAGATGAAAAGTAGCCCTCGGGCTAATTCTGGCGTATTTACAAGTATATGTTCATGAATATGCATTGTCCCTTTTAAATAAATAAAACTAAAAAAAACCAACAAAAAAAAACTTTTATCTACAGAAATATATTCACTGTAAAATACTGTGTGTTATAGAGCTGTCTTCATCACGACATCAGTGATCTCCGTGAGTGTGGCATTAACCATTAACTTGAAATGGCAAAAGCTTAGTGAGTCCTCACCCTGATCTGCCCCGTGCCAAGGTCACCATCAGCTCTACAAGGAAAAAGCCATTATCCGGACAGGGAGAGGTGTAATATTTGTCAAATGAAGCGTGCCTGTTTCCTCTCTATAAAGGTTACCTCCTATGGGACCTTGCACTGGTCAACAGCAAAGGCTCACTGTGCGGACAAGAAGAACCATCTATAAACCTTGACAATTCCAATAAACCAAATCCACTTGAACGTTTTCCGCAATCACCGTAATTATCCTGAAGGTGAAAGTATTTATCATCCACTCATGATGAAAGAAAGATGCCGTCATTATAATATTATTTGAAAACAAAAGTGAGTACCACAGCCCTTTTTGTCTATTGTGTAACGAGATGAAATGATTGCACCAGAGAGATAGTTAAAAGTGGGTTAGGCTGACAGATCCCCCCGCACAGCAGCTTTGACAAATATTCAAAATTTAATCTGTTTATATTTAGCTACTTCATGATTGAATAATGCAGTCCCCTCTCCATTTTTTTACATGGAAAAACAACTGCAGGGCTGCGATAATAAAATATGGATACGTTTGACTTAGTTCCACTCAAAGTTCTTTTCTTTGCATTTCTCGACACCAAACTCTGCCAGCTGGATCCATTGTAAAATCTATAACACTTCAGCCATCCTGAAGGCAGCCAGAATAGCTCACAATTAATTCCATAGCAGGATAAATCAATTAGTAAAGATTTATGGATAAGTAATTAGCATTAACATGGAGAAGCTCGATAAGAATGACATTATTGCGGCTACGCTAATCGGTTTATTCCCACATCTAAACAAGGCCCAAGCTTGTTTTTAATGATCTATTCAGGGAGTTTGGGGATTTAAATTTATCGACACAAGAAGCAAGAGATCGCAGCATACTTCTGTTACTCTTTGTGTTGTTGTTGGATATTTTTTAATGTAATGTTATAATAATGTGTTAATATAATGTATAATGTTTTCATCTATGTTATAATATTGTCAAAAACCTACATGGAGTTGTGTTTTGTTTCGTTCACACATGCTTAACTCACAAATTCTGCATATTCAGGCTGAGTTCTTCTCTCAAACAGAAAGCACACTGTTCCACCGTGTGATGTCATGTGGTGATACTCAAAGTGCTCCACTGTGTTTTTAAATTCCATACACGTTCACTAGAATCATGAGATCGCAAGGTGGAACAGAGCATTGAGCTTTAGAGATGTAGACAGACTAATAATGCAGGATTACTCAAACGTGTGAATAAAAAAATAGTTTGGAGGAGGTAACAACATTGTAACTGTTGTTGGGTGTGCAAAAATATTGAAATGTCATTTAATGTGATGATACAGCATCGATATCGTGGGCTGCTCTATCGCCATGTATATATCACCAAGAGTATTTTCTTGTATATTGTACAAAATTTAGTTACAACGCTACAGTTTTGTTGCTTGTTCAGAGGAAGGAAACTCATTTATACAACACATTTGACATTTTCACTGCTTTTATGATTATAGAGAAAAATCCCGCACACTGTCTTAATTGCAAATTGTGAGATTTATTAGGACAAACCGTGCAATGTTTCGGCACTAGGCCTTCATTAGGCAAACAGGTCTAGTGCCGAAACGTTGCACGTTTGTCCTAATAAATCTCACAATTTGCAAGTAAGACAGTGTGCGGGATTTTTCTCTGTGTTCTTGGGCTGCTCCCTCTCCTCCAACGCACCGTCTCAAGTAATTGATGTGCGAAGTTCTCATTTTTTTTTATACTGTTTTTATGATTAAAATGTGTGTTTCATTTAACTTTGCACAAGAAGTGGTTTAACAAAGATTTTTAGTGTCACAGCAATGATTTAGCCTTTATTTTTTATTTAACCATATTGAATCAAATTGAAATACATCTTATTAAATCGTATCAAATCATAAGGTCACTGTATCGAGATGCATATCGTATCGTGGCCTATTGTATCGTATCGGCAACTTCTGAATGATACCCAGCCCTAATTGTAACATGTCTTAAAGTTCACAAGAGTCAATTTAAATGCTGGATAGGTCTAACGGCAGAGTTGTTATCATTTCTTTTCAGTCAGAGTTGTTTCTGCGTTGTACTCTGGCTTTGTCCCGGGGTATAAAGGCAAACACATGGCTCGATGAATTAAAATGTTCCCTAGTCAATGGAAGTTAGTGGGGCATGTGTCCTCTGGGTAAGACACTTCACCCAACTTGCCTGAGAATGTGGTGCATCTGTGTTTGTGTGAAAGAACGTTGGTGGCATATATCAGCAGTCTCACATCCTCTGTCTACCTCAGGGCAGCTGTGGCTACAACATTAGCTCATATTTTATTGTGGAGTGAAATCATAATTCAATGTATTTTAGGTGTTTTGAGAGATTTTATATGAACCTGTTGAATTAAGTTAGAAGGAAAGTGCCAAACTGAGTCAGACTTTATCTATCTTACCTATACCTTTATCACTGAACACATTTTTGACATTGACATTATTGCATTTCAGTTCCACTTATGTACACTTCCTCACTGTCCCTGAGAATTTGAGTCTCAAAACTTTAGCATCTAGCTTTTACTGTCAACACACAAAATAACCCGAGCTATTGCAAAGACGATGAAACCGCACATTTTGAAAGCACCTCTCACCTTTACCTTAGTGTTGCTGTCATCTGCCGTCTTCTATAATCTCTACCCCATCTCATGTTGTGCCTAAACCTCCATATCTTCAAAAAGCAAACACTTCCAAAGCCTTTTACACAGTACAATAATTTCGCTCTACCTGACACATGGGAGGTATCACTGTTCTTGTGGATTACCCCAATTGTACTGCCACCTCCTAAAAGCCCGGTCTCTGTTCTGTCTCTACTCTGTCGTGACTGACGTGGTGTCATCTCCTTGTCGAGCGTGCCGAATTGGAGCTCAAGGGTCAGTGTCTCTCCTGACGACGAGCAGCCTGCGGAAAAATGCCAAGCAGCCTTCATTTTTTTGATAGAAAAATCAGGAGGCCGGGGGGGTTATGTCTATTCTTCCATTCACTGAGTTGCTTTAAAGGTGCACTGCGCAACTTTTCCGCTACCTACTTGTCTCCGAGATGTCATTGCGTTGCCTGGAATGTACCATGGTCTGAAAAAACAACAATTCCTTCTGTGAATAGGGGCGACTCTCCACAGATCTGAATTGTAATGTAGCACAGTGCTGTAACCTGCTTCTCTCCCTTTTGATAGATAGGTTTAATCACTACTGCGGACCTTTCTAGACAAAGCAATAACATTTCCCTGGAGACAAGCAGGTGGCAGACGGTCCACTAAAAATGTTACATAGTGCAGCTTTAAATTAAACTTATATAAATCTCAAAATGTACATTCCTTAGTGTACTATCTGCTGGCGTTCATAGTAAGACTTTGAACTTACTGTATGTCTTGCATTTAATCAATTACCGTATTTTCTGGGTCATTAAATGGTCTATTTTCGAACTTTTTTCACACAAAAAAAAAAAAAAAGCACCAGACTTGAAACAAAACACAACAGTTAGATGGGTCAGTGGGACTTTGTTTGGCGCGTTCACGGTGACTCTGGGCTTTGTTCAGTTGTGGCGTGTGGGGAGGGTGCTGTCTGCGACCGCTGGATTGTCGGCGTGTTCGCAGTGACTCAGTTGTTCAGTTGTGACTAGAAGTGGCACATTGCACTCGCTTTTTCAGTTCGTTCCTCCGTTCTGTTCCTCGTCGGTGTGGAGTAATGAGTGTGGCTGTGGGTGTGTTTTGCTGCATGGTCACTGTCTGCTCCGTGCATGTTTGCGTGCACAGCGGGTGGTGGGGCTTTGTAGTTTACTGAAGTCGTGCTGGGACACCCGCGTGGATTTGTGTATAGGACACTCTGGATTGCGGGGAGCACAATAGTTTTTTGATGGGGTTAGAGGCTTAAGAGCGCTTCTAAAAGCCCGGAAAATACGGTACATGTGTTTGTATTGCTCAAAAACACTGAAAGAATCATGCATTCTTACTTTGAGTGAGGTTGCCTTTCCACAGATCTGACTTGTGACTTGGTCAAGTGTTACTGCCTGATTGGAGATGGATGAATTTAATACCATTTTGTGGATAGAAGATTCCAGGCAAAGGAATAACATGGAGACAATTTGGGGTCTGAAGCTCCACCAATGCACCTTTTAAATGCAAATAAGACAAGTTTTAAGCCAGATAATACTGACTAATCATAACTCAAGTTCAGGAAATAATTTAAAATAATTTCAGTTTTCAGCCACCACATTCATTGTAAACCACCAATGTTTCATGTACAACTGTTAAGGTCCTAAGAAAAATGTTCTTGTGAGTTTCACAACATGTTAGAATGTTGTTATCTCCTCCAAAACATACCCGGAGTTGTGTTTTGTTTCATTCACACAGGTTTGAGTCACCAATCTCCAAAGCTCAAAATGCTCTGTTCTGCTTTGTGCTTCCATGAAGCTGAAGTTAACCGCTACCTTTTAACTTTTGTTTGGTAGAGATTGAAAATTCCAGGGCTGAAATTATCCAAATGATTAGAGTGAAGGTTTATGGAGTTTAAAAACACAGTAGAGCACTTTATGGCATCACAGTGTTTTCCGTTTGAGAGAAAAACACTGCCTAAATACACAGGATTCGTGTGTTAAACATGTGAATGAAACAACACAACTGTTTTTGATGAGGAAACATAGATCACAAAACAGAGTAATATGGATCCTTTTAAAAACACTGCCCCAAAACCGCAAAACTCATAAAATCCAGTAGAGCCAGCGTTGCACCTGTTTTTGGGTCCATTTTCACATGGCTGTTAATTGTAAAGGAATGACTTGCAAATGTTATGCAGAAGCATCTGTCTGCATTAACATATCACAGTGTTGGAGGTGAGTGGAGAGCGCAGGCTGCAGGAAGGCACCAGATAAATAATGTGTACTGACTGCTGATTAATGAGCACGCCGGGCTAAAGTTGTTTCACCTTGTTTTCATAATTCTGGATCAAATCTGCAACGAGGGTACGGGAGAGAGAAATACAAGGTTGTCAGGGGAACATACGGAAAAAGGCATGGGGAAGTAGTCCATGAACAGTACTTTCCAAGTTCCTCCGATGCAAACTAGTACATGTTTTTTAGTGAAGGTTGAAGCTCATGGGTATCGATGCCTTGAATATCCTATCGTATCTATTTCTACGCAATTATGTCATATAAATAAGTATTCTTTATTTTAAACCAAATTCACCTTTAAAACTTAAATTATTGATGTTCTGGTCCTTCCTGTAAAAGCTGCTCTGTTTTGCAGTGCAAAAGTAAACAAAGTCACTGTACATAAATTATAGAAATTATCAAGCTTGATCATAAAAAAAAGCTTGGTAATATTAAAACTAAAAATAACAAAACAAGAAAAGGAAAAAAATAATAATAATAAAACAAAATAATATATATATGCATATATACATACATACACACGTACATATATATAAACACATACATACATATATATACATACGCACATAAATACGTTCAGAAATAAAAATACAATGGTTTCATCAAGTCATACTCAATTAAAATCAGATCTAAACGGGGCAACAAACATTCTCCAAGTTTTCCAGTAATTGTCAAATTTGTCAAAGTCAAGTCTCATATTAAATGTCAATTTTTCCATTATGGTCAGCTGATGTATACAGGTTTTGGCGCTGTCTTCCTACTACTGGAGGTAGGATGAAAACCGGGATGAGGGGGCTTTTTTCCTCTCACACACCTGGGATACTGTCCTGAGGAAGTCGGACTGCAGATGGTGCAGACAGCGCCAAAACCTGTTTAAATCAGCTCACCGGACACGTCACAGTCACATGTCTGAGGAAGTAGTAGGAAGTAGCTAGTGAGCAGTCGAAAATGGTATGAAAACAAACTCTTGGTCTGAAAAAAGAACCTAATAACATACATTATCGGAAGACCAAATGACCCTCACTGGACAAATCCTTTCTTGGTTTTGCAATTATGTAATTGGCTGTATATTTCACTAAACAAATTATTGATAGGTTAAATAGGGGGTGTGGCAAAAGCTTGTTTTTCTATATCTATCTGACCCAGTATCTGACAAAAGTATAATGATATAAAATGAACTGCTGTGAGTGAGTTTAATCTACTTTATTACATATAAATGCTAAAAAAAATACCAGATCTTCAATTAACTTAGTCACCAACTTCTTCTTTCTGGTGTTTCCCGTATAAATCCCTTTGTAAAATACATAAATATTTTGTTCAACTAGGACCTTATGAAGCAATAAACTCATTACTCATTCATTTTAAAGCTAATCTGCGCCACTGGCTCCTCAGACCACATCTCACACATATCCCATTCATTCTAGTGGGTAAAATATCTTGCCTAAGAATACAACTTGAACAAACAACAAACAAGATATAGATAGATGAAATTTAAGTGAACAGTTGAGATATATTGACCCCACTTGTCTATATTCTGAAGCTGATGTCTCAATAGTGCATGCCAAACTTTCGAGTGTATGCAGATTATTTCACAACAGTCCCTAGTCTCTGGTGGATTTGTGTATTTTTTCTAGAGGACTCAGAGGAGAAGACAGTTTGTGGCAGTGGGCCCTGAACATTTTGGCTGGTGTTTGCTGACTCAAAACAGGACATTAGCATACAGCTGCCAATAGCTGGGCTGCATCTGCTGTGGACACATGCCTTAGCTGGCTAAATGGAGGAGCTATGGAGAGATTTCACAACCCACTCCACAGAGAATTGTACTGGCAGCCTTCCTCTGGATGTGATTGATGATTTCTTCACACAAAATTCTCAAGAAATACATTTACTCAGATGTAATCACGCTAGAGTACAAAGGGAAAACATGCAAACTTTCCAAAATCTGTTTTCACTAAATGATATCCAGCAGTGTCTTTGAACAGTTTTGCTCTCTTCACAGTCCATGCTGAGAGAGCCATCTTGTAAAGTTGGAAATGAGTAACACAAAGCAAGCCACTGCTATAGTACTCTGGTTCTTTCCAGGCAAGACTCAACTGTACACTTACTGCAGAAGTGAATGAAAACAAATGCATGATCATTTTGCTTACCAATCAAGTACATGGATTATTATTATTATTTATTTATTTTTTTTTGCATGGGTTGCAAAGGACATCTGCTGGATATGGATAGTTCCCCCTCCCGCACACAAAAATGATCAAGAAAAAAGTTACGTCTATACAATAATTTTGAAGCATTATAACATGTTTTTTCACTTGTTGACATATAAACCTGACTTAAATTATTGTTATTGTACTTTTCTCTGCTCTTATACAAGTATCTGATGTCATTATGTGCAATGATTTTGTCAGCCAATTTTTTTTCTCTTTCTTTTAGAGCATATCCTTGACTTTTTGCAACTCTACTTCTGTTGCGGTCATTATTGCTGTGACTTTGTTGGCACTGCCACGTTCCTGCTTAAGCTGCACATTCTTCTGCACTACTCTGTTATACAGGTACCCAAAGTCTTGTCTGATGTCTGATGTCCTTATCTGCAAGCTTGGCTCTTGTACACTCCAACTTGTCGTGGAGGACTCTGACCAGAGTGCTCTTGTCCAGGGGTGCTACTACCTGGACTGGACTTCTTTTCTCTGGGGCAGAGGGGTCCTAGATGTTGGGAGACACCAGTTAGGTTTCCTTGGGCTCTTGAACGCCCCCTGGTTAAACAGCTTCAGTCAAAACAGTACAGTTTGTCTCATCCAGTGTTTTGTTTCTTTTTCCTTACTACTTTCTACATTAGATACATGCAGAAGACATAAAATATATCATATAATCATTTTATGCAAATTATAAAGATTTATACAATAGCAGAAAGAAGTGAGTGAGTGAGTTGAAAATGTTGTATTTTTAAGACAGATTAAACTCATGACTCACAAGTTTAATTTGTAATATATAAAAAAATACTAGTACACTGTTTCATTGTTCTTTTTTCTGCATAAACTGTTTTTCTGATCCCACCGGAAGGAGGCTCCGGGACAAGACCCACGACATGCTGGAGGGACAATGTTGAATAGCGCTTTGGGTGTCTTGAAAGGCGCTATATAAATGCAATGATTAATTAATTAAATGAATTGTGTCTCGCTGAACTGGGAACGCTTCGGGTTCCCCCTGGAGGAGCTGGAAGAAGTGTCAGGAATGAAGGAAGTTTGGGAGTCCCTGCTTAGATTGCTGCCCCCGCGACCTGGCCCCAGATAAGCAGAAGAAAACTGATAGATGGACGGACTGTTTTTGGGTCAGATACAGAGGTATGCAATAGTTCTGAAAGCTTATGCCGCGCTCCATTTTTAGTCAATTAACAGATCAGCAGGACACCTTCATAGCCGACCAAGAATTTCTTTAGTCAACTCCAGCCCTATTGTTTACAAATATATAAGGAATAAGGAATGCGAGCTTACTTTCCAAATCTCTATTCTGTAATAGTTTACAGACACACACACACACACACCAGTGCTGAGAGAGCCATCCTTTCATGTCTAGTTGAAGCTCTTTCCTGTCCGGGATGTGGTGATGCTGACTGCAGATTGCTTATCCGTCAAGATCACAGCGCACACGAACAGGCTGCTGATGCTTCTTCTTAAACCTGTCTCACTCGGGCTCCCATCATCAGATCGGCCCCTGTCTGCCATGATATATTGACCGCGTTGAATTTGTCTGCTCCTTTCCCCTGTCCGAAAGCTGAATTCTTGACCACAGCACTGCACGCTTAGGGACTGTCATGAAGTATGTATGGCAGGCGCTCGCAGAGGTGGGTGAAGGATGGACTGAAGTTGTGGGGTCACTGGAGACGAGATGAGACAGGTGTAGCAGCTTGACTTATGGCCTTGGCGTTGGTAACATGGGTCAATAAGCGTGGACAACATTTTGAAGAAGTTGCTCAGTGGTTTAAGTGGAGCTTTTCCCCCCGTTTATATTGTAAAAGCAGCTCTTGAGGTCAAAATAAATGTGCTGTTTGCATCTTAGCATTTTACTCTCAGAGAATCAGGAAGTGCACTGTTGCATGCTAATTGTTTTTAGCTTTACCGCAATGTTAAAAATTCTATTTGGCCTTTGAAAGCTGTAAAAAAGCACTCACTGAGGGCTGATATGCATTAAGAAAGAGAGAAATAACTTTGTATGTTTGAAAAAAGTTTAAAATGAAATGTGTTTTTCACGTTTATTAACAATTATTTTTCAGGTACAGTGCATTTATGTCAGTTTAGCATCATTACTCTAGGTCATGAAGTTATATTTATGTGTGCAGTGTTGGTTTGTGACATTTTAAGTTAAAGATGCATACTTCCAGGCAAAGTGACAGGTCAAATCTCCACTGACAGTAAAAATGCATGTTTTTCGAGACATGTATGGAGCTTTTATTGAATACATGCTATTTAATATTGTTTGTTTAATGCCATGCTTTGGAACATCTCCAGTAAAGTAATGTCATCTCCACCTTTTTTCTCTTTCTGTGAGTATAGAACAACTTTTAGATACAGAATCATTTATCTTTTCTATTGCAAATACGTGGGTGTTATATATAACAGTAGAAAGTTTATTTAGTCCATTGTATTGTATCATATTTTTTCCTTGCCACCAGTTGTAATTTTAACCTTAACTTTAAAAGTAAGTAACCTTGTCTCATGAAAATGATGCACAATGTGGTACCGACTTTTTAGTGTTTGGAGCGGTGACCTGCTTGTCTCCATGGACACTGCAAAGTTTAAGCTATTCAGTGGAAAAGTCCAGGAGAAACAACAACAGCATCTCCATGGAGAAAAAAAGTTTGACACCCTTCACAAGTAAATTTACATAGTGCCCCTTTAAGCTTTAGAGTTCACATCAGGTTTTCACTGGAGTAGTTGCACATTTTTATTTTAATGCTTTACTGATTCTTGTGGAAGAATTATATATTTCTATATGTATATGTATAGGTATTTTGCACGTCTGTGATTCAAAATACACTAGAGAAATGAAAGAGAGTCCTGCAGTTAGGTTAAATTCCTGAAACAGATTGGTCATTCTCAGAAAACATCAAACCTGCTAGTTTTCTGTACAACATGTGATCTCAGGAGATGAACCCATGGAGCAGGATCAATACAATTGTGGAGATGGTGACGTCAAAACTAATTAAGAGCCGCTGTCTGGCACAATGCTACCAATCTGCTCTGGGTGGGCCCTGTGTCAGCCTGAGCTCCAGAAAGGTTATTTTTCTTCCATTGTTTGTGGCTTAGAGACACCTCCAGAGGGAATCCTGCCACCAAGACGCCATTATACAGCCAAGGTTGGGCACAATCGCACTGTCCCGTTCTCATTCCGTCTAAAGGTCCCTCTTCAATTAATCTCCGAGCCAAATCTTTTTATGCCTCACCCTGTATTGGCTGTATGAAAGGGGGGTTTGAAAAGGGACCCTTGAACAGGTCAGATATTTGAGCAGAAAAGGGTAACAAAGAGGGGTTATAAAAAATAGAGTAGCAACATAGAGAGGGTGCAGCTGAAGCGAAATTGTGTTAATATAGTATTTTTCAAAGCAAAACCAGCTTATTTTTAATTCATGTATTATTTTAAAAGTGCATATAAAGTACATTTTTAAGGGGGATCCACTACCAGCCTGTCTCCATGTTGTTATGTTTGACAAGGTAGTTAAAAATACCATATTTTTTGGACTATAAGTCACACTTTCTTTTGTGGTTTGGGCAGTCGTGCGACTTATACTTCAGTTGGACTTATATATTAAAATTTTCACACTGACAGCCTCAAGAGGGCGCTCTAGGCTTGTGTGTCAGTATCTGCTTCTCCTAACACTCCTGTACCACTGTCACTTCACCCTTTACTGCACATACCTCCTGCAGAAAAAGCCTCTGTCCTGCTGCAAGTAGTGAAATATGCAGCTGAAAATGGTAATCGAGCAGCAGAAAGAAAGTTTGAAGTGAGCAAGAAACTTGTGACTGGCGGAAAGCTTCATGGTAACTGGGAGGGTGCGCCATGCAACTTTCCTGGAAGTCATTGGATGGATCGACAAAGCCTGGACTTCAGTGACAACTGAACCCATCCTATCAGGATTCAGAAAGGCCGGAATAAGTAACTGGACTGATGCTGAGTCTGACGACAGCTACACAGAAGAGGAAGCAGTGCTCTGTTTACCTCTGGAGGTCGCAGAGTTGCTCAGAAGTGACACTGAGGATGAAGGATTCAATGGATTTAGTGATTTGGAGTGAGATGGAGAGTTTGAACTTGTTCTGTTCTGTTATTTACACTACAGTACTATAGTTATCTGAATAACTGTTCGTATGTGACGTTAACAGCCTGTTGTTCTCTATTCTATGGTTATTACTGTAATGTGCCTTTCAAGATGAAATGTCGGTTCCTCCTCTCTGTTTTTAAAAAATAAATTTCCCCCAAAAAGTGCAACTTATAGTCCAGTGGAACTTATATATGTTTTTTTCTTCTTCATTACTCATTTTTTGGCTGGTGCGACTTATACTTCACAGCAACTTACAGTCTAAAAAATACGGTAGGTTAAAAAATATAGATTCTCATTGTGAGTGGGGTCACTTCTCCACAGATCCAACCTATAACTTGGCCTCATGGTGTCAACAGTTTACTTCCATGATGAAAGTTAGATTTAATGCCATACTGTGGAACATTCCAGGCAAAGATGATCACATCACCATGCAAACAAGCAAGTTGTGGACCCTTCAGTTAGAACAACTTTTGTATTATATAACTTTCCATAAAACCATATAATGCTGTATTGTGCCAGAAAGAGGATTTAGTCATATTTGTCTATATTTTGTGTTTTCAGTAGAATATATTTGAAATAACTAATAAAGGCCTCAACTTGACCATGCATAGCCTCTTCATTCTTTTAAAATCCATTATGCCTCAAATAACATAAATAGACATAGTTATAGAAATTACATTATTACATTCTTTTGTATTATTTATTTTTAATTCTCATTCAAAACATGTACACAACAACAACAACAACTGTTCTAACAAGGATGTTTAGCCACTATCCTCAAGTGCCCCATTTCCTGCTATACAACAACAAAAGAGCTTGTTTATTTGTAACCACTCACCACAAACATTTCCCTTCTTAACCACCCTTGTTCACATGCAATCACTAAAATGACGGAAAGAAATAACCTTGAAAAATGCAAACACCACAATTGTGTCTGGATGATTAATTCATGTCTCGATTGCCATTCCTAGCCTCATGTTGCACACACAAAGAAATTAATTTTGCAAATGTATGTGTTTGGCTGTAGTGCCTTCATTTTGCGGAGATGAATGTTTATTTAGGTGAATTTAGGATGAGATAGACATACTTATGTACTTTTCAGGAGTCAAAGTTGTTTTAAAGTCAAGGGTATTGTAATCGGACACTGAAACACGCTCTGCTTCTCACCCTCTGTATTAGGTGATGTCTACAACAAAAGAGACATGAATAATTAATGGAACTTCGCTGTCCAGCAAGTGTTAGTTTACAAATCAGAAACACTAAACAAGCTCATGATTAAATTAAAGCTACCATCTGCAAGTTTATTTATTTATCTTTTTTTTTTTTTTCACCAGTAGATTGCAGATGCGAAACCTGTAACACCCCTTTTGTGTTTCAGGTTTCACTGTCTTCTTCACACAATCAGAGAGCAGTAAAAATCAAAACATCTAGTGGTGCCATGTGAGAATACAACAGGGGTGGGTTGGCCATTCTAATTACAGATGGTAGCTTTAAAATGAACTTGGTTGAAGTGAATAATGTAATCTGACATGTTAGATTAACTTAATTAGGCCTATATTTTTTCATATTTTTTCTCATGTTGGTGAAGTTTAAAATTGTACATCCTGGTTTGCTATGTGCACTAGAGGTGATATATGTAGAGGTAATTACATAACCCAACCCAGCAACCATAATGTTAACAAGGGACTAAACTACACAAAAGTTATGACTCAAAGCTTGCTCTAACTTGGCGCACTTCAAAAAATAACATAAAAATCAAATTGTACAGAAATACCTAAGACTAGATCCATTGTCTTCACAAGTAAACTATGGCTATTAACTAAACACATGCTTTTCTTTAACATTATCTTTTATTTTGATACGATCCTGAACGATCAATTTTGTGCCTTCTTTATCATTATTATTAGTTTGCACGACCATAAACAAAAACAAAACAAAACAAAAATCCTTACACTGTTTCATTCTTATTGTGGTTTATTTTGTACAATGATGAATGATAAACTTTTGTGTCTTCCTTATCATTATGTTTAGTTTGTACAACCACGTACAAAAATATACTTGTGCATGTATGTTTATATGTGTTTATGCATATGCATGTGTGTGTATGTACAGGTATATATGTGTGTGTACATACATATGTATGTACCATGTGTTAAGGTAAAACAATTGGGGTAGGACAAAATCATTTTTTTAAACTTCAACCTACTCCTTTTGAGCACCAGAAATGGTCCCTAACATGTAAAAAAAAAAAAAGACTAGCCTTAGAGACTTACAATAAGAAAAAAATAATAATTATAGTAGTAGCTCAGTCGGTAGAGCATTCGTCCACTTATCTGAAGGTTGCCGGTTTGAATCCCACTCTTGACATTAAAAAAAATAAAATAAAAATCAAGGGTTGAGTGGTCAGATTCACTGACCCACAGGTTGGCAGGGTGATTCCAGCTCCTACAGGTGAATGCTGCCATTGTGTCCTTGGGCAAGACACTTAACCCACCTCGCCCACAGTGTCTGCGTACACTGGTGTGTTTGTTTGAATGGGTAAGTGGTTCTTTTTTGTAAAAAGCTTTGAGTGCCTTGAAGGTGGAAAAGTGACCATTTAAATTGTAAAAAAAAAACAAAAAACCTTCCTTAAGCGTATATTCTCCTTGCGTTTTGGACAGTGTTATTTATATATATATATATATATATATATATATATATATATATATATACCACAGGTACTACATAATTAGAATAGAAAAAACATAAACCTGTCACACGCACTTTAAGCTACTTACATTGACAATGCAAGTAAGAGGTTAAGCAAAACACAAGTAGCACAGCAAATGAGTTCCTCCCACAGATGCCTTTCTCGTGGACCGCTGGGCTGTATCTGCTCCTCTGCCTCACGCTGATCTCCATGCACAAAATGTCACTATTTAATTTAGTTTTCACACATCCACTCCTGCAACTGCTGCTTTATTAATACCTTTATTAATAGCTCCAAAGTGCAAGCATGTGTTAACTCAGTGTTTAAGACAAAGGAGACAGTCATATAGTCACGATTTAAACTTTTATATAAACGCAAATCATGAATTTGTCTTTCAAGTTTAGATGCCGTGTTAGCGTGAGTTTATGCCCGTTAGTCTGTTATGAATAATTAATTTGTAAAAACTGATAAGGAATAATTGATTGCACCTCTCCTTGATCAAATCCACTCAATTTTTATTTCAATTAAGATACTTGTAGAAGATTGTAACTAAAGAATAACACTTAGCAAACTGAAACCTTGTACTTTAAGTGCGTATCACGAGTTGGATTACATCTAGTTTGACAAATTTGGTTCATAAGTTTACTTCCATGGCCAGCAGGAGAGCAGATGTGGCATATATAGATGCAATTCCATAACTATTACCAGGTTTACACACACTACCAGCCAAAAGTGCACAACTATTGTTGCATTTTGGGTGGATTTTTGTGTGTTGATGACAGCACTTCTTCCCGCAATTTTCAACTTTTCTTCACAAACTGACTGACTGATGTTAAACTGCTGCACCACAAATATTTACCACAGGAACTATCCTACCAAAGATAATTAGAAAAACATAAAATCATGTTGGAAGCACTTAAAGATGGTTAGTAGGTCAATTGTATTTCCACTACCTAAAGGGCCCATATTACACTATTTTCTGATCTTATAATGTTGTTTCCTCATCAAAAACACGCCCTGCAGGCCGCCACACCCTACAAGAGACTTTGCTCAATTTTGGCTGAGATTTGCGTCTCCCTGAGTTCAGAGAGGCGTGACCTGACTTTGTGTCTTCATGTGCGATTTTGACTCCGCTGTGCTCCTCATGTGTGTGCTCTGTTAGATCATAACCACCAAACATCAGCAAGGCTTCAGTAAGAGCCAATAAAACAGAGCGTCAGGGGCAGAGGAGTGACGGACACAGAGGCGCTGGATACAAACTCAAAATATAGTGAAAATAATGAGAAGACTTTATTACTCACCTCTCGTGAAGTGATAAATTTAAAGTGCAGCATCTCATCCACATTATCCATAGAAATTGTCCTCTGCAAATAATGACATCCAGTCTACAAAACTGCACTTTTAATCCAGCTTGAATCATTCTTTAAAAGTAAAAAGGCCAGAGTAGTTCCTTACGTGCGTCTGTTTACATCCACACAGCACGGATCAAGGTGAAGCTGCAGATTAGCGCTAATGACTCTTCTTCTTGTGGACTTTATTGACAATCTTTTATGCTTTAAAAATCACGTATCTGAAGTATTGCACCATATTTCACAAATAATAACTCAGTTTTGACTTGTATCTAAACTAGAAGTGCAGAGCTCTGATCTTTGAACACTTAAGAGTCTCAAAGTGAGTGCTTTTGCTGTAGACAGAAAACAGCTGACTCAGTTGTACTTACAACTTTATATCCTGTGGTTCACAGACATATCCCGCTGCAGTCTTTGTGATCGGAGATTTAAAATCTCATAAGATTCTCCTTGTCTCTGTGGTGTGTGCTTTTTGTCGCTTTTTTTAAGACCAAAAAATCCTGTAGTGTGTGGCGGCCTTGAGTTGTGTTTTGCTTCAGTCACATATGTTCAACGCACAAATCCTGCGTATTTTGACTAAGTTCTTCTCTCGGATGGAAGACACTTTGTTTGACTTTGTGATGTCATGTAGTAATACAGGAACCGCTCCACTGTGTTTTTAAACTTTGAAAACCTTCACTGGAATGATGTGGATGATTTCACCCTGGAATTCCCTGTCTCTACCAAACTAAATGTAAAAGGAGCTGTTAACTTGATCACAAGGTGGAACAGAGCATTTTGAGCTAAACACACGAATAATAAAGAACTACTCAAACGTGTGACTGAAACAAAACACAACCCCATGTATGTTTTTGATAAGGTGAACATCATAACATGGCTTAAAGCTCACAAGAATTCATTTTGTGTATTACTGGACCTTTAAAACATATTACAGTTTACTGAGCCAACCACTGAACTGTAGATGCACTTAATCCTGGTGCTTTAGTCTAATGAATAAAAATAAAAGATCTTCCTCCCTCTTCTTCCTCACAGTACTATATTGATACTCTTAATTACTGGAAAAAGAAACACAGTCAGTTGAAACACGGCCACACTTGCTGAGCAATGAAAACTGTGATTAATTCTCTGGTTGATTTGACAAAAACGCCTTTGCTTTGTAGACAAAAGCTGCGTTTGGATGCGACTGGAGCTCAGGGCCACATAGACACTCTCTCTGTCTGGGAGAAGCAGCAATGTAATGGGGACTTCATCCTTTTTTCTTTTGGGGCCGTTCTATAAAAAGGTGCCAGTGTCTAGGGTCCCAGCGGTACCTATTACACCAGCCTGGTAGTCATTAATCATGAACGAGTATAAGCATTGCAACGCAGCGTCCGCCCCGAGTTTCCAATAGCCATTCATTAACAGTTTCCAGCGCCATCTCTTTTCTTAGCAAGGCCCCCTCCCTCCGGCCGCTCCCACCTGGATCTCTGTGGAGTTGGAGTCCTTTTCTTGCTGACAAACCAGCTTTTTATTTCCAGTGTTTCTGTATCCACTGTGCAAAGAGTGTGCTCACTGTCCTGAGCCTTTGTACATAAAAGATGCTCTGAAGGTTTGTTAAAGTCTCTGTTTAATTTGTGCTCTGAGACATGTTTAAGTCGTAGAGATGTAAAGGTCAATAGACATAATTATGCATTGCTTAGAATGTTTACATGCACATGCACACAAATCAGGCCTGATTTCTGGATCGGGTAACATTGATCAAATGATTGAAATGTCATGTAAACACTGCATCTGATTTCATTCTGATTGTTCCACCTGCAGGTTTTGATGAGGAAAATTATGCAAAAAGGGAAAATAATGTGGCAACGACAAAAATGAAAGAGAAAATGTTAAAGATTAAAAGAGTCATTTTAAAATCCATACTTTGTATTCGCTGTCAGTCTACAATCTACAATCCATTGATAACTGACAGATGTTTTTGATGATCACATTTATTGTGTGCATGTACCAAAAATCTGATCTAAATATTGGGCTGTCTGATTATTCTAGTTGTCTAATTTTTACTGGCCATTTAAATGTACACACTAGTTGCAGTTACAAGATCGAATCAATATCAGACTTGGAGAGTTTTAAGACCATTTAAAACAAATGTAAACGGTAGTGTTGCACTAATCGAGACGGAGACCAGTCCGAGACCACAGGGTCCCGAGACCAGGACAAGACCGAGACCTGAGGGTAAAGACCAAGACAAGACCGGGACTTTTAAAGGTCAACACCGAAACAAGATCTAGACCATGGCCCATTGAGACCAAATCAAGACCATCTTTGTCACTTCCTACATTTATTTGTATTTTAAAATTATTACGGCACATATATATTTCAATGTTTTTATGAATCTAGCTCTATTTGATTTGATTAATGTTAATTAAAATTAAAATAAGCCAAGCAAACTGTACTGCACTTAAACACTCACACAAGTGTTTTATTTTTATTTTTATTTTCGATAACATTTCCAGTTACATTATCTTGATATTTCACAGCCTCTGCACATTCACCGGTCACTGTGCAATATGATTGCACTCAATGAGTGTCAGACCTTGAGTCCGAGACGAGACCGAGACCAAGCGCCATCAATACTGAGACAAGACCGAGTCCAAATGTGCTTGAGCCCGAGGCAAGACCAAGACCGTAAAAAAGCGGTCTCGAGGCCAGTCTTGAGTACTACAACGCTAGTAAACAGCACAATCACCTGATTTGTTTCTGAACGTGGCTCCTCTGATCACGTAGATAAGATTGTTTTTTAAATTGATGTTGCCTTAAATCTCCTGGCGTGCATGTGAACAACAAGATCACAGTCCAGAATTGAAAGTTACTTTCCCATAATTCAAATTTGAGTCTTGCAACCAATATATGAATGAGTGATTACAGCTAGGGATGCACTGATACAATACTGGTATCGGATATCGGTGCTGATATTGAAAATTTTGATGGATTGGATATCAGTTCTAAGATATGGGTTTTTGGTCTGTGAATTGATGTAATAAGACATTTTACTCCTCCAAAACCCCTATTATTGAACTTGTATATTTTCAAAGCTGTTTAGTAGTTATGTTAAATGATAAATAACCATTACAAAACACATTTAGGTAATATTTACCCATACACCATTTGTGTTAAAAGAAAATGTGTTCTATTTTCAGTCTCTGACCTATGATATCGGGAACTGGCAGGTACTTAAAGCCAAAGTATTGACATCGGAATCGGAACAGAAAAAGTTGGATTGGTGCATCCCTAATTACAGCCTCTAGTCTGTTTGTTTGTCCCAGGGCGGGTTGCCATAATGCACAGCCACTATTTCTGCATTTCAAGTTTACAGTACTTGTCTTATTGTGAATCCTGAGTTAACCTTTGCAAAAATAAATAAATAAATGGTACTGTCTCCAGTCCTTTTACTTAGATGCCAAGTGCACAAATTAATGGCAGTTCCCTGTCTCAGACTGACAGAATATAGTCTGTAATTGCCGTCATTCATCTTGGATTGTAAGAGATTCAGGTCTTAAAATACTTTGGGGCTGTCATAAAATCATAACCAAAAAAACAATAACGTTGCACTAATTAGATCTGAATCACAATTTTGTTTTAAGGTAGACTTTTTTTTTTCTTTGCGTGCACAAAGTCATCCGTCAAATCTGAAATAAAATGGCCGATGGGGAAGCTAGACACATTATTAATGGTCCTATACCCTTGGGTTTTGCATTAGAATTATTGAATTTTCTATTTCTTGTCATAGTGTTTGATAAATTTGTTGTTTTGATATTTACTTCCAAACAATTGAGCATTTAAAAGTGCATATGACAGGTTTTCATGATTTTCTAATTATTACGTGGTTTGGGGATGTAGTAATTTTGGTAAATATTATTCATACAAAATTGAAAATTGAAAATTGAAGTGAAATTCAAAATAAATAACATCCAAAATTTATGCTCAAAATAGTTTTGTTTTTTTTTTAAACAAAAGAAAGGTCTTATGATTTATTTTAATAAACTACTTATAACCAGACAAGATCTTTTAGTAAAGCCTTGATTATGTTTTTACAATTCAATTTTAGTGGAAGGAGAAGTCTAAGCTGACATATGCTCTTAATAATTCTGCATTTGTCTGTGTTTTTGTGTCAGCTCAGCTCAAATTTGACCCAAAAGGAAGAGTAGTTCTGACTTTTGTTTCGAGTGCGTAAGCCTTTGACTAATAATTAAACCTTCAAGCTGTGAGTATGCTGCTTTTTCATAAATAAAACAGATGGAGTTATTTCAAAAGTACAGGCAAAGTGTTTTTAGAGCCACACAAAATGCACGCTTGGAGTTTAATGTGACCTGTTTTATTGCCCAAAAGAATGATTTTTTGGAACGCCAATTTGCAACCAATTACAGCAGGTGCAGGGAGAGAGGGGAGAGAAAGGGGAGAGAGGTGGAAAGAGGTGGAGAGAGTGGAGAGAGGGGAGAGAGAGGATCTAGAGAGGGAGCGTAAGGCAAAGATAGAGAAAGGTTGAGAGAGAAAGAAGAAAGAGACAGGGCCAGAGAGAGATGGAGAGAGAGAGGGATAGCTATTAGGAAGAAGACCAGCCTTGAAACTGCACATTTGCATGCATTTTTGCAGATTTCACTCTGTTTTCCTGTAGCTACTAGACAGCACCTGGACACAAATCTATGCATTTTCAGATGGAGTGGTTGTATTTAATTTCCGTGCTTCTATTGCATATTTTAAATGGGAAACGTCTGCCGCAGTTTGGTTTGAAATAGAAAAATAATATGTTCCTCCTATTGCTTTTATGGGGCCTACAAATCAAGGTCTGAAATAACTTTGGGAATGACTTGAACAGTGCCAAATAAGAAATGTGTGTGCAAGTCATACACTACCAGTCAAAAGTTTGGACTCACCATCTCTTTCACTGTAGGTATGTATGTGTGTGTGTGTATATCATGGACTGCTGTATCGATATATCGCCAAGAGTATTTTTTGGTATATTTTACTAAATTATTTTGTTACAGCGCTGCAGTTTTGTTGCTTGTTTGGTGGAAGGAAACTCTTTTAACATTTTCACTGTTTTGATGATTAAAATGTTTGTGTTTCATATGAACTTTGCAAAAGATGTGATTTAACGACTTTTACTATCACAGCGAAAGTCTAAATCATGGCTGTGATACTAAAAGTCGTTGTATCACAGCCATGATTTAGACTTTCTTTTTTATTAAACTGCATCGAATCAGTTTGAAATGTATCGTACTGAATCGAAAGTGCACTGTATCAAGATATGTATCTTATCGTGGCCTATGTATCGAGATATGTATTGTATCGGAAACTTCTTAATGACACTCAGCCCTACTGTGAATAGGCTTGCATCTCCACAAACCTGACTCTCATTTGGTCTGAAGTAGGGCTGCCTCCTGCTAGTTTCCATGGGAATGTTTTTGATAATAATCCACAGTATGGCATAACACCTATCTATCTCCAAAGTATAGTTTTAACTTTCTATTTCCAATTATCCAGGTCAGACACAGCACCTCCAGAAAGTTCCTTACTGTATCGTTAATGAGGTCGTGGGCATTACAATTCTTGCATTATTTAAAGAGCCCTTATTTCACTATTTTCTGATCTGTTATAATGCTGTTTTCTCATCAAAAACATACCTGGATTTGTGTTTTGTTCCACATGTATGTTTAACACACCAGCATATTTAGGCTGAGTTCTTTTCTCAAACAGAAAACACAGAAAACATGTCCCATAATACACAAAACTGACTCTTGTGAGCTTTTAGAATGCTTTTAGAATGTTCTTACCTCCTAAAAAGTGAGTTATCCTTTATGATTAGTGTGTCTATAAACCCAAATGGAAAACACTCCAATTTGTGATGTTATGTTGTCATGCAGGAAGTGCTTCACTGTGTTTTTAAACTCTCTACACCTTCACTAGAATCATTTGGGTAATTTCAGCCCTGAAATTGCTAACCTTTACTGAACAAAAGGTAAAAATATCTGTTAACTTACTTCCACTGCCATGACATCACAAGGTGGACTGGAGTGTTTTCTGTTTGGGGTTATAGACACACTAATCATAACATCACTTTTGAGGAGGTAAGAATGTTCTAAAAGCCTTTAAGGACCATTAAAAGTTTTGTCGCAAAGTTTTAAACACGCCTTTGACTCTGAACTAATCATAAACCCAACATTTGATGACTATGGGCCCCCAGCTAACAATCTGTGTACATTGTTTACTGTGACTTCTTATTGGAGGAGTATGAATCTGAGCCAAAAAGCTGACAACAAACCCGCTGAGTGATTGGCTGTCCTGCCCCGATCGATTAGCTCCATTTCACAGCAGCCTCATTGCTATGCATCGGCCAAAAGAGAAAGTTTTTTGTCAAAATAATGTGTCTCCAATTACTGTCCACCTCCGCCTCAGCAGCACATCGTGGATATCAATCACCAAAGCCAGGCCCGGTGCCAAGTGCTGGTCAGCAGATGTACGCGAGATCCCACACACTTTCTCTCAGTTTGAATATCAACCCCAACAGTAACACTACTCCAAGCAGCAACCTAAATACAGTTCTGGATCATCCTTTGTACCTGGTTATAGAATTTTGTGGTTGAATTTGTGTGATTAAAGTTCCTATAATACACAAAATTGACTATAGTGAGCTTTTATAACGGTGTTACTAACAAAATCATATCTGGAGATGTGTTTTGTTTCATTCATATGTTTGAGTAATTCTTTATTATTACTCTGTCTATATTTACAAAGCTCAGAATTGTCTGTTCCAGCTTGTGATGTAATGAAGTGGTAGTTTTAAAGTCAACAGATACCTTTAAGCTTTTGTTGGAGTAGAGATTGGCAATTCCAGAGCTGAAATTGTGATGGAAATTTATATTGTGGAACGATTTCTCCCAATCTGTCTTTGTGTAAATGAATGTGATTTCTACCTGAAACCAGACCAGTCATTAACATGTGTAAAGGCTCAGCAGACACAAATGGAAGAAAGCCCTCAGGAAGTCCTTTGTTGTACTACCTGTTCTCAAATTGAAGTTACTTGTATTTCTGTATAAATACTTAGAGCTCTATCCAAATGATTCCATTGAAGTTGGTACCAGAACTGGAACAGATTGTTTTCAGTTTGAGCGAAGAACTCAGTATAATTATGCAGAAATGTGTAAATGAAACAAAACACAACTCCAGGCATGTTTTTGATAAGGAAACAACATTATAACAGATTAAAAAAAAGAAGAAAAAAAGTGGAATATGTGCCCTTTAAATGGCAAACAACGATATTTGAGCCTACACGGGACAATCTTAGCTAAGGAAATGTTGAATGACTTTGCAGTGAGGGGTGCGGTGTTATGATATGCCATAAACTTTATTACCAAATTGTGATTACAACTTTGCTGACTATTTAGCAGAATATGCATAGACTGCATAAAGAAGTAGACTACGGGAGTGTGACGTCACTCGTAGCTTTCGGCTCCACATTAAACTTACAAGGCTAACGATTATACGAGCGAATTTGGAGCCAGTTCCATAGAGGGAACAAAGATTGATTTAAGGACAAAATAGCAAAATAAAAAACACCAGGATCACATAGCGTGGATTAATATGAATATTTTAAGACCAAAGTGAGGAGCCTGACCGCGAAAGTTACAGAGAGAGGGGCCCTGTTAACTCAAAGTGAATTGGATCCAGTCTGTGAGAATATGTAACAGTCAGAGTAAGCAGAGATGGGAAAAGTGCTGTATATAATTTTTTGCTGATCGCTGAATCAGGCCCCCAAAATATCCAAGAATTTAGTTCAGTTGTACCATCCTGCTACTACTACTACTTTTTGGCTGATACATACGCAGCTGGTATATATTGCTGCTATTAAAGGGAACAGTTTAGAATAATCACAATAATATTCTTAAAGGGACAAAGTTCAGAATTTTGGGCGTAACACTAAACACTAAAAACAGTCTTACCCACTCCACAAAGCACCTGAAGCGAATCTATTATTATACCAGACTGTCGATGTAAATGTCTGTGTTGATAGAATAATGTTTGAAATAAAACTAACCTTGCATTGCATGAATCGTCACATGTTGAGGGACTATTTTCTCATATATCGGCCGCTGCCGAGCTTTCTATCAGGAAGTACAACTCGCTGCTGCTTCTCAGACATAAATCCTTCAAATGCAAAGTTGGTTTTACTTCTAACAGTCTTCTGACCATCTAGTGTGATAATAGATTTGCTTCAGGTGTTTTGTGGAGTGGGTAAGACTGTTTTTAGTGGCAGGCTAACTATGGCCATTGACATGCACTAGCTTAGCAACAGCGACCTCTGCAAATACAAGGACTGGATGGAATATTTTAAAAAGGGTCTCCACATGTCTCGAACACTCTGGCTCACTAGGAAATGAGGTCCTATGTCCAAAATTCCGAACTGTCCCTCTAATAAAACATGAACATGAAGAAATAATTCATAATGAACAAATAGTTCCTTGAGAATTATTCAGGTAGTAGTAGTAACAAACTTCATCATGAATCAAGTCTTTATTTGTGCCCTACACTAGTCTTATCACCTAGAAAATACTGTATGTATCAAGTGTGTATTGGTAGATATGGACTTGAGTAAAAGTATTCAGTTACTTTGATCAATTGTTTGTGGAGAACAAATCAAAGGCAAATACCCCACAGCCCCAAAAAGAACCATTAGTCACGACCTGGAACTAAATGAACAGGCTAAACTCCCCATACTGCTCCAGCATGAGCAATGGACCATCTTGGCTGTCGGAGTTTGCAGCACAGAAGCCCACATTACTTGCCAATTCTGCGATAAATATCAAATAGTCTGGCAGCACATTTTTGAAAATTGAGCTTGGTGATGGAGTGGAAATTGTCATGAGTCTGATGCATTGTTAAAGACAAGAGGAACAGCTGGTGGCCTTCTGCGAGATTATCCACTTCTAATGTTTCGCTGCTCAGGGTTAAGACCTGCTCACTTAAATGGCTCATATTAAGCTACTTTCTGATCTATGTTATAATGTTGTTTCCTCAACAGCTCTAGCGTTGCTTAAAGCTCACAAGAGTCAATTTCACCTAATATATGACCTTTAAGGTATAGTGAGTGAAATCAAGATTATTTACAAAGAACTGACATTGTAGAAGAGTACTGTAAACTACTACTACTGCTACTAAATGGTAAATGTTGAGAAATTCTAGGCACTCACAGTTCACATTTAGACACACAGATTCATGCACCAGTGTACGCGGACTCCGGGGGCAAGATGAGTTAAGTGTCTTGCCCAAGGATGCAAAATTCAAAATCACAGCTTGTGGGTCGGTGCAGTGTTTCCCAAACTTTTTTTTTTTTTTTTTTTCTGGGGACTCATATTTTAAAAGTCAGAAACCTTCACGATCCAAGTCAATGGACATTATTCGTAAATCACAAAATAAAGGTGGATTTGACCATTATTGAACATTAATGAGGATATTTTCTTGTTGACTGAGTGATCAGCAACAAAAGGATGCATAAGTCGCCTATTTGGACATGAAGTGTAGCCCAGTTATTTTTCTTTTCAACATTCAATTGAAGCATCAATATTGGAACAGAATAGTCAGTAACATAATTACAAAAAGATGAGAAATTATACAAAACATGTCTTAACATTTCCAGATTTCTAATGAGATAGGTCGGCCTTCTGTGTTTTTGTAGCATGTTCCAGTCCGGGGTGCACAGCAGCAGATCAGGCGCAGCATTCAGTCTGCTTCTGAGCTTTGTCTTTATTTTTGTGAGCACAGAAAATCTCGTGTCAGAGCTGTATACTGCAGACCTTTATGCAGATCGTGAGAAGGAGACCCAAAAAAAATCTCTTGAAACCCACCTGAGGGTCACGATCCAATCTTTGGGAAACAATGGGTTAGTGGATGAGACTGCTTAATCAATGATGTTTATGTCAAGAGTTGGACTCACACCACCAACCTTCGGATCAGTGGACAAACACTCTTTCCACCTGAGCTACTGTTGCCCTCTACAAGCAGTATTACAATAAGCCAGTGTATGCTTAGCAAATACAGATAAGAACACAATTTGATCACGAAAGTACATCCAAGGTGTCCTGTAACTTCTCTTGTAAAGGGTCCATCACCTTCTTATCGCCACTGAGCTGTTATCGCTTTGTGAGCAGGCATGCCTCTCCACAGATCTGACCTGCCACCTATTTTTAGGGAGATAGACTAAGAAGTGAAACATTCCAGAAAAAGCACTGGAGGTAGGAGGTAGCACATGCATCACGAGAAAAGTAACACAGTGTACCTTCAAAACAAAAAAAGTAAAAAACAAAGGGCCAAAAAGCACCAATTACTATATAGACATTTTGGCAACCTCTTCTATACCAAACCATTAGCCTAAAATTGGAAGATACACAAACATTAAGATATATTTTACATCAGTTTCTAGCCACTATCTATCACAATTAACTATTATGGGCATATCCATCGTGGCTGTCTTCTTTCTTCAAAACCTATTTAAAAGTTTCTTGTTATTTTCCTCCTTGTGGGGTGCTTTTCTGTTGCTTGTTGAAGATGAAAAACTGTTCCCTTTATTCGGTTGAATTTAGGCCGGAAAATTGTACAGTTCTCCATGAAAAATGCCCACACTTTACTGTTGGGTCTTGGCACTCTGTCAGAGCACAGAACGCCTGCCCATGTCACCCTTTTTCAAATGAACTGTATTTGCCTTCAGCTCCCTTTTGGATGCCTCACAAAGCAGCTTCACTACACAAGATTTATGCCTGTATTTTTCAGGCCGGAGCTCTTGTTTACAGGAAGCAAGTGTCAAAAAATAGTGGCGGCCTCCAAAGAACCATTGATGAAAGTGGGAGAGAACTTTCACATCTCCTCCTGTGATTTGGGATGTCAACTTTTTGGGCTTTGAAGTTTGAATGTTCTAAATGTATGCACCAACAAAGGCTCGACTAGATTTCAGAACAGTATTTGTCTATTATTAAATGATATTACGCAGTACAGTGTGTTTGGTAGGTGCACGGTCTAATTATTATTCTTTTGATAAGGCTGATATGAACCGCCGAGACGGACAAAAAGGAGGTTGGTGCTTGGAACATTTTTTCTATTTCTGAGGTTGGCGTGGAAAGCTAGAGAATGCATAATGCAGACCGGTGAACTAACTGTGAAACAATACAAATTTATTCAGAGGAATGGAGTGGTTCTATTTCGAATTTCTGAAAAGATGGATTTCTGTGTGAAATATTATGAAACAGATTGTGGTTATTCGCGAATCCAATGTATTCAAATTTAACATACAGCATTTGCATTTGATAAAGCTTTAGGAACTTGGCAGCAGTACATCTCAAAGTGCTGACGAAGACTGAACAACAGTGGTTATAATCATTATTACTGCATTAGGAAATAAACAAATATGAGAAATGAGCCAAATAGCTAAATATGAAAATATGAATGAATGTGTATTTTAGGACAAAATAATATAACACTCTTGTCTGACTTGTCTCTATATTTTATAGGGTACAGATAGATATCAGTCTTGTCCCCACTCCCTCAGTTGTGTCTTGACTTCAACCAAACATCATCATCCAATCAGATTTGTTTATTTCAGTGAAGAAAAATGAAGAAACTCACTGGTCTTCTATTATTCACAACCAAAATTATGTTTCTCTCACCTCAGATTACCAAAGTTTTGTGCTTTGCTTATTGATTCTTCAGAAATCTGCATTGTTTTTTGTGTTTTTTATAATATTTTTTCCCATTTTCTCCTCATAAGCAGCCACATTTGTTTTGATACAGATGGACCATGATTGTAGCCTGATTCATCAGCCGGTTTCACTTCGTGGTAACCTTCTGACCTTGCAGCATTAGGATTCGTTCGCTCGACGGTAGGCGGGTACTTTTTTAATTTAACCAATCGCTGCTATTTGGTCGTGATGTAATGCTCCAAAGCCCGTAGGAAGAAGGACAACTGTCTTTCCGCTTGATCAAATTCACCAAACATTCTCTTTGTTCGGGTTTTAAATACTTGATCTCGGGAATCGTTGCCAACACAGAATGTATGGCTTCCTCTACATCCATCTCAACTGCTTTGTTTACTGTTGTGCTGTACCACAAAAGGGACCCAGACAGGCGCTTGAGTTTGACGTTATGGCTTCACAGCTCTTCGCTGATTGGCCGATGTATGGCCTACAACTTCTGGGGTTCTTGAAAACCGTTTAGTGTAATCTGATTCCTGACCTTGTTGCTGGAGAGAAATGAAATTGAGTGGAGGCACTAGGTGGCCCCAGCCTGGTTAACATGCATGTCCTTGATTGGATAATCCACCTGTCAGTCAAAAACATCTGAAAACAAGGAGACTTAATGTAAAGGGACCAGACTCACATCTTCATAAATTACAAAGACGTTTGTTTTCTGGATCCCATGCAAATGATACCCTCCAATAGTAGCTAAATTTTCTAGTTCAGAATTGTTGCTAAACAGGACTAATAGCATTTCATAATTTCAAAAATAGCCATAACTGAGTTGACTCTTGAGCTTAACTTTCCTGTTTTTTTTTTATATACTAGTAAATGGTTATATGAGATACACAACTGGTAAGATCAAATTTCACATTTTTCTCTCTTTTTTATTTTTATTTTAAATGTTTTTGTTGCATCCAGTCTCTTTTCTCATCTAACTTCCTCCAGTACAACCTTATGTGCCATGTAGCCTGGGCTTTTTGGGCTGGAGGTGTAACATACCGCCCCCTGCTAAGATAAGGGGGGTAATACATTTGGAGAGTCAGTCAGTGGAATTACCTGAGCGTCCTCTCTGTCACTGTTGCTATAGATACTTTTACTGATGACACCTTCCCCTCTATCTCTCACTGTGTAATTGATCACCGGGACATGCCCTATACTTATCGCTCTGTTAGGTTCTGTTGGGGTCACTGTCAACTCTTTTGTAGCAGGTAGTAGTGCACAACTTTGAAAGGGAGGTAATTTGATTGTTACTTAAGTGTTTAGTGTGCACATAGTAAATGTAATAAGTTAAAGGTGCACTATGTAACTTTTCTGGTGAGCAATCCACCATCTATTTGTCTCCCTGGAGATATTATTTCAAGCAAAGAATGCAACGTATCTGTCTTGCATTTATTGGATTATAGATTATTATGGAGACAAAAGGATGGCAGATGCTCCAAAGTTACATAGTGCATCCTTAACTTTAGTTTACAAGATGCCACAAAACAATAATATAAATGGACTTTGTTATAGTTGTTTCCCCTTCTCATTTCTCTTTCGAAGTTGTATTTATTGTGACTCATGCATGTTGAAGGAATCTGTACTGTATTTAAAATGTCAAAATGGCTCCAGTCAAGCCCCATTTTCATTGGCACCGACACACACCCATTTCTCTGTACTTTCTTCATTCTCCAATTTGATTTTCTTAATCATGATACACAATGATACAGCAGCATTACAAATGAACAAAAATATACTACTCACTATCGTGATGTGATCGGAAGATGCTGACAGCTGCCAACTTGTTTCTTTTATTAACTCATTTTAGATGAATGTTGCAATTTGAAATGTACAAATTCAGAAGTATAGGGACTTACAAGTCATGACTTGGACTCGAGTCAGACTTGAGTCACTATTTGTAGGACTTGAGACTTAACTTGATAAAATGGACTAAGACTTGACTCGGACTTGAAGGTCAGTGACTTGGGACTTGACTTGGACTTGAGGCCTGTGACTTGAGAAGACTTGAGAAGCACTTTTAAATCTGAATTCTTTCTATTCTGACCGTAATGATTTACTCCAGGAGTGTCAAACTCAAATTCACAGAGGGCCAAAATTAAAAACTGGGACTAGTTGTGGGCCAAACAAAATATTTATTGAACAATTTCAACAACATCTGCATGTTTTCTCTTCTTTTGAGATATGTAATTTTAAACCTTTTCTTATTAAAATAAACATTTAATAATAGTTTTCCTTAAACACTGAATTTAGAACAAGCTAAATATAAAATAATGACACAATTCTAAATAAATAATGTCTCTATAGTCTATCTGTAGCTCACGGGCAAGCTCTAATACATATTTCATATGATCTTGTGGGCCAAATATAATTAATATCACAGGCCAAATTTGGCCCTCGTGCCTCAGTCTGACATGTCTGATTTACTCTAAGATCATGTCAAGATATTTAAAAAGGAAAAAAACATCATTTCTACACCTCTTATATACTCTATTAATACTCATATATACTGTGACTTTATGAGTACAGTTTATCTTAAAAATCATATAAATTGCAAAAATCTATATTTGGTACTTTGGTTTAAAGACTTGAAATGACTTGAAGCTCAGTGCAGACGACTTGGACTTGACTTGGACTTATGGGCCAGTGACTCGAGACTCGACTTGGACTTTCCTGTATTTGACTTGGGACACGGACTTGAGGAAAAAGGGTTGAAATTTACTTGAGATTTGCAAAACGACAACTTGGTCCCAGCAGACTCGAACACTATATATCTTCTTTAAGGGAGGCATCTCGAGAAAGTTATATGAAAGATAGCAGATGTGTCTATCAAACTAAAAGGATTCTCAAATTCAGCATTTAAAGATGGCCTAGTTTGTTTGGTGGTATATTTTACATTTCAAATAATTCCTTAAAATACTGCAAAAACATATATTATTACAACAACATAGAACATAAAGTAATATTACAGTGTACACCAACTAACACTGTGTTTATAGTGCCAGTTGTTTTGTTGCTTTTTGTGCAAAGATTGGTAAGGTCCTTTATTATAAAAGTTAATTGTGTGTATCTAATATGTAAACCAGTGTTTTTCATGTCTCCTTGAGTTGGTATCACTACATAACAATATGCAAGAAGCACATTAACCATGACACAAAACCATCTTCGTGAAGTTTTGGCCTGCAAATAGTAGACTTAAAAACTAGTACGTAATACAGAAGAGGGCTAAGCAATGTTATGCATCACTGAGCTGAAACATCTAATTACAGGACCTGTGTAGTATTGAATTTGTCAAGCTATTGGAAAAGGCTGTTTCCAATGGTAAGATTTAACACCCTTTACAATGTTGCAGATTTTAATTGCATTTCCAAAGTTTTTCATAGAGTAGATTTCAAATGCTTTGTCTTCTCCAGAGGGACAGAAGTGATTGTGTAGCTCTGGCTTGCAGTACAATAGAGTAATAGGTGAACTTGTGTTGCTGATCAGACCTACACAGTTGTATTTTGACTGTTTTACATTTGTATTGAAACTGAATTACTTCACTTGTGAGCTTTAAGCCAAGTTAGAATATTGTTACTTCATCAAATACATACCTGAAGTTGTGTTTTATTTTGAGTCACTGTCTATTATTGGTCTGTCAGCATCTCCAAAGTTCAAAATGCTCTGAACAGCTGCCTTTTAACTTTTGTTCAGTAGAGATGGGCAATTCCAGGGCTGAAATTAAACAAATGATTCTCATGAAGGTGTAAGGAGTTTAAAAGTGCAGTGGAGCACTTCCTGTATTGCCACATGACATCACAAGGTGGAACAGAGTGTTTTCAGTTTGAGAGAAGAACTAAGTATGCAGGGTTTGTGTGTGTGAATGAAACACCTTATATGTCCAATGAGGTTTGTTTGGTCTTCAGATAATTTATGTTATTAGGTTCTTTTTTCAGACCAAGAGTTTTGTTTTCATACCTGACAGTTTCAACTGCTCGGTTTCCCTCAGAGTGGTCAGGTGATGTTGCTGTGACGTGTCCGGTCAGCTGATTTAAACAGGTTTTGGTGCCGTCTTCCTACTGGTGGAGGCAGGATGACAGCGCCATCTCCATTCCGACTTCCTCAGGACAGTATCTCAGGTGTGTGAGAGTAAAAAAGCCCCCTTGTCCCGGTTTATAGTCTCGTGGTTTCTGTATTTCGATTGCCTCTTTAATCCAGTGACAGTGTTTGTTTTCCTCTGTCCCAATGATGTTTGCTTCGTCCCAGTCCATAATGTGGTTCTCTCTTTTACAGTGGTCAGAAATGGCCGATTTGAATTGTCCCTGTTCTGCTTTGTGTTTTGTTGCTCATGTGCACCCTTTGCTGTTTCCTTCTCGCATTCTGTCCTATGGTCCTTTTTTCCTTGGTCTGAAAAAAGAACCTAATGACTTCAGGGATGTTTGTGATGAGGAAACAACATTATATCAAAGATCAGAGAATACAGTTGTGTAATATGGGCTCTTTAACTATCATAAACCATTTCTTAATAACTTTTTCTAAACTACACAAATCCTTACAGTTTCTCACACAAACCCATTTCTCACAAGAGAAGATTACAAGCAATGGTCTCTCAAACCATACAATTCCTGAGACAAGAGCTTTCCACTTCATCAGACGAGCACTGAATATCAGATACCTCTTTAGTTCAGCCCATTTGTAAGTATTGCATCAATGACCCTCGTGTTATTTTTATGACTCTGAATCTAAGTGCACAAACCTTACTCGTGCCAATCCACCACCAAAATGACAAATCGCAGCATTATCTGAACATCCGGCGTCCTGTCAGAAGCGCTCTCTAACCATCGCTTCCGCTGCTCAATTTGTGTCAAACCTGCCACTCACCATCAAAGGTCAAAGAAGGCTGTTTTTGGTGAATAAAACGCAAGAAGAAAAAAAACAATGATTAAAGTGTACATGACATGTTAGATTATAGTCATTTTAGTAAAACATAGTTAATCATTATATTTAAGAGTTTACAAAAATATTTCTTACTTTGAGGTCTATAATTGTGGGCTTAATTTTTTTGGACATCAGCAAATAGCATAAATTGTGGTAATTTCATAACTGTTACCTAGCAACTATAATGTTGATAAGGGCCAAAATATGTCTAAATTACACAATAGTTATCGTTAGACTAAAAAAGATTCATGACAACATGTTTTTTGTTAAATGAGAGTTTAAAATGCCAGAAAAAATTATTCTTTGCACACACATTCTTGTATTTTGGATGGATTTTTTTGTGTGTTGATGAGAAATAGTAAGAAGTAGTTGTGGTTTTTTAACTCGTCGCTACTTCTCAGCTTTTATTTTTTATTTTTTATTTTTTTCGCAAATCTATGTTAAATGTTGCAGCTGACAGTGTTGTGAAGCTAACTGAAAGCACTACTTTTTCAGAAGCTCTGTTACTCAAGTTCGACATTAATCTGAGCTTTATTTTAACACGGTCTGATCAGAAAGAGCTGACTTATTTAGAACAGTAACAGAGAGATGATTTGTGCTGTTAAACAAGTCTCTTACACGTAAAATTAAAGCACTAGCCAATAGTTTTTCTCTTTGTCACTCACCTTTTTTTGAAAAACAAACCCCCCAAACAGGACCGTGAACACTCGTATTGATCATCAGCCCCTAAAAATGTTTTTGAATCAATTTAGGTTTTTTTTTTTTTTTTTTTTTTTTTTTGAGTTTTCATCTTAAAATGATTTGGTTTTGTGTCACCATGGTAACTGCTGCACATTTCCGTCAATAGAGATGCATGTAGAACACCTCCCCAAAGTGTCAATACCACCAAACTTAATAAGACAAATTAAAAAAGACTGTAATATGCACTTTAACTTTGAAAAGTACGCAAGTTCCATGCTAGACACCCAAGAGCATTTTACATCATGCCACTGCCAAGATGGAGAATGGGAGGCGTTACATCTGGAGGTGACTTGTGCCGAGAGAGTTGCAAATTATGTGCACACATTTGAATATGATCACAAAGCTCATTTTTAGATCTACTAACTAATATGAGATGAATATTCTAACATTTTTAACATGCAAATTGTCCAACAAAAGAGGAAGGTCTTAACAATACTTGTAACTTTGGAGAGCCTCTTATAGACTGTGTGAAGAGGGGGTGTTGAACTTTCATTATGCCTGCTGTAATGGTGTGAGGTTTGATGATCTCTGATGGGAGCGGGCTGGAGTCAGAAATAATAACACGTAGTTACAAGAAAGTTCAAACTGAAATGAAATCAGATTATGAAGACTTGTATTTCTAGATGTGTGGTGGAATAAATGGATTAAAGTCAAATGATGTAAAGTTTCTGGTGGATTCATTATCTCCATGGAGACATGAAGGTGGTGACACGATGCTAAGTTACAGGTCAGATCCACAGACTTTATATATAAATGGACATAGCTAATAAACAGGTGAGCACAGGCATGTTTCTGGCTCCAATTCACTGTCTATTGAAAAATCTTCACCCTTCTCTCTGTAACTACTGCTGTCAGACCCAAACCAGCAGTACAGTTGGGTTATCTGCCTCCACCACTGCTCCCCTCTCTGAGCTTCATTTGACTGGAGCCATGCTTTGTGGGTGACATGACACCCTCTCAGTCCACTTGTTTATACTTTTTTATACTATTGTAACGGGGTGGTTAGCAGGGATTAGTTTTTTGTCCTACCATAAGGCATCCGTGAATGCATCCACATGTGCGTCACTGTGCGTGGCTCCTGGCGTCACTGATTAGTGAGTAGAAATAAGTGTGCACGCCGCAGTGCTGTTGTCAGGGCATTTTGGCTCTTAGCTGTAAGTGTAAGTAGCAAAGTGTTTTTCCTGAGAATGTCTGCTGTTAAAACTTAACCTAATGTGTTGTTGTGGAATCCGGATTCAGTGTGGAGTTGGTGGTGACGGCGGCCACTCCGACCGCGCTCCGACCCCCATGTAGGGTGCCCCCCTCACCCTTCTAAACTTTCAGTAAATGCCTTTTTGTTGTATACCTGGGGTGTTGGTCGCTAATGGCCTACCTGAAGTTAATTTATTGTTCTTTGTGTAACAGATTCCCACTGCTGCTTTATTCCTGCTCTGTATCCCTTATTCTTAGTGTTGATTTTTATTTGAATGTTGTAGGACAGTAGCTGAGGTCTTAGAAAGTGCAATATCTGGCCGGGTTCTCAGTGCAATGAGAACAGATAATACTCCCTACAACTGTACAACAAGTCACCCTTATGTAACGGATAATACTCCCTTCAACTGTACAACAACTCACCCTTATGTAACGGATAACCCAATGTCTTCAATCATCATATCATTGTTGCACTGTCTTCCTATGACCTCTTGTATGAAACTGATTTTACATTTTATTACTTATCTTTCTATTTTATTTTCACTTGTGCATTTACATTTATATAATTATGTCTTATTTCACACCTGCTCTTTTTGGCTACTTATTTAGAATTTATTATTACCATTTATATTTTTGCTCTTTGTTATTAGATTATATTGTGAGGTGTGAGCTGTGTCCAAATAATTTCCCTTGTGGATCAATAAAGTTTGTCTATACAATCTATGGTCAGATCTGCCATGAGTAATTTAATATGTGAAAATACTTTTCAAAAACAAAAAGGTCAATGTTTTAAAAGGCATGAAACAACCATTTTACAACACTTACGCTTTCCAAAGAGGTTTAATTTCCCTGCCCAATCACTTTTTCTATTCAAAACAAATAATTACGCAATTCCCTGTTGATTCAAATCTGATTCCCAGCTGGCAGAACAAATAGTCACAAACTAGATTGCAATCAAAATATGACAATAGAATCAACATGTCCCCAGAAAATCACTTTACTGGATTTTCCCCTGTAGACTGTACTTTCCACTGAGGCACAGAGTTGTTCACATCAAGAGGCAATGTCCAGTAATTATCTGTCTTTAGAAACACAATCTGCCCTTAGAAATATTTGATAGTATTGCTGAAGTGCCATATCCACATTGAAAGTTAATGACACCAGTTAAAATTGTAATACTTTGTAAACTCTTTACTAAAGGCATGTTATTTTTCTGGAGCTTGTCTCAATGTGGATATGGCTGACAGTAGAACAGAGAATGAGCTGTAAACTGGCTCAGTTTGTAAGAGAGCTGTCTCTGTCTAAAGAGCCTGTGTGCTTTTACAATCAGCTGACTCTGGCTAAAGATCGTCATGGGGAGCAGACCAGACACTCAGCTTTGAAGCACTGTGTCCTGCTTTTACCTAAAACCAATACTTTAAAGAAATTCGTAATAATATAGAGATGTGTTTGTTTGGAATAATCTGCCTCCATATTTAATACTGATTAGAGGAGAATGTTAAAATAAGTAAAATATATCAGGTGACAAACTTGTGTGTTTTTGTTTGTTTATGTGTAAATTGAATGTGGAAATAACAATAAAACAAACTTTATTGCAGAATGTCTATATGTGAAATAAACATTTAAATGTTTTTGTAATGCACTTTTAGGGTCTGTTTACGCTTGCAGGTAAAAACGACATAATATTTTATTGCAAGTGGCTTACATTTAGACCAGGGGTGTCAAATTCAAATTCATAAAGGGCCAAAATTTAAAACTTGGACTAAGTCGTGGGCCAAACTAAATATTTATTGAATAATTTCAACAACATCTGTATGTTTTCTCTTCTTTTGAGATATGTAATGTTAAATCATTTCTTATTAAAATAAATGATTAATAATAGTTTTGCCTAAACACTGAATCCCGATCAAGCATAATATAAAATAATAACAACATTTTAAATAAATAATGTCTCTGTAGTCTATCTGTAGCCGGCGGGTTAGCTCTAATACATATTTGACATGATCTCGCTGGACAAATATAATTTTAACGCAGGCCAAATTTGTTCCCCGGGCCTGAGTTTGACATGCTCTGGTTCTGGTCTTTTTGGGCCAAAATCTACTCTCCGCCATATCATTTCCGTCTACACTGCCCAAGATGCAAAACTCTGGTCAGATCTGCTCATGTCACGTACATATTTACGTCACATACATCACGACCTAGCGTCACCACCGAGCCGCGTGGCATGCATACCCAATCGAATTCCACACACTTTTGCGTCACCAAATGCATGCAGATTTCCTCCCGAAAATGCTCGTCTAAATGCAGAATAAAAAGTGAAGACGTGACACCACTTGTGTGTCTTCTGTACAGACCATCATCATATAAACGTAGCCTTAAATGTAGACCCTCTACCAGAAAAGGTACATAGTGAACCTTTAATTATATAAACCTTTTTACCATTGTCCTATCCAGGCAGTGACAGTATTTTCTTTCTGACAGACATTGGATAAGTCAGCTTTCCTGTGCCCTGTTCTTGATTCAACAGCCGATTTAACATTCGACCTAGTTTCTCCGAGGTGCTCTTTTGGGACCCAACCCAGAAGTGTCATCCAGCCCAACCAGAATAACAAGGACCCGCTGTGTTCAAATAAAAGAAAAAAAACATTTGCTGTTTAGATTTTAGATATTAAGCATAACACTTAAAAGGACACATGCAAAATCAATCAGATGTTGTATTTTGATTCATGCATGTTTGCGTAATTTTGCATTCTTCTTCATTTGACTCTTGAATGTGCAGAAAATTCCGTTTTCACCATAGACTCTAAATATAAATGGACGCTGCATTCCAAACAGGAAGTGAGAATGGGCACGCTTCCAGCTCCACTGACTCCCATTCCAATTCACTTTGTATTGAGAAATCATCGCCCCTCTTTCTGTAACTGCTGCTGTTAGGCTCTTCATTCTGGTCTTAAATTGTTCATATTCACCTGCTCTATATGATCCTGGAGTTTTTATTTTGCTATTTATTTGTAAATAAATTTATATTTCTAATATGGAACTTGGCTCCAAATTTACCTCTATAACTGTTCAGTTTCAGTGAGCTTCATTTGACTAGAGAAGACATGTCAGAATCAGGCCCAGGGGCCAAATTTGGCTTGTGATAAATTTATCTTTGGCCCACGAGATCATATCAAATCTGTATTAGAGCTGGCCTGCCGGCTACAGATTGGTTGCAGAGATATTATTTATTTAAAATTGTGTTATTATTTTACATTATGCTTGTTCTGGATTCAGTGTTTAAGCAAAACTATTATGAAACATTTATTTTAATAATAAAAGGTTTAACATTACATATCTTAAAAGAAGAGAAAACATGCAGATGTTGTTGATATTTTTCAATAAATATTTAGTTTGGCCCTCGACTTAGTCCCAGTTTTAAATTTTGACCCTTTGTGAATTTGAGTTTGACACCCCTGGTCTAGAGCACAGCATTATGGGTGACGCCACACTCCTTTAGTCCACCTCTTTATACAGTCATAGGGATAAACATTTTTCAGTAGCCTTTCTTCAGAAATAAAAACACACAACTGCTGCTTGCTACAGTGAAATGCTGCCTCTCAGCTTTTTTTTGAAAAGGAAGTCAATAGTCCCATTTCTATTACTAAGCTGTTTTAGATCAATATTGCATTTTACTTTGAACACAATGTAAAATGGTGATTTATTTATATTGTAGTTTAAGCACCATAAGAGGGAAAACGGGTGTAGCCTTATTAACAGAATGTGTAAGCTTGGCGTAGCAGAGAAGAGCAGTACAGTAATTCAGTACAGGCACATAGATGGTTCATTATCTACTACAGTGTGCCCTTCAGATGTTTGTTATAGGACATTGCTTTATATGACCCTTGGCGACGTAATTACTATCATCATATAGTATCATTTGTTTTGTTCATGCCACAGTAATCACGCCATGCTTGAAGTATTAATAGTTAATGTTCAAAGTGACACAAATAACTGATTGTGTTTCAGAGCTATGGTTTCAATGAGCTGCCCTCCAGGTCTCACTGTTTTTGAAGTAAAATAATGTGTATATTGTCTTCAAACCCGAATCAGCATCGGCCATTTGCAATTATCATAATTATAGGAAAGCCAAATGTGTTTAGCTGATATAAAAAGAGCTTCAGCTGACCTTGTGACCAAAATAGATTCAAAGTTGGCTCTACTTTTCGGAAACGGAAAATAAGCATCTTGTCACTTTGAAAGACTCATTATTAACTATGTTTGTTTGTTAGCCAGTGTTATTTTCATATCACAATCATCTAATATACAAAAGTGGATACTACTGAGATAAATAATGGCTCTTCTGCTGCTTGTTTTGAGCGAAACACAGAGAAAGTCAAGAAAATAGAACACAGTGATCCCTCTCCCCAGACACTTCCTGCAGCTCCACATGATTAAACCCAAGTTGAATACAAAACTTTGATCTATGGTCCCATACATTGCATACTTTTATTATTCAGGCCCTTGGACCCATTGACTGTATTTATAAAGACATAGCTAACCTGCTAGCTGCGGCATTCCAAACAGGAAGTGAGCATGGGTGTGTTTCTGGCTCCATCGACTCTGATGCTATCTGGCTTTTCATTTTGCTCTTAAAATGTTCTTTCCTCAAGGTTGCTCCCACTAGTATTATGGTGCGTTATGGTGATCCACCCAATTCGGAGGTACAAGGACGTTACCTTGCGACACGCACTGACACGTCCCTTTTCCTCAGACTGCGGAACTAGGAACAACTCAGAGGAGACTGAGCAAAGATTCCAAGATGGAATCTAAGATGGCTGTGCCCAGTGTCACTTTTATGTATGAACTGTTTCCATTGTGTTTGAACACTTTGGTGGTTTAAATGACCATTTCAGTCTCTCAGTATTACTGCAGTACCTTACTGCGTCCATGTTACTGCCTGTGGGTTTGATAGTCGGTGTTGTGGTGAGGCCAATATTGAACAAAGACTTGTTTTAAACAAGTGCTGCTAAACGTGCCTAGGGTTGCTAACAGAAGATAAGGAACAACAGTAACAGTTTTCTGGTTTGGCATCCAAGTTTTTCTTCAAGTTGGACACGCAAACCCTAAATGGGGTGGCTAGCACATTAGCTATGTCCATTCTTATATATTGTCTATGCCTAATGGATCCATGGTCTTGGCGAAACATAATAAAACACTTGAAGCGCAGACATGACGTCATATTCGAGATCCAAGTGGGAGATGGTTGGGTAATCAAAGGCACCATTAGCAACAAATCTGATTGACACCGTTGCTAAGCGCCCGCACCATAGGTTTGGCAGGGGTCGTTACCTTCAATAGGCTTGCTCCTGATTGGCTTTTTGGTTGGTATGATACTTGCAGTCAGAATTCCAAATTCACTTTCATAAGTGCCCACCTTAGTGAGCTTCATTTGACTGCAGCCAAACACTGTGGTTGACGTCACTCTCACTTAGTCCACTTCTTTATACAGTCTATGCTTGGACCAAAAGCTACTCATAGCAGAAGAGGGACATGTTTTGGTGGATCCGTCACATGTGAATTGTGAATTGCATTGAAGATTTTGTTGCAAATTTCAATGTTTTATTCTTTTCTCTCGTTTGAAGTTTGTTGAGTTGGTCCCATTCATCCAACACACCCGCCTTTACATTGACGTGTGAGGTCTCCTGCTTCTTTTCCTGTCTAAAGTTTTATTCTTAAAAATAATTTAAATTTTTAAAGCTTGTTTAGTCAAAGAGTCCTGTGGGTAGACGGTTCATTGGTGAGTGTTAAACAACAAAGAGTTGAGATCAAATAAAAGAGAAGTATAATTCATGTAAAATGCATGCGTACCTGTGTATAAAAGCCCATCATCTTCACGCACAGTGTAATGTAGGGCAGCGTGGTGTCGATTACAGAGCGGAGCGGTTGTTTTTGAGTGCTTTTTAGAGTGCATCTTTTCCTCTATCTAGTCTCTAAGTGTCTAAGCCATAATTAGCCCAGATTAATGAGTGGGCCACTTCAAAACGCAGCCTATGAATATTAAAGGTGCTGTTATACAAACACTGTTTCATCTCTTATTGTACGCAGCACTCATATGGGAGCAAAAAAGGGATAATGTCAACTTTAGTAGGCCATGCCTGTGGTTTACATCAGTAAATATTGATGAATGCATGATTATACAATCTATATTTTCTTTCTAGTTTTATCCAGCTGTGTGGAGGAAGCACTACAAATGAAGTCAAACGTTTATTTATTTTTTTATTTTTTTCCTCAACTGGAGATGAAAATAAGTTTCAATAAAGCTGAGATGCAGTATCAAAAGTACTTTTTTCACAACTGCATATGAAACTGTGTGGCTTTACCCAGTTGCTACTACCTACAAATATTGTTGTGAAGCTAAAATAATCTTAATTTTGATTCTAAAGAGAAGTCATGATGACTCTAGATACCAATTTTGGTTCCACATCGATCAGAAAAATACTATATTTTTTCAATACCTTGGTCTTGTAGTTCATTAAAGCTGTTCTGAGTTTGATTTTGAGTTTTTGCATTCATGGGTTCTGATTTCCTGTTTATAGGTGACATTTGAGGATTATAGTCCATTAAAAACATAGAATATTGATGCTTTGAATTGTTAATTACCATGACAACGGTGCAGCATTTTCATCATTCTGAAACTCATAGGTTAATGTGGTTCTAATGTTTTAGAAGTCTTATTACCTGTGCCTGCCTCTTTACATGACTACTGAAATAATGTTCATCTGATTTTCTGGAATACTATAGCAACATGGGACCAAAACTACTTTCCTACTTTCAGTTAGGGGATTTTGCAGGATAAATGTATGTATATCTACAGAATATGTCATGTATTATTTCTCATCTCATCTTATTGTGTATGAATGACTGTAAAATTTTGAATAAGAAATCATACTGCTCATGTACTTTCTCCTGACTGACACTGTCTGATTACATTACAATATCTTCTGCTCGGTTGTGAACACTTACAGATAATTAAACCTGTGGGGAATGGCTGTAATCCTTGTGGGACATCAGAGTAGCTTGGGGGAGTAGGAGTGTGCGAGAAGAAATCATATGCAAACAGGAGAAGAGGCAGGAGTCCCCAAACGGCCCTCATCATCACTGTCCTGTATGTATTAATCATTTTAGAAGGAGGAATATTTAACCAAGTGCACAGAATGCGTCTGGTGGGACTTCCATGTTGCTAATTGCCAAACACTAGAGCCTTATTCCCAACTTCCTTCACATGTCCAATTACTTAGGTAGTTATGTCTTTATCCTGCTCACCAAACCATTACCATCAAGAAGAAGGGAGGTAGTAATCTGTCTGGGATTGAAGACTGGAACTATTTGTCAATTATTGTGATTTTAGAGTAACTGCTGTATTTGGAAGACAGTACAGTGCAGTTAGGGCTGTCACGATAATTACGACTTATCATTCAATATATGAAAAGTAGAACAATATTTTGGGGGTCTGTGTATTACCACACCATACCAACTTTATTTATGAAGCACTTTAAAAACTTTAGAGCTGGCCAAAGTGCTGTACACAAACACAGAATAGACAAGAACAATCGCAGTACAAGAAACTACACAATACAAACACAATACAACTACTAAAAAACAATAAGATATTAAACAACAAGAAATGTACATGTCACTTGTTAAAATCCAGAGAAAAAAGATGTGTTTTTAGGAGTGATTTAATTTAATCTATAATGCCACCTGGTTCCATGCCACATCAAAAAAAGTAGGGTCCCCACAAAGCTGTGTTTAGTCTTTGCGACGGTGAGCTGGAGCTGGTCTGCTGATCTGAGAGCGCGAGAGGGGGCGTAAGGGTGGATCAAGTCAGCAAGGTAGGAGGGCGTTAAGCTGTGCAAACACTTAAAAGTAAATAAAATAATTTTAAAATTGATTCTAAAAAACACTGGGAGCCAATGGAGAGAGGCTAAAATAGGTGACATGCTCGCGTGTTTCCGGGTTCCACTTAAAAGTCGAGCCGCTGAGTCATATTATTTTTGCACTTCTTGGCAATTTGTGGTTATTTTTTGGCTATACGATGAGATTTAAGCCATAAAAGTTTGAATTAATAACTTTTATGACACCTTACAGATACAAATTAATTACTTAAGTGTATCATTCTGCTGTTTTTTTAAATTGCAGTGAGTGTGTTTTAACCATATTTTAGTTTTTAGGGCTAATTCCAGTACTTTAGGGTCATGATCCTCTATATTTTTTCAGCAATAAATTGTTCAAAATGTGTTATTGTGAGTGCAAATAATTTTAAAATAGCCCTTTCACAATCTCCAATGCAAATTTTCTTTACTGTAGCAATTAGATTCAAATCAGATTACTCACCTGTGTAAACATATAGCTGCACTGTTTTTTTGTTGTTTTTTTCTTTTTTATAAGCAGTCATGTTTAATCTAAAATGGACCATGTGTTTCTCTGATTGGCTAATACATAATCCATCTGTCAATCACACCACACAGAATATACAGTATGTCTTTGTAAAGTACAGGAGAAGCATGTAGTTTTAACAGGCCAAGTAAAAGTAGTAGTATTAATGATAGTGATAGAGTAAAAGATTGCCATGACAGATGTTGGTTGGTGTTGATGCTTTCCTTTATTTTTGATTGGTGATCTCGAATATTGTTTGGCTGATAGCACCAAATTCAGACTGATTTATTTGTTTTGTAACTTGAATATTTAGCAATTGCAAAGTTCAGGACGGGTGATGAGTAAGTCCACCAAAGTGTTTGCTAACTGAACAATTAATTTTCATCAGCACGCTTTTCCAGTCTCTCCTATGAATCATTTTGTGTGTGCATGTGTTTTTTTTTTTCATATTTTTCTGCCCAGCTCAAAATGCTTCCAATGATCGTAATTGCTCTTCCACATGGGCCAAAGATACAAAAACAACTCTGGAATCTCTGTTAGATGTAATATTTCTGCTTGAAGTCAATTTTTGTTAGGCGTTCCAAAAATTGAGAAGGATCATCATTCATAAACTCCCCTTTTTCCCATAAAGGCTGGCTTTGTACTGTGTTAAATTTACTATGACAGGATGAAAGCTAATTTCCACATTAAACAAATGTGCTGATCTCTGATATGGGAGCAACAACGCACCCGGAGAGAGGAGTGGAAAAGAAAAGTGGAACTAACTTTTTTTTGTGAATTTGGGCCAAAGCTCTACCTCCAGTACCCCTAAAAGCAAGCAAGCAATGTGATGATTGTTTGAAGTTAACCCACACAAATGTTTTACTTTTAATTGGGACTTCTTAACGAAATGTGTGGGATGGAGAGGAAGGGAATGGAACTCTTCAAAAACAAAGAACAAAGTGGAAAATTTGCTCTCAAGAAAGCCCCTGGCAAGTGTACCCGCCTGGCAGAGGTGAGAGGATTAGCCAAAAAATATTCTCAAATAGAAAGACTTAAGTTTGCTTTTGCTCTTTATGATAAAAATAAGTAAATTTAGAAAGAAAAGTTATTTTATATAGCGTTCTTTTGGGACAAATCTGTAATTGACACTTTTTTTTTAATGCTCACACACCTGGGATATTGTCCTGAGGAAGTCGGATTGCAGATGGCGCTGTCATCGTGCCTCCACCGGTAGGAAGACAGCGCCAAAACCTGTTTAAATCAGCTGACTGGACACATCACAGCAACATCACGTGACCACAGAGCAGTCGAAACTGTCATGTATGAAAACAAACCCTTGGTCTGAAAAAATAACCTATAATGACATAAATTATTGAAAGACCAAATGAACCTCATTGAGCTGTACAGTAATTGGCAGTTTCTCTTTTCTATGTAAATTTGGGTTATATGTCGCCTGCAGGGAAATAAGGGAATTAAAAAGACAGGTATACACACTTAGCTGAGGTTTGGATTAGTTACCCTTCAATTTGTGGGCAGACACTCAACTCATTACACCACTAGTGCCCCAAAGTCAGAATCAGAATTACCATGTTACCTTTTATTGTTTTGAAAATGTTATATTCACCCAAAACAACATATTAACATGTTTTATAAGTTTCACTTTCGTTTTTGAAGCTCTGAGCTCTTTGTTCTCCATGATAAATCACTCCCCCTTCAGAACACCATCACAAAACAATTAGTGCACATCCCACTAATGAAACAACTGCACATCACATGAGGTTTGTCAAGTTGTTGCGTACAGTTTTGTATCATGCTTTTGTATATTTATGAAGAATTGTCATGTATTGAATTTTACAGCTAACCACAAAGAAGGTTCAAATAGTGCCCAGGGAGATCACTAAATTACTGAAACATGCATGGATGTCATCTAAAAGCTCTTCATACAAAAATGGCATAATACCAGCTATTTAATGAACTGAAGATTGTAAAATAAAAAAGTAATAAGTACAGTATCAAAGAGTCATTATTCATTTATATATTTAATGATTATTCTACCCCAAAATACTCCAAATACACGTAACAGGGGCATTGACAAGTACAGTCCATGTGTTTTGGCAGTGTGCACCCTGGTCTCTTTGGCAGCACTCTGGGCCTGTTTGATCTATAGAGAACAGTCTGTATGTCACAGTTTGGATGGGTTTTTCTTTGGGGAAGCAGCCAACAGGGACGGCACTCGTCCAAGAGGCTAAAAATATATTTGGGGGAGGTGATTACAGGTACAATGGCATATGTTTAGGGCTTTGAAAAGTGCATGTATAGATTGAACTTATTTACTTTGGTTTCATAAGAAGAAGAATTATGTTCGTCTAGGAAATGGTGTAATGTACAGTGTCATTATTAGACAAGATAGCAGTGATCTATATAATGCAGATTCATGTATTTTTTTACATGATCTTGCACCAAAAGAAGTGGCTTATAAATCACATCTTCTACAGTTCTATATTCCAAGTTGAGTCTATAGCATGTAATTTATTTTAAACGTCCAAATGCCATGGTTACATGGTCCGTGTATGCCTGCCATCACTGCTATAAATATAGAGTTTTATATGAACTTGCACAAAAAAGACAAAAAACAGTCTGTACATATACTGACTTTACAAAGTGCAATAAGACTGCGATATAGACAAATTAGTCATTAAAAACATGGAGAGTCACCATAAAATTAAAAGAGAACATAAGAGTTTGAGCATGGGTTTGAACAATGTCAGAGTAGAGGCCTGTCTCACATCTTCAGGAAGACTGCATAAAACTGAAACGCTGACTCCCCATGTGACTCTGGGCACCAGCAGGAGGCTGGTCCCTGAGGTCCTCAGAGTGCAAGATGGTTCACATAAGGCAGAGCTAGCACTCTGCCTTGTCTGTGAACCATCTGTAGTCCTTAAACAGGCCTGTACTGCTTAAGTCATGTACTTGATTAATTGGTGGATGGTGTCTTATTCAACCAAATGTTTGGACCACAGTGGAAGCTGAGTGAGTTGGTTGGAGTTTTGGGAGTGACTGGACAGCATAGTTGGTTTAACAATGTCGTACTCCCAGATTGGGGGCAGGAGACACATTTCTTTATTGATTTGGAAATATCTAAAAGAATAATTCACAAACATTGAACTTGATCATTTATATTTGTGACTAGTCTCATTAATTGCAATACTCAGCCTTTACACTTTCTTTGGAAATTCTTTGCATACACAGTAGTTTTTTTGTTAAATCCTAATAACTTTGAGTGCTTTTGCCAAAACCATGTGACCCCCTTTAGTTAACCAACCAATCCCTGTGGCATGTTTACTTGACCAAGAATCTGTTTAGTCGACTCCAGTCCAAACCTGACCTTTCACCTCAAATACCCTTTCTCCTAAACCCAAAACAACTAAAATAATGCACGAGAAGTCAGTACATATTCTGGCTTCAACACCTCATTAGCAAAAATCTTCCATCTCTTCACTTGTGAGTGTGCGTAGGTAACAGATTGTTTTATTCTTAGACCTGTGAACACCACGTCTGTCTTCTTTTATGTTATCTCACTCCACCTTTTTCAAAGTTTTTGCACCAATAATAACAGCAGATATTGACTTCTTGCCAAGATGTCCCCGTAGTTTACACCTCTTCCCTGTTCGCCTCCGAAAATAGTTATAGAAAGGCTTGAAATATGGAGACATTTACGCAATTTACTTCACAAATATGGTCATGTAGACAGGTGACTTATGTAAGCAGAGACCTTGCCCAAAAAGATTTAAATAATGAATTCCACCACAACACAAGTTGTATTTGTTGCGATCGCATAATGTCACCCATGGGAGAGGGGTAATCTTTTAGGTTTTGTTTATCATCGGCCATCTTGACACGTTTTTACCCTCCTTCCAGGGGTGATTCTTCTTTCGCCCTGATCCTGGTCGGATAAGAGTGTTTGGTCTTTTGTGGCCAAAGCACTCCAGGTCAACAAAAGGAAGGGAGCAGGGGGGTAGGGAGAATTTAGAAATAGTAGATAAGGAAATTTTTTAAACATTACATTTGAGCGTTTGGAAGTAGAATGAAAAAAGAGCAAATAGAAAATGGTTTTAACATGGAACATTGCCTGATTTCAAAGCATGAGTCAGGAACATTTGAACATTAGAATTTTTAGTTTTGATACAGAAACAACTCTCCAGAATCAATCTCTGCCTACAATCTCTGCTTTTTTGTCACTCATAAAAAAACGTTTCAGAGTGTTTTTAAATAAATTATAACTTACATTTTTACCATCCATTTTTCATCTTGTTTGTTGTTACTTCTGGCAGAGCTGGGTCATGACAGCACCATGAAAGAAAATTATGTGTCCGGGATAGTTTCAAGCAGTTGGTTTCCCAAGTGTCATAGTAACAATGTGCCTGATCGGACAAAAACACTTCTGTATTATTTATCATCTGAGAAAAATGCTGTGTAAAATGAAAAGAGTATATTTTAGAGTCTAATTTTGTTCTTGTTTAGCAGCCAGGCCGTTTAACACAGGACTTTATTGCTAGTACTTAGACTCTATTTGACCTTTTCAATACATTGTGGACATCATATTTTGCGACTGTAGCCCATAGACCGTATATATATGAGTGGACATAGCTAACGCACTTGCCACCGCATGCCAAATAGGAAGTTTGCCCGGAGGCTCTTCCGGGTCCTTTTGACCCTGGCTCGAACTTACACTGGGATCTTGTAGCTCCTCTCTGTGTAACTGCTGCTGTGAGCCTCGCCATTTTGGTCTTAAAATGTTTGTATTAACCCGCTCTACATGATCCTGAATTTTTCGCTATTTTGTCTGTCAAAAAAATCCTATTCATAACATAGAGCCTGTCTCCAGATTTGCTCCTGTAACCATGAGCATGGCGAGCCTCATTTAAGTGGCGCCGAACACTATGGGTGACCTCACAGTCGCTTAGTCCTCTTCTTTTATACAGTCTATGTAGCCTTTATTAAAATGTTGCATGTGTCATGAGAATAATTTACCAATTGTAATTAAACTTGTTGATTCAGAGAGCCAGCGGAGGGAGCTACTGGGACATTAGAAGAAGTAGAAGTTCACTTGAGCATATTATTTAGTTTTAGAATTAAAAAAAAAAATAAAATAAAAATCATCAAATAATCATTTTTAGTTTCAGTACACAAAAATGTCTAAATCTGAAATAGTTTAGGTCAACCAGACAATATAGTTTTGTTTACCTAAGAAAGTGTATTGCCATGCTTCAATGGACTTGTAAAGATGTGTTCCTTGGGCATTCTGTTTGTTTATGGGCTAGAATTTGCATCTAGTCTCCATTCACACCTTTTAATGTTGGGTTTCAGAAGACGTCACAGCATTCTATAAGCAAATATTATTCAGTCCATCCATCCATCCATTTTCTTCCGCTTATCCGGGACCAGGTCGCGGGGGCAGCAGTCTAAGCAGGGACTCCCAGACTTCCTTCACCCCAGACACATCCTCCAGCTCCTCCGGGGTAACCCCGAGGTGTTCCCAGGCCAGCCGAGAGACATAATGCCTCCAGCATGTCCTGGCTGTGGATATTATTCAGTACAGATGGAATATCGATGGGGGCTGCTAAAATCAATATTGTTCAACTGTTGTAATCTTGCATGGCCTTGGATCTAGTCAATATTAGAAATGATCAAGTTCCATATTTGGGAATTTACCTTTCCAATATTTCATGGCAATGTACAGTGTAATAAATCAGAAAAACTGGCTCTTGCATCTGGCAGTATAACATCGTCACATTTTAGAATCTGAAAACCATCACTTCATTTGTGTTTGCTTTTATTGTTCAACCAAAAAAACTAAAATACAATTCTACAAAAAAATTTAGGTTGACAAAAGTGGTTATCAGGGAAAATTATACTTTATAGTCACTAACAGTCCCACCCCACCTGAGACCAGTTTTTACCCAAATGAAGTTCCTCATCCAGGCGCGAGCTGAAGATGGATGTCTCACAGCGTTAACCTATTCCATGATCTAACCAAACGGTGTACGCCAAAGTGCTTAGACTATTAAACACACATTTGGACAACGGCATCACAACGCCCCTCCTAATAAAGAATTAATGAAGTGTCCCTGCAGCCTGATGCATATTAAACCATGTTAACAATGTGTCAGCCACGCTCCTGACAGCCACTTGGTCGAGGTGATAGATTTCAAAGCTGAAGCGGGCATCAATCACTGTCCACACGTGATTGGATGTTTGTGTGTGCGACGAGAGGCCCTCCATCTTGGTGAAGGCGAAGGTTGGTGTTGATTGCAGACTGCTCATTCATTGTAGCAACCTGACAACATTTTATACACCCAATACTGGAGCTTGGAAATTCTTATTTACACTTGGCCAGTCTAGCTTTCTCATGCAATATCAGATGGCAAATAGGTTGGTTGGTTGGCTGGTTGGCGCTATCGAGAAACTGTTTAGTGATCCACCGTGTTTTGGCCATTTATTCTGAGATGGATTGCAGATGGAGGTTTGCTGCTTGTTTGTGTTGCTGGGCATGCCTGTTTTCTGGTGCCACCGACACGGCTCGTGACTGACAAGTGGTTAAGGTGTCTCTTATATCAAAAGGTGAACGCATACAGATGGAAAGCTTTTTACTCTTTGTACTTCCAGGCTCAATGGAAATCATGTGAAGGAGATGCACTTTAAAGCTGGGAGGAAAATATGTTTTCCATTTAAATATTTAAAGCAGTGTTTCCCAAACAGTTTTTCTGGTGACCCATATTTTAAAAACCACAAACCTTCTTGAGCCAAATTAGTAGATATTATTCGTAAATCACAAAATAAAGGTGGATTTGACCATTATTTAACATTAATGAGGATATTTTATTATTGACAGAGTGATCGTGTCTCTCTGAACAATTAGGCTTACTCAAGATTTAAACAATGAAAAACAGTCATTTGAACCAGCAACAAAAGGATAAGTCGCCTATTTGGACATTAAATGTAGATCATTTATTTTTCTTTTCAGCATTCAATTGAACCAGCAATATTGGAACAAAATAGTCAATAAAATAATTACAATAAGATTAAAAATTATACAAAACATGCCTTAACATTTCAACATGTCAGAACTTAATATTGCAGACCTACATGCAGATCGCGACAAGGCGACCCAGTCTTTAGGAAACAATGATTTAAAGGTTCTATATTACACAGAAGTGACTCTTGTGAGTTTTAAAAGTTTAATGTCATAATGTTGATACCTCATCAAAAACATACCTGGAGTTGTTGTGTTTTATTCACACGTTTGAGTAACCCTATTTTAAAAGTCTGTCTACATCTCCAAAGCTCAAAATGCTCAGTTCCATCTTGTGATGTCATGACGCTTTAGTTTTCATTTCATTCAGCAGCTCCCTTTTACCTTTTTCTTCAGTAGAGTTTGATAATTCCAGGGCTGAAATCATCAAATTATTCTATTGAAGGTGTATGGAGTTTATCAACACAGTGGAGCACTTCCTCTATTATCACATGACATCACAAGGTGGAACAGAGTGTTTTCTGTTGGAGTGAAGAACTCAGCCTAAATATGCAAAACCAACTCCAGGTATATTTTTGATGAGGAAAAAACATTCAACAGTTCAGAAAACAGCCTAATATGTGCCCTTTAAGGCTGATTCAAACCAAATAATATTAATTGCTAAATAAAGTTGATCTATTTAAAGATACACTATGTAACATTTCTGGTGGAGGGTCTGGCACTTGTGTCATTGGAGATGCAAGATGCTACACACTATGTCACTAAATGTATTTATTTCCACGAAGGCATATATTTTGACTGTGTTTTCAGATTGCACACATTAAACAAAAGGAAAAATATAAAACATAGTTGGATGGGATTTTTCTTTTACCCTGTTCTATGTCCTTCTGGGAAGTTTCTCTTTTTCAGAATACTCTTAAAATCTTCAAAGTGTACAAACTCAGCGTGAAATTGTCTTTGTATTGTTTCCCTGATGAATATTTTTTGTGGTGTATAGAGGCACCGGCAGTAGCAGCAGCTTTGGTAGTAAAACAGCAGCACAGGCAGGTGAAGTTTCAAACAAAGTAACATATGAATTATTTGAAGAGGCGGTATTTGAAATTAAGATTCAAAAGCAGACTCAGACTCTTATTATTATCACATAAACAAATCAAAAATATTAAATAATACAGTTTTTATTTGGTCACCCGTAAATGATCAGTGTTATATTTCAAATTACGCATACAAAATCCACTAAGGTTGCCGCTTATATAGTATATGAACGCCATAAAACATAATTATACCTACTATATTTTCACAACATATTTCTATAGGTTCTAATCTCCCTTCTGTGTGATCAGCCCGTTTTATCCAGTCAGATGTGCAGGTTTGCTCTACTGTTGCGAGGTCTTAGCTGTAATGCCTCCTCCAGATGGTCCTCTCCAGCGCCGCCGACCCTGGGCTCTCCGGTAGTTTGGTGAAGCATTTCCTTTGTCTCTTTTCCTTCCGCCCTTCACAGTATTAGTCAGAGCGTTGTGAACAATATTACGGTCAAATTAGCGCCCTGCTGTGGTGGAAAGCACATGAATGATGGAGGAATATGTAATGACTTTTCAGAGGGAGGGCACAGTAACCTGGAAATGACGTGTTTCTAAGCTGTTTACTAAGAATTTGGTTATAGTGACATTTGGATACGAGCATCATGACGAGTGCTGCGTAAATTCTTGTTGATTGATTAGTGAATGGCAGTAATGAGGCTCTTAGAGATGATGTCATAGCTTCACTTCCTTCTGTTTCCACGTTCAATTGGATTTCAGCGTCATTCTCTAATAACAATTTGGCAGATTTTAGCTTGCGTCTGGATTTCGAACAAGGCAATTTTATAAAGTTTAATTGCACAACATTATTAATTGTACTCTGGCTTTCCACTAGAGATAACTTTCAGACTTAAATTTGAAATTATTTAGCGATTATAAATCAAGGCCCAAAGTAAAAATGGAAGGAAATGAAATGGAAAAAAAATATACCCACTGATTAAACTGGGTTTTTTTTTTTAGCTTTTAACCATGTTATAGTGCTTCCCCTTTTCATTTACCCTCTCATAGTAATATTTAGCGTGACTCATGCATGTTTGAGTAATCTTTATACTCCTGCAGTCAAGACGTCATTGCCCTGATCAGCCTCGTTTTCACAGCCACCAGCATACACCCACTGCTCTGTACTAATGTCATTCTCCATTTTTCTTTTTCTTAATTGGTGATACAGGATTCAGGGAGTGTCATGTAGCTATTTTGCACTCAAAAAAAAATCTTGAAGTGTGATGTGCAGCTTTCCATCGGAGGTGTTGACAACTGTGTGGCTCTTTGTTGTTAAATTCAATTCAATCTTTATTAAAGGGACAGTCCGGAATTTTGGACATAGGACATTATTTCCTAGTTAACCAGAGTGTTGGAGACGTGTGCAGACACTTTTTAAAATATTCCATCCAGTCCTTGTATTTGCAGAGGTCGCTGGTGCTAGGCTAGTGCATGTCAATGGCCATAGTTCTCCTGCCACTAAAAACAGTCTTACGCACTCCACAAAACACCTGAAGCAAAACTATTATTACACCAGACTGTCGATGTAAATGTATTTGTTGAGAATACATCATAGCTGGTTCATTGTATAAATAAGAAGATTTTAAAAATGTATATACAGTGCATGTTATAATGTATACAGACAAGGCCGCCAGTGTCTCCACAGCTTAGAGGTGAATCTGACAGAGCTCCTCACAGGACACACTAGAGCTTGAATGATTTGACTGCTCAGATTCATGGCCCTACACATAAATGAATAAATACAACATCAAAATACACAGGGTCTCACACTACAGTATATAAACATTTCAGTGCCGCTACAGAACCTTGGCACTTTCAGGAATATCCTCAAAGAGTCATTGTAGGCCACTGTCAAACTCTGCAAACTCTTTTTCTTGTGGTTGTGGTGACATTAATGGTGACATCAGCTCCCACTGGGCAGTGCAGTTTTTTAACACAGAAGTCGTGGATTTGTTATTATCATTTTAGATCAATATTATAATTTAAAATGTCCCAATTATAACAGCATGATGTCATACATACTACATATACAATTTATACTAGACTCAAGTTTCTTCTTTAAGGTGTTAATTTATCATCATCTTAAAGAAAAAACTATGTATTGATAAAATCACATATGGACAAAGTTATAATAGCAATAGTACAAGTATCAGCTTGACCAATTACCTAAATGGTACCTAAGAATGCAATCAGATAATTTAAAAGGTTTGCATACCTGTACTATGAAGAACAACTGTATTATATTAAGTAAAATTGATTGATGTCCACAGAATACCCGTTGACCTGCATTCACAAACTCTGCATTCACAAACCACGCAACACATGCATTAAATCTCACAGGCGTTTTAGTCTTCAGCATTTTCTGAAAGGCCGTCCTCGACCGCAATCAAGTAATCTAGTTATTAACATTGACCCCTCTGTCAAAGAAAGGGCATTGCAATCGGGCAGGCTTCATGCAGAGATGTAATTCCAGCGGATTGTCGATACAGATGGAGATAGAAAAAGTGAGTCTATGGGACGTAACGCTGCTCACGCTGGGCTCTGCAGGCAGCCGCACACGAGGGGAGGTTAGGAGGGCTTGTTTTTCTCAGACTACAGCGGAGAAGAGCAAAAACTACACACATCCGTCACTCAAACGCTACATCTATATCGGCGTCAGTATTGGCAAAATGTCTTGAGATAAATCGGCTGTGACATGAGCGTACGGTCTTCATCAAACTTTGACGTTTATATACAAAGTAGATGCATTTATTTATTGTCATCTTAGTAATGTTTGTTTTGCATGACTTGGACTGTTGTTGCTAGGGTTACGTAATGGCTATAGCTCTGGTTTACTTTTCTCTGTAGAGTTGCATGTTATCTCTAGGTTATCTTAAAGGCTAAAGTTCAGGATCTGAAGATGGATCCCCCGCACTGTGGCACTGACGGGTAGGTCAAATGCAGAAAATAGTTTTTTACAATAGGGACAGAAAAGTACATTACTTATTTAAAGGGCCCATATCAGACTATATTCTGATTTGTTATAATGCTGTTTTCTCATCAAAATCATACCTGGACTTGTGTTTTTTGTTTAATTTACATATGTCTAAAAACCTACAGATTTAGGCTGAGTTCTTCCTCTCTCAAACAGAAAACACTGTTCAACGTTGTGATGTCGTGTAATACAAGAAGTGCTTTTAAGTGTTTTTAAATTCCATACAGCTTCACAAGAATCATTTGGATAATTTCTGGAATTGCCAATCTCTACTGAACAAAAGGTAAAAGGTAGCTGTTAACTTGCTGTCAACAGCTTCATGACATCACATGGTGGACCAGAGCATTTTGAGCTTTGGAGATGTAGACAGAGTAATAATAAAGGGTTACTCAAACATGTGTGAATGAAACAAAACACAACTCCAGGTATGTTTTGGATGACATTCTAACATTGCTTTCTGAATCTGAATCATTCTTAATAAACTATTTATTCATTATACATTACGTTTTTCTTGCGTGCTTTAATAAACTTTAATTTACTAATAGTTATAATAAAGTATTGCCAACTTATATATATATATATATAAATATCTATATATCTATCTATCTATATAAATATATAATATATAATATATATATATATATATAATATATAATATATATATATATATATATATCAGCTATTAAATTAGACTCAAAACCACTTTATCTCCTATATTCAACTCATGAGTATTCCCAAAACCATCCTTTCCTCAAACCACTTGTTTATGTTTTCAAATCAAACTATCCAAAACCAGGGCAGCCATAGGAGGCCTGTTTTCAGTCTTCTTAGGTGGTATTTGCTTGCTCTTCATCTAAGTTGTTCAACTGGTTTGAGCTCTTAACCATCCACTCAAACAGATTTTCATTTGGGAATTACAGACTTGAAAAAAAAAAACACGCTTGCTTAATTTGCACCAACTAAGCAAACAGAATGTGGTTGACTCATGCAGAGATTTCTCTTTTTGGTGAAAACTTCAAGCCAGACACAGCCCATATGGTTATTAGAACATTTAATCAGTCTTTTAATATGAACAGCAAATTATTGGGTTAATGTATTAAGATGAATCAACAATTTAAATATCCTACAATGTTTTTTTTCTTCTTTTCTTTTCCATATGTTTTAGAATGGAAATGAAATGGTTTAATAGCTTTAAAAAGTGCTTTTTTTAATGTATGTGCATATGTTAAAGCCACAGTACCAAAGAACAGACTAAAGTTAAAGCCTTTTTTTTTTTTTTTCATCTCCTCAAACTTGACTCTCATTTGGTCCAGATGAAGGTCCTCTTCCTGCTTGTTTCCAAATGTGTAATCGTGGCATAAAACGATCTCCATGGAGAATGTTATGAAGAATGGCATGCCAGGCCCAAAACATTGCATACTGTACACTACCGGTCAAAAGTTTTAGAACATCCTAATTTTTACAGTTATTTATTGTAGTTCAAGTCGTGCAAGCCCAGACCTTGAAATGGTACAAAGGTAAATACTGAACAGACAGAGGTTAAAAAAAAAGATAAAAGATAACAATACCTCAGGAAAAAAGAACAAGATGGTAAAGTGTGAAAACATGGAGTGTCCAGCACAGTCTTCAAACTTTAACCCCTCGAGCTGGTTTTGGGATGAACTGGACAGAAGAGTGAAAGACGAGCAATCTACAAGTACCACACATATATGGGAACTTCTGCAACAGACTTGGGAAGAACTTTCTGAAGAATATTTGATTTCTATTGTAGAAAGAATGGCACGAGTTCAGCTGGTATATCTGCCAAAGTTGGACACTTTCATGAATCAAAAGTTTAGAATACGTTTTGGTCAACAGTAAACAGTAAAAAACTGGAAAAGGTGTGGTGTTCTAAAACCTTTGACCGGTAGTGTATATTACAGGTCCCATATTATGCTGTTTTCTGATGTTGTTTCGTCATCACAAACAAACCTGGAGTTGTGTTTTGTTTTATTCACACATGTTTAACACATTTAAACCCCCCATATTTAGACTGAGTTCTTCTATTGAACTGAAAACACTCTGATCCACCTTGTGATGTCATGATGATACAGAAAGTGTTTTTAAACTCCATTCACCAGACTTGAATGACACATTGCAGGTCCTTTTGAGGAGGCCATGATGGACGAGTGCGACAGAGATGTTTGTTACTGCACGACTGAACACTTTGCCATCTGCACTAAGAATTTTAATGTACAGTTTTATTTGCAGGCTGAACAAATTGGACAATGAAATAATAATGTCACTCACAAATATGAGATTCAGTGCAATAAGATATCAGCCCAATATGTGGAGACACTGGTATGACTGTCTTTTAAAAACATAACTGTTTATTGTTTTGTAATGTTACTGTGAGAAAGTGGGCCTTTGTCCCATTTTAAATTCACATTAGTTTATCTAAAAACATTTTGATTTTGAAACGGGGACTTAGGCCTAGGAAAAGAAATCCTTACTTTGCGTTGAAAGTTACTTGGAAAGTCATGAGGGGGAGGTACTTCCTGCTGGGCAGGGTATAACAGCAAGCAGGCGTCATCAATTAGGAAAGACTACTCTACAGATTGTTTGGTGCTTTTGATTTGAGTGACTTATTTTCTGTTTCTTTGTACTTTCTTTTGTGTTCACTCCAGAACTCTGTTATAAAATACATTTTTTCTGGTCAAAGACACTTTTTTGTTGTCGTCTGCCCCCTGCTTTGACCACGTCAGGCCAGCTCCCCCACAGTTTTGTCTGTTTTAAAAATGGACCATGAGTGTGGAATAAAGATGAACTGAACTGAACTAGAATAATTTGGATAACTTCAGCCCTGGAATCACAAATTTGTACTAAATTAAAGGTAAAAGGTAGCTATTAACTTGAAGACTACCACTTCATGACATCACAAGGTGGAACAGAGCATTTTGAACTTTGGAGATCTTGATCTATGTAACAGAGGCTTTATCAAACGTGTGTGACAACTCCACAAACGACAACTCCAGGTATGTTTTTGCTGAGGTAACATTGTACATGCTTAAAGCTCACAAGAGTCAATTTCACGAAACCTTTAAAAACATAATGTACAATTCTATACACATACATATTTATTGTCCATTATTACACTTGGACATTTGTTTCACACACACAGACATCTAATTCATTTCCCACATTCCACTCTCTTACCCATGTCCCCGCTGAGTCGAGTCACCTTTGTGCATATATTCAAGGTTTGTAAAATATGCAGTCCTCAATTATACTTTGAATGGCTCATTGGCTGAGCACCTGCTGAGAATAAGAATGAGAGGTGATGCCTGGGTAATCATGTCAAGGCAAAAGTACAAGTGGATTTCAGTCCGTCTGAACACCTGCAGGGAGCTCTCAGAGGAATTGACTTTTGGTTGTTCAGGTCATCCGAGAATTAGTGTAGCGCTCATTTAATTTCAATTTGTTTGGCAAATTAAATACTGATGATTTTATCCAATTAATTGTCTTCGGAGAGGCAAAGGATGAAGTCATGTATTGAACTGGAGACGGCAAACTTTTCTCCCAAACTCTCATGTGAATGGCGGGAGACAGTGAAGCTAATGGCCCGTAGCTTAGGGAGGCGTTTTGTCACAATGTAATCACTTTAGCTAGGTTTTAATTTAAACATATTGGGAACAACGTGATGTAATGGAAGATGAAGTCCTTCTGTGGAGTCACCCAAGCAATAAAGGCTTGTTTAATTCTGATTTAATTGTTATTGTAGCTGTGCATTCTTGAGTAGAGCTGTTGTTAATTTTTTGACTGCTCAATTTTTCATTCATTTATCCTTTTCCATTTTCATGCTTCTGTCTTGGGCACGTTCAAAGCTATCTCCTCCACCTGCCATAGCATTTTATTTATTTCATTTTTTTTTTTTTTTCCCAATATGATTCACTGTTTTAACTGTTTTAATATGAGTTCTGCATAGTGATCCCTCGTTTATCACGGGAGTTACGTTCTAAAAATAACCCACAATAGGCAAAATCTGCGAAGTAGTCACTTTTATTTTTTACAGTTATTATATTTGTTTTAAGGCTGTAAAACCCCTCAGCACACACTTTATACACTTTTATCAGACAGGACAGTTACAACCCTTTTTGCATCCTTCTTCAAACTTACATCTGCTGTCGTCCTTATGTTATTTTACTCCTTCTTTATGTAACAAACAAATTTATTCCGTAATGGCGCCCTACAGCTGCATAACTTCTACCTTCCTTCAGCGTGTCCAGAATTCCAACTTTTTGTGTCATGTTAGCATCTTCCTCTGCCTTTTGGGTGCATCCGCAGGAGCCTTTGTCGGTGCAGAATGTTTCGTCGACATTGTGGGTTTTGTCGGGGAGAAAACAAACAGTACTTCAGAATCACTCTGCTAGTGATCAAACATTTATGTAAGTTTGACATACTTTACAGGAGACATGGCACAGAGGAGATTGAGTGACATTAGTCTACAGCCTTTTAGCCAATCAGGACGCAGGGGGAGGAACACAGTGCATGGTCATACGCTGTGAAAAAAAAAAAAAAAAAGCATGCAAAAGTGCACAAAAAAATCTGCAAAACAGCGAGGCCGTAAAAGGTGAACCGCGTTATAATGAGGGACAACTGTTAAGCATCTTTGAGTGTCCTGAAAAGCTCTATGTAAATAAAATGTATTATTGTTATTTTTTTTTTTATTATTATTATTTGTATAAGTTCACTAACATGTTGTCTAAAAATCCATATTATTTAGTTTGGAGCAACATAAAATAGTGAAATGAAGAAAAGGAAACACATTTATGTAAAGGTCAGTTGTGTAACTTTTCTGATGGAGGTAATACCATCTTGCTTATCTCCTTGGGAATGTTATTGGTTTGTCTGGAATGTACCACAATATAGCTTTAAAGTTATATATCTCTATGAAGCAGATCAGCTGATGCCTTAAGATATTGGTCAGATCTGTGGAGGGGCGACTGTGCTAACAATACAAAGTTGGACAACTGATATTTTAGCATTAGAAATAGAAATTTTTAAGACAACTTTTTTCCTTCTTATAGTTTTATTCTTTTAAATTTTATGCTTGTTTTTTCAACCTTCAGGTAAAAGGCTGGATTCAGTTTAAGAGGTTCGCCTTGAAATACTCCTTTTCTATTGCATTTGGAGTACCCTTTCATAATGTATGCACACCAACATGTAAGGAGCTCTGTGTACATGTTATGAAATACACACCGTACATCCTGAATTGTTTACCCTTTCTTCTCTCCCATTTGAATATGCATGCAGGAGAAGTACTAGTACTCCCAAGGATATACAGTATACTGCAGAGAGGTAGGATCAAAACAGTCCTGGCTTAAAGCAGTTCCATCTCAAAGAGGAGATAACCTTGTTTTTTCCCTTGATCTGATTCAAAGTGTTTCAAAGCAAAGATTTGAAAAACTTTTCTGTACAGTAAATTCTATTATTTTGTCCTTCAGTTTAGAATTTGGGGTTATTTTCAAAATGAGACCTGCAATTTATCAAAGGAGCTGTTTTGTTTATTTGGTTGATAACGTTACTGGGTTTGCCAGCTTTTATCTTGAATATTAAATTCAACTACCATCTTACATTTTGTAAGTGCACATTTGTAACCAGAAGTAGAAATAGTGTTTCAGCTACTTCTAGAGCATATCATCTTATGTTTAAAGGGCCACTATCTGACTTTATTGGTTGGGAATGTCACCAGGGAAATGTTATTGTGTTGCCTCGATTTTTCCACAGTACAGCCCTCAAAATCTGCTTTGCGTTTATTCAATACAAGTGTTTTTATTGCTCAAAAATTTTGAAAATCATAAATTCTTATTGTGAGCGGGGCCGCCTTTCCAACATTCTGACTTGTAACACGTCCTGATGGTACTATTTGCTTGTCTCCAAGGAGATAGATATATTCACGGCCATACTGTGGTATTTTCCAGGCAAAGCAAAAACATCTTAAAGGAGACCAGCATGTAGTGTACTTTCCTACAATAGGCTACATCAAATGCAGGAGTGGCCTTTGTTTGTTAGGGAGAAATATAATTATATCTGCTTATGTATTTATCCTGTGTCCCTGTAATCATGATGCAATAGATACATTTTCATCACAGCTTTTCAAATCCTTTCTTGCCTCCTATTTGCTTTGGACTCTAATAGCATAGTTATATAATATGAGGAGTCAAACGGAAAATCCACCTGGGAAGAATTATCATATTTTGAACGTGAACATGAATCCACATCTCCTCTTTGCGACTGCGGTGTCCATTTGTGTGTCCTTTTCTGGTGTGTACTTGGATTTCAGGTTTCGGTTGGCAGCAATATTTCAGTTGTACTGTATATAATTATGATACCTTTGTAAAATATTTTGTGACCTTTTGATAGTCCTTGTACTAATGTGCATACATCTGTAGTCTGGATTGACAAAAATCAGGTTGTTTTATGTATGGAGACTACGAAAATCATTTGTATGATAAAAATGCATTAAAGAGCCCATATAAGGTTCTTTTGTGATTTATGGTTAATGTTGTTTCCTCATCAAACATACCCAGAGTTGTGTTTTGTTTCATTCACACATGTTTAACACATAAACCATGGATATTTAGTCTTCTCAAACTATTTATTTTCTATATTATATCAAAATATTGTCTTATTCCCATTTGACAATCAGGCTACCGCACTAAAAGTGTCTGAGAAAGTCAAGAAATATTAAGTTTATATAAGATATAGACTATAAAACAGGAAATCCGAAGAGAAATTTCAAACAAAAATGGTTTTAAAAATTGTGGAAATAAAATAGTGGGTTCTCCGTGCAGTTTTGTGTCATACTGACCTGCATGGTACTGTGGCTGACACCTCCTCTAAGTGCAAATGTGTGTAACCGTGAGACCCTGTCAAACTAAAACACTCAAACTCCCAAGTGCCTGTGATCGAATGCTTTTTGAAGGGTTATTTTCTTTTTTTTTTTTTTTTTTGGTAAATTATTGCAAGCCCTGGATATTTTGTCACATCCAATACATCAATATACTTCAATGCGTTTCCTTTCAGTTACATGAATATTATAAGAAAACTGTGCATCTACCTCAAAGTGTAGAGAGAATTTACTCTTTCCCATAATGTTTCATAATTCTAAGAAAGTCAGAATTATGAATCATTCTACTATTTTTGTTTTACTCTGTGTTGGAAAATTTTATGTATTGAGGAAGGTTAGAAATAATGAAAATAGCATAAGAGTTGATAAAGTGTAAATAAAGGTAAGAAAAAAATCTAACAGATATTTATGTTATTAGGTTCTTTTTTCAGACCAAGAGTTTGTTTTCATACTTGACAGTTTCAGCTGCTCACTAGCGTTCTTCCTCAGGGTGGTCACGTGATGTTGCTGTGACGTGTCCAGTCAGGTGATTTAAACAGGTTTTGGCACTGTTTTCCTACCGGATGTGGCAGGACAACAGCGCCATCTGTAGTCCAACTTCCACAGGACAGTATCCCAGGTGTGTGAGAGTAAAAAAGTCCCCTCGTCTCAGTTTATAGTCTCCTGGGCACGTTTCCGTATTTCGATTGCCTCTTTAATCCAGCGACGGTGTTTATTTTCCTCTGTCCAAATGATGTTTGCTCCGTCTCAGTCCATAATGTGATTCTCTCTTTTACAGTGGTCAGAGATAGCCGATTTGAGTTGTTCCTGTTCTGCTTTGTGTTTTATTACTCCTGTGCGTGCCTTCGCTGTTTCCTTCAAAGGATGGAGCTGTCATCTTGCCTCCACCGGTAGGAAGACAGCACCAAAACCTGTTTAAATCAGCTGAGCAACACGTCACAGCAACATCACGTGACCACTCTGAGGAAGACCGCTAGTGAGCAGTCAAAATTGTCCAGTATGAAAACAAACTTTTGGTCTGAAAAAAGAACCTAATAACCTAACACAAGATTTGAGACTTGACCACTCAACACATTGTGTGTGAATGTCCATTGTAGGGAGTATTATACTTCGATGATGTATGATAAAGGACAGATTTAGCTATCAACAATGACCAAGCTGGAAGTGTCCTTGGTAGAGTCGTGTAATTTTCTGTTAGTAGGTTAAGTGCTAGTCACTCTGACCATGCTCCAATTAACTAACCTTTCAGGGTGACATGTTGTGCGTAGGACAAAAGGACTATAACTCTCTCTATTCAGAACTGAGAAAGACTTAGATGGGAGTTGAAAATGTCTTGAGCTTAAAATCTACATTTTACAAAAAATTACAAAATACATTTGATGAAAATGATGAAACCGTTCACTCCATGAATGACAGATTACAATAACATGAATCAGAAAAGAGTCATTATGGTAGTTTTACATATTATTTTATTTAACACTGCTTTCCTTACTTTCCTATTTAACTCTCTGGTCTTCTAAAGATAATAATTATCTTGACAGTCTGAGCCGAGCAATACTGTACATTCATTTCAAAGGCAAATCTCTACTAACTCTACCATTTTCTGAACACCATTTGATGCTACATATTTGTTCTTTGGTCAAATCTGCCCGGAAGTCTTCAAAGCCATGGTAATCAAGTCCTTTGTGAAGATGCCAGGAGACCAATTACACTTGTGAGCTGCTCTTCAGTTTTCTCATTTGCCCAGACCCCGCTGCTCAAACATGGTTACAGCCCAGTTTTCTCTCTCCTCACCAACGCAATGGTCGACCTTGACAAGTGGCAAAAGGCAGGGAGGAACTTGTAAGATAAAAACAGCATGAGAGAGTAGTTTCTAAGGGCTTCTGTCAATTTTATCTATTTTGTATAATACGTCAGAAATCTTTGGGCAAGATAGAGATCATTCCATAACTCAAGGTTTGCAAGAAAAAATTCCAAAAATGTTGGTCTGTTCTGTGAAGCTCAGTCTCATTGTTTTGTGTCAGGGCCAGTCGCTGTGGCTGGTTTACATAGATTGTAACCAGTGAATATATTAGTTGCCTGGAGCTATTGACAATCCTAACAAAGCAGGATGCCATTAGCTGAGTTTTTGATAGATAATGTTGTGATGATTTAGACGATAGCAACAACACAATTCCCTCAGTCATCCAGATATGATCCATAAAAGAAATATTCAGCTCAGTCAACTGGACAAAAGTATTTTTATTTTGCTATGGAAGGTTTATTTAACTTTTCTGGTGAAGGTTACGCCTATAATTGTTTGTCTGCATGGTGATGTTATTGCTTTCACTTCGTAGAAACCGTTTGACCTCGCAGCGTTAGAAGTTGTTCACTCGACGGTAGGCGGGTACTTTTTCATTTAACCAATCGCTGCTATTTGGTTGTGACTTATGTAATGTGCCACTAACGGGGCTAACTGATATATTAAGCCTTTCCCAAATCCCATAGGAAGAAGTGCAATAACATCTTTCCCCTTGATAAAATTCACCAAACATTCTCTTCGTTCCGGCTTCAAATCCTCGATCTCAGGAATCGTTGGCAACACAGAATGTATGGCTCTTCACTGATTGGCTGGTACTTCCAGATTTTTTGCAAACTGTCAGGTGTATTCCGATTCCTGACTTAGTCGCTGGAGAGAAATGAAATTGAGCGGAGGCACTAGGTGGCGCCAATCTATCTAGAAATGTGCAGCATTATTCTGTTAACCTGTTGTACCAATCATTGTGTCCTGACACTTCATCCACATCGCCCAGTATGAAAGTGGTTGGTGTGTGTGTGTGTGTGGTGATGGTGGTCGGGACTGGCACCCTGGCCTCCATCAGTCTGCCACAGGGCAGCTGTGGCTACAATAGTAGCTTACCACCACCAAGTGTGAAGTGAATGAACACTGCACTGTAAAGCGCCTTGGGTGTGTTGGAAGGCGTTATATAAATCCAATGATTTGTTTAAAATGAATTTATTTATGTAGTTCCATTGCTTTATTGCTATTACCTGGTGTCATCACCTGCTTGTCTTCTTTGTTGAGATGGATAAGTTTAATGTCATGCTGTGGATGTTTTAAGTATTCATATTTGGAACTGCAGGCAAGTCGGTTTAGTTGCACATTTAGTTGTACAGGAAAAGTCAGCAGATGTGGGGTGGATGGTTAGCAGTGGAAGACTGGCACCACGATTAAGTCATGGCAAGTGAATAATCAATTCTCGCTCTTTTTATGTGGTCCAAGTGCAAAAAGCTCACTCCAAACAGCTGATAACTTTGTCAACAACCCAAGGTCACTTTGATCTTATCCGCCAACCGAGCTGTGGAGGCCGCCCGCCAGTGGTCCTTCAGGGGTGGGGCTCCCACTCAACAGATGTGGATGAGAGATGAGCCCTCAGTCCATCCAGGCAGCTGTTTCTCATCCCTCCTCTGGACCTGAGAACCAAAGGAATCTGTCACTAACGGAAAAAAAATCCCAATTGGCATTCCATAACCCCTGCTTTCACCCCGTGCCCTAATCATCGGCCGTTCATCCATCTGCCATTAGATTGATGCTCCCCTGGATGTCGTGCAGTGCCCCCGCGCGTACCCACCACTCGCGGTCCTGTCCGTCCCTCGGCTGGCAGTGCGTCCTGTTCACGCCGGGACAAACTTGATTTGACCAAAGGGAGGCTCTCGTGATTGATGATTCAACCACATATCTTCAGCCACAGCAATCTGGAGTGGGCTGACTGCTGAGCGCGAGCTGCTACAGAGAGTGTGGCCAAAGAACATGTGCACTGCAAAAGGTGATGGCGTTTATCGAGTTCTGTTCTCTTCTTCAGGGTGTATTTAAGTCGTGTAGCTAGGGGTGGGCGAGACCGACAGAAATAAATACTATCTCTATATTATCTAGGTTATCCCAATGACAATATCATGTAAATCCCTCTGATATAAACTCATACTTGTGCATAGATGTTGTAGTTGAGGCCCATGAATGCATTAAGTGTTGCACAAATATGAATGAACTATAAAATTAACCACAAAAGTACATAAAATCACTTTATACACTTGTTTGAAAGACTACACTGCAACTTTGTTTTATTTTCAATCAGCTCTTTTGATGGATCTAAGGCTATATATTAAAAAATATAAATTTGCAAAACACCATAACAAAAAGTGCAATAGTATACATATTTCATTTAGCTAACATTCTCACAAAAGTAGTTATATTGTTACTCTAATGTGATAAAAGCGTTTACGGGCAGTGGTTCAGCAGCTAATGAATTCTTTCTTTTACTTTTTTTTTATCATGAAATGCATCTTTGTAGACATTTACCTGCGTAAAAAAGATGGAGGATTGTGCCAATAATGTTTGATTTATAATCCTGATCTAAATTGGAATTGCCGTGTATATTATGTCTTTATATTAACTGAGAATTTGTTTCAATGCAAAAGTGGAAGTCATATCAAGCATCACACTGCTGTGCTGTACTATTATTGAGAGTATTCTGTGGACTTGCAGAAATGACTACTGTATATTTGGACTAGAAAAAAACATATATAAGTTGCACTGGAATATAAGTCTCACTTTTGGGGGGAAAATTATTTTATCAAATCAGAGACTAGGAACCAACATTTCATCTTGAAAGGCAAGTTATAGTAACAACAATAGAACAGAGAACAACAGGCTGTTAACATAACATAATAACAATTATTGAGATAATTATAGCATAAACAACAGAACAGAACAAGTTTGCTAAACTCTCCATCTCACTCCAAATCACTAAATCCACTGAATTCTTCATCCTTGGTGTCACTTCTGAGCAACTCTGCGACCTCCGGAGGTAAACAGTGCACCACTTCCTCTTCTGCGTAGCTGTCACCAGACTCAGCATCAGCTCAAGTTCAGGCTTTGTCGATCCATCCAATGACTTCCAGGAAAGTTGCATGGTGCACCCTCCCAGTTACCATGAAGCTGTGGTCTCCTTCCCTGTTTCCACCAGTCTGTTACAAGTTCCTCGCTCACTCCACTTTCTTTCTGCTGCTTGATTACCGTTTTGGGCTGCATATTTCGCCACTTGCAGCAGGACACATGCAGGAGACATGCGCAGTAGGGCGTTAAATGACAGTGGTACAGGAGTAATAGGAGTAGCAGATAGTGGCACACAAGCCTAGACAGTCGGTGTGAAAATTTGAATATTTTAGTCACACCAGAGTATAAATCACAGGACCACCCAAACCATGAAAAACTTGGCACTTACAGTCCAAAAAATATGGTACTTAAAACTTGTAACTTCATAGACAGTTGCTCTTGTACTTTTTGCCAAGCTTATGTCAAGCTATAATCTCGATTCGATGTTGCTCAAAATGCCATTGACTTTCCTCATAGTTACTGTATATATTCAGTTGTGAAAAGTACGATCCATGCACCAACCAGAATCGTTCCAAACTTTCTTCCTAAATGTCATCCCACTTTGAGCTCGGCCTTTCCAGTGTTCCTCAGACTAACAAACACAGAGACACCAGCCGCTAATGGCATTCTCTGCACAGCTCGTCGATTCCTGCTTTTTATGGTTCATGGATCTTCAGACATGAAAAGTATTAAGAAAAACACCTAGTTCCAAAATTAAGGTAAAAACATGGCATTTCGCTACACAACAGACCTTTGGGACGTCAAATTTGGATGTTAAATGGTGTTATTTAAAGCAACTGCAGAGCTAACTTTAAGAAAGAGTCTGGAGATACTACTACACAAATACTTCTATGTTTTATTTTCACGACATTACCATCACATTTTCTTGCAAGTTACAAACACTTTGCTAGTTACTTTTGTTGTCAGATGTACGACAATAAAAAACTGAACTAAAATGGCAAAGGTGCATTTTTGCCATTTTTAAAAAAATGATAAAAGTTATGGTACTTCAGGTGAAAAAAACACTGAATTCACTTCTGAGTGCTTAAGTGTGTCTTGCCTTCAGTGGCCTTTGCAATTTCCAGTAGTTGGTGACATCACAAAAGACTGCCTAGACTACAGCCAAGTGGTTTTCGCTACAAACACCTCCACATGAGCAGAGTTTGAAGTGTGGATACCTGTTAGACCAATCACACTGTTCTTTATACCTCTTCCTTTTCCCTCACTTTTCTTTAGTCCTCCAGGTATTGCCCTGTTTAGCTGTACTATTTGAAATGTGGCTGTGGGTGGAGTTTAGTTGTTTAGTCCCATTTTGACTTATGAATTTGTACTGCCCATAGCAAACCAAAACCAAATATGCTTGAAAGTTTACTTGCTCAAGGGACTAAACTAGGGTTTTTTTATGGGACCAAATGAGAAACAGAAAATATTGTGGAGGATGGGGCCAAAGTGTTTTGCATAATGCATAATGCAATTTTGCATAATATGAATTGTATTTCTTTATAAAAAGTAGTAAATAGCATTGTTTGGACAAGGTGGTAATACTGGAGTATAAGTCCCACCATCCAAAAAATACGTAACGAAGAAGAAAAAAACATTTTTAAAAATGTCGCACCGGACAAGAAGTTGCACTTTTTTGGGGGAAATTTGTTTTATAAAATCAGAAACTGGGAACTGACATTTCATCTTGAAAGGCAAATTATAGTAATAACAGAGAACAACAGGCTATTAATGTCACATATGAACTGTTATTCAAATAACTGTAGCACAAACAACAGAACAAGTTTACCAAACTTTCCATCTCACTCCAAATCACTAAATCCACTGAATTCTTCATCCTCGTTGTCATTTCTGAGCAAATCTGCGAAGTCCAGAGGTAAACAGAGCACCGCTTTCTCTTTTGTGTAGCTGTCGTCAGACTCAGCATCAGTTCCAGTTAGAATTATTTCGGCCTTTCTGAATCCCGACAGGGTGTTTTCTGTGTCACTGAAGTCCAGGCTTTGTCAATCCATCCAGTGATTTCCAGGAAAGTTGCATGTTGCACCCTCCTGGTTGTCACAAGTTTCTGCAGGAGACATGCGTAGTAGAGCCAAGTGACAGTGGTACAGGAGTAATGGGAGTAGCGGATACTAGCACACAAGCCTAGAGCGCCCTCTCGTGACTGCCAGTGTGAAAATTTTAATGTGTAAGTCGCACCGACGTATAAGTTGCAGGACCAACCAAACCATGAAAAAAGGTGTGACTTTTAGTCTGAAAAATACAGTATATGTTATGACTAAGCAATGAAAAAGTGAGGTTGCCTTACAAAAAGAGAAAAACACTTCTAAAATAAAAGCAATGCAGCTTTGGTCCATGCATGAGGTAAAATTATAAAGTAAGTTTAATTTGTAGTTCCAAATTAGCTCAAATGGGCTGGTCAGAGTCATCCAAAGTGCCGTATGTGTCCCGGGAGCTGTATAATGCCAAGGTCTGGACTAAACAAAAGCTAAAAAATGCACAGCACACCCAGATGGCCAATGTCCAAAAGCCTTTTCCATTTTCAAACAACATCTTGGCAAAAAAGCCCCCGTCAGATCATTTTTCCGTCTACTGTCTGGACTAAACCCATAACGTAACCTGGATTTGGCTGGGATTAAACCAGGACAATACCAAAACAAAGTCCAACTCACTGAATGCGCCCTAAGAATATGACAGATATGGTCACATTTTTATATATAGCGCTTTTCCACTAGCAGATACTGTGGGCGAGAGAAGTTAAGTGTCTTGCCCAAGGACACAACAAGAGCATTCATCTGTGGGAGCAGACAGAAATCACATTGCCAACCTGTGACTCTGACTGCTTTCCCAGTTATATTTATGTCCACCAATGTTCAGATAAGCGGAAAACACCAACTGAGCTGCTGTCGTCCTATAACAATAATCACGTATTGAACCTTTAAAAGTATATATTGTACTATTATCCCCAACAGCTGTGTCTATGTGAAATACAACCAACAATAAATCACGTTTTCTAATTCAAATCTACTGCTTCTCATTCAAGTACATGCTCTTAAATTCTTTGTGTGCGCTTTAGCCCTCACACACTGCCAAACAGAGCCGCCACCTTAATGACTTAAATGGCATGTAATGGTGATGACACAGAGCTGGGGGGAAATAAATCACTGATGCAATGTTCTCGGCGAACGGGGCTTCTCATGACACCAAAGTGAACAGCTCCCTCTACTGTTCACTCCTGTACACGTCACATCCCACACCGCTCCATCACCCCTCCAAAGCAATCCAGCAATGAGTCTGAAGGCAGCGTAATTTATGCCCGTGAATTATGGACATAGAAGCCAACCGAAGGCCAGTATATGTTTTATACCATGTTCGATTCATTTATTTTGGCAGGGTTTTGAACATGATAGCTGGCAGTTCTATTATCATGGACTTTGTGATTTATCTGAGTGACTCGGACCAAGCTATCAATTAGAATAGCTTGCCAAGACAGACACGCAGGAAGCACTGTCACCTAAGTTTTATTTATGGCCTAGTTGGGTCTTACGAGACTTGGGCACTGGACTGTTTCCCCACTCCTTTTGATGAGACTATAAAACACAGCAAATCTACTGGCAACAATTTGTCTCCAGTCTATTCCCTGACATTTTATAAAGAAATTAAAATAACCATAAAAAAGCAAGGCAATCCTATCCGGTTTGTTTTATAACCTCTTTGCATAGACAGAGCGAGAGTATAATTTCTCACCAATGATAAATACAGTATACAGTCTGTTCCCCTTGAAGCCATCGGCAGCTATTTCCTTTCTCTTTCATCATTCTAAATGCAGCTAAATGGTACGGGTGGGGTAGGTGAGCCGCGGATGAGGAGGGCGGGGGGTAGATTCCGACTTCAATAACCGCAACTTTGAGTCGGGAGAGGAATTTGGAATCTTTGATGCTCCCCCCGGCGTCAAATGTATTTACAAACACAAAGGTGGGGGCCAATAAAAGGTTTAATATTTAATTAGGCCTAAGGGCATCTCTCCGGAGCAGGCACACAACTGTGATCAATGGGGTGATGGAGGAGGCTTCACTGTCAGTCTGTGAGGAGAGAGAGAAAGAGAAAGAGAGACAGGGGCAACCTTTAAACTGAGCTTTCACCTTGATTGCACCGTGGGGGAGATGGTCTTATTAGACTTAGATGCGAAATATTGCAAATTAGGACCGGAATGGTTTCGGTAACTCTTGACGACTCTTCGTAAGTGTTAGCATCTGTTTCATATTTCGAATTGCAGCGTGAGTGTAAATAAATAAAAATACAAAGGTCAGAAAAATTACATGAGCCAAATTATAACATAACTTATTGTTATGCTGTAACAGTCAAACAGCACAAATCCACATCTCATGAGATTTTAGACTAAGCTTGACCAAACAAGGACTAAACATGGATTAGAATAGGACCAAACCCAAGTTTATATCAGGATTAAATAGAATTAAACCAGGACCAAACGTTGGAAAATTTAGAATTTGCTTGTTTTTCCCTTAGATTTATCTGTCCTAAGATAAATTCATATTTATATTTCAAATTTCTGTGTGAGTGTAAATAATTAAAAATACAAAGGTCAGAAAAATTACATGAGCAGAATTATAACATTATAACTTATTGTTATTTTGTAACAGTCAGACAACACAAATTCACACCACATGGAAATTTAGACTAAGCCTGACGGGACAAAGACTAAATCTGAATTAGAAAAGGACAAACTCAAATCTATACCAGTATTAAACCATATTAAACTAGGACCAAACCCTGAAAAATGTGAACGCAATTTAGAACTTGCTTTTTTTTACTTAGATCTGTCTTAAGATAAATTCAGATTTCAGATGAATCCACACTGCATGAAAATTTAGACTAAATTTGCCCGGATTAGGACTAAACCTGGATTAGAATAGGACTAAACCCAAACAGGTTTAATTGGATTAAACCAGGACCAAACTATAGAAAATGTGAAAGCAATTTAGAACTTGTTTTTTCCTTAGACACATCCATTAAGATAATTTAAGATTTATGTTTTGAATTTCTTTGTGACTATGAATAAATAAATATATAAAGGTCAGAAAAAATGCATGAACAAAATGATAAAATTTAAGTTTTACATCTCTTATTGTTATATTGTAACAGTCAAACAACACAAATCCACACCACATGAAAATTTAGACTGAGCCTGACCAGACAAAGACTAAATCTGAATTAGAAAAGGACAAACTCAAATCTATACCAGTATTAAACCAGATTAAACTAGGACCAAACCCTGAAAAATGTGAACGCAATGTAGAACTTGCTTTTTCATTAGATTTGTCTGTTTTAAGATAAATTTAGATTTATATTTTGAATTTCTGTGTGAGTGTAAATAAATAAAAATGCAAAGGTCAGAAAAATTACATAAGGCAAATTATACATTTTACATCTCATGATGTTATTGTTATATTGTAACAGTCATACAAAACTAATCCACACCACATGAGAATTTAGACTAAGATTGACAAAACAAAGACTAAACCTGGATTAGAATAGGACCAAACCTAAATTTATATCAAGTTTAAATCGGATTAAACCAGGTGCAAACCACAGAAAATGTAACGCAATGAGAACGCAATGCAGAACTTGCCTTTTTCCTTAGATTTTTCTGTCTTAAGAGAAGTTAAGATTTACATAAATTTGATTTTCCTCAAGATATTTGACTCAGGTTCAGACTCTGTATAAACAAGTGGACTATGGGAGTGTGATGTAACCCACAGCGTTTGGCTCCAGTCAAATGAAGCTCAGAGGCTAGAAGTTATGAGGTGAATTTAGAAACAAGAATTAATTTGCTGACAGAATATAAAAACACCTGGATCATGTAGAGCAGGTTAATACTGTATGATGGAGTCGATGGAGCCACAGGCTATTCTCACTCCCAATTTGAAACGAGACTAGTTATGATAATTTATATATACCGTCTATGTACAGGCTTCATTTGTTTACATGGTTAAGCAAATGAATAAATAGAATAAAAAGTCATCCCAAACCAGTGTTATACATAAAGCAGACTTGTGTTTTTGTGCTGTGAGTTTGAAAGACGATTTGTCATGTCACCAGTGAATTCGAGATTAGCTCACAAATATTGATGTCCCAATAAGAAATACAGCTGCAAGATCTAGGCCACTATAAAAAAACAAAACAAAACAAAACAAAAAAACATGTGCCTTTGTTGCTGGATATGACAACTTTGTGTAATGTAACTTTAAGGCAAACTACAAGAGCTCATTTGCGCTCGCACACTGATACTTTTGAGTATTTGATGATTAGCATGAATGATGAATGGGGAATGAAAAATGTATTGGCATTGTCTTTGTGCCAGTGCTGATAAAAGTTGCATGATTCCTGTTGGGAGACTGGGCATGTCACGGAGCTCTGTCAGATCAGAATGTTTAATGAACTATTTTAACTTTCATAGGGCACATGGCTGTTTTGACCATGATGAGAATAAATACAACAAATAAAAAATGCTGTGAAGTGTGGTTTCAAACATTGCAAGGTGTGGATTTGAAAGTTGCTATATTTATCTTAGATGCGAAAAGAAAGGTGTTTTTTAGTTCTCAATGAAGATTTTTACTTAAAATTGTGCAGTTGTAGCTATTTTGCTCAGTTGAGACTATATTATGTTAATGCTACACCTTTTATCCTTAAAAAAGCATAAAGAAAGACCGATTGTTTTAATGAACAAAGAATGATTCAGGCTTAGAAACTACTTAATTGAAACTGTAACTAGGGGTGTGCAGAAATATTGGAATATCGATATATCGTATCGTTTAATGCTATGATACAGTATCAATATCGTGGGCTGCTGTATCGGTATTTTTAGATATATTTTACTAAATTATTTTGTTACAGTGCTACAGTTTTGTTGCTTGTTCATTGAAAGGAAACTCATTTATGTGACACATTTGATATTGTCACTGTTTTGATGATTAAAATGTTTGTGTTTCATATGAACTCTGCACAAGAAGTGGTTTAACTAAGACTTTTAGTATCACAGCCATGATTTAACCTTTATTTTTTATTGAACCGTATCGAATCGAATCAAAAGTGCACTGTATCAAGGTATGTATCATATCTGCAACTTTTAATGATACCCAGCCCTAACTGTAACACATATCCATTATGTAGATACTTAGACTCATTCTTAAAGATCCTATATTACACAGATTTAAGCCATATTACAGAATGTTGTTACTGCCTCAAAAACATCCCTGGAGTTGTGTTTTGTTTTAAAATGTCCCATGTCCATAATGTGAATTTAATATCCAAAATCCGATAATGTTCATGTCTCATGTCTATGGTAGGGGGCGCTAAAGTCTACACTTGTCATATGCTTTATAGTGTATTATATTTAAGCCAAGATCATGCATTAGTGATTCAAATTTCTGCACGTTCAGACTAAGCCTGTGTGACCACATTCAGGCCAGGATCATGCACTTGTGATCTGAATTTAAGATCTCTAGACTAGGGGTCTCCTACCTGTAGCTCGGGAGCCATCAGTAACTCTCCACCCCTTTCCAAGCAGCTCCCCAAGGGATTTCTGAATTATACATATTGCTCTGAATAACTCAAATTTGATTGATTAAATGCATATTTCCTTTGCAAATGTATAATTTTGATGCCTAATTTTGTGCACTGATAACTGGATAATGGATTATGTTTTATAAACATCTAACTGTAACTCATCTTCGTCTTACCTTGGCTCTTATTTCTGGCGACCACAAAATTTAGTAACTCTGGCATTTTCGTTTTACAATTAGTAGCTCACAGGAGGAAAAACGTTGGAGACCTCTGATGCCTGTGGCCTTGAGAAGTCACCAAAGAAACAGGAAATTAATGTGTTTTTGTCGACGTGCTACAGGCAAACAGTAAGAAAGTAAGGAAAAAACTGATAATTTTTGTGAACCTATGTCTCTAGATGTGATGTGCCAAATATGAGTTCATTTGGATCAAAAACCAGGGGCTAGTAGTGTTTTACAAACACACAGTCAAAACAGTTTTGAATTTTTGATCCAATATGGCCAACTGCCTGTTCATCATAGTGGTATGTGCCAATTCAACTTTTAGCATGTCTCATTGTTCTCACGGTTCTGAATCTCTTTTGCCCTTCACTTTGGGCATTGTCGCGATGCCCGTTTCATCAAATTTTTCACCGGACCAGGCAATCATATACCTGGTTTGGGGACTTTTTGTTGATGTTTAGGCCCTCGAAATCATGATTGAAGAAATGGGCTCAGGCCAATAAATTATTTGTTCATTATGAAGCACTTTTTTCTCCGTGCTTTGCTACATTATGATGTACTTAATATAAAATGTAACACATATGTTTGCGTTGAACAAATGCATACAGTACTTGTCAGTGGGATATGAGATACATTTTATATAACATAGCATTTATCATGAAATTGGCCCTGTTTTTATTGCCAGGGGCCCCCAGCCTACAGATTGTGGTTCAAAACTAGGCCAGCTGGTACTGGGCCTCAGAGGAAAGAAGACATTGTATGCTCAGAACTAGTCCTCATGACAAAAAAGATTGGGGACTTTTCTGAAACTAGCTGTTGTCTTACGCTATGTGAATTCTCTATCCTTGCAAACAAAGCTATGTCACTCCGTTTTGAAGTATTCTTAGTTCCATCTACCCACGATCATTCCCCCTTGGTATATTTTGAGACACTTGACTTAATTTGGCAGAGATCTGATGTCTGGGTGGAGAAGACAGCTTCATACGCGCAATATTGACTAACCCTCACTGTAGTGTAAATTATCCCACCTGCTCTTTGCCTCCGAACTCTTCAATGTTGCTCTATCGAAAATACACAAAGCTTAACAACAGCTGTCAGGGCTCAGTGGCACCTGTCAGCACGTCAACACATTCCGAATCCGCCTCTCCTCTTTGCCACAAGACTTGGGGAAACTTTTTGAAAAGGAAATCTGATGCGTCACAGTTTGCTTTCCCCCATGATTGGACTGAATTTGTGTTTAAAGTATATATGGCTTATGATTGTCTAATTTTGACTTAAAGGTGCACAGTTTAATTTTTCAAGAGGAGGGTTGGTGACCTGCTGGTGTCCATGTAGATATTACCGTTTTGCCTTGATTATTCCACAGTATGGAAATCAATTTGGTAATCAGAATGGTTAATGGACAGATCTAATAGTATGCAAGCATGCACATGGTAAGAATTCATGTTTTTCTGTATTTTTGAGGTATGAAACACCCGTAATTGAACAAATGCAAAGGAGATTTGTTTAATGCTCTACTGTGGGACATTCCAGGCACAGAAATAACATCTCTATGGAGACAAGACAAGCAAGTAGCAGTCCCTCCACCTTAGAAGTTACACAGTGCACCTTAAAAGTGCATATGATTTTTATGATTCTCCCATTTGACTTACAGCGATTTTAAATATAAATTCTAGTTTACACCAAGCATTTTGTGAAGAAAAGTCAAAAAATATGTTGAAGATTACAGAAAGTAGATGATTCTAAAACATATATATGGCATCACACTATAGGGAGAATTCTATCCCAAAATTGGCACAATTTACACGTAAGAAACCTTTTTTTTTTTTCTCATATTTTAAACATTAAAGGTTAAAGGGACAGTTCTGATTTTTGGACATAGGGCCTCATTTCCTACTGAGCCAGAGTGCTGGAGACGTGTGGAGACAATTTAAAATATTCCATCCAGTCCTTGTATTTGCAGAGCTCGCTGGTGCTAGGCTAGTGCATGTCAATGGCCATAGAAAAACCACGTCTTACCCACTCCTCAAAACACCTGAAGCAAAACAATTCTAACGCCAGACTATCGATATAAATGTCTGTGTCGATAGCATAATTTTAGAAGTAAAACCAACCTTGCATTTGAAGGATTTATGTCTGAGCAGCAGCAGCTAGTTGTACTTCCTGATAGAAAGCTTGGCAGTGGCGGACTGATATATGAGAAAATAGTCCCTCAACATACGACAATTTATGCAATGCAAGGTTAGTTTTATTCCAAACATTATTTTATCAACACAGACATTTACATTGACTAGTCTGGCGTAATAATACATTTGCTTCTGGTGTTTTGTGGAGTGGGTAAGACTGTTTTTAGTGTCAGGCTAACTATGGCCATTGACATGCACTAGCCTAGCACCAGCGACCTCTTCAAATACAAGGACTGGATGGAATATTTAAAAAGTGTCTTCACATGTCTCCAACACACTGGCTAACAAGAAATAAGGTCCTATGTCTAAAATTCTGGACTGTCTCTTTAAAGGTACACTGTGTAACTTTATTTCTGTGGAGATGTCATTGCTCTGCCTGGAATGTTCCACAGTATGACATTAAACAGCTCTGCCTTACATTTATTAAATTACAGGTGGTTTTATAGCTCAAAAATATTTAGAGAAACGGGTATTTGCACTGTGAGTGGGGTTGCCTTTCCACAGATATGACTTGTAACTTTGGTCTGGAATGTTCCACAGTATGGTATTAAATTTTTCTATCTTCATGACCATGCAATAAAATGCGTCCCCACAGATCTGACCTGTAACATGGTCTGGTTTGGTCTCCATGAAGATAGTAAGGTTTAACATCACACTGTGAAATATTCCAGACAAAGCAATAACATCTGCAAGGAGAAAAGCATCTGATGGACCCTCGACCAGAAAAGTTACACAATGCACCGTTAATTTTAATCAGAAGGGATCCAGCCAAATGTGTGCTCAGCTTGGGATACGGTTGTTTTGCTGGCATCAACTAACGTCACGGAGCATTAGAGGCACACATAAATGCACAATTACAGACGCTTCAAAGAAAGATGTGTTTAAAATTTTATAACGGCGGGAGCATTATATAAGAGACATTGTTATGCAAGCAGCCTAAAAAGAACTGGAGGTTTTCATTTGGGGCCTTTCTCATCTAACAAATATGGTAATGCGTTTAGATGTTTCTATTAAAACAAGAAAGTTTGTGTTATGTGTTTGGTTTTGGAAATGTTGCAAAAGGGGTCGTTTTTTCTCGTAGGTCTGCTCTTTGTCTGAGAATCATGCCTGAATAGAACGATCGTTTTGGCTACTGAACATTTAACAGTCTGAATATCGTCATAGATGTTTGAAAAAAATGCATTCTTTGTATTTACAGTGGCACTGTTGGTAGAGTCTTTGTCCTGGCTTCAGATGGTCAGCGGTTTAAATCCTGCTCTCGACATAAATGTAGAGCGGTCAGATCCATGGACTCACAGGTTGGCAGTCCAGATCCAGCTCTCTTCGGCTCCCTCAGGTAAGTACTTGCGTTGTGTTCTTGGGCAAGACACATTAAGTACATAAGACAACTTAGACTACACATTTTACATTTACTTAATTTTTTTTTTATGAAGTTCATAATTTTACTTCCTGGTTGAACATGAGCAGCAGATATGACTTACAGTATATAGAGGTAGTTTTATAACTGTTACCCAACAGCCATAAGAGCTAAAACTTTGCACAACAACAGTCTGACTTGTAGGTCCAAGAATGTTGCTTAGCGATGCACTGACATGCCCCTTTTTTTTCAGATGGCACAACTCAGAACTTGAAAGAGCTCGGAGGAGACTGAGCTAAGATTCCGAGATAAGATCCAAGATGACTGTCACTTGTAGCATGAAGTAACTTGTAATTTTCATTGTGTTTGGACACTTTGGTGGTTTAAATGACAATCGAAGCACATACTTATTTTAAAGCGCTTGGTACTCGGCGAGTGCTTAAGCAACAACAGTTTTCCAATTAGCGTCCATGTTTTTCTCTGAGTCGGACACACGATACATAATAAAACAGTTGAACAGTGGACGTGATGTCATATCTGAGATCTGAGTGTGACTTGGATGGATAAACGAACGCAGCATTATTATCAAACTAAAAAAAAAAAAAAAGGACAATAAGACCATTTTGTCAAAACAGTGTTTAACCCATCAGAAAAATCTGTTTCTTGTGTGCAAGTTGTCCCTGCATTTTGGATGTCATTTTCACTGTTTAAGAACTCACATCTGCAGTACTTCTTGTATTTTTGTACTTTTCTTTTCAACATATGTTTCCACAAATTCCCACTTAGCTGATGAAAAACTATGATAAATATTAACCATGTTTACTATCCCGCTAAATCAAGCCATAATTAGAAAAACATGAAAACGTCATACACCCCCTAATCCTTCTCGCCCCCTGGTCTCTGCATACATTGGCGTATGAATATGGTCGTGAATAGGTGAGTGATTCATCGATCCCTTGAAGGAAGAAAAGCGCTATACATATCAGACCATTTATCTCTTCATGATTCTTTTATTGTACTTACTTTTAAACTGCGAGCATGCTCAGAATCTGGACTGACTAGCTATACAAAATTCAAAAGAAATTCTTGCCGAACCAACCTACTAAACAACTAAATAAACTCTTAAATTCTTAGTCTTCCCTTTCAAATTTAGTGGCCATGAACCAGGCCTGTTCCATTTTATTGTTGAATTAAAGGTAGCTGAAGAAAGTTTGAAATTTCAGTTCTGACTTTTGCAAGCTCCAACCCTGATTTTTCTATTCCACCATTATATTTTTATTGTTGTTAGTTTTGTTGTTTTGATGTCGGCTGGCTTGGTAATACAAGCTCACGAATTTTGGAGGGGTTCGCAAATCTGAAATGTTGTAATTTTGTTAGGAATTTGCAAAGTTTATTGATATTCAAGGCTGTTCTGGTGTAGTCACAACCCCGTAAATATTAGATTTGTTCATAATTAATCTTTAAAAATAAATATATCTTTTTATGTTCTGCTAAAATTTTAATATCCCAAACAAGTGCCACTCAACATTCAGGACACTGCTTTTTTTCCATAAATGTTGTCACAGATCACCAATGACAAAATGTAGAGTGAACTTCAATGCCATTTCTATGTGAGAACAGAGAACATAGGTAAAAAAAACAAAAAACTCTTTAAATGACAGTGTTACCTTGGACAGTGTTCTTCAGTTTGACATTGAGTGAACTGTTTGCCAGGATTTTTTTGAGGTCCGGTTAGGCACTTCGGTTCAAAGAAATGAATGAATCTAATCTAAAACTGTGTAGTAGGACAAGGCCAGGGGGTTAGTCATATTTGAACATTTTAATTAAACTTCTGAATCCAGTAGTAAAAGTAACACAACTGTATGGAAATGTTATGTTACTTTTCCCAACCTGCTTGTCTACACTGAGATGTAAGCTTGCTTGAAATACTCCACAGTCTGGCATTAAATGAATGAATGAATCTAGCTTGCATTTGTTTAATCAGGCTTTTTTATTGCTTGTTATTGTTAGGTTAAGTGCTATTGTGGAACATTCATGACAAAGAAATGGCATCTCAATGGTGACTTGATTTTTATTTATTTTTTAATATTTCAGTGATTATGGAATTTTGGGGTAAATACTTGAGACTGTATATAGTATCTATGTTAATAAAGATGTAAGACGAACAATCATTTGTAGGTATGTAGGGTTTGCCATCTGCTTGTCACCATCAAGATGCCATTTCTTTGCTTCATACCTACAATTAGGATGACTCTCTCCAAATTTGAGATCAGTCCGATGAGTAGTTCGAGAATTATGCATGGAACAGACAAACAAACATACAAACAAACTAACAAACCAACAGGAGGAGACACAGATGTTCCTTGAATTAATAGATAAATATTATATACAGTCTCAAACATTTACCCCAAAATTCCATAATCATTGAAAAAAAAAAAAATCTTAAAGGTCCTATATTACACAAACATGATTCTTACAAGCTTTAAGCCATGTTAGAATGTTGTCACCTCTTCAAAAATGTACCTGGAGTTTTGTTTCATTCACACATGTTTGATTAACGCTTTATTATTATTATTAGTCTATCTGTCTCAGCTCCAGTGCTCAAAATTCAGTGTTCCACCTTGTGATGTAGTTTTCAAGTTAATAGCTGCCTTTTACCTTTTTTGTGGCCATACCAACTTGTCAAAGCCTGATCCCGTCAGATCTCAGAAGCTGACTTGGATGGGAGACCGTTGGGAACACCAGGTGCCACAGTGGGACGCCAGTCATTGTATCCTTAGGCAAGGCACTTCACCCACATGGCCTTGTACGAAAGCAGTGTGTTCGTGAGTGATGGTGTTGGTCGGATTGGCAGTCTCGCTTCCGTCAGTCTGTCCCAGGGCAGCTCTGGTTACAATAGTATCTTATCACCACTAGGTATGGAGTGAATGAATAATACTCTGTAAAGCATCTTTGAGTGTCCAGAAAAGCTCTATATAAAACTAATGCATTATTATTATTATTATTGTTATTATTATTTTGTTCAGTAGAAATTGCTAGTTCCAGGGCTGTGATCATCCAAATGATTCTAGTGATTCTAGTGGAGTTTGAAAACACAAGGGAGCACTTCCTGTATTACCTGATACCACCTAAACATAACACAACTCCAGGTATGTCTTTGATGAGGAAACAACTTATAATATTAGATATGGGCCCTTTAAAGTGTTTTATTAATCAAAAGCAGAATTTTAAATCTATGAAGGATGAATAAAGATAAAGTACTTCCTGTTAGGCGTTGAGGTATTTTGACCTTCTTGGTATATCATTGGTGTAACTTTTCAGATAGAGGGTGCGTCACCTGCTTGTTTCCATGGCTATATATTATTGCTTTGCCTGGAATATTTCACAGTATGGCATTAACCTTATTATCAGGTTAGATGAAAGACTCACCTGCCCTGAATCTCCACAGTGCTGCTCGTGCTCTGTCATGCAGTGGTGATACATCGCTAATATTGGGTCATGTTACATCCTCTTAGCTATGGATGAGACAGGGTGATTTAATTTTTATTTTTTTTTGCCTTCGCCTTTGCTACGCTTGTCTGCCGCTTTTGTCCACTTTGCTACCGGCAAGTGCGTTTTCTTATTATACCGTCTCCTCCTGCCAAAAACGTACAGTAACTCATTTAAATCCTCTTTCTTGCGGAAATGAGATATCCTTTTTTCCCTTTTTCATGGTTGACTTTTTTTTCTTTTTTTTTTTTCAGATACGATTGACTCACTTAATCCCTGATGGTTCAACAGCCCCTCCACCTCTGAGACCAACTCCAATCCCAATTATGAAGAAATGTGAACAGGAGATAGGCAACTGTCACTCGTCCCATGGAAATTCAGTTTTAATTAATCTCTGGTAGGAACTGGCGACGCACATTTTGACACTCATCGCGGAGCCTCCAAGTCGATCCAATTTTCTGTCTCAATAGGCATTAAATTAGCAAGAACATTTTCACCTTCCTCACCCTGGCACGCATAACAAATGAAATACATTTGGAGACGTGGTACAATGGCGTGCTAATACATGAGTGGAGCGGGTACGGGGAGCTGGTGTTCACATGTGTTCACAGATGGCTCAGAATGGTCGACATAACCCCAACCGTGTCCACAGTTTTGTTCATGAGTCATTACGGAGCGGAGTCACAGTGTGAGTCAGTCCTGTGTGATGTAACCCCACTATTAACCATAGTCTGTGAGGTGTGCTGTAATATCGAAATACTTCAGAGCTAGTATCGTGGTATTAAATAGTATAGTATCCTTATCGTGGGCTGCTATATCGATATATCGCCAAGAGTATTTTCTTTTTTTATGTTTCACTCAATTGTTTCGTGACAGTGCTACAGTTTGATGTTTGAGGGAATGTTTATATGATAACGGTCTGAACAGAAGATGCAAAAGTGGCGTCGCATCTTCACTTTTTATTCTGAATTTGGGGCCTGTTTATGTGAGAACGCTTGCAGGTAAAAACGACAAAATATTTTATAGGATATAAATATCTCCAGAGTGGAAAAGTTGAATATGTTCCGCTGTCTGTCTACACTGCCTAAGACGCAAAACTCTGGTCAGATCTGCTCATGTCACATACGCATCTACGTCACAAATATACAGTACACAGAAACAAACATGTCGGATCATTTCCATGTGTCGGACCTTCAAGCTGCTCTGGAAGCTCTGATAAACTTACAGGAGGCTCCCCACAAATGTACAGAATATGCAGAGATACTATTAGTGAACAGAGAAGGATCTGCAATTACCTCTGTCAAATTCAGGTTGTAATGTTGTTAACTCATCAAAAGCATGGAGCTGGAGTTTTGTTATGTTTCATTTGCATATGTTTTAGTCTTATTTAGTCTGTCTATATCTCTAAAGCTCTAAATGCGCTGTTGCACCTTGTGATGTCATAAAATGGTAGTTTTCAAATTAACAGCTCCTGGTACTTTTAGCTCAGTAGATTTTGGCAATTCCAGGGCTCAAATTATCCAAATGATTCTAATGAATGTATGAAGTTAAAAACATTTTGGAGCACTTCCTGTATTACCACATGACATCACAAGGTGGAACAGAGTGTTTTCTCTTTGAAAATTCAGCCTATATATGTGTGTTCTGTGTCAGGGGTCAGCAACCCACGGCTCCAGAACCAGAGTATTATTTTTGTTGAGTTTTAAATGTAATTCTAATTTTATAGATAATGGTAATGTTATATAACATCAAAATAAAACATTTTAAAATATTTTTGTTGCTCAAAATATGCGTCACCTTCGAGCCCTGACAGGTAAATGATAGATAAGTCCAAGAAAAGAAAAGTTTCTGAAGAAAACAGAACTGTAATGCTACGTGGGCAGATTCATTTGCTTTCATGGTTGATGAGACTGGTGTACACACGATAAAATGAACGGAACACAGAAGCAGACGGCATTTTTGGTTTGCTGCGGGTGAATAATTTAAGTTTGGATTTTTATTTCCTATGAGGAGGACTCAAATAGACATTAAATATTTTGTTTGAAAGTAAGCATCAACCAGGTGTCTTTTTTTTTGGAGTTCAAAAAATTTTTTTGTGGCAGAAATAAAATTCTCTGAAGCATTTCTTTGATTTCATAAATTCTACTGTAGTCTTTAAACAGAGCATACAGGTAAAAAACAAACAAACAAACAAACAAAAAAACAGATATTCGGTGTTATCCTCATTTTAGATGTCAAAAGGGCTCCTTTGTGGCTCTAGGTGGTTTCTTTTCTGTGGGAGATGCTCCAAATGCCTCTTTAAATATTTAAGGTTGCCAACTCCAGGTCTGTGTGTTAAACCTGTGTGAATGAAATAAAACACAACTCCATGAATGTTTCTGATGAGGGAACGGCATTAAAACATTATAGATCAGAAAATAGCACAATATGGGCCCTTTAACTGACCCACCAAGAGCTCCAGTAGTTTCGTGTAAGTCTTAGTAGAGTGCGTACACCACAGGTATTTGAATACTGTAGCCAATTTAAGTATGGACTCTGGAACTTTGAAACTGTCACTGTATCTAGTTGCAACGCCTATTATTATGACCCATTTGGAGATATCGAAAGCACAGACAGACATACATCTCTTTCATTTCACAATACTGTATCTTTTTGTCTCATTAGCCAAACTGTGGTTGTCTGATCTTACATCACCTTGTGTTTTCTCATGCCTACACCGGGACATCATTAGCGCCTTTCCCCTTCCTTTGAATCTGCCATTCCTATTTTTTCAAATGCTCGTCTTTATTCAAAAGTTGCTCCGAATTAATTTTCAAGCCAGAAACTCTTCACACCGTACTCGCAAGTTTATTCAGTGTTGGAGCAGCATGTTAATTTGCATTGAAGCTTGTTGAAAATTGCTTCCAAAACGTCTATTTCTCCACCTATCACTGCAAGAATAAGTGGATATGAGTAGCTGTACATAACTCGGTATAGGGATAAGTATTAGTTGTGGTTGTATTAAATTGTTCAGGATGCCTAGTGCTGACAGATGAGACACTTGAAGCTAGCGGAAGTCTCAGCACATCTCCCCTCTCATCCTCCCACGCTGAGCCAAACCACGAGGAATAACTCTGTATAAGCAGCTCCCGCTCTACATCATTAGCAGACATTTTTCGGGCAAATCAGTGGAGCCAAGTCCTCTCGTTCACTGGCTGTTTAGTGAACTCTGTGACTCACAGCTCTTGCACAAAGGTTTTTACAGTGACAAGTCTGCAGTTGTGGGTGTCGAATATTTATTGTACATATTGTCCAGTCAGAGCTCCTTGAGTAAGCATAATTGTATGTAAGCATATCATGTCTTATAGGTGCATTGTGGGTAAAAGCCAGGTGTTTGCTGGTTCAATACTTAAAGAAGACATATTGTGCTTGTGTCTGCTGTATAGGCCCTGTTTACACGTACACCGGTATTTTAAAAAATTGAGACATTTCCCTTCGTTTGTATCCATCTTTTACACACAAACGGTGAATTCATCTCTGAAAACTAATCTTGCTAAAAAAGGCTAGAGTGGAGATTCTGGAAAACTATGGTTTCTCGTTTGCATGTAAAGTGAAATAAACAGAGTTTTAGGAGCTGACACACCAAAAGTGCGACCAGTGTTTACGTTTTGCCGTGACAATGATGATTGAAGCATTCAGAGCAGCAGTCGCATTTCTTCTGGTGCGAAACATTTTTCATGTGTTTGCATTTGCACACACAGCTGATATGTCATATCCATGACCAGAGACGAATCAGGGCTCAGAGGTCAGCAATTTTACCACTTTTGTAACATATTTGTGGAGAGGTGAGCCTGCTCAGTAATGCACATTTTTCAGGGTATTTTTGAATAATACTTAAAACTGTAATGAAGTAAATGCTACAGGTTTGAATATATTCCAGGTGCCGTCCAGATGCCTGGCATAGTTGGCGGGTTGATTTAAATGAAAACGTTTTTATATATCTTACCAATATCTAGTTAAATTAAACTGACTTAAATTAAGAACATCTGACTTTATTTGAGTAGATTCAACTTGTGTAGTAAGATGTATAAGTATGTAAGTAAGTGCAAGTAAGTACAAAAGGTCTTGTCCCACTGGCAGATCATTTTCTTGTCAAGTGAAATTTACTCAAATCGTGATAAAACTTTCTTAATTAAAGTAATCTTAACTTGGCTAGATTTAGTTTTTTTGCAGTGCAATAGGAGCTGGCATTGCCATAAATGTCACCACAACAAAGACCTGTGAAGTTGTTGGCTCCTCCTATGGATAGCTGCATATCATGGAGCAATTTTTTTTTTTTCTTCATTTGTACCAAAATGACTCCGCAACACTGCTGAATCCTCTGCATACCATTTATTAAGAAAATAAAATTGGAAAACAAAGTAATTAGAGAGTAATGGACGTATGCCAGTGACTGTGAAAATGGGGGTTGATCGGTGATATGGCATCTTGAAAATAACAGATTGAAAATTGCTCAAACATGCAAGAATCACTCCAAATAAAACTTCGAGAGGGTAATTGAGAAGGGAAAACACCTATAACATGGTTTAAAGCTCTGAGAAGTCGATTTTGCATAATAGGTCTGCTTTGTCATGTAATGTAATTTCTTCAGTTGTTAAGCTACTTATACATGGAATATGATACAGCAGTCTCAGCATTTGAGTGGGTTATTTTTAGCTTTTCAGTGCAGTCTTCAGCATGTTCATGGAGAACAGGAATGTAAGATCTTCAAACTAGAACATTATCAGAGGTTGGTACTGCTCAATTACATTTACTGATTAACTTATTAAGAAATACTTTTTAGAGTACTTTTCCAGCAGCATACTTTTATTTCTGTTGAGTAATATTTTCATTAAAGTAACAGCAGTCTGACTTGAGTAAAAATTGTGGTTACTCTTCCCAGTATGAGTGACAAAAGCTTTATGTTGACAATGTGAAATGCTTTGAACATCTGTGTTTTCTCCTCCACTCCTTCAGATATGATCTCAGGATTCCCACGGTCATGAAAATCCTGGAAAAGTCATGGAAATTCAACATGTAATTTTCCAGGCCTGAAAAAGTCATGAAATTTTGTAAATTTAATGAAAGTTTTGAAAAAGTCATGGAATTTTAGTGTCTCTTTCACATAACTACAGTGTTCTGTTAAGTTTTCATTAGGCTGTTATGATTATCTCCACCAAACCATAAGGTGAGTGGAAAGGGTTAATATTTTATATTTAACCCTGAAAGTCTGATCAGCTCTGCATGTGACAGTTTGGCCCACAGGCAGGTTCAGCCACTTGCAGTCAGGTGCAGTCTGACTATTGGTTAGCAGGGACATCAGTCAGTCTATAAAAGCACTCCTTTTCTGTCCCCTCACCCTCTGACCCCATGCTCTTGCTTCTGGTTTCCTGCTGTTGACTCTGCTTGTTCACCACTCTCAGTGCTTGGTGCCATGGGCCTATGTTGCTGTGGCGTCTGTGTACCGCCCGTCATGCCGGCTAGCGGGTGGGCTGGCTGTTTGGGTTCTGCCCTTCTCCACACTCGTCCAGCGACTCATACAGATTTTGAGCCATGGAGCTGAGTGCACTGTTTTCCGGAGATTTGAACTTGGCCTGGATTTATGAACAAACTGTCTTTGGAACAAAAAGTCATTCAGTGAACTGTGGACCAAATTGTCCTAACATTTGGAAACATTACTGTCACAAAGAACTAATTTATGGAAAATGTATAAATAAACTGTATACTTTTGATATATGTGAATTATATACCTCTGTTCATCAACAATAAACCTATGAGCCTTTTATATGAGCTGGTCCTGGGCCAACTCCCAGGTGGCGTTGTTGGTTCTTTTCCTTATGTTATGTTAATGTAGTTGTTAATTATTGGTTCAGCCAATAGTTACAACAAAATCTCAATGTAGAAGCACTCGCTCACGCCACATACACATGTAGGTGCCATAAAGTCATGGAAAATTCACTTTTGGTCATGAAAAAGTCATGGAAAAGTTTAGACATTTTGTCAGTGAAAAAGAGTGGGCGCCCTGTAATTTACTTTTTCTCATTTCTGTTTCTGTTCTTTGGAAATACCAGAATTTGTACTTTAATTAATGTTTTGTCCTTCAGATGTTTTCAAATCAAATGTCACGTCTAGACAGTTATACTTTAAGTTACTCTTACTTGATTAATACTTTTCTCAAACATGTTTTTTTCGCTTTTGAGTTGCTTCCTGGACCACTACTTTTTATTTCTACTTGAGTAATATTAATCTGTAGTTACTTGAGTACAATCTTTGGCTACTCTACCACCTCTGAGCATTATACCTCCTCAGCTCTATCATATCCACCGTATAACCTTATTCTTTCAGACTACATTTCATTTTCTCAGAACCGTATAGCTTCTTCTCCCTTATGTTCTGATATTTCCTTATAATAATAACAAACCTTTATCTTTAACCTGTGTGGCTGTCACAAAGCAACTCCCCGCTCTGCTTTTTAATTGGCTGAGGGGGATGACTCGAGCCAGCTGTTTTTTTTTTTCTTCTTTTTTTCATCACATCCCGGAGTGAGCCTGCTATTCTCCGCTAATTACCTCTCCAGCCTGCCTTTCCGACGCGCCCTACCCTACCAAACGCTCCAACTGCATTTTCCCAGCAACCCCTAACTCATTTACCGTATACCTGCCAATATCCTGCCTCCATTTCATACATCAGTGCGGGGAAAATCATTGGGGACGTGTGCGTGCGCTGGATGGAGTTGCAATACGTTAGGACAAGACTAATGACTGTTAAAAAGCAATCAAGCGCTGTAGCGGCGGTCTGCGCGATAGATCTGGGAGTTTTATTGGCCGTGGCACCCCGAGCAGTTTTAAATGATCGCTATGTAAATTACCCCCAGTGCTTAGGTATCGGCGGAATAGCAGATTTAAGGATGCTGGCGCGGGTGTTAAGTAGACAGTATCCCGATATTTGTGGAGGGTTTCGTTTGAGACCTTAACTCACGCTATTCGTCAGGGTGTCAGTGCGACCGAGAGCTGGAGCTAAAGTTCAGGCGGAACAAATGAAGAGCTTTTTGTCACCTTGGACATGCGTAATCTGGGTTTGTGCAAAACTAAGCGCAAAATTGGTTCACGGGTGGAATTTTAAGGTCGAAACCCCTGAGATATGTGCAAAAAAGAAAAATGGCACCACGTTTTAATTACCATATGACAAAGTATAGCCTAAAAACATTAATTTAGAGTTGCATCTTAAAGGTGAGCTGTGCAACTTTTCTGTAGGGGGGCCGTCTCCATGGAGATGTTAATACCACACTATAGACCAGGGGTGTCAAACTCATTTTGGTCCGGGGACCATATCCAACCTACTTTGATCCCAAAGGGGCTGGATCAGAAAACTCATGACATATATACCCCAAAAATAGCAATAAGTTCAAATATTTGTGCAGAGAAACACAAATCTATTACAGAAATCTTTTTTAATTGATAAACTCTTTCTTTTATAAAATTATAATAATTATAATATTATGAACAACCTGAAACTTTAAGAAAAATACAATTTCAACACAATGTTTTAACATGAACTTGTCTGCAAATAGGAATAAGTTAATTTTTCTTGGAAAATCCTGCACTCGGTGTCCACTTTTCTCATTTTGGACATTTTGCTGATGAGGGTGTCACGGTCAACAGTCAAAATGATCGTCCTTTAAGAGCGTTTGGAAAGAAACAAGTCTTCATTTGTGCTGCTCTGGTGGGAGGGGCCACGTTCAGAGGTGCTGGAGACGCTGCTATGCTAACTGTCCGTTTTGGGTTCAAACCCCACTCCTGTTTAATGGAAGCTGAATTCTTGGTTTGACCGACCTGAAAGTTTTCCAGTAACACTGTAGTTTCAGCTTGGACAGTAACAACAGTGAACTACAGGGAGACAAATCAAGATTTAGATCATTGCTAAAAGCAGAAATCCATCTAGAAATCAGCCTGTAGGTTATCAACAAAAAGGTTAAATCCTGTGGCTACACTGGAACTGTTTTAAGATTGAAGATAATGTTGTAAAGTGCAATGGCTTTACTATAACTGTCTGATTGAGGCAAATAATGTGAATGAACCTCATGTGTCTGTACCAGGGTGGTCGAGTGATTAAGGTGTTGGACTTCATCAGTCTACTGCTACTACTATTACTACTACCCATAAAAGACATACAGAAAACAAAAACATATTGCTTTTTCATATGTTTTATTTAAAATGCAATGAATAAACTCATTGGGCACAGAAGAATCTGCCCACAGCTGCACACAGCCGAGACAGTCTTGTCTTCTTGGGACCAAACAGGAAGTTTCTCAGGTGATTGTTAATTTGTTTCACTGTGGCTTCCTGGAAGGCTTCATCTTCTGCGCTCATCTGCCCCCCCTGCAGTTTAATTTCCTTCAGGAGGTCTTTGGCTGCAGCTTTGCCCACAGCCCTCATGTTTGTGATGGAGATAGGGACGTCCTGATGGAGAATATTGTCTTTGGTCTTTTCAATCAATAACTTGACCACTTCGGCTTGGTCTTCTGGTTTGTAGGTGGATTTTTGGACCAGTTTTCGGACTAAGGCTCTGATGATGAAGCTGGCCGCAGGAGGTCCTTCCAGGATCTGAGAACTGGTGGGCTCTTTTTGACTGTGAGGCATAAAAAATCACTTTATTATTATTGCAATACCATTTATATTCAAATAGCACTGGTGATGAACATCACATACAAATCAGAATGAAAAAAGATTGTTTTTTACCTGGAGATACTTGGATTCACTCATGCCCTGGTCCTGTTCAGAAGTGTGATTTTGGTCAGATCCTGGGGTTGTCATGCTTTCTAACACTTGAGTATGTTCCTCAGGTGGACCATCAAGGAAACTGACCTCAACAGGACTGCCTTCAGAAATCATGTCTGTATTGATCTCGACGAGGATCTCAGACAGACTTATAGAGTCCGGGGCCGAATCCGCCTCACACTGGACTGAGCGGTCTGGTCCAGTATAGTCTTCAGTGACATTACAGTCATGAGGTGAAGGTGAAGGTTGAAACTCTTCATCTACACTCATCTCTGAAAGCTCAGGAGTGTGATTCTGGTCAGATCCTGGGGTCACGTCCTCTTGTACAGGAAAGAGCTCAGTCTCTCTGGGGACCTGTGATGGACCACCAGAGTCTGAGACAGGACCTTCATCAGGAATGGCTGTTCCAGAAACATCCTCTGTTTCATCCTCTGGTTCACTGTAAGAGAATCCTAATTAAGTGCAATTCTAACAGCAACAGTAAGTAATAAGTTTAGATAGCACTGTGTTTCTATAGGAACAGATGTTTTTGTTAATATTTGAAAGACGTTTTACCTGCACATCTCAGGTCCAACAATCTCAGGTGTTGGATTGGTCACTGTCTCTGGATCTGTCTCTTTGTCTGGGGTCTCACACAGACCCTGCTCCTCTGATCCAGTCTGGATCTCGAGGAGGATCTCGCACAGACTGATGGAGTCCAGAACAGGATCTGTCTCACACGGGACCGAGGCCTCATCGAGGTATTCTACAAACTCCTCAATGATGACATCGGAAGAGCTGCAGAGATCCTGACGAGCCTGATCCAAACACGACTCGGAATTGAAGAAAGTCGTGTTCTTCATTAGGTCCTCTTTCTCCACTTGCTCCTTATTAAGCAGGTTTGCCTGAAATATAAGTGAAATTAACATATTATTAATGGTGTTCAAATGTGGGATAAGCAGTTTGTATTCATAGATATTTAAGCTTTACAGATACAATGTTTGTGTCATAAAAGTACACCTGTGTCTATGTACCTGTGGAGTTGTTGAGACATTGTCCTTTTTAACAAGCAGGGGGTTGTAGCTTGGGCACTCAAATCCCAGTAAATCCAACATTTTGGCTGCTGCGTTTTGTTTGGCAGCTTTGGAGGTGGGGCCTGTCGCGACCGCCTCCACACCGTGGACTGAGACCTTCATGGAGAAGAGCCAGCCCCATGGGACTTCCCTGGTGTCCAACAGCATGTAGCTTGGAAACCCCCACCCATTCGCCTGGGCCACTTCCAACAGGTGCCCATTGGGTGTAAGGTCCAGTTTCCGGCACATTTCCTTAAGATGGTCCAGGATGTTGGCTGCTGCACAGTCTCTGGCCTGTTTTTTAGAATGAGCCGTCCCCACAGCCGAGAGAGGTCCCACTTTTATTGTGGTGGAGTAGATCTTGTGGTGGAAGGGGCCAGGCTCCTGACAGTCAGCAAAGTCAACGGGCAAGTTGAACTTTGTTGCCAAATGGTTTACCTGTAACACAAATCAAAATCAAATATTCACTGTATGATCATTCCTACACTCAAGATCACATGTGCTCATCAGTGACACAGCAGTGGAGTTAAGATTTAGTTTGGTTGATGTAAATTTAGGAGCAGACGGACCCAACTGTGAACTGCAGTCGGGTGTGTGTACGTTCTGGACACATGTACATGTTTTATTGATAACTGACTGTTAACTTTTTAGCTGTTTCTGTTGGTTAAATCAACATCTTTTTGTGAAGTCTCGATTGGAAAAATAAATCTGATTGAAAAGCCTCACTGTTTGGAGAAGCAGAACGAAGCTACTTTGAAAACTGTTGTCTTGGTCAAACATGTTTTGTCTGTGTATTTGCTTCATTGCTGATTATTTAAATTGTAACACAATGAAAAATAGTTAAAAAAGAGTGTTTCTCCTTTCTGTGTCACTGTTTGAACAAAAAAAGTTGATCATACCTGGGTCAGGGCCTTCTTGTCACTGGCTGTGGACGTGCGGTGGTTTTGCGTAGCAGCCATCTTCAGCTGTGTATCTGCTCTGAGTGTGCAGCGATGATACAGCGGTAGACTATGGAGGTTTTGCGTAAAGTAGCTCTGAGTTCGTGAAGTGCGTCTTTCCAGTTCGAGAGTCTGGTCAGAAATGAGAAAAGTGAAGGTCGTGGTGCCCTTTATACCATTTGAACATTCCATCGTCGTGGCGACATGGACAACACAGCAGCACTGCATTCTACATGAACTAATTTGCATAGAATAGAATAAAGAGATGGTGTTATGTAATCAAGTTGTGTTCTGTAATCAAGTATATATGTTGGCTCCCCCCAGCTTGAACTGCAAACATTAAAATTAAATTCCGTATTTTTCAGATTATAAGTGGCTCTGGAGTATAAATCGCACCAGCCAAAAAATGCGTAACATTTCAACAGTTATTCAGATAATTATAGCATAAACAACATAAGTTCACCAAACTCACAATCTCACTCCAAATCACTAAATCCATTGAATTCTTCATCCTCGATGTCACTTCTGCGCGACGTCTGGAGATAAACCATAGATCCATGATGTAAACAGAGCGCCCCTTCCTCTTTTGTGTAGCTGTCGTCAGACTCAGCATCAATTCCAGTTAGAATTATTCCGGCCTTTCTGAATCCCGACAGGATGGTTTCGGTGTCACTGAAGTCCAGGCTTTGTCGATTCATCCAGTGACTTCCAGGAAAGTTACATGGCGCAACTGTCCGGTTACTGTGAAGTTGTGTTCTCCATCGCTACTTTCCACCAGTCTCTCACAAGTTTCTCGCTCACTCCAAACTTTGTTTCTGCTGCTCAATTACCGTTTTCAGCTGCATATTTCACTATTTGCAGCGAGACAGCAGCTTTTTCTACAGGAGACATGCGCAGTAGAGTGCAAAGTGACAGTGGTACAGGAGTAATAGTAGTACTAGATACTGACACATGAGCCTAGAGCCTCTCACGGCTGTCAGTCTGAAAATTTTAATATATAAGTTGCTCCGGAGTTTAAATCACAGGAAACACCCAAACCATGAAAAAAAGTGTGACTTATAGTCTGAAAAATACAGTACATGTGCAGAGAGCTAATATATATGTAGATATCTGTCACTACTTTTACTTTTGAGAGCTTCTGTAGAGAGCTTTTTGATAAAGAAACATCATTATAATAGATCAGAAAATATTGTAATTAACAGGACATTAAATACAAAAGAAACTGTTTGTCAACAAGGGTTAAGGTTTTTGTTTTTTCAGTCAGAGGCAGGCATTTGTTTTTTACTTAAATAAGAGTACTTCAGAATAATTTTACTCAAGTACATTACTCGAGAAATCATTACTACACATTACTACTCATATCTACTCAGTAACTGTCAACAAAACATTTGATTTATAATTTAGAGGTCATCTAAACACAAAACATTACAAATACAAACAACAAAACATGAAATAATACAACATTTGAATTATAACTGAGGGAGTGGTGCGACTAACACACATTTACAAATCATTTAGTATTCTCAATATTCTCAATATATCTCAGTATTCTCTCATAAAGTAAAGGTCAATATTCATCATGAAGAGCAGCATGAACTAAAATGGTAAAATAGTGCAGTAGCAGTGACTTAGTGCAGAAGAGTAGAAGAATGAAGGGTTAATTAAACACACACAAATCAAATAAAACACAACTCCAGGGAGGTTTTTGAGAAGGGAAAATCATTATGTTAAGTATAAATGTTTTATACAATCAACGAATTTGTCTTTAGGGTGAATAAAACATAAAAAATTTCAACGTGAGCAATTAACCCAGTGAATTTAACGAGAGGAGCGAGTGAAACTAATATGACAGAAACAGGAGGTGACTGGGACCATCCAGAACCACGACCAAAACATCAACTCAAATCAATCATCATGTTGTACACCATTGTACACAGCCCACCTTTGGATTAATAACAAAAAAGATAATTTGCAAAAACTGCAGGTGTCTACAATAACGCTTTGTGGTGTTTTTGAAGAAGCCACGATGTGTGAGTGTGACTGAGATGTTTGTTACTGCACAAGTGAACACCCTGCAAGCTCTTTAATGTACAGTTTTATCTGCAGACTGAACAAATCAGACAATGAAATAATAATATCACTCACAAATTTGAGATTCAGTGCAATAAGAAATCAGTGCAATATGTGGAGACACTGGTATGGCTGTGTTTAAAAACATAAATGTTTATTGTTTTACATTGTCACTGTCCTTGTCTGTTTTAATAATAGACAATGAGTCCGGAATAAAGATGAATTGAAACTGAATAATGTTTTCATTGCTCCACTCATGAAGTACAGCCCTATAGAAATGCACATGGACCTGGACTGGGGGAACTCTGGCTTTACAATCATGCAACTACATACCGGTCAAATTTAACTTCTGACTTTCAAAATCACAAATATATTTAAGTGACACTTTAGTTTTGAGGCTACATAAGTGATAGTATGTTACTTGGTAAATCATGTGTTATGTAGTGTTTATAAAGCACTTATTAATGCAAATTAAGGTCAAAGTTAAGATAATAAAACCATCCATTTTCTTCCGCTTATCCCTGCCCAGGTCGCAGGGGCAGCTGTTTAATAATACAAAAAAAAAAACCTAAAATGTAGCAGAACTTGGGTCTTAAGGGTAAATGTAAAACAAAAATACAATTCCTCAAAGCATTAAGCATTTGCATTTATTCAACTATAGGTTTTATTTATGCTCAAAAAAGCATCCATTCTTACTGTGAGTGGGGTCGCCTCTCCACAAACCTAACCTGTAATCTGTCTGGCAAATCTCCGTGGAGATTCATAAATTTATGGCCATACTGTGGAACATTCTCGGCATATCTCCATGGAAACAAGCAAGTGAAAGTGAAGGACTCCAACAGACAAGTTACACAGTGCACTGTTTTTAAAGTCTCTTAGGCAATATTTTCTTATAGTAATAATTTATTAAAGCTAATTAAATATAGGTCTATAATTCAGAATCAGTTAGAGTAGTTGCTTAATTAAAATTAATTGTGGTTTAATGATGTCTACAGATAATTTTTGGTTCTTACAGGTTACTCTCTTAAGCTTTCACTGCCATCTGCTGTTCTCTTGAGGTATTACAAGTGTAAGTCTGAAGCCAAAAGCAGGTGGACTGTTTATGGAATTTTTTTAATGTGTTTTTTAATAGAGTTAGTTCATTGTTTAGGAGGAGACGCTACAGGCAAAAACTCATTCATCACTCTGCACTGAAAAATGTTTTAATACTTAATTTAATAAACCTGCGTCAACAGAGATTTTGACATAATGAAGGATATTTTGATGACTAATACAAGACCAAAAAATGAGGTGAAACTTGAATTTTTAGGCAAATTTCAGTCAGATCTAGTTTACAAATACTAAATAAGATATATATTTTTAGTATAAAATTCTGTAATGTTAAGTGATACTCTCTGATGAGGGGCAAAAGACAGTTTTCCCAATAGATTATTACTTTATATTATTACTTATATTACTTTGACATGAAATATCAAAAAGGTAAATTCAAAAATGTTAGACCTGATCATTTCTATTAGTGACAAGACCCAAGATATCACTGTATTGCAACAAAAATCAGCATTTTAGCATTATGAATTTTAGCTGCCCCCATCTGTATTAAATATTAATGGCCTATAAAATGTGATGTCACCAAAAAGAAGCAAGAAATCTGAACCTGGCACTTTTCATGTTCCCAAAATGGCCAATTTGGTTCACTTTTACGCATAAAATCCCAATGAAAAATGATTATGGTGAAAAACTTGTACATGTTTTTGAAAGTCCAGGAGAAGTTTCAAAATTATATCTCTGGATTTTTTCCTTTTCACCTTTAGTGTCTTGTTTTGTAATTATAGTTTTGTCAATAAGTTTTTAGTTGTCTGTTGGGAGTCTGAATATGAAGCTTATACTTGTTCAGTGGCTTATAACTGCAAAATAATTATGTTGCCTATTGTTTAAAATCCCTTTTGCCATTTACAAAAATATGAGCATCCAGTCTTTGTCTTATCTTGCTCTCAATTAGCGTCTTGCTCTTAATTAACTTTTTCTTTTCAAATGCCAAACAGTTTTTTGTTTTTTGGGGGTTTTTTTTGGAAATGCATGTTATCTTGTATGTATCTGGATCTGTAACTGGTATTTTTCTGAGCAGCAGCCGCAAAAGTTCTCAGAAGTAGACACTTACAGTAAAAAAAAAAAAAGTTTTTATAGATGTTGCTGAATTGGAAAACAAATAACACGATGTAACAGCTTAATGGCCTCTTTTCACAAGAGAGAGAGAGCCTCCTAACAGAATGAATATTGAACAGAATCAGGATATTTATTCTTCCACATACAGAATCCAATCTAACTAAAGTCAGACAAAATGTAAGAGCTACTGAAATACTGCATTGCAAAAAGATGGTGTAATCCCTCATTTGTCCAGGAGTGGTTCACTGTAGAAAGTTTCAGCAGTGCTCACCTGGAGACTGGTTTTGCCATCAAGACGTTTCAGATTTGGGTGAGAGTCCCTATCTGGACATTGTTTTATTACCTCCGCCAAGGAGGTTATGTTTTTGCCGGCGTTTGTCTGTTTGTTTGTTTGTCTTGTTTAGCAACATAACTCAAAAAGTTATGGACCGATTTGGATGAAATTTTCAGGATTTGTTGGAAATGTGAAAAGGAAGAACTGATTTCATTTTGGGGGTGATCCGGAAGAAATCCTGGATTCTGGATCACTTTGAAATTTTAGTTAACATTGTGGTAAATGGGGCCAAAAATTTAGTTTCTCAATATCTCGGTTAATTATTGACCAAACCCCATGAAATTTGACTCAGGGATGGACAATGGGATCCTCTTTCATATTGCAAAGGCTGATCCGGATCTGATCCAGAAGACTGATTTTATCGCAATTTTTTTTTTAAAATGGGGGTAGTCCTTGGCGGAGGTCTGCGCTCTCTGAGTGCTTTTCTAGTTGTAATTTGCATACAAAACCTTCTGAAAACCTTCTGCTTACATTGCAATATCCTCCCAAAATCCATTATCGCAGCCTGCAGAGCAACACAACTAGACTTAGCAACAGTTTCAGGCTAATCAACACACATGTTAATCACTACATCCAAAACAACTTAATACATTCATCACTCTGCACTTTATGTATTGCACCTTCATATACATTAAAAATAGTTACCTCATTCTTCTTGTGGAAATGTATATGACCTTGTCTTTCTGTCTGCATATTGTATTTATTATTGATATACATTTCATGTCTGTGTGTGTGGTATGTATGTGTGTGTGTGTGTGTGTGTGTGTGTTGTGTCTTTAGTTTTTAGTTTTTTTAGTGTTTTTAGGGCACATTGGAGTTCTGAGGAAACACAATTTTGATCCCCCTGTGTCTTGTCTGTTATATAATGGAGCTGACAATAAAGTTCGATACTTTGATACTCTGATTCTTAAGAATAAGAATTGAGAATCAGACAATACTAATATTTTCACTTTTAACATCAGATATTTACTTTGTTAATAAAAAACTGATTTGAGGTGAACTTAAATGTACAATATATATTCTGTTTGAACAACTACACAGAAAAATGTAGGCATATTTTAAAGAAATAGATGAAGGTGGAGCACTCGTTGGATCACCACTGAAGTGAAATAACAATCAGGTGCTCTTCAGAGATCCTGAGAGGGCGCGTTTCGACTTGCGTCTTCATCAGGGCACATCTGATGGGGACGTGTTGGTGTCTGACATGAAATAAAATAAAATAGTAGAAAGGCATATCAGAGTGCCTCGGATCTCCTCTTTCTTCCAGTTGGCTTATTTTAATTTGAAAGTTGTAAATAAATAATTTTTGGATTTCATTTCATTTATTTGTTTGAGCAAGGTAAAACAACAATCAACAACACTATCAAAAAAAAAAACAGAAGTGCAAGTTCGGACACCAGCCAATCAGTGAAGAACCATATATTCTGTGTTGGCAACGATTCCCGAGATCGAGGATTTAGAGAGAATGTTTGGTGAATTTTATCCAGGGGAAAAATGTTATTGCCCTTTTTCCTACGAGATTTGGGAAAAGCTTAATATACCAGTTTACCCCGTTAGCGGCGCATTACATATGTCACGACCAAATAGCAGCAACTGGTTAAATAAAAAAGTACCCGCTTACCGTCAATTGGACAAATTCTAACACTGCGAGGTTAGATGGTTTCTACGAAGTGAAACCGGCAGATGAATCAGGCTACAAAAGGAGTAGGATGAAGTTTAAGAACCTTATAATGTCCTACCTCAGTTATTTTACATAATCAAATGGTTGACCCATTTTTTATCAGCTCTAAATGTTTCAGAGTAAAGAAATTAATTACTGTAAATCATTGCCTACTTATTTGATGTAAAGGTTTAGTAAAAGTACCACTGAAATACCCAATAAGCAGTATCAGCAGTAGTATCGATAAATCTGCAATTATAACCCTTCCCACTTTCACTACTTCTTTAGACCAAAAATTGACTTTTAAACCTTTTGTGACAATGTACTTTACTTTACAATGTGCTGTAAGTTTTTAGGTGAAAGTATTACTTTTCAGGAAATAGCTAATCCAAATTTCCACCCATATTCAGTGTAACAATACCAAACAAATGTTCTAAATGCCTGAGAGTCATGGGGGCAGGCAGTCATAAGAGCTACTTTCTAATGACTGTGCCATTTTTGTTTTTCTCTGTATCCAGAGGCAGAGGATTAGCAGAGTAAGCCCCAGTCACATCTCCTCACATGATGTTAGCCTGCCCCACTCACACACTCACACACTCACACACACATGCACAAACACACATGCACAAGTGCGAGGGCTCCATCTACGGCAGGAGTCGGCTGAGTGGTCACGGGACTAACCCTGATTTTTTTTGGCACTTTAAAAACCACACTGGAGCTCGTAGTAATGCACTGTGGAACTCGCTTTAGCCTGATAAAATCTATGACCTTTGACCTCGTGAAATGTTTATTTAACATTAGTCAGTGGGCACACATAATTTAATTTAATTTGGTCCACTTCAGTACCCAGTGTCAAATGAAATGTAAGACAATTTGATAAGGTCTTAAATTCAAGGATACTTCAACTGTGTTTTGTGGTATTACAATAGTAGTAGTAGTAGTAGTAGTAGTAGTAGTAGTAGTAGTAGTAGTGGTAGTAAGTAGTAGTAGTAGTAGTAGTAGTTGTTGTAGTTGTAGTAATAGTAGTAGTTATTGTTGTAGTAGATTTAGTAGTTGTAGTAGTTGTAGTTATAATAGTTGATGTAGTAGCTGTAGTAATTTTAGTATTTGTTGTAGTTTTAGTAATTGATGTAGAAGTTGTAGTAGTAGTAGTATTTTAGTAGATGCAGTTGTAGTAGTAGTAGTAGTAGATGCAATAGTTGTAGTATTTGTTGTAGTATTTGTAGTAGTTGTAGTTGTAGTAGTTGATGTAGTAGTTTTAGTAGTTGTAGTATTTGTAGTAGTTGTACTTGTAGTAGTTGATGCAGTAGTTGTAGTATTTGTTGTAGTTGTAGTTGTAGTAGTTGATGTAGTAGTTGTAGTAGTTTTAGTTGTAATAGTTGATGAAGTAGTTGTAGTAGATTTAGTTGTTGTAGTTATTGTAGTTGTAGTAGTTGTAGTTGTAGTTTGTAGTACAGTAGTTGTAGTAGATGTAGTAGTGGCAGTGGTTACAGTGGTTATAGCTGTGATGGTAGTTTTATTTGTAGCTAATGCAGTAGTTGTAGTAGTTGTAGTTGTAGTTAAGGCTATTAGTCTTAGTATTAGAAAGAATTACAATTTATAACAGAAAATCGACTTGACGTGACAAAATTGTATTTTTTTTTTTTGTCATTGCTAAATAAACAAATATTTATTTTTAGCAAAATACTGCTTATATTAATTGGATTTTGAAGTCTATTTCATTGCACCTCCACAACACTCTTACTTTTGGTTGAATAATGGAAAGTGCAATTACCCCTGAGCCAGAAGGTGGAAAGTGCATTACATCACATATATTGGATTCCTGTTTTCGTTGCATTTCAGTGTCATCCTAATAGCTTTTTATTAGCTCTAAATCACATTATATGGACAACCAGGGCTTAAGTGAACTTTATGGGCTTTGGGGCGAAACATTGAATACATAAAAGCTTTTTAATCTGAAGACAATGGGACAGAATGCAGCTCTCCCCCTCTTGTAACTGACCCTAAAATGTCTACAGTGCATTTACAGCTCAATAGCTTTGAATTATTAATCCTCGCATTCAGTTATAAATCAAAGAAAATTTCACACAGTCGCTAAGGTCATTGTAATTTATGAGGATATTTGTCTTTATAAATGTATTCAAACGCGCCAGATGACGATTTCTTATGGTTACATGGGAACTTTACTGCATAAGGAATGTATTTTTGAAGTATACATGAGAATGGGCTTAGCGCTTGGCTTTGGGTAATCCGCACAGTCACGGCCCAATTATGAAACGTTACATCCAGGCAGGAATTATGATGGCCAATGTGAAGTGCATGTGATCACAGCAAGAATCTGGGCCTTACACACAGGGAATTTGGTCAAAAGCAAATGTAACAGAAACAGATTTGACATGAAGAGAGATACTGGGTACATGACAGACAGAAGAGGTGCGACACAATGAGATTTTGGCATAATTTATAATAAATACATCAAATCCACTTCACAGATTTAGCCTTGCCATTGTCGTTTTGGAAGTACATCCAGGTTTCCCACAGTCATGGAAATCCTGGAAAAGTCATGTCAATTGAAAATGGTTTATCCACAGTGTGTTTTTCATAAACTGTACAAATAAACTTACTTTGAACATGAGTAAGGTAACATATATAGCAGAATCTTGTTTTCTTGCAAGTGGTGGGCGGTTTTGTCCCAGATGCTTTTACAGCTTTAAAACAATGGACTATGTAACTTTTCTGAAGGGAAATCTGCCACCTTTGTATTTGTTTTTGCTTTCCCTGAAATGTTTCATAGTATGGAATTAAACAAATCTGTCTATCCATGTGGCCTAACTACAGGGCTCCCATGATCATGGAAATTTTGGAAAAGTCATTGGAAATTGAAAATGTCATTTCCTGGACCTGGAAAAGTCATGGAATTTTCTGAATTGAATCAAACTTTTGGAAAAGTTATGGAATCTTAGTATCTCTTTCATGTAACGACAGCGTTCTGTTAAGTTCTCATTAGGCTGATGTGATTATTTCCAAACGTATATTCTTTTGTTTAAAAGAGACGACAATAAATGCACTGACAGTATTTTGAATGTTAAAAAAACTATAATCCCAAAACATAAGGTGAATGGAAAGAGTTAACATTTCATATTTAGCCCGAAAAGTATGATCAATTCTGCACATGTAGGTGCCGTGAAGTCATGGAAAATTCACTTTAGGTCATGAAAAAGTCATGGAAAGGTTTTGAAATTTTGTCAGTGAAAAGGAGTGGGAACCCTGTACATCTTCTCAGAAGGTGTAACTAACTATCCCTTAACCATTTTTATGTCTTATCCAGACACATAGAAAACAAATCTCACAAGATCCTTTTATTTCACGAGATCTTGTAGCATGATATATACTGTCTCATCCCTGCAAGATCGGTATGTTTAATGCAACACTATGGAACAGTTACATCGTGTATCTTTAACTTGTTAACAATTTTACCACCTTCAATAAATGTGCTGCATGCACCTCCAAAACCCCAGTGAAGCGGCAAAGGACTGATAGGCATGAGTGATTTAGCTGCTATGTAGCCAGACCATCTGCACATTAGTTAGAATACATCATGTTTTTCCTATTTTATGACTTTATTCATTTTATTTAAACTGTCAATATCAGTAAATGTTATGCAGACTTTATAATTACATTTATTTTCTACCAGCATGTCCAGGGAGGATGATGTCCAGATGTCCAGATATTGCAGAGTTAAAGCAAAATCTATGCAATCTATACTATTTAAAATAAAACCCATGCCAGACAGGGCTCACTAGTGTTTAATCTGATTAGTTTTAAGATAAATTATTGTCTGTTATTTCACTTAACTCCAAAAGCAGACTCAATTCGGTCATTCATTACCTTCACATGGGTAATGGAGCTCTGTAGGTTTCTGCTCAAACTGTAGCAATTACACAATCCTGAAAGTTACAAGGCCCAGAAATAGTTCAAGATTAAATGCTGCATGAATGAATAACCACACATTAATATATTATTCATAAAGCACTGTCTATAAGTAATTATGTATAGAGATTATAGAATGTTATTATTATCACAGCACAACTTTACCCACACTGTGCAATGGTACAGAACCATTTCAAAAACTTCTGCAGAAACACTTATAGTCGGTCAAATATTTGTTGTTGCCAAAAGTATAATGTGACTCAAACTCTACTTGATTGTCACTTATTTTTGTGTATTTTGTGTCCAAACATTGACCTCCTCAAAAATAACACTGCATGACTTCCCTTTTAGACTGTCTTCAGGTTGTACAGCGGTTCGCCCACTAATCAAGAGTTAGTCATCGGTGTTGTGGGCTCCGTTCAAACTAATCAGCTCCTTTGTTTCTTTCACCTTCACAACTGTAAACACAGGATCTCCAGCCTGAGGGAGAAAATTAAAAGTGAAATTAAAATCACCAAGAGCTTCTAAACAAAAGTGTTGAAACAATGTCATAATTAAACACACATGGTGGCTGCAAGACAAACTTAGTTATACAAGACAAATTTAGTTATTTCAGAATTGTTTTATTTGGACAAAAGCACTCACTCTGGCTTCTGTTTTCAATTAACCTTTGTGCACTTATTCGTTTTTCAATAACCTGCACAAAAACATAGCATAAGCAAATTTAGCCTTTCATTTATCAGATGCTCTTCCTGGTGTAAACAATAACGCAGTCATGAGTTTCCTGATTATAGATGCCATTTTGAGGACTTTTCGCCATTCAAATATATATTGAATGGAGGTAACTGTGCTAGTTTTACGTCATTCAGAAACTCATGATACTGCTACACAGACACAGAAAATGGACACAACGGAAGTATGAGCTTAGTGTGAGATCTAAATATCTGACTTTGTGCTGAATTTGGCTCAAAAGAAACAAGTGAATTGGTCGTTTTTACTAATTGTTTTTATTTAATCGCCACTCAACTTAAATCCTAGCCCAGTTTCACTTCATAGAAACTGTCTGATCTCGCAGTGTTAGAGTTCGTTCGCTTGACGGTAGGCAGGTACTTTTTATCATTTAACCAATTGCTGCTATTTAGTAGTCACGTATGTAATGCGCCGCTAACGGGGTTAACTGGTATATTAAGCTTTACCCAAATCCCGTAGGAAGAAGGGCAATAACGTCTTTCCCCTTGATAAAATTCACCAAACATTCTCTTTATTCCGACTTTAAATCCTCGAATCTTGAGAATTGTTGACAACACTGAATATATGACTCTTCGCTGATTGACTGGTGCCCGAACTTGCACTCCCGCGGTTTTTGCAAACGTTCTAGTGTATATTGATTCCTGACCTAGTTGCTGGAGAGAAATGAAATTGAGTGGAGGCACTCAATTTCGGCCATATAATCCGACGTTATGGCCTTTAATTCCAACTTTACCTGTCCACTAAATCCATAACCCGTCACACACTCCATCCTTACAAACTGCATCTCCAAAATAAAATCCTGGCTCCAATCAAACTTCCTCCAACTCAACAGTGACAGAGCAGAAATAATCATCATTGGCATCAAAATATTCACCAAAATCCAAAATAACCTCACCCTCTCCATTGACGGCTCCTCAATCCCCTCCTCCTCCCACCTCTGAAACCGTGACATCTTTGACCAAACCTCCTCCTATGAACACCACATCAAACACATCACCGAAACCACCTTTTATCACCTTCCCTTCGAAACACCACTCTCCTCCGCCCATCCCACTCCCCTCAGTCTGCTGAAACTCTCATCCACGCCTTTGTCACCTCCCGCCTCGACTACTGCAATAGCTGCTCTACAGTTCACCCTCCAAACTCCTCAATAGACTCCAACACATCCAGAAATCTGCCGCCTTCCTCCTCACCCGCACATCCTCCCATGAACACATCACTCCTGTCCTCAGAGACCTCCACTCACCTGTTCCAAATTGCCTTTAAATGACTGCATCTCTGGTTGATGTGTTTTCATTCATTTGTGTTTGTGTCATGAAATGTGCTACACAAGTGTTTAATTGTATTTTTGTTTGCTCAACCTATGAAGTATAAAACAACCCCCTCAGGCTTTTCTCAAACTATAAGAAAAATACTAGAAGTTTTCAGTCTTGTTCAAAAAAGTACAGAGATCTAAAATGTATACTTAAGCACAGTACTTTACTACTTCTGCTTTGTTCCATTCCACCACTGACTTCCAGTGTGATATCATATTTTATTCCTTATCTGTGTAAAAACACATTTTTCATTAATGACAATACAAATGGACATTGAGTCATTAAAGTCCCATTGTTTACATCAGTGTGACTTGTGATTGATGTACTGTTCATTATTTTTTAACATAGTTGTTCTTGTTTGCTCACATATTTACAGTATGAGTATGGGAAATTGATTTTGTGCCTAATCTTATACAATCTTTATCTTAAAGAGCCCATACATTTTCTGATCTACTTCATGTTTATGTTATGTTTATGTTGTTTCCTCATCAGAAACATACCTTGAGCTGTTTTGTTTCCTTCACACGTGTTTACCACAACAACATATATGCACACAGAGCCTTTTGAGCTTTGAAGATGTAGACAAACTAATAGTAAAAGGTTACACATGTGTGAATGAAACAAAACACAACTCTGAATATGTTTGAATGGCTTAATGTTCACAGGAATTCATTTTGTTTAATCAATATAGGACCTTACACAAAAACTGACAATAAAAAGACTTTAAAAAGGTATGAATGGAAAGGTTAATCCTTAGAGTCACACTATTGGCATGTGCATAAAAAAGTGTATTGTTGATAAAGCAGTCTTTGTCAAAATGGCGTCAGAGCAGGAGAGTGCCCAGCCTTCCAGTGGGTCTCACATGCTCTCACAGCCCGGAGGTTGGAGACTGGAGGTGGGGTGATGGTGAGATTTTGAATCAAGTAACTTTTATGATGAACTTTTAAGAAAAAAGTCATATTTAAGTAGTCAGTCAAATTATTCTCTTGTGTTCAATATGGAACCAGAATATGAAGAGATAATAGATTTACATTTGGTTCATTGTAAATGTTTAAAACAGATCCATTAACTTATTGTTCAAAATTGCAGATGTTTGAAAAGGGATTAGTAGTAATTCATCACAGCAATCAATCTTTCTTTTATGCCCGTTTATATATATATATATATATGGTTTGTTTTGTGAAGGAGAATAATGGTGTGCATGACCGGATCAGGCTGGCTGCTGCTGAGCCTCGTCCTCGGTTGGAAATATGATGTTATGTGATGGGGTCACGCGGGACTGAGAATCCTGGGAGTCATGCGCTAATCCGCTATAAAATGCCCTGCTTGGGGGGATACAGCGCAAAACGAAGTCCCCATTCTGTTTGGGATGCCTGTTAATTAACAATTTGGTGAAAGTTAATTGTGCGTAATTTCTCGCGTATTTGGATCATGCTGACCTTGTTTCTTTTGGGGAGCTCGTTGCTTCTGGTGAGTGCGCAGTTCCCCAGAGAATGCGTCACACCGGAGGGACTGAGGAGCGGTCAGTGCTGTCCCACACCTCCAGGACTGGAGAATGACCCGTGTGGTGCCAGTGCAGGCCGAGGACAGTGCGTCTCTATAGCGGCTGATGCGCGACCACACGGCCCGCAGTATCCACACGATGGACGCGACGATAGAGAGAGATGGCCCGTGCGCTTTTTCAACAGGACGTGTCAGTGTAACGGGAACTTCAGCGGCTTCAACTGCGGGAGATGCAGACATGGATTCACAGGAGCCAACTGTGACGAGCGGGTGTCTGTTGGTAAGCATAGATACGTCTGTGGTGCAAATTTGCCGCGTTACCTGCGTAATCACGCGTTGACAAGCCTGTTAGCGCGTTCATGCGTAAAGATTGGATGAAAGTTTTTTTTTTTTTTTTTTTTTTTAAGGCATTTTCCACAAAACCAAAAATGAGACAAGTCATATAAAATGTTCTTGACAAGTTTAGCTTTGTGTAGTCCTCAAACATCCGAACATTTTTATGTTACGTGATTGATTGATTGATTTTTAATTAATAGACTTCTGACCTCTGTTATTTTTATAGACTACTGCTGAATTTCAACTGGTCTTTCAAGTCAATTTGCTTATTTATTTGACATATGTCAAACTTTATGGCTATATTATGCCTCACTGTGGTATAATCTTGTAATCCCCAGTAAGAAGAAACGTGATGCAGCTCAGTGCAGATGAGAAACGTGCGTTTTGTGAGCGCCTTGGACCAGGCAAAACGCACGGTGCACCCGGACTTGGTTATTGCCACGCGGCGCTACGAGGAGGTTTTTGGGCCCGATGGAAACACCACGCAGTTTGAGAATATCACAATATACAACTACTTTGTGTGGACCCACTACTACTCAGTCAGCAAAACGTTTCTGGGCGCGGGACAGGCCAGTTTTGGAGGAGTGGACTTTTCCCACGAGGGACCTGGGTTTCTGACGTGGCATAGGTTCCACCTTCTTCAGTTGGAGCGGGATATGCAGGTGACCAACGTTTCCCAACACTGTAGGGGTAAATGAAAATATCATGGACTAATTGGTTTAAATGATGTAATTGGTTAAGGCGTGTGCGTAAGTTTGATCGAAGCTTGAGACGAGCCCAGGAGCCAAGTCTTATGTCAATCATCAATGCACGTAACACGTTGTGAACGAGTAAAGCAACACAATTAGAAACGCCTTTTACGCACATTGATTAAATTTGAAGTTTTGTTAATAATTTGAAGCAGTGTAGCAGTTTAACTACAACTTTCTGACACCTCAAACTTTTAAAAATGTCTTTGTGAGAGTTGACGTTCTCAGTTTTTTGCTTTATAAAGACCAAGTCTAAAGAGCACCAGGGTGAAACGTATTTGAAAACACGTATGCAGCTTTCTTGTAGAATTTAGCTTTTTATGAACAATTATATCTAAGTGACTAATTACTTTCTTACCAATCCAATATTTCCTCGTCACCAGGACATGCTGCAGGACCCCTCCTTTGCCCTGCCCTACTGGAACTTCGCCATCGGGGGCAACACATGTGACATTTGCTCTGATGACCTGATGGGGGCCCGCAGCAGTTTTGATGCGAACGCTCTGAGCACAAACTCTGTGTTTTCTTCTTGGAGGGTGATTTGTGAGAGCGTGGAGGACTATGACACTCTGGGAACCATCTGTAACAGTAAGTCTATTGTTCTGACTTTTTCATTTTACATTTTTCTTTTAATCACAAGATAAAAAACACAATTACACAGAACATTGTATTTTCTAAGAATGAAAACAGAGGAATTGTCTTTACAATGCTCTTGTTATAAATCAGCTCAACAATACCCATTTTCCAATTACAAAACATAAAACCTATATTCTGTACTTCTGCTCAGCCACAATTTGAATAGTTCTGATTACGCCAAAACACCTATGGATATTGGATCTAAACAGTATTCTGTGTGATAATGAATACATTTAGTACAGAAACTTAACCAAAAAATCCTTGCGACACAGGTTCTCAGACTTTTCATAGGATAATATTTTGGCTTTCTGAGTACCACCAGATCTAAACCCAAACCATATCAGGCATAAATTAAGGCTGAACATTTAATACGACTGAACCAAGACTGAAACATTCATATATCTGTCTTTCAATAAAACAAATAAGACCCCATGTACCCACAGACACAGCTCGATCACAGTACCGCTGTTTCAGACATCATTTCTTTAAGTCCTTCTAGCGTGACTAATGTTAATGAATGTTACTTTTCTGTTCAGGCACAGAGTCGTCTCCGATCAGGAGGAACCCAGCGGGGAATGTGAACCGTCCCATGGTGCAGCGCCTCCCAGAGCCCCAGGATGTGGAGGCATGTCTCCAGGTCAACACTTTCGACACGCCCCCGTACTACTCCACTTCTGATGAGAGCTTCAGGAACTCTATTGAAGGTACACTTATACTTTTACTGCAAATATCTGCCTTCTTCTCTCCATATTATGCTATTTTCTGATCTATTTTATAATGTTTTTGATTAGGTCAGTCAACATTTGCAACTAAAACCTTGCATTTTGAACTTTAATAGCATTGTCTACAGTTTCTAGTCCTTTTGTGGATGATTTCCAATAATCTCTGCTATTTCAAGAGCTTGTGATATCACACTGTACCACTTTTAACTTGCTGCAGGGGCAGAGTTTGAATTGTGGATACCTTTTAGACCAATCACAGTGTTCTTATACCTCCAGACCCTGCCCCTTCTCTCCCCTCTCCTCTCTTAAAAATGTGATTGTAGGTGTCCAGTGCCAGTTTAAGCCCACATTTACAAGAATTGTATGTTGTGTGTTTTCACAGGCTACAGCGCCCCCCAAGGCAACTACGACCCTGTGGTAAGGAGCCTTCACAACCTGGCTCATCTGTTCTTGAATGGGACAGGGGGGCAGACCCACCTCTCGCCCAATGACCCCATCTTTGTCCTGCTGCACACCTTCACAGACGCCATCTTTGACGAGTGGTTGAGGAGACACAGTCCAGGTGTGCTTCTATAATACAAGTATTGCACTCCTAGCTAATTGACTACAGTTAGATGCAGGCTCAAAATCTATTATTATCAGATTTTGGAGTTATAAGAGTATTAAAAAGTGCATGTAAATAGCAAAATCTGAATTCTATTAACAGTAATCAGATTTTTTTTTCCAATCATGGTCCCTCCAATGAGATTCTGTGGTTCATTCAATACTCATAAAGCTACAGAAAACAGAATATAATAATAATATTTTGGTGTAATGTTATTATAACCACTGTTTGTGTGTCTTATTAGATTCCACTGTGTATCCAGAGGAGAATGCGCCCATTGGCCACAACAGAGGCTACAACATGGTGCCCTTCTGGCCTCCTGTGACCAATGCAGAGATGTTTGTCACTGCTCCTGAGAATCTGGGCTACAGTTATGAAGCTGAATGGCCAGGTAAATAGAAAAAATGAAAAAAAACAACAACAACAGTGGTTAATTTTGTATTTATTTTATTTGTCCAGCTCAACCGTTTACAATGACTGAAATCATCACCATGACCATTGTCGCCGCCCTGGTGCTGGTTGCTGTCGTCTTCGCTGCCAGTACATGTGCTGTCCGTGCCAGGTCCAAGAGGGAAGGCCACCAGCCTCTGCTTGGAGATCAGTACCAGAGATATGACGATGACAAAAGCCAATCTGTTGTTTAAAGCTGCTTTTTAATTATCATCTTTGCCTTTCCTTAAAAAAATGCATATGCAATCTGTGCAGATTTTACTACAAACCTATTAAAACATGTTGTAACACGTCAAAATCCGTATTTATACTGTTGTAATATAGTTATTATATATGTTTTGATTGTGATGGAAAATGATGCAATTTGAAAGTAAAATTTGCAGGAAGCGGTCACCAGGTGGTGCTAATGTTACATTCTGGCCAGGCCTTTATATTGTGTGAGTTTAGTGAGTAGATGTGTAAGCCTGTTTGAGATTTTATATATCACAGAGATTTGATTGTGTGAAATGCAGCATTAGGAAGTTGCTACAAGTGGAAATAACAATGTGACAGAGCCTTGAACACCCTCTTGGGGGCGCACTAATCCAATCTTTGAAGCTGGGTACAGCATCATGGAGACATACTGGGTACCCACTTCAGATTCTTGCCTTTTATTTAATAGTTTAAACGTTTTTGAACAAAACGAAGAAATGCGTATACAATGTTTTGAACTGTATATTTGTTTGATGCTACTTTTTAAACTATGCCTTTATTGTCTTGATTCTTTTGGAAAAGCTCGCTCAAATGCTATGTACTTTTACAAGCTAGTTTAACAGGAATATTGTGTTATTAAATGTTTTGCTATTAAAACAAGTCTCGTGTGTGGTGTCTGTGGACGCAGCGCACAGAAGCGCCGTGCTGTGCCGGCTGCTTGTGCGTCAGGTGTCTGGTTTCCAGGGGACGTTGCCTGTGGGCGTGGCCTGGAGGGAGCGCGTGGTGTTAAACAGTAGAGCTACTGGTCAAAAGCTCCAGTGGGAGGTCTGGGATGAGGTAATGCGAAATGGTTAAGTGTTTTGACTCGCAGTTACGCATTGTTCTGACAGATACTTGAATGAAAAGGTTAAGAACGCGCAGTTTCCTCTGACTGAGCGCTACTTCTGCTACTGACTTAGTGCAATCAACAAGTGTCCTAACTACTAACCTGCTTGGAACATCTACTCGACCTAGACCACTGTGCGTAAAGCCATGGACGAAGACAGCAACGTTTTGCCGGAGTTGAGGGATTTGGAGACCAAGTTAGGAAGAAAAGTGCCGGATAGCCTTGTGCGTTCTCTTGTTGGAGGAAAACACCACGAAAAGCACGAGAAGTCACAGCGTTCAGCCAAGTTCTGTGCCAAATCTGCGGACTTTAAACGCCTGGAAAGCAAGATACTACTTTTAAAACAAGAAATGGTGGGTAATTTATTGAAATTTTGAAATTTTACTTGGAGAATAATAGTAAATAGTGCACGATTCGTATGCGCGTATTTGTAGATGCAGTTGGGACGTTCTTGCAGAATTAATTAGCAAGTTGTAACACGTTTAACCACACAGGAAATGTATCCTTTCTCTTTGTGTAAAAAGGCCGAGTACACGTTTATGGGGAGTTGTTAAAAGCAGAAATAGTGTCGGTTGACGTCTGCGTGAGCCATGAAACTGGTAGGTGACAACCATTCACACCTGCTCTCGTAAGAGAAGAGACAGAATTTACCTCCATCTACACCACCAGGAGCATGCATCCTCTCTTAGTCATTCAAACTACACTGTGAAATCCAATTGTCTCGTGTTAATTACCATCACGCGACTAATACGCATTGCGCCTTTTGGCACTAGGGTCTGAGGCACTGAATGACCTTAAGGTAAAGTGCTTATTTTTAGCTCTGGCGAGGTATTAAGATGACTGAGCAGATGGCAAAGTTGACCGAGTTTCTCAAGCACCATTATCCCTTTTTTCTGGTCACTAAGTTCAAAGGTGGCTGGGCATTTCAAGTTACAACTCATTGCGTGTCTATAAACAAGATTAGTAGTAAAACAAACCATCATTCTGAATAATAAATGATCTATTAAACTAAACTAAACCTGGACTAGACCAAGATTACACCAGAATTAGGGTTTACATCAAGACTACATTGGATTCAAGTCAGAATAACCAAATCATAAGAAGTGTGAACCAGCCCTAACTGAGAATTTCCCCTCACCCAGAGAGTTTGAAATTACATATCTTTTGGTATTTGCATCCCCATTTACCACAATTTCACCTTTATAATATTAATACTTATGCCTTCATTTGAATTTTTAGTCTATCAATACCAAGAAATAAAGATAACGTTGTTATTGACAGGAAAGCAGGTTTAGATGTTCAAATTACATTATAGTGTGTGTTGGTGAAATGCCTTGCCTATAGCCATCATATCCTCAGCACACAATGACAAAGTTAACCCAACAAAACGCTGCAGCAGTCGTGTTTACTTAACCAAATTTAGTGTCCGTGAGTCATCGGTGCCATTTCAACACAATAAAATAACCAAATTACTATTTTTCTGCTATACATCCATCAGTTTCCATGTGTGTGTAAAGCAGAGAGTCCAAAATAAACATATTATCAAGTAAGTCTGTCACGATAATTGTCTTTTTGTTTGATACATAACAGATGGAACAAAACGTTTTGGAGGGTCAGTATTTGCCATGGTTACTTTTCCTTTGTACTAGTGGGAAGTTTGTGGTTAATTTTCTTTTCTACGATGAGATTTGAGTTGTATAAGTGGAATTATGAACTTCTGTGACTCATTATAGACACAAAACTACTTAGATGTTCCATGCTATTATTTATTTATTGGAATTCTTTTGTGCATTTAGAATTCTTTTCACAGGGATCATTCTGCTTCATGGTTTGGTTACAGTATTATCATTTATGTCTGTATTTACTTCAACATTTGTTATCCTGACAGGCCTATTATCGAGTCTAAAAAGAAAAGTCAGTTTAGCTAATGCAGCTGTCCGCCACAACACACAGCACATTTTAATGCAATTTGACTACGACAGGTTCCGGCAGCTGTTCGTTTGGTCATTTTTCATCCTGACTAAGCATTTGTCAGCCGCCTGGACATCGGGGAATCCCTTTCATGGTCTCCAAGCCGGTCATTTCCTCCTCCTAAATGCAACAGTTGTCATGAGTCAATGCCCGTACTGTGTAGATAGTCCACAAATCATTCAAAATCCTGGACGCATGCTTCCTGACTGCTCTATTACTGGGATAATACAAGTTCCTGTTTCCTTTGTTCATGCTGGGAGAAGTAGTCCATTGTGCGGTAGCCATGAGAGAAGAATGCTAACATTTGTTGAGCTGTCATTTGCATTTTCGGTTGCGTGTAGTTGCATATTTCATCCTTGAATGAATGGATACATTTACGTAGTTATGATGCAGTACACAAATCTACAGCAAATCTTTTGACTGTGATAAATGTTCGTTTTACTTGACGTTTCATTTTTCATGTTCATTTTTATAGTAATAGTAGTAGTAGTAGTCATAGAAGTGGAAAAGCAATTTTACACTTTATAAAGGCTATCATAAGTGTAGTTAGTATAAAGTATGAAGTATGAGTTTATTAAGAATTATTGTAGTTACTGAGCCTGAACCATTCTTAAATAATGTCATTATGAATTAAGTTTTTCTTAAGGTTAAATAGGTAGCAGTAGTTATTGTAAAGTGGTGCCGTAGCAATACTGATAGGACAAGTAGTATTAATAATAATCAGGGGTGTAGTGAGTGTGGTACGCAGGGGTAGGGAGTACGTCATCCACCCACTTCCCCCGACGTGAGATATAAAAAAATAACAAATATAAAATAGCTACAACTTAAATGTCAGACCAGAGCTATTGGCAATGGTGAAAACAACCTGCATAAGCTCATGATGTCTGCAGGACTGTCCTATAGAGACGTGAGACATGAGAGGACCAGGACTGAACCAGGACTAAACCAGGACTAAAATAGGTCTAAACTTTATCTAAACCAGGACTAAACACAGAACAAAACCAGGACTGAGTGTGGGGAGGGGTCCAGAGGTGCGCTCGTGTAGACTGTCGGATGACCGCAGGCGAAAGGACCAATGCAGAGCTCCACGCCCCACGGGGCTAAGTGCAGACGTCGCCCAATTGTGCTTTGCAGACACCCTGGGCTGGCTCCACAGGCTCAGGGTTGCCTCTTTCAAGTCCAAGATTAGTCCTGGTTTAGTCCTGGTTTAGATCTGGTTCAGACCTGGTTCAGACCTGGTTTAATCCTGGTTCAGTCCTAGTTTAGACCTGGTTTAGACCTGGTTCAGTCCTAGTTTAGACCTGGTTTAGACCCGGTTCAGTCCTTGTTCATTCCTGGTTTAGTCCTGGTTCAGTTATGAATCTCGTAGTCCTACTTAAAAAATCCCCACTACACCACTGACAATAATAGTAGTTAGAGTTGTCAAAAGTATCGAAATCAGACACTAATCGATACTACAACTAGTATCAAAACTAGATACTCACTTGAGCAGGTATCGATACTAAAAAAGTCACATTCAAAGGACAGAAATGAAGTGAGCTGTGTCAAAAGTATGAAACCACATAAATTAGTATACGCCCATGGACCACTATGGAACCTACATTTACGACTGAGGTATGACACAGATATAAAGCCACATGAAAGTACTATGATTTAATGCTGAAAATTACATTCTAAATAAAGAGTGGTATCATTGTGGCATCCAAATCTGTATTGAGTATTGAGTCTATTCCTTAATATTGAAATTAAAATGTACTTAGTCTTGAAATTTTAGTATCATGACAACACTAGTAGCAGTAGTAGTAAAGCATGAAGTCCAAAAATGTGCTGTTTTGTTTGATCATTTTTAACTAACCTTTTGAACATACTTAACAGTCTGTACATACCTGCCACTGTTTACAGAAAGTCAACTCATTTCTTCTCTACATTCCAGGCAAACTTGAGAGCCATTGACGTCAAGGTGATGCAGCAGCTCATGACCGTCAACGAGGGCATCGAGTCTATCCGCTGGATGATGGAGGACAAGGGGGGCACGGCCAGTCAAGATGGCAGTCTGTCTGGGAGCTTATACAGCCTCTCCGACAGTCAGGACGGTAGCTCATTCAGGGGGAGCATGAACAGTTTAAATGACGCTAACAGTGACGATTTGGACGGGCTCTCGGTGGGCTCGTACCTGGACACTTTGGAGGATATCCCCGACGACCCTTCGCCCACGGACCTCACCTCATACATGGAGAAAAGTGTGATCAATGGAGACGCGTTCAGCAAATCGCCGATAAAGCTCAGGGTGGAGGCGGATGAGTACTACTGTTTTGGATAGTGAACACCCAAAATGGACGGTTTTAAGTGTGTTTTGTGTCACAGTTTTCAAGATTTTGTCAGATTTTGTCGGATTTACAGTAGGGCTGTACAATATTGGAAAAACAATACATATGCAAAACACACGCAGCTACTTTCTTGACAAACAAATGGGTTTAAAGGGATGTTAGTCCTCTTAGTTTTAAGAAGAGGTCACTAGACAAGAGAAGTGCAGTTCTTTCTGAATAATGAATAAACGATAAAAGTGGATTTTTTAAGTTTAATATATACAATAATTGCATGCATTTTAGAACTCAAAATATGCCTTTTTAGTGTTCATACTTCAGGAAAAAAGATAATTTAATTTTCCCAAAATCATTGAAAGGGCCTTCATTACACTATTACAGATTTTTTATTTTATTTTTTACTTTTTTTTATTTTATTTACACGTTTTAACACACAAACCCTGCATATTTAGGTGCTAGATCTTCTCTCAAACAGGAAACACGCTGTTCCTCCTTGCGATGTCGTAATATAAGAAGTGCTCCACTGTGTTTTTAAACTCCATACACCTTCACTAGAATCATTCATATGATTTCAGTCCTGGAAACGCCAGTAGCTGTTAACTTGGAAACTACCACTTGATGAGATTGCAAGGTGGAACTGAGCATTTTGAGCTTTAGAAATGTTGACAGGTTCATTGTGTGAATGAAAACAAAACACTACTCTGGGGATATTTTTGATAATACAGCTTAAAGCTCACAAGAAACCATTTTGTGCAATATAGGACATTTAAAAGTATGTACTGTGCAGCCCTACTTGAAACTACTATTTGAAAACACAATCCTTACTCCCACATCACTTACTATTATTTCTTGTTACACCAGTAGAAAAATGTCTTAATGTTTTTTCATGCGAATAACAAAACCAAAATGGTACTTTTTAAGCATTGTATTTATTTTTGAAGTAACTGCCTGGACATTGTTGAGCTGCTTAGAAGCCTCAGCACAGTGGAAAATTCAGTCTGAACTTTACCACAGAGGTTGAACCACAATGGGCCGATCTAAGGGAGTAGACTATCAACCATTCGGAAAAGTAGACATTTTCTGTACTGAGTGATTTAAGGTTACACTGTTTGAAGTGGCCAAGTGGTGGTTTTTAGTGTTACAGCAAGTGCAATTTCCCATATGCCAAATTTTGCTACTGCTACCAGCTACTGTACAGTGCGTTTGTCATTATTTTTATTGACTGAAGCTAAGCCGTCTTTAGCTATAGTCTTAATTCAAGAGATTAGCTACACATTGGCACGCACAGATGCTTGACTGAATTCATTTGATGGTCTTAAGGATAAATAATATAAAGCAGGTTGTTGGCTGTGGACAGATGGACACGTATGCAAGTGGGCATATTAAAGCTAAACACTACTGTCAACGCCTTTAAAATAATGACTTTTTGATGATTGTTTGTATGACTGTTTTGTGAAATTTTGTGAAAATGAAAATAATATATGGAAATTATACATCTTTTGTCGTTTTTTTAAAGATACCGTTTTACACGCATCAATTTTATAGACTTAAAGGTGCACTGTGTAACTTCTGCTGATTGGTTGGAGATGTTATTTGCCTGGAATGTTCGACATTCTTGGATTTGTTCAATTATAGGTGTTTTATAGCTCAGAAATACCTTAAAAAACATGGATTCTTACCAAGTACAGGCTTGCTTCTCCATAGATTTGAACTTGTCTCTGTTGTGATCACCAAGTTTATTTCTATACTGTGGAATAATCAGGGCAAAACAGGAATATCTTCATGGAGACAAGCAGGTGGTGGACTCTCCAAAAGTTACACAGCGCATCTTTAAGCATTATTCCATCATAGTTGCAAAGCAGATTTGATACACACACAAAATGTTAAACTTTTATGCTATATTTTTTCCCCATTTAATTATTTAAGGTTGATCCAAAGCAAATAATGTGGATTTTAAGATGAATAATTTAAACCAGGGATCGCCAACCTTTTTGATCCAGTGAGCTACATTTACAAAACAAAAATACCACAGAGCAACTCATGTTAGCAAGAAATTGAGTATATAAAGGAGCCACAACCTTAAGTGTTGTACAGTTAGATGCGTATAAAACATAAACAATTTATTACTGCACAAAGTTGGGCATAAAAATTATACATTTAATTAACCAAAATGTTTTTTTTTTTCAGCACAATGCATATAATTCAGAAATCTCTTGGCGAGCTACTTACAATAGGTTGGAGAGCTACTGGCTGCTCCCGAGCTACAGGTTGGAGACCCCTGATTTAAAATATTTTAAGTAAGTAAGTAAATAGACTCACTTGTTCTATTATCAGTGTTTCTCAAACTTTTTTTCTGGGGACCCATATGTAGCACTTATACAATGCCACAATAGAGGATTAGTACAGATATGAAGTATAGTAGTGGTAGTAGCAACAGGCTAGATCAGAAGGCCAGGGTTTGGCTCGGAGGAAAGTGAGTATAAGGTAGACAGGGCCAGGGACAGAAAAATACCTGGGTTACACATATTTTAAAAGTCACAAACCTTCACGACTTAATGTTATTCGTAAATCACAAAATAAAGGTGGATTTGACCGTTATTGAACATTAATGAGGATATTTTATTGTTGACTCAGTGATCGTGTCTCTCTTAACAGTTAGTCTAGTTTTAAACAACGAAAGACAGTCATTGAACCAGCAATAAAAGGATCCATAAGTTGCTTATTTGGACCTTAAATATAGCCCATTTCTTTTTCTTTTCAACATTCAACTGAACCAGCAATATTGGAACAAAATAGTACAAAAAAAAATTACAAAAAGATTAGAAATTATACTAAATGTGTCTTAACATTTTAATATGTGTCAGAACTGTATATTGCAGACCTACATGCAGATCATGACAAGGTGACCCAAAAAAAATCTCTTGCGACCCACCTGAGGCCACACAGTCTTTCTATGGTATAAACAAGTAGCTCTGTTTTTGTTTTGGTTCTCCCCACCACAGTCACATACCACCATTCACAAGGATCATACAGACAGATTGACTACTGTTTATTTTGGCACAAACAAAACTTTTCAAATTGAATGTCTGGAATCGCTAATAATAGCCAGTAAATGAAAGATTACAGAGGAAGTACCATCATGGTCTTGTGGTATTTATGTAACAGTAGTCGTCTTATCTTTCCCGTGTAATTGTAGTTCCAGACTGGGTTTTCCGGAAATGTCTTTATGGGAAAGATGAAACTGATGGCCACAGGGTACTGTATTGTCGTTACTTAGACATACAATAATGTTTGAAAATTAGTCGCAAAATTAAATGCATTTTAGTAACAACTGTTAACTTCTAATACCACTGGATGTAGATTTCGACAAACTTTATTGATCGACAAGGGAAATTATTTGGGCATAGTAGCTCCCACGTCAAAATATAATATAATAAAGAGCAAAAATATAAATGTAGTAATAATTAAAACATAAGAAGCAAAAATAGCAAAAGGTGTGAAATAAGGCACAAGTTTCTTTGCAGTATTCTTGCAGTAGGTGGTATTAACAGTAGCAAAATGTAAAAAAAAGTCTAAAGATGACATCGTAAATTAATCTGTGTATTCAAGAAAGTGTGGACTCTTTCTATAACCAACATGGGTTTGTATGTCACTTTGGCATATTTTGATTTTGGTTAATTCATTTCGGTTCAGTTAATGAATTCAGACCAAGCTGTCGGTCAGATATATGTAGAGGTGATGCTGTTTGCAGTAAAAAGAGGCATTTCTGAGCCTCATAGATAGATAAGTTTAACGGGGGTCCACATGTTAATCACTAAGTGGCAATTGGTATGCTTTAGCTCAGGGGTCTCCAACTTGTAGCTCGGGAGTTACTTTTAGCTCTCCACCCCCTTCCAAGTAGCTCGCCGAAGGATTTCTGAATTACACGTACAAATTGTGCTCAATAAGTAGAATTGGATGTAAATGCCTTTTACCAATGTACATGTATCATTTTGATGCCTGACTTTGCACACTAATAAATGGATAATGGTTTATGTTTTATAGGCATCTAACGGTACCTCATCTAAGGCTCGCCGTGGCTCTTAAACTGTATATGCTCAATTTCTTGTGACTGCTAAAACTAGGAGCTCTCTGGCCTATTTGTTTTGTAAAAGTAGCTCACCGGAGGAAAAAGGCTGGAGATTTTGGAGACCCTGCTTGGATATTGGAGACGTTGGAGACCCTGCTTTAGCTGTTACTTCGCTATTAGATTTCAGATTATGTAAAAAATAAATAAATAAATAACTCCATTGTAATCTCCACTACTTTAATGGGGGGAAAAATAGTTGAGGCTTAATACTTGCAAAATATGGCCTTAGACAAAAATACATTGAAAGTATAAATACTAACAAAGATGCAATTAAGCATTTATTAGGCATTTTATCGAGCTATTAATATGTGGTCCCTAAACTAAAGCATTACCATTTAAAGCTATACTGTGGAACATTACCAGCAAAGCAATAACATCTACAGTTAAAATACAGCCTTTACAATCCCTACTATAACACTTGAATTATCACTGGACACATTAAAACCACTAAACCCAGTGACATTAAGAGTGTATGCGACTTTGGCCCAGTCCAAGTGCAAATCAGCTTTATTTGGTTTCCACTGCTGTTCCTTATCTCTACCCCCACAGGCTTTAGGCGACTTAAGCCCCTGTCAGGCTACACCAGACAAAAGCCAATAAAACTAATGAAAGGCAAGTACCACTATGTCAGCACTTCATGTTTAACTGTCTGGACTACACGGTATGAATATGCATGGGCAGTCATGGCAGTGGTACTAGTAGAAGTAGTTGTAGTTAGTAGTTAGTTGTAGACTTAGATAAAGTTTATTGATCCACAAGGGAAATGATTTGGGCACAGAAGCTCACACACAACATAATATAATAACAAAGAGTAAAAATATAAATGGTAATAATACATTTTAAATAAATTGCAAAAATGACAGCAAGAGACAGGGGTGAAATAATAATATAAATGTAAATGTGCAACTCAAAATATGATAGAAAATAAGTAATAAAATATAATATCTCAGCTATAAACAAGAAGACATATAGGACATAAGGTTGTCCATTACATTTGAGTGACTTTTTGTGTAGTTGTAGGGAGTATTATCTGTTACATAAAGGTGAGTTGTTGTAAATAAAGGTGAGTGGTTTTAGTCATCCATCATCGTTGTAGTTGTGGTAGTAGTTATAGTAGTAGTTGTAGTCATAGAAGTTGTAGTCCTAGTAGTCGTAGTAGTCATGTATTTGATATTGGGGGTACAGTGGGGTAGCCAGGCTGGCACCACCTAGTGCCTCCTCTTAATTTAATTTCTCTTCAGCGACTAGGTCAGGAATCGGAATACACTAGATGGTTTGCAAGAACCCCGGAAGTTGTAGGCCGTGCACCGGCCAATCAGCGAAGAGCTGTGAAGCCATGACTGGGTCCCCGAGATCGAGGATTTAAAGCCAGAACAAAGAGAATGTTTGGTGACTTTTATCAAAGGGAAAGACGTTATTGCCCTTCTTCCAGAGTGATTTCTGAAAAGCTTAATATATGAGTTAGCCCTGTTAGCGGTGCATTACATATGTCATGACCAAATAGCAGTGATTGGTTAAATAAATATCCACCTACCATCGAGCGAACGAATCCTAATGCTAAGTCAAAGATGTTTGTTTTGTCTTCTTATGTACTTTAACATCATGGGTTCTTTTTAAAAACAACACAGTAAAGTGTATTTACCTTATTGACATGTTTCAGCTGCTAGCTGCAAGCCAACCAAGAAGAACCCAAGAAAAACCCAAGAAGTTAAAGAATCCTGATGCTGCGAGGTCAGACGATTTCCACGAAGTGAAACCAGATGATAAACCAGGTTAACAGTGGGTAGCAGTAGAAGAAATAATAATAGTAGTCAGATTAGCCATTTAATTCCCAATACAATCTTGTTTCTCAAGCACTGCAGCTTTAAGGCCCAATAGATAAATAGAATAGAATCAATAGAAAATGATTCAAATGTGAAACAGAAGCACAATAATACAGATTTAAAAAATAAAATAAAGGTACCAATAGACACATCTCAAATCATTATCTGATTATTTTGTAGTGAGTGCATTGATCTGTGGCCCTATTTTGCTCACCTCTGGTGAAAGTACACGTCTCAACAACAGCCTGCATGTCAAGACTTACCCAGGCATGATGTTTCTTTAAGGTGAAAATGTTAAGTCTGTAGTTGGGCTGCTGGTGGCCGAGGTAATTGGACACACTGAACAGGTTTTGTGAGCGGATGGCGTAATGAGTGAAAATTCCAGAGACTTACATGGTACACTACGCTTGAACAGAGGTTGCCTTTGCCTTATAAGTATACATTTCAACATGAAAGAGAGGCTGAGTTGATACTGGCTTTGTGCCCAAGACAAGTGGTGTTTTGCACTGCCTACCCCCATGTGGGACAAGTTAATTCAGATTTAAGTAGTAGGGGATTGGATTTTTTTTTTTCTACTCATATCCGCAGCATTATGTAACCTGAGAGAGAAAGTTGACATTGTGCTGTTCTAAGTTTGCGTACAGCGGGGTGAACGACACACAGGTTATCAACAATCAACTTGTACTAGTACAGTTTGACGCAAAGAGGTAATGACCAGAATGTGTTATTGTGCTATAACTGCTACTGCTACTACTGCTACTACTACTGCTGCTGCCACTGCTACTGCTACAATGACTATTACCCATTACTGCTGCTACTGTTGCTACTACTACTACTACTACTACTACTACTACTACTGGTACTACTACCACTGCTGCTACTACTGCTGCTGCTACTGCTATTACTACTGCTGCTATTACTACTACTACTGCTGCTACTACTGCTACTGCTGCTGCTATTACTGCTACTACTGCTGCTACTACTGCTACAATGACTATTACCTATTACTGCTGCAGTAGTTGCTACTACTACCGCTGCTTCTACTACTACTACTTACTATGACCACTATCATCACTAATACTGTTACTACTACGATTACTGCTATGACTACTGCTGCTGCTATTACTTCTACTATTTCTGCTGCTACTACTACTACTAAGTAACACTTATTGCTGCTACTACTGTTCTGTGTATACTCCCATAATGTTACTATTGTAGCCTTACCTATGCAGCAGAAGTACTACACTCCCTTCAGCTATTTTTAGCCACTGATATATGCCCCTGCTATACAGCTATGTTAACAGATAAAGTACTGGTGTAAGCCTATCTACTTCACTAATATTTCTTAATATCTGCTGAGTACTTACAAAAAGGCAGTCTCATTTATGCTAACTACAAAGGACATTTCTAATATTGCGTGACAAGCTCAGTGCCTTGGTTTAGCTATATGACCTCTCTAATCACGTATTCATTCTACACAAGAAAGACTAAATCCACATTAAGAATTTATACTCCTGGCTTTGGACCATGTTTCAAGACAAAAGTCAAGTGTCCAATATCTGAAACTCAACTACAAAAGAAAATTAGGATATATGATATAGGCACTTGAGTGTTGGCTTGCAGCATACTTCTCATTTATGAAGTCGTAGAAACAAGAGTAAGTATCCTCGTTACTTTTATGTAGGTATTTAGTCATAAAACACAATACAATGTCTCTTGTCCTATATTCGGCCAGGTCTAAAGATATTATACTGTTGTGGTCTTGTACTAAGTAATATTGTTGATAGATGAAGTACAAAATAGGTCCAATGTTCCGGTCTTATTACATTTCCAGACATGCTGTGCTCCATGTTGGGAGATTTATGAAGCTGTGGAAAACTTAATAAGTCTTGTCCACAAATATCTCATTTCGTCTAGGAAAAATGCTTAGTGGTTTTTCAATGGAGATCGTAACTTTATACTTTAAGTAATTTACTAGGCAAGGTGGATTCGAGGTTTGAACCGCGTCTGGTAGTGTTAGAGGTAATCAGCATTACCAACGGTGATGAGAGAAGTAATGATAAAAGCTTATGCAGTAGCAGGCCAGTGGTTGTAATAGAAATGAGTAGGCTAGTAGCAGTAGTAGTAGAAGTAGTAGTTTTTGTTTGTTGTTTTCTTTTGTTATGTATGTTATGTTGGTATGTTCATGCTACTGACCCCTGCTCCAAAGCCAAATTTCTCAGCAAGCAGATGAAATAAACAAAAACCTACAACTAAACTTAGTAGTAGTCGGGCTGGGTATCATTAAGAAGCTGGCGATATGATACATACCTCGATACATAGGCCACGATACGATACATATCTAGATACAGTGAGCTTTTGTTTCGATACGGTATATTTCAAATCGATTAGATACGGTCCAATAAAAATAATCGTTAAATCATGGCTGTGATACTGAACAACTTTATTAAACCACTTCCTGTGCAAACTGAATTTGAAACACAAACATTTTAATCATCAAAACTATGAAACTGTAGCACTTTAGCAAATTTATTTAGTAAAATATATCGCCAAGAGTATTTTTTGGTGTATCGATACAGCAGCCCTTGATATCGATACTGTACCATCACATTAAACAATATGATATATCGATATTTCAGTATTTTTGCAGATCCCTAAGTAGTAGTAGTAGTAGTTGTAGTAGTAATAGGAGTAATAGTAGTAGTTGTAGTAGTTGTTGTAGGGGTAGCCTTAGTAGTAGCCCTTATAGTAGTTGTAATAGCAGCAACAGCAGTAGTAATCGTAGTAATAATAGTAGCAGCATTAGTAGTAGTATTTGCTGTTGTAGTTGTTGTAGCTGAAGTGAAAGTGATAGTAATAGCAGTAGACGTTTAATAGTACCAGTAGTAGTGCTGTTATAACTAGCACTAGTAGTAGAACTAGCATTAGTAGCATTTCTAGTAGTAGTAGTAGTAGTAGAAGGAGGAGGAAGCAGCTTTTAGTTGTAGGCTGATAGTTGTACTAGTTAGTAGGTTTGTAGTTGTACTGTAGATGGTAGAGACCTGGACTGGATCTGGAAGTTGTTTTTTACATTTTTAATAATTGGTACTTAATGTGAAGTTTCTGAACAACTGAAGTAGTAGAATGAGTATATCGGGACCAATAGTTGTCTTAGCAGAAACTGAGGTGTAGTACTAGTACCCTAGGCCATAACAAATGATCAACATTTATAATATCCACTGATAAAAAAAATTATTAAGCCTGGGCCGGGGTATTGTTTACAGTGATGAAAATAGGCCTATGAAGTATGAGTGGAATGTGGTGTGTCCTGTCTGAGGGGCACAGTGTTCTCCTTTTGTTTGGGTTTATTATGTCTTTAGTGCAGCCTGAGTGCTCACAAACCCGGCTAATATTTGCACTGATAATACTGCTCTTAAGAAGCTGAACGACTAGTGCTTGTAGTTGTAGTTGTAGTAGTTATGGTAGTAATTGTAGTAGTTGTACTTAAAGTAGTAGTTCTTCTAATCTTAGAAGTAGTAGTAGTGGTAGTAGTAGTCATAGTTATAGTTGTAGTAGTAGTAGTTGTCATAGTAGTATAGTTATAGTTATAGTAGTAGTTGTAATAGTAGTAGTTGTAGTAGTCATAGTTATAGTAGTAGTTGTAGTGGTAGTAGTTATAATGGTCATAGTAGGAGTTGCAATGATAGTAGTTGCACTAGCTGTAGTTGTAGTAGTAGTGTTCTAAGTTGTAGTAGTTGTAGTTATAGTAGTAGCTATAGTGGTAGTAGTTGTTAGTAATAGTTATAGTAACAGTTGTAATGGTAGTACTTGTAGTAGTATTAGTAGTCATCATAGTTATAGTTGTAATGGTAGTAGTTATAGTCATCAGAGTTGTAGTAGTAGTTGTAGTCTAAGTAGCTGTAGTAATCATAGTTACAGTAGTAGTTGTAATGATAGTATTTGTAGTAGTCGTAGTTGTTATAGTAGTAGTTGTTGTAGTAGTCGTAGTTGTTATAGTAGTGTTAGTTGTTGTAGCAGTCATAGTTGTAGTAGTTATGGTAGTAGTTATAGTAGTTGTAGTTAAAGTAGTAGTTGTAATGTTAGTAGTAGTAGTAGTAGTAGTAATAGTAGTGACAGTTATAGTTGTAATGGTAGTAGTTGTAGTAGTTATTGTAGTAATAGTTATAGTAGTAGTTGTTATGGTATTAGTTGTTGTAGTCATAGTCATAGCAGTAGTAGCAGTTGTAGTAGTTATAGTTACAGTAGTGCTTGTAGTGGTAGTATTTGTTGTTGAAGTTGTAGGGTAGTAGTTGTAATTGATGTACTAGTTGTAGTCATAGGTACAGTTGAAATAGTAGTTGCCCACTTGTAGGCAGTAGTAGTCATAGTTGCTGTTAATTTAGTAGTTTCAGTAGTAGTCATAGTTGTAGTAGTAGCAGCAGTTGAATTAGTAGTTGCAGTACTAGTCATAGTTGTTATAGTGGTCGTTTCAGTAGTAGTCAAGGTTGTAGTCATAGTTGCAGTGAATTAGTAGTTGCAGTAATACTCGTAGCTGTAGCCTTACTACGGCACACAGACTCCGTCCAAGTCTGTTATTGTATGGTCTGTACTGTGGGTTTAAGTTATGTAATGATGTCATAATGAGGCACATATGGGAAGGCTAGAAAAAGTGGGGGAAGTACTGAAGTATAAATACTGCAATAAAAACGTCTGTGGGAAAAAAGTAAACTTGAAATTCAAAATATACATTCAAGTAAATTATCATATTTCGTAGCCACATTTTCAAAACAAGACAAGTGAGGGCTTCAAGCGTCCTGGGACAAATTGATATAGATAAAGCATACACAAACTTGCGTAACCTGTTCCGCACATGTACCAGTTGCTAATGTAAATATGTACTTGAGCTCACAATGTTTAACTATGGGATATCCCTGTTATCACTTTTAATAACTTTACTTTAATGAGATCACAATGTTGCTATAGTTACATAAATAATCATTCATCATATTGTACACCATCTGTTCTTGAGGACTGGTTACATTTCTGCGTATAACATATCAGAAGTTTTTACAGCGCAGGAACTGAGCAGCATATATAGAGAGCAGAGAACAAAACAAGCTTTAATCCCACTTGATCCCGTGCTTTTTTCATTCCGGTCTGCTCTTCCAGTCCGAGCCAGGAAGTCTTTCTGTAGTGGTGTTTGGAATCAAAGAAAGCACTGGCTGTTTGGACTTGTACTTTCATAGTACAGCTTCTATACATGACCATACTGGCTACTACTTTAATTATAGCAAGGCTGGAATTCCCCAAGACTTTGAAAAGAATTATATATTACGGGGCAAAAGCAATATATAATTCCTAGGGATGTAGCAATAACTGAAATATTGTGATATCGTATAGTCAAAGTTCTCAAAATAATATCGTTGGGCCATCACAATATATCGAATTACAAGTCTCTTTGCTTAAATTAAGAGTTATGATGCAGCAACAGCTAAAAAAGATAGAAGGAACTATATAGACTATGATCCTTTGCTCCATTTTATTGTAGACTACAAAAAGAAACAAGAGTTCTAATAAATATCGTACCGTGAGATGTATATCGTGAAAATGTCGTACTGAGAGATTTAGATATTGTTACAACCCTAATCGTGAACCTCCCCACCATATCGTGAGCTTTCCCACGATATCGCAATAAATATTGTACCGTGAGGTTCATACAGTGATGATATCGTATCGTGAGACTTGGATATCGTTACACCCCTGATAATTCCTCTAGGTCTTGAATTGCAATGTCTATATATCCAATTTTATCAATAGTATTATATATATATATGTGTGTGTGTGTGTGTGTGTGTGTGTGTGTGTATATATATATACATATGTATATATATAAATATATGTATATGTATATATGTATACTGTATATTATTGGTATTAACCTTAATTGGTATTAACAGCCCATTACATTCTACTTTTGCATGGCAGTAAAAATCGGATAAGTGGAATAATCAGATAAGCCAATAATTACAGTTGACAGGGTGTGTTTACATTTACATCTACAGAACACCAGGTTTACATGTGACAGTTTATTATGACGTTTTAAAGAAGACATATTGTGCTTGTGTCTGCTATATAGTTATAAACTATGACACCCATGAATAATAATGTTAGAAATTGGACATTTTAAATCGCAATATCTAAAATGTGTTTGAAAACTGTGGTGCCCGTAGGGAGCTGATGTCACCTTAAATGTCGTCACAACACAGGGGAGTGCATTTGGCAGCACCTCTGATGAATAGTTGTAGATTTTTATTTTATTCATTTGCACCAATATGACTACGTAACCACAGAATCGTACGCATATCACAGATTAAGAAAATACAAGGAGAACAAAGTACAGAGGAGAGGAGTGGGTGTATATAAATAAAGAATGCTCAAACATGTATGAATCACTCTAAAGCCAACTTAAACTGGGTAAATGAGAAGGTTGAAAGCTCTAGAAAGTCCATAATAGGTCTGCTTTAAGAATAATAGTAGGGCGGCTGTAGCTCAGTTGGTAAGCTTTTACTCAGTGATCCGAAGGTTTGCAGCTCGAAGGTTTGCAGCTCGAATCTTTGCGTCCATGGGCAAAACACTCTGCGTACATTGGTAAAGTACATCACATTGGTACATTAGTAAAGTGCTTTGAGTGCCTTTAAGGTGTAAAATCGTGATATAAAAATGTGACCATTTACCACAGTGGTTTATAACTGTCAAAATAGAAAACATTTTAAAAACAATCTTTCAGTTTTTTTTACATTTTGTCTTAAATATGTGACACTGCTACATTTGCTTCCAACTCATTAAATAAGGAGCACTTTCTTGCCAGTGTTTCCCACTTTTTGCTAGGTAACACTTTATTTTAGGGTGCACTTATTAACATCTAACTACCTGCTAATTAGCATCGATGTAGATGGTTACTTTGTCATTCATTAGCATTCATTCAGTCCTTATTAATGTCTACTTCCCATAATCTTATTCTGCTATTAGTTAAACATTTACAAACACTTTCCTATTAAAACACTCCTTATTATTGCTTATTAATATGATACTAGGCCATTTTTGTATATGAATTATGATTCTAATAAGCTTTTGGTGATAAGAGTGTTGTTAAGGATTAATTGCACAAGAAATGTTTTTACTCATTTGTCCCAAAAGCTTATTAGAATCATAAATCATGGACAAAAATGGCCTTGTATCATATTAATAAGCAGTAATAAGGAGTGTATTAATAGGAAAGTGTTTGTAAATGTCAAATTAATAGCACAATAAGCTTATGGGGAATTAGACATAAATAAGGACTGAATAAATACAAATTAATGACAAATAAACCATTTACAACTATGTTAATCAGCATGTAGTTAGATGTTAAAAAGTGCACCCTAAAATAAGTGTTACATTTGCTATAGTCTAAAGTTAAAGGAGAACATTAATATAAGGTAATAAATCTTAAACATTGGTTGTTCTGCATTGCTGATGTTACGAAATGTTGAAATGTTAACTCAAAATTCCTGTGGGCACTAAGGCAATAAATAATATCAAAATGTATGCGTAGAAGACACTTTGCAATTTATTTTAGATTCGACTGCATTAAAAATTCATAATGATCACCAAAACATCCCGTGTACTTTGATCTACAGTTTAAAGGGTACACGTATCATAAGGTCATCCAGCTAAAGTTAATTTCAAGCCTGGATTGTTCCGTGTGAAACCTTCCCAGTGGAGTGTCTGGAAGGTCACAACTGCCTCTTTTAGTGCTTCCTGGCAACCACATGTTACATAGCGCTGAATGGGAAGAGGCAGAGTCATTTTACAAACAGGCTGTAGTTAAGCGTCCCTCAGGCCCGTGCACCTCTGCTCTGTGACTCCCTGGGTACTCACTCGGGTCAAATAGGGTCAAATAGGGTCAAACGCAGGTCAACACAAAGGTGATACATTGGACAAGAAGAAGAGCATCTGGGGAGGAATATTATGATTAATGACTACTGTTACTACTAATGCTACTGCTACTGAACTCCATTTTACTACTACTACTGTACTTTTACAGCTACTATCTATACTAACTTTACCACAAATTCAATGCATTTAGTTACAGAATTCTGCATGCCGGAATTAAAGTGTATTTTGTCATGTATTCCGATACATGGTTCAATGAAAGTACTGTACTTACTTTTACATTAAGTTGCATTTAAATTATAGTGTAAAGACACAACATAACATTAAAAACAGCTTAAAGTTGTTTCACCATTGGTTATGCATTTCTTATGACTAACTGCATTCTGAATACCACTAAATGAAAGAGTAACTGTACTTGAATTTCTACTCTGAATACAGATTCTTGGTACATGTATTGAGTTACTTGCCAACACAGTCCCCATAACTGCTGTCACTTTTCCTGCTATTAGTACAAACATTTAGTGGCTTTCTTTTGGCTTAGTTCTGCTCAAACCACTGACATACTGTTGTCATTAACTCTGTAAGTACAAGTATTTTTTCCATTACGTATAGGGCTACTGTTACTGTAAAGACCAGAACCTCAAGAGGAGTGATTGCAATCAAATAGATTTTGGGTGCGTTCTGGTTCTAAGCAACTGGTAAATGGGATTTTTCTCATCTCCGACTTGAAATTAAAGGAACAGGTCAGAATTTTGGACATAGGGCCTCATTTCCTAGTGAGCCAGAGTGTTGGAGACATGTTGAGACACTTTTTAAATATTCCATCCAGTCCTTGTATTTGCAGAGGTCGCTGGTGCTAGGCTAGCGCATGTCAATGGCCATAGTTATCCTGCCATTAAAAACAGTCTTACCCACTCCATAGTGCACCTGAGGCACAACAATTTTAATGCCAGACTATCAATGTAAATGTCTGTGTTTATAGAATAATGTTTGAAATAAAACTAACCTTGCATCATATGAATCGTCACATGTTGAGGGACTATTTTCTCATATATCAGTCCACCGCTGCCAAACTTTCTTTCAGGAAGTACAACTCACTGCTGCTGCAAAATGTAAGGTTGGTTCTTCTAAAGTTATTTAATAAACACAGACATTTACATCAGCAGTCTGGCTTAATAATAGACTTGCTTCGGGTGTTTTGTGGAGTGGGTAAGACTGTTTTAGTGTCAGGCTAACTATGGCCATTGACATGCACTTGCCTAGCTCCAGCGACCTCTGCAAATACAAGGACTGGATGGAATATATTTTTAAAAGTGTCTCCACACATCTTCAACACTCTGGCTAAGTAAGAAATGAGGTCCTATATCCAAAATTCCAAAGTGCCCTTTTAAGTCCTGGAAAAAGTGAGTGTTGAATCACCACCATGTAAACATTTGTTAAATCCGACCATATTCTGTTATTTAATGTTAAGAGTCATTTGTATAACAGATAACTGAAGTAACAGTTGCTTTAGTTGCAATAGTTGATTTCTATTTAGATTTTAATTCAGAATAATCAGAACTAATAATGTGCAAGTGGGAAATAACCAAGTTCTCTGTTGCCTTGAACACAGCAGAATTGCAGTTTCACTTAAAGGGCCTATATTAAGCTATTTTCTGATCTACGTTATAATGTTGTTTCCTCATCTAAAACATACCAGGAGTTGTGTTTTGTTGTATTTGTGTTTAACACACAAACCCTGCACATTTAGGCTGGGTTAATGTCTCAAACAGAAAGTACTTTTTTCCACAAGAAGTGCTCCACTGTGTTTCTAAACTCCATAACACCTTCCCTAGAATCATCTGGATCATTTCAGACCCAAAATTGTCAATCTCTACAGCTTTCAGTTGCATTTCTCCTTCCATCTGTCTTCATAAATTCACCAAAAGGCCTCCACCCTCTCTTGTCAATACCAGACTTCCCCAGCCTTTCTGCCTTTCGCACCCTCATAAATCCTCCCCTTTGTGTGAATGAGACATGATCCTCATGGGAAAACTAGGAATCCCCCATTTCTGTCAGTGTTTGGCCAAACCACTGTGGCTAGCTGCTGATGGATGCACAGAATATTAGAGTAAAACTATAGCCTTGATCTTGTCAAGTTTGATACCCCCAGATTTCCAATATAGCTGTATCTGCAACAGCTCATGATCTCTTTTTCAGTGGAATTTACTGGTCAATTTCACAAAATTCAAAATGAATTATAAATTGCAGCTCATCATAAACTTGTCTGCAAACTTGTTTTGACTGATGACTGAAAACAAATCTGGGTTCAACTGAGTTCAAATGATATAGTATATTTACTTGACTTCAGATTCTTGAAAGTTGAAGCTGTTAATGAAGAACCATATCGTGAGTAGTAATTATACAGTAATTGTAGTGTTAGCAGCAACAGTAACTACATTATATTAGTAGTAATTGTTGTAGTAGCCTAGTAGTATTTGTTTGTAGTAGAAGAAATATCTAAGAAAGAGCAGTTTCTATCTAAAAATGCTTCTATCTGTCTTTATATTTTATATTTCTAATTTCTTTTTTTTTTTTTCGTGGAGGATACTCTATCTCCTTAACCATATAGATGTTATTGTTTTACCTGGAATGTTCCACAGTATGACTTTAAACATATCTATCTCCATGAAGACACACAACAGACTTGACTTTAGGTCAAGTTACTGGTCACATCTGTGGAGAAGGGACCCCACTTACAGTAAGGAATGTTTCTTTTTTTAGAGCAGTAAAACACCTGTATTGAATAGATGCAAAACAGATAAGCCCAATACTATACTGTGGAAATGTACATCTCTGTGGAGACAAGCAAATAGCAGACATACAAAAAGTTACACTGTGGAACCTTAAAAGTCTTATTTATCCATCCATCCATTTTCTTCCACTTATCCAGGGCCGGGTCGCAGGGGCAGTAATCTAAGCAGGGACTCCCAGATTTCCTTCATCCCGGACACTTCCTCCAGTTCCTCCGGTGGGACCCCAAGGCGTTCCCAGGCCAGCTGAGAGACATAGTCCCTCCAGCATGTCCTGGGGCCTCCTCCTGGTGGGACATGCCCAGAGCCCTTCCCGAGGGAGACACCCAGGAGGCATCGGGAACAGATGCCCGAGCCACTTCAGCTGACTCCTCTTGACGTGGAGGAGAAGTGGCTCTACTCCGAGCTTCTCCTTAAAAGTCTTATATTACGCAAAATTTACATTGAGGTTTAAGCCATGTTATAATGTTGTTCCCTGATCAAAAACATACCCAGAGTTGTATTTTATTTCATTCAGCCATGTTTAATTAATCCTGAATTACTGAACTTTCTACATCTCCAAAGCTCAAAATTCTCTGTTCCACCTTGTGATGTCATGAAGCAGTAGTTTTCATGTTTACCTTTAGTTCAGTAGAGATTCTCAAATGATCATATGGAGTTTAAAAATACAGTGGAGCATTTCCTGTATTACCACATGACATCACAAGGTGGAACAGAAAGAGAGAAGCCTAAATATGCAGGTTCGTGTGTTAAACATGTGTGAATGAAACAAAACACATGATGAGGAAACAACATTATAACATTGATAAAAGCCCTTTAAAAAACGTGATTTCAAGAATAACTGTAGTATGATTCACCATTAACAGCAGATACTATTTGTACAAACATTAGTCAAATATTTCTTTCTCATATTGCACAATACATTCCCATGGTGTATTGTGCAGCCCTGCCCTTTTGTTGCTTGCTCATTCTTTCTGTAGGGGCTGTGATTCATGCTGTGTTCCCTGGAGATGACATGTTTAGAGCCACACAATTACAGCTTCGACCGGAGCCTCCATTTAAACCCAGGTTAACTTTGGATTGACATTTGATGACTAATGTGCAGGTGTCAACAGTTCAGTCTTTTGTTTTTATAGGCTTTCTGATACTGAACATAATAGAAATAACTCTGATGAATGGTCTGTAATTATCAGTGCAACTTCCTTTCAATTTTTGTAACGGTTTGACAAAGACGTTTAACCTTAGGGATTTGTTGCTGACGTTTGCATATAACAGGTTTTTATGTTTTTCCAATTAAATTTCTGTGTTAAATATTTATCCTAGTTTTACATTTAAGTTAGTGGGGGGAAAGTTTCAAAAAATGGAAAAGTCTGTAAAGAATTCAGGGACCATTTGTGCACAACAAAGAGATTTTTATTTTATTTTTTACATAAATTTAACAAAATAAAGGTATTGTCATTTATCAGTCTAACCATAACTATTGTGCAATTAATTAGTTCACTTTATTTCATTTTAACTTTACTTTAACTTTATTTATAGTTGCCATAGGTGGGACTTTAAAATTGTGACTTGGACTCAAGTCAGACATGAGTTACTATTTTTAGGACTTGAGACTTGACTTGATAAAATGGATTAAGACTTGGGATTCGACTTGGACTTGAAGGTCAGTGACTTGGGACTTGACTCGGACTTGAGGCCTGTTACTTGAGAAGACTTGATGCGTCTCCTAAGAAAATATATGTTTTTAGAAAATACTTTTCTCTTTAGAGCTGATAAATGCGGTGATTAATTTGACAGGAACAAACTGGAACATGTCAACAGTAAGTGAAGTACTGTGATGTGGAATCCTCAAATATACTACAGTAATATACAGTACAATCAAGTAAAAGAGAGGGAACTACAAAGAACATGATCCTTCCATTTTAGTGCAGACGACACGACAAAATTACTGTTATTAAGCACTATTAAATCTGAATTCTTTATGTTCTGACTGTAATGATTCACAAAAAGCTCTTGTCAAGACATTTACAAAGGACAAATTTGTATTTCTACATCTCTCAATACTCATAAATAAATATTCCATGACTTTTTAAGAACAATTTTGTTTAAAATTCACATAAATTGCAAAAATCTAAGCTATATTTGGTACTTTGGTTTAAAGATTTGAAATGACTTGAAGCTCAAAGCAGACGACTTGGACTTGACTTGAACTTATGGGCCAGTGACTCGAGACTCGACTTGTTCTTGTCTGTATTTGACTTGGGACTTGAAGTCAAAGACTTGAGACTTGCAAAACAACAACTTTAATTTATAAAGCACTTTTAAAAAGAAGACAGCAAAACCAATACAAAAACATAAAATAGCCTACAGAAAGTGTACAAAAGCAGACAAAGAGGCAGATCAGTTAACATAATAAGCAAAAATTGGATCAAACTTTCTATCCACAAGTTGGGGCAGCTGACTTGGCTTTTTTTGTACAATAGATCATTTTAAAACAACTTTACAAAGAATAGTAGTAGCCATTGGCGTAATAGAGGAACTCATCTGTCTCCACATATTTCCTTGCACGCACTTACCTGACTCAAATCTCGTGTTTCCAGGCTGCAGTTTCAGATTTATGGAGATGCCCTGCAGGGTGAGGCAGTCAGGACGTCTAACTCGCAACCACAGCAGGCAGAGTGCAAGGTTCAGTGCAAGCCTCAGCAGCGCTTTAAGACCTGTTTACACGTCTCTGGCCAGGTGAGTGTCTCCCTGTGGTTTGAGGACTTTTGTTATGGGGCTGGTAAAACGTGAGCAGGATTTCCAACTATGTCTTAGTTACTCGAACAGTAGCAGACAATGTTATCATCTAAAAATGTAAACAAAGCAAATTAGTAAAAAGAAAAAAATTGTCAAATTAATATGGATGTACGCAATTTTGGTCCATGTAGATGAGTAAAATTTGTTTTGCCCTGATCATTTTAAATAAGAAAGGGATAGCTTTGTGCCGTCTACATGCAATTATGACAAGTTTTATTGTTTGAGAAGCAGGAAGTGCACTGTTAGCATGCTAGTTTTGTGTTACTGTGATGTTACAACTGTGCTCTGGTTTCTAAAAGTTATGAAATGTGCTGAATAATTAGGAAAAGTAGAGTAGTGTCAATCCTGGAAAAAAAATAAAATAATACTAATCATTTAAAGATATTTTATGTAACTTTTTTGCTGCTTGTTTTGCATTTATTCAATTGCAAAAATAAATCTCTCTCCACAGACCTCACGTACTGTTTTTAGTGTTCCTGGATGATTTAAGGTCTCTATTTTGTATTATGCTTTTGATCATATCTACTGTATTCCTGTCTTTAAAAAGATGGAGTAATGTCCTCTAGCCATTGTAAAAATCTGAACATTTTTCTACAAGCTGTTATCTGCTCAGCTGTCATCTAGGTACAACTGCCAACGGAGGATTCCACTGACGGTGATCTTAAACGTGGAATTTATGTAAATGTGAGAGAAAACTTGCAAATGTTTTCAGCCAAGATAAGAATTAAAGGCTGGTTCTCTCGCCAGTGCACCTGAGGGCACAAGTTTGGAGTCTCCTCTTAGTTTTACAACAAGTTGTTGGTGGGATATTTTATAAGTTTTAGCAAGATATTTTTACTTCACACGCACTACCGGTCAAAGGTTTTACAACATCCTAATTTTTCCAGTTATTTATTGCAAGTCAAGTCATGCAAGTCCAATGAAGAGGTTGAAATGGCATAAAGATAAGTATTGAACAGAGAGAAAAAATCAAAATGGTAAGCTTGAAAACATGGAGTGTCCAGCACAGTCTCCAGACTTTAACCCCTCGAACTGGTTTGGGATGAACTGGACAGAAGAGTGAAAGCCAAGCAGCTTACAAGTGCCAAACATTTATGGGAACTTCTGCAACAGACTTGGGAAGAACTTTCTGAAGATTTCTGTTGTAAAAAGAATGCCATGAGTGTGTTCAGGTGGCTTCTTTCATGAATCAAAAGTTTTACATTTTGGTCGATAAATTGATTCCATGATTTCTTTTTCAACTCAAATTGCTTAATTGTTTTACGCTTTAATTTCAGAGGGCAATGATACAATAAACTGAATAATTTTCAGTCAAAAAGTGGAAAAAAGTCAGTTCTAAAACTTTTGACCAGTAGTGTATTTATGTATTTATGTATTTATTTATTTATTTATTTATTTATTTATTTATTTATTTATTTATTTATTTGTAAAGGTCAAAAAACGCATTGCTCTGGAAAATCTACACAGAGATGGAAGCCTTTGTGTGTTGGTTTATATCTTTACAACCACAGGGTTCCCACAGTGATGGAAATCCTGGAAAAGTCATGTAAATTGAAAATGTAATTTTCCAGGCTTGAAAAAGTCATGGAATTTTGTAAATTCAATGAAAGTTTTGGAAAAGTCATGGAATTTTAGTATCTCTTTCGTTACCATTAAGCTATTATGATTATTTCTGAACATATGCGCCTTTTGTTCAAAAGAGACAACAGTAAATACACTGACAGTATTTTGAATGTTAAAAAACTATAATACCAAACCATAACGTGAGTGGAAAGAGTTAACATTTCATATATAGCCCTAAAAGTCTGATCAATTCTACACATGGAGGTGTTGTAAATTCATGGAAAATTCACTTTAGGTCATGAAAAATCATGGAAAAGTTTTGAAATTTTGTTCCCCTGCAACCAGACCTGAACAGATGAAGGAACAGAAATGCTGATTCAGTTTAATGACATTATAACAACTGGCAATTACATCCTTATTGGCACTATTTCTTTATCACTGAGAGAGAGGGTCAATAGTCTAGTGCACTTTGCAAGTGCACTAGATGGACACACACTGACCAAAACATGTCCCATTTATTACAATTGTGTGTAGAGATTTAGATTAATATATGTTTGAGTAATCTTTATTCAAGACGCTATTGCTTCCTGTTTTCAACTCTGCTGGTACACACCAACTTTTCTGTACTTCAGTTTCTCTTCTCTGATGTTATTTTCTTATTTTCTGTGATATGGGCAGGATTCTGCAGCCTCATGTCATTTTGGTATAAATAAAGAAAAATCCTCTACTCCCTAGAGTGATGTGCAACTATTCTTAAGAGGTGCCGACAACTTCTATATCAGACACAAGTACAGAACGTCTCAATAAGTCTTCTTTAATGTAATTATAGTATAGCTTCTTGGTCTGTACAAACTTTACCTTTACATAAACTTCCCTTCAGCAACTCGCTCCGTTCTGTTTGATCGGGAGATGATTCACTTTAGCGATGCCTGAGAAAATAACTGAACGGAAAATGTAAAAGTAATTTCACCATTTTGAAGAGCCCCCGAGCAGACACATAAGCTGCTAAATATTCAGACAAGTGCGAACATGTCACTCCACTTTCATAATTTATGCAGCCTTTTCATGGCACTTTATTTATCTACCTCATTTCCTCTTTGAAGAGCTGAATTCCATTATTATTAATTATTGTTTAATATAATCAGAGCTGATGTGTTTTGCTTTCGCTTAATAACCCTGCAGACAAATTCAACAATTAGTGCAAACGTTGGTGTGGGGAAAGTAATAAAGTGGCTCATTTGGACTTGCTGACAGCTGTTTAAAGTAATAATATATCACCATGGCGATGTTACTTCCCTGCCTGGAATGTTACACAATGTGGTTTTAAACGTACCTTGCATTTATTCAGTTAATGATCTATTTATTTATTTATACTGGGAAATATTCCAGGTTAAGTAACGACATGAATTCTACTTCTACCACTACTTCTACTACTAAAGATTTATTTCAACTTTAAAGAAACATTGTAGGAATGTTACAATAACCAAAATATTGTGATATCGTATCGTCAAAAGTCTCAAAATAATATCAAGAGCTGTCACAATATATCGAATTAGAAGTTCCTTTGCTTAAATCCATAGTTTTTTAGTTGGAACAGCTAATAAACATAGGGAACTACATATCCCATGATTCATTTCAATGCCGACAATATGAAGAAATATGTTTATTAATTGAATTCTTGTTATTCTGACAGTAACAATCTGTATCAATCTCTTGTAAAGTTATTTTATTGGCAAAAAAGTGTCCTATCTAGATTTATATTTGTCACTCCCAAATATTGCAATAAATATCACACTGTGAGATGCATATCGTGATAATATCGTACCGAGAGATTTGGATATCGTTACATCGTTGCATTGTGTAACTTTTTCTCGTGGATGAAATGGTTTTCGCTATGGAGATATTATTGCTTTGTCTGCAATCATTCACACTTTCAAATGTGTTTATTGTGTATAGTGAGGATGAATGAAATGTAAAATGTGGGACCAGCCCCTCAATCTGCAAATCTGTGTCGATAGAATAATGTTTGAAATAAAACTAACCTTGCATCACATGAATCGTCGCATGTTGAGGGACTACTTTCTCATATATCAGTCCGCCGCTGCCAAGCTTTCTATCAGGAAGTACAACTCGCTGCTGCTGCTCAGACATAAATCCTTCAAATGCAAGGTTGGTTTTACTTCTACAATTATTCTATCAACACAGACATTCACATGGACAGTCTGGCGTAATAATAGATTTGCTTCGGGTGTTTTGTGGAGTGGATAAGACTGTTTTTAGTGGCAGGATAACCATGGCCATTGACATGCACTAGCCTAGCACCAGCGACCTCTGCAAATACAAGGGCTGGAAGGAATAGTTTTAAAAAGTGTCTCCACATGTCTCCAACACTCCGAATAACTAGGAAATTAGGCCGTATGTCCAAAATTCTGAACTATCCCTTTAAATATTTCAGTCTATTTAGTCTGGAAACCAAAACTAGCTCAAATCATAGGTCAGATCTGTGGAGAGAGAACCCCACTGTCAGAATTCCTGTTTTTCAAGGTACTTTTGAGCTCTAAAACCACCTGTAATTGAATAAATGTAAGGTAGAGCTGGTTAATGTCATATTGTGGAACATTCCAGGCAGAGGACATGGACCCCCAACCAAAAAGTTACATAGTGCACCCTTAAGTATTCATGAATTATTTCCTTCTTGATTCCTACAGCCCTTTTCAGAAACTATGGGCCTTGGGCAGAGTACGACTGAGCATCTGATACAATACTGCACAAATACATATAGATAATATTTAATTAAGGGGATATTAGGTACATTAAATTAAAAGTAAAAAGATTCTCCAATAGATAAGCCAGTACACAATTCATGAGAAGCTGGCCCATGCATTTTGACTGAAAGGGTAACTACTCTGCCAAAAGTCTAGCGCAACATGATTAGCCTAACCTCAATGCTGATATCAGAAGCATTCCATTATCGGCACGCTAAAAGAATGTTGTAATGTTAGTAGCTGCATAAGATTAGAGGATAACCGAGATGTCTGCTGCTATAATGTTTTGTCTAACGTGAGAATAGCAGAGATAAAAAGCCTTTGAAAAGTTGTTACACTAAGCGTCTGTCCTCCTACTGGTTTCTGAAGTGGGCTGGGGTGGAATCTCTGCTATTTTGTTCTGAGTGCAAAGAAGAAGAACGCAAGTATTTACAATTCTCATTATGTAGCACAGTTTTGAAATCCCTGGAGCCGACTATGGATTTTGTTCAGTCAGCGCTCTGGCCAGTATGGATGATCAATGACAGCTGATTCTTTCAAACATGTGATTTCTAAATGGTAGATTTGACTCAAATTTTCAACTTGAGAAAATTCTGTATTGTTTCAGTGCTTCCTATTCCAATTATATTCTATGTAAACTGAACATGAAGTCAGCAACTATGGTTCTTGGTCTTGCACATGGCATAACAAAGTATATTTATTTAAAAATCAGAAATCAAATTCAGAACTTTCTCTTTTTTGCCAATTTCAGGTGACAAAATTAACAATCTACTTGCTTTGGTGATATAGTGCAATATAAACAAAAGCATGAATAGTAAAATATAAAATAAAGGCATGTATAAAGAGCCAAACCAACATCAGTTCATAAAAGCAAAACAAATAAATGTAGTATATCTAAATGTTTTAAATAAATAAGGCGGAAAAAATTGTCAAATTAAAGTCACTGTGTTCAATTTGGAACATGTAGATGTGCAAAATGTACGGTATTTTGCCTTTGTATAGATTTTATTTATTTATTTATTTACAACATGTTTTATTTGAGAACCAGGAAGTGCAGTATTAGCTTGCTAGTTGTTGTTGGCATTATCCTGATGTTACAGCTCTGCTCTGGTTTCTAAAAGTGGAGGAAAAGTGGTGCTTATTGTGGTGACTAATTAGCACGCTGGGAATTTAAATAGGCAGTCCTGGAAATAAAATAGTACAAATCATTTAAAGACGCACTGTGTAACTTTTCTGATGGGAGTTTTGCCGCTTGAATTTCTTGAATCGCACAAAATTTCAATCTGTCTTGCATTTATTCAGTTGCAGATGTGTGAAAATAAAGGGCCAAACCAAAAAGCAAAAACTCGAAAAATCAAATATGGCACAATTTTGGAACGGATTATTTATATTTACTCCAACCTCTTCATCTTTGGCTACATCTATTAAAATATGAGGCCAATTAAAGCCCTCTTGTAACTTGCCCTATCTTGTTTTTAATCCCAAACCCTACATCCTCTCTGCATGAGACACAGCACCCCGCAGAGAATCCCTATTATCCCTCTACAGCAGAGCAGACAGGCCCAGCGAGGGGGGGCCCGCACTGTTAAATGAAGGTCCGGTATCAGGCTAATCATTAACTGCTAGCGGCTAATGTCCTACTGGCTCAGATACAGCGCTAGAGTCAAACTTGTGGGGATATTTTCCATTGCTCAGTCATAGCTGGCAGTAGTCTACTTTAGCTTTAGTACAGGGGTCATGATTGATGCACAAGTAATTAGGTGGTACAATGGCACACTGTAAGAAATACTCTTTAAAAAGTTGTCATTTCCTTTTATTTAAATAAGTGTTAGAATGTTACAACGAATTTACTGTATTATTGTATCTGTTTCCATGCATTTATGATCCAATACAAATGCAAAGTGTATTGTTCAAGTAGCACAATAGCTTCTGCATTTTTAGTTAACATTTTATATTTATTATGTAGCTGCAAAGAAACAAGAAGCGCACTGCCTTGTAACATTTTGTGGCTGAATTCTTAAGTCTATCAACTAATTATGGAAACATAATTAATCTGGAATCTTAAAGTGGATCTGAATATTTGAACACCGCCCACATGTACATTTCAAATAAAGCTGCTAAACTGGGCTGTACCTGAAGAACTTAAGAAAAGCGTGAGGAGGCGGAGGGGCGGGATCTCAAGGTAAAAGGAACACTGGGATTGGTCATTCTTTTTATCCATTTTTTTACCACAAAGCAAATCCAGATCCTTCTGGATTTGCCTGCCAAATCCAAAATGATCTCTCAGTGTTTTTATACACACCCTCCATTGCATCTCAAACCCAGTCAAACATGATTGTACAATCAGATTTATGTATGTTTTTTCAGTGACATGTGACAGAGCTCATTAGTCACCAATGATTTACAAATAAAGTAGATGGTAGATCTGGGCCTCTATTGCCCCAAGACCTAAGGTGCAGACTGTGCAAAGACGCCCCTGAGACAGTCCAGCACAGAACTGCAGGGCGTAAAATGGCAGGGAAAGAATACATGAAACAACATAACCAAGTGGCAGCCATAGTGTTCTGAAACATCTGTGCAGAGTACAGAGATGGAGACCCCAATGTCAAGGTGGGAAACACCTCCAAAGGTAGCAGAGAATGACTGAGACAAGATCCTGTGGGACTTCCAGATACAATCTAATAGAACAAAGCTGTAGTGGTGCATAATACAATATCAGACAATGGAACACAAGAAACTAGAAATACCAGGGACTCAAGGAAGAGCTGGAGAAGGCCTGGAAGGTGAAGGCATCAGTGGTGCCCATGGTGATTGGAGCACTCGAGGCTGTAACCCCCAAACTGGAGGAGTGGTTACAGCAAAAAAAAAAAAGCATCAGACATCTCAGTTCAGAAAAGTGCAGTACTAGGAAGAAGTAAAGATACTGTGCAGAACTCTCAGGCTCCCAGGCCTCTGGTAGAGGACCTGAGCTGGATGAGGGTGACAGAGATTGACCACCCATGGAGGGTGAGGAACAGATTTTTTTTTTTTTTTTTTAGTAACAAAAAAATTATATAGTGTTTAGTTCCACTTTAATACATTTTCTATGCATTACTTCAGTTTAATTAATATGACTTCGTGGTATACTTCCAACCTCCTTAGTACTCCCAAATCTCCCAGGTCTTGTGAGTGACCGGCTGCTCCAAAGCTTCAGCCCCTCCTGTCCTGCACAAAGGCCTGTCTGTGGTATCTAGAGGCAGCGTGGACAGGTGCTATCCCCACAGGGTGTGTGTGTGTGTGTGCTTGTGTGTGTGTGCGCGCACGCACAGGCAGAGAAAGCGGGGGAGAGGGAGGGAGCAGTACCGTAATCAGAGACAAGTTAGGACAAAAGCATGGTGTTATTTCAGCACTGTTCTTTTTCCAACATGTCAGCAGTGTCTGGGTTAAATGCTGGGTGCAGATGCTACCCATTGCACAACATTTAGGACAGCATTTAGATGAATATGTTTTGGTTGTGTTGTTAAAAATTTACTTCATATTAGTTGCATTCTGTGTATTTTAACCAGGTTTGTTCATTCTATTAAAAATATTTCCAGTTGTGGATTATTTTATCTTTTGTGATCAACACTGAAATGAAATTAGTTAATTAAGTATGTTATCATGTTGTTTCCTCATCATAAACACTTGGAAATGTGTTTTGTTTCATTCACACATGTTGAACACACAAACTCTGTATATTTAGCCTGAGTTCTTCTTTCCAACAGAAAACTGGAAGTACTCCACTGTGTTTTTAAAATCCATAAACCTACACTAGAATAAAAGGTAGTGCTTAACTTCTACTTAATGATATAACAAGGTGGAAGACAGCATGTTCAGCTTTGAAGATGTAGACAGCTGAAAATGTAATAAAGGATTAGTCAAACATGGGTGTATGAAACAAAACACAACTCCAGGCATGTTTTTGATGAGGTCACAAAATTATAACATGGTTTAAATGTCAAGATTCCATTTTGCATGGTACAGAACGTTTACCTGCAAGCATTATCCTCGTATGTTCTACTAAAAAGTACATTAGGCAAAACTGGGGTATGAAGTTATTTCAGTTTGTCCTTGCCTAAAACTCTTCTGGGTTTAAAATGCACACTAGTTCAGAAGAATGCGTCCATGAATGTTGGCTCCTGCAGACAACCCTGAGGCCGTGTCCTTACAAGGTCGGACCTGTCAATCATGTCCCCGCCCTCCCCTATGCAAACACACACATTACATTACACTATCAGTGCATCATAAAAGTACACCAATGATTAGACAATAGGGTTATCTGGCCTAAGTGGAGATGATGTAATGTGGATCTGAAGGATACAGCAAACATACCAGAAGGCACACGCCATTCTGTCATCAGGCAACATGTGGGATCATTATGGGATGGCTGCAGGGTGTTTGGGTTGTCCACATGTAATAGGACGATGTTTAACTGTAGCAACAAACATGTAGTCAGCATTTGGAGCCGTGTCTATGGAGCGGGTGCTGTGTGGACAGTAAACACTGAAACAAGTGCTTGCATTACAACATGTTCTAGTAAAAACAATACACTAAACCAGACATGTCAAACTCAGGCCCAGGAGCCAAATTTGGCCCGCGATATAATTATATTTGGCCTGTGAGATCATATCAATTATGTAGTAGAGCTGCCCCGCCGGGTACAGACAGGCTATAGAGACATTATTTATTTAAAATGTTGTTATTATTATGCTTGTTCTAATTCAATGCTTAAGCAAAACTATTATTAAACAGAAGAGAAAACATGCAAATTATTTTTTCAATAAATATATTGTTTGGCCCACGACTTACTCACAGTTTTAAATTTTGGCCTTCTGTGAATTTGAGTTTCACAACCCTGCACTAAACATACTGTTACTGTAGATAATCACTTGAATGGTTTTATATTGTGTAAATGCATAGGTTAAGTCCTTTGCAAAATGTATTATGTAGCACTAAACAATAAGTAAGGGTAACTTCTCTATGGTACTCTGCTACTACGACTACTACTGCTACACCTTAGTACAGTAAACAGTGTGACAGAAGAGCTTGCATTACAACATGTTCTAGTGTTAATGATAAACACTGACAATAATTTTGATTAAGAGTAACATCTATTACTATTACTACTACTTCTAGCCAAGGCAAGTTTAAAAAAAACAAAAAAACAGTTTTAACCTGGATTCAAACATTGTAAAAGTAGATCTCCAGGAAGACTGTTGTGTTGTTACTACTACTACTAGTACTACTACTACTACTACTACTACTACTACTACTGCTGCAGCTAGAGGTGGGGACTTGCAACTTCACTTGGACTCAAGTTAGACTTGAGTCACTACTTTTAGGACTTGAGACTTGACTTGATAAAACAGGGGGACTTGACTTGGACTTTAAGGTCAATGACTTGGGACTTGACTTGGACTTGAGCCCTGTGACTTGAGAAGACTTGGTGCTTCTCCTAAAACAAATATATGTTTTTAGAAAATACTCTTCTCTTTACAGTTGATACATGCGGGGCTTAATTTTACAGGGATAAACTGGAACATGTCGCTCCCACTTCTCTGTTTGTTATTTTGGATGTAACTGAAGTACTTTAATGTGGTATCCTCAAAAAGTAAGATATAGTACAATACAATACAAGAGAGGATCTACAAAAAACAGGATCCATTTTAGAGTTGAGACTTGCAAAACAACAACTTGGTCCCACCTCTGGCTGCAGCTGCTTACTTACACTGCTGCTACCACTACTATTAGATTGTTTATTGCTCCTACTATTCAATATATGGCATTCTAATCCCAAATGAGAATCAAATGAGAAAAAGTAATGAGCACAACCACTTCTTCAGTTACACAGTTGTACCAGGCTTGTAATAAATTCTACCCAGTGCCATTCAGGCATGCACCAGAGTAGTATAATATGAGTAAATGTATGCAGTTACTTCCCACTTGGTATACATATCAGAAATCCTATCTGAGGTGATGTCAGCATATGTGAGACCTGGTCCACTCCCTGCTTTGTGCTGCAGAGTTAGCCACACCACCAGGAAAACCTCACCGTAAATCATCTTATCACGAAAGGTCTGGAGAAGAATGAAAATATATGTTTAAATGTGCAAAAATACACTGTTGCTGTCTATAAAAGGGATATGCTTTTGTTTGTCACCAACAGAAGGGACCTCAGTCAGAGAATGTAAAACCATTGTAAACAAATCTGGCCAAGTTGGAATTTGGCCCGCAAATATCGTACTTTCTGAGTGTGTGAAACTTTTTAAAAATCAAAAAGTTTTCACCCTAGCGCTGTCACAATACTAAAGTTTCAAACTTAACTTATGATACTAAAGAATAGACTTGATTCTTAAAATAGATTCTATTACCATGATGAAAATAAAACACACTCTCTATTTAGACAGGTTTTTTTTTTATTCATAAAACTTCACTAGAATCATTTGGATAATTTAATGCCTGTAATTGCCAATCTTATGAACAAAAGGTAGGAGTTAACTTAAAAACTTATCAGCTCATGACATCACAAGGTGGAAGAGAGCATTTTGAGCTTTGCAGGGAAGACAGACTATAATAAAAGGTTACTAAAACGTGTGAATGAAACAAACACAACTCCGGGTATGTTTCTGATGAGGGAACAGCTTTATAACATGTCTTGAAGCTTACAAGAATTAATTTAGCTTAATATAGTACCATACCTAATAAATTATAGTACGTTAGTTAATATAGTACCTTCGTAGTACTTTCTTTAGAGCCTAACATGTAGCCTAATATCTGTATACTAGTCTCTGTGGTCTTATACTTGTTCTGATACAGCTCAAAATAATTCTAAAGCTGTTCAGAAAAGGTTCATTTCTGTCCTGTAAATGCGACCTGCTTCAGTTAACAAATGAGCTTTAGTAACCTCATCATCATCAAATACTGCAGTACCTGTTTTAAAAAACTTCTACATGACTACCCCGTTATCTTAGAGTTGGAACTATTTTAGAGCTTTTTGTCAATAATAATTTTCTTCACACCATTTCATCTTGTCCTCCCCAATCATCAACCAGCACATGGCCATTGCAAACATTCCGATCTTTATTACTCTGGTAAACGGCACAGTTTAGAACGCCTCGAGATCATGGCGAGATTGTGATGATGAACGATGTTGACATATGACATAGCTGACTCGACTCTTGTCACAAACCCACACCCAGTCTATTTACAATTACTCCCATTGTTCGACCGGTGACAGCAAGAGCACTGCGATTCAATGCATGCATGTGAAATGTGATGTACTAGATAGATTAGGCCAATACTAGAAAGGCAAATATTTGAAATGACATTCTGCATTACAAGGGAACAAGTTTAAATGCTTGGTTTCTTGGTTATGAATTTACAGTAGTGTATATATTAGTTTAAGAGGGAACTGATAAACTTGCAGTACAAATTTGAAAATCATATTTATATAGAAGAAAGTAAAATGTTAAGGTCCTATGTTACACGGAATTGACTCTTGGGAGCTTTAAGTCATGTTACGATGATGTTATTACATTCAAAACATACCTGAAGTCATGTTTTGTTTCGTTCGCGTTTGAGTAATCCTTTATTATTAGTTAAGTACTTGTTACCTTTATTCAACAGAGATTAGTGCAACTCAGCTTTAATTTTTCGCTAAGTATTAACACATTTTCCAAGCATAAATCATTATAATGGCTTGCTCAGAAAGATGACCCTTGACCTGTGGTGCAAAACAAAGATGGCTGTCACTGATATTGCCTATGAAAGATGACTGCATTGCACAGGTGCTAAAAAGACACCATGTTCTTTTCCTCATTGTTTCAGATGTGGAAAATTGCATGAGAAAATCAGCTCTGTTTGCACAAGACTTCTGTGGTGTTGCTGACAAGACAATGACGTATGCTGGTGCAGGCGTTTGAAGTCGGTTATCGAGCTGTGTTAACTTGTGTGGTGAAATTCCTCTGCTTGGTTCAAAGGAAAACTTTCTTTTATGTTGAATTAACTGCCAAGAACGTGAAATCATTTGCCCATGAAAATGTTCCAAATCCAGTGGCAAGTAAAAGATTAGCACAAATTAAATATAATAATAGCAGAAGTTGTTTTATTTTGGTTTGTTGCATAAGATCAGTGTAGCGTCTACAGTGATGCGCTTGCTATATTGAACCGTTGTGAAGAAGAGGGAGCTGAGCCAAAAGGCAAAGCTCTCAATTTACCGCTCAATCTAAGTTCCTCCCCTCACCTATTGTCATGAGCTTTGGGTAATGGCCAAAAGGACGAGATTGCAGATATAAGAGGTCGAAATGAGTTTCTTCCTCAGTAGCTGGGTGTTCCCTTAGAAATAGGGTAACAAGCTCAGTCACACGGGAGGAGCTCAGAGTAGAGCTGCTGCTCCTTCACGTCAAGAGGAGCCAGCTGAGGTGGCTCGAGCATGTGTTCCGGATGCCTTCTGGGGAGGTGTTCCGGACATGTCCCACCGGAAGAAGTCCCTAGGGAAGACCCATGACACGCTGGAGGGACTATGTTTCTCGGCTGGCCTGTGAACGCATCGGGGTCCCCCTGAAGGAGCTGGAGAAAGTGTCTTGGGTGACAGAAGTCTGGGAGTCCCTCCTTAGACTGCTGCCTCCTCGACCCGGCCCCGGATAAGCGGAAGAAAATGGATAGATGCATAAGATGTACCAATTCCAGGAAAAGGTGGCAAGTAGTTGTAGGTGGTGGTAGTAGCAGGTGAAGGAGAAATAGTAGTAGTATGTATGTAGTTAGCAGATAGTATGCAGTAAAAGTAGACGGTAGCAGAGAAATTCTTGGTAAATTAAAGGCATGCCCTACCGATAAATTAGTTAATGTGTGTTTCTTTCACAAAGTAAAAGTAAAAGGAGCTGTTAATTTGAAAACTACCACTGTATGACATCACAAGGTGGATCAGAGCATTTAGAGCTTTGGAGACGTACTCAGACTAAATAAGATAAAGGGTTACTAAAACATATGCACTGCATTTATAAACATCTGTATACAAATCTTATGTATAAATCTTGCTAACTTCTTTCTATTATTGTCCTGTATAAATTCTTATAATCAAAATGAAATGATTAGTTGACTAATATCAGTTTTGGTCTACTAAGAAACCACCATAACTGACTAAAGGACTAAAGGACTACAGCCCTGGTATTTAGTAGGTTGAAGTATGATGGTAAGCAGTTGTTTTTAGTAGTAGTGGCATTCTAGTTCCAATAATTGTAGTAGAATTAGGTAGTACCTCGATAGCAAGAAGACATGGGTAGTAAGTAGGTAGTAGATGGCAGCAGTAGTTGTACTAGTTAATGGGTAGTAGTAGGTAGTAGCAATATCAGTAGTAGAATTGCTGGTACTCCAAAATACATGACTAAAAGTACATCAAAATACCACCAGTTATCCACATCCAAAGAATAAAAATAAATTAAAAAGTCACATGTGTTGATCAGGTCCTATTTGCACAACTATGTAAATATCCCAGTTGGAGGTAATACAATCCAATATCAAAGAAATACAAATACCAGTTTCTAATATTTCATTTTTAAAGATGTGTGGCACCATTGTACATGAAACTCTACACCATGTTCCCTTTATGTTAGGCGTGACAGAGGGGCACCATATGATCTTACACCAGACAAGCAGGTTCAGACAGGCCCTGTGTTAAAGCAGCACAGCCCCCTCACCCCAAACCCCCCCAGAGACCATTAAAACAACAGGTGCTCTGCTGGGTTCCCATGTGCCATAGCAGCTGCAGGTAATGTCACCTCTGACCTTTGAGCAACATCAACGGCCATGCTGGTAAGGTCCACTGAATGGGAATCAGACCCTAACCACATTAATTACATAGGAATTTGGTTGCTATAACTGCCCAATGTTTGGTGTAAACTGAAGAGCGAAATGAATCAAGGCAGCTGTGCTTGTGAGACAGATGGGACGCCATATTGTAAAAGAGAGCTCGCTATATGCAGGATTTAATAAGTCTCAAGTGACAACAAAGAGTTGACTCAAGTATAAGCATACCGTTTTCTGAATACATCCTGATTATTACTCTTCGATGCCAGAATTTAAAAATTTTGTGTTACAATTCTGTGACAAGAAACATCACGCTTTTCCAATTATTCATAATTATAGACACCACGATCAAACAACAGGGAAATCTTTGTACTCTAAATTGTCATCATTATTTTTTTGTTTTTTTAGCTATTACAATTGTTTTGTGACTGCTACTAGAGTAATCACAATTATCGGTTAACCCAATATTAATACCCTCACACCATTTACAAATCATTTTGTTTAAACCTGTTTGAGTTTCAGTTGAACTTTTTTTCACCACATCTTTCAGTTACAGATAATTTCTCAATGAGGTCCATTTGGTCTTCAGATATTTTTTGTTATTAGGGTTTTTTTTCAGACCAAGAGACAGTTTCGACTGTTCACTAGCGGTCTTCCTCACGTGATGCTGCTGTGACATGTCCAGTCAGCTGATTTATACAGGTTTTAGCACTGTCTTCCTGCCGTTCTTTCCTGACGACCAGACATGTCACAGCAACATCACGTGACCACTCTGAGGAAAACCACTAGTGAGCAGTCGAAACTGTCAGGTATGAAAACAAACTCTTGGTCTGAAAAAAGAACCTAATAACATACAGATAATTTCTTTAATCATTTCTGTAAACTCAAAGCATTTTTAATTATTACTAGACAGTAAGGCCCTTTTGTAGTTACAACAGCCTCGAGATGTGTCTACTAATCAATGTCAGAGGTTAATTTTGTATTTCATTAAGTGTTTTGCACAAGGACACATTAGCAGGTTGCACTTTGTGAACTATTCTGAACCACCAATCTTATCTTTATATTCACTCAACCTGTGCCACTGTTAGACAAAAGAAGTAGAAATATTTGCAGCAATAGTTTTCAGGTTTTCAATTCATTCCCAAAGAGGTTCATTCCAAAGGTCACTTTTATTTCTTGAGCGAAAAAACACCTTTGACAGCGTTTCAATCACATCAGAATGTACAGTAACATTTCTAAAAGGCAGACTCCCACCTTGTGACATCTACACACACATTGATCAGTTCTGTACTCACACACGGTGAGGTCAACATGAGCTCACGGCCGTTACATAATCTTTCTGACAAGTTCAACGTTTGTTCTTTCTTTTCTACAAGGAGAGATCATTTCACACTGTTCTTTTTTTTTTTAACAAGTGAGTAATACTTACAAAAATCCAAATACTGTGACATAACACCTTTAGCAGCATCATTGCAGAACTCTCACAACTCTGTCCCTTTAAAACACCTATTAACAATGACATAAAGCCTTCAGAAATGAAAATACTCTTCATATAATTAATACAAACTTTCAAAATAAAAGTGTAAAAACCAGCAGCAGAACATATTGCCCTTCTGCTGATCTGCATGGTACTCCTGGCTGAAAATATTTAAAACTACTTACAGAAAGATTTCCATAAAATGTGTGAATATGAAATAATAAGGATTCAGTTTTGCCTAGGTAAAACATCCATACTCACTAAACTAACTGCAGTCTTTCAAAATAAAAGTAAAAATTTAGGAGCAGTACAGTGAGTCCATTAACTCTAATTACTGTCTGTAGGCTATTAATGTGCTGGCTGAAATAATTTTTGCAATACGTAAAATGTCCAAGACGTCTGAAAAATACAAAAAGAGTAAAAAAAAGAGATTAATTTCCAGTGTAATTGGCAGATGTGGAAAACTTACTATTTAGGGATTCTTGTCACAAACGTGTGGCCTTCGCAGCGATGGCATTCACAGATACAGTGACTTTATCAGATGAGTGTATGATAAAAAGTAACAGTACACTTTTGCACTGTTAAGAGTTCTATATTTTTTGTTTTGCTTTCATAAAAATTCCACCTCTGCTAATTAAAACTAAGACATGCATAGAAAGAAAAGGGTATCATTTTCTACAAATCTCTATTGATATTTTGCAGTGGCGCTGGGGGTTTTACATGTGTGTGTATGGCGAAATGTTCACCAGATACAACCGTGAGACAATGCACACATTAGCAAACACTGCCAAAAAAAATTTGAGCTCTAAAATCTGCAAAGTATCAATAGGAAGTGGAAGGCCTACGTACATATTTTCATACATCACAGTGTTCAGAGTTACATTGTGTTAAAATAAACAAAAACGTTTCCTCATTTGAACAGTGTAAGTGGAAGTTTTTCACACATATTCCTTCCTCTTCAAACTCTACTGATCTGAATACAAAAATAGTGCCAGCAGTCTTGGTTCCTTCCTATGAGAGCACCGTTAGTGTGACAGTTCCTTTGGTCCTCTTCAGAATCCCCACTGCCTCTTCATGAGTGACTCCGTCTAAACTCTGCCCGTTCACCGCCATGATCTGGTCCCCTCTCTTCAGGCGCCCGTCCTCTGCTGCTGCTCCCTACGCAAACACGAGGTCTTTTTAGTTAATGACTCTCCAACTACACACATTTCTCGGGATACAGTCATTGATGGGAGAAATACGTTGAAAATGTATTTAGTTACAGAATACTGAAAACCTTTCCTCAGTAAATGGAGATGGAAAAAAATCACACATGCACTCACCACAAGAGCAGAGTTTTTTTTTTTCCTCACTGATTATGTGCTGTTTGAAGCCTAAATTACATGATCAAATAATGTAATGTGATTTTAGAAAAGTAACTATATTCTGAATACCACGAAATGAAAAACTGACTCAAAATTGGTATTCAGAAAACTTGCAGGGGTTCGCCGTCCACCCACTTCTCTCAACGTGAGATATAAAAAAATAAATATAAAATAGCTACAACTTAAATGTCAAACCAGAGCTATTGGCAATGGTGAAAACAACCTGCATAGACTTATGATATCTGCAGGACTGTCCTATAGTGACCTGAGACATGAGGGACCAGGACTGAACCAGGACTGAAACAGGTCTAAACCAGGATTAAACCAGAACTGAACCAGAATTGAGTGTCGGGACGGGTCCGGAGGAGCGCCTACGTAGACCGTCAGGTGACCGCAGGTGAAAGGACTGGCAGAGCTCTGCACCCCACGGAGCTAAGCGCAGCCATTGCCAATCGTGCTTTGCGGTCACTCTGGCTGGGGGGGGGTTCTCTCTCTCAAGTCCAAGATTAGTCCTGATTTAGACCTAGTGTAGACCTGATTTAGACCTGGTTTAGTCCTGGTTCAATCCTGGTTCAGTCCTGGTTCAGTTCTGGTTCAGTCCTTGTTTAGTCCTGTGTTAAGACCCGGGTGGATCAAACATATTAAAGAGGACACAGGACAATGTTACGTACTGAGCCAGTACGTAACATCCTGGTTTAGTCCTGGTTCAGTTCTGGTTTAGTCCTGGTTTACTCCTCTTGGTTCAGTCACGAATTGTGTACCCCCACTTAAGAAATCACCACTGGTTACTTCCCAACACAGTTAATAGATAGATAGATACAGTTCTGATTGATTGATTGACTGATTCGTTTTTATTTCAAGTTTGTGCCAAGAGAGAAACAATAATCCTATATACTACATATACATTGTAAACAACAGAAAAGCACATTTCTCGAAAAGGAGTTTAGTTAAAATAAAGATAAGACAAACCTTTCCGAATACTGTCTTCACATAGATGGGCAGGTCTCCATGCGGGCTGCCATAACCTCCCACTATACTGAAACCAAGTCCATCTGGGCCTCTTTCTAAGTTGATGGACTTGTACTGAGGTGGGCTAAAAACAAAGAAGAAAACAAATACTTAGAAGTAGTATAAATAGAAGTAGTACTCATAATAGTGCCATTTCATAATAGTAGGATAGTTCTCGACTAAAGAAATTCACTATTGTTTAAAGACACACCCTATGCATCATTCACTAAGGATCCTGCCCAGAAACTAATAAAATTCAGAGACGCTAACTCACTGCATTCCCCATTCAGGTATGGTTCAATTAAATCCTGATGATCCCAGAAAATAATTAGTCAAATAACTGAATCTTAAACTTGAGCCACTCTAACTGGATTTTCATTATACTGCTTTGATTCTGCATAATCAATACTTTGCAGCAGATGTGGTTAATATTCCCTGGGGGGAGTGATGTTGACTATAGGCACTGCTCTGAAACAAAACTAGTAAGGGCTTGTATCAAACTATTATCTGCCCCACATTAATTGTTATTTTAATACAGTAATATTTAGACTTCAAACAATCATTGACAAAACTAAATAAATAATAGTTTGTACCCAATATCGTCTTGAAAGATGGAGCTGGGTGTGAGACCTCCAGTGGCCTGCTCCTGAGACGAGGGTCCGGTCACAGTGTTGTCTCCCCCGGCAACCACCTGTAATCCAACACAACACAATTTTACACAGGTCATTCCCATTTATCTTGGTAATTTGTTTACTTCAAAGGCAGCGGAAGATTTGAACTGAGGGTGCTGATAAAGTACATCTAGGAGTCCATCTGAGTATTATCTAACTGTCTGCTGGTTATCTAAGAGAAGCAGAGACAATGAGTATGTTTACTTGGCAAGTAAAATCAGATACCTAGAATAATCTGATAGCATTAGATCTACTTTTTGGTGTGGTTTTACATGCACAAACAAAATCAGGAAAACCTCTGGTGATGTGTCAGTTTGGATTTTAGAGTTTTTAAAAGACAAGGTTGAAAGAACTAAAAACAACTCTTTCAATCTTTAACATATTCTCTTTCATTTTTGTATCTTTGCTTTCAGATTCTTCTCAGATGTAACAGTTTATGTAACATTTCAATAACTCCAGAGATCAGATAATGATCAGAAGCATGTAAACAGACAGTGTAAAGTACCTGCAGCTGTATTGAGCCTGTGGCATTCTTCAGCAGAGACACGGCCTGTGAGTGTGTCATGCCTTCAGTAGATGTGCCACAGATACTGAGGATCCGGTCCCCAATCTGACAAATGTGGAAATTCAAAGTTATAAATTAAACTAGTATTAAAATACACATTAAAGTAAACATCAGAAACCTCTGGAAAGGTACACTAAATAAATTAGTAACTTAAAGTGTAACTTTTCTTCTGGAAGAATCTGCCACCTGCTTGTCTCCATGGAGATATTCTTGTTTTGCCCTGATTATTCCACAGTACGGAAATAAACTTGGTAATCACAATGAAGACAGGCTAATGGTCAGATCTATGGAGAAGCAAGCTTGAACATAGTAAAAATTCCTGTTTAAGATATTTTTGAGCTACAAAACCCCTGTAAATTAACAAATCCAAGGTAGATATGTTTAATGCCCTACTGTGGAATTTTCCTGGAAAAGAAATCTCTCCATGGAGACACAAGCATTGAACCCTCCACCTTAGAGGTTACTCAGGCTATACCCTTGAAAAGGTGCACTGTGTTTGTCTATATGTAGATGTTGCTTTGCCTGGAATGATTCACAGTGTCTGTCGCTATGGAAACAGGCAGGTGATGCCACTAGACCAAGTTATAGGTCAGCTTCGTGGAGCGGTGAGCCTGCTCATAGTAAGAAAAGATTGTCTTTTTCAAGATACATTTTTTTTTAGCAATAAAACACCTTATTGAAGACATGCAAGATAGACAAGTTTAATGCCAAAATGTTACACAGTCTGGATAAATCAGTGACATATCCATGGAGACAAACAGGTGGCGGACTCACATCAGAAAAATTACATTACATTACAAGTCATTTGCTCATAATTTTGCCAGATGGTAGTAGCAGCTTTCTTTCAGTATTCCTATTGTTTTGCCTCGGAAATGTCGCTGAGCTATGCTAATTTCACGTGAAAAGTCCCATATGTTTTTTAAAATAGTCAGTGGTGCATTACAAGTTACAGTTTTGGGGTTTACACAAAATAAAAAGTAGGAAGTAGTGGGCAAAAACAACAGCTTTTAGTTATTATCTGAATGAATGATTGGAAAGATGCAGACTCTATTCAAGCCTTGGTTTGCCCCAGTCTTTTGTAGGAGTCTGTTTTATAAGTCCTGTGGTCTAACTGCAGGAGTAGGAGATTTATTATCCCTGTCAGCGGCGGATATTGTCTTCTCACAATGGGGTCATAGAGAACTACAATTGTCATTTTAGCTTGAAAGGTCACCGCCAACATCTGTAGGCTCTTGACCTTTTCCAGGGTTCACAATCCAGTCAAGTGAAATGAATAGGATGATCTGTTTATCAGTTGTGTTACATATGAATGGATTTGTGTTTAAAATATATTACCTTGAGATTTTGGGTTTGAGCTGCAAGGCCAACAGGATTCATCATTGCAATAAATATAGGGATGTCTCCAAGAGGACTGCCCACTCCTCCAGCGATACTGATGCCCAGAGTGTCAGTGGGACCTTTGGTGAACTCTACTGTTCTGGTGTCGGGCTGGTCCAAAGCTACAAACACAAAACACGAAAATAGTTGTTTTAAGATCATTTGGGGTTATAAATGCAGTAAATGTCGTTTAATTTTGCTGAAAAATAATTGATTGTTGATTGATTCATGTGACTGTAACAATGTAATAAAAGAATATTTGTATAACTAAAACTAAGCCTTTTCATCGTCAGTTTTAGAAAAATCCAGTGTGCAAATTTTTCAAATAACAAAAAATTTAGCAGGTTTTAATAAGTAATACTTACATTCCAGACTTCTACTGGGTTTGTCAGTGTCACTGGGGAAAATGCCAGGCTCTAAACTTGATTGTCGGCCCATTTTGGTGCTAGCTTCATTCTGGAACAATGAATGATATTTATTAGTTGCCGGAGATTCGATTTGAACTATATATACATAAAAAAGAAGCAGGTAATCGTATTACCTGGCTAGTCTGAGACAGTCTTCTTTCTGAGTGGAATGGACCAGCTTTAAATCTTCCAACTTCCATTTTCAACGTCCCAACACAGCACTAAATACAGTAAAACAATATAATTACTTTGGTTAAATAGCATAATATGGGCGTATTATTATTCTGATCTATCTTCTAATGTTGTTTCCTCTTCCAAAACATACCTCGAGTTGTGTTTTGTTTCATACACATGTTTAACACATAAATCCTGTATATTTAAGCAGTTAGGCAGTTTTTCTCTCATACAGAAAACACTCTATGCCACCTTGTGATGTCATGTGGTGATACAGTGATACAACTCCATAGATCTTCACTAGAATCATTTGGATAATTTCAGCCCTGGAATTGCTAATCTCCATTGAACAAAAGGAAAAACGTCGCTGCTAACGATTGCATGACAAGGTGGAATAGAGCATTTTGAGCTTAGGAAATGTAGGCAAACCAATAATTCAGATTACTCAAACATATGTGAATGAAACAAAACAACTCCAGATATGTTTTTGATGAGGTTTTAACAAGAGTCAATTTTGTGGTCATGTGGTTGGTTCATAAAAATAGTTGTAATCCTACTTTCAGCAGAGCCGCCACAGCTTCCTGGGTGGCAGAGCGCACATCTTCACCGTTCACTGACAGAATCTGATCTCCCTGCATTAACCGACCATCAGTGTCCACCAAACCACCTTTCACAATATCAGACACAAATACTCCTGTATCATTCCTGGAAAAAAAGAAAGGAAAAAGAGAATAACAGTTGAAAGCTGGTTTACAATTTAATTCACAATGGAATTTAATACCTACTGTCTACGTGATTCTACCGTAACCCAAAAAGAATCTTTGACTTTATGTGACGTGCCAGAGTCTGGGATTTTTGGCTGTCACACCACACCACTAATTACTACTATGCACTTTCCACTTTTACCACTAGTTTTCAGTTTCCCTTATTTTTTTACCATCATACTAAAAAAAATTATGAGTTGTTCCACCACGTGTGAAGCAAATGAAAGAAGATATTCTTTTTTCAACAACATTATATTCAAGATTATTTAAAAAATATAAATAAATAAAAATAAATAAAACCTTTTTAAGTTTCCTACAAATACTGAAACTAAAGGTGTACCATGCAACTTTACTGGTTAGGGTACTCTTGCTTCTCCATGGAGGGTATTATAATTTTGACAGGAATGTTCCACACTATGACAATAAACGTGTCCATTAAACTGATGATGTGCTCAGAATCCATAAAAAATATGCAGTCTTACACCTCTCACCAGTTCGCCTCTCCACGGATCAGTCTGACACTGTTAACTCTCTCCAGGCAGGCGTTGCAGATTTGCAACAGCTGTTACAATTCTTATCTGCTCAGATGCAAAATGGCTCCAACTGCCTGCCACAGCTCAGGCACGTTTTTCCTGAGACAAGCAGGCAGTAGACCCTTTACCCGAGAAATTGCATAGTGCAAAATAAAATGATCTAGACTGGAAATTAATTTAACTTTTAATGCAATTTCATTTTCATAACATTTAACCAAAGCAAATCAGACATTAGTTTTTCATTGTGAGTTACCTGTGGTCCCGCGATCTGCATTAAAGAGAAAAAGTTTTACAATTAACATGTTTTCTTACTGAAAACATATTACATATACTGCTAAGGTTGTCAAAAGTACCAAAACTAGATAGTTATTTGAGCAAGTATCAATACTAAAAAAGTCCTATTTACAGGAGGGAAATGAACCTTTTCTGAATAGCTTTAGAATGATCTTGAGCTGTATCAGAACGAGTATAAAACATAGACTAGTATACGCCCATGGACCACTATGGAACCTACCTGGACCACGGAATGATTACATAGATATAACACCACATAGTAATATAAAATATAAAAGAAAGTGCTATGATTTAATGTTGAAATCATTCTCTAAAGGTCTATTCCTTAGTATCGAAACAGAGTTGACATTTTTAGTACTTTGACAATACGCACGCTCTATCTGTGCTACTCTCTAACATTATGTCATATCCAAGCCAAACAGAATGTCCCTGACCTCCTGCCCACGATGCTCAGACCCAGGCCTTGTCCCGGTTTCTTCTGCAGCTCCACAGAGAAGGAGTCCCACAAGTCCTCCTCCTTGTACTGAGTCTCATCTCTATAGACCGAGAGACGGACCTTCTGCGGAGTCTGGCGTAGGACGTTTATGGCTTCATCGTGTGTAGCAGCTCGCAAGTCAATACCATTCACCTGTAAGTAGAAAGACATATTAGTTTAAGAGTAGTATCTTATGGATTGTACGTGTATTAAAAATTAGAGCAGCAAGAGTTATTATATTAAATTGGGAATAGCTATTTGTATAGTCGCAAATTCTAAAGACTCAATTAGAAAGATTATTTGAGCAATTGTCCCAGATATATCTAGTAGGCGATCTTGAGGTCAAATATGTCCTCTGTGCTGCTGTCTACATCAGTTATAAAGCGTTTTATTGTCAGGAAGCGAGCATTTAGCCAGGTTGGTTCCACCTAGTGCCTCCGCTCTATTTCATTTCTCTCCAGTGACTAGGTCAGGAATCAGAATACACTAGATGTTTTGCAAGAAGAAAAAGTGCACCAGCCAATCAGCGAAGAGCCATACATTCGGTGTTGACAACATTTTGTGAATTTTATCAAGGGGAAAGACGTTATTGCTCTTCTTCCCTAAATAGCAGCGATTGGTTAAATAAAAAAGTACCTGCCTACCATCAAACAAACAAATTCTAATGCTGCGAGGTCAGACGGTTTCTACAAAGTGAAACCGGCTGATGAATCAGGCTAGTGAGCATTACCATGGTATCTCTTGTTATTGTGATGGCGAAAATAGCTGTGGTTTTCATGTTTTTTAACACAGTAAAAATTAAGTAGACTACAGTGCCTTTAACATAACGTCTTCTGCAAAACTGCAAAATTACCCTCTTATAAAATCTGCTAAGCCTGTACTTTAGACCTTTACAAACATGTCCTGAAACGCACGAGATTCTTGGATTAGCAGTAATTTACCAGTTCATATTTCAGTCTCCTCTCTAATGTTAATGCTCCAGGACATGTTTAAAAGGCGCACTCGGAAAGGAATTCACACTTTAAAACAGTCTGGTAATCCTTCATTCTTCTAGGATTGTTTCACTACGAAAACAATACACAAATGTAACTGTAAACGCAATAGTGGTCAGAAAAAATAGCAATGAGACCGTTTCCCAAAATTAAAGTTAAATCTAATTGTGAAACAAGTTAGAAAAATCACTATTTGATCTATTCGCTCAACCCTAACCAATGGCGTATTCAATATTTTGTGCACTTAACTGGAACATTATCTTCCCACAGAACACTTAAATACACAATTACAATGTTTTTCTGCCTACTTCAGGCAAAAGGAAATAGCCCATTAGCTTAAGCCCTGCACATTTAAAGCATTTTTCCCCATAGCAGCTAATAATGCAATGGGAAAGTCCTCCTTTTAACTTATTTTTCCGCTAACTTTTCTTTTAGCGCAGCAGATTGGCGTTGGCACAAAAATGAATAGAAAAGGGCAGGAAAGTCATGAGGCTGAGTGTGCATGCATGCGTGTGTGCTTTTGAATTCACATACAAAATACGCATCTCCACCCATCGCCTCTCTGTGTGGTGAGCAGAGGTCAAAGCAAGGTCGGGAACTCATACATAACCTAATCCGGGCTCTTCACGACAATTACCTCAGCCTTCCATAGCAATTTTGAAAGTTAGTTGAAAAAACATCCCAAAATTACAAGATTCTTTGATTTGTTTGAACATAGAAAGCCAACTCCTCAGGCACTTAATTAACCACTTGCGTATCTAGGTCGTATCAGTGCTTATTATACCACACAGGCTCGGTACCTCCAGAATTTGGTCTCCTGCCCACAGCCTGCCGTCCTTGGAGGCAGCCCCTTCTTCATAAACCTCGTGGATAATGATGGCCCCCTGCAGAGACAGAAAACAACACAGTCAATAAAGGAGACACAGGAGAGATAGAGCGAGGTAAGGGTGAATGGGTAATAAAAGTCTGGGTTATTCATGTGTGTAATGGCCAGGTTAGCTTCATTCGTTAGACATATAATGCGAAATGGCTTTTTTGTAATGGGAAGGCAGAGCTATTAACGGCAAACTAATATTCTTATTGTGAGCATCACCCACTTGTTTTCATGGAAACAGAAAAGTTTAATGAACATTCAAGGAGAAGTTCATAGATTGTATATCAAAATTAGGGCGCCCAGAATTTCAAAATCAAAAAATGGGACACTCGGTTTGGTGTGGTTGGTGATAATAAAATAGTGAAACGAGTACGTAAGGAAAATTGTTATGCACTTGGTGAGTCAGTATAGTCATATTTTTGGTGTTTTGGACATTTTTAAGCAGCTTTTCTGTATTTTACTGAAGCAAACAACAATTTATGCCTCTTTACTGTTGGCAAATTGGTCAAAAATAAGGACACCTGGGATATTTCTTGTATAAAACTTGGACAAATCTAGCCTGATTTATCAGCTGGCTACACGTCGTAGAAACCGTCAGACCCTGCAGTGTTAGAATTCGTTTGCTCGCAGTAGGCGGGTACTTTTTATCATTTAACCACTCGCTGCTATTTGGTCGAGACGTATGTAATGTGCCTCTTACAGGGCTTGTATTATTATTATTTATTGTTTATTATTTTCTCAAATTCCGTACGAAGAAGGGCAATAACGTCTTTCCCCTTGATAAAATTCACCAAACATTCTCTTTGTTCCGGCTTTAAATCCTTGATGTCGGGAATCGTTGCCAACACAGAATGTATGGCTCTTCGCTGATTGGATGGTGCTCGAACTCGTACTTCCGGGGTTCTTGCAAACTGTCTACTGTATTCCGATTCCTGACCTAGTCACTGGAGAGAACTGAAACTGAGGAGAGGCACTAGGTGGCGCCAGCCTGGCTAGGACAAATCAGTGGTTTTGGATAAATGTGCTGGGACAGGTGACACAGGGCTCAAAGCTGAGACTGTCACGGGTAAATAGGGAAGTCTGGTCACACTTTTCAAAATAGAAAGTGAGCATGGAAGCACATCCGGCTCCATCAACTCCAATTGACTTTACATGGACAAATTCTCACTCCTCTACCTGTAAATGCTGCAGTGAGCCTCAACATTTTGGTCCTAAAATGTTTGTAATAACCCGCTCTACATGATCCTTGTGTTTTTATTTTGTTATTGTGCCCATAAAAACTACTATACTGCAATACTCTCTCTTGAGCTTCATTTGACTGGACGCTATGAATGACGTCACTCTCTTTGTCTTTATACAGTCTGGAGAAGCCGCAGTGACATCTCTATGAAGACAAGCAGGTGGCAGACGCTCCATCAGAAAAGTTACACGGTGCACATTTAAGTAAAATGAAATAAGCTAAAAAACATAACTCTCCTGCAAATGTGATAATGGTTTAAACACCACAGCACCAAGACCAAAGCAGGAAGTATCACTCGTTGTTTACTTTCGCCTGTACGTATGCGCCTCCCAGTGCTACATATGCTCTTGGGTTCAAAGGTCACATTCCAGAGGTAGATATTGTCTGCTGTGGTGAGGCGGGACAATGCTTCGCTCGCCCAGGCCTGAGTGAGCAGACAGAATGGATGGGCCCAAAGGAGGAGTGCGTCTGTGACAACATCATTTCCTACATTCCTCAGTTTCCACGGCTATTTCAAACCTACCTCCTATACCGCAGAAGAATCCAAGTGGGTGGCATAGGAGTAGCAGCCAAATTTACAGAATATAATAGTTTGTGTATACTCAAATGAATGAAGTCATGATTTGTTGCAGTAACTGTATATTACTGTGCAGCAGTTTAGCATCTATTAATAAGAATTTGCTCATTTGATGCAAGTAGATCTAGTGAAAAATATTAAGCGTCAATTTCACTTTTTAAACTTTTGTGCCTTTGTTAACATCATTATTAATTTGTACGACCATAAACACAAAAACAATAAATTAAAAATATCAAAGCTGGTGAAAATACAGTCTATTTCTTTATTTCGTATCCACCTCAAAAAATATTTAAAGCTAAGGTGTGCTTAGCCGGGGAACTATCTCCAGATCTTGAGCAAAGCTTGGTCAAGAATAACTGTAGGATTTTTCCTACTGTGCATGGTTTCAGTCATTGACTTCACACCTGATGACTATCCTAACGTTTACCCAGGCCTGGTATAGTCGTAAAAGTGTAACCATATGGCTGGACTTTATAAATAGACCTAATAGACATAATAGTTGGTTCTGAATTTAGGTTCCCATGCTGAACTTTCTTCTCTGTTCTACTTTTTCACTGTTCAAGGCTCTGCACCAAATCCTTACTATCTGAAAAACAGAGCTAGTTAATTTTAAATGGTTTGGTTTTGGTTTTAAATGGTTTTAAGTGGTCACTTCCTAACGAATCAGAGCATCCTCATTCATCACAATGAGATTATAAGTTGCATGTTTCATAACTTTCAGAGACTAGAGTGGAGTTTTAGTAGATGCAGACAACACACAGCGGTCTTATAAAAACTGGGGCAGGACATATTTTGCTCAACTACGCGGAAAAAATATGTACAGCCACTTTTAAGTTGTGTGCTAATGAATCTTGTGTCTTTTGTTTCATACCAGCAGGGTATCGCAGCCCCCCACGATGCTCAGGCCCAGTCCCGTGCGCCCTTTGGAGATGTCGATGGTGGTCTCACAGCCTGGGATGATGGGGCAGGTCGTGGGGTCACAGGCTAACGTGGAAGGAGTGGATGAACGGCTCAGATCTAACACAGACACATATTACAGTAAATTATATGTAAAAGTGGTTTTAAATCGCATGTTTAAGTATGACTCACTTGTTAGGGTTTCTGCGTCTGGTTGGCTGTAGGTGCAGGTGATGCTGGGGAAACTGGGAGGGCCATCTGACTCATAGAGCTCCAGGTTGCTTGATTGCTATAATATAATACAGGACAATGCTTAATTACAGATGATGAGACCTAAAACGTGTTTTTAACACACAATTAAGTAAGGAAGGAGGGAAGCAAGTACTATAATCAAATAATTCCACATTTATTATCAATATTTGACCCCTATAGTTTCACACACTCAGATTAAACAGGTTCTGGTACAAAATCTATAAATGCAATCAAAGTCTCAAGCTTGTATCTCTGAATTTATGTTTAGGAAAGTCTCTATAGCAATTAACTACTATATCTTTTAGTAAATCAAAATAGTGTATAATTTCTTTAGAATGGCCATAAGTCCTCAAAAGCCCTTCAAATCCCTATAAAGTAACTTGAATAACAGGGTAGGGTTATGGATTATGGCCCTCAAATTATAACAGCACGCTATGTGGCAGGTGACCTACACATAATTATAAAAGTTTCAATTCATTGCGTCATTCATAGGTCATGGAGGAGCAATATTCTACCATATAGTGAATTGTGAGTACCTTTCCAGTGTGTCCTTTGGCCTCATCCCCATTATCAGAGTTGGGTTCTTCAAACACTTTGGCAGGTTCATTGTCCTCCTGTTATAGAAAAACAAATGTCTTTTCTCTTCATTTCCCATTTCTGTTTAAAGATAAAACATTGGGGACTGGTGTGTTTGAATTAGGGAGCTGCACAGATGTTTCTCTGTTTAAATGTCTGTCCCTGGTGCTCGTTCTACCATATGGACCATACCGAAAGGGGCTTTCCAGGAATAATCACTCTCCATGCTTTTTAGTCGTTCATATTTGGGTCTCAAATTATTCGTTTAAATTGGTGGTTATCACGAATCATGTCTTTCCTATGCTTTTCCTACTTTTCCAATTTGGAGTAAGCTTAAAACGAATGTTAACTTTTTTATAGTTGACTTACATTAATTCTAAATGCTTGTGTCTGTATAGTCCAAATAACAATTAACCATTAATTTACAAATATTGTGATAGTTATGATTATTTCAGTTAATTTCTGTTTTGCAATGATACAACTGAACTGAATGTTAAGCTTAGACTAAACCAGGGTTATACCAGGACTGCACCAGAAATACCGTTCCCAAAACGTATAATTTAACCTTCAAAAAATTGTCTACCATCTGCACTTTCCCCACATTTTGAAAACCACTTGTGTAAACTAGACCTTTTTGTCCTTTTCTATTCACTCCATACTTTGTTTACTTTCTTTTTATGGCTCTTTCCTGTCCTCTTTCTCTGTCTTGTCAACTTGTCATTCTTGAGTGTCCTTTTCAGCCCTCGTTCTTTCTTATTGTCATCTCCATTCTGGTTTCAAGTGACTACAACCTATAGTGAAGTGCTTAGCTGTATGCACGCTTATGGAAATGTGACTCACCTTTGAGATGATGATGTCACCGTTGGTGGCTGTGATTTCGATCTGTAATGAAACAGGAGGAGGTAAATAACAGCCTATTTGTGAATGTCTACACCGGTGTTTGTGGGTTTAAAGATGCAGAGGCCCCAGGCTACACAAACTGTTATTAGGAAGTCAAGTTATACTGTATAGCAACATGCATACAGACAAGTGTAAGACCTTTGATTCCAGCAGGAGACTAAGGATTGAAATGAGCTTTGGCAACGATCCTGCATATTTATCAGTATATGCTACTTGTTTTTAATATGCACTGTCCTTTTAATAGATAAATACAACTACTAAATCATGTATTTGTACACATAAAATAATGATGTACACAAAGGAAATATGTTTGCCAAGTAGTAGTAGTAGTAGTAGTAGTAGTAGTAGTAGTAGTAGTAGTAGTAGTAGTAGTAGTAGTAGTAGATAGTAGTAATAGTAGAATTTGTATTTTAAGTAGTAGAATTAGCAATATTAGTAGTAGATAATTTTCTAATAGAGGTAGAACCAAGTCATTGTCTTGCAAGTCTCAAGTAAGTCTCAAGTCTTTGACCTCAACTCCGAGTCAAGTCCCAAATCAAATTCAGGCAAGTTCAAGTTGAGTCTTGAGTCAACGGCCAATAAGTCCAAGTCAAGTCCAAGTCATCTGCTTTGAGCTTCAAGTCATTTAAACAAGTCTTTAAACCAAAGTATCAAATCTAGCTTAGATTTTTGCAATTTATATGATGTTTAAGATAAATTGTACTTAAAAAAATCATTGTATATTTATATATGTGTATTTATAGAGTATATAAGAGTTGTAGAAAATAATTTTGTTTATTTGTCCTTTTAAATGTCTTGACAAGATCTTAGAGAGAATCATTACAGTCAGAAAAGAAAGAATTCAGATTTAAAATTGTTTCTCAAGTCTTCTCAAGTCACAGGCCTCAAGTCCGAGTCAAATCCCAAGTCACTGACCTTCAAGTCCAAGTCGAGTCCCAAGATTTTAGTCTATTTTATCAAGTCAAGTCTCAAGTCCTAAAAATACTGACTCAAGTCTGACTGTAGTCCAAGTCACGACTTGCAAGTCCTCACCTCTGTTTTCTAATATTTCCATAGCAACTGCTCAAACTGTCTACAAACACCACCACTTTAGTATGTTATTAAAATAGTTGAACAGTTTTCTAGTTTTTCTAAGCCATCACTTGTATGCATATGTATTATTGCCATCAGATATGTATACCTGCATGTTGTGTGTATTAGTACTCCACCGTACCTCATTTTGGGGCTCCACTGTGTCTTCCTCACTGTCTCTCACTGGTCCCACAGCCATCTGGTGAAGCGCCTCTGTGTTCCTGTACAAGAGTCATAACTCATCTTAATTGTCGCTCTGTTTCCACCAAGAGAGATTTATGTTCAATAATCATAGTGCTGTTTGAAGGGTTCAGGCCGAGGATGCGAGTTAAGTACAAGGTCAACTGGTGAGATTATGTTAAAGATAGCTCAGAGACAAAGTATAAATATGATAAGTATGTCTTTTCAACGTTTAATCACAAGGTAATACAAGCAAAGGTCATATTTTAATTAAATTCTGTGAACAAATGAGACTTTTTTAAATGTATGCAAATTTGACAAATAACATCTAACATCATTACATCTCCAGCACAATTGCATCGAGAACCATTTAGGTTTCTTTGATGTTACAATGGCTCCATCTGGTGGTTCCTATCATGCAAGACAACTCATGCAAAAATATAAAGAGTTCAAATAAAACGTGGCTTCTATCATAACTTATTTTAATTGTCTTTTTACGAGTAATTAATTTTAATTAGAATTGAGACAGTGTTGTGCCCAGATGCTTGTGATGCTTTACCTGATAAAAATGATCTTGACTTTTGAAGGAGAGCTCTTGATAATGGATGAAGCGTTCTGGTGACTGTGGCCATACAGGACCTGCCCGTTTATCTAGGGGAAAAAAGACAGAGAAATGTTAAATTTAAGCTTTGTCTAATGGAATAAATTGTGCTGTATCATTGTATAAAGAAATAAAAAATGCAAAATAGTGAATGGCTACAGGCTACTCTTGCATCTGAAAGTCTCTGAAATTGATGGTAAAACTGAAACGGCATGATACTCAATACTGATTTTGAAACTATGAAGATAATAAACACATTTTTGGACAACTATTTTTTCTTTTTTTCACCACAAATTAATTGTAGTTCCTTTTAATTTTATTTATTTAATGTTATACTAGTTCTAATATAGATTCTAGGAGAACTAGGGGTGAGACAAGATTCCATTTCCACAAGATGAGATGAGTTTCAAGATTAAGAACAAATAATTCCTAATATATAAATTGTGCAATCCAATTAATATTTATATAATATTATATTTTGCATACTGCTTTTGCGTACTGCTTTATGGAAATGTAAGAGATGTAACTCCACTCCACTCCACTCCAAAAGCAAACACAGATCATTATACTGTATGTGTGCACAATTTAGTGACAATTTTATTTCTCAAGATGCTGTGGCACTAGATCTTGTCCCATCTATATATTAACCAATGAAAAAAGTCTAATCAAGCAGTTTTATTTCTATAGATTTTTCCATATAGTCTTTAGATGTCATCATACCTCCAACAGCTCATCTCCCACCATCAGTCGTCCGTCCCTGCCGGCTGCTCCGCTGGGCTCTATCCCCACCACAAACACACTCATGCGGGTGCGGTCCCTGTTCCCCGCCAGGCTCAGACCCAGCCCCGTTCGGCCTTTCTCCAGCTCGATCATGTGGAGGACCCCCGGGAGGCTGCCATAGCGCTGGATTATGTTCTCTAAAGGAGACAGGGGAAGCCAGGATAAACAGATGTAAGCTGACAATACTGCGAAACTGTGCCAACTCTGTCTCAAAGCCAATGTGACTTTTCTTATTGTACTTTTTGTTACCTATGTATTGTCTGACATCCTGGTATTCTTTGGTATTCTATACATGAGTTTTATCTTCCTGTTTATAGGCCCCATTTTAAGGACTTTTAACCACTCAGTATATAATTTTGTTTTGAATGGTTGTTATGGCAGTGGTGCTTTGAGATTATTGAATTTCAGTTTGCAAGTTCTTAAATTGCGAAGATTAAATTATTTAAATACCATAATGTTCTCTGAAAATAAAATATCTTGTCTTATCATTTTATAACAAAAAACATTCAGTCATTTTTGTATTAATTTAGCAGTTAATGCCCCTGGAAATATATCAAATCAACAGTGAAATTAATCTTCATTTTGAAATGAATATCGTAAATCTTATTTGAGAAAATCACTTTCAAAGGTCTTTCAAAATTGTTCTGCCATTTTTTAAACCAATGCAAACTTTAAAATAATCTCAAAAGTGCATTGTCATTTTTCAGTTATCTTCCCCGTTCCAGGATAAAGCGACTCCTCCGATTGCATCTCTTTTCCTTGAGTTATACGACAAAAAGTGAAAGTTTGAAATGTCACACCGCTAACTTTGTTTTAACGCTAACCTTTTGTCTCTCTCTTTCAATCTTGTCTCTATTCTTATCCCTCCATTCACCCAATCCCACTTTTTTTGTCTTTCTCGCTGCTCCTGTGCTGTCTCTGGTGTGTTAGATAGCCAGGGTTCAGACCAATGAGCTTCTGTTGTTCTGGGCTGCCTGCCACTGTTGAACCATCAGTCCTTTAGTAATCTCCACAACTCACCTCCTTCGCTCCAACCTCATCAATCTTATTCCCAACACACACTCCGAGTACATTGACTATAATCCCGAGAGGAGCAGGAGTGGTTGGAAGCCTGTCCTTTCTGCCGGTTGCCTGAGTTGTATGCGAGTGAATGTGACCCGTTCTCCTTGACGCCGTGAGTGAGTTGGACAGTCTGCTTTACTTTGCCTGCAGGCTGCTAATAGATTAATTGGAACATCGGGTCCTTCAGGTTTTGCTGAAATGTAGCCACTCATAGAAGATGATTCACTTTTCTTTTAGTGACAGAAGAAGTCATCCAATTATAGTTCTAATGTAAAGGGAATTAAGTTAGTGTGTGCCAATTTATCCTGGTCCTGTTTGGCAACTGCAACTAGTACAACTTTGATTTATTAAAGGTCCTATATTACACAAAATGGATTCTTGTGTGCTTTTTGCTATGTTTTAATGCTGTTACCTCATCAAAATATATCTGGAGTTGTGCTTTGTTTCATTATCATATGTTTGAGTAATCCTGCCTTATTATTAGTCTGTTTACATCTCCAAACCTCAAAATGCTCATGATGTCAAGTGGTAGTTTTCAAGTTAATAGCTACCTTTTACCTTTAGTTCAGTGGAGACTGGCAATTCCAGGGCTGAAATTATCCAAATTGTTAGCCTAATAACATAGTTGCCCAAGTCATATTTGAACGTTTTCAGAAAACAAGAAAAAAACAAATTTTTTAGCAAGCACACTGTAAAGTTAGGTAGATATCACAATTTGGCCAGAAAATGAATGACCTAGGCAAAGAAATGATTCTGATGCTGGCGTTTTATGGAGTTTAAAAACATCGCAGAGAACTTCTTGAATCACCTTATGACATCACAAGGTGGAGTTCAGTGTTAAACATGTGTGGATGAAACAAAACACAACTCCAGTTATGTTTTTTTATGAGAAAACAACATTATAACATAGATCAGAAAAAAAGCATAATAGGGGCAGTTTAACCTTGAAATTGAGAGCTCATGATTCCAAGATAATTGTTCCAGATTTTTTTTATCCATAAATGTATTAAAAACAACAAGTAAAATGTACCAAATTAATAATAACAAACAAGTATGCTCCAGAAAAGATAAAAAATACATATATAGGATGAGATTATCTGGGATTTGAGCTGGCAAACAAGCAACTTGGAGAACCTCTAGTGGCAAAGCAGTGGCAAAGCAGTTATATTTTAGCTTGTCTCTAATGTTGAAGCACTCTTCCAACATTGTCACTTACTCCAGCTGTATCCAAACTCATCCTCTTCCTCCTCTTCCTCCCTCCCCTCCTCCTCCTCGGCTCTGGGGGGAGGCTCTATCAGGGCGTCTGTGTCTGTCTCTCCCACATGGGGCACCACCGGCAGGAGCTGCACCGAGCTGCTGGGGGATGTCTTGACTTTCTCACGCTTCACTGGCTGTTGCAGATGGAGTTACAATATGTTATTAGTCAGAGGTAAAAGCAAAGTTTGTATACGAAAAAACCCAAAACAACAGTAGCCTTTTTAAACTGTTGTGGAATCAGGAGTTTAAATAATTAGCCACACTACAGTGCTGTCATCTGGACGATTCACATTTACCAAATGAATAAACAACAAATGGTTTGGTAAATGTTAGAAGCGATTTAATGCCATATGAATCACATCATATGAATCAGCATTAGCATTGGGGCTACATGCTTTTAACTAGAAGCACTTTGTAAGCGCAAACCTCTGCAAAGGCTCTTTTTTTGCAATATTAAAAGGTCCTATATTACACAAAATGGATTTTTGTGATTTTTAAGGCATATTATAATGCCGTTACCTACTCAAAAACATACCTGGAGTTGTGTTTTGTTTCATTCACACATGTTTGAGTAACACTTTATTATCTCCAAAGCTCAAAATGCTCTGTTCCACCTTGTGATGTCATACCAAATGATTCTAGTGAAGGTGCATGGAGTTTAAAGACACAGTGGAGCATTTCCTGTATTACCATATGACATCAAAGTGTGGAACAGTGTGTTTTCAGTTTGAGAGAAGAACTGAAGATGAAGAAAACGTGCAGGGTTTGTGTGTTAAACATGTGAATGAAACAAAACTAAACTCCAGATTTGTTTATGATGAGGAAACATGGATTAAAAAATAGCGTAATATAGGCCCAGACATATTCACACAATATAGCATGTATAACGGGATAATAGACCTGTCATGATAACAAATTTTGAAGTGTGATATAGACGATAAACGATCATTTTGAAGCCAAACCATTACGCGGATTTAATTCCAAACACTATTCTAAATGTACAAAATTGTTAACACATATGAGCTGTAATAAATAGATAACAGAGCACTTTGTATATATAATAACTCACTTACAGAAGTTCATAATTTAACTTCCAACAGCTCAAATCTCATCGCAATTATCATGACAGGCCAATGGGATACAGCTTACACTGCAAAGTAACATAATTAGATGTATTACGGTTGAATTTACAGGTGCATTTCTGGTTAATTATCTTTTTGCTTCCGAATCATCATAATGTCCATAATTATGCAGATTCACACAGTTATTTTTGACATTTGAGTTTTATTCCATGAGATTGTGAGTTATCTTGCCAAATTGTTTGATTGGACAAGAAACAATCCACAAAAACAACCATCCAACAAACATACAAAACCACTTGGCAGAGATAACCGAGTAATTATTTTGAGAATCCATTAGAGAAACTTACCTGGTGGATTTTACACCTTTGAAATATTACTGATGTTACTATTTTTGCAATAGTTTTGAGCAAAGCAAAGCAAGTTGGCAGCAAGAGAGACAATGATCCCACAAAAATACGGTTATACACATATAACTGAGGATGTTAGGACATGTAGTTGTTTATGCATGTGCCACTGCTACATGCATACACAATGAGAAACGAAGAGGACACAACCCAGAGACGCACAAACCTTAAATGGGGTAGGAATGAAAGGGTTAGTTGGGGAGAGGCGGAGGAAAAGTCTACATTGACTGTCACCTCCCTACAGAGAAGAGACAAACAGTGACAATTTTAGACAATAACACAAAAAGTTATGTGAGAGATGGAATTTATTTAGTTGTTCAAATGACTAAAGTGCTGCGCAAATGTTATATAAGGTGCTTAACTTCCTGTCAACTCTGAGTGCTGCAGTCAGTTTACTGTTTTGTTCATTTTATTTATTTATGTATTTAATAAAACATCAAGGCCTAAGGTTTTTACTGTAACTTTTCTGGTGATGGTCTGCTGCCTGCTTGTCTCCATGGAGATGTTATTGTTTTGCCAAATATACTGTATTTTCCGGACTATTGAGTGTACCTGAATAAAAGACGCTTCTAATAAATTTGAACAAAGTTTTAAAATTGTACATATATAGGCCGCACCCAAATATAAGCCGCAGGTGTCCACATCTTCAAAAACGTTTTCAAGGGCCATCTGCTTTTATTGCCTTTGAAAGCTTTTGTCATCTTTTTGCATTGAGTCAGTTCATCACCCTGCCATCGCCAAAATCTCACCATCAACTCATTGATGCCGAGTTCACGTGCAGCAGCTCTGTTTCCTTCTTCAACAGCCACATCAATTGGCATTAACTTAAAAGCTGCATCATCTGCATTTCTTTGTGTGTTTTCCATGAGGAGGGTGTGTGTATGAAGCGCAAAATAAATGTTCAAAACACAATCAAACTAGCATCTTCCTCGGCGCACCACCCCAGTCTCTCCCCGTGCTCTACTGCGCATGTCTCCTGCAGAAAGAGCCAGGGTCCTGTCTTGTCGTCACGTCAGTGTCTTTAGGATGTCAGCAGATTTCAGACTCTCCCGGGGACTAGGTTAGTTCTATCAATCAGGTATGAGTGGATGTCCGGGTAAGACGTATCCCCCTCACTAATGTTAACTGAGCATCATAACTTATTTTATCACACGGCGATAAACAATTTGAGTGCGTTGACAATATGTAGCAACTTGTTACTCCTAGATCCATGTGATAACCGCACAGACAGCGGCGTTTTCTGCACTCAGGCTGCACACATCCGCTATGCTGCCAAACCATAGACTGTATATATTAATGGACAATGTGCCAAACAAAGAATCCGTTCATACATTCACCGCATTGTTATATTTCAAATGGGTTCGAAATGTGAGAAAAAAAGTAGCAGTTTATGGTCCAGAAATTATGGTATTCCATAGTATGGCATTAAACGTGTCTATCTTCATAGAGACAAGTGACATGATTAGACCAAATTAAAGATCAGATCTGTGGAGAATAATGATGCTCAAAGTAAATTTTGAAGGTGTTTTTGAGCTTTAAAGCTAAACATGTTTAGCTGTATAAATGCAAAAAAAGATATATGTTTGTGTGGACTGTGGAACATTCCAGGCAAAGCAATAACATCCAAGGAGAAAAGCAGGTGTCAGACCCCCTTCAAAAAGTTACCTAGTGCACCTTTAAAGGTTCTGTATCTTTTTCCGTTTTGGTGTATCTTTACAATAATATGCTGTAAATTTAGTTGAAGTCTCAAATCACCAAGAGAAGTCTGCTCAAAGAGAATATTTTGAATTCAAACTACAAAAATGCACATAATAATAAATATTCAATGCTAGATGTATAATTGAAAATACTGACCTTGCTCTTGCTGTCCCTTGTTACAGCTACAGCTTGGTCCTCGCCAGTTTCTGCTATCAGTGACTACAAGACAGACATCAAGGTAAATACATTTTCCATAAAAAAAGTCACTGAAATCTGAAATTAAAGGGAGCTGATTTATATTATAAACTTCAATGTCAGCACGTATTGAAGGCTCCTGCAGCATATTGTGGCGGCAGTCTCAAAAATATTAATATACAAGTCTATACAAAAAGCTTTGAAAGAAACTTCTATAGCGAAACACACAACCCCATCTGTTTCAATACAAAAAAATCTTGTTTGCCTACAGTTCTTTGGGCAGAGAAAGTTGAAGTTTGATAGATGTGTTAACACAGGCCAAAATATTGAAAAATCAAGTAAAAGGCTTGTACTCTCTCTTATGTCTTTCCAAGATTGTCCATTTCAAGGCTGTGATCGAACTTAAAAGGTTTTGCCAGAAAGGCTGGGATTGTGAAAAATGATACTGCGGTTTTTAGTTGTTCACATAATTGCACTGGTCTTATCAAGTTGTCTTCTCTCGCACTGGCAGACAGAAGCTTGGGGTACAGACAAATGGGTAAAATCCTGAGAGAAGCTAGTACAAAACACTAGCAATATCAGCTTTATGCAATACTGGGCCAGAGAAGGACAGGCAAAAAATACAAGGACGTTGTGGTAACAGAGGAGCCATGAGACTAAAATAGGAATATATAAATAATGTGTATAAATATGTACTATATATGCAAATGCAAGTAGGTCAGATCAAGGCTCAAGATTTTCTCACAAAGTGTCTAGCAGCAAAGATTTATTGGAAAACATGCAACTCTGGTTTCTTATTTTGGATTAATCAACAATATAATTCTGACTATGTTACAACTATATGAACTACCACTACGGGTAGCAAAGTATGGGTTTTAATTTGCATATACTTAGCACAAGAACTGAAACCTGATCATCCATAACCTAATAGCTAATAGTGCCATGATTTTGACCTTGATAGTTTTTATGTGGAGTCATTTAAAGGTGCATTATTTAACTTTTCTGATGGAGGGTCTGCCAACGTGTGGTTTCAAGGGAGATGTTGTTGCATTGCCAGAAATATTCCACAGTATGACATTAAACGCATCTTTCTCCATGGAGACAAGAAGGTGACGTCACCACGACAATTCATAGTTCAGATCTGTGAACAGGTGACACCGTTCAGAGTAAGTAAGTTTGAGTATTTTGATTAGTAAAACCACCATATTGAAATAAAGGTTAGATTGATAAATGCAATACAATACTTTGAAATTCCAGACAATTCCAGCAATAACATCGCCATGAAGCCATATTGGTGGTGGACCCCACGTTGGCCACGTTTACATGATGCGTTTTAATTCCGAATTAAGTGCTCTGATGTAAAAAGTGTGGAATTAAAATATACTCCTTCGAGTTTACATGGAAATAATAATTTCAAATTGAGGTTTACATGGAAAACACGTTAAACCGCCTTTAATTTTGTCGTTTGGAGGTCGGGAATTGTTCTGATTGGACAGGGGGCACTTGAATGTATTTATGTTGACTGGAAGAAAAAAACACACTTCAGCTGCTACCGGCTTTTTTGTCATCTTGGATTCTCATTGCGCCACGGACACAAACACGATAGAAATTTTTTCGCAGTTGTTCCGATGATAATTAAGCAGCAGCTTTATTATTCTATCATCACGCTTTACCTCTGTCCACTGAGGAGGAGAAGGGAAGAGTGTCAGAGAAGGGAGGAAGAAGAAAAACTGAGTCAACGGCTGCTTCTACCTCAGCCCACTCCCACATCCTGCTCGCAAATCCAAAGAGCAGAGGATTAAGTGCGGAGCGAGGACTGGTGGGGCCAGATCATCCGGATCATGTCAAAAGGGCAACCAAACGATCATGTGCTGAACGACCAGAATAAATTTTTAAGAAGAATAAATGTTTAAATGATCGAGGAAAAAATCAGAATAAACCACCCACTTACTTATAAATAAACTTAATTAATAATCATTTTCATTAGATTTAAAGAATGAAAGTGTGTGCATGGTCTTTTTAAAGCAGCATTCTTTTTTTATTCAGAATAAAATTATTTTATTCAGAATTAAAGCTGTCATGTAAACGTGGCAATTAGAACAGTTACACAGTGCACCTTTAACGCCTATGTTTTTAGACTTTCTTAGACCTATATATTTAGACAAACTTTACTGATCCACAAGGGAAATAATTTGGACAATTTCTCATTAACCAAGTGTTTTTAGTTGTTTTACATTTAACTACTTTAAATGTTTGTTACAGCTTGCTGAATGTTGAACTCTCGTCACATTTGGTGCTGATAATAGAACATTATGCAAAAGAGGTAAAGGTACAGAGGGTACAAAAGAGACACCAAAACAGGCCACAGTGTCAGAGGGAGGGTCTAACCTGGGGAGCAGCAGGAGCTACGGAGCTTTGATTAGTGGAGCAAAGAGTTGACCCACGCTGGCTACGAGACAGTGGAAAGGGCAGGGCCGGCTTCTAAAAGCACAAACAGGAGCAATATGGGAAACATTTAGAGACATTTGAAGCCTTGAGACAAAATTGAATCAGGATCTAGTATCTGGGAGGAAAAAGCGGGAAAGAACTCCTAAGGTTTTATTCAAATGAGAGCATTAACGCAAACTGTTCCTTGAGGATGAGTATTTCTCCGTTAGAAAATGTAAGGAGAGCCTCATTCTCAGAAACAATTTAACAAAATGTTCCAAAGATACCTCCGGGCTTCGCTGAGATTATGTACTGCTTGCAAGGGAAGGATTTGAAACTGAAGGGAAGATAGTCTATTAAGCTCTGTAACTGTCCCGCAGTGGCTATAATGTAAAAAAGAGACGTTATCCACTATAGCAGATACACAAATCAGGCAAAACATTATGACCACTCACACGTGAATGACAGAATACTTCATCATCACCTATTACTAATAACTCAGCATTTTATTTTTATGTACTCCAACTTATTTTTATTTTAAGTTGGTGTGTCTGCAAAAAATTGAAAATATATAACTAAAATCAAACTGTAATGGTTTCCCGAGTCTCTCAAAATCCCTCCGAAACACAGAGAGAAGGTTCAAAGTAGTGGTGAAAAGTGTATGTGATAAAAATATCCAATAGACTATCATATCCAAGATGCAGTGCAGAACTTTTCTGGTGGTGAGTGCATCACTGACTTGTTAATGATACTGTCTCCATGTATTTTATCAATGTATTTTATCCATCCATGTTTTTTTAATTTTTACTTGAATGTTTTAAGTACTGCATTCAACTTTTATATCACCACAGAAACTCATCAGGCCAAGGTCAGATCTGTGGAGAGGCAAACCAGCTCAAGTTACAAGACATATTTTTCAAAGTATTTTTGAGCATCAAAAACACCTGTAATTAAATGCAAAATATATTTGTTGAGTGGAACATATAAGGAAAAAGCAGTAACATCTACATGGAGAAAAGAAAGTGACATACCCTCTACCAGAAATGTTACACAGTGCACCAGGAGATGTGTTTTGTTTCATTCATACATACACCTTCACAGAATCATTTGGATAAGTCCAACCCTGGGACTGTCGATCTCTACTGAACTAAAGGTAAAAGAGTCGTTAACTTAAAAACTGCCACTTCATGACGTCACAAGGTGGAATGGAGCATGTAGACCAGGGGTGGGCAAACTTTTTAACTCGTGGGCCACAGAGGGTTCTAAAATTTGATGAATGATCAGGAGCAGATGGATGGAGTTTTTTTGTAATCCACCTCATAAGAGAAAAAAATAATAATAAAACATAGAAAACATATCCCATGTTATTGAAATATCCCATAATTGACAATCATTACAAAGCATTGCAACAAAATATCTGTGTTTCAAGTTCCACAGTATTTACTATTAATTGAAATGACTATTAAAACCCGGAAAATTATTATTATTATTATTATTATTATATTCTTCATGTTTGGCGGGCCAGATTAAAAAGATTAAAGGGCCGCATATGGTCCCCGGGCCGTAGTTTGCCCACCCCTGATATAGACACACTAAGAATCCAAGATTACTCAAACATGTATGAATGAAACAAAACACAACTCCAGGCATGTTTTTGATGAGGTAACAACATTATAACATGGTTTTAAGTCAATTTTGTGTAATACAGGACAGTAATATCACAATTGCTGTTTGTTTCCTGTGAGTTTAATGTTCTACTGGATCGGTGGATCAGCATTGCACTAAGCCGCTGCCTTGAGTTGAGTCAATCAAATTGAATAGTCAAGCTGTTTTAGTCAAGCGCTGTGTTGAAGTGGCTTTCAATATGTGAACGTCAACATTATAAAGTAACAGAAAAGACTTTCTTGACAAAATGGATCACCGCTGACTTCCTCTCTGGCAGAAAGCAGAATAGAAATGTCGGGATACAAAATAACCTACCGGATTTTAACTCCCAGAAGGAAATCTCCAATTCCATTTTGTCTTTATTTCAAAGTCAAAGGAGCACTTTAAAAGCAGATAGAGAAAGAATGGAGAGGTGGGAAGAACGGAGGGAGGGGAGCCAGATAATGCAAAAAAGATTAGGTGTGATGGATAGCTGATGCAACAGAAATAAAGAGACCAAAAAGGGGGGAAAGACAGATTACCTGACATGTGCGATGTGGCATGCATGTGAGAGCAGAGGTGTGTTTTTCTACAGGAGGCGATGGAGTTGGCCTATATATTGACTCAGGCTGAGAAGGCAGTGTGAAGAAGCACAGGTATTTTGAAGCCACATGACTGACTAATGTTAAAGATAAGATAACAAACTCGGATCAAGATTTGTAAAAATGTGTGGGATTCTGCTGCTTAGTTTTCTTTAAAATTACAAGTTGTAGATTTGCCAAATGTTTTAAACTAATTTCTAAATGTTTTACAGGTTACAGGATACAAAACAGTAGTATGAGGATGCTTTCAAACTTATATTAACTCATTCTATTTAGCCCGGATTTTAACTAAGTTTATCCTGATTTAGAATAGATTTGTAACTTACTATAATTGGTAAAATGTAAAATTTCTACAGCTATAATCTATAATCTTATGTTATAACAGGAATCTGAATAGGCAATGAATAGGAAAATAACTTTTAGATATATATACATTTGAAATGCAATAACCTAACATTAGTTAAGAAATATAATTTTGGGGGGAAAAAAATACACTTTTGAGATCCAACATACATTTATGGATAAAGGTTGATTCAGTGTTGTTTCCTGGTAAAAAGCTTATATTTTGACAGCAAAATTATCAAAAAATTTAGTAGTATAATACAAAAAAGCTTTCTGTGTAGTGCGCCTTCGCTTAAATGTATGAAGTCTATTCTATAAAAACAAATATTAAGACAGAGTTTCAAATAGTAAGTAATTGAATTAGTTTTACCCTCGGCCTGTTGATGAAGCTTTGGACCACGAAGCAGACTGGATTTCCTGCTCTGCGTATAGCCTCCACCGCCTCCTCATGACTCGCATCCCTCAGGTCCACTCCATCCACCTAAAAAACCCACATGAGTTTTGTACAAGTCCACTAAACTCTTACTCTTACCAGGCAATATATTAAGTCTGGTGCAACTGTCCCTAAAAGCTGCCTTCTCACCTCAACGATCCTGTCTCCGGTTTTCAGTGTCCCGTTCTGGCCGGCGGGGCTGTCCTCTAAGATGTGTTTGATGAAAATGCCCCTCATCACTTCTCCGTTGCTAAGGCGACTGCCCATCCCGCGGCCCCCGACAATACTGATCCCCAAGGACTTGCCTGCCGCTCGGTAAAGCTCCACTCTGGGGGAAGGGACAAATGTCAGACATGTTTGTTTACACTTAAAGCAGCTACAAGTGCTGATAGAAAACTCAGCTGGGAGATATCAGGGGAAATGGTATTAGATTAGACTTTTTTATACATTAGTTACTTTTAAAATACTAAAATTACAAGATGGATCAGCGCAATTACCACACTTGTAAAATATAGGCTAAAGTTAGGTTAAGGTGCACTTTAAATATAAGTGTAGAAAGAAATCCAGTTCTGTGCAGAAGGAACAATTATCATAAATAAAAAATGAATTGTAATTAATCTACCAAAATATTATTTTCTTTGTATATCTCACAGACATACATACATGCATACATATTTAAATTACTTATAGTGAGAAATGTAGAAAAATAATAAATTACAAGTTTGTATACTACTACTAATACTATTTTGTGGCTGTGGAAAAGGTTTCTAGTGAGTACTTTGGACATATTTGGGGGAATTCAATTATATTTATCAGGGTTATCTTATGAGATTGAGGCTCACTTTCTTGGTTGATTCCAGTTGCTGTATGCACTCTCTTCTCCCTCTCCATCCTCACGCTCAGGCAGATTAGGAACACTTCTGAAATGGATCAATCGTATTAAAATCTACATTTTTGTTTCAGAAAATCTACAAAATGGTCAAAATGGAGACTTGCCTTGAAGGAGGGGGCGGGATGTCCTCAGACAGGTGAGCGTCTTTAGTCTGCTCTAGACTGGCCTTGTACTCCTCTAAATATTCAGCGGGGATATATGTGATGCTGAAAACCAGGTAAATACAGTGTTATAAGATGTTCATATATTATTCTTTCATCAATTTTTCTAACGTCCTTCGCTACTTCACGGTTTAATGGGCCCCTAGTGCTATAAAGAAAGATTCAAGGTAACTAAAAGAAATACTTTTTAAATCTTAAAAGTCCTTTATTACGCTAAATAGACTCTTAACCATCTTATAATGCTGTTACCTCATCAAAAACATCCCTGGAGTTGTGTTTTGTTTCTTTTACACATGTTTAAATAATCCTTTATTATACTACAACACCAAAGCTCAAGATGCTCTATTCCACACTGTGATGTCATGAAGTAGTAGTTCTCAAGTTAAGAGCTACTTTTTATCTTTTCTTTAGAAGAGGTTAGCAATTCCAGGTGTGAAATTATCCAGATGATTCTTGTGAACGTGTATGGAGTTTAAAAACACAGTGGAGCACATCCTGTATTACCATATGACAACATAAAGTGGAACAGAGTGTTTTCAGGTTGAGAGAAAAAAAACTATTTGTTTGTTAAACATGTGTGAATGAAACAAAACACAAATCCAGGTATGTTTGTGATGAGGAAACAACATTATAACACAGAAAAGAGCATAATATAGTCCCTTTAAATATTATACACTATACTCGGGGTAGGGGTTTATACCAGATGCCCTTCCCAATGCAGTACCGTACTGGTGAACATTCCACTCAAAGCAATAACATCTACATGGAGACAATCTGGTGGTATACCCTCCAAACGCAGAGCAAGATATGTCTTACAAACATGATGACCATATTTTATGAACATCATTTTTTTAGTATATAGGTCAAAGTATTGGCCAGATTGAAGCTATTTAACAATTTTGCCTTATAACTGTACAAAATTCACTATTCACTCTTCAACTATTGTTTTACTATGTTCCTATGATATGTCTTTCCCTCATTTCCTTATTAAGTGGCACCAAATCTAGACACCAGATTCTGATTTCTGAGCCGTTTCACAGTAAAGCCGATTGCGAAGGGCACATTAACACATGGGCGCGACGCTGCTGCTGACAGATCCTCCGGCAGATGGGTTGATTTGGTTTGGAAAGACAGCAGCATGCGAACGGAGAAGGAGAATGAATCCCAGAGAAATAATGAAGCAGATGAGGCGCCCCATTAGGAACAACAACAACATGCAGTGAGCAATAGAGAAATGAGTCAGAAAAGTGTGTGTTAGAACCCGGACCCACAATCACTGGTGTTAGAAGTGCCGTGAGATACAGAAAAGAACAGATGCGACAGAGGAGTGTGCAGTCACGATTTATCCAGAAAAATGACAGAATATGTCTTTAAAAAAACCATTTACAGTTCTGTGCAAAAGTAAGGGAAATATATATTCAGATCTTGTTAAGAAAAAGAGGGCTTAACGAATGCTAAATTTGAATAAACAAACTCAGAACCAGGACTGAGCCATTATTAAACCAGGATTAAACTAGGGCTAAACCAGGACTAAACCAATACTAAACGAGGTATGCATACCAATACAGATTTCGATACAATGGCTTTAAGTATTTGCTGATTCCGGTTACTAGTAAGGTTGGGCGGTAATACGCTATTACGGTATTCCGCGGCATCAAAAAGTAGCAACAGTATCAGTTTCGTTACAGTCATTAAAAAATCTGCAGTGCATAAAGACCTAATATAATATTATAATCTATTAATACCTACATTTGTTTGCTCAGTACAAATGAATGTGTGGTTGTATTTTCAATTTAATGCTATCACGATTTAAAACTAATAGTATCTATAATGTTTCTTTTAACTGCGTGAGGAGATGACGTTTGATTAGTTTTGTTTCGTTGTCATATGACGCTCATAAGGGAGACTAAGATGAGACGGCAAGTCAGGACGCAAGCGAGTCTTTGTTGTTGTTTTTTTTTTTTTTTTTTTTTACAATTCATTGTCCAATTTAAAATTTCTTTACAAGACGACTATGTACCAACAGTTTTACAGAAACGAAACTTAAAACCACATGGCTCATTTGCATAAAATATAAAGCACTGATAAAAACAGTTCTTTCCTAGTGCGCCGATGCGGTCAGCTTCTGTCGGACTAAAGGACACGACACAGTGGAGAGTTTGAGAGTTCTTTCTGCGACAGAGGATGTGCTGCTAATGGCGAGTCTGTTCTGTGCATGTATCGCGCTGGAGATGGTTCATGTGAAACTTTTCAAGAGATTATAAGTCTGCACGGTCATACGCATAGACCGTAGCTTACCAAAGTCGTACTAAAACATTTTAGTAATACGGTAATACCATATACCCCGGTGAAATCCTGAGAAAGTTTAACAGGTATCAAAATTTGGATACTGCCCAACCCTAGTTACCACAGACTGAAAAAAGCATTTACTTTCTTTTAACTAATATAAAATAAGACAAAACTGATCCAAATGTATGTGTACTGCTATAGCTGTTATTTATCCCTCAAGGCATAACAGAAGATACTGGTCGAACCGATATTTGAAAAACAATTTCCAATTCAGTCTAAACCAGAACTAAACCAGAGATAAAAAGGACAGAATCAGCTGATCCAGGAGTGAAATAGTGTGCGATACAGTGTGACATTTTAAACCTAACTTATCAGTGACCTTGACTTAGATTTTCATCAAAACTTGTTTTTTACACGAGCCGTTGCACAGTACTATAAATATGAATACAGCCACATTTTACATCTACCCTGCCAATTGAACATATTCTGGATAAATCTGAGGTTGTCGACTGCATAAGCCCAGCCACCGGTCAAAGAAGTGCAAGACAATGGAAATGGAAATGTAGGCCAGATGACCACCAGCGTGTAAGTTAGTCATACTCACACATAAAATGGGCACAGATCGTCCTCAGGTGCACAAGCAGATCTAGAATGTGAAGAGTTGCCTTTTTATGCACCAAAGCTAACAAACTGCCCGGCTTAGTTCACAGCAAGCACAATTTGAAAACACTGCATTCAATTAAGTCAAGTGAAATCCCTCCCTTCAAAACCAATGTGACTTTGAAATGGAATTCTATTTAATTTAGAAATGTTGTCATATATAAAACCGTATAAATCGTTCTAGTAAATACCATCTCTAGGAAAAATTTAGGTTTGCTTTCAACCAATTATATCAAACAAATACGCATCTTTTGTTTAATAGTGAGCAATAATTTGACTCAAAAGCACCAAAAATATTTCTATATGTATTCCTTCTTGTTGTTTACAATAGATTCACTGTGATATATCTGATTTTATCCCATTACTACATTGGAATCTGGCAAAGAATGATGATGAATTAAGCCAGAGAGACCTACAAAAGTTAGGTAGCACAGACTAATTTGAAAACTATTTTACTCTATAATGGAAATATTATAAACAATTCTAGCATGATCGCTGTTATATGATTCCAGCTATTTTTTTTCACTAAATGAGTTGAAGTTAGTCATTAGAATGTGGAATCAAAATACTTAATCATCATAACTACGCATTACGGCGGTTTACTATGCATCTCTGAACAAGAGGTTTCACCATTAACTTGTCATCCTGCCTTACCCCATGTCTGGACCAATCAGAGAGTGCCTTCGGAGCATGGCGCGGGCCTGGGCATTGGTGAGATTGGCGGTGGGCTCTCCGTTGATGGCGAGGATGAGGTCACCGACGCCCAAACGCCCATCGCGGCTAATGGACCCACCGTGAATGATACTGCGCACCAGCATTCCCAAACCGTCCTTCATAGCGCTTACTGTCATCCCTAGGCAAGATCAGGCACAAAGAGATGAATGAGATACAGTATCTTACAATTTCAGAATAAATGCTCTTTCCACTGAAAACTTAATCTTTGTTTTCATAGCACTGTTTGTGAATAAAATGTGAGACAGCTTAACAAATTGCAGCTTTCCAGTGTTCATGGGGATGACTCTGTTCCATCAACTCTGGTTCCAATTTTTTTTTTTTATTGGACTTTTTTTAATTTATTTATTTAATGAGACAGGGACAGCTCACAATTTTTACATTAACCTTAACAGTAGACACTGACATACAATGTAATTGCTGCACTGAGCCTCATCATTTTGGTCTAAAAAAATGTTCATATTAACCTACTCTACATGATCCTGGTGTTTTTATTTTGCTAGCCTCATGAGCTTCATTTGACTGGAGCCAAACACAATGAGTGACACACACTGGCTTAATCCACTTCTTTATACGGTCTACGATTGGAGTAAAAGATAACCATTTTTATTTTTTATTTTAACTTGTCCTTAAATATGTATTGCTGGGTTTCAGACGACGTCACGTTGACATCACCAAAATCAGGTCAGGAAGTAAAGACAGACGCACAGAACCCTGTTTACCTCTTGGTGCCATTTCTGTGCAGTCTGGTTGCTGTCGCTCTAATCGGGAGAAAGACAAACGTTTTTTTTTTGTGTACCGAAAGTGGTGTGTCACAATTTTTAAAAAACGTATAGAAAAAAGATGACAAAAGTGGTTCAACAATCTCCGGCTACAAACAGGAGCCATGGAAACAGACAAGGCTAGAGCGACCACTTTGTAACAGGTAAGGATTGTGTCATTTATTAATTCATATCTTAAAAGTTTTTTTTGAAAATTTTTTTTTAGAAAGACAAGCATCGACAGTGACAGGTAAACTGTTGCATTATAGGTGCTAACTTATCATTAAAAAGCTTTATGTGGTGCTTTTATTAGCTTACTGTTGAAATTTGGCATTTTATACCTTTTTATTCCCAACCAGATACAAAATTTTTTCCTGCCTCCAGGCTTTCAAAGGTCTGTAGCACCAGATCATTTATTATTATTATCCATTGCCACAACGCCGGGCAAATCCTCCAAATTGTATGAAAAGTCCGACTTCTCCATATCGTACTGGTCATAATCTATATTTAGATTTATTTTTTCGTGATAGCGGGTCTGTGCCAGCCCATTCAAACTTTTAGCATACTCACTCACTCACTTGCCTCTCCTCATCTGCCCCTCATCTGAATTTCACATGTTATCAGGGTCACGTGAGTAAAACCCGGCAAGACTAAGTTATATGTGCACTATGCCATTTCTCTGGTGGGTTGATCATACTGTGGAACATTTCAGGCAAAGCAATTAACATCTCCATGGAGACAAGAAAGTGGCGAACCACCCACCAGAAAAAGTTGCATTGTGCACCATTAAATTAAGAAAATAAGATTTTTTTAAAAAGCCTTTAAGCAGGTTTTGAAATGAAGATAAATACTCCCCAGCTAGAGACACATTCTTAGAGAGCAAAAAATTAAATAAATTACTGAAATGTGAATTTAATAAAACGTTACACATATCTAAAAACTAACACATTTTTCAGACTACAACTCAGCTTGTATAAAACCAGAGTGAAATAGAGAAATTTGTACAAACCGAGGCTAGAATTGCCCTTGACAACAGTGATGGTCCTTTCAAAATGGCTCCCGGAGGTCAGTGCTTCCTTGTCTTCATCATCTGCCGTTTCTTTTTCAGCAGTGTCCTCGTCCTTGAGAGAGATATAAGCAGAGTTATTCATGAAAGAAAGAAATATGTGAAGTCCAATTCAAAACACCACACGGGTCTCAAGAGAAAGGCCACTACAAATGGACAGTGAAAATATTTGCAAACAATTAAAGGCTTAAAATGTTTTCATCTAATATTTTAAAAGACAGGGTTGTGATAAGGTTCAAGGATAGTACTTTAAGTGATTGTAAGCCATTGTTTTCTAAAGGAATAGTAATAGGAATTGTAGCAGCAGTAAAAGCAGCTCAGAATTTTTTTTTTTTTTTTTTTTTTTTTTCTACTTAAAGGTGCACTATGTAACTTTTTGCCAGCTTGTTTCTATGGATACATCATTGCTCTGCCTAGAATATCCCACAGTCTGACATTAAACAACTCTGCCTGACATTTATTCAATTATATGTCGTTTAATTGCTCAGAAATACCTAGAAAAACAGGTATTCTGACTGACCGGGGATGTCTCTCCACAGATCTAACGTGTAACTTGGTCTTGTTTGGTCTCCATGACGACAGAAAGGTTTAAAGCCATACTGTGAAACATTCTAAACATCTCAAAAAACAGAAAGGTTTAGACAGACCCTCCACCAGAAGAGTTACACAATGCACCGTTATTAATGTGTATGTAAAAATATGCAGGGAAGTGTGAATTTTAATTTAGTTTTAGTATTACTAAGTTTTAGGAGTTCAAGATGTAGTTAAACCATGAAAATGAGTAGAAGGATGAAAGAATTGTATTAACCTACTGTTGATTACTTCTTATTTTATTGTGCAGTAAAATGAACTCTGATGCAGTTCCCAAATATCAGTTTTTGTGCTGCATTTTTGTGTTGCATTTTTGTATGAAAAGCACTATAAATAAAGTCTGATTGTTTGATTTCTTATTTTATTCTTACCTTCATCAACATCTTCATATCCTCCATATCTGCAAATGCCATGGGAGGCTCTGTGTAGTGAAGTGGGCGCTCCTCGTCAATATTGTTTCTCTTTTGAATCATTTCGGCAAACGGGCTGTAAGAATGCAAGCCATCCACTGCTTTTTCTTTGTCACCGTGAGTCACCATATACTGGTCCGAACTGGTCACGATGGAGTCCAAGTCAGGTATATTACTTCTTAAACTTTGAGGGCTATATGTGCCTGTATTTTCCAGGGAGAAAGGAGGAGGTGGAATATCATCTTCTAGACTGCTTGTTACGAAGTGTGGGTCCAACAAGTCGAGGTGAGCTTGAAGCTGTAGCGAAAACAAAGCAGAGTCGCCCATTATAAAAACACTTCTGTTCTGTTCTGTTCTGTTCCGTTTAATTGGCTATAGGGTTATCACAAGTGGCCAAAAGAGAATTGCTGTTTAACCAGTGCAATTGGAGGACATAATAAGATAATAAGGACAAGACTGATTTTGCAAATGGCACTAGGGGTAAGTACTTAAGCAAATAGGAAAACAGGAACGCAATTACTGTGTATTTTAGTTTAGTAGTTTAAGTCATCGTTACCATGCCAACAAATGCATTAAAAAGTGCACTAATAAACTTGAAGATGTTATTGCTTTGGCTGAAATGGCATTAAACTGATCTATCTCTATGGTGACGCTACCATTTTTAATTTATTTTTTAATGCCTGTAATTTAATATATGAAAGATAGACAAGTCGAACGCAATAATCCAAAGCAATATCATCTTTGTGAGACAAGCAGAAAAGTTACATACGCATGTGGCTTTATATCAGAGTTCTTTTAATGATCATTTAGTGTCCTAGAGCTATCCATCTATGGTACAAATACAGACTGTAATATTTTCTTATTATTCATTACTGGCCCTTTTAAATGTCAAATGACATTTTAGTTCTCACTAACAGCTACCAACTGAGTAATTGTTTGCATGCATGAATAAGCCTTCCTCAATTATGCACTGATCTATGGTTCTATAAGATGCCGGACTTTTGCATCGAAGTGTATACCTGAGTGAATACACATTTTATCATTTTTCGTACTTTGAACTGTATAAACTAAGTAAACAATACAGTTAATCCATTCTGCAACCTCCTTTTTGTTTAAAATCACATATTTCCTATTTATTTACTTCACTGGGCACCCTTTCGCCATTCGTACTTTTTAGCCTGATCCTGTAAATGGAAGTAAGTGTGACCTTTAAGGCAAAATGAAAACACCAAAGTATTATTAAGAAAACAGTTATCGTGCCCTTTGTTCCTCATTGTTTGTTTTTCTTAGGGAATAAATCCTCAGACTGTGGACAGGAGGTGGCTAAGGCTGAAGTCCTCATAAAACACTATTGTTCTTACTCAATTAAAAACATTTATCTTGACATTTTGGCTCTGAGCAGCAGTAATGACTAGCGGCTGTATAGCTCAGTCCAGCAAAGGGCAGCCGTGTTTAAAGAAGACACAACATGCTTTTTTTCAGTTGTTAAGTATTCAACACAAATAGATCTTTTTTTATTATTATTTTGTTCATTGCAGGGTTGTCAATCAGATTTTTAATTCTAATTTATTCTAAATCTAATATTGATACTAGATATTTTGTTGTATCAGACCAAGTATAAGACCACATAAACTAGAATATCTCCTAGGACCACTATGGATCATACCTGGATAACTGTGGTATTACACAGGTATAAGAAAGTACTATGATTTAATTTTGAAAATAAGTTCTCTGTTTAAAGTGTTGTTTTTTTTTTTTAATCATCGTAGTAGAGGAATTGATTTGAGTATCATTTTATTCCTCAGTATTGAAATTGAGTTGTTTTTTTTATTTTAGAATCATGACAACATTAGTTAATTTTAACTGCATTATTGATCTAAAACAACCTAATAACTAGAAATGTGACCACTGACAGACTGAGGGCCTGTTAACACGGGAAAGCTTGAGGGTAAAAATGACAAAATATTTCTTGGGTTTAAAGGGACAGTTTAAGTTTTTTGACATGAATCTGTGTGGCATCCCCGTCAGCAGTGTGGTATATCCACAGTAACTTTACCCCCGACAGTGTCCAGTGAACCGAGATCCTGGCCGGTTTTGGTGCTGAGGAAAGTAGTCCGGCAAGTTGACTGGGGACATTATAATAAAGCGTTTTTCTTCTCAAAACAACATGGGTTCAAAAGAGTGATATAGTTGCACGACAAAACCTTTGTCCTCGAAAAAATCAGCCCTCATAATTGCTTGGCGCTATTTTCTCTCTGTACGTATCACTATGTTACATTTATTTTATTTCATGTGTTTTTATGGCTCAAAAAATAACTTGCGGGTAAAAACAACAAAATATTTCATTGGAAATGTCTTTTGTTTAGATGGTGACAGCGTTTTTGGGGTTTAAAAACACAAAAAAACACCTGAAACCACCCTCCAGAGTGGAAAAGTTGAATACGCTCTGCCGTAGCATTTCTGTCTACATTGCCCAAGATGTAAAACTCCAGACACAACGCCACTTTTGCGTCTTCTGCTCACCCCGTCATCATATAAACATAGCCTAATAAACCCCATATCCTCTTCATAGTAAGATTTCACCATATCCATTTTACTAAATTTTTACTTATGAAAACTAGCTATACTTGGATTCTTTCATTTTTCTAATAATCTAAGTACATGGATGTGAGCAGGGATAGGGGGTAGGTAAAAACAGTTATTTTCGGAGCCCTCAAGTCATTATTCAAACTTGTATGTCTCCATCACATTATTATGAGCAGGTTAATCATGAGGGAACATCGTTATTATAAGGTTAAAAGCTCATTAAAATTGGTTTTGCATAATGTGTATTCCACTTCAATGAATGTAGAGATTTAGTTTTATTTGTGGTGCTATTTATACTGTTTTGTTGTGATTACCTTTGGTGTAGATGCTTGTAGAAAATCTTGATCAGTGCTACAGCTGCTGCCATGGAGAGCCATCATGGAGGCTTGAAAAGTGTCATCGTCAATAGAGGAGTAAGTATGCTCCAGTGCTTTTTCATCAGGCAGATCCGCTTCACTGGTGTCAATCTGAGACAACAGACGCATGCTTTGTGACAGCAATCATGGCTAATATTAATTAATTCACAACAAAGACATTCAGACATTGAAGTATACCTCACTCACACAAAAAGTTAGAGTATCTACTATAATAAACTAGGTTACAATCAACACCCAGATACTAATTAATTTTCAGCTCTAAAATCAAAATCAAACTCAAGGTTAGCAGGTATCAATAGTGAAAAAATACATCAATTGGACAAATTTGGACCTTGGAAATGATCTTGATCTGTACAGTAAATGTGGTATTGAAATCAGGATGAAGCCTTTAACATACTTAAATGTTCAAAACTAAATTTGTACATTTCTCAAATAATTGTCTTCTATTTGATATTTTAAAATAACACAGATTTCAATTGGCTACAAATGTGTTGTAAAAATGTGTTGTAAAAATGCAACTCCTTCAGTATTCTCCTTTTTACACATTACTACACCAGCATTAGCAATTGGGAACAAATGAGGTCTGAGCCATTTATAGTACAAAAATAAACCTGAAAGGCGTACATGTTAAGTGTTTTTAATCCACTCTCCAATTATAATCTCAAACAGCAGCAAGATCACACAAAATCTTATCTGTTAATTCCTGGTTGATTCCTTCATTAGGCAGTGCTCCCATAAAGCTAACTAACCAATGCAGGCTCTGCTCGGTAAAGGATGCCCTCAGAAGCCAGTCCTTCTTCCTCTCCTTCTTCAACCAAAATACTGTTGAAGTCAAATGAATGGATGGCGCTTGATGGTGATGTAATTTGCTGGTGACCATATGGATATGGAGAGTGGGAATATCCACATATTCCCTAGGGAAAGTGGAGAGAAGCTTTCAGTGCCTCCAGCTTTATGATGTTAATCAGTTATGACCAAATCATGAAGAGAAAGGTTAGTATGGGATTAGTAGAAAGTAATTGTTGATTGATGAAAATTATGAATTTTAAAAGGTGAACTATTATTATTATTGACATATACATATGTGTCTTGGAAATAACTCAAAGTAAGACATGAAATGTAAAAGACACAAACTGAGAGAGCTAGGACAGCATTTGCCTGTGCATTGAAAAGTGAAGTAGTTTGTATTAAATGGTACTCCCAAAACTGCAATACGTCAGTGGAAGCAATGGGCTGTGACACAAAAAATTCTGTGGTATGAGTATTTAAGTAATGTATCCTCCACGTACATCTTAGTTTAACATTGACTCACAGGAGCTACAGTTACACAATCATCATCCCTTGGCGTACCATTGGCATACCATTATCTAAATTGTGGCCTATTGCTGTCTAACTGGTACCTACTGGCCTTCATAGTCACACCACACTTGGTTTATAAACCTCCTCCTTTGGAAGCAGAGTCAAGGGGCTTGAACACTCAAAGATCACACTGTGCTCACTTTTGAAATCATACTATGTTGACTTTTCAAGTTCCCCTGGGCCCGTATTACTGATGGTTAAAAACCTCTCCTGCTTAAGACATCCAGTTTGTCTCCTGCCTTTTACTTCCACCCTCCACAAGCTGAAAACTTCTTCAATATGTAGGACATGGTAAAAACCACATGTCTGAATTAGCTGTTGTGTCAGATTGCATATTTGACCTTGTTTATGGATAATACTGCTGTAATTAATTACTGAGGCACATGAAACAAAAACTAGCACAAAGTTCAACATCTTCTCTATCAGCACGAATAAACAAAAGGGATTTTTTCTCACAATAGCTTCAGAAAATGGTGCCATTATTCAACCTTAAAAAGAACATGTCAGCTAAAAAGGCTTGGCCATAAGATTAATTTGGCAAGTTTGTGGAACCAATCCAATGATGACAGCAATATTTAAAAATAATGAATCTCTCTCTCACCCTACATCAAAAATTATGTTCTACAATTAAATTTTACAATGTGAACGCAACCGATTTGAGCACTGATAGAATATGCAGGATTACGCCTATTTACATGAACCCAAACACACGTCTATAGATGAGGATCCAACACATCATGATTAAAAAAAACAAAAAAATAGTGTAGAATCAGATTTTGAATAGCTTTTTAAAACAGCAAAAACAACACTGAAACTTCTCTCCACAAGGACACGCTAAAAGCAATAAAGTACACAGTGTTTGTACAACTCCAAGAGCCTATACAACAAAATACCTCTCTAAAATAGATGTTTTGCTGTGGTGATAAATAAATCCACATAGCAGAATTATAGAGCTATAGAAAGGCTAACGTTGTCTCACCAAAAGGTCCTGCTGAGTAATTCAACAGTGGATTCAATATGAGGAAAAATGCAGGTGAAATTATATGACAATAAGTACAGGGACTAAGATTATCAAACATGACATATCCCAGACACTATTTTGACAAGTGCCCCCACTGTATTTAAATGCACAAGTGGGTCTGCGCACTTTTCAGAATTCAATAACATAATCATATGAAACAAAAGGGCACAGTGCATTCTGGGTAACTCTCCTGCTTTCAGTGAACAGTGGGTGGAATGCTAAACCGTAGAGCCGCTCTTTTCCCTGCATGAAAAATTCAAGTGCGTGTAAGCTGAGACCTCATGACTGGGTACTAAGTCGCATAATTCAAAAGCCTTGCTGAGTCACTGCGTAGCACAAATACATACATTATATTTAAGTACGCTTGTCATGATAATTGCTATATTGACTTATAAGAACTTAAATGTAACAATAACTTTTAGTGGTCAATATTCATCATCTGTACTTTTTCTTTTTATAAATGGAGAACTTGATATTTTTCTGTACTGAAGTAAGATCTGAGCGGTAGAGGGTTGGCTATATAACTTCTATGACTCATACATACAAAATAACTACTCTGAAATGTATGTATATATATATATTATTATAATAATTATTTATACGTATTTTGATTGCATATTTCAATCCCACAGCTATTTATATTTTCGCAACACTGTAATTTCCCCATCTTATCTATCTTATTCAACTTTAACTTTAAGAGCACTTTAAAAACAACACAGACGACCTAAGTCAGGAGTGTCAAACTCAAATTTACAGGGGGCCAAAATTAAAAACTGGGAGTCAGCCAAACTAAATATTTATAGAAAATTTTCAACAACATCTGCATGTTTTCTCTTATTTCGAGATATGACATATTAAACCTTTTCTTATTAAAATAAATGTTTAATAATAGTTTTGCTTAAACATTGAATCCAGAACAAGCATAATGTAAAATATAATAACAAAATGTTTAAATAAATAATGTCTCTATAGCCTATCTGTAGCCAGTGGGCCAGCTCTTATACATATTTGATATGATCTCATGGGCCAAAAATAACTATATCTCAGGCCAAATTTATCCCCCGGGCCTGAGTTTGACATGTCTCACCTAAGTTCTGTACACAAACACATTACAAAACAGTGACACATACAGTACAGACAGGCACAGGTATTATTACTTACTGTGTACAAATTGTGCTATACAAATAAATTTGCATTGCTTGCACTGTCTTACTAAAGTGTTTCCTTTTACTATACTTTGCAGCTAGCTAATTTTTTTTTTATAATATCGTACATTATTGTATATTTTATGCTTCAAATTGTTATCATGACAGGCCCATCTTCAAGTTGATTCAGGAGTAGGAAAATGTATCTATAAAAAAAAAATTTTAAACTGAAATTGAAATCACATCATCAGAGTTACTTACAGGTAGAGGTTTGGAGACTCCGATCTGGACTTTGCCATGTTTAGCTCCCTTTAAGGCCTGGACAGCATCTTCTAAACTGGCATTTTCCAGATTAGTGGCATTCACATACATGAGGCGGTCTCCTGGCAACAACCTGCCATCCTGCTCCGCGACGCCATCAGGGACAAGGGAGCGGATTACAATCACAGTCTTGGTGGGATCCATGGGGTCCTGTAAAATAATGTGATAATATTTACACAGATTAAACTTTTAAATTACAAAATTTACATTTATCATCTACATTTTGTTATCATAATTTATTGGATTATCTAGGATTAAAAATGTCAGAAAGTTTTGTGTGTTTTGTGTTTTCTTTTACTAGTTTTGGAAGATACACATCAATGATTTATTGAAGCTTGTGAACATTTCTTTTAAATCGTCTTTGCTGGTAAACTAAAAAAATAAGGCCTGGATGTATATTATAGATACATTCATCTGTCTAAAGTATTCTACAGAAAATAACTGCAAAGTAATTTAAAGCACCAGTAATAGCATGCCATTTTAAATAAATGTACTCCATAAAAAGAAGATATTTAGTTTTCATTAAGGTATGCTTGCTTCAAAAATACAGCATCGCTCAAATGTTTTCAATTTCTATGCCCACAAAAAGATTCAAATCCCTTCACATATTTTATAGTTGTGTTCACCTGCCTGGGGGACTGCAGATGGAAAGTAGCTATATCTGGTTCAAATCATCTTTTCTTTTCTCACATGAATGAATTTGTACACGGTCCCTGAACTATTAAACTAAAATAATACATTTGACCATACTCACCTGGTAGTCCAAAATGCTGAATCCCAGTCCTCCCTCTCCCTTCTCCAGCTCAATATTCTGCACCTCAAGTTCCCACATGGCCAGTGCAGATCCAATCGCTTCCTCTGCCACATTATCTTGTGTCACTTCCACTGCATTCACTTCTGCTTCCTCAGCTCCCAATACATTATTCAGGTCGATTTGTTTCTGGGAAAAAAAGGTGTCCGAAATCTCACTATCAAGCTTACTTTTACTTTTACACAGCCAAATTTGCTGGACTGAAGTTGTCTTTTGGCTCAGCTTTCTGGCTGCAGATAAAAGAGATAGCAGTGCTTTGGTATAGTATCAGAGAAATGGCTGGAGAGATGAAACCAATATCCAAAGGGCTTTTGATGTCTCATATCTAGCACAAATATTGTTGGCTGCAGCTTCTGGTCTAAGCCTTGACATACATCATCCATATACTATACATTAAAACTAATATATTTGATAGGTTAAAAAAAAAAATCTGTGTTCCAAGGTATAATTTAACATGTAAAAATAAATAAATTAATAATAATAATAATAATAATAATAATAATAATAATAATAATAATAATAATAATAATAATAATAATAATAATAATAATAATGTGAAAAATAAAAAAATAAAATACAAATATATCATTAAAATTAAAATTGAGCTTTTCTGGGTTATCAGTACCTGGAATTTAGTGATCAAATCCTCGGGCTCTGGTATGATAGACTCCATGTCTGTCTGGAGATCTGGAGCAGGTCTGCAGCATGTCATGTACACACACAGTGGCAGTTCCTTCAGGATCCTCACCACTTCTTTGTGTGATTCACCAATTAGAGAAATCCCATTGACCTATCACAATGTATTAAATAGATGGATACTTTATTATCCTGAAGGCAATTCATATTAAATTAATTAGACAACATGAATCACTAAAAGTAGAGCTACACAATATATCACTATCAAATCAAAATGAGGCAGGACAATTATCAGATCACAAATCCTGCTTTTAAAAAAAAAAAAAAAAATAGATAGGGTCCTTTGTAAAGAACAAAATATTCTGGCTTCCAATATATTATCATATTCCAATCTTCTCTCAAATGTAAATGCTTCTGGGGTTGCTTCCAATGTGCACTCTGAACAGAATCCTTTTTACATACTATATAGCAAATCTATTCACAGTCACAATACTTGTCAGAAAAATTGCAATCAGAATCTTTTTTCTTTTTCATAATTATGGAGCTGTAGGCCTGATTATAATGGCGTTGCCTCTGTACCTCGAGCAGCTCATCTCCACTGTACAGCTTGCCACAGCGGCCCACGGGTCCCTCAGGCAGCACAGAGCGGATGTAATGGTGCCCACTGTTCACCTCCAGACTAATGCCCAAACCACTGCTCTCACTGAACTTCTCCACCTGCGCCACCTGCCACACACAAGCACAGTAAACCTTCATTTAGGTCAAAATATAGTTGCTAGATCAGATAAAAAGTGCCATATGTAACTTTTATGGTGGAGGGTCTGCTACCTGCTTGAGACTATAGAGATGCTAATGATCCCGTTGCCTGAAATGTTCTACAGTAACGTGTTGAACTCATCTTGTGTTTTTATTGCTCAAAAAATACCTTGAAAATCATTCTCACTCTGAGCGGGGTCGCCAAGTTACAGATCCGATCTGTAACTTTGCCTGGTGGTGTCACCTGCTGTCTCCATGGAGTCAAAAAAGATAATACCATTCTATGGAAGATTTCATACGGAAGAAAAACATGACTGAATAGGTGGCAGACCATCTTACCAGAAAAGTTACATAGCGTGACTTTAATATAGAAAATCCTTAAGGCAAATAACAAGTATCAAACATGCAATTATCTGTGAGGTGTAACTGTATACTATAGATCACGGGGACTGGTACTGGGCCGCAAAAGCATGAACCCCCACTCCCATACATCGCATAGACCATACCCCCCTTCCCGTATGCCACACAGACAGTCCCTCCTCCCGTAAGGGCATGACCCGTTCCTCCTCCTGTATGCCGTGCAGACCGTCCCTCCTCCTGCACGCCAGGTGGACAACCCGACCGTCCCTCCTGCCACATGCTGGGTGGACCGCCCGACCATCCCACCTCCCGCACGTCGGGTGGACCGCCCGACCATCCCACCTCCCGTATGCCGGGTGGACCGTCCGACCATCCAACCTCCCGCACGCCGGGTGGACCGCCCAACCGTCCCACCTCCTTTATGCCACGTGGACCGTCCGACCGTCCCTCCTCCCGTACATTGCACAGGCCACGCCTCTAAACCAGAACTAAACCAGGTCTAAACCAGGTCTAAACCAGGGCTAAATGCCCTCTGGTCCGCCAAATATTGTCAGATATAAAACCGGTCCGTGGCGCAAAAAAGGTTGGGGACCACTGCTTTAACAGTATACAAATACATAAATTCTGCATTGGCTGACAAACTTACAACAACTTCATTATTTGGTCCCAAAATCTCCAGCCACTTCTTCACAAGTTCTTCTTCTTCAAATGGTGCAAGTTTCATTCCTTCAAGACAAACAAAAAATAACATTATTAATAAGCATTCACAATGATTCACTCATCATAAAAATACATACATTTACAATACTATCTGACATGTTTTTGTAGACGGCAATTCAAGCATCACTGGCTCTACATAGCCTCTGTATCCCTGTGGTCTTGACCCCAGTAGCTCTTATCAGCCCAATGCATGCCCACTATCTGTACTTGTGTATTTAAGGAGGGCTCCCGGGCTCCTACCATGATTGTCTTGTGTTAGGTGATCCGCCTGTCTGCTGATATCAGATCCTTCAGTCTTTGTATGGGACTGCCTTTCATCAGAGGCCACTGTAAACATACACAAAGAAAGCTAAGACAGACAGGAGCGCGCATCGGAGCAGGCAGCTGACAACTGCACTACCAGTACAAAGCAAGGGGAAAAAAGACACCTTCACAGCAGCGCTACGCATGACTGATAAAGACACAAATGGTGTTTCTTCCATTCAAGGAGCCTGTATTTTTCTAGAGATTGACCAATATGGATAGAAAACAGCGCAACCCATGGCTGATAAGCTCTGCTGATATTGTGGAGATGATATTTTAGACAAATTTTGATTATTTTCCCCAAATTATGTCATTTAACTTTACTACAATCTCAGCCTTCATCTCTTTTTTTAACCACAATCCTATAAGATATCTCTTTGGATTTCATTAAAGCATTGCATGTATTTTTTGGGCAGCAGATCAACCAAAACAAAATACCGGCCATTGCTGGAGATTTAAAGCCAATAGCCAAAGTCCAAGTCCAAGTAAAAGTCCAAATATCAGCCAAACAATATATAATATGTCTATCTAAAATGTTTTAAATGTAAATTGCATGAACAGTTAAATATGTTATAGACCTCTGAGATTATTTCACAACATCTGATCTGTTCAGAACCCAAACCTTATCAATTAGAACAAAAACTAAACCAAATAATACATGAACTAATCCATGGAAATTAACAATGATCCTACTGCTATAATACTAGACATTTTTGCAAAACATTGTCCAAAGTCTGGTTAAGAACAGTAATGTTAATGGCAGACATATTCTGGGCAGTAATAATAATCAGCCAGATTTTATATTGCACTTTTTTGCAGTGGATCTTTCACTGTAAGAGCCATCTAAGAAAATATTTGGCTTTCCATGTACCACGGGTCTAAACCAAGTATAATACAGTATTATTCCATGTGTGGATTAAGCCTGAATTATAGAGACAATAGGACTACACCACTGCCACACAATTCTAACCAAAAACTGAACCTTTGAAGATTAATATTTTGGTAAAATCTACTCTAAATTTACTCCAAATTAAGCAAATTTGAGACACAATTTCCACAGTTTGAATTACACTACAGCAGACCTTTATTCATTCACTCTCCATACTTGCTCTATCTGTAGCCACACTGACAAAAGATGTGGCTGCCTTTCTGCGCCGATCACTTCACTAATCACCACCAATCCCTTACTTAATACCGAATTTACTCAGACAAGGCATGTGAAGTGAATTACCCATGGGCACAACAATAGTATGAGGTGACTAAAGAGAGGGCATGCTTTTATTAATGGCTGCTCTACCACTCTTCTTCCTCTTTAAAACTCCTGCAAGACCTCGGTGTCATCTTTTGACAGGCTCGTCGTCAGATCGGCTCTGCCCTGCACTCACAGTCTAGTGCTAATGTTGCTTTACTCTGCGTTGTCACATCTAATTATAATTTAGCTCAATCAATCAGTACTGACACTAAATAACTTAGGAGCGGTGGTTTCTTGCCGCGCTAATAGCCTGCAGCTCTTGTCAGTACATCAGTGCCAGAATCTCCCAACCTGCTACTCCCATATAAATATTGGAAAGCAAAGCAAAATGCATTTCTGTCCTATTTATATTTTGATATTTTCATGTAGGGATGGGCAATTCATAAAATTTTGATCAAACCGAGATCCAATCATTTAAATTTCTTGGGTGTTTAAATTGGTCTACAGCCAATAATCTGGGAGTAAAAGTATGTGGTCTGGAGCAGAGTTCAGACATTGGTGGAATTGGACTATTTTTGTGTTAAATGGTGCTGAATAAATGTCTCTGGTTTATGTGCTTGAAATCAATATTGGAAGGCATTTTTGTTGTATAGCTCAGCCCTAGTTCAATGTCATTTTTCAAAAAACAATTCTGAAATCTTACACCACATCACTGATCACTTTTCAACCTTGGTGGTTTTCAGATATGTTGTTATATTACAGATTTTCTCTATTGATTACCCTGTATTTTCTGTTGAAATATGTAAAAGGCAACTTCACAAATGTTGAATCTGAAAACTTGTGTTAGAGACTACACCCGAAGAACTGGCTTTTAACAATTTTCATGTTAGCTGCACTGCCCTATCTGTATTATTAAAGGGCCCATGTTACACTATTTTCTGATCTATGTTATAATGTTGTTTCATCACAAGGTGGAACAGAGCATTTTGAGGTTTGGAGATGTAGAATTGCTGATAATAAAGGGTTACTCAAACATGTATAAATGAAACTAAATACAATTCTGGGTATATTTCTGAGAAGATAACAACATTATAACATGGCTTAAAGCTCACACTAGACAATTCTGAGTAACAGGACCTTTAATTATTATTGGCCTATAGGGTGTTATGATGTAATCTGATGCTTACCTTGAACATGGTCTTCTTCCATATCCCTCTCCAGCTCAAGCTCCCTCATGGCAGTGGGGGGGCCGGTTGCGGGTGTGGGCGGCAGTGACAGGAGGCAGGATGGCGACACTGGGAGTCATCACGGGGGGTATCTCCTCAGGTCTAAAGCCCCTTCGGATGAGCTGAAGGTGCACCGTCTGCCCTGTGTGTCTCAGCACTTCCACTGCCTGCTGATTGGTGTATCCCTGAATGTTTACACCGTCTACCTGCAGGGGGCAACGCAACATGATCTCAGGGATTAAGACAAGAGGCATGGCAAATTCTGGATATGAGGCAGTGAGCGAATTTAAAGATGAACTACGTAATTTTGCAGCTTGTCTTCATTGAAATTAAGGCAGCACAATCTTGGGAAAAAATCAAATTAGACTTTTATAAAGCATTGTAAGTACTGTATTGTATTAAAGGTGCACTGTGTAAATTTTCTGGTGGAGGGTCCAACTCCTGTTTCTCTCCATGGAGATATTATTGATTTGCCTTGATTATTCAAATAAACTTGGTAATCACAATGAAGACAGGTTAATGGTCAGATCTATGGAGAAGCAAGCATGCACATGCTTAAAATTCATGTTTTTAAGGTATTTTTTTGAGATATAAAACACATCTTCATGGTGACAAGCAACATACAGCATCTTTACGTATTGTGATTAAATGTGTAAATTCAGTTCACAGTGCAGATTTAAAACCTATTTAAGAGCTATAATACTGGAGAGAAGACTGAAATATGAACATCTAAACTACTTGAAGAACCACACATACTTTACAACAACATTTAAGCTTCTGGGAAAACCATTTTTTATCCTAAATAGACAGGATAATTTATTATTTGTCGTGGATATTCCATTTCCCAAAAAGATGCAATCTCTGTGATTTGGTAATTGTGCTATTTCAAATTGATTAATTATACTGTAATGTCTCTTTCAGTATGTTCTAAAACCGCTGTACTGTGGAGGAGTTTCAGACATTATTTGACAATATTATAACAAATTATTAGTCTATTTTTAAGTTTGGCATTTTATATCTGGAAATAATTTTATTCAGCTGAGGCTAAATATTTGTAATTAAAAAATGCAGTTAGTTTATTTATTTAATGAGACAGGGACAATGCACAATACAGATTAACCTTAACAGGAGAGATGCATTGTACCAGGTTGTAGCACCAGTGCTAATTTCCACCTGTAGTCCCTGTGCAGGTTAATTGATTGATTGGATTTAACTGACCTTAGCTATGAACTGTTCTTCCTGGACCTATGTTGCATGTTTTGGGTAGCATCTGATCAGGAGAAACTACATCAGGACATCCCTAATTGAAATGCAACCATCCAAACTTCAAGAGGAACACCTTTAACCTTTGAAATAATGTATCATGTGTGGTTTGCCTGTTGTGCTTCAGTGCTGTTTCGTTCTGAGTACATTTGTGTAAAAATGTGTAAAAAATAGAGTTTGCTTCTTTTCAAATATGAAAGCCAGTGCAAACCGTTCACTTCAAGGACCCTACCTTTATTCTAATGCTATATCCAGATCTCACACACTGATTCAGCTCATGACAAATCCCTGTGTATCTCTGTATGCCCATGAGCCTCAAAAACACAATGTACTAAAGCTATCCTGCACATTCGGTACACAATGTCATGCTCACAGCGTGTGCAGATTTCATGTATGTGACGCAGGATGTGTAAAGGACAGTACACTGATCTTAACAGTAAACATGTCTTAGCGGTTTATTGATGCTAAAACACTGCTGACCAATGGGCTTTGGACATCAAAGACAGTGAGGTCAAAACTCCCATGGAACCTGTGCACAATGTGGAGGCTCTAGTTGATGAACTAGTCAATCCTCCAGAGCACTCAGTACTAAAGCCCCAGCAGCCAATCACTTCAGAGCCCCTGACATTGCTGACCAACACTGGGAACCCTGATATTGAGTTGTCTGAGCCTAAACTTCAACTTAGAAACAAAAAAGAAGTGAAGGCTATAGATCTTGAGCTGTCCAGAATGTGGACTCTGCCAGAACATGCCAATCCTTCAGTGACAGAGTTAGAGCCTCAGCCCCATGTGCTCGAGGCTAAAGTTGAGACTAATATCGAGTTGTCAAAACCCTAACTCACAAACTCTGAACTGCAAATGGTCCAACTTGAAGACCTAGTATCTACAGCTGGTAACGAATCCTTCACCCCAAAAGCTGATGTCATTAAGGTCCAAAAAGATCTGAAGGTGGAGTTTCTACCAGAAGAAGAGGAGGATGAGTTCTTAACAGGCATGTGCTCTATTTCTAAAAAGAGACAGAGGATCTACAGGCACTAGAGCTCCTGCCTCCATCTTTCATAGCAACACATTTATGTCTAAAAAAATGCATTTAAAAAATTTACATTTCAGACTTATTATATTTTTCAAATGTCATATAATGGAAACTGTAACACACTGATCTGTATATGTCTGAATGTATTTAAAGTTATGCACAGAACACTTATTTTATAAATTCTTATAACTTTAGGAACAATTATCTTTTAAAATAGAAGAAATAGTACATTGAATATGGCTGCAGTGAATGTCATGAGTCATAACAAACTACAGTATGGTCCAGCCCTAATGGAGATGTTATTGTTTTGCTTTCATTGTTTCAAAGTATGGTAATAAAATTAATAAAGCATTTTAAGGTGTTTTATTGCCCAAAGATCATTTTAACACATTTATTCTGTGAGCAGGATCACCTCTCCACAAATCTGAGTAACTCTCAAACTTCTATCTTCATAAGTTTATTGCCATACTGTAAAACATTCCGGTCAAAACAATAGTATCCATAGACAAGCAGGTAATGCACCCCCAAACACAAAAGTTACATAGTGCATCCTTAAACTGAATTATTGAATGAAACAAAAATAATAATTAAAGTCATTAGAATTTTCATTATCGTCTGCTTTCATATTAATAACCCAGAACAAAACAAAATGGTGTATCTCACGTTTCAGTGATGCGGGAAATAGCCCACAGTTTAACATTGTCTAACTGTTGGATGAAATAAAAGTCTAATTGCTTAGTATGTTAATTGTCGACACATTAACACCCACAGAGTCCATTTTAAATTATTCCAAGTTATCTTTTTTTTTCTCCATTGAATGAATAATGTGATGATTACTTGGATAATATAAAACATCCACTGCTCATTTTTCCACAAAGAGCATAATTGAGGTACTTACTGCTATAATCTGGTCTCCCACGTGAATTCGTCCATCTTGATCTACTGCGCTGTCTTTGGTTATGCTCTTGACAAATATACCAGATGGCTCTATGAAGTCAATATATTTCAGAAATTATTGGGAGTTATGCATTTGGCAAAAGAAAAAAGACATTGCATGGCTATGACAACATTTGATTTTGCCTTTAGCCTATGCAAACAAATTCTGTTTATTCAGTTCCAGATCTGTCACAACCATATATCGAAAAATTCACTGAAGAATTACCTGCATTTTTATCACCAACATAGCCAGCGATAGTTATGCCAAGTCCTTGGGCATTTTTTGTGAGGCTAACATCAAACGCATCTGTCTCTTCTTCCTCATAACCCTGAGGCAGGAAATGAATGTCAGTTACATTACAGAAATGTTGTAATTTTTTCAAATAAAAAATTATGAAACACAATGTTTTACCTAGCCATAAAGTAACTGATGTAAGATGTAAGATAACAAAGAAAGTTTTTATACATCAAACTTTCCTGTTAAATCTTCAAACTTTTTTCTATGCTCTAATGAATTATGTATGTTTAATATATTTTGTGATTTGTAGTATTTCATAGCATTTTTATCAAATCATTATTACTGCATGGCTGTAATCAAGATGAAAACTTGTATCAAAACTAGATACTCATTTCAGCAGGTATTATAATCTGGATAAAATTAGAACATTCCTGAAAAGATCTTGATCATTATCTCCACTATGAGAGAATTATAATATCAAAGGCTCTAATATTACTTTGTGTTTGACATTATATTAAAACAATAGTGTTTCTTCATTACCATTGTGTACTCAAAATCAGAAAAGAGATTAAGTCTTTTCTTTAGTATTGACATTGACTCTAAAATGTTTGCATTAAAACATTACTAAATGGTAGAACATATCTAATTAAAGTTTAGTTATTACAATGTTGAAAAATGATTTCCTGTACCTGCTGCTCGTTGACCGTGGGCAGCACTACGGGCATGACTGCAGAGGGACTCTCCTCCGCTGGACCCCGGGTGACCACCAGTTTCACCCTGTTCCCACACTGCCTCAGGACCTGAGCCACCTGCTCACTGCCCATGCCAAACAGGTCTGTGTCTCCAATACGCAGAATGTGATCCCCACTGCGGAGACGGCCATCCTATAGAGCAGGAAAAGGTGAGTGTTTCAATGTTTCAACACACAAACACTTTATTGAACCAGCAAAATTGTTTCATATACAGTATATATGATTTATTTGGTGTGATAAACTATTACTTGCATTGATAATAACCTGTAAAAATATTTATTGTAAGCTGTTGTTGATATTCATTAATAATATTGGCTGGTCCATTGACTATTGCTGGATCTGCTCTTTTAGGCTATGTTTATATGATGACGGTCTAAACAGAAGACGCGAAAATGGCGTTGCATTTTCACTTTTTATTCCGCGTTTAGACGAGCGTTTTCGGGAGGAAATCTGTGTGCATACAGTGAAGCAAAAGTGTGCCGAATTTGATTGGGTATGCATGCCAGGCGGCTAGGTGGTGAAGCCAGGTGGTGATGTATGTGACGTAAACGTGTTCACGATGTGAGCAGATCTGACCAGAGTTTTGCGTCTTGGGCAGTGTACACAGAAACTCTACGGCAGAACATATTCAACTTTTCCAACTTTTCTCTATACTCTAAATGTGTATTACGTGATTAAGAATGGATATTAATCTATAGGAGGACCTTACCTGATCAGCTATGCCTCCAGGAAGGATAGTTTTAACAATAACCCCTGTGGTCTTCCCTCCGACGATCCCAAAGCCCAGACCGGTTCCATCATTGACCAGTTCGATGGTCTCTACATGCTGCAGCTGGGACCCAACAGAGATAAAGAGGCTAATTAGTTGTGTCATAAAATGCTTTTGAAAAGAACCAGACCAGAGCTCTGCAGTGTCAGCGGATCTTCTCGGACATACTGTACATCGTTTTATTAAAGTCAGCTATTTAAGTGGCTATAATGCTTCAAGCTATAATCTATACACATTCATAAAACAAGGTGACAGGAAGAGCAACTTAGTGCACTGTTGGCACTTTTTTGTTCTAGTTAGTTTTTCTAGCAGTTTGATCTGGTGTGAGGCAAAAGTCTTGTTAAACATTTTACACTGGCTATCTTAAAGATGTACCTGTTTATCCATGTAATAAAGTTACATTTGTCTTGCCCCAATACAAATACATACTGTAAAATCAGCTCTTAGGGCCAAGACCACCGTGGCTCATGTGCAGACTAGTTTGTATAAGTATTGCAGTAACAGCAAAACTCCACTCTGAGTACTGAAAGTTGAGAAACAGCTTAGAAACTCATTGTGGTGGTGAATAATAGCGATGCGAGGAATGTGTTACAAAAGTGAGGGATAAGTTTGGACCACTGCAAACTGTTTAAAATGAACTAATGTTTTTCATGTTTTTAAGACAGCAGAAAAAAGTACAGCGCCCATTGGTTTTGGTTTCTACAATATAGCAACATTTCTGCAAATAGTCTCTAAACATTCATTTATATTTGCATTATCAGTCTTTTCTTATCTCACAGTAAATGCTGTTATTATTAGGTTATTTTACCGCGCTTGACTTAGCTGACAGCGTGCTGGCAGAGGATGGTGTGCGGGACACCACAGGACTGGTCAGTCTGGGAATGGGTCCTCTGGCCACAGTGAGCTGCACCCGCTCTGACGCGCTCTGCAGGATCCCTATGGCTTGCTGGTGGGTCACAGATTGGTCCAGCGGCTGACCATTTATGGCTAAAATCTGGTCGGCTTCTCTGAGTTTCCCATCACTGCATGAAACAACGATGAACAAGAAAAAATGAAATGTCTGAAGGCAAGAGCTAAAATAAGATACGGGTTTCAGCAGCTTGCTTCCTTCACTCCTTCATTTCTTAAACCAGACATTATGTAAAATCCACTTTACAGAATGAGCTTTTAACAATGTTCTAATGGTGTTCCATCGCCATGAGCTCAAGTTGTATTTTGATTGATACATTCATGTTTGAGTAATCCTGCTACATCCATTTGAAGCCCAAGTGTTCAGAAAATGTGCTTTGTCACCTACCCCCTATCTCAGCCAGCTTGTCTGTATTTACTTACTGAAAAAGTCCAGACTCCAGGTCATCTAACTCAGGGTACCTGTTTCTGTTAATATATGTGTTGTATATGTTATAGTTGGGTATTTCACATTTTCTAAATTAAAATAATATCTGCATAAGGGAAAATATACTTTCTAAACTTTGATTCTAATTTAATTTAGACGCTGGACCTCCCCTTGCTTATAGCAACAGGAATTAATATTCAGAAAGCAAACAAATTAAGTAATTTTCCTTGGTGAATGCAATGCTAATAGATGCCATGCATTGATTGTAAACACAATTTGACCGTAGAATGAGTCGGGTGATGGTTTACAGCCATAAAAACTGAATAGGAAAAGTCCAGAGTTCTATCTGTGACACCAAAAGGTATGTTTTTGATCAGGGGCCAACAGTATAACACAGTTAAAATTTCAAAAATGTAAATGCAAGATATCTGTTCTTTTTAATAATTTAATATTAAATACTCCCCAAAAATCATGTCTTCTCTAATTACTAGCTTTCTATCAGAGTAGAGATGGCTTCGTATGGCCCTCTCTCTGAATTTTACAGTGAGAATGATTGAAGTAGTCAAGGAATGAAATGAGACGGGGCTGTACTTTTGATCCGTACCAGTGGGCAACACTTCCTGGTTGGATTTCCTGAATGAAGATCCCAAGTTCTCCTCTGTTCTCACTCTTCAGGCCGACCACGCTAAAACCAAGGCCTCCTGACACTGGCTTCTGCAGCTCCACGTGCAAAATGTAGCGTCCCTGCATCACACACACATACTTTATTACTCTTTGGTCTTTTACAGTATCACATCAAAGCTACTGGAATGTCTTTGAAGAAGTCCATTTGAAGTGTCTTGAAGAAAAAACATGCCATAAGCAGTTTTTGTATTATTCTTACTTATGAAAGGCTCAAAGTTTTCTGGCCCATAGAAATGTTATTACTTTGCCCGGAATGTTCCACGGTATTGCATTAAACAGATATACTCCAAGTAGGGATGTAACAATAACCGAAATATCCTGATATCATATCGTCAAAAGTCTCACAATAATATCTTGGGCAGTCACAGTATATCGAATTACAAGTTCCTTTGCTTAAATGCATGGTTTTGTCATAGCAAAAAACTTATAGACATAGGGAACTACATATCCCATGATTCATTTCAGCGCAGACAATATGAAGTGATATGTTTTTTTACTTGAGTTCTTAGGATTATGACGGAAATAATTCACACCAAAATCTTGTCAAGGTATTTTAAAAGCAAGTGTGTCCAAAAGTGTCCTATCTACAATCGTACCAAGAGGTTTGGATATTGTTACATCCCTCATTTCAAGGTATTTCTAGCGATAGAAACACCTGGAATTTAATACATGTAAGTCAAGATTTAATGCCATTCTGAGGAACATTCCAGCGCACATTACTTAACATCTGAAAAGTTAACAGAAAAACTACTTTCTAGTTCTACCTGTGCCATGGAGTGCATGATGTGTTCAAATTCTTCTGCTGCTCGGCCATTGATGTTAGAGGAGAGATCCGGGATGGAGAGGTGTCCCCCATTGGGTTTGACTGCCGCAACGTGATCACCAAAATCACCAACTCGGGTAGACGGGGCATTCTCCTGTGGAATTGAAAACAAACCAAGTATTGATATGTGAGGTATGAGACAAATTATCTTTGAAAAGTCACAAATTGTACATTGCCTGGCTTGCTTTTTTACATCCTCTACTTTTTTTAAATCCTATTGCTGTTGTACTTCCAGCACAGTGAAATTTCATCAATACGCAAAGCAACTACTATTCCCACTTCAATTAGTAAGAAGTACCAGCTAATTCAGTCTATAGTCTGGGAGCGACCACTGGGGTGCGAGCTAGTGTGTTATCCAACCATGATTAGCTGGATCGATAGCAGCCTAATCCTTCAGAGATAATGGCTCTTAGCTGATGTTCCAACTACCTACAATAACAGGACTGCAAATACAATATTTCTACCACAGTGGAGGGAAAGCATCACTGGCCATCTGGATTCTCTAATTTACTCTGGGTTTAATTAGCGCGCTGACTTTAGTTATGTGGCAGATGAATTGCACGGATTGGAAGGGAACTATACATAAAGCATTTTTCTGACTGCATTAGCTGGAGGGTGCGATGTTTACGCTTGTCCGAATTGGATTTAAAAGGACAAGGATAATGCGTGGCGTTGCTTTTTCATAAACGCTCAATTTGGCGTATGGCAGTGCTATAACTGTCCTTGTGAACTTGTATTAGAAAGTTGACAGCATAAGTTGGACATCTTTGAAAATGTCTGTCTATGCGTCGCTGTGCCCAAAAAATACATTCAAATAAGCACTGACACACAACACCTCATTTGACAGGCCACATTAGCGCTGCACGTCGTACACAAAAACCCTATGGATCGGGCTAAGTTAGCGTAGCATGCTGCTAAGTTGCCGTCCCCATGCATGAGCTTTGTTAGCCAGGGCCGGGCTAAGAGGATTAAAGTTCCAGTTTGGTTCTTGCACATTTAAGAAATTGTTTCTGCCCCACTTCACACAGTCGGAGCGGCCTCTTTCTCGTTGGAGAATAGGCCCGGTTGCCATAGTAACCCGTGCTAGACAAGGCCTAACTAGCGGAGCCACACGGACATGGAGTGTTTGTGTCTGGCTCTTGTCTCACAGTCACAATACACGCCCCTCTCCAAACTGATGGAGCTTAAAGAAGAGGGCATCTGCGTCTTTGGGGGCTCTACAGAAGTGTGTCTTGTTTTTTCTCCATGTATCTGATTTTTTAAATACATTTTTATTAGTTTATTTATTTCATTCATAAAGTAAAAAAGACATCAACAGTGTCACAACATCAAACCTATAAGAAATGAATGAAAGAAGAGTACTCTTATGTTACCTGCCCCAGGGATGTAACAATAACTGAAATATCATAATTTTGTGTCATCAAAACATCGTGGACCATCACAATACCAGTATCGAATTACAAATCTCTTTGCTTAAATTAAGAGTTATGATGCAGCAATAGACAAAAAAAAAAGACAGAGGGAACTACATAGACCATGATCCTTTGCTCCATTTCAGTGCAGACTACAAGAAAAAATAACTGTTCTAAGTACTTTTAAGTCTTAATTCTTTGGATTAAGTCTTGTCAAGGCATTTTAAGAGGAAAAAGTAGCAGATTAATTGTTAAAATATTGCAATAAATATCATGCTGTGAGATGTATATCGTGAAAATATTGTACTGAGAGATTTGGACATTTTTACATCCTCTAATCATGAGCCTCCTCACCATATCGTGAGCTTTTCCACAATATAGCAATAAATATCGTGAGGTTCTTAACGTGACGATATCGTATCGTGAGACTTGGATATTGTTACACCCCTAATCTGCCCCCTTTTCTCTTTTCCAGACAACACAGCAACACCAATAGTTACTTTAAAACATTTCAAATCAGTACATTTCAGTTCAGTCACAATTATTAATCAATTGCAAACAGAAATCTTCACTATTATGCACAACAACTTAGTTTCCTTTTTCATACATACACATTGCACTGAATTTTATGTTGTTTTTTTGTTTTGTTTTTAAATGCCATCATTGTACTTGATTCTTTTATATCTTTGTCAAGACTATTCCATGAATTCAGTCCTTTCATAGTAATACTTCGCTCAAAAACCTTGATTCTGAATCTGGGTTTTTTAAACATGCAGGTTATTTTTAATTATATCTGATCTTCATATATTAGGCAAAACATAAACACACATACAGAACATTAGGCAGGTCATTTACAGGTGGAAACTATTCCCCTAGAGTAGTAAAGTATGCTTACGAAGGCAAAAGTAACCCTAATTTGAATCATTTTAACTTAATGTGTGGAGTTATGGTTATTTTTATGTTTACAAAAAGCTGAACGTAAATTTTGCTGTGCAAATAACTAGCCAGTACATTTAACTAATGTCTCTAAAAACTGCATTTTGTTCTGGATGGTAACCTGTGTATTTTCATCCAATAGCTATTACTGCTAATAAAAGCTAGTTGTGTTCAAGTTGCTTATGTTAGTGCCGATTATGAGAGATTCAGCGCATAAGTATGGATAAAAACAAGGTCATTATAATAAGAGTTCTTCAGTGTCTCTATTTATACAGCATTAAAAGTAACATACTTTCTACACTGAGCAATATTCCCTATACTAAAAACAAACACAGCTTTAGAATGCACCTCTTTGAAACATGATGAATCGCCAGCACACAAAAATGCACTCCTTTTTTCATAATCTAAATTCCACCCGGGGTAAAGAAAGAGCCTTAGCATCTCGGCCTCCCTCGACATACCTAGCATAGTTTCATCGCAATTTCTCAAATACACCCTGGCCCCTTCCCACTGCGACTTAAGAGCACTTTTCTTCCACTCAAATCTTCCAGTCTCAATGGGCCCGAAAGAGGAACAAACTGACATAGACCAAGTATCTCCACTCATAAGGCCATTTTATAGTGGGGCATTGTGGACCGTGACAGCTATTTAGCCATGGTGGAAAAAGTGTAATACAATGATAAGTTTGTGAGTAAATATAAGGGGAACACTGGAGGAGGGCAAGATAAACTATCAAGTATTGAACTGTATAAAAACAATGTCACTTAAGTTCATCATTTGTCATTAATAACTCATTACACTTGGGTCTCTATTTACTGTACTATACCAGCTACAGTATTAGCAATGGTTGAATAAACTACAGTACAGGAATGATCGGTCGATGTGTAAGTATAAGGAGAAAACAGGGTAGTGCAAGATAAAGTATTGAAGTGTATAAAAAAATATTACTAAAGGTGCACTGCTCAACTTTTCTGGTGGAGGGTCCGCAACCTGCTTGTCTTCATGGAGATGCTATTACTTTGCCAGCAATCTCCCATGGTATGACATTAAACATACACATCTAGCATTTATTCATTACGGGTGTTTCTATTGCTCAAAAATACAACTATTCCTTCTGTGAATACGGGCGACTCTCCACAGATCTGAATTGTAATTTGCTGTAATGTGCTTGTCTCCCTTGTGATAGATAGGTTTAATCCAGGGGTCTCCAACCAATAGCTCTGGAGCTACCAATAGCTCTCCATCCCCTTCCAAGTAGCTCGCCAACTGATTTCTGATTATATGTATTGCGCTAAATAACTAAAATTTGATTTGATTAAATGCCTGTTAACACTGTAAATGTATGATTCTGATGCCTATCTTTGTACACTAATAAATATAATAGGTGCGTAAATGTTTTATAGGCAGCTGTACCCATCTAAGGCTTTTATATTTACTCAGTTTCTCTAAATGTCTATAAATTTTTCTATATGAGAAGCTCTCCGGCATGTTCGTTTTGTAAGGGTAGCTCACCAGAGGAAAAAGGTTGGAGACACACATCTCCATGGAGACAAGCAGGTCACAGACACTCCATCAGATGTTTGAGTTCATAATTTGTCATTAATAATACATTACACTTGAGTCAATACTTGCTGTACCATGCAAGCTATTAACCAAGCTGGCCTGATGTAGTCAAGTAGGAGGCAGACTTAATAACAACAAAAGTCTCTTACCAGACAAAATGTTTTAAATAACTTAAATAACTTAATTACAAAACAAACTGTTCACACAACTAAACAGAAAATAAGTCAAATCAAGTTAAATCCAATGCATCAATCAAGTTTCCCCCAATAGACTAACCCGACTACCTTTTATACACCCTGCAGGAGGGACCTCCCCCCAGGTAAGTACCAAATTCCCTTGACAGGTCACAGGTGCACAGGTAACTTTAAAACTCTAAAGCTAATCCATTTCTTTACCAGTGCCTAAGAACCCTTTAAACCTTTAAAGTGATTAAAATAAACTCTAAACACTGAAATATATAAACCAAATACACAAAACCCCTGAAACAAAAACAAAACTCAATGCAGTTCTCCCCTTCACATGGTCCAGCCCAGGACCTCCCCAAGAGGCTTTAAAAATAGCTGACCTAAGACACACCCACCCCCTCTTTGTTTGGACAATGTGGAGATACAGGTAAGGGAAACACCCAGGGTTGTATGGCAAACTGAATATGGTGAAATGAACAAATTAAGAAATGTGTGGAATTAAATTAATGCTTCTTTAATTGGACAAAGGCTCACAAAGGCTGTCAGGGAGCAAAATCACAGGATAGTACAAGATAAACTACAAAGTACTCAACTGTATAAAACCAACGTTACTTAAGTTCAGAGTTGCCATTAATAATAGATTACACTTAGGTCTCTATTTGCTGTATCAGGCATGTCAGCTCTTTGGCCATGGTGGAAAAACTACATTGCAATAAGTGTATGTGTAAAAATGAGGAAAAAAGTGCAACTACCAAACAGTGTATAGTAAATGTTACTCAAGTTCATGATTCGTCATTAATAATACATTACACTAGGGCTTATATTTGCTGTTTAATTGATCTACCCACATAAATACAATCTTCAGTACTGCATGAACTCAACAAAAACAAATCCTTCTCTAGCTACCTGCTGTGTTCCCGACGCAATCTGAAATTCTTACAAAAAATTCACCTCTCCAACTCCACAGTGCTTCTCAGGCAGGCTGTCAGTTTATGCTTTGTCTGCAGTCAGAAGGTGCAAAATCTCCATGAGCCCCGAGCATCTTCAAAGTCTTTAAAGATGTTTTCGGTCTATATGGGTGCACTTAAAGAATAGACAAGTCCTGCCCGCTGGCTTCAGAGCTGCTCCAACATTTAAATCAATATCTCATTATTGATTTTTGTAACTAACTTTGCACTGTGTGGAAGCCTAACTGCATGCAAACAAATGCATTTAGGAGTTTTTGTATATGTGGGAGAGGTACAAGAACTTGCTCAAATTCTGAAAATATATGTTAATGTATTAGGAAAATGTGTTATTCCACAATCTGACTCTCTTGGCATTTTATGGTTTAATCACATTTTCCATTAATTTGATATTTTAGATATTTTAATTACACTTACTCACCACACTGACCTCTTATCTTTAGAATAGGCATAACTTATTAGCATTGTACATTCATTAGATTTTTTGTTAATTGTAAATTTTTTCTTCTGAACGAAATTACTCTAGATAATTTAAAATGTACTTCATCAATGATAAGGTTAATTTATGTGCCAAAGGAACAAGACTTTTTACACTTTAAATAATAAGAAATAAAACTTTTAAACAATAAAAATATGCTTAAATTAGAAAAAAGGTAAGGTAATGAAAACGAAAATACAATATTCTTAATTCATGTCATTTAAACTTGTGCAGAATGTAGATTTTGCAGCGACTCTCACCTGTTCTTTGAGATGCTGCACAGACTTCTGCAGGGCCAGGATCTGGTGGAACAGGGGGCTCTGGAGCACAGACTTGAGCAGGCTGAGCTTCTCCTCGGTGGGCACCTCCCCCCGCTCTTTGAGTTTGGCCTGGAGACGCTCCACCGCCTGCAAGGCACGCTGGGTATCTGTGAGCCAGCCGCCACATATTTCAGTGACAGCGCCCGGCAGATTGGAGTGGCAGAAGATGCAGTGGAGAGAGGGAGAGAGGGAGAGAGGGAAGAGGAAGAGGGAGGGGGAGAGATGATGACAGATCAGTACTTGGGCAAGAAGAAAGAATGCAAATAGGTGTTTTGACGGAGATTTATAGACTTGAAGGTGTTTTTCAGTTTAAAAAATATCAAAGTCAAACAAGCAATAGTAGCAATACAACAATAGGAACATACTTGTGTAAAATATTTTAGTACTTCGTTTTTTTCAGTTATGTACTTAAAAGGCTTACAAACATTTCACATAAGTCTATGACCGAAGGGTTTAGGCTGAAGTCAAATCACTTAGAAAACACAAGAAAACCTGATATACAATATACAATTTTGTCAGTACAACTATAAGAATTAAGACCCACTTTTATTCTCTGGATTTTAACACCGCATGAGTTGTGTGGTCCTCTGTGTTTTTTAATTATTTTTAATGTATTTTTATTTATTTATTGCTATTCTACGATTTTGCTCAGATTTTATTTTACTGGTTTTATCATTTTAAGGCTGGTATGATTATTTTGGTAGTTTATTTTATCATTTTATTATTGTTATTATGTATTTGTGCAGCACTTTGGCAACTGTTTGTGAAATGTGCTATAGAAATAAAGGATGGACTGGGATTGGAAGAATTGTATTGACAAAATTGTAAAATATGACTAAATACTTATTTTCAGTAGGTTGCTGTAACAGAAAGACATAGATTTGTGTTTAACATGGATTTGTATGGAAATTAAAACAAGTAAAGCGTGCCAGACATTACAACCTGTAGGCTTAGGCAAGGCTGGCTGGCTCTCAACAGACCTTACTATATTGAAATCACATAGCCTCAGGATTGAACAGGAAAATACACACTCAGAAAACCTCAATACGTTTTCAGAATAGCAATGGCTGGTAAACCACATAGGAGCTCAAAATAGGTATCAAGAGGAAGGAAAAGATAAAGGAACAGTGGCCCTGCCTGCTGGACCCTGCCTAAGCTGCCCAATCGCACTACTCCGAGGTGGCTTGTTAGCGAGGATGGGCCAACTCAACATCATCTGGACAAAAATGAAGCAATTTTCAAAACTCACCAACTGTGACTAACACCTAATAGGGCGTGCACAGGCTCCAAAGAGCTTTTTATGTGCTGACAAGTGCTGTTTGGACAAAGGTTGTAAACAAGCCCATAGCTTTAACATGGTGATTTCTCAATGGGATGCTGGTATAGTGTAAGTGGATGCCAAAAGATGCTAAAATGTAGTTTATTTAGCATACCCTGTAAAATGCTCTTATAACCTGATTGGCCCATATACTCTAATAAGTTGTTAGCGCTTAGCAACAAGAATTTCAGAGGGATCGCATAGTTTGTATTATTTTTAACTGTAGAGCTCAGATACCATAATTTCCAGACTACGGAGCGCACCTGTGTATAAGCAGTATCAACAACATTTTAAAGAAATTTTCAAATTGTACATATATGAGCCACACTTGAATATAAACCGCAGGTGTCCACGTCTTCAAGAATGTTTTCAAGTTCAGGTCGTCTGCTTTTATCGCCTCTGAAAGCTTTTGTCATCTATATATGAACGTATATATGAATGGACAATGTGCCAAACAAAAAACACATCCATATATTAGCCGCAGGGCCCAAAGTGTGAGAAAAAAGTAGCAGCTTGTAGTCCAGAAATTACGGTATATCATCGATTAAAAAAAGTGATTTTGTGATATCAATTGTGATATTGCGATTCAGTGTGTTTCTAATGCAGCTCTATGCTCAAATACACACACTTTTTCTCACCTACTTCTCCAATAAATTGATCTCTGTATGGTTCTGAGTGAGTAACAGCTATAGATAGATAGATAGATAGCTCAAAGTATCTATCTCTATGCAGCTGTTACTCATTCGCATTTAACCAATCACAGTGAAGCATGAACTTTCAGAAGAAGAAGATGGAAAAAAACATCACCTTCAAGGCAATAGAAAAAATACAAAGTGTACATGGATTGTCATTAAATTGAAATCGTGATCTGGCTCCAAGACTTTTTTTTTTTTTTTATTATATCCTCCATCACCTAGTTGAATTTATAAACTATTGTAGCAATCTGCAATTATTACCAGGGATGGAATTGTTTTTTTGTGCAGGGAACTGGGAAATTCCTATCCAAAAATAGGAAGCAAAGTCTGAGTTAAAGACAAATTGTTTTCGTTTTGTAAGTCATATAGAGGAATCCAATAGTTATTTAGCGGGCATTAGAAGAATCATGAATACAATTGTGTTCTTTCTTCTGTCGCTGAAGTGATTCCTTAATAATTTCCTATGAGGTAAGAAGAATTCTCCGTTCACGTTTTACAACTCTAATTTGTAGTTTTCACTGCCACTCCACACTCCTGCCTCGAGAGTGACTACAGACCGGCGTTCCAAACAAAGAGGCGAAAACAAGGGGCTATTTGGCGACGCGCGTGACAGTCTGGACAAATACATCTCTATGGGGACAAACAAACAATCAAAATATATGGCAACATGATCAGATATGGCAACACTGGCAGCCCGCGGGCCTTGAGCTACATCCAGGGCCTCTTACGCTGGTTGAGAACACTCACAGCGGGAGCCAGATACAGAGCCAGCAAAGATGGATGTCCAACTGACAAGATAAAGCTCCAGCCAGAAAACTGATTTATTCACAATGTAACGATAAAATACAAAAAGCACAGCATGTGTTTTGTGCCCTGTGATGTGTATCATAGCAATAGAGCAGAAATGACTGTGTGGAAATATGCAAACATTCAGCCTAGGTTATGAGTAAGAAATACAGATGTGCGTGATACTTTTTTCCCAACATCCTTTTATTTTGATTTACTTACCCATTGTTTCTATCATTTTCAGAAAACCAGCTCAGTCCAGTGTCTTCCCACGTATAGTAATCCTCATGTCTTCTTGTGTTTAAGGCCTGCAAGGTAAGTACAACATGTTTTACATATAATTATTTACAGTAGTATGTTTTGTTGTATCATTTGTGTGTCAAGAAATGATGAAAGATGAAAATGACAAAGTTGAATTTAATCACAAATGTTTTTCTACTGCATTCCTTCTGTACATTTTTACATGCAAAGTTACAAAGGAAAGTTATTGAGGTATTCATGACTTTAATATGTAACCAGAATGCCACTGTCAACTCCCACCTGAGGAATGTCACATGTTATTATTTTGAACATGACATAACTCATGACGTAACTCATAAAACGGTAGCAAGAAGCAGCATTTCAAATATATCCTGCAGTGAAGTTATGTTTGCAAACCTGTATCCTGGATGGCTACTCTTGCCTTACAGCACGAAGGTTATATTTTGGATTCGGCCACTCGGATCCCTCCATCAATTGAAAACATGCACAAGATTCTCCAGCTAAAGTAGTTCTGGCCAAACCTAGCTCTGTTCTGAAGAAGCGTCTCCGGGTTCCTGACAGGTTGCACAGTGAATAGGCCTGTCACGATAAATACAACTTTTTGTTCAATATATGAAAGTTGGAACAATACATTCTGAGGCTCAGCATTTATCATGTGTAGATCTTCTTTGTAAAAATTGGGAGATTTGGGGGGATTTTTATTGTAATACAACAACACTTGAGCTGTAAAAGGTTGAATAAGTGACTTCTATGGCTAATTGAATAATAATAGTACATTATGTTATTTATTTATTGCCTTTTAATGATACTGTTGGTTTAAAAATAGTTTACAAGGATTATCATGCATTATTATTATTGTACCAGAGGCATAAAATATTTTCAGTAGTATCATTGATCACAGTATATCTCTGTACCAGTATATCAGGCTTCAAATTTTGTTATCGTGACAGGCCTAATGATTGCTCAAAAACATTAAATTCTGTGTGCAATACTATCACTTTCAATGAATTGAAGTACTATGATTGATTAATGATTCTATTGTAATGCAATGATTCACGTAATCTTTTACTTCTATGGTTAAATATTGAAGAACCATAGTACATTCTGTTATGTATTTGTTGCAGCATGACCTCTTTTAATGATACTGTCTGTCTATTTAAAATTTGTTTACAAGAATTATCTTGCATTATCGTTATTGTCTCAAAAGCATACAATATTTTCAGTAGTATCATTTATCACAGTATATCTCTGGACCAAAATTTGTTTTCGTGACAGGCCTAATGATGGGTCAAAAACATTAAATTCTGAGTGCAGTATTATCACATTGGGTACATTGTTATTGCTCAATGGTTATTCCTCTAATAGTCATTACTGTATATAGACCTATATTCCACTGTTACAGCTATTATGTGGTAATTCAATGGTCAAACAATATAGGCTACAAAAGGAGCATATTATGTAGTGTAAATTGTTATATAGGCTCTAGATGACTGGATCTAACTACTTTGAAAAAGCAATACCACGACTATAGGTCCAGTTCTCATTTCAGCCAAGGAATGTCCAATGTACATTTTGCGTATATTGCGTATAAGTGACTAATAATTCACAGAGCAGTACAGTAGTGCGTTACTAATATACCCAGAGCAGTGTTAAGCAAGCCACCTTGAAAAGCTAAGGCTAGGCTACCCCAAACAACCATGATATTATTTTACCAGATCACATTAGAGCCTTTTCTTCCGACTCGAGTGTGCAGCAGGGCGTATCTTATAATTACCCGTTAGTTACCAATGACTACGTGCTATTGAAAGCAAAATGCACCCTATACTTTGCCATTGTTTTGAATAGTCGCCACAGCGCTCGGGACAATCCGCTTTTCTCTCAACTCCTCCTCCTCCGTCTCCTCTCCCCCATCTCAATAATGTAGCAAGAAGCAACAGGCTGCTGCTGTCGACGAGAACTTTGATACTGTCACACGAAAAGCGCCGAAAACGTCCAACTTTTTCACATTTACAGCGCGAAGAACGAAAGGAAAACTAAAGAAATGAATACCGATAATGATACGGATTTGTGTGCGTAAAACAGCGTCTTTTACGCAATGGCGATAGCAAGGGACATGGTATTTTCTCATCTCTTTTGCATCTACCATTTGAAAATACCAAACAATACTCAAGTTAAGCACATTAATTAGGCATTCCCTTCGTGTAGGACATCCATAACTTACATGAGCGTGGTTCGCCGGTGTGCAAGCAGTGCCTATCCCCTCCGCGCCCGCTCCTCTGCTCCTCTGGCTGGCTAGCGGCTCTCTGACCGGGGCTTAAACATGGGGCGTCGTGTAACTCGATCCTCTCTGGACATTTTCGTAGATAGCGGTGCTCGGCTCAGGGAGACCCGGGGCTGAAGCGCCGCTTGGTGGTTGACCTGCGCCAAATCTGGGGCCGGTACATGTGAACACAATAATGGGACAACTTGGAGCAACGTTACAATATGAATAAGGTGACCAGACGTTCCTATTTACCCGGGACAGTCCCAGTTTTGAGTCATGTGTCCCCCGTCCAAGCAGATTTATCCAAAACCAGTGATTCATCCCAGTTTTATACAAGAAATGTTCCAGATGTCCCTATTTTTGACCAATTTGATACCTGCCAACAGTAAAGAGAGGCATACATTTGTTTAGGTAAAATACAGAAAAGCTGTTTAAAATGGGTTTAGAATGGGCAGAGTGCTGAACAATTTTCCTTAATGACACCTTCCTTTCACAATTTTATTATTACAAACTGCTCCAAACTGGGGGTGTTCCAGTTTTTTGTTTTGATTTGTTTCGTTTTGTTTTTTATTCTATTTTCTTTTGAAGGTCTGATCACCCTAAATATGAAGATCGAGCTGAAGAACTTAGAAAATTAGTTTTGCTTTGTGTTTTACTTAACATTTTAAGTGAAATTTTGAGGGAATCCCAGTACTGACATCTTTGTAGCTTGTTAAAATGTTCTACTGTGAGGAAGTGGCAGAAGTGGGTTGGCTCCTGTGAGAATTCTGCTGGGGTCTTGTTGACTCTTATAATGGTCACACCAATAGCATTTTACTAAATTAAAATATACAGTACAGGAAGACCTTATAGATGAGTCTAGCCTAGTTCAGTGGTTCCCTTGTCTTTATTTGACAAGAATTACACTTATTTCTATCTTCAAGGCTTGTCTTTAAATATAATTCACATGCTATACTAAAACAAAAAGTCAACTAGCCTCACTCAGTTATGTGGAGCATGTGGAGGAGGTATACAAGTAAAAACTTTTTGGACACACTTCTCTAGGTTAAATTAGGAGCTGCTAACCATGGACAGTGGCAGTAGGTGTAAAAGTTGATATAAAAGTTGTGTGTGACCTCAAAACCAAAATGGTAACACACTTAGGTCTATCTTTTGGGTAACTATTTGACTGGCACATCATGAATGAAACGCATAACAGAAGATCATAGTTTTGAGACTAAATCAAACTGAGAGATAAAACAGATTAGAGTGAAGAACTAACTCCTAAAGTGCAAAGTGTGTAAACGGATATCACGTTCTGTACTGAGTGTGTCTGTGGGCAGCGTCATGATGAGATACGAGGAGGCTACACAAAAACAGTACACTCCTACACTCCCATTGTCAGCACACGTCAGAGCTGTGGATTCTTTTAACAATTTATTGCGATACGGTAGACCTGACATTTGCAAATTGGAGGGAACTCAACTCCTCTTTAATATTCAGTTCTTAAAGATGTAAAAAGTATGTCTAAAATGTACTCAAACTAACATAATACCACAAAAATAGAATTATATTTATACATTCACACCCCATTCAGTCTCCATTAATGAAGTGTCTTGCTTTAGGGCACAATAAGGTACAATGTGTCAGGAACAAACAACCAATCTTGTAGTATGCATTTGCTCTTGTACACACTTTATCAAAATTGGGATTTAACCTGGGAATAAACCTGGACTACACCAGGATTAAACCAGAACTATAACAAAACCAAACTGAGTCTACATCTGGACTAAACTGGGTTCATACTAGGACCAAACCAGTACTAGTCTGAACAACTACATGAATCATTACAAGTACTATTACTGTAATTACTCTTCATTTCATTATCTTATCCAAACAAGTATTATTTTCAAAACTTTTCAATCCTTTCTCAGCACGTTTTATCTTCACTCCCCTCTCCATCATCCTCCCAGTCACTGTGCTCTTACTGTGACAATAACACACCTTTATGTGGGAGGTCTGACTCAGCCCAAAGCCGGAAAAGACAAAAGACTGAGTCCAGAAAAAAGGGAATAAAAAGCCCATCTGAGAGTTTGAATTGTTACAGGGAGATGGAGATCAGACTGTAGTCATAGTGGGGACACAGCAAATGATTCACTGTATCTTAAAGCAACATCAGCATTGTCTTTTTCTCTATTGTCCTTTGAAGCATTTGGGAAGTGGTGTTCTTTTGTATCATTTACTAAACTAAACCAAATAGTTTCTTTTACCTAGACACTTCTTCAAAATAATATATTAAAGGTGCAGTATGTAACTTTTCTTGTGGATGAAGCTGCCACCTGTTTGTCTCAAGGGAAATGTCATTGTTTTGTCAAGAATGTTTCACAGTATGGCATTAAACTTATTCACCTCAATGAAGAAAAGCAGATTTCACCACAAGCTCCTCCCGTGTGACCGAGTTCCTAATCTTATCTCTAAGGGTGAGGGAGGAGCTCGGAGTAGAGCCACTGATCCACATCGAGAGAGGAGCCAGTTGAGGTGGCTCGGGCATCTGTTCCAGATGTCTCCAGGGCACCTCCCTCTGGAGGTGTTCAGGGCATGTCCCACTAGAAGGAGGCCCCAGGGAAGACACAGGACACGCTGGAGGGACTATGTTTTTCAGCTGGCCTGGGAACACCTTGGGGGCCCCCTGGAGGAGATGGAGGAAGTCTGTGAGTCCCTGCTCAGACTGCTGCCCCCAAGACCTTTCCCAGGATAAGTGGAAGAAAATGGATAGATGGAGGTTTCACCATTAGGTTGGATAATAGGTCAGATCTGTGGACAGGCGAGCCCCCACATAGTTAGAATGCCTGTTTTCCAAGGTATTTATGACTGCCTATTATATGACTGTTGTATGAATAGTAGTTAGACTTTAGCAATAATATGAAGACTACTTAAGTAAAAAAAAAAAAAAAAAGAAAAGAAAAGCTGCTTGTTTTACTGACCAAAGGGTGAAAAAATATGGAACTAGTAATGTACATTGTGCCAGTCCCATGCCTGGGTAAACTGAAAAGGCTTTTAATACTGTCAGAGACCTAAAAACAGTGTAAATCAAATACTATCACTGAATCAGCCCGTACAGACTACTGAAACAATTTTTGTGCTTTCCAAATTCATCTACCTAGCCCAACTATCTCTCTTAAACATGCCAAAAAGCACATTTACAAGGAAGGGCAATGGGAAACTATCATAAAAATGTTAATTCTAGTCTTTCACTTCGAAAATTTCAGAAGAAGGTGTGGTGCTGGACTCAATTGCTTTTAGTGAAAGAGACTTGGCAGCTCTTTGCTATAGGTCACTGATTGCCGGCCCTGTGTGGTAGCTTATTACTAGCAATTTATTGCCCCCATTTTCCTTTTCAAGTTCTTGTAATGTTACTCTCTGTGGAAATTGCACGCTGGATCACTTTGAGAGCTTTTAGAACAGTTAACCTAGCCTCTCCTCCCGGATACATGACCCTACACCCTTGCACCTCGCTATGTGGTTCTGACAGCTCAAATCAATGCCCAACTTTTGAACAATGAGGACTGGAGGGCTGCTGGTTCATTTTGTCCTACTTTGAATGCACAAAAAGTCAAGGGCTCCGAATGTTCGCTCGTTCACTGTTTGAGCACCACTGCAGATTATAGCAGTCATCGGTTGCCATAGTTTTGGTGAATTTCTTCTTCAGCTCATAAGTGTTTTACATTAAAGTCGGAGTGTGTGATTTTTCAAAGGAGCATGGGTCTTCCAAGTGTTATCTATGGCTCTAACTTGTTTCTATTTCTCCTGCATTTTTAGGGCACATGCATTGCTTTTTATGTTATGTAAATTGGGTTAGTATGAATGTGGTGTGTAATAAATGTTAGGATTCTTCAGTCAGAGGGGCTGCATGTAGGCCGCCTTACCTTCCACAATAATTTAGAATGAATAGTACAATGTAAAGTGCTTTGGATTTCTTGAAAGGCTTTATATAAATCTAATGCACTATGTAAAAGCTATTTTAAATTCAAGTACCACCCACTGAAGTGGGCAGTGACATTGAGAAGCAATAATGGATAAGATAAGTTGAAAGAATAAACTGTACCTGGACTAAACAGGGCTGGAGTTGTTTTGTTTCATTCACACATGTTTGAGGGCCCCTGCGTCATCAGGCTGTCTGCATCCCCAAAGCTCAAAATGTTCTGTTCCACCTTGTGATGTTATGAAGCAGTAGTTTTCAAGTTAACAGCTACTTTTTACTTTTTGTTCAGTAGAGATTGGCAAGGGGCTGGAATCATCCAAATGGTTCTAGTGAAGGTGGATAGAGTTTAAAAACACAGTGGAGCACTTCTTGTACTACCCCATGACATCACAAGGTGGAACAGAGTGTTTTCTGTTTGAGAGAACAGCCTAAATATGCTGGGTTTGTTTGTTCAATATATGTGAATGAGAAAAAAAACAAAAAACTCTAGATATGTTTTGATGAGGAAAGAACATATATTACAACTGAATATGGGCCCTTAAATTTATCATTTTTTAACCACAGTGTAAAGCTACATTGTTACTTTTTAGCTGATTTTTCTTGATTATTATTTAACTACATAGTTCTATCTACAGCAATGTTTCCCAATGTTTATTGAACATTAATGAGGATATTTTATTGTTGATTCAGTGATCATGCCTCTCTGAACAATTAGAATTACTAAACTTTTAAACAATGAAAAACAGTAATTGAACCAGCAATAAAAAGATCCATAAGTCGCCTATTTGGACATTAAATGTATCCCATTTCTTTTCTTTTCTTTTTCTTTTCAACATTTAATTGAACCAGCAATACTGGAAAAAAAGTCAATAACATAATTACAAAAAGATTAGAAATTATACAAAACATGTCTTAACATTTCAACCTACATGCAGATCGTGACAAGGCGGCCATAAAAAAATCTCTTGTAACCCACCTGAGGGTCATGACCCAGTCTCTGGGAAACAATGATCTACAGTATGGCATTAAACATACCGATTTTTTCAGTTTATTCAATTACAGGTATTTGATTGTTCAAAGATCCCTTGGAATGTATGCATTCTCACAGTGGGCAACTTCAACGTCACAGCAACATTTAATGCCATACTGTGGAACATTCTAGGCAAAGACATGGAAACAAAACAAAGCTAAAGATCCATATGAAACTCCTGAGCGTCTCATACCATCTCAAAACACAAAACACAATCTTTAACTTTTGTCTCATTCACAAAAGGTTGATCCTAACTTTTGACAACTTGCGTCACCTCAAACTTTTAAGTGTTGTTGCACCTGTCGTGGGTGGCTGTCATGGCGATAAATCACTGTACATATCCACGTTTATGAAAATGGCTTTAATTGGTGAACAAGTGAGTGCGCTGCTGTGAGTGTGACAGAGTGGAAAAGGGAGAAACTGTCAGATTTTCTTTTTTTTTTTTTTTTTTTTTTTTGTGAAATGCCTGTTTGCGTGTTGACTGTTCCACTTTACAGCCAAAACTAATATGGACACAGGCGTACCAACCAACCATCCAGTCACTAAGCACATTTACTCATGGATAATTCCTTGTACACAGCAAAGGTATGCAGAGTATTTTCAGAAAGTAGACAGTTTATCTGAAATTCCAAACGCCGCTATATTTCAGGCGATATTAATAACCGCATTGCCATTTCAGGAGGTCACATGATCGTCTGTTAAATATTGATTAGTGTGGTTTTAATGGGGGACTCGATTGACTTTTCTCGAGCTTCAGTTCATTACAGAGACCCGATTGGATTACAGCCCATTTCTTGCAGAGACTTCCTGATTCCCACACTACACTCATATCTTTTGTCTATACGCTGATAATTGCAAGTATTTAATGTCTTTGTGTGGGCTGAAGCAGTGCCCCTCTAGTGCTTTCTACTGATCGTGTTTCAGAGTGTCTGGAAATGCACACACCATTGAGAATAGAGAATTGTAAGTAAGCGTAAGTTATTTTGGATTTGAGTGGATTTGATCTTTTTTAAAATACTAGAAGTTGTAGGATAGAGATTTGAGCATCATAAATTAAATGTTATTGGCTAAATTTGCCATCTGCAAGCATGCAAAGTGTAAATAATATTAAAGAAACTATTAAAAAACCACTAGGGCATCGTGGCAATTCTCTTTCCTCGCTTCCTTCTCCTTGATTTTCCATTTTTTCAGCTGTCAATCAAACGTGTCATATTAAGTGGCGTCTCAAAGAAAACCACGGAAGGAAGGAGTAAACATGAGGGAGGCTTCAGGAGGCAGACATCAGATAAAAGAATCAAACTTTATTGGTTTCAGTGAGGAGTTTGAGGCCGCATCTCATTCCTCTTTCCTCNTAGCCTAGTTCAGTGGTTCCCTTGTCTTTATTTGACAAGAATTACACTTATTTCTATCTTCAAGGCTTGTCTTTAAATATAATTCACATGCTATACTAAAACAAAAAATCAACTAGCCTCACTCAGTTATGTGGAGCATGTGGAGGAGGTATACAAGTAAAAACTTTTTGGACACACTTCTCTAGGTTAAATTAGGAGCTGCTAACCATGGACAGTGGCAGTAGGTGTAAAAGTTGATATAAAAGTTGTGTGTGACCTCAAAACCAAAATGGTAACACACTTAGGTCTATCTTTTGGGTAACTATTTGACTGGCACATCATGAATGAAACGCATAACAGAAGATCATAGTTTTGAGACTAAATCAAACTGAGAGATAAAACAGATTAGAGTGAAGAACTAACTCCTAAAGTGCAAAGTGTGTAAACGGATATCACGTTCTGTACTGAGTGTGTCTGTGGGCAGCGTCATGATGAGATACGAGGAGGCTACACAAAAACAGTACACTCCTACACTCCCATTGTCAGCACACGTCAGAGCTGTGGATTCTTTTAACAATTTATTGCGATACGGTAGACCTGACATTTGCAAATTGGAGGGAACTCAACTCCTCTTTAATATTCAGTTCTTAAAGATGTAAAAAGTATGTCTAAAATGTACTCAAACTAACATAATACCACAAAAATAGAATTATATTTATACATTCACACCCCATTCAGTCTCCATTAATGAAGTGTCTTGCTTTAGGGCACAATAAGGTACAATGTGTCAGGAACAAACAACCAATCTTGTAGTATGCATTTGCTCTTGTACACACTTTATCAAAATTGGGATTTAACCTGGGAATAAACCTGGACTACACCAGGATTAAACCAGAACTATAACAAAACCAAACTGAGTCTACATCTGGACTAAACTGGGTTCATACTAGGACCAAACCAGTACTAGTCTGAACAACTACATGAATCATTACAAGTACTATTACTGTAATTACTCTTCATTTCATTATCTTATCCAAACAAGTATTATTTTCAAAACTTTTCAATCCTTTCTCAGCACGTTTTATCTTCACTCCCCTCTCCATCATCCTCCCAGTCACTGTGCTCTTACTGTGACAATAACACACCTTTATGTGGGAGGTCTGACTCAGCCCAAAGCCGGAAAAGACAAAAGACTGAGTCCAGAAAAAAGGGAATAAAAAGCCCATCTGAGAGTTTGAATTGTTACAGGGAGATGGAGATCAGACTGTAGTCATAGTGGGGACACAGCAAATGATTCACTGTATCTTAAAGCAACATCAGCATTGTCTTTTTCTCTATTGTCCTTTGAAGCATTTGGGAAGTGGTGTTCTTTTGTATCATTTACTAAACTAAACCAAATAGTTTCTTTTACCTAGACACTTCTTGAAAATAATATATTAAAGGTGCAGTATGTAACTTTTCTTGTGGATGAAGCTGCCACCTGTTTTTCTCAAGGGAAATGTCATTGTTTTGTCAAGAATGTTTCACAGTATGGCATTAAACTTATTCACCTCAATGAAGAAAAGCAGATTTCACCACAAGCTCCTCCCGTGTGACCGAGTTCCTAATCTTATCTCTAAGGGTGAGGGAGGAGCTCGGAGTAGAGCCACTGATCCACATCGAGAGGAGCCAGTTGAGGTGGCTCGGGCATCTGTTCCAGATGTCTCCAGGGCACCTCCCTCTGGAGGTGTTCAGGGCATGTCCCACTAGAAGGAGGCCCCAGGGAAGACACAGGACACGCTGGAGGGACTATGTTTTTCAGCTGGCCTGGGAACACCTTGGGGGCCCCCTGGAGGAGATGGAGGAAGTCTGTGAGTCCCTGCTCAGACTGCTGCCCCCGAAACCTTTCCCAGGATAAGTGGAAGAAAATGGATAGATGCAGGTTTCACCATTAGGTTGGATAATTGGTCAGATCTGTGGACAGGCGAGCCCCCACATAGTTAGAATGCCTGTTTTCCAAGGTATTTATGACTGCCTATGATATGACTGTTGTCTTTAGCAATAATATGAATACTTAAGTAAAAAAAACTGCTTAAGGGTGAAAAAATATGGAACTAGTGTGGTAAAACTGAAAAGGCTTTTAATACTGTCAGAGACCTAAAAACAGTGTAAATCAAATACTATCACTGAATCAGCCCGTACAGACTACTGAAACAATTTTTGTGCTTTCCAAATTCATCTACCTAGCCCAACTATCTCTCTTAAACATGCCAAAAAGCACATTTACAAGGAAGGGCAATGGGAAACTATCATAAAAATGTTAATTCTAGTCTTTCACTTCGAAAATTTCAGAAGAAGGTGTGGTGCTGGACTCAATTGCTTTTAGTGAAAGAGACTTGGCAGCTCTTTGCTATAGGTCACTGATTGCCGGCCCTGTGTGGTAGCTTATTACTAGCAATTTATTGCCCCCATTTTCCTTTTCAAGTTCTTGTAATGTTACTCTCTGTGGAAATTGCACGCTGGATCACTTTGAGAGCTTTTAGAACAGTTAACCTAGCCTCTCCTCCCGGATACATGACCCTACACCCTTGCACCTCGCTATGTGGTTCTGACAGCTCAAATCAATGCCCAACTTTTGAACAATGAGGACTGGAGGGCTGCTGGTTCATTTTGTCCTACTTTGAATGCACAAAAAGTCAAGGGCTCCGAATGTTCGCTCGTTCACTGTTTTTGAGCACCACTGCAGATTATAGCAGTCATCGGTTGCCATAGTTTTGGGGAATTTCTTCTTCAGCTCATAAGTGTTTTACATTAAAGTCGGAGTGTGTGATTTTTCAAAGGAGCATGGGTCTTCCAAGTGTTATCTATGGCTCTAACTTGTTTCTATTTCTCCTGCATTTTTAGGGCACATGCATTGCTTTTTATGTTATGTAAATTGGGTTAGTATGAATGTGGTGTGTAATAAATGTTAGGATTCTTCAGTCAGAGGGGCTGCATGTAGGCCGCCTTACCTTCCACAATAATTTAGAATGAATAGTACAATGTAAAGTGCTTTGGATTTCTTGAAAGGCTTTATATAAATCTAATGCACTATGTAAAAGCTATTTTAAATTCAAGTACCACCCACTGAAGTGGGCAGTGACATTGAGAAGCAATAATGGATAAGATAAGTTGAAAGAATAAACTGTACCTGGACTAAACAGGGCTGGAGTTGTTTTGTTTCATTCACACATGTTTGAGGGCCCCTGCGTCATCAGGCTGTCTGCATCCCCAAAGCTCAAAATGTTCTGTTCTACCTTGTGATGTTATGAAGCAGTAGTTTTCAAGTTAACAGCTACTTATTACTTTTTGTTCAGTAGAGATTGGCAAGGGGCTGGAATCATCCAAATGATTCTAGTGAAGGTGGATAGAGTTTAAAAACACAGTGGAGCACTTCTTGTACTACCCCATGACATCACAAGGTGGAACAGAGTGTTTTCTGTTTGAGAGAACAGCCTAAATATGCTGGGTTTGTTTGTTAAATATATGTGAATGAGAAAAAAAACAAAAAACTCTAGATATGTTTTGATGAGGAAAGAACATATATTACAACTGAATATGGGCCCTTAAATTAATCATTTTTTAACCACAGTGTAAAGCTATACTGTTACTTTTTAGGTGATTTTTCTTGATTATTATTTAACTACATAGTTCTATCTACAGCAATGTTTCCCAATGTTTTTTGAACATTAATGAGGATATTTTATTGTTGATTCAGTGATCATGCCTCTCTGAACAATTAGAATTGCTAAACTTTTAAACAATGAAAAACAGTAATTGAACCAGCAATAAAAAGATCCATAAGTCGCCTATTTGGACATTAAATGTATCCCATTTCTTTTCTTTTCTTTTTCTTTTCAACATTTAATTGAACCAGCAATACTGGAAAAAAAGTCAATAACATAATTACAAAAAGATTAGAAATTATACAAAACATGTCTTAACATTTCAACCTACATGCAGATCGTGACAAGGCGGCCATAAATAAAATCTCTTGTAACCCACCTGAGGGTCATGACCCAGTCTCTGGGAAACAATGATCTACAGTATGGCATTAAACATACCGATTTTTTCAGTTTATTCAATTACAGGTATTTGATTGTTCAAAGATCCCTTGGAATGTATGCATTCTCACAGTGGGCAACTTCAACGTCACAGCAACATTTAATGCCATACTGTGGAACATTCTAGGCAAAGACATGGAAACAAAACAAAGCTAAAAGATCCATATGAAACTCCTCTGAGCGTCTCATACCATCTCAAAACACAAAACACAATCTTTAACTTTTGTCTCATTCACAAAAGGTTGATCCTAACTTTTGACAACTTGCGTCACCTCAAACTTTTAAGTGTTGTTGCACCTGTCGTGGGTGGCTGTCATGGCGATAAATCACTGTACATATCCACGTTTATGAAAATGGCTTTAATTGGTGAACAAGTGAGTGCGCTGCTGTGAGTGTGACAGAGTGGAAAAGGGAGAAACTGTCAGATTTTCTTTTTTTTTCTTTTTTTTTTTTTGTGTGAAATGCCTGTTTGCGTGTTGACTGTTCCACTTTACAGCCAAAACTAATATGGACACAGGCGTACCAACCAACCATCCAGTCACTAAGCACATTTACTCATGGATAATTCCTTGTACACAGCAAAGGTATGCAGAGTATTTTCAGAAAGTAGACAGTTTATCTGAAATTCCAAACGCCGCTATATTTCAGGCGATATTAATAACCGCATTGCCATTTCAGGAGGTCACATGATCGTCTGTTAAATATTGATTAGTGTGGTTTTAATGGGGGACTCGATTGACTTTTCTCGAGCTCCAGTTCATTACAGAGACCCGATTGGATTACAGCCCATTTCTTGCAGAGACTTCCTGATTCCCACACTACACTCATATCTTTTGTCTATACGCTGATAATTGCAAGTATTTAATGTCTTTGTGTGGGCTGAAGCAGTGCCCCTCTAGTGCTTTCTACTGATCGTGTTTCAGAGTGTCTGGAAATGCACACACCATTGAGAATAGAGAATTGTAAGTAAGCGTAAGTTATTTTGGATTTGAGTGGATTTGATCTTTTTTAAAATACTAGAAGTTGTAGGATAGAGATTTGAGCATCATAAATTAAATGTTATTGGCTAAATTTGCCATCTGCAAGCATGCAAAGTGTAAATAATATTAAAGAAACTATTAAAAAACCACTAGGGCATCGTGGCAATTCTCTTTCCTCGCTTCCTTCTCCTTGATTTTCCATTTTTCAGCTGTCAATCAAACGTGTCATATTAAGTGGCGTCTCAAAGAAAACCACGGAAGGAAGGAGTAAACATGAGGGAGGCTTCAGGAGGCAGACATCAGATAAAAGAATCAAACTTTATTGGTTTCAGTGAGGAGTTTGAGGCCGCATCTCATTCCTCTTTCCTCGCTTCCTTCTCCTTGATTCTGCAGGAATTTGGTGAGAAAGTCCCACCCACAGAGGAGACACAGGGAGCAGAGAGGATATAAACTCCTCACTGAGACCAGTAAAGTTGAATTCTTTTACCTTATGTCTGCTCCTGGAGCCTCCCACATGTTTACTCCTTCCTTCCGTTGTTTTATTTAACACCACTTATGACACATTTGATTGACGGATGAAAAATGGTGGACTGAGGAGAGGAATCAGGAGAAGGAAGCGAGGAAAGAGAAATGAGACGCGGCCTATATCCACTTTTCTCGCTGTGTCTCCTCTGTGGGTGGGATTTCCTCACCTATTTCCTACAGAATCAAGGAATGGAATCAAGGTGAAGGAGGCGAGGAAAGAGAATACTTAGAATACTTTTGAATAACTAAAATTCTATGGGGTATTCTTTTAGATAACCATGTTACCTTTTATTGTTTGGAAAACGCTATATTCACCAAAAATAACACATTAAAATATATAATTTTTTCTGTGTTATTAGGTTCTTTTTTCAGGCCAAGGGCTTGTTTTAATACATGACAGTTTCGACTGCTCACTAGTGGTCTTCCTCAGAGTGGTCATGTGTTGCTGTGACGTGTCTGGTCAGCTGATAAACCTGTATAAATCAGCTGACTGGATAAAAAACACCTAATAACATAAAATATCGGAAGACCCAAATGAACCTCATTGGACTATAATTTTTCGGTTTTGTTTTTGTTCTTCTCATGCATGGATGACATATAAAACCTCTCCAGACATGTTTTTGATGAGGGAATAACATTACAACATTGCAGAAAGCTCCAAAAAGTGATGTTGCATAATACCTAATCTTTAAAAGCTTCTTTGATTTAATAGTGCACTGCATAACTTTTCTGGTGAACCTGCCATCTCTATTCAGAACTTACAGCTTTGCTCATAATTTTATACACTACCGGTCAAAAATTTTAAAACACCCTAATTTTTCCAGTTATTTATTGTAGTTCAAGTCATGCACTTCCAATAAAGAGCTTGACATGGTACAAAGGTAAGAACTGAACAGCCAGAGGTCAAAAAGATAAAAAACACAAGTCCAAGCTCTGCCAAAACTACCTCAGGAAAAAAGAACAAGATGGTAAGAGTGTCCAACACAGTCTCCAGACTTAAATCCCATTGAGCTGGTTTGGGATGAACTGGACAGAAGAGTGAACACCAAGCAACCTACAAGTGCCACACATTTATGGGAACTTCTGCAACAGACTTGGAAAGAACTTTCTGAAGAATATTTGATTTCTATTCTGAAAAGAACGAGCCACGAGTGTGTTTAGCTGTTATATCTGCCAAAGATGGACACTGTCATGAATCAAAAGTTTAGAATGGAAAAAATGTGGTGTATAGTATTAAACTACATTGAAAATCATACCTTTCTACTGTGAGCATGCTTGCCTTTCCACAGATCTAGCCTGATAGTGTTATTTACTTGTCTTTGCAGTGATAAATAAGTTTAAGTTCATACTGTGGTACATTACCCCAGCAAAGCAAAGCAATAGTGACAAACAGGACACATGCCCTCATTAAAAAAAAAAAAAAAGTAGTCCATCTTTCGTTATGTTTGATTATTACTTTTGATTGCATCACTGAAAAATGAAAAAACCCTTATACAACTGCAAGCTATAGAGGACACAAAATAACATAGTCAGCAACAAAAGAGCTTTTAATATTCTTTATGGCACACACATTCACGTACACACACACACACACGCACACACACGCTCTCTAATAGACCCCATAGTGATCATCGATCCAGCGTGTAATTTCTCTCCATTGAATTATACATGCATTTCTTAAGTCTGTGTCAGAATCATTATAGGTCCATTCATTAGTGCCTGAGTGAATGTGGAGTGGAGGGATACGCTGTGAAGGGGCTATTGTTGTCCTGTATTATTAAGGCTTGATTGTGTGCCGTCTTCATCAGCATAATGACTGAAACTTAGACCCAAAACACTGCACAGGGACTACTTTATTAGACATTGTTTAGACAGCCACTTGGAAACTTATTAAGTGGGGTATTAGATATTCCTTTATAACTACTACCATTACTAGGGCCTACTACTACTAGCACTACTATTACTACTATGGTTACTACTAATTGGTACAAGTATTATTACTAATTTGACTGTATATTGCTGCATTAAATGTGCAAAAATATGTAACAAAATATTTAGCAACTTTGTTTTGACAGCCACTTGGAAACTTCAGCATAATGACTGAAACTTAAACCCAAAACACAGCACAGGGACTATTTCATTAGGCATTATTTGGACAGCTATTTGGAAACTATTATTACTACTACAGCTACTACTATTACTGTTACTACTAGGTACATGTACTACTACTGATTAAAGCACAAATAGCTGCTTTAAATGAACAAAAATAAAGTATATTATAAACTAGATAACAACAATCAGCTTGCTATTGGAGATGTTATCACTATGCTCACAGTATGGTCTCACAGTATGGTATTATAATTAATCTATCACTATGGAGATTAGGGCTGGGCTATCATTAAAGCCCCGTCCACACTAGCACGTATTCGAGTCGTTTTTGTTGCAGATGCAGTGTTCGTCCACACTAATCTGATGGAAAACAGCTCCAGAGACGGAACGATCTGGTGCTGCCAGCTCCCACGAATTCATCTGAGTACGGATCTGATCCGGCACTGTGTGGATGCCTGAAAACGCTGATACACTGATGTAGGGCTATGCCCTGCAAAGTAATTCACTGCCAAAATGCTAAGAGGCTAGTACAGGGGTCTCCAACCTTTTTCTTCTGGTAAGCTACTTTTACAAAAAGAAAATGCCAAAGAGCAACTTTTTTAGCGGCTACAAGAAGTTGAGAATAGGAAAGCCTTAGATGGGGAAAACCTATAAAAACATAAACCTTTATCCATTTATTAGTGCACAAAGGTAGGCATCAAAATTATACATTTACAATGGTTTTTCCATCAAATTTGAGCCATTAAGGACATTATGTATAATTCAGAAATCCTTTTGCGAGCTACTTGGAAGGGGGTGAAGAGCTACTGGTAGCTCCCGAGCTACAGGTTGGAGACCCCTGGGCTAGAATATATGTCCATTCATATATACACTCTATGTGTATAACCTGCAGACATATAATCTCTGAAAACTTTAACATGAACAATCTCCAACGCAATAGCACAGAACAGACTCACCATCAGCAGAACATCCCTCTGTCACAGAAAGAACACATATAATCCACTGAGTTGTGTCCTTTAGTTCCCACAGTTCTGAACCACATCAGCGCACAATAGCGAGCTGTTTGTTGAGCACTTAGTTTATGCTAATTAGTCATGTGGTTTTAAGTTTCGTAAAACGTAACCAAATATGCTCAAGGTTGTGTGCATAGGGAAGGCTTTGATAGGGGTTACAGAAACGACGTATGTGGACGCAGATAGTGATACAGTGATTCCTTTCAGTGTAAACGTAGCCTATGAAGTTACCGATACGATACATATTTCAATACATAGGCCACGATACAATACATATCTCAATACAGTGCACTTTCAGTTAGATACGATATATTTCAAATCTATTCGATACGGTTCAATAAAAAATAAAGGCTAAATCATGGCTGTGATACTAAAAGTGTTTGTTAAACCACTTCTTGTGCAAAGTTCGTTTGAAACACAAACATTTTAATCATCAAAACAGTGAAAATGTCAAATGTGTTTCATAAATGAGTTTCCTTCCACTAAACAAGCAACAAAACTGTAGCTGTAACAAAATAATTGAGTAAAATATATCAAAAGTAGTCTAGGCAATATAACGATACAGCAGTACCCAATATCAATACTGTATTATTACATTAAACGATAAGATATATTGATATTTCGATATTTTTGCACACCGCAATGGAGACAAGCAGGTTACAAGTCAAAATGCCTTTGTTAGAGAAAAAAGCTCCTAATGCAAGATAGTTTAGTTCTATGCCAGTTACTTTTATAATAAGTTAATTGCGTCTCCTTTAGCAGTGGGTGTACAAGTGTAGGAGGGTTTCTGAAGTCTGAAGTCTGAAGTTGCTGATGTAATCTTATGAAGAGGCAGGACTGTGAACTCTGCTGTGTACACATCCTGCCATCCCAGCACGATTTGCCACTCCAATCACAACGTGGTGGAGCCAAAAGTACGCTTCAAGGACAAACACCAAATTTAAATTTTCGGTCCACCATGGCAGAATTTCATTTGGTATTCACTTCAAAAATTCATATTAGCAGTTTCAAAAGATGTGGGTCTGAACTTTATACAACCTTGACCAGCAAGTGAAAACACTCTCTGCTTGATTTGGTTTCTAATCTGACAAATATTGAGAAGGATTATTAAGAGGTAAATAAACACAGTTTTCACATAAATAAGAGTGATACAAAATATAACTGTATTGTCAAAAAGAAAACAAAATGAATTGAATGAATTGAATGAGAGCTATTTAATTTGACCAAAAACACAAACTAATGAAATGGAAATTATGCTTTAAACGTTACATTTGTTTTGTTGTAATACTATGCATACAAATAATAAATATATAGCCAAAGTTTGTTCTGAAAATATGTAAAATTCCTTACTTAAAGGTGCAGTGGAGGATCTGTCACCTACCCTGACCCAACCCAAAGATGTTGCTGTGCCTAAAATGTTCCACAATATAGCATTAAACGTATGTGTCTCCATGTAGGCAATCAAGTGCTATGAAGTTACATGTCAGATCTATGGAGAACAAGGATGTACAGTATGTTTTTCAAGGTATTTTAGAACTGTGAAAACATTTAATTTACTAAATTCAAGCTAGATCAGTATAAATTAAATGTGTCAGCCACTTGATTATGTAAAACAATTGGTGTAGGACGTTTTTCATCTTACTCCTTTTGAGCACCAGGACCCAAATATGCACATGTACATATCTTTTATCTTTTTTTATTTTTTTTTTTTTTTATTTTTTTGTTGTGTTGCTGATTTTGTTTTACAGAAGAATGCAATACTGTGGAACATCCCAGAGCAAAAACACAGCAATAACATTATAGAGGGAAAAAAAAGACACAAAAGACAAGATAAACTCATTTTTTTTGTATATAATCTATAAGGCTGCAACTATAGACAAGTCAGAGAGCAGTTTTTTGATTAGTCGATAGTGAACTAATTATTTAAAACATAACGCATGACTAATTGGACTCAAATTTAACCTGTACCTAATATACGCCAAATGGAGGCTTCTTGATAGAGAATACAGTAATTAGAAACAAAGAATATTATCACTGAAAAGGGTTTATTTTTCATTTGTTTTCCCTGTGTCATTTGAAGCCTTGTATCTTGGTAACTTAGTACTAGACAGTTTTAACAACTCAAACAAGAGATTATTCTTTATTCTAATGGCAGCAAGTAAAAAGGCAATAACTAGGAAGTGGCTTAAACCTGAGCGAATAACAATGGATGAAATATATGGACTGATATTGTGCAAGAGAGCTACACGATGGAAAAGTTTTCATTTTTATTGAATTATTTTTAGTTATTTATTATTATATTATTATTATTATTATTATTTTATTTTTGATTTTTCAGATTTTATTACTTGTTGACAAGATATGGTCTAAATGGACAGAGTATGTTAAGCCGGTGAGATCAGACTTCATATAAAACTACTTCATATTTGCAATGTTTTATTAATTTGTGAAAGAGGTTCCTTGGCTCACCAACCTGTTTTGAGTTTGTGTATGTTTTTAAAAAATGTAAAAGCAGGAACGTGTGATCTACTTTTTCAATAAAGAGTTAATTTGAAAAAAGAAAAAGGGTTTAATTCTGGAGTAGTCATGATTACACTTATTATTATTATTAACCATTGTAGCTGCAATAATATACAGTATTCCAGCATGGTGTGTGAGAACAGACAGCACCGCTACATGCCTGCACTGTGCCATGTTTATTCCCGGTTCACTGGAGTGGATAAAGAGGCGAAGACATTATTGGATTCATTTCGCACAACAACTGTCCCCATAAGCTTAGCACACTTCCTCAACAGCTTCTGCACTTGGCACCAGTTTGAAACAACAGCTCGCCGAGTGGCTCTACAGAGGACTTTTTACTGCTCCGCCTTCCTTTATGGCGTTCAATTATGACCGAGTTTCCGCCGCTTAACTCTCCTTATTTAGCAAATCCATTGTTGGCAGCTGGAAATTTAGCTTTAGCATGTCACATACACAGTTATACAGACTGTGATGGTGTTTACACAAGTAGGCTCTGAAATTGGTCAGCCATTACACAAAATATTATGTTAATTCTGTCTGTGTGAACAATATAGTTTCTGGCTGCTATAGTATTTCTGCCCAGCTTGAGACAGCTGTTGACCATAACTGCAAGGGAACAGATTACGAAGTGGAAGCACCTTTCTAATCACCATTCACAGGATTTGCTTTTGATAAACACTAAAAATAGACAGAAATACAACTTTTTTTGCATGCTGGTCAATATGGTTTGTGTCAAATGATCTTAAAGTGGAACTAAACTCTAAATCAGGGGTGTCCAAACTTTTTTCATCAAGGGCCAAATATCTAAACACAGACAAAGCAGAGGCTGATCGAGGGCCGTAGACTGGTGCTCAATACAGTGAATAATTGAAATATGTGAATGTTTAACACTTTAGAATGAGCCATCAGTCCTTTATTCACTCTAAGATCCTTAAAACTACACACTAAATATTAAACATTAGCTTTATCAAGGTAGATTTAAAAAAAAAAAAAACTTGCAGTAAAAAGTTAATTTTTATTGATGTAAGGTAATTTGGGCCAAGTCACCTGGAACCCTCACCTTTGGCCCACGTGCCGTAGTTTGGACATGCCTGCTCTAAATCGACTGTTATGTAACTAAAAAGTGTACTGTATATGATGTTTTTTGTTTTGTTTTGGGTTTTTTAAACATTTTTAGTCCAAATTAGGTCAGCTTTAAGGTTTATGGTCAAAAATGTGTAAAAAAAAAAAAAGCTTGTGGTCACTGTTAGTTTCAAGTAGTTGGTGACCTCACATAAGACTGCCCAGATTACAACCTCCTGACTGCAGGGGCGGAGTTTAAAGTGTGGATACCTGTTCAACCATTCACGCTGATCCTTATAACTCCAGACCCTGCCCCTCCTTCCTCTTGAAAGCCGATTTATAGATCTGCGTCGACTCAACACACACTGCCACCGTTGCCTTTTCGCAGTCGTTTTTGATTTATGGATCTGCGTCGAGGTCTACGTGTACTGCGAAGTAATTCACTGCCACAACACTAGGAGGTTAGGATTGTGTTCTTGTATAAAAAAAATTAAGAAGCAAAGCAGAGTACCAGAAATTAGGGATGTAACAATAACCAAAATTTCGTGATAGTGTATCGCCAAAAGTCTCACAATAATATCGTGGGCCATCACAATATATCAAATCACAAGTTTATTTGCTTGTATACATTGTTGTGCAGCAATACAGAGGGAACTACACAGACCATGATCCTTTGTGCTGTTTCAGTCCAATCTACATGTTGAAATAACACTTTTAAAGCACTTTTAAATGTTAACTGTTTGGATTATAACGAGAGAAAAGTAGCATATCCACAATTTATTTAGCCTACATAAAATATTGCAATAAATATCTTACCGTGAGATGCATATCGTGAAAATATCGTATCGAGAGAAATGGATATTGTTACATCCGTACCAGAAATGTATGTAAAGTGGATGTAGAGAAGACCAATCACAGCTCTTATTGTCTGTGTCTGCAGACGCTCTGAGGAGGGGGTTCACGGCGACGCAGATTCTACGTTGCAACGCAGACGATTTGACGCATGACCATAAATTGGGCTTTACTCTTCAGGTACTGCCCAGCTCTATTTGAATTTTTGGATGGTTAATGTGTTTAGTGCCAATTTAAATTCCATCTGACTTTTTTTTTGTGTGTTTATAAACCCCAGTGGTCTAATATCTACATTTGCTTTATCTATCAACAGTGATGATACGTCTTGGCCTATTCAAAATGTTAAGACTCCTTGTCCTGAAATTGTTTGGTTTTAAAAACACACCTCCAAAGCAGTCACATAATCACTGAAACTGTCACAGATGAATTCTGCAGTTTCATGATTTTCCACTCTGTGTCGAAACTGGATGAAGTTCAACAAAGAACAAACACTTCTAAAATAATCGCGCAATCAAGTTAAGATTTAGAAAATAAATTTTGTTGGCTCTAAATTGGGATTTTTGTTATTTTTTTTAATATTTTTTGTGTGTCCTGAACTTGAAATGAAATGTAAAAAAAAAAAAAAAAAAGTAGAAAAGCGAGTATTTTTGTCAACAATCTCTCTGGGACAAATTGTGCCCAACTTGTTACAAATGTGTTTGAATATGCTTTGATATTTTGTTACGGATTTTTAAGATTGAAATATGAAAATCAAAGCGTAAAATCTGTACAGCTCGTAAACTGTGGTGTAAATGCTTTTGGTTTTTGTTCTGTTGTTACATTATCGGCAGCTAGGTGGAGCCCGAGTACACGCTGACAACGGCAGTCCACATCCGAGTTTTTCCTCTCACCTTTCACAGCTCTCAGAAGCCTCGGTACGAGCCACGAGCACGACAGCCAGTGCGCTCAATTGGCTTGTCATAGCCGCTCACACCGTGCAGTTTTTGGACACTTTTTTCTTCTTTTTTCCGGAGCATTTACCCTCCCCATTGCCTCACCTTTGACAAACCTCACGGATATCCACGCTTGTTGGAGAGGAGAGTTCGTACGCGCACCGGAGGACGTGTGTAAAGGGATGTAAAAAAAAAAGGGACACTGTGCCGTTGGATACGACAGAAAAAAAGCCGGTGAATTCTGTGGAGGCACCGTACGTAAGCTGGAGGCGATTTGACGAGGATTTGTACGAACTGTTTGGGAAAAAAATCTCTTCTAATAACCACTAAAGGGACGTTTATAAGAGAAATTGCCACTTTGTGAATGAAAGAACGCGAGCTTTAACCGCATTCGCTGCTGGAGGTTGATTTTCCCAAAGCAAGGTAAGTGTTGGGCATGTTTTTACGCGCATTCACGCACCATCCGCACTGTGCCATATAATAATAAAGCTTTGTTTTATTATTATTTATTTTTTTAATCCCTCCCGTGGCGCGTTGATGTGTGTGCTCTCCCGCCTGTAATGTCTTGGCATGCACAAACACTCCACTGTTTAATTACTCGAAGAAGCGGCGGCCAATCGACGCTTTCAGGTGCAGTCCGCCGCCGATCACAAACGTAATATCGATAACCAATGTGAGAATTTCAATTTCCTGTTTGGACTAATTACGCGCTCATTGGGGAGAGCTGGATAATAATGCGCTAATGTTGTTGGGGAGCGAAGAAAGATGCGGTAATGATGAGAAGTTTGATTTTTGTCTAATTGGAGTTCAAGTTTCTAATTTGATTCAGTGATTTTTACGTTTTCTGTTTTCTTGTTTGGAATGATCTGTTAGCTGCGTGTCCTTAGAAGCCACGGTGCCTGTTTCATTGTACTGGCCATGCGTATTTCTTTCATACATTTGATGCTTACGGTATAGAAAGATGCATTTTGAGCCTTGGAAACCATTCTCCATATTGCAGGCGTGTACTGTATTTAAATTTCGTCATTTTTGGCTGATGGAAAGACGATTTTTTAACTCAGTTGTTCACAGTTGTGGGGCCAGCAACGCTTTGATGTGAGGACACTCTTTCAACATCAAAATCACTGAGAAAGGTAACTAAGCCAGTCCTATTGCTTTGAATGAGAGCCGCCTCTGCTCCTTTTTACGCACATGTCCTTTATTTGACAATATGGACTCAGCTTATTTGAAAAATGGAATAGTGTGTGAAGGCTTCAGGCGAATAAAAAAAGGCATGGATGTGATTGCAGAAAACTGAAATTGACCAGACCTTCGCCAAGGCAATGGTTAATATCTTGCAATGTAAAAAACCTAAACTGAAAGTAAAAGATCTATTCTAACTGACCCACAAAACTCAACAAAAGATAAAGAATTTTCCCCAAAAAAACTAGATGCATTTTTGAATCTCCAGTTTTTTCCTGTCCACTGGAACAATTTATTTTACATTTACATTTGTTGGAGTGTGAGTGTGTCTGTCTTGAAATTGTAAACAATAATCTAATATGTAGAATTAAATACTAAATATTGAACTTAACCCCTTTAGCTTTACTTCTATGCCCTGTAAAGTCTACTGAAGCCAAACAAGAATAAAGCAATTATCGTATTTTCACAAACTACTGTCCCATCCCGTCAGGTACCTCACCAGATGCTGCACCCAGATTATAATTCCTCCAGGAGCGGAATCAAAATGAGACTGAGACAAACAAAGAGCAGGTTGACAGCAGCGTTTAGTCACAAAGCATCAAATGTCCCCAGGAGTTTCTCAGGAGGAGAGGAAGTCGGGAGTTATACTGTGTGTGTGTGAGGGAATGTTGGATTATAAATGCAAATATAATCCATATGTAGTGCAGCAGTTTTTGGTGAGATGCAAGAAACTGCTTTGAAATATTTTAAAGGTGCTCTAAAGACAAAAGTGTAGTTAAAGGATCAAATCAATCTTTATTTATAGACTGCTTTTCATACAAAAATGCAACACAAAGCGCAAAAGGATCTTCAAATATTGTGTGTATTACAAACTTAGCAAACTTTTCTGGCCACCTGCTTGTCTCCATGGTTCTGCTTTGCCTGGAATGTTCCACAGCATGACACTGAACTTATCCATTTTGCATTTATTAAATTACAGTTTTTATTGCGACAAAAATACCTTGGAACAACATGCATTATTACTTCCTGTGTAGGGACTCGCCTGTTCACAGAGTTGATTTGTAGCTAGGCCTCATGGAGTCTCCCGTTTGACTGCATGAAGATAATGTCAGACTGTGGAACATTCCAGGCAAGAAAAGTTACGTAGTGCACTTTTAACTTTAATACAAATCTGTCACCTTCATTATTGTGCTTTGAATTACTGGAAAGAGGATTTAAAGGTGCATTGTGTCACTTTTCTCATGGAGGGCCTGTCAAATTGTTTATAATGTGTGACTGTATGGCATTAAACCTTTCTATTTTCAAGTTACAGGTCAGATCTGTGGATAGGCGAGCCCGCTCACAGTCAGAATGCTTGTTTTTTTCTAAGTATTTTTGTGCTATAAAACCATCTGTGATTGAATAAATGCTTAATGCCAGACTGTGGAACATTCCAGGCAAGAAAAGGATTTAAAGGTGCATTGTGTCACTTTTCTGGTCGAGAGAGAGTCAGATTGTCTAGAATGTGACATTGTATGGCATTAAACCTTTCTATCTTCAAGTTACAGGTCATATCTGTGGAAAGGCGAGCCCGCTCACAGTCAGAATGCCTGTTTTTCTAGGTATTTGCACTATAAAACCACCTGTAATTGAATAAATGCTTAATGCCAGACTGTGGAACATTCCAGGAAAGAAAAGTTATGCAGTTCACTTTTAACTGTAGCGCATCGTACTTTGTCTTATTGGAAAAAGGATTTAAAGGTGCATTGTATCATTTTTCTGGTGGGGCCTGTCAGATTGTATAGAATGTGTCAGTGTATAGCATTAAACCTTACTAGCTTTAAGTTACAGGTCAGATTTGTGGAATGGCGACCCCGCTTGCAGTTAGAATGCCAGTTTTTCTAGGTATTTGCACTATAAAATCACCTGTAATTGAATAAAAGTAAGGCATAGCTGCTTAATGCCAGACTGGAACATTCCAGGCAAGAAAAGTTACGTAGTGTACTTTTAACTTTAACGCAAATTTATCACCTTCATTACTGTACTTTGAATTATTGGAAAGAGGATTTAAAGGTGCATTGTATCACTTTTCTGGTGGAGGGCCTGTCAAATTGTCTAGAATGTGGCATTGTATGGCATTAAACCTTTCTATCTTCAAGTTACAGGTCAGATCTGTGAATAGGCGAGCCCGCTCACAGTCAGAATGCCTGTTTTTCTAGGTATTTGCGCTATAAAACCACCTGTAATTGAATAAATAGAAGGTATGATTGTTTAATGCCAGACTGTGGAACATTCCAGTCAAAGAAAAGTTACATAGTGCACTTTTAACTTGAACGCAAATGTGTCACCTTCATTACTGGACTTTGTCTTATTGGAAAGAGGATTTAAAGGTGCATTGTGTCACTCAGGTGGAGGGCCTGTCAAATTGTCTAGAATGTGTTACAGGTTAGATCTGTGGAAAGGCAACCCGCTCACAGTGAGAATGCTTTTTTTTTTTTTTTTCTAGATATTTTTGCGCTAGAAATCCACCTGCAATTGAATAAATGCAAGGTATATAGCTCAGGCGTGGGCAAACTACGACCCGGGGACCATATGCGGCCCTTTAATCTTTTTAATATGACCCGTCTAACTTGAATAATGATAATAAAAATGATAATTTAGTGTTTTAAAAGTAATTTCAGTAAATAGCAAAAATATTTTGTTTTATGGGATATTTCAATTTCTACATATCCCATGTTATTATTTTCTCTTATGAGGTGGATTACCAAAACACTCCATGCATCTGCTCCTGGTCCGGCCTTTGTGGCACTTGAGTCAAAAAGTTTGCCCACCCCTGGTAGAGCTGCTTAATGTGATACTGTGGAACATTCCAGGAGGAAAAAATGACATCACCATAGAAACAGGAAAGCAGGTGACGGACCCCCAACCAAACCAGCTGATCACGTGTTTAAATTGCATGTTGTTTTTTTTGTCTAGAGCAAAACAAGAGATAATTGTTTCAACCTCAATCAACGTAGTAGTACCCAGCATGTATTAATTTCAGCTCGTCAATATAATGGCTGCAATCCTTCACTTGTTTGTTGTAATGAGGGTCGCCTTGGTTCCATTGTATTTGCAGATTTGGTGTAATTTAGTGTTCTCACCGGGATGCTTTCTTCGAAGTGTTGCTAGGACTCATTTTCGGCTCATGTTTAGCGTCACCTTTGACCCCCTTTAAAGTGTTGCAGCTTTTTCACTGGGTGCCACCTGTGCTTCCCTCCGCCGCCTGTTCTATTGATTTACACTGGTTTTAGCCTTTTGGACATGATTACGCACCCAGATCAATCTAATTTGTCGGAGCGGTTTGAATTATTTTGGCTGTTGATTGTTTCATTAGGTTGATAAATGGCACAGCATCCTGGATAATGTGAGGTAGTGACTCTTTGATCTAATGCTCCCCTGAGTGGGTTAAATAAAAAATAAGTCTTTGAAAGCACTACTTCAAATACTCAAAGTGACTCGTGACTATTTTGGAGAATTAAATTTTTCTAGTCAAAAATTTCATCTCTCGGTCATAAAAAACGACTGAATTGAAGTCGAATGCCAATAATTTTGCTTCTACAACTGTATAATCATTAGTCTGTTGTTCTTATTCTCAATTATTTTGAATTTAAGTTCAAATTATACACTCTTTTAATTAAGTTGAATTACTCTTTGTACTTGTGCTTAGGCCAAGTAAGTCTCAAGTCTTTGATCTCAAGTCCGAGTCATGTCCCAAGTCAAATACAGGCAAGTCCGAGTCAAGTCTTGAGTCACTGGCCCATAAGTCCAAGTCAAGTCCAAGTTGTCTGCTTTGAGCTTCAAGTCATTTCAAGTTTTGAAACCAAAGTACCAAATATAGCTTAGATTTTTGCAATTTATATGACTTTTAAGATAAATTGTACTTAAAAAAAACTTGTAGTATATTTATATATGAGTATTTATAGAGTATATATAATAGTAGTAGTAGTAGAAATTAATTTAGTAAATTTTTCCTTTTTAAATGTCTTGACAAAGTCTGTGTGAATCATTAGTCAGAATAGAAAGAATTCAGATTTAAAAGTGTTTCTCAAGTCACAACTTGCAAGTCCTCACCTCTGATAATTACTATATTGACTTATCATTATATGAAACCTAGAACAATATTTTTGGGAAGTCAACTGAGGCAGTTTATTGAGTCAGTGGCATAAATTACTTTCAATATTATCGTTAATTCAGCAAAATATCAAACTTCAAAATTGGTTATTGAGACATAAGGCTGTGCAGTTAATCGAGATTTTGATTTGTGTGTCAAATGATCTCTAAACTCATATAATTGAGTTGAAATTATTTAAAGCTGAAAGTTTATTTTGGGATATTTTTTCATATAAACAAGTATATTTATTTTGTTTTTTAAATCTAGATATTGTACAACAGCTGGATATATAGTTTATTTTGGATACATTGATGTTTTTCTATGCGTTATTTCATGTTCAAAGTATATTTTATTGATTTTATGTTTTAAATATCACAAAACTGCTTTAAGGTGCATAGTTGTAGCCTGTGTTTATTTCCAATTTGAAAGTTTTGTGTAAATTATCAATAACAAAGTGGTGGTTTTTTTTTTAGAGATAGAGAAATTTGCTGAATAAAACCATTGTGTAACTAAAAAATAATCATTTGAATAATCATGATTCAGTATTCTCCAAAATAATCGTGATAATGTTTTTTTCCATTATCGAGTAGTCCTATTGTAACAAGCCTACCTGTTGTCGTTACAGACAAGAGGCAGGTGTTACTATGGCGACAACAGATGGTAAAATTCAAAGGGAAATACTTTATTCCTTTGCACCAGGAATAAAGTATCAAATTATATTATTTTTAACATTTTCCACCCACAAATTTTTTTTTTATTCGAGTTGTATCCTTGAGTGCTACAGTTTGACACTGCTTTTCCAAAATATTTGAAGAGTACACTCACTTTACACTTGCCTTATTTTATCAAACAAATAAAATATACTCCAAATCCTCATCTCCACTCTACAGACACTAATAATCCATCTTTAAACAAGCATTACTTATCTTATTGTTGGGCCATGCATGCTTGACCAACAATAAAGAGAAACACGCCTGATTACTTCCCTGTGGAGATGTTTTAAAGATGCATTACATAACTTTTCTGTTGCGTCTGGCACTTTCTTGTCTCTTGATATTGTTTTGCCTGAAATGTCCCACGGTATCACATCAAATATATCTGTCATGAATTTATTTACAGGTGTTTTTATTGCTAAAAATGCCATAAAACATGCACTCCGAGCGGGGTTGCCTCTCCGCAGATATGACCTGTAACTTGGCTTGATGGCGTTATTTAGTCGCCATGGAGATAATGCGACTTTAATGCCATAGTGTTGAGCTCTCCAGGCATAGCGTAACATGAACAATCCACTAGAAAGGTTCCCTAGTACGTCTTTAAACCAAGATCATAAATGGCGTAGCATATTTTGTGATTGCATAATTTTACGAGGAGCTTTTGGGAATTTTCGCTTTTGCTTTTGTGCTGTGAGCTGAGTCAGGATCAGCCCTGGATGAAGCAACACTGTCATCAATGTAACCCTCCATTTGGCACTCCCAGTTGTGGTGTGCCTAAGTGTGCATTATTTGCTATTATTGTAATTAGGATTATCAAATTAAAACCCCAGCCCTCTTCCTGATCCCGCTTTTCAACAGTTGGCAGCGGGAGCCATGTGCCGAGCAGTGATGATCCGTTTTTGAAACCTCCAGCGGATTTGCAGGGGCTTGTCGTAAAGCAGGACAGGGTGAGGTCATCGGTACAGCGCTGAGTGGAGCTCTTTGGTCATTTGTGTAATGGGAGTAGCTGGAATTACATTGTTTTCTGACCTGGATTCCTACTGTAGTTGTCAATACCAGATGTGCATGTTAGTAACCATGCTTTGCCTTGTGTGATGATGCAGTATTTTGATATAATTGTACTTTTATTTGGGTACAATAAATATAACTACCTCTAGGGTTGTCAAAAAAATGTATACTGCATCTAGTATAAAACTATATACATTTAGGGATGTAAGAATAACTGAAATATTGTGATACTTGATGGGGCACTGCTACTTGAATATACAGAAATTGTGCAGAATTGTCCTTTCAGTCAGTGCTCTTCAGTGTAGGGACCAGTCTCAAATACAAAGTTGAAAAAACTGAGGCACTCAAAAAGTACAAATTAATTAAAAGCCTTTAACACCACATGGCAGATTAGTTAAAATCACGCCAACGCATTTCGGGCCTTCAGCCTTCATCAGGGCAAACTCAAGTTGGCTATCGCAGTGCAGATTTAAAGTAATAGTGTACATGTTCACAGTGGGCTGGCTCATAGTCCCCTGGTGCATGATGGGACATGTAGGCAGAATAGATTTTAGTCATTTAAGATAAGATATAATACAAGATATAAATATTGCAATTCCCAACAACCAATACATAGAAAGCTACATAGTATAAACATATATATTGTGCAAAAATTCAAAAGTGCTACAGATACAACACATATAATTTGTAATATATTACCGGGCTAGTCTTAAACAGTTTCATGGAGACGAAGAAATAAAACAGGAATTGATTGCACATTGTATAATTGAGCTTGTAGTGATATTGTATCATCAAAGTCTCACAATAATATCGTGGACCATCACAATATATCGAATTACAAGTTTCTTTGCATAAATTCATTGTTCTGGTGCAGCAACAGCTTAAAAACAGAACTACATAGACCATGATCCTTTGCTCTGTTTTAGTCCAATCTACATGATAAAACAACTGTCATTGAGCACTTTTAAACCTTAATTATTATTGTATTATGACAGAAAAATAGCTTCCACAAAATATCTCAATAAATATCATACTGTGAGATGCATATAGTGAAAATATCATATTGAAATATTTGGATATTGTTACATCATGAGCATTTAGGTATATAATAAGTGCATAAGATAGACATATCCTGAATAGTTTTATAATCTTATATTAAAGAAAATAAAATCATGTTGACTTGGAAATCAATCCATTGTGTGTATATTTAAAAATAAAAACCTGTATGATGTACTGAACCTTTTTCTTAGTATCAAAATCAAGTTTAGCATTTTGGTATTTTGACAACACTACCTCAATATGCTGTGAATCAAAAGTACATTTATGACCAACTTTGAATATATTTGGTCTACTTACATGTTTTTCATCATATACTTTTGCATTCTTCCTACATCTTTTTTGTACTATTTTACTTCTCCCAACTTAAAGTATTTGTTTTTCTTCTGTTTGTTTTGAGTTAGCATATGCGAACCACTTCTATAAGACTAGTCTGTGTTTTGACTTGTCATTTCTATTCATGCATTCAATTTTAATTAAAGGCCTCCGAGCCTGCTACTCTTGCATGTTTATGTAAGCATGACCGGTGACAGTTTGCAGGAGAAAATTCAGATGTTTTCAAATGGCACTTTTAATTATCTGCAAGCCACCCTTCCATCGTCTGGTTTTGACATTTAGTTCACTTGTCCCTAGGGGGGTCAAAGCACTTAGCAGACGCAGTGTACACTTAACAGATCTGTGGGCAGAATGACAAAGACTCGGAAGAGGAAATTAGTATTCAAGCTCCCTATGGATCCTGTTGTGTGGAATATTTATCAAAAAAACACACTGGTGTTAAACCAATGATGAAGTGCAAATCAGTTTACAGTAATGATATACTGTACTACTGCTGGAACTGCTGCAGTACTACAGTATGATATTTGAACTGATGGTACTGCTACTATGAACACCACTACTATGGTTATACTGTGGTGGCTGCTACTACTGCTACTTTTACTACTACTATTACTACCACAATTACTTTTACTACTACTACAAGTTTTAGTACTACTACTAGTAGTAGTACTACAACTTTTTAAAATACTACTACTTTTTTTTTTTTTACTAGTTTTGCTACTACAACTTTTACTACTACTACTCTAACTACTACTTTTTTTTTTTTACTACTACTACTTATTTTACTACTACTTCTACTATTACTACTACTTTTACTACTACTAGTTTTGCAACTACTAATTTCACTGCTACTACTACTTTTGCTACTACAACTTTTACTACTACTACTACTACTTTTACCACTACTACTTTTTTTTACTGCTACTACTTTTGCTACTACTACTTTTACCACTATTACTGCTGCTTCTACTTTTACTACTACTGCTACTACTTTTACAACTACTGCTACTACTATTTTTACTACTACTGCTTTTACAACTACTGCTACTACTATTTTTACTACTACTACTACTGTTACTACTACTTCTACTTTTACTACTACTACTTCTTTTACTACTACTACTACTGCAAATTTTACTACTACTACTATTACTACTACTGAACAATGTCTGGAAGCTGAGTTCAAAAAGTGTAAAAAACATTTCATTACAGAGATAGAAAGTATTTGTATAATCTGGCCTTTAGGTTAATTGCGATTGTGAACAAGATCCAAAACGGTTTCCTGTAACATTTTCCCAGCACGTTTAAGAGAAAGGGTGTAAATTTAACAATGTGGCCGGCTAGAGTGCAGTTCCGGCTCCAAAAAATGTCAAGTTAGCATTTAAAGCGACTGGGGGCTCTGTTATAGCACTGTTGCTTGTGTTAAAAGGTATCAAATCCTATCAAAGTGACAAGCCAGCGCCTAGCCATAGTACATCAACAAGTTTACAGCACAGTAAAATCTGATACACTTTCCATGCACATTTTACACCATGGTGCATTTGGTGTGTCTAACATCATTTATTATTTTATTTTTCCTCTCCAGTTGCATGGATTCAGCTGAGGAGCAATGCCCAGGCGCTAAAAGAAGTTAATTTATGGCCTGTTTGGGAGGCAGGTTGGTGCATGCATACATAATGAGCTAGTGCACCTGCAGCCGCATACAAATGAATGGAAATGGTGGTTAGTATTTACGCCTCTCTCAACCAGTGGGACCTCCTGATCGGAGCGCTAATTGGCTCGCGAAGAGAAATGAAGATGGGTTTCTCGTTCCGAACAGGGTATGGCCATAAATTTTGGGTATCACAATGGAGGTTTTCAGTTGTGTGGGAATGGTAGAATTACAGAAAATGTACCAAAATATTTTACAAGATTTCTTTATTATGCAGGCCGTATTGCATCTGAAATAAAACTTGAATTCAATGGAATTGAAAGCTATTAGTTAGCTTGAAGTACCACACAAGTACAAGTAAAAAGTGCATTAGAATATAATGATTTATTTTGCTGATGTTATGCATAATTAAAGATTCTGTAAAATTGTGAGCTTTAAGGCATGTTATAATGTTTCCTACTCAAAAACGTAACTGGACTTGTTTTGTTTCATTCACGCATTTGAATAATCCTGTATTATTGGGCTGTCTACATCCCAAGCTCAAAATGTTCTGTTCCATCTTGTGATGTCATGAAGAGAGATTTCCTTTTACCTTTTGTTCACTAGAGATTGGCAGTTCCAGGGCTGAAAATATCCAAATGATTCTAGTGAAGTTGTGTGGCATTTAAGGCCCCATCCACAATAGTACGTATTTGAGTCATTTTCGTTGCTGGATGCAGTGTTGTTGCGACTCCAGAGACGGGACGATCTGGTGTCGCCGGATCTGATCCAGCACTGTGGACGCCTGAAAACGCTGATACACGCTGATCTATGTGCCATGAAGTAATTCACCGCCAAAACACTAAGAGGCTAGAATATATGTCCATTCATATATACGGTCCATGCATATGACCTGCAAACATATAATCTCTGAAAAGTTTAACATGAACCATTTCCAGTGCAATAGAAGCACAGAACAGACTCACCATTAGTAGAACACCCCTCTGTCACAGAAAAAACACATACTGTATATTCCCTCATGTCCTTTAGTCTGACAGAACCTCATCAGCGCACAATATCGAGCTGTTTATTGAGCGTTCACTTCATGCAAATTAGCCATGCGTTTTTAAGTTTCATTTCTGTCAAACATAAAAAAAATGCTCAGAGGTGTGTGGATAGGGGAGGCTTGCGGACACAGAAACGACCTGTCTGGACACAAATTTTTTCTGATACAGTGATTAGTTTCAGTGTAAACACAGCCTAAAACCATATTATATAGCACTTCCCGTATTACCACATGACATCACAAGGTGGAACAGTGTTTTCTTTTTGAGAAAAGAACTCAATCACTGTTAAAGAGGAACTGTGTGTAAACATGTGCGAATGAAACAAAACAAAACTCTGGGGATGTTTGTGATGAGGAAACAAATTTATAACATATAGATCAGAAAATAGATTTATATGGGCTCTTTAACTAAATCTAATGCTTTAATATGTGTTTTTATTAGTGCAAAAAATGACAATTATTTCTCAATGCATAACTAATAAAGTAAAATGTGCTTCGGTTTATTATAAGCAACCCAAGCACGGACTTCTTGGATTAGATATTAATATATTGTTAGAATCAATTTGGGAATTGTGAGGCCCAGATTTGCAGTAGCAGCATTCATTTTAACAATATAGAAATCCACCCCCCAGTGGCCTATGCATCAACTATAGTACAGTATAATTTTAATTTTCATGTCATAATTGAATGGCTCATATACTACTTGTGGAAATATATTGCTTCGTTCAGCACAACCCTCATGGCTCAGATCCATTGATTTGTCTAATCAATAGTGCGCAATTGAAATGTATATGAATGTGGGTGGGGTTAGACTCACTGGACTGCTCTGCCCTTTTGAATAGGCTAAACTAGATATTATTTTCATCACACTGTGAACATTTTGTAGTTTTGGGGATTGGGGATTGTCTAGTAGTATGTGTAGTAGCAGAATGAGTACGAGAACGAGTTTTTCTTCCAAAGATTGATTTACAAAACACAACCTTTATTTGATTGAAAGTCTCAAATAGCTCAGTCCTAGTAGCAGTTGTATAATACTGTACAGGTACACAGCAATTTGCACAAAATACCAAGATATTATACATTATAGACTATAAACTTTGTAAATTATTCACTTAAATGATTATACAAAATTGACTCGTGAGCTTTAAGCCATGTTGGAATGTTGTTACTTCATCAAAAACATACTTGGAGTTGTGTTTTCATTCACATTCATGCATTCATTCATTCATTCATTCGAGTTATCATATATTATTATTCTGTCTGTACATCTCCAAAGCTGAAAATGCTTGTTCTACCTTACGCTGATGCTACTTTTTACCTTTTTGTTTAGTAGAGATTGATAATTCCAGGGCTGAAACGATCCTAGTGATTCTACTGAAGGTTTATGAAGTTTGAAAACACAATGGAGCTTCTTCTTTTACCACATGACATTACAAGGTGGAACACTGACCTACAAAGGCAAAAGACCTCAACTCTCCATGACTTCAAAAAAAATGACTTCAAAGTTTCTGTTTTGTCCAGACAAAAGTATAATAGGTGGGGCTCCCAAAATTTACGACTAGTTGCTATAATGAAGAAATGAGTTCAAAATGGACCTTGGACCCTTATTTGTCAGTTCCTGTACTCTGCGTTTGTATCATGAGCCAAAAATAAGGAGTCGTGCAAAGGCAAAAAGCAGAAACTGACATGATCATTATTAGATCCATTATAAGAACACGTCACCAAGGTTTAGTCATCGTGTTTGTTTGAAATGATATAGAAGACCTTTGGATTTTATTTTTAGTGCTGATCAGATCGTGCAGCAACACTTACACTGTTAAACAGTTTGACAATTTACTTTGCAGTATAGTATGTACAGTATGAATAAATATACTGTACCAAATACTTCACATTAAAGATAATTTAAGTATAAGTGAATACAAAGGTATATTTATTGAATGTGTTAAGACCCTATGTGTCAAAGCTACAACAAAAAGGAGGCGAGAGGTTTGATATTAAAATAAAATGTATTAACTGAATGACAAACAAAACATACACTGTTACTGCCTTTTGTCTTTGCACGACTCCTTATTTTTGACTCAATATTTGTCATGATATTTATTCACATGATAAAGGAGTTCTGAAATACTCCAAAAATGACATTAACTCATTTTTGACTAAACATGACGTTACAAAGGCAGAACAGGGAGTTTTCAGTTCAAGAGAAGAACTCGCATATGCAAAAGTTTGTGTGTTAAACATGTGTGTATAAAACAAAACACAACTCCAGTTATGTTTGTGGTGAGAAAACATAACATAAATCAGAAAATAGTGCAATACGGGCCCTTTAAAGTGTTTGGCACATAAGTTCTACTGGAGTTTGTTTATTCTGAAGTAACTCTGCTGTTACTTGAGCGCAGTCCTGTAGCTCCGTTTCTCCTGCAAACATTTTAGGTGATTACAACGACAGCAGAGAGCGCAGTCCATCTAAACTCCTGTGCCAGGCCTTTGTCACCTCTGCCACGGAGACGAGCGGATTGATGCATCGCCCGCCAGAGCACAAACGTTTAAATGACAACACTTTTCTGTCTCACCTTGAACCTAATTGACTGCCTGAGAGCCCCGGTTTGAGAAGTGCTGACAGACCCACTTCTTATGTTGTTTGGAAAGGCAGGCCATAGACACAAGCTGTTCTGCTGTCAGACTGCACCCGCACCTGTATACATCTGCGAGGCCCATTCATAAAACCAACACACAGCTGCTGAATACATCAACCATTAACCTTGATTGCACTCATTTGCAAACGGTGTAATTATAATGGGAAATCTACAGTAAGGTATCTAAGGTTTATTGTTATTTTACATGTAATTGTTATTGCATATCAGAAGCAACAAATTGTACCAAATGTAACAATGTGAGTCCAAAGTAAATAAGTAAATTTAAGGTGCATTGTGTAAAATTTTTGGTAGAGGGTTTGTCATCTGATTTTTTCCATGGAAATGTCATTGCTAGAGCAGGGGGTCCCCAACCACCTGGCCAGGGACCGGTACTGGACTCCGACCCCCCCCCCATCCCGTAGACCGCATTAAACCAATAAAACCACTAAACTAAAACTAAACCAGAACTACAACTAAACCGGAACTAAACCAAAACTAAAACAGGTCTAAAAATAGGGTCTAAAACAGGTCTAAAAACAGGTCTACAACAGGTTTAAAACAGGTCTAAAAACGGGTCTAAAACAGGTTTAAAACAGGTCTAAAGACTGAATTAAAAAAGGACTAAAACAGGTTTAAAACAGTGTCTAAAACGGGACTAAAACAGGTTTAAAACAGGTCTAAAGACTGAATTAAAAAAGGACTAAAACAGGTTTAAAACAGGTCTAAAAACGGGTCTAAAACAGGTTTAAAACAGGTCTAAAGACTGAATTTAAAAAGGACTAAAACAGGTTTAAAACAGTGTCTAAAACAGGATTTAGCCAGGACTTAACCATACTGCCAGGCCGTGCACCACACCCCGAACCCCCCCAGTCCGTGAAATATTGTCTGATTTAAAACCCATCAGGGCGCAAAAAAGGTTGTGGACCACTGATGTAGATCATCTGGACAACACAACATCTCTATGAAACGTTACACAGTGCACCTTTAAGATATGAAAACTAAAACTGATTAAACAGGTTTTAAACTAGGACTAAATTAATGAACTTCTAAGACACACATTATCCACTATGTGTGTTATTGGCTTTTAAACATACTCTTGAGTACCTTTACCTTGAAATTATTACATGTACTAAAAGCTTACATTTCCATCAGTCTGACGTCCCTCATGTGAATTTGCTGTTAGCGCTGCATCACCTGGCAGCAGTGGAAAAATCAAAACAAAAACAATGACTGGCCATTAAGCAATATACCGCAACTCCCTAATTCCCTAATGTAAGCATGCAGTTGTCATGATTCTAATTTGATCCCAGAATGACAGACCTCTGGATTTCTACCTCTGACGTCACAATCCAGAGAAAATTAAAATGGAGTGATTTTTGAGGCTCAGACCAAGACAACTTAGTAAACAGGATTTATAAAAAAAAAAAAAGCGTGAAGGAAACAAATACAACTGGCCAATTGAAGGAGTGGGTGAGTTGCTGTTGCAGTTGCATAAGACAGAAAAGTGACTCAATATGACTCAATATTTCTCTAAAATAGCATTTCGGATCAGTACACAGCCAATTACATCCTTATATTCTTTAAAGGAAAAATGTGTATTGACAGTCCCTAGTGTTCGTGGTTTGTTATGTAAGGTTAGGTAAGGTTATCCAGCACCCCCTTTCCTCTCCTCTCTTCACTTCTGTTCTGGTCTCGCTTGTGATGCCGATCCGCCGCGCAGCCATAGTGGGGATATTGTGGAGGGGAGCCACAACAGCGTAATCAGTCATTATGTCAGATGTGCGCCCCGTGAGCCCGGCTCCAGCTCATTCAGCCAAATAATAAGCAGCAGATATAGAGGCGCGAGAGAGGAGCACCCGCGGGCGTCAGAACAGAGGATGTGGGGTGCCGTCTTCTCACATATATATGCCAGAGCAGGGATATCACCTTGGTTCAAGGGCTGCAGCCTGCTTTTCATATGGCATACCAAATAATTCATTCTGTTGTTTATTGGCCGTCCGTGTCACCTGGGGGGTCTGTAGACAGGTGTGTGATCCGAACAGATTCAGGCTCAAAATAAGGTTGTTTGGCTATATTCTTCAAAAAATAAATACTAGGCATGTAACAGTAACCGAAATATTGTGATATCGTATCGTCAAAAGTTTCACAATATATCGAATTACAAGTTTCTTTGCTTAAATGCATGCTTTTACAGTAGCAACAGCTTATAAACGTAGGGAACTACATATCCCATGATTCATTTCAGTGCAGACAACATGAAGAAACATGTTTTTTACTTGAATTCTTGGGATTATGATGGAAATAACTCACCCCAAAATCATGTCAATGTATTTTAAAATCAAAAAAGTGTCTATCTACAATTATATCAGCCTCTCCAAAATATCACAATAAATATCGTACAGTGAGATGCCTATTGTGATAATATTGTACCGAGAGATTTGGATATCATTACATCCCTAATAAATACAGAACATAGGATTTCAAAGTTTGAAGCAATTTTTGGATTTCATAGCTTTGCAATGTAAAACAAACCCACAGAATACTTTCCTATAGATTTTTGCGGTCTTAAAAATGTCAAAAATGTGAGCTACTGCTAAACAATACTTTTGCAGTGGTAAACTTATTCCTCACTTATCTAAGACATTCCTAGCGACCTAATCATTCACTGCGGTGAGTTTATAAGCAATGACATTTCCAAGAAGATAGGCAAGGAGGAGATAAGTAACTCCTAGGGATGTAACATTATCCAAATCTGTCGGTACAATATTATCGCGATATGCATCTCATGGTATATTTATTGCGATATTTTGGAGAGGCTAATATAATTGTAGATTGGACACGTTTCTGCTTTTAAAATACCTTGACAAGACTTTGGTGTGAATTTTTTCTGTCACAATGCCAAGAATTCAAGTAAAAAACATATCTCTTCATGTTGTTTGCACTGAAATGAATCATGGGATATGTACTTCCCAATTTTCATAAGCTGTTGCTACAATAAAACAATGTATTTAAGCAAAGGAACTTGTAATTCAATATAGTGTGACAGCCCTCGATATTATTGTGAGACTTTTGATAATACGATATCATGATATTTTGGTTATTGTTACATCCCTAGTAACTCCACCATAAATAGTAACATTGTGCATTTTTAAAGAACAATATTTAAGTAAACCATGGTGACCCCCACTAGAAAATGTGTATAAAAATATAGTTTTTTGTTTTTGTTTTTTTTTTACTATATAGAATGCTTATTTAAGAGACACACAGTATTGATATTTTAGTTTTACTGGGAAAATGTGAATAGTGCAAGTTTTTTAGTGCGTCATACTTCATCATATTTACTTTTTTGTGAAGCTACAAAGTTACAAAGCTACAATTTTCGGTAATAGTATAAAAATAACAGATATTTCTTCTTTGGGAATACTCCAGCTTTCACCAGTTTCTATAGTGTTGTCTCAAAACTGCTGCTTGATGGATTCCTGATTCTTCTATTAGTCGAGTAACAACAATACTTTACCCACTCTAGTTTAAATGCCATTCCTGATGACTGATGCTGAATTGATGTTGAATAAAAGAGCCCATCCCCCCCACCACCCCGTTTTGCAGGAGTGGAGTTTTGTCATTCCATAACAAGGGTCACAGTCTCCTATTGTGTGTTGAGACCCTCGTCGGCAAGCTCGATGGACTGCTCCGTTGGTTGAGTGGTGCCTCGCTGCATCCATACATCATTGGAGCCGACAGACTGACAGACAGTGGGAGTGGAGATGTCAGATTGTCCTCTCCAGGCCACTGACGTCAAGCCGCCGCCTCCTCAGCTCTGATTTGGATAATGTATAGGGCCATTTTACCTATATGACATTCAATATGGGAAGTAACATTATATAGTGGAGTAAATTTAAATAGCATTTTTATGTATTGCTTTTTTAAGAGAGACAGACCTCTTTAAACTATTATTGTATTTGAATATGTATATAATAATTCAGTCTCAATGAGTTTTAAAAGGTGCACTATGCAATTTTTCTGGTGAGGAGGTCTGCAACCTGCTTGTTTCCAACAGTGAAGTTTAACATAACATAATTTTGATACAAAGCAAAACAGCGCAAAGACTTTTTTGAAACATATAACACGCACAAAGAAGATAAATCATAATCACAGTATACCATATACAAAATGATTCACATCTTTTTTCTGTTTTACAAACCATTAAAAATATCCTTAATATAAAAACATGCTTTTAATTTTAGTATATTTTTGGAACAAGAATCATACATTGGGGTGTGCAAAAATATCTAAATATCGATATAAGGTATCTTTTAATTTGATGACACAGTAAGTATTTTTTGGTATATTTTAATAAATTATTTTGTTACAGTGATACAGTTTTGTTGCCTGTTTAGAGGAAGGCAACTTGTTTATGCAACACATTAGACATATTCACTGTTTTGATTATTAAAATGTGTGTGTTTCATATTCCCTTTGCACAAGACGTGGTTTAGCAAAGACTGATTTTTTTATTGAACTGTATCGAATTGATTTGAAATATACCATATTGATCTGAAACTGCACTTTATCAAGAAACGTATCGCATCGTGGCCTATGTATTGAGGTATGTATTGTATTGGCAACTTCTTAATGATACCCAGCCTCATCATACATCCTGAGGCTTTAAGTAACTGCACCAAAACAAAAAATAAAATGCAAATATTTTTTTCTATGTTAATCTTTCTGTTTTCCATATCTTCTGGGCTTGCTTTGGGCTTTTCACATGTAAACTACGCAGCCTGCCACTAGACATGAGCTCACTGGGGTCAGCGTGGGTCAGCCCTTTATGGAATTCCTGCCCATAATGATTAATAAGGGAGGTGTATTTATTACGCTGCAAGCCCATCACCCGCATGCCTGGGTTTAACTGTTATCTGTAATCCACTCGTACTTCTCCACACGAGCCCATGGGTGCTTGTTATTAAGACATTGTTTCTTCCTCTTGCTGGAATCCTGTACAGTTTCTGCTAATGAACAGCCACATATTGATTCAGCAAAGACAACAAAGATAGTGTTGTTCCTCGAGAGTTTTTAGCTGTCCGCTGCTTCTAAATTTGGCGACTCCAATATGGTTCATTTAGCCTGGCTTCTGTCGTCACTCGCCAGCCGCTGTGAAAAGGTTAGACTCGCTTCCAGTGATGTTGTTTATGTTTTTGGTGAATGGTAAACCTCTCTAAGCTAGCTTTTTCTAAAAGCTTTCGGCGTTGGCACCAGCATAGAAACAATGGAAAGAGAGCCTTGAAAGTAGCCATAGGTGATTTGCTAAATGCGGCCTTGCAGTTGCCAGCTTGAAAAATGTTTCTTGAAAAGGTAATTGTGAAAACCTTTAAAGATGCAAATTTTAAAAAGCCATTATACAGTGCATTACGTGCTTTTATGGAAGAAAAAAAACAAAAAAACACGTGCCTCTCCACCACTCACTCATTAAATACATAGAAAAGATGAGTGAAATGTTTTGCCCAAGGTTTCAACAAGATCATGAACAAATCGACCTAGTCGGAGAAAAAAACACTAAGGACCTGTTTACACGAGAACGCTTGTGGGTAAAAACGACAAAATATTTTATCAGAATTGCCTTTCGTTTAGACGGAGATGACGCGAACATCTGAAACCACTCTCCAGAGCGGAAAAGTTGAATACGCTCCGCCGTAGCGTTTCCGTCTACACTGCCCAAGACGCAAAATTCTGGTCAGATCTGCTCACGTCGTGTATACGTCAAATACATCACCACCTAGTGTCAACATCTAGTCGCCTGGCATGCATACCCAATAGAATTCTTTTGTGTCACCGCATCAGATTTCCTCTGGAAAACGCTCGACTAAACGCGGAATAAAAAGTGAAGACGCAACGCCACTTTTGCGTCTTCTGTTCAAACCGTCATCATATATAAACGTAGCCTAAGGGAGCACTCATAAAATACACAGGAAAAGGTGAGTGAAATGTCTTGCCCAAGGATGCAACAAAAGCATAAACTAGTTTAAAAAAATAAGATAAAATGTATAAAACTAGTAAAGAAAAAAACATGTAAGAAAGCATGATTGTCAATCTGAACCGCTGGCCTTCACTAAGCAAACACTCGTAAAGTACATAGGAAAGGTGAGTGAAATGTCTTGCCCAAGGACACAACATATGCATGAACCAATCAAAGTAGTTGAAGAAAAAAATGTAAGCAAGCACGATTTTCGATCTGAACCACGAAGCAAGCACTCGTACACTGCATAGGAAAGGTGAGTGAAATTTCTTGCCCAAGGACAAAACAAGAGCATGAACTAATCGAACTAGTTGGAGAAAATATAAGAAAGCATGGTTGTCCATCTGAACCACCGACCCTACCGCTAAGTAAGCACCTATTAATACTTAGGAAAGGCCAGCAAAATGTCATGCCCAAGGACACACGAGCATGAAGTTATCTAACTAGTTTAAAAAAAAAAAAGAAGAAGAAGAAGACAAAAGCATGGTCAATTTCAATCCGTGTATCATTTGTTCATTCATTTTTCAAAATAAAACCAAGAATAAGAAAAGGGAAAAAAACAACAATTTTCTTCATTATTTGTCTCCAAAACCTAAATGAAAAAATGGATAACGATTTGTTTTTTTTAGTTTTTTCGATTTTGTGTTTAACTGAATAATGGAAAAAAAATGATAACAGGCCGTTTCCCATTTCCGTGACTTACATTGCGATGCCGGACTTTTGCGCCGCATACGGACTGAACCGGGACTGAACCGGGACTGAACCGGGACTGAACCGGGACTGAGTATTAGGACGGGCCTGAAGGTGCACCCGCGAAGACTGTCGGGTGATCAGGACTGAGACCGGGACTAGACCAGGACTGAGACTGGTTCAGTCCGGCATCGTAGTTTAAGTCACGGAAACGGGAAAACAGCCGTTATCCATTGTTTCCATTATTCATTTAAACACAAAATCAAAAACTGAAACAAAAAAAAATCGTTTCCCATGTTTTCATTTTGGATTTGGAGACAAATAATGAAGGAAATAGTCATTTTTTGTTTTCTTATTTTTGGTTTTATTTTGAAAAACAAATGACAAATGATTAATTTCAACCACTGGCTTTACCACCAGGCACTCACTCATTAATACATAGAAGGTCAGTGAAATGTCTTGCCCATGGACACGGCAAAAGCATAAACTAATTTAAAAAAGATCCGTAAGTCATAAATACATCAATCATATATGTTAACAATGCAAAAAGTATGCTAGTACACTGTGTTCTTTAAAAATACCCACTTTCACAGTTCCATAAATACCTGTTCTTAGCCCCTGATTGCTACTGCCTAACCATCAATAACCTGACCTTCCAAGCAATCAACAAAAGCTCCCCATACGTTGCCAAAACAATCCCAGGAGAAGTGGTTTCCTCTTATTTAGCACTGATGATTTTGTGCCAACCACCCAAGTTTAAAGGGGTTATTCTGGATGGGCAGAGCCGTAAGCCACTTTTAATTATAACAGCAGTAAAGGATGAAATTGAGCACGAATGAGGTGCTTTTGTGCATTGATTCCCCCCCCCCCTCCCCATGCACGTGTGTACGCAGTGAAAGGAGGTGAAGACATCTTGTATATTCGAGCAGACAAAAACTAGACCTGTCACGATAACCAGTTTTGAAGAAATAAAATAGGCATTCTGACTGTGAGCTGGGTCACCTCTCCACAGATTTGACTGTAACTTGGTCTGGTTTAGTCACTGTGAAAATAGGATATCATACTATTAAAATTTTCAGACAAAGCAATGGAGAAAAGCATTTGACGGACCATGTTACACAATGGTCACCAGGCTGGTGCCACCTAGTGCATTCGTTCAATTTCATTTCTCTCTAGCGACTAGGTCAGGAATCCGAATATACTAGACGGTTTGCAAAAATCCCAAAGGTGCGAGTTTGGACCAGCTGATCAGCAAAGAGCCATATATTCTGCGTTGGCAACGATTCCCGAGATTGAGGATTTAAAGCTGGAACAAAGAGAATGTTTGGTGAATTTTATAAAGGAGAACGACGTTATTGCCCCTCTTCCTACGGGATTTGGAAAAGCTTAATATACCAGTTAGCCCCAGTAGCGGCGCATTACCTACGTCACGACCAAATAGCAGCGATTGGTTAAATTAAAAAAGTACCTGCCTACCGTTGAGCGAAAGGTCAGACGTTTCTACAAAGTGAAACCGGCTGATGAATCAGGCTAACACTTTTAAGTAAATATGAACGACAAGTGATAATATTGTTATTATCCCCCAGAAAATTATTCAAAATGTACAAAATTGTTAAAAAAATACAACACTTAACAAGTTAGTTTATATCTTTAATCATAGGGTCATTAAAGTTCATAATTCAAACCTTGACAGTTTAAATACCTAAAATACCAAAAAAAATTATCCACGATAAATATTGACCCCCCAAAAATCTGACATGTATTGAATTATAAATCAGTATATTATTTATCGTGACAGGTCTAACAAAAACATAATATACAGGGTTACAAAATAAGCTGAATAATACAAGAAATTAAATCTCACCTATTCAAACCTGCCTAAATTAATATTCTTAATGCAAGTCATAACATATACTAGCTATTCCCTTCGGCGGTGTAGGTACATTGCCTTGTTCCCAATACAATACGAGTACATCTACTTAGCCTTCACATCCAATTAGGAAATGCCAGCGGATTGAATGGGAAGTGGGGCTTGAGTCTGGACAGGGGCCACACAAGCACTCCGGCCTGATGGAGTTTTGATGCTTTCTGTGATCTGTTTTGACGTCTGATACACTTGAACTACGGCCTATAGGTGCATACTGGGGTTGTGTATCGGTTTATATAACACCGCTTCTCAAACTGTGGTACAAGTCCCAGCGGAGATGGTCTGTCTTAGTATTCAGGAATGTTGTTCAATATGTATTAAAAATAGATATATTAAGAAGCAGCAAGAAACGCTGTGCATGATGTAATTTTCTGGTGGAGGATACACAAGATGTAATTGGTTTTCCTACAAAGTTCCACAGTATATTAAAGTTGTATATCTCCATGGAGACGGTTACAAGTTGCAGGTCAAACTTGTGGAGAGGCTCACAGTGAGAATACATGTTTTTCAAGATAACTGATAGTTAAAAAAAAAAAAAAAAAACTGCAGTTGAAGAAATGCAAAATAGATACGGTACGTTTAAGTTTAATATGACCCTGCGCAACTTTGCAGACAAATAAATGCATTCCCCATGGAGACGGTCAGTACCTCTCATCAAAAAAGTTTCACCGTGCATTACATCACAGTACATTTTAATTTTAATTTTACAAAGAAAAGTAATAATGAATATATGATAAGAGGACAGAGAAAGTGTATTTATCTGAATACTAAGGATGTAACAATGACCGAAATATCGTGATATTGTATGTATTATCAAAAGTCTCAGAATAATATCGTGGGCTGTCACAATATATCGAATTACAAATCCAATCCAAGTCCTCACTGTAACCTGATTGTGAAATAAATATGAGAGGAACTGGATTTTCACTATTGCAAGATAGGGTCAAATATAACTCTTCTATCTCAAGGTACCAGTAAATGAACAATTGAATTCATTCATTTTTAAGCTTATCAAAGGTATTGGAAATTAGTCGGGATGTAACAATAACCAAAATATCGTGATATCGTGTCGTCAAAGTTCTCACAATAATATCGTGGACCATCACAATATATCGAATTACAAGTCTCTTTGTTAAAATTAAGAGTTATGGAGCGGCAATAGCTAAAAAAGACAGAGGGAACTACATAGACCATGATCCTTTACTCCATTTCATTGTAGACTACATGCCCCTTTGCTTAAACGCATTGTTTTATAGTAGCAACAGCTAATAAACATCGGGAACTACATATCCCATGATTCATTTCAGTGCAGACAACATGAAGAAATGTTTTTTTACTTGAATTCTTGGGATTATGACGGAAATAATTCATGACAAAATCATGCCAAGGTATTTTAAAAGCAAAAAAGGGTCCTATCTACAAAAATATCACAATAAATATTGTACCATGAGATTCATATCGTGATAATATTGTACCGAGAGATTTGGATATCGTTACATCCCTACTGAATAACATAGACAGGCTCAAATTAGAATCGTGACCTAAATTTTTTTTATCAATAATTTTAAAATACTGCAAATCATGACTCATGGAAGTATAAAAAACTGTACCTGATGTAATACCTGCTGTAATCGTCGTCCTATGCTTTAACCTTTCTTTTCCCCTAAGGACCTATTACACATCACCAGCGTCATTGCCCTTGATCCCGAACCACTGTTTTGGTACGATGTCACGTCACTTGGGTATCTCTCGACCACCTTAACCCGCCCTCTGTCCCCTACAGCATTCCCAGGCCAATTTCCCCCCTCCCCCACCCCCACCCTCACAAAAGATCAGTAGCTGTGGGACAAAAGGGAGATGACAGCTTTGGATTTTTACACATCTTGTTTGACATTTCCTCCTGGCTTTCTTGAGGACTTCTTGGCCCGGACCGCCTGCCCCGCACACTCCCGACGCCAGCAGATGCACCCATTCGTCATGCATTAGAAACTCCACTCCGCTAGCCATCTGTCAGCTTGTGTCTGTTACCACGCGCGGGCAGTTTGTTGTCGCGGACCCATATACAATTTTAATGGCATGCAAAATATGCCCATGCAATCTCATAACCCCCTGAACCTTGTCTAAAAGCTCATTCCAGACCTGTGCGTGACCTGCGAAAGCGAGAGCTGAAAAATGCACGGCGTCACCATGTAGATCGTCATTCCAGAGTATAGGAGATGTTTGCCATTTGGTGCAACCCCTATACAGTTACCCAAAGCTACGTGGGATGAGTTATTATCCCCACGTAAAATGAAATCTGACGCAGCTGACCTGTTTCCTAGAAGGGCAAAGAGAAATTACATAGGTTGACATAACAGTTACAGGAACAACTATATCAATCCATGCCATACTATTTATTTGTTATTGTTTATTATATTTTTTCCCATAAGCCTGGAAAAATTCAAATTGCTAATGCATATGTGTATTGGGCATGTAGTGATATAAATATGATGAAAACATATCCATACCATTGCAAGTAGGGCATTCAATCAAACTCCATCTACAAGGGATCAGGAAAAGTGTATTTTTAGTGTTCATCTGTGAGGAAGGACTGGAAATCCTCAAGTATAGTTGCGTCATTTTTACTTCCAAAGCAGTTGTGTCAAACCTGTCCCAAACATCTTTTTCGAAATGCCTGTTTCTAGACTTTATCCAAATCCTCAATATATCCTGATGGTGACATAAATATTAGTGAAACTGGACTTTCACTATTGCAAGATAGGGTCAAATATAGCTCAACTCAACTGAATTCATTTTAATGTAACTTTTAGGCTTGTTAAAGGTATTGGAAATTAGTAGGGATGTAACAATAACCGAAATATCGTGATATCGTATCATCAAATTTATAATAATGATATCATGGGCCATCACAATATATTGAATTACAAGTCTCTTTGCTTAAATTAAGACGGTGCAGTAAAAGCTAAAAAAAATAAAAAATAAAAAAAAGTCAGAAGGAACTACATAGACCATGATCCTTTGCTCCATTTCAGTGCAGATTACATGAAGAAATTCTAAGCACATTTAAGTCTTAGTTCTTTGGATTAAATCTTGTCAAGGTATTTTAAGATAAAAAAGTCGCATATTAACAGTTTTGTTAGTCTCCACAAAATATCTTTTGAAATAAGTGGTTCTGTTGAAAGAGGCTGACAATATTAAGATATACTTGAACGTGAAAGTGAGGTCTCCAATTGAACTTTCTTTCATGTTGAATGTAGTGTTGTCACAATACTAAATCTCAATTTCAATACCAAGGAATAGACTCAATACTCAGTACCAATTACGGTACCATAATGAGAATTAAAAAAAAAAAAAAAAAAAGTATAGATAATAGAATGTAAATTATTATTATTAACTCCTCAGTCACCCAGGTATGATTCAGTGATCCATGGGAGTATACAAGTCTATGTGGTCTTACACAGCTCAAGATAATTCTAAATCTACTCAGGAAAGGTTCATTTCTGTCCCATGAATGTGACTTTTTTAGTAAACCTGGACTATCTAATTTCAATATCGTACCGTGAGGTTCCTGCAGTGACTATATCGTATTGTGAGACTTGGATATTGTTATACCCCTAGAAATTAGACACTAATTGATACTAAAACCAGTATTGAAATTAGATACTCCGGGATTACTAAAAAAGTCACTTTCACAGGATGGAAATGAACCTTTCCTGAGTACATTTTGAATTATCTTGAGCTGTGTAAGATCACATAGACTTGTATACTCCCATGGACCACTATGAAACATACCTGGATGACTGAGGGATTAATAATAATTTACATTCTATTATTAATGATTTTTTTTGTTTTTGTTTTAATTCTCATTATGGTATCGAAATTGGTATTGAGTAGCAATCGAGTCTATTCCTTAGTACTGAAATAGAGTTTGAAATTTTAGTATTGTGACAACACCACATTCAACATGGAAGAAAGTTCAATTGGAGACCTTACCTGCACATGCCCCATTCAGGTCTATCTTAACCCTTTATATTGCCAGCCACTTTCAACAAAACCACTTCTTTCATAACAATCTCCCCCATTCTTAGCCTTTTTGAGTCACCATCTCTCCTCTGCCCTCTTTCTGTGTTTGCTCGTTGCAGGAGCTCTAATGAGAACACGGCTCTTATCTCCCTGTGCACCATGGGACAAAACGAAGCACACCTCTCCAGCCCGTATTGTCAAATTAAAGCACTGGTTTGCCCCAGCCCCACGCACAAAATGATGCTGACTTGGCTGTTGGTGATAGAAAGATGCCTATCGTTTTTCAAGGGCCCATGAGAATATGAAATGCTATTGGCCTTTGAACTCTTGGGGTTTATCCTCTCTAGACCTTTGCTGTGTAATATAAGGGAACAGTTTTTGAAGGTAAAGGTTATCTGTTTGACTGATATGTTGTATTAAAGCGGCGTTTGTAATAGATTGGCCCATTTGGTTCAAGATAGAAAAAATAATTATCTGTAAATTTAACCTCCTTTGTGCTTTAGGAATCTTGATTCTGTAAAAACATGCATGCCAGAGATCCTAAGATAAGATTTAATAGAGCTTAATTTAATATTCAAAGCAAAACAAATGCGTCTGCTTATTAACAAGCACGTGCCAGATCTCCCATTACTTCATGATTTTGTTATCCGTGCATGTTTCAGTAATTTAGTGATCTCCTCCAGGTCCTATTCAGACCCTTCTTATAAAAAAATGTTCAAAAGCATGATACAAAACTGTACACAGCAACTTAACAAACCTAATGCGATGTGCAGTAGTTTTATTTACAGATTGCATCGCGATTGTGTTGTGATAGCGCTGTGCAGGGGGGGTGACTTAGCACAGAGAGCAACGGTGAGAAGGGGAATCAGCTGGAATGCTCCCCAAACTGGAAAATCCCCCTGAATTGTACCCTCCATGAAAGTTCGTTAATCTATATACATATAAATAAAACTAAAACCACATTGTTTCATTATATATGTAGTAGGAACATACGTAAGGAATAGTAATTTGTTCTCAATAAATGTGCAACACAGGACGCAATACAACTATTTCAGGATTTTATCTTGCATATTTCAACTAAATACATAGTTAAGACCTTCCTAAAAGTGATTCTGAATGATTTTTGAACAAATTCTGTCGCTTTTTAAGTTTCTTGTGTTGCGCTATTTACAAATTATGTTCATGGCAGCAGGTTAGGAAATAAGTCATATTTCTTCCCAAATCAAGAGTTACAGACGCATGGACATGGGTAACAAAAACAAAAAAAAAATTTAAAATACAAAACAAACAAGGCTCTACATTTGGTCTCACTACATTCACATTTCATTTTATTATATAGAATGCTGATTTTCTAACTCAGTACATCACATACTAAAGTCCGGCGAGAACGTACCCCCTCTCCTGGGCACAGAACTTACCCATGTGCCGTGGGTAAAACAAGGGAGCGCCCGGAAGGAGGAGGGGGACGTTTCCTCAGAGAAAATGGGACGCTTGAGCTGGGACTTTCAAGCCAGTATTCGAAACGAGCCTCAAAAATGTCATGAAGTGAAATTAAATAGTGAACATAATACATTGTTTTTAGTAAATATATAATTTTCAAAACAATAAAAGGTATGTTAGGTGTTACCAGTTAATACCTCATAGAAGTGAAATACCCCCTCTTTAAAGATCTACTCCAGCAGTTTACTCTTTCCAAGTTTTTTTTTTTACCTACATTTACTGATATCAAATTCTGTAGAGTTACATTGTAGATTACCTGGTGTAACCTATATGCCTATAAATCTGTTAAACATATGAATAAATGTCATCATATGCTATATCAAATCTCATATTTTATCTAATATTGCTTTGCTCTGTACCCTTCCCTGGTCTACATTTATCTCTGAATCAATTACTTTTTGTTTCCCTCCTTTTCCACTGTATTGCGCTTGGATGCGTGTTGCAAGCCTTAGATTTCTGTCAGCAGCTGAAGGATGTCTGTCCAATTTTCTGCATGGATGGCACTGCTGGAGGTTTTGTGTGTTTTAAAAGCGCCTGTCAAGACGTGCGTTAAGGATGTATGGGCCCTATATCCTTGTAATTCTTCCACGCGCTGGCCGTCTCTGTCACATCCCTCCATTAGTGAGTGTATCAGGGATTTGTCATGCTACTTCGAACACTATGTCGGAATGCATAACATGTATAATCGCATAACTTGCCACAGAAATTGAAAAATAAATTGTTTAAAGGTCTGTGTCTAATATTTAACTTATTGATGTATTGATTTTAACTATTCCATTCAGCACATTTTAACACATCCATAGCGTTAACATTTGACAACAGACTGGAATATAGACTGCTGAGATAATACAACTGTCACATGCATTTTGGTCTGATGAGTTAGTAGTATTTATATGTATTTAAAGGTGCTGTGTTACATGAAATTGACTCTTGCGAGCTTTAAGCCATGTTAGAATGTTGTTACCTCATCAAAACATCAAAAGAATTCTTGTAGAGGTGCAAATGCAAGGAGCAGCCAGACAAGGGTGAAAAAATGCATAGCACACTCGGTTGGCCGATGTCCAAAAGCTTTTTTATTAACAAAATAACGTTTCGGCAAAAAAGCCTTCATCAGATATTTTTCTTGTCTTGGACCACAGCACACACCTCATGAAAACATACCTGGAGTTGTTTTTTTCCTTAATTTACATGTTTGAGTTATGATGGATTATTGGTCTGCCTACATCTCCAAAGATCAAAGTGCTCTGTTCCACCTTGTGATGTGATTAAGTGGCAGTTAACGCCTACCTTTTGTCTTTTGCTCAGTAGAGCTTGACAGTTCTAAGACTGATTCTATAGAAGGTGTATGGAGTTTAAAAACACAGTGGAGCACTTCCTGTATTGCCACATGACATCACAAGCTGGAACAGTGTGTTTTCAGTTTGAGAGAATAATTCCACGTAAACATACAGGGTTTGTTTGTACAACACAACTTCAGGTATCTTTTGATGAGTAAACATAACAAAGATCTGAAAATAAAGTAATATGGGCCTTTTAAGGATAATATGATTTTTTACTTTGCTACTTAAAGATGCTATATGTAACTTTTCTCACAGTAAAGGAACATTTTAGGCAAAGCCAATAACATTTCCATGGAATCTAAGCAGTAGAGTCTCCACAAAAAAGGGAGTTAATAATTACACCTATTCAAATTAAGGGTAACACTTTAGTTTAGGGTGCACTTATGAACATAACTACCCACTAATTAGCATAGATGTAAATGGTTAATTTTATTCAGCTCTTATTAATATCCAATTCCCCATAAGATTATTCTTCTATTAGTTAGACATTTACAAACACTTTCCTATTCGTACATTCCTTATTGCTGCTTATTAAAATGATACTAGGCCATTTTTGTATATGAATTATGATTCTAATAAGATTTTGCCACAAATAAGTAAAACTTACATTTCTTGTGCTACTAGGAAAGTGTTTGTAAATGTCTAACTAATAGCAGAATAAACTTATGAGGAATTAGACATTAATAAGGGCTGAGTAAATACTAATGAATGCAGGTAGTTAGATGTTAGTAAGTGCATCCTAAAATAAAGTGTTACCAAATTAAGATTTTGAATCAATTGCGATCTTTAACTTCAACTTTACTAAAAATGATGAACAAGCTCTATCTTTTGTCTCTATTGGGCTTTGCTTCTTAGTGGACTTTTTGACCTACTCCTTGATGACCACCCCCTCTCTGCCATGGGGGTCCTGCCATATCTCACTAGCCTCCTCCTGAGCCTGAATAGACTTATTGTACTGCTGCTGCTCCGCTCCATACTGCTAACTCTACAGGACCTCTACGCACACCTGTCAAGCCACGTCCTTGGCGCCTTGGGGTGCTGAGGCAGCCCGGAGCCCCCCTGCTGCACCCCTCTTATTGAACCCTTAAGAGCGCACGTCAAAGAAATGAGCAAATAAACACGTGCGGCCAGGCTTGTAAAGATGTGTTATACAAAAAAAAGGTATACTCAAGTGGTTCTGTTCATGCCAAGTGCCACCTCAAAGAACATTCTCCTTTTAAAGTATTTAATTAAGTCAAATTAGTATAAGCAAGTAAAATGGCCATGAAAAATATACTTAAAGATTTATGCATGTCTGAACTGACGAGACCAGGGCGAGACCAGGGCGAGACCAGGGCGAGTCCTGGGCGAGTCCTGGGCAAACCTGGTCGAAACCACGAAACCAGGTCGAAACTTGGACGAAACTTGGACGAAACCTGGACTAAACCTGGGCTAAACCTGGGCTAAACCTTGGGCTAAACCATAAACATAAACAACTAAAGGATGTTTCTATTGTTAAAAAAAAAGTGTGAAAAACATGTTATCTTACTGTGATTACAGCTCTTAAAATACAACCGATCATTCTAGACAAATCCACCAGAAAAGTTAGACGGTGCATCTTTTAAATCAGCCTAAACCAGTGTTAAATGTTAACTTGGGTCTTAACACTAAACACTTTGTAAACAGCTTTTAAAATGACCTTCTCATATATACATACCTCTAGCGTGCCCCCGCTCCACAGCTTGAGAAGCGCTGACATCCACAATTGAACTTGATCTAAACACAGCATGCATACATTCCCACACAGTCCCACTGCATAGACTGGAGTTTATTAGAAACACACTTCTTACTTACCCCCTCCCCAAAGCCAAGGTTGTATTGAGTGATGCAGGTTCGGCTGTTCAAAAAGGGTCAAGTTCCACATTTGCAGGGCCGGGGAGGGCAAGGGCACAGAAAGGTTGTGTGGTACACTGCTCTAGGAGAAGAGAAGAAGTAGTAAACTACACGAAACCTGATCCCCGGTTTGAATCAGTTGCAGGTTCGCTGTGGGACTGAGTGGGGTCTGTGTGTACAGCAGTGCATGGTAACTCTGTAATGCAAGGGGAACAGTTGGAGAATATTAGGGGCATTTGGAGATGGTCAAGATGCTGAAATGAATTATTTATTTAGGTTACCCAGAAAGCACAGATCCTCGACTACTTCAAAGGCTGCCCAGTATCTTGCAATAGTGTATTAGAGTTTGTATTTATTTATTCATATTTTACTTTGTTGATGTTGATTGTCTTAGATTTTTCATTTTTCTGTATTCTTTTTCATATGTACCAAAATGATTCACTTCGTGGAAACCTTCTGACCTTGCAGCATTAGGATTCGTTCGCTCGATGGTAGGCAGGTACTTTTTTTTATTTGACTAATCGCTGCTGTTTGGTCGTGACATATGTAATGCACCAAATCCTGTAGGAAGAAGGGCAATAACGTAATAACTTTCTCCATGATAAAATTCAACAAACATTCTCTTTGTCCGGCTTAAAATCCTTGATCTTGGGAATCGTTGCCAACACAGAATGTATGATTTCGTCTACATCCATCTGGACAGCTTTGTTTACTGTTGTGCTGTACCACAAAAGGGACCCAAATAGGCGAGTTTGACGTCATGACTTCACAGCTCTTCGCGCGGTCTACAACTTCCGAGGTTCTTGCAAACCGTCTAGTGTATTCCGATTCCTGACCTAGTCGCTGGAGAGAAGTGAAATTGAGCGGAGGCACTAGGTGAAGCCAGCCTCGACCAAAACACTGCCAAATCTTACAAATATCACAGATTAAGAAAGTATGCTGATGAGTTGATTGGCAAAATGGCATCTTGAAAATAAGAGATTCCTCAAACATGCACAAATCACTCCAAATACAACTTTGGGTGCATAAAAGTTGAGGGTAAACTATATACTAGTATTGTTTAAAGCTCTAAAAAGTAGATTTTGTGTAGATCTGTTTTAAGAAGAGGCATACTGATATATCTTCTGAAAAATAAGCTGTTGTTTTCATTGTGTCAGTAAATTGGACCAAAACGACAAAGACAAGTAGATTCAAATAGATTCTGATCACTTGAAGGTCGAATAAACAAACAAAAAAAAGGTTGAATCTTATCATTTGCTTTCCACTGTTCCACCTTGATAGTAAATTGTATTGCATCTTACTTTCTTTCACCCTATAACACTACACTTTTATTTTTGAACTGACTCCTCGAGGCTTTGATACGCCAACGTACAAATCAATCCCAACAAATTCAAAACCTCCTTAGCAATAATAAAACATAGGCAGCGTTCGATCATTACGTAACCGTTGCCTGGATCTTCTTGTGCTCCAAAAACGTATTTAAAAATAACCCACCGCTATTCATTAAAATGGTGGATTAAACACTTAATCAGACTGCATTAAACGTGTAAGGAAATGACTTTATTTGGCCGACACTTGAGAGGGACCAGACTACGGGTAATCCTTTTTCTGCTATGTTATTACGTCTCTCGTCTTGAGCGCAACCCTACTCTGTCTGAATGAGCTTCTTGGCCTTGGCCCTTAACCCAATACTGAGCAAATGTCCTGCTTTATGAGGCAATACCATCAAAGAAAAACAGCTAAATGACTGCTGGTGAAATGCATGTAGCGTATATGCACTCACAGAGGACCTATAGTGTCAAGTCCCACTGGTGTCACCCATATAATTAGCCTCTCTGCTGCAATGATGATGATATGTCCAAGCTTTATGAAAGGTAGGCGTGATTTCCATAATGATCAGTTGTATTGTAGTACTGACTGGTGATATCAGTGCTTTTTTTTTTTTCTTCCTTTATCAAACCAATCTCAAATAATACAAGGAATTAAAAGGTCCATATTATGCAACTTTCTCTGTTACAATGTCGTTTCATCATCAAAAACATACCTGGAGTTGTGTTTTCTTTCATTCACACATGTTGAACACACAAACCCTGCATATTTAGGCGCCCTGTAAATACGTTTTTGGAGCACATAAAGATCCAGATAACGGTTACGCAATGGCCGAACGCTGCCTATGTTTTATTAGTGCTCCACTGTGTTTTGAAACTCTATACGCCCTCACTAGAATCTTTTGGATTATTTCAGCCCTGGAATTGCCGATCTCTACTGAACTAGGGATGTAACAATAACCAAAATATCGTGACCATCACAATGTATCGAATTACAAGTCTCTTTGCTTAAACTACCGCATTTTCCGGGTTATTAGACGCGCTCTTAAGCCTCTAACCGCATCAAAAAACAATCGCATGCCCCGCAATCCAGAGCGCCCCATACACGAATCCACTCGGGTGTACCATCATGACACACGGAGCAGACAGCGACCGCGCAACGAAAAACACCCACAGCCACCCTCATCACTCCACGTGAACAGAGGAACGAACCAAAAAAGCGAGTCCAATGTGCCTTTCTGAATGACAGCTGAACAACCGAGTCTCTGCGAATGCGCCAAACAAAGTCCCACTGACCCATCCAACTGTTGTGTTAAAGTCCAGTGTGGTTTATTTGTGAAAAAAGTTCGAAAATAGACATTTAATGACGGTGCGTCTTATAATCCAGAGCACCTAAAAGCCCGTAAAATATGGTAAGAGTTATGGTGCAGCAGTAGCTAAAAAAAACACAGGGAACTACATAAACCATGATCCTTTGCTCCATTTCAGTGCAGACTACATGAAGAAATAACATTTCTAAGCACTTTTAAGTCTTAGTTCTTTGGATTAAGTGTTGTCAAAGCATTTTAAGAAGTAGAAAAAGTAGCATATTAAGAGTTTTGTTAACCTCCACAAAATATCGCAATAAATATCGTACTGTGAGATTCATATCGCGACCATATCGTATTGTGAGACTTCGATATCGTTACACCCCTATACTGAACTAAAGGTAATAGGTAGCTGTTACTTTGAAAATGACAAGACATCACAAGGTAGAACAAAGCATTTCGAGCCAGTTATTTTTTCACTTCGTCAACTAGTCAAACCGTTATTTCCATTTCCTCTGAGATTTGTTAAATAAAGGTTGTGTTGAATGCAAGCTTATAGGTAGAAATTATTTACAAATACTAAATAATACACTTAATTTGTATTTATTTATTTTTATTTTGCTTTATTATATTCATTTAGATTTCATAAAGATGATATCTTTGTGGAGTACTTTGTGGTGTACTTGTCCTGCAGCCCTACCATCTGTGTTAGTGTTACATTATAATGCACTCACTCCAAAGTACTTTCAGATGACCGAAGATGTAAATGAGTGTGACTAAGGAACAGGGAGGCTGGCAAATAACTATACATAATCTTCTTGCAGTTGGCAGCTCCCTCAGTCAATCGTTATCAGCTTGTGAGAATCTAATGTGACCCGTGGGGATAGGCAGGGCTCCGTGCATTAAAATACTTGACTGTGTTTAGTGTGAGGAGCAGTCTTGGTCTCTGCTGGGCTCTGGTCGTCTGACTCTGATTACTGCTTTGATATTATTGGGTGTCAATGAAATGTCAATAAAGTGATGGATTGCACTGGCGATGCGGCAAACAAACCAAAAACACTTTCTTCCCTCATACTGATCGATCTCAGTTTTTGATTTTTTTTTTTGTCCTGTCAAAAACAAACAAAAATCTTTCAGTATTGATTTCATGAACGTAAACAACATCAATCTAATCGTAAAAATAAAACAACAAACTGATTTTTTTCTTTATACCCCTTGATTTAAAAGCCCTTCAGATCATCATAATCATAGAATTGACATGACTTGACATTAGACATGAGTAATCCGTGTATCATTCTTTCATAAATTTTTCAAAATAAAACCAAAAATAAGAACATGAAAAAACAACTATGTTTTCTTCATTATTTGTCTCCAAAACCAAAATGAAAAAATGGATAATTCCGGTCTCAGTCTTAGTCTGGGCCTGGTCTCAGTCCTGGTTTCAGTCCCAGTCTGGTCCCGGTCTGGTCCTGGTCTGGTCCTGATCTGAGTCCTGGTCTCAGTTCCAGTCTGAGTTTCGGTCTCAGTCCTGGTCCTGGTCTCAGTCTCTGTCTCGGTCCTGGTCTCAGTCCCAGTCTCAGTCCTGGTCTGGTCCCGGTCTGTTCTTGGTCTGGTCCCGGTCTGTTCTTGGTCTGGTCCTGGTCTGGTCCTGGTCTGGTCCTGGTCTCAGTCCTGATCACCCGACAGTCTATGTGGGCGCACCTCCGGGCCCATCCCAACACTCAGTCCTGTTTTAGTCCTGGTTCAGTCCTGGTTCAGTCCTGGTTCAGTCCTGTTTTAGTCCTGTTTTAGTCCTGGTTCAGTCCTGTTTTAATCCTGTTTTAGTTCTGGTTCAGTCCTGTTTTAGTCCTGGTTCATACATCGCAGTTTAAAGGTTGTATAGAGGATTTTCCAAGGAACGAGAAATCCAGCGACTGTTTGTCCTTTTTCAAATGTTGCGCATTCGTGTCCTGAAAAACGTTTGTCTAGCTCTTGGAAATAAAGTACGTTTTCATAATAAGCAGAAGTTTCCTGTCCAGAAGTAATTTGGCGACCAGTGCGTCAGTCTTTTAGACCCTGCGTCTGCTTCAGTTGCGCCATCGCTAGAATGAATCTACAAGAATCACCTTAGTTTGGCTTTGCTGCTTTTCCCCTTGTCTTCTTCTTTCATCGACCTCAAAAACGGACTTTCTTTTGCGGCTAACTGCTCCTGGATTCTTGTCGCCATTGCAACAAACTTTGTGCTAACTGCGAGGAAGATATAGGTCAAAAAAGCCGCTAAGAGCTGTTGCGTTGGTGGAGTAAACAGCGTCTGTGCGTCTTGCGTCTGTGGACTGCGTGACAGTCGTACGTAAACCACGTACCGGCGGCGCGCAGGCAAGTCAGTTACGCTAGAAACGTAGGGAGATTGATTGACAGCCTGTCAGCTAACAGATAACGAGGCAGTGTCGTTATCTATTGGCAAATGTTTAGCCCCACCACGTCCAGAGTTGATGAACTTTTATTCTCTTTTTTTTGGTCATCATAATTACAAGGCTACTGCATCTCTATAATCTATCATTGACAATTTGAAACAAAAAAAATCCTCCATACAACCTTTAAGTCACAGAAATGAGAAACGGCCATTATCTGTTTTTTTTTTTTTTCCATTATTAGTTTAAACACAATCGAAAACTGAAAAAACGAATCATTATCTGTTTTTTCATTTTGGTTTTGGAGACAAATAATGAAGAAAATTGTTGTTTTTTCATTTTCTTATTTTTGGTTTTAGTTTGAAAAACAAATGAACAAATGATGAATTCTGCCTGAATCTCAAGTAATAATTTATTTATTTTTTTTTTTTTCAAATCAAAACTCTTTAACAGAACACATGAATTAAAATTTCACTCACTTCCCAGAATATGTTTGCAAAGCTTTGAACTACTACAGTTTATACCATAAGTGAGGTGACAGTTGATAGTGTTTGTCCACTGATCCGATGGGTGGTGGTTCGAATCCCACTCTCAACAAAAACATGGTTGGTTGAGCGGTCAGATCCACTGACTCACAGGTTGGCGGTGTGATTCCATCTCTCACAGATAAATGCTGTCGTTGGGTCTGTGTGTGTGTGTGAATGGTTCCTTAATGAAAAGCACTTTGAGTACCTCGAAGGTTGAAAAGTGCTGTGTAAAAATGTGACCATTTACCAAGAAGAAGATATTTTGTCCTCTGCGGGTGACAAAGAAATGTGATTGAGTTGAAATTATTCTCCCAGCCCTAGATGTTGGTCATGGTAAAGTGGCAGTGTTTTACTACAATGTATGGGAGCACTCCTTAGAGAAAAGTACCACAAAAATAGCTAAAATATAAATATATTTAAATGAAGTCCTTTGATTGAATGCCTGGGCACAGCACTTGGTCCATGTCACGCCACATTATACAACAGTTTACCTCGGGCGATTGAGGAAATTTATATTTTTTCCCCTGTCCCTCATTTGAAAGTCTGTCTAATCTGTGTAATAGCTGCGAGACTAACCATAATTGAATAACTGCATACTTCACACTGGAGTGCTGTATGTAGGTTAGCCACTTCTTAAAAAGATGGCCACATTTCATAACAGTTCCCCATTCATTAGCCTTATCTTCCTTCCCTTTGGCTTCGTACTCATGCCTGGATGTGTCAGATGTCATAACCATGAGGCTGTTTAATTTGCAGATTAGTGCTTTTATTGACTACAGTTAATGCAGGACGTTGGGTCAGTGTTGGAGCTGCTACTTTTGAAATTAGAAGCAGCCAATTGCAAAGGCTGCCGTTTTTGAAGTACTATCATTTCCTCAGCAAACAACAAAATATCCAGTTTTATTCTGTTGTCATGTTGTTGTACATGCTGTTCTGAAATGTCTTTTTGTCAATTTCTCTGGATGCGTTTAAAATTTGGCATTGTTAAAACTGAACTTTGAACACAATCCTATTATTGCAACATAAATTGCCATCACAATGCATGTCAAAAAAGTCTGTTTAAGTCAATTTAAGTTAAAGGTGCACTCTGTAGTTTTTAGAGTCCACCATCTGCTTGTCTCCATAAACATTTTCTTTGCCTGGAATTTTCCACAATATGTCATTAAAATTGCTTTTGTCCTTGGAGCTGCTGTGACGCCATCAGACCAAGTTACAGGCCAGATCTGTGGAGAGACAATCCCAAAAATTAAAAAAAATCCTATAGAAACATCCACAATGAAATAAATACAACCTGGATTGCATTTATTACATTTAATTCCATGCTGTGGAATATTCTTGGCAAAGCAGTAACATCTCTATGGCGACTAGCAGTAATGACTACAGTAATACCGGCATTTGGTCAGTGTTGGGCACAAAGGAGTCGCTACATTTGCAGACTCGGCCGCCGTTTCTCGTAGCGTTGCCCACTCAGCACATTTTCCACTCCACTGATAAAATAAGCCAGTCTTTGATGAGCTTTGGGCAGGCCACGGTGTGCTGCCTCTGTAAATGCTTTTACAGAGAGAGACCACGCGCTGTCGACTTGGATCGGTCATACAGGGACTGTGTGTGTGTGTGTGTGTGTGTGTGTATGCGCTCTTCTCGTGTGCTCTCCCACTGAGATATTAAAGCACTGGCTATTAGCACTTTCTAATAATGGAGTTATTTTATTTGCATCTTCCACACTTCTAGCAATGTGTAAACGAAGGTGCACTTTAATCAGATAACGCTATTGACGTTAAGCAATCTATTCATAACTGCATGTTTAATTTATTATATTTTGCATTGCATATTCCAGCTTTTGTAACTTTGATACCTGGTTGTGCTATATCATCTTTCACAGCTTAATCTTTAACAGCTTAAATATGCACTCTGTCTTTTATTTTTTTTTTATTGAGCATCTTCCACCTGCCTGGGATGGTTCACAGTGTGGCAAATCTCCAATAAGAGAATTACCTGAGTTACAATTCAGATCTATGGACCGGCAACCCTCCTCGCAGTATTTTTGAGCCATAAAAACGCTCATCATTTAGGAAATTCAACATCGATAATTTAATGTGTTTTGAAGATTCTTGCCAAAACCAAAAAAATTATAGAGACAAGCAGGTCATGAATCATTCACAAGAAAAGTTACAAAGTGCAGTTTTAAAGTAATTCAACCCTGATTTATGTGTATATTGCTATGTTTGACAAAAGATGGACAAAAGTGCAGTCATCCTCTGCTGGCACACTGAAGATTAAGCACTTAAACTGATGCTAAAAACAATAACTGCTGGCTTGAAAGTTTGGATGCATCTTTTTCTATTTGAATGGTTTAAAGACCACAATGAGATTTTGATTTTGACTTCAAAAACACAGATGAGCCATTACTGACCACTTAATAACATTACAAGGTGGAAACAAGCATCTGCAGATTTATAATTGAAAAGGGAAAAATTAATTTATGCAAAATATAGGCATCTTGCTTTTAATTTCAACCAGGGTAAACTTAAGTAAATGGTCTTAAAATGTCTTAGAAGGGAATGCATTAGACTAATTTGTCAATAATGTGGCCGCGGGGCATCTTTATGGTGTGTTGTTGAGTGCTCTAAATGTGGACAAAAAAGCTTCGGCAACACTGGTTTAAGTAAATTGCAATTAGATTCCTTCCCAAATTTGCCTTGGTGCACAGGGGAGTTATTAGCACTGTCCTACATCTCATTTAATGATACCACCTTAAATCGGCTGTGACTCCACAGCTGCATATTGCACTCACAGAAGCAGATGGCCTGTGCAGACTGGTGTTTTAAATTGGGTAGACCTCTGGACCAGCAGACTGCACCATATCACGGTGCTATGGTGTTATTGAATTAATTTGACAACTTAAGCTCATACATGTGTTACCCTGTGGACCCTATGGTAAAGCAGCTGTATGAACTAAAGATGCCAAGTGTTGGATTATTGTGAGAAGAAACATCACAATCTTAGACTCAGACAAACTTTATTGATCCACAAGGGAAATGACTTGGACACAATAGCTCACACATCACAATATATAAGAATAACAAAGAGAAAAATATGTAAAAATAAGTTACCAATCTTGGAATTATTCACAATTATTAACAGGGAAGTGTACAGATATTATATAAGCATTTCCTGAGGTCAAAATAAGTCTGCTGTGTTCCTTTTGCATCTTATTATTAAACATTTTATTCTCCGATAATCAGGATGAGCACTGTTAGCTTGCTGGTTGTTGTTAGTTAGCTGCGAGTTTTGTTTTTCACATTAAGACAGTACAAAATAAGTACTGTGCATATAATATGTCAAAAACAGCTTGCATGTTACATTTTTTCACAACAAGGCAAAGTGCTTTGAGGAGCCTTGATATTTTGCAAGACTACCCTTTTTCATCCATGTTGGGTTCAGATAACAAGAAATTGCAATTAAGCTGTGAATAAGCTGCTTTTTTAATTTGGCAGCCAAAGCATTCGTTAGTGAGCTCCAGAGGATAACGAAGAATTGGATGAAAAATGGTCACCGTAATGAAATTATGTATTCCAACCACAGGCCACTGAACCATCTGATCTGATTGTGATTAGCTGTTGTCAGTGAACCTTCAACCCAACAGTTTGCGGGTACAATATGCCACGATTGTTTCATTCCCAAACACTTCCAGCCCGGCTAAATGACTGGCAGATGCTACGCTGACCGCACCAGCTCCACGGTTCAGTCTGGCCGACCTCTGGCGTCTGCTTCTCCCCTTCGCCAAAAATAAATAAATAAAACCCGCAAATTTGATCAACCATAACGAAGGCAGATTTGACTAAACGCGGCCCTAGCTGTCGCCGTATCGTCTCAAGCCAAATGTGGAGCAGACATTGTGCCCAGATGATAGAAGTTTGGCAACATAATGCAATTTATTTCTCTTTTTGAAGCGTGCACAAACAGGGAACTGTGTAGTCATTTTTGATCAAGCGCTTTTCAGCTCTAATTGGACTGCTCTGCTTTTCTGGCTTTTGCAATGATTTAAATGGTAAAATCAATTTAAATTATAATTTTGATGCACTAAATGTATTCTGTGCTATTATACTCTGTTATTCAGTCTTAGGCAATGAATTATGTAGTGTTCATTTTTGAAGCAAATGGAGATTAGTATAGAAGTTGTTTTAAATGTAGTCCAAATCTTTTTGGTTAATTATCATGATTATAGGTAGCTAAGGATTAATGACATTAAAGGTGATTTGCACAAATTTTCTGGTGGAAGGTCTTGGTGGCTATCTGCTTTTCTCTAGGGAGATATTATTGCTTTCCCTGGAATGTTCCATGGTATGACATTAAATATATCCATCTAGCATTATTCATTATGGATATTTCTGTTAATCAAAAATACATCAATACCTTCTGTGAATAGGGCTGACTCTCCACAGATCTGAACTGTAATGTTGCGTAGTGCTGTAACCTGCTTCTCTCCCTTGTGATAGGTTTAATCTATACTGTGAAACATTCTAGACAAAGCAGTAACATTTCCATGGAGACGAGCAGGTGGCGGACCCTGCACTATATACTGTAGGTTACGTGGTGAACCTTTTAAGTTCTGAAGTTTATTTAACTTTTCTGAATTTCTGTCGCCATGGAGATTTTATTGCATGGAATTTTTTGCAGTATGGCTTTTGGATGTAACAATAACCGAAATATTGTGATATCATATCGTCAAAGTTCTCTCAATAATATCATGGACCATCAGAATATATCGAATTATAAGTCTCTTTGCTTAATTTAAGAGTTATGGTGCAGCAATAGTTTAAAAAAAAAAGGACAGGAGGGAACTACATAGACCATGATCCTTTGCTCCATTTCAATGTAGACTATAATAGATAATAGAAATAACAGTTCTAAGCACTTTTAAGTCTTAGTTCTTTGGATTAAGTCTTGTCGGGGCATTTTAAAAGGAAAATGTAGCATATTAACAGTTTTTTTAGTCTCCAAAAAATATTGCAATAAATTTCATACCTTGAGATGCATATCGTGAAAATATCATACTGAGAGATTTGGATATTGTTACATTGTGAGCCTCCCCACCATATCGTGAGCTTTTCCACGATATCGCAATTAATATCGTACCATGAGGTTCATACCGTGACAATATTGTATCGTGAGACTTGGATATCGTTACACCCCTAGCATGGCATTGAAAGTTGTCTTGTCTTGCATATTCTTGTGAGGGGTCACCTCTCCACAGACCTGGCAAATGAACTTGGCCTGTTGGTGTCACCTGCATGTAAAAAGTAGCATTTTCACAATTTTGTTAGCGTGTACAAAAATAATATCGCAATAAATACCGTACCATGGGATGTATATCGTGAAAATACCAGTGTCTTATTGGCTGACAGTTTTTTTTCCCCTTCAACTTTCTATTCAGATATTTCAGTTAAATTAATTTGTTAATTTCTCACCTTTTTAATTATCTGAGACGTCTTATTTACTATCTCTTCAGCATTCATCACTGCAATCATAGCAGGTAAGACTTCAAACTAATTAGACTCCATGTACAGCTATTTATATCTCAACAAGCTCTTTTCCAACCTGACAAGTTTTTCAACAGTGGAGGTGAGATATCTCTGAAAGAATCTGAATTTACCCCATGTGGCTACTAATTAAATGGAACCGCTTTGTAATGCCAGGAAATAATAAAGAAAAAGTCCCCAAGATGCAGAAGATGAATTTGTGTTGTGCTAAGAGACACTGGAGAGCGAGATACTGCGAGGTAGCGAGGTGTGCAAAAATGTGGAAATGTATGTATCTTAAGATCGTATTCAGCGATAATTGATTTGATGATTAAAATGGGTGTATTTCATATTAAGTTGGTGCAGGTTTAACAGAGATATATGGTTATTAATGTGTTAGGTTTTTTTTTTTTTTACTGTCTTAACAAGGGGTGTAACGATATCAAAGTCTCACGATACGATATCGTCACGGTATGAACCTCACGGTACGATATTTATTGTGATATTTGTGAAGGCTCACAAAACTGTTAATATGCTACTTTTTCTACTTCTTACAATGCCTTGACAAGACTTGACCCAAAGAACTAAGACTTACGATACGTACCATATTTATTGCGATATCGTGGGAAAGCTCACGATATGGTGGAGAGTCTCACGATTAGGGATGTAACAATATCCAAATCTTTCGGTACAGTATTTTCACGATATACATCTCACAGCATGATATTTATTGCAATATTTTGTGGAGGATAATAAAACTGTTAATATGTGACTTTTTCCTCTCAAAATTACCTTTATTTCAGTATAGGGGTGCAACGATATCCAAGTCTCACAATACGATATCCTCACGATATGAACCTCATGGTACGATATTTATTGTGATATTTTGTGAAGGGTCACAAAACTGCTAATATGCTACTTTTTCTACTTCTTAAAACACCTTGACAAGACTTAATCCAAAGAACTAAGACTTAAAAGTGCTTAGAACTCTTATTTCTTCATGTAGTCTGCACTGAAATGGAGCAAAGGATCATGGTCTATGTAGTTCCCTGTCTTTTTTTTTTAGCTATTGCTGCACCATAACTCTTAATTTAAGCAAAGAGACTTGTAATTTGATATATTGTGATGGTCCATGATATTATTTTTGAGAACTTTGATGATACAATATCACGATATTTCGGTTATTGTTACATCCCTAGTCTTAACACATGGAAAAACAGATACTAGTTCATTTTAAATGGTTTGCAGTGGTCCGTGAACTGTACACTTCCTTCTCTGACAGCATAATACTGTATTATTAGATGCAGACAGCACACAGCTGACTTATTTTGACCTCAAGAGCTGCTTATACAATACAAGACATATTTTGCTCAGATACATGCCAAAACAAGTACAAGCGTTTAAAAAATTGTGATATATGGCAGAATATTATGTACAATACATGGATTATCTTATATATCATACAATTGTAACACTGTATTGTGAAATATATATCGTGTAGTATATCAAATTGTGAAGGATCCTGATTCCCAGCTGTGGCGTGTGAGGGGGGGGGGTAGCCATCAAAATGCTAATGTGCTATGGAATATTTACTGCACAGTGTTAATGCAGTTTTAAAACAGGCTCTTTGTCCTGCAGCCCATCCCAGAGCGCTGGTCGGGCCTTAATAAATCAGCCATTAAAAGCTGATGTGACCCGAATAGCGTCTCATACACTGTGCGAACGAGACAACAGCTGAAAAATTTATGAAGATGCCTCTTAATAGTGGTCGACCCAGAAGAAAGCCAGACCCAGCGTCGAGAAAAGAGCGATAACCACAGTTAAACCAACACGTTTTTATTGAAATTAGTTTTTTATGGTTCCTATATCATGTCAGCAGTCATTATAGTAAATTATTATCTTTTTATGTGTCATTTTGTGAGGATGTATCATTTTGTGATATTGAAAATGAAAGCGATCAAAGCACTGGTCTATAGTGTGGCAGTAGTTAAGGAGGTTAAGATGGTCCCCCACTTACAGAATATGTTTCAGCCCCACCACAAATACTGGGTTAAAAGCATACACTGTATAAAGAAGTGTGACCATAACGTTCTGCTCTAGTCAAATGAAGATCATTGAGGTTTGCAGGAGCGAATTTGGAGTAGATTTCTATATAATAAGATAATAGCAATTTATTTACTTACAAAATAGCGAAATAAAAACACCAGGGTCATGTACTGGGTTAATATGAACATTTTAAGATGAAAATGACAAGGCTCACAGCTACAGTTACAGAGAGGGGTGACAATTTTTCAATGTAAAGTCAATTGGAAGCAGAGTCGATGAAGCTGGAAGCGTGCCCATGCTCACTTCCCATTTGGAACACGGCGGCTACTGTGTTGGCTATGTCCACATATATACAGTCAGTGATTAAAAGTTGTATTCTGTTTTGGTTTATTTATCTTTTTGTTGTTGAATGATATGTTCTACTTAATCTGTCTGTGAGAACTTGTATTTTGAAAAAGCCATTATTGGTGGTGATGGTAACTGTAGCAACAGCATTTTGGGCACTTACTGTTGAGCGGATATTTTCAATGTGGTGTGAGTTTTTCATTTCTGGTCTACAAATGTGCAGTGATGAAAAACATTACTTTTGATCTTCTACTTTTTTGGAAATCGCTTGGACAGATAAATATGAGGTTCTATATCATGCGAAACTGACTCCTGAGAGCTGTAAGCCGTGTTATAATGTTGTTACCTCCTCACAAACATACCAAGAGTTGTGTTTTGTTCCATTCGCACCTGTTTTTATTTTTCTCTATAAATCTCCAAAGCTCTAAATGCTCTTTTCCACCCTGTGATGTAATGAAGCTGTATTTTTCAAGTTACCACCTACTTTTTACATTTAGTTCAGTAATGATTGGTAATTCCAGGGCTGATATCATCTAAATGATTCTAGTGAAGGTGTGTGGAGTGTAAAAATACAGTGGAACACTTGCTGTATTACCACATGACATCACAAGGAGGAAGAGTGTTTTCAGTCTTAGAAATTAACTCAAATGTCAATGAAACCAAACTCCACAACTCCAGGTATATTTTTGATGAGGAAACAATATTATGACGTAGATCTGAAAATACCATATACCTTTATCTAGTATTATTTATTTATTGTTTGTTTTTTTTGCTTTTTTTTTTTATATATCATTGAAGTCAAAATGTTTCTATTAGTGATAAGTGAGAATTTCAAACTCCATTTCAGTACTGTGCCTTTCATCTCGACCTAACCCACCATTTGTAAACTATGTGTTGTTTGACTGGTTTCCATGGCTGTTTTTGTACTGCGTCCTAATGCGACTAATCCTGCCTTTGTGTTCTTGCTTAATGTTCATGCTTAATTTACCTTGTACACGTTACACTCGTACACACTTACGTGGCTACCCCTGTATTTAATCTCCCCTTGGCTACCACCCAGTTTATAATTTAACTTTTACTTTTCCTTGAGTATACTTCTGAAGTATTTTTTGTTTTCTTCCAGGCCCGAACATGCTCGCATTTCTCGGGATGTAACATGGTGGATTTCTGAGCACTCCGAACTGCACAGCCCTTTCTTCGCGCAGGTATTGTACTATCTCCCCCTCTCCAAACACCACCAGCCTTGACAACCCAAGCCGAAATGGTCTTATTAGCGATCATGAATAAGCAATAGATCACGTTCAGCAGACTGCGTACCCCAACACAGCCCAGTAATGAAAAGCATCCGTGCGGGCCAATCCGAGCTTGTTCTTTGTGTGCAATAGGATGTTTATGAAAATGATTCCTGATAGGCTCTCATCTTCGTATGCAAATCCACGGGACACTGCTGGTGAAGCCTTTAATTTGTGCCCGATTCGAGGAGGAGGCGGAGCAGCTTTTCGGTCGGCATACATGGCAACCGAGCATGTTTGGATTTCATTCCCCCCATGCAAATGATGTTTTCAGTGTAATCATGCAAAAGCACAGCTGGCTTCTATTGCTCTATGCCTTGAGTCTCTCTCTCTGTGTCTCTTTTAATCTCGCTCTATCCTTTCTCTCCCACTCTACCGCCCAAAATTTTCATCCCAAGCACTTCTCTTTCAGTACTGCTCGCATACACACTGATACTGGACTGCTTTTACTAATATCACCAGATTTAATGCAAGCCATGTACGCTAAATGGATTTCAAAATAGATTTCAAAATATTGCTTTCTGATTATGCAACCTTTTAAAGAAATAACTTTTTTGGTTTACTGTTTTAAACATTACATCATTGATTTTTCTGATGTGGCTTGCAGAGCTACTATGGGTCGAAAGTGGAGTGGAGAATGTTTAAAGGGACAGTCTGTAATTTTGGACATTTGACCTCATTTCCTAGTGAGCCAGAGTGTTGGAGACGTGCGGAAACATAAAAAAAAAAAATATTCCATCCAGTATTTGTGTTTGCAGAGGTCGCTGGTGTTAGGCTAGCTAAAGACTAAATTATTACTCCAGACTGTTGATGTAAATGTCTGTGCTGATAGAATAATGACTGAAATAAAACTAACATTGCATCTCATGAATCGTCACATGTTGATGGACTATTTTCTCATATATCATTCCGCCACTGCCAAGCTTTCTTGGTACAACTCGCTGCTGCTGCTCAGACATAAATCCTTTAAATGCAAGGTTGGTCTTACTTCTAAATTTATTATTTTCTATTGACATTCACATCAATAGTCTGGTGTAATAATAGATTTGCTTCGGGTGCTTTGTGCAGTGGATAAGACTGTTTTTAGTGGCAGGCTAACTATGGCCATTGACATGCACTAGCCTAGCACTGGCAACTTCTGCAAATACTAGGACTGGATTGAATATTTAAAAACCTATGCCCAAAATTCCAGACTGTCGTTTTAATATGAATTCACTACTAAACATATGAGGGCTGTACAATTTATCACAATCTAATCTAAAACACAATTAAAAGTGTTCCATTAAATCAAATTTCAAATTAGAATTTTTTTGGGTAATGGACCATCCACTGTCTTTTAAAAAAAAAAAAAATATTTATTTTTTTATTTTTTTATTACAGAAACCTTCTAACCATGTAGTTGTGCTAAATCTATTTTATTCTTGTACTAGTTAAGCAGTTCATATGGTAGTCTTTAATTTTAAAATGTACAGTATGAACTGAATCCTGATTTGAAAACCTATATTGCAAATACAGTATAATATAATTGCTATAGTCATGCTGCCCTAATGCTAACCACTCTGCCACCATACAACCCCATTTTCTTCTTTCTAAACATTTCACATTGAGATCTCAAATTGACCTTCGAGTTTTGGATTTGTACATTTTGATAAACATGCAAATAAGGCTGTAGGTGGCGTTTCTGCATTCATTTGCGATCTGATTGAATAATGTGCTCAAGTCGTTTATTCAAAGCAGGACTCAAATGCATTCACAATGGTCTTATTATTGTCCAATTGTGCTCTGCCTCTTGTACACACCAGCTGAGGCCCTTGTCAACACCACCTCCTCTGCAGGACCCTCTCTATGTACAGACTGCAGCCAGGAGCCCCGTGCCTCCCGTAGAGCCCTTGGATTGGATTCAATTAGGGAGATTGTTTGCCCTTCAGTGTTCTGCCCTCCTCCCCCAACCACTCTCAACTGCCCCCCACATCCTACCCCACCTCCCACACACACACACACACACACGTACATACATTCACTTCACTGTCAGACTCACGTATCTCTCGCATTCAGTTTCTGTATCTTTTCATTTGCTTGTAATTGATTGGATTTTAGATTTGAAAAGAGTATAGTTTAGTCAAAAGAATTGCAGTAGTCATTCATGGTTATTTTTTTTTGCGGTTACTGCATAGCAAAAGGTTAGATAATATAGGTATTGCTTAAACACATTTCAACTGAATTTGTATTTGTAGTGCCCAGTTAGCCCGTCTGACCTCGCAGCATTAGGATTGGTTCGCTCAATGGTAGGCAGGTACTTTTTTAAATTTAACCAATCGCTGCTGTTTGGTCGTGATTTATGTAATTCTCCAAATCCCATAGGAAGAAGGGCAATAACGTCTTTCCCCTTGATAAAATTCAACAAACATTCTCTTTGTTCCGGTTTTAAATCCTTGATCTCAGGAATCGGGCGCTTGAGTTTAACGTCATGGCTTCACAGCTCTTCGATCTACAACTTCCGAGGGTCTTACAAACCATCTAGTTTCTTCGGATTCCTGACCTAGTTGCTGGAGAGAAATGAAATTGAGCGGAGGCAGTAGGTCGCGCCAGCTTGGCTACACAAATTCAACTCTACGTTATTTAACAGAAATGCTTAAAATTCCACAATGAAACCGTCATTGGTATGTAAGATACAAAAAGATGAACCAATATTCTCTGTAGGGTTGTCAAAAATATAGAAAATGAGAGATTGATACCAAAACTAGATACTCATTTGTACAAGTATTGATACCAATAAATATCACTGAAACAACCAGTCTTATCCTATCATAAGAGCACATGGCAATTATGATTTTGTGAAATTATATTCTATTGTGGGTATCGAAATCAGTATCAAGCCAGTTCCTTTGTATCAAAATCGGGTTTGAAATTTTAGTACTGTGATAACACAAATTCACACACACATTTGTTTTATTTATCTTTTATATCTCAGATAATGTTCTTAATTTGATTGTAACCTCTTTACTTTGTCACTGTAATTGTAAAACTAATAACTACTGACATCCATACAATGAACACCATATTGTATTATAATCCTAATTCCACTAAAACCTTTTTAATATGACTAAGTGTCTTGGCGTAATGAAGTTCAGGCAAGTTGTCCAAAAAGATCTCCCACAATTAGATTAACCCTAAACCGAAGTGACCGCAAATTACACCGAATTAAGCTTTGAAATGAGGGACATAATTCTTTGTCGGGCTACATTAGAATATGTATTATCCCGGCTATTCCTTGCGTTGAATTCGTGTGACATATTTCATCTCTAATCCGGTGTGTGATTGGTGAGCTCCTCCGATACTCCATCTCACTGTGGGGACGTGTGGAGAGAAAGCAGTGGGTTACGAAACAAGTCATCCCAAATACAGGGCAAGGCCATTGTTCTCAGTGCTCGTATCTGAATCGGCACAAGGCTGGCGGTGCGTTTAAGGGCCTCCTGCAGCGTGCGGTGTTATTCAAATGACAGCACGGGTCTGGTCTCACCTTCAGACTAATGTGACCATGCCTCCTGTGTCAGCAACCTTTACTGTCCTCTGCTCTGCGCCCCCCGAGTCGCACAAACAAATTAATTCCGGCGTTCAATAGAGTTCACGGTTTCTCAAAGCCACACTGGTCCACACAATAAGAAAACTGTGTGTTGTGGTTGCTATGTGTGGATAGTTTGTGATGATTTGTGTTCTATTAATTTGTATTTTGTTTTCTTACCAATTGCCTCACAAAATTGTCACAAAACCTACTTCTATGTGAAGTTATTTAACTATAAAAGGAGGGAACAAGCCATGACAAAGCCAACAAGTAAATGAAGACAGATCAAGTTTCAGGCTTTAACTCTCCCCTTAGGCCAGGACTAACAGAGCTCAGGGCATTCTAGTTTCTCCTGCCAGTAACTTCAGACTGAAAATGAATTCTGGATGGAGCTATTGTGTATTTTACAACCATTTCTCTTAATTCAGGCATGGGACAGGCACAATGTGTACTGTATATTGGTCAGTGTGATTTAAAAATAAGCTCCATGCTCCATAGTGGTCCATGAGTGCATTAGTCCAGTGTTTCCCTTTTTTGTTTTCTGGGGACCCATGTTTTTAAAGTCAGAAACCATCGCGACCCAAGTCAATAGACATTATTCATAAATCAAAAACATAAAGGTGGATTTGACCATTATTGAACATGAATGAGAATATTTTATTGTTGACTGAGTGATCGTGTCTCTCTGAACAATTAGTATTACTCAATTTTTAAACAATGAAAAACAGTAATTGAACCAGAAATAAAAGGTGTTCATAAGTCGCCTATTTGGACATTAAATGTTACCCATTTCTTTTTCTTTTCAACATTCAATTGAACCAGCAATACTGGAACCATATAGTCTATAAAATAATTACAAAAAGATTAGAAATTATACAAAACATGTCTTAACATTTCAACATTTCTAATGACATAGGTTGGCCTATCTGCGTTTTTATAGCACGTTACAGTCCAGGGTGCAGGAGGAGAGCGCAACACCCAAATCAGTGTCAGAGCTGTATATTGCAGATCTACATGCAGATTGTGTCAAGGCGATCCCAAAAAATCTTTTGCGACCCACCTGAGGGAATACATTAGTTCCACTGGTTCTGATACAGGTCAGGATCATTCTAAAGCTATCTACGAAAGGTTCATTTCTGTCTGACTTTTTTAATATCAATACCCATTTAAATGAGTATCTAGTTTTGATAGTAGTTTTAGTATTGATTAGTATCTGATTTTTGTTACTTTTGATAACCCTAGCTTACGTAATATATTTTTTTAACCAAGCAAGCACTATTTTTCTGTTCCTTTTCACAAACCACAAAAGGGACAAAAATCTATCTCCTTATCAAATCTCAGTTCCAGGGTACAATAACTTGATACTCTCTTCAAATTGTAACCACCACTGTTCCGCATTATTTGCCCTTGTAATGCTTTGCATATGGTTAGCCATAGCTTCAGCCTTTGCAGTGAGCATTTGACCATAATGGCAGCTGATGAGATTAGCCCTGCCAGGCATTTTGCTTCTGTTATCTTAAACCCCTGCCGTTTGTTTTCAGAGCGCGCTCCCAAGTCCGGACACATCAACGTGATGCAAAAGCGGTCATTTGAATGGAGAGGCGGAGAGATGGTTTAGGGCCATGTCAGCAGTCTTCCTCCAATTTGAATTTTTCTGACCAGAACTAGTCGACTTTGCACATATCTTTCTTATTGTCAGTCACTCCATTTTACATGCACAGGGAACTCAACGCGAGCCAACCACCTGTATTCAAATCATCTTTCCCCCAAACCTCAGTCCACTCTTGAACCAGATCAAAGAAATTAATTGGTGCGAATGAGGGGCTATGAGATGTTCAGATGCATCTAGTAATTTAGCATTTGCTAAAATAAGTATGCAGGGTTTGTGTGTTAAAATGTGTGAATGAAACCAAACAAAACTCTGGGTATGCTTTTGGCGAGGAAACAGATTATAACAAATCAGAAAACAGTGTAAAAAGTACCAGGCTAGTTATCAGTTTTTCCTGACGTGCATGTAGACAAAGTGAGTGAAAACACACAGTGGAGTGGGCTGAGGAGGGACAGCAGAGCGTCAAAACCCTCTAAATGAGCGAATTATTTCAAAGGCACACATTGCTTTATGCACCACGCCGCTGATAAACACAAATTTGTTGACCCTTCCGCAAATTGGTGTTGTCTTGACAACTGCAACTGGCTGGAAATCCATTTGCTCAGACATGTTTGTGGTCATTTGGACTTGATTGGAACGGCTGAATCTGCGGGAGAATGGCACTTAGTTACTCACCACATAAAATAAGAAAAATAATACTGTTTATGTGTCTTAAAACATTTTTCCACACATAAATGTGATGTTTATGAGCTTGGGGGTTGACAGTATGTTGTTTAAGCATATTTCTTGAGATTTCATTATAATGTGCCTCAAAGGACCCGTATTACGCTATTTTTCTGGTGTGTTATAATGTTGTTTCCTCATCAAAAACATACCCAGAGTTGAGTTGGGTTTTGTTTCATTCACATGAAAACCGTACTTATTTAGGCTTCTTAGTTCTTCTCTCAAACAGAAAACATTTTGTTCCACCTTGATGTCAAGTGGTAATACAAGTGGAGCTAAGTTGTTTGTTTTTTGTAGACGTTCATTAGAATCATTTGGATAATTTGAGCCTTGGAATGTCCAATCTCTAATAAACAAATGTTAAAAGGTAGTTGTTAATATGAAGTGTTACTCAAACTTGTGTGAATGAAACAAAACACAACTTCAGGTCTGTTTTTCAGGAGGTAATAACATTCAGTTTAGCATAATATAGGGTATATAATGGGTATTCTTCTTGTGGTTCACAAGTAAAAAAGTGCATTCTGTAACTTGCTTGTCTCCATGGAGATGATATTGCTTTGCGAATGTTTCATAGGATGGCATTAAACTTAACCATGTTGTATCTATTCAGTTGTGGGCTCAAAAATTAGCAAAGCTGGTGCCACCTAGTGTCTCCTCTTAATTTAATTTTTCTCCAGCGGATGAATCAAGCAACTCAAAAATACCTTGAAGATTCCAATTGTGAGCATGCTCCCTCTCCACAGATCTGGAGCTTGACGCTTGTCTCCAGATTGATGATTTTAATGCCATGTGGAAAATTCCAGGCAAAGCAATAGCATCTTAAAGGAGACAAGTACATAGTGTCCCTTTTAAAATAGAAAGATGTGTCCTAATCCAAAAAGTATTCATAATAAGACAGTTTTTATACTTCAATGAGGCTTTGTAAGTTAAAACATGTCATTTCATTCTAGCACTGTGACATGTATTTATACTGACAAATGCTCAAACCTTTAAGTCAGTTGAAGCCTGACCTTTTCACCTGTCCGCACTGAAAGGACATGTTTTTGACAACAGCCCAAGTACAGCAGAGTGACCGGCACATTTAAACGAGGCTATTTCAGCCTTGAGACGATGTTAGCAGAATGTTAGGGCTGTCATATGGCCTCTTCTGCTCTCTCGGTACCTGCCCTAACAATTCAACATCTTAATAAAACAACAGCCCTGACGGTGAACTCGGCACTGCGCTATCCTCCATCATCTCCCTCTGTCCTTGCTCCCTTCTCTCCTCCACATTCCCCACTGTATCCTGGACGTGACCGTTTATGCTAATGTAAACCAACAGGGCGGTGTGCAGAGGACGATTAGATCCGAGCACGAGTGTTCACTACTGGGTTATTTCCTGATATCATCTGACATGACAGAAGAACTCACAGCAACGACCGAGCTAATTTGAACGACATTGATGTTATTGGCGCTCTAGGCATTGTGTAAGAGAGACGAGGTGAGGGACGAGCAACTAGTGATACAGTAGCTTCATTTACAGCAACGTTAGGGGTAAAATGTAATAAAGCTGCATTTGCTTATTTTAATTACAAAAATACATTGTGCAAATTTAAACAAAACAAGATTTAAGATGCAGCGTTTTTTTTTTTTTTTATTTTTTTATATATATATATATCAGGCATTGTTAAAAAAAAATACATAATCTTAAATTTTGAAGTGTATTTTTGTTTTTCCTCATATCAACCGATCTGAATTTTGTATTCTATTCAATTTAGTCATATTAGGAGCCAATCAAAATGTACAAAAAAGTTTCAAAAGGAGCGTTTCCTGAACCTCTAGAGGATAATACACAGTAGATAGAACACAGTGGTGCTCTTTGGGGAAGATGATGCAAAAAACCCAAAGCTTTCACTGGTTAAAATAAAACGCCTTTATTAATTTACGGCATGTCTTAATGGACAACTTACAAAGTCTCGAGGCGTTTCAGCTGATGGGTTTCCTCAGGGGACAAACAGGATCAGCCAATTAAAATGTATTTAAAGATTCTATATTACATTAAAATTGTTGTATAGTGTTGTTACCTCCTCAAAAACATACCTGGACTTGTGTTTTGTTCCAGTCACACAGGTTTTCATGTTGTTACGTTTTATCTTACATTCATATTGGAGATTGGGCTAAAATTAGATAATTCTAGTGAAGGTGCATGGGGTTTAAAAACACAGTGGAGCAGAACACAGCAAAATATACAGGGCTTGTGTGTTAAAAATGTGTGACTGAAACAAAACGCAACTCTGAGTGTATTTTTGATGAGGAGACAACATTATAACATAGATCGAAAAATAGAGTAATATAATAATAATATAGGGGTGTAAACAATATCCAAGTCACGGTACGATATTTATTGCGATATCATGGGAAAGCTCATGATATGAGCTTGTCAGATATCTTTAGTACGATATTCTGGAGGCTAACAAAAATGTTAATATGTGACTTTTTCCTCTCAAAATGCCTTGACAAGACTTAATCCAAAGAACTAAGACTTGAAAGTGCTTAGAAGTGTTATTTCTTCTTGTAGTCCACACTGAAGTGGAGCAAAGGATCATGGTCTTTGTAGTTCCCTCTGTCTTTTTTTTAGCTACTGCTGCACCATAACTCTTTATTTCAGCAAAGAGACTTGTAATTCTATATATTGTGATGGTCCATGATATTATTGTGAGAACTTTGACGATACGATATCACGATATTTCGGTTATTGTTACACCCCTAGTAATATGGGTCTTTCAAATAATTATTTCATAAAAATAGAGAACTCTGCTCCACATGCTTTTTTTTTTTTTTTTTTTTTTTTACTGACAGGAGTCACTATAGATCTATTGAAATAAAGTTTATTTGTATAGCACTTCAGCTGACCAAAGTGCTTCGCACATACTAGTCAACAAAAACAGAAGAAACAGTTACATAAATATATACAGATAACGTGTGAAAACTACAATAAAACATCAAGATAACCTGACTCACTAGTACTAAATCCCAGGGAGAAGAAGTGAGTTTTCAGTCTACTCTTAAACTGAATCTATCAATCTATTGATTACATTGACCAATGACTAAATCTTTAACTGAATTAAAATTGTTTATAATGCACATTAGCTGTACCCGAACACAAACTGCACTTACAACAATCAAGATCACTGTAAACGTTAAATAAAAAAATTATGTATGAATAAATAATACATGACAAAATGACAAAAATTCCTACAAAGTTTTACCACACAAAATTTGACATGGCTAGTCCTTTAATTGCAGAGACTTCAATCACTCTTTACAGCAGTGTCCGGCCTCTGTACGTGTACGGTTGTGAGCTTGAATGAACTCGAGCAGCTCTCCTCTGTGGTTTGTCTAACACCGACTCTCCCTTGAACTACTCGTGCACCCGTCCAATTCTGCTTCTCTGCCAAGGTGTGCCACTCTAATCAGGTGTGCGTTTGATGTGCAGAGGCAGCAGCAGCACCAGCCTCGCCGAGCTGCAAGATCTCTCCGGACATTAAGGCTAAAGGAGAGAGAGAAAGATTACCGCGAGTCTTTTTATAGATATCACTCCATCTTGTTCCTTTTAGCTCACTCATTAGTTTTAGCTATTCCCTCGGGGGGCACAACTTGCTTTAAACTTGTACCAAGGCAAGGCTGCAGCCACATCCTCTGATTTGGCCGGTCACATTCCTGGCAAAGGGGATCTGGAAGAGTTTCTGTCAATGTCGGAAGTGCACAATGCGAAAGTGGCAATGTTCAGTTGGCAGGTGCACAGGGAGGATCAGGGTAGCCCCAGGGAAATGCGCTTGTACTTTTAAATAATGACTGACAGGAAGTCCTAAAAGTTGTGAATATTAAGTTGAGTGTTTTGATTATCATTATACTACAACTCTAGAGTGACTGCTACTACTACACAACCTTGTTCTTGGGTTTGTTTCTTGTACTGAAGAGTTTTGGAGTTGGATCGCTAACTGTATTCAAAATAGATAAAAAATATGAGGTTAGTCTAAAAACTACTACAACTACAACATATGCACATCACTTCACTTCATCTAAAAAAGTGGTTTTCAATAGGTGAGGTGGCCACTGGGGAGGCGCGACATACATGTGAAGAAAAAATAAAGGTCCACATCTGTACACATCTGCAGCAGTATCGATATCTGTAAATGTGTGTGTATTAGCTGTAAAATTATGTCACCATTCAGACAACCTACTCATAGTTTTTGCCTTGTATACTCCACGTGGACTGCGTCTTCTCGTCTCTAAACCAGAACTAAAACCAGGTCTAAACCAGCATAAAACCAGGACTAAAACCAGGACTGAACCAGGACTAAATCAGGTCTAAACCAGCACTAAACCCAGGCAAAACCAGAACTAAACCAGAACTAAAACCAGGACTAAAACCAGGTCTAAACCAGTCTATATCAGGACTAAACAGGACTAAAATCAGGACTAAACCAGGTCTAAACCAGGTCTAAACCAGGTCTAAACCAGGTCTAAACCAGATCTAAACCAGGTCTAAAATCAGGACTAAAATCAGGTCTAAACCAGGACTAAAACCAGGTCTAAACCAGTCTATATCAGGTCTAAACCAGGTCTAAAATCAGGACTAAAATCAGGACTAAAATCAGGTCTAAACCAGGACTAAAACCAGGTTTAAAAACCGGTCTATATCAGGACTAAAACCAGGACTAAACCAGGACTAAACAGGTCTGTCAGGACTAAACCAGGTCTAAACCAGGGCTAAACCAGGACTTAACCAGGACTAAACGAGGTCTAAAATCAGGTCTAAAATCAGGACTAAACCAGGATTAAACCAGGTCTATATCAGGACTATATCAGGACTAAACCAGGGCTAAACCAGGGCTAAACCAGGACTAAACCAAGGGAGGTTTAGTCCTCTTCAACTGTAGAGTTACTGCTACTTCTACTACAAGACATATTGTTACTGGTTTTGTTTTTTGTAGTAAAGAGTTCTGGAGTTGGATCATTAAGTAAATTATATTATTCAAAAGAGATAAAAATATACCCAATACACAAATCTACTTCATCTAATATACTATTTTAATGGTTATACAAGTTCGACAGGGACAAAACTCAGATTATTATTAAACAAATGGCAAACTACTACTGCACTAACACAACAGGACTTACTTGGACTCACCTTTTGACCGTAATAAACCTGAAAAATGATTCATGAACTGTCAAACTTACTACTATTTGATCTAAAAATGTGCTTCAGTAATGTTAATTATTCATGTAACTAATTGACAAAGCAAAATATCAGACCCGCAGACTGAATAGATGATTAAATGGCCCGAGACTGCCCTCAGCCCAGTACTTACCTTACTTTCTTATCAAATTAAAATTGTAAGAAGAGGACGAGGCTTTCTTTCATTTTTAAAAAGTCATCCTTCTTTTCACACTGAGTCGTAAAATCAGACATGTCTGCGTGGCCGCTCAGTAGTAGGAGGTATAATCAGGAATCGTCAAATGTGAAGCGTCCTTTGCTCTGACTCAGGAGTGCAGGGTTTGCACGCGGAGGTGGATTAATGGAACCTGTATCAACTATCCACAAATAATGTCAGGTCAATGTATTTAGTCCAGGAAAATGGTGACACAGACAAATAATAAAAGCTTGTAGCTGCCTGGTAAACAGCGAAGTCAGTGATGATTAAACACCTCTTATAATATAGGAAAAATGTAAATGTGTTTTATTTTTTCTAGAAATGATGTAAGAGAAACAGGTTTTGATTCCACCCTTTCACAAATATTGACAGATAATGATTATTGCTACCCTCTCTGTGACTCCACCAACCATTCAAACATAATAACTTAATAATTACAATCATCTTTTCATCGTGATTACAGTGTTCGTGGGTGCGGCATGTTGTGCTTTAAGTAAATATTTTGTTCTACAAAGATGACTACGTACTAGAGCTGCTCGATTATGGAAAAAAAATCATTATCACGATTATTTTGGTCAATATTGAAATCACAATTATTCAAACGATTGTTTTTATAATTATACAATGCATTTATTCAGCATTTCTCTCTCAAAAAAAGACTTTGTTGTTGATCAGTGATGCAAAACTTTCAAATTGAATATAAATATAGGCTACAAATATGTAACTTAGAGCAGTTTTGAGATGCATAAAACATAAAATGAATACAATATACTTTGAACATGAAATAAGGTATAGAAAAACATGAATGTGTCCAAATTCCAGCTGTTCTACAATCTCTATATTTAAAAAATCAAATAGTATACTTATTTAAATAAAAAATATCCCAGCTTTAAATCATCTCAACTCGATTATATGAGTTTGAAGATCGTTTGACACACGAAATCGCGATCAAAATTAAATCAATTGCACAGCCTTACAATGTACTTTTTCTGCCCACCATCTCCTTGTTGCCATTCAGTTGTTATTGCTTTTCTGGAATATTCCACAGTATAACATTAAACATTTCTATCTCCATGGAGACAACCGAGCCAAGATCAGGGACGAGGTGAGACCGCTGACAGTAATACCTGTTGTCAAGGTCTCTATAAATACACCTGAAATTGAAGAGATGCTGCTTACATAAGTTTACTGCCATACTGTGTAATTCCTATATTCAAGGCAAAATGCGAACATCATCATGGAGACAAGCAGTATAATTTTAGAGTTTATGTCATGGAAATACATTGTTAAATACATTAAACATTAGAAAAAGCTGGATATGGATCAAATTAAAACCTAAATTTCAGTTTCTAAACAAATGTCTTTCTTGTTAAAGGTTCATTGTGTAACTTTTGAGGGTGTGTCAAATGCTTTTCTCCATGGAGATGTTATTGCTTTCTCTGGAACGCTTCACAGTGTGGCATTAAACCTGTCTACAATGGAAAAAAACAAAACAATACCTAGGTAAGTGAAAATGACTTGAATTTAGAACATTTTGCTTTGAGTCGATTTAACTTGACAAGTAAAATTAAGTGTTTTTCGTAATTCAACATTTGATTTTGTTTCTTATATTAAGAGCAAAAAAGTTGTTGTTTTTCTTATTTTAAATGTAGCAAGATGCATTTTCTTACAAAAGTCAGCACAAAAAGTCAGATAATTTTACATGTCAAGTGAAATTTACTCAAATGATTATAAAACTTTCTTAATTCAAGTCATCTTAACTTGACTAGACTTAGTTTTTTGCAGTGCATCTTCACTATAGGCCAAACTAGACCACGTTATAGGTCAGATCAATGTTATACTGTGGAATATTCTAGGCAAAGCAATGACACATCCATAAAAACAAGCAGGTGATGGATCCTCAACCGAAAAGTAACATGGTGCAGCTTTATTTGCGTAAAAATTGACACTAAATACAGTCTTGTTGCTAATCTCGCTGTGATGTAGCACTTTCACCATTTACAATCATTTATATGTTACTTTGCTGACGTTTTTAATCAATATAAACCCATGCATACTACACTTGTTTGGCCCTTTGCAGCAACCTGTCTCATACGGACCAGACAAAATTATGGATTTGCCTGGATTCGTTACAGGATGTCTACTAAATACACGTATCCTTAAGGCGCTATCTCAACCGTCCTGTCTCTTTTTACAGTGGCTTTTAAAACCTGGGTCCTCCAATCTGCCTCCCTTCGCTTCTCCCCCTTGACTTATATTTACAACCCCAGGCTCGCAATAAAGGATGAAATTTATGACTTAGTTTTTAATTAGAAATAATGTCTTGTAGCGGGTAAGTGATAGATGGTTTAATCAATATATAGACTGCGGCAGGCACGATGACGGACGCCACTATTGACAGGGTGCAGAGTAGCCTAACTTAACACCTGAAGAAATATGTTTTGTTTGCTGTAAAATTATTTGAATTATTTTTTTACTTTTTTTTACCGAGTTGTCAGCAGTGTTTTCCGATGGCCGTTTTTCCCTCCTCTGAGCAAGAATGAAGCAACTTTGTCACACCAATTATTTGAACCCCCAGAGAGCCCCGTTTGTGTTCCTAGTACAACTGGTTGGCTTTAAATAAAATAGACTTGACTTTTTGTGAATGGGAACTGACAAGCAACAGGGACCACAATTCTCCAAATAAGGAAATAGATTTTATTTCACTGTTATGCCAGTTTGTGTGGGGGAAAAAAGGTGAGCTGTGTTTTGAAGTAGTGTAATTAAATAGGAATCAAGTCAATGGGATTTGTTTTCTGGCACTCGGGATGATTGTGTAATATACACCCGGGAAAGAATTCGAGCACTCGACAACAGAAGTTTACTGGAATGGATTTTAAATAAGAAAACAAAAGTGGTACAATGGATACAGGGCGGAATTCTACGGCAAAAATAGCAGACATGTATATGACAAAACAATGACTATTTATTCACCTTATACTGATCAGTATCAACTTTCAATTCTATTTGTATTGATACATTTTTTTTTTTTTAAATGGCTTTCAATTTTAGTTTCTTGAACATTAGCATTAACATTACTTTTTTATCATTGCCATTAACATCAAAATCGGCAAATGAATGAATCTCGATCTCACTTAAAATTTGATGATTTGCACAAGCCTATGTCTCATCTATCAAATTGTTTAATCTACTTTCTACAGGTGACTGGATAGTGTACACGCTCACTCTCACTCTTCTTACTGGGGAAAAACTCACACAAAGCCCTCTGTTTCACTGAAGGGTGGGGATGAGCACCTAGCCAGGATGGTGGCACCTATTGCCTCCGCTCAATTTCTTTTCTCCCTAGTGACTAGGTCAAGATTCGGAATATACTAGACGGTTTGCAAGAATCCCGGAAGTTGTAGACCACACACTGGCCAATCAGCGAAGAGCTGTGTGGTACAGCACAACAGTAAACAAAGCTTTGTCTACGAGATGGATGTAGACGAAGCCATACATTCTGTGTTTGCAACGACTCCCAAGATTGAGGATTTAAAGCCAGAACAAAGAGAATGTTTGGTGAATTTTATCAAGAGGAAAGACGTTATTGCCCTTCTTCCTATGGGATTTTTGAAAAGCTTAATATACCAGTTAGCCCCGTTAGCGACACATTACATACATCACAACCAAATAGCAGTGATTGGTTAAATAAAATAAAATAACCCGCCTACTGTTGAGTGAACGAATTCTAAGGCTGCGAGGTCAGATGAATCAGGCAAATGAGCACCTGGGCTGGCAACCATTTTGAGTCCTGCGGTCCAAAAAAAATTATCTGACAAAGGCTTTTTGCCGAAAGTAAAAAGTTTTGGACATAGGCCATCTGAGTGCGCTGTGCATTTTTCGCTTATAAGTTGCTGCTCCTTGCATTTGCATAAAGACTTTGGTGTGCATTTTCAGTTTCATTTGAAAACCGAAACATAACCACTCTGCCACTGTGCCACCGAATCACATCAGTTTTTTAAGGGCCCAATTTATATCTACTTAATATGCTCATTTCAAACATACATAAATGAGTAGTCGTAATAGTAGCTGTGGACAGGTACAGATATGCTTAGCTACTTCCATCTAACTTTGCCCTACTTAAAGGTGCATTGCGCAACTTTTCTGGTGGAGCTTGGATGCACCATTACTTTGTGTATCAATATTTTGAGTTCTTCTGCATGCTGCATATTTTAGTGTTGGTAAACTTGGTGTACGTGACTATAGAGATCCGATACCTTCTCTCCAGACCACCTACCTCAAAGAAAGCCCTAATTGAGAGTCTAACCTTATCCACACACACAAACACAATATTAGCCCCATTCAGAGATGACCCTTACAATGGCGTTCTTTCTCATTGATTAGTGTTGCGTTCAGTGGCCCGGGGCGGGGTCAGAGCTGTAATGACGACTGCGCGCTTTGTGTTCATGCTCTCTGAAATAGAATAAGCAGAATGTCATGGATCCTTGGTCTTTTTAGTCAATGGTTAACTGTTCTCCTAAGCATCCAAGCGTGTCGGCCCATACCTCCAACTCTTTGTGCCATTCCTTTAAGAGGTTAGAGGAGTAGCCAAAATATATTTAAGTAAGAGTACTGTTACTTCAGAATAATGTTAAGAGTTATGGTGCAGCAATAGAAAAAAGACAGAAGGAACTACAAAGACCATGATCCTTTGCTCCATTTCAGTGCAGACTACATGAAAAAATAACAGTTCTAAGCACTTTTAAGTCTTAGTTCTTTGGATTAAGTCTTGTCAAAGCATTTTATTTTGTTAGCCTCCATATAATATTGCACTAAATATTGTACCGTGAGATGTACATCGTGAAAATATCATACAGACAGATTTGGATATTGTTACATCCCTAATCGTGAGACTCCCCACCATATTGTGAGCTTTTCCACGATATTACAATAAATATCATACCGTGAGGTTCATACCGTAACAATATTGCATCGTGAGACTTTTATATTGTTACACCCCTAGTAAACATAACTGTTTACATAACAAGTTAATGTACTTTTACTCCTTTACATATAGCTACAGTAGGAGCAAAAGCACGGTATTTGAAAAATACTCTAAAAGTACAATTACAACTAAATGTACTTGTAACTAGGAGTGTGCAAAAATTTGATAATGCGGTATTGCTTTCGTGAGCTGTTGTACAAATATTTTGCCAAGAATATATATTTTTTTGTATCTTTTAGCCATTTCTTTTGTGACTGCACTACAATTTTGTCACTTATTTAGTGAAATAAAAACTTGTCTGTACAATATACTTGAGATATTCACTGTTTTAATTATTAAAATAGACACATCTTACATTATTGTTTTAAGTTTACTGCTACTAAATTGCATTTGGTTCTTAAAAAAACAACAAAATATTACAGCGTATCATGTTCAATAAAACGACTATCGCATGTATTGCCATATCGTGAAAATAACATATCCAAGGGACCCTGATTTCTAGTCGTACTTGTAACTGACTGCTACTCATCTCTGGTCCCTTTCCATCTGTCTGCATGTCATAGCTTATCTCTTCCCTTTGTGCAATATAAGCTCACAGATAAGCTACATCTAGAGGCCCCCAGTTACTCATGTCTGCCTTGTTCATTCACCAGAATCCACTAAGTCCCATTGAAGCCCATTTCCCATACTCACAGGTGGGCCTTGTCGTAACTGGGATGCCCCGCCTGGCCTTTTCTGCGCAAACAGAGACATCCAGTCATCAGGAATGCTTTTGTATTGGCTGAGAGCACCACGTAATGCCCCCGATATGAATGTGCAGCGCAAAGAGTACACATGACTAAGTCCACAACAACATGCCGCTGGTGGGTAGGTAGCTTTAGTGCAGATTAGCCGTGAACTCGGGAATTATTCATTGGGTGCTGAGAGATAGGTGCTGCACACAAGGAAAACATGATTCTATAGGATTTTTGGGAGTGTTTGCCCATAAGCTCCCATAAGTCTCCAGGTGTTTGCAAGTGTTTTTTTATAGCTCTGAGTGGGATTTAGGTTGTCTGTGGTAAAGAATGACATACTTCTCCTTGTATGACACACATTTGCCTTTGGCCAGAGAAAATACATTTAAGTTCAGAGTCATTAAGACTAGAATGTTCCTTAGTGTGGTATTAATAAACTCATCCATGGTGACAAGAAAGTGATGCTTCAGGCCATGTTACAGGTCAGATCTGTGGAGTGATGAACCACCTCAAGGAAAAAATTTACTTTTCAAATTTTTGAGATATTGGGCAATAATGCACCTGTAATTGGATTTTTAATGCCATACTGCGGAACATTCACAACAACATCCACCAGCTGGTAGACCCTCCACCGTACACTGAAGTTTAAGGCAAGCCTATTCCGCAAAATCAGCTTTTCAGAGTTTTTAAACATGTTATAGAGCCTGTTTTCACGAGAACATTTGCAGGTAAAAATGACAAAATATTTGATCAGAAGTCTCTTTCGTTTATATGGTGACAGCGTTTTGGGGCTTAAAAAAGCAAAAATCTGAAACCACCCTCCAGAGTAGAAAAGTTGAATACACTCCGCCGTAGCGTTTCCGTCTACACTGCCCAAGACTCTAAACTCTGGTCAGATCTTCTCACGTTGCATACGCGTTTATGTCAAATACATCACCACCTAGCCACCTGCATGCAAACCCAATCGAATTCCACACACTTATGCGTCACCGTATGCACTCAGGTTTCCTCCTGAAAACGCTTGTCTAAACACGGAATAAAAAGTGAAGACGCGATGCCACTTTTGCGTCTTCTGTTCAGACGGTCATCATATAAACGTAGCCATAGTTGTTTCCCCCTTACCAGTTACTCACCCAGACTTGTATTTTGAGTAATTCATGTTTGCAACACCATTTTGCCAATCAACCCTTGTTTTGACTGTCACTGGTATAGGCCCACTGCTCTGTACTTACTTTGTTCTCCAACTTTATTTTTTTAATCAGTGATACATGTAGGATTTGCTCTGTATCCATAGTAAGGGTTGGCAGCATGCAGTTCTTTATGTTTATGGCGACATCACCTCCCATTGGACACCATCGTTTTCTAAAGTCAGTCGGAAGTCAGACTAGTTTTTTACTAAGTCATTTTAAGTCAATATTGTGATAACATAATGGTCTACCGATGTCATAGACTAGAACTACAGAGCAGATACAAGCACAGTAGATCTTGTTTAATGGATGAATTTGGTCTCATCTAGATCTGAACAAGATCTAACTAAGACATTAACTTTCTTTGCTTTTTGCATTTTTGTAACTCTTTGGCCTCACCTTTCCAAAGTAATAATAGTTTTGAGACTTTACATCAAGTGTTGTACTTCAATTGTAAGTGTCAGACCCACTGAGCCTTGAAAACAATTACGATCTCACAATGGCGAAGCTTGCACCTAAACTAATCACTTGTAGCTTTACTGACCCCTTGTGGCCCGAGTGGGTATCATTTGGCCTTTGGGTTGTCTCGCTCTGAAAATAACCCTCCTCTTCCCACTTCAATGACATGTTAAAATAAGATTGTACCAGCCTCTAGTGCCCCCACACCTGCCTAAAGGTAATGGTGTAGTCTAGCACACAGGTGGGGGTCAGGGTGGAGCATGATCCCTGTTCTGTCCAGTTAATTAGGAATTAGACAGTGGCGCGACCCTCTGGATGTTCCCCGTGTACGGAATAATGAACGTCTACAAGTGCGGATGACCTGAGCAGAGAATAGAGAGGAATCTTTGGCCACCGCACGCGCCTTTTCATTAAGACTTCCGACCTACGCTGGCTTTTGCAATTATGCGCCTACCCCTTTCCACACTATTTCACCCAAGAAATATTTTCAATTTACTTTAAGAGGCCAAGAGTACTTCAGTCTAAATTAGATTCTCATTTGACACTTGATCTATGGCGTATAGCGATTACACATTCACTGAAATGTATAGACTACAGATTAAATGGAATGCAGAAATCCTTTAGTTCAGTTATTCATCATGTGTTGTAATGATTGATTCTGATTACTATAGGCTTGCTTCATAGCATATTTCCTTTAGTAATTATTTTAAGTCCTATATTAACTGCACATAGAGGGAACTGGTATTGACTTGTATCCTTTTTAACAACATTATTACGTTGAAAACTAAATGTATTGACCTTATCTTGCAATAGTACGTATAAAGTGCCCAATATTTTTTATGTCTGTTTTCATGTAATGTAGTATGAATTTTAGAAACACACACAATATATATCACAATCAAATGAAATCACAAACTGAATTGCAAATCCTGCAATTATTTAGATCAGACATGTCAAACTTAGGCCCGGGAGCCAGATTTGGCCCACGGTATAATTATATTTGCCCTGTGAGATCATATCTAGAAACATTATGTATTTAAAATTAGTTATTATTTTATATTCTGCTTCTTCTGGATTCATTGTTTAAGCAAAATTATAAGGTTTAACAAGACATCTCGAAAGAAGAGAAAATGCAGAAATGTTTACATTTTTCAATAAATATTTAGTTTGGCCTACGACTTACTCCCAGTTTTTAAATTTGGCCCTCTGTAAATTTGAGTTTGACACCCCCGATTTAGATCATAAAATACCTGTAATTTAGACTTCTACAAACATGTTTCGAAATACATGTGATTCTTGTATTAGCTGTATCAGTTTTTATACCTAGACGTTATTATTATATGATAATAATTTATTCTTCCCCTTCAACAAACTAGTCTCAAATTCCAGATTTCACTGCATTGCACCATAGGCGTAACCAAGTTGATAAAATAAATATATATATAAAACAACAACAACATGCAATCTCCTGTGTCGTTTCAGATTTTGGTATAGCGTGTACAGTACAGTCCACATCCCAATCTTCCATACCCAATCATTTGGCTCAGTGCCTTGATTCAAATTGGTGAATGGCTGCATGGTAAGCTACATGTGCTCACTGGCCGTATTATTTTATCGCAATTCGCAGTGCAGCGTGTGGGGGCGGCGTCGGTGGTGGGGGTCCGGATGGGCTAGGGCGAGGGGAGGGGGGCAGAGCCGAGTCCACACGCCCCAATGCACAGTCTGGCAGTTCTAGTGAATCACCGCCCCGTCACAGGTGGAGGGAAGTGGAGCAGAGGGATTGGCAGTCCAAAGGTGGTGTCTGGCCTTCTGCTGCTGCTGCTGCCGCTGCTGCTGTTGAGTGAGCTGTTTGGATTGGCGTCCGGCAGAGATGAGATGTCACTGTTCTGCAAGACTATGCTGAAAGATTCATTCATTGTGTGTACGTGTATAAGAAAATATTTTCCAGATTACAGTTGACTTTCTATTCCGGAAAGACACTAAGTCATAGTTGAGTATGATGCAGTGTCTTGGCTGACTGCTTTGACATGTTTTGACTGACGAGATTCGAATGCCTTACTGGAAAATGGTAAATGTAAGATCTGAACCACCAATAATTTACAGATTAAATTTAGATTACTTTTATTTCCAATTGGTAAAAAATAAAGCACCATACATTATACTACTTACCACCACTACTTACTGGTTACCAAAAAACCTCAAGGGGCTTAACATGAAGTAACCTCGATATAAAATGCATAGGGCTCTCACACATATTTGAGAGTGAGATTCATCCATCAATACAAGCAGAGATACACAACAAGAAATACTAATACATGATAATATACTTTTACTTCAGGACAATTATGAGGGCCTGTTTACACGAGAACGCTTGTGGGTAAAGATGACAAAATATTTTATCGCATGTGCCTTTCGTTTAGACGGTAACGGCGTTCTTGGGGCTTAAAAATGCAAAAAGCTGAACCCACCCTCTAGAGTGGAAAAGTTGAATATGCTCCGCCGTAGAGTTTCCATCTACATTGTCCAGATCTGACCATAATTTTGCGCCTTGTTCACGTTATGTATGCGTTTACGTCACATACATACAGTACACAGAAACCTGGCATGCTTACACAATCAAATTCCACACACTTTTGCGTCACTGTATACACGCAGATTTCCTCGTCTAGACACGGAATAAAAAGTGAAGACGCAACGCCACTCTTGCGTCCTCTGGTCAGACCGTCCTCATATGAACGTAGCCTAAAAGAAGTCATGTGTATTTACATTTTTCCATTAATTCAAACAGCTGATCTGGCCTTTTTTTAAACACAATCTGGCAAAAAGAAGTAAAGAGTTAGTTGGAGCTACAACAGGTAAACAAGTCTCTTACACATAAAATAGCTGTCACAAGCTGGCTAGAATTGGCCAACAGTTTTTCACTTAGTCACACTCACACTTTTACTGAAAATCAAACACCTAGACAGGACCATGAACACTCACATTGATCACAGGCTCGTGTCTTTTTTTTTTTTATCCATTTAGTTTCAGATTTTTCTTCTTAATTTTCAAGCAATGTTAACCCCTTTATGTTTCGACCTATTTTTTTGCTTAAATATCCATACTGACTTAGATGACTCTCAATTCAAACTGAATCTGTTTCTGAACTCTTTGGAGCTCAGATGAATTCCTCAGAGGAAAGTCAGATTTCAAATTCCACCTAAATATTTGGGGGTAAATACAAGAACAGGTATAGCAGGTGTCCCTTGGGATGATCTGACAGAAAGAATGAGAATGTCAAAACTGAATTAGATCTCACTAAACATGAGATTTAGGGACATGTAATTAGGCAAACAAGTCCAAGTAGAATTCACATAAAATTCTTATTCAATTTTTTATAATTTTTGGGCTCTTTTTGTCTTGTGGGTTTGGAGTACAGACTATTCCAGACTCTTCTCAGAATGGTTGATTTGAAAAAAATAAGTGGGTTACAGATTTCCATTTATCAGAAGCTGGACAAATAGAAATGAATTAAGAAAAAGTACAAAGGCCCCTCGGAACATGAACAGGTTAATTGCTTTGACAGTGTTTCCTAATGTGTGCATTGTGTCATGGGGTGTAACGATAACCAAGTCTCACGATACGATATCGTCACAGTAAGATCCTCACGGGACGATATTTATTGCGATATCGTGGGAAAGCTCACAATGTGGTGGGGAGGCTCACAATTGAGGATCTGCTAATATCCACATCTCTCGGTACAGTATTTTCACGATATACATGATACGATATTTATTGTGATATTTTGTGGAGGCACAAAACTGTTAATATGCTTCTTTTTCCTCTTAAAATGCCTTGACAAGACTTTATCCAAAGAACTAAGACTTGAAAGTGCTTAGAACTGTTATTTCTTCTTGTAGTCTACACTGAAATGGAGCAAAGGATCATGGTCTTTGTAGTTCCCTCTGTCTTTTTTTTTCGCTATTGCTGCACCATAACTCTTAATTTAAGCAGAGAGACTTGTAATTTGATATATTGTGATGATCAACGATATTTTCGGTTATTGTTACATCCCTATTGTATCACCATGGTAACTTCAGAATATTAACCCATAAACATACATATAGAACACCCCCAGCATGATGTCACCGCAAAGTATATATAATAATAGGCACTGTACTAACTGTGCTACTACTTGATATTCTTCCACCTACTTCTTCCACCTCCGTATTGGCCTGCACTTGTTTTCCCCACTTGGAAGCACACTTTGCATTTGCCTTTTTTTCATGTAGCTTCTTGTCATATCAAAGTCCTCAGTTCTCCTCACCAGACCTTCAACAGCAGATCCTCCGACTTCGTTAAACAGTTTGTTACCACTCTTTCGCTCTCTTCTATAACCCCTATCTCTCTCTCCCTCCCTCCTCTTTCTCTCTCTATCTCTGTTCCTCCCTTTTCTCTAATGGCCCTCAGTGGTGTCGCATAGCACTGGCTTGTTTTTCTGCTCTTTTGTGTGCAAAGCATATAGGGACGTAGATTGTGAAACTGCAGGGGTATCTTGTTCCTTTTTGACACTCTTATTGTCCTCCTCCTGTGGATTTGTGCTCCGGAAAAGAAAAGCCTTTCACTGTAATTGGGTGTGAATGAAACACTTGCACCTAGCTATTGTCTATGGTATGGTCAGCTATTGGGCCAGCGGTTAGACAAGCCAGCAAACAAGTTACTAAGGAAGTTAAGTGGGATGTAACATTGAGCAACTTTCTTAGTCAAGTGTTGCTTTTTGCTTTGGTTTCAGGTGCCTTTGTCTTAGTGAGGGTTGCTGGAAATTGGACTTCCAGCCAAATTAATGGTGCTCTATGTTAAGGCTGTGCAATTAATCGAGTTTTGATCACAATTTCAATTTTTGTGTCAAGTGATCTCCAAACTCATATAATTGAGTTGAAACGATAAAGCTTAACAAAGTTTATATTTTAGTTTTTAAATGTAGAGGTTGTAGAAGAGCTGGATATATACATTTTTTATGCCTTATTTAATGTTCAAAGTATATTTTGTTTATTTAATGTTTTATACATTGCAAAACTGCTCCAAGGTTCATATATTTATATTTATATTTATATTTTGCTTAAGTTTTTGTTGTTGTTTTGTTTTGTTTTTTTTCCAGAGAGAGAGAAATGCTGAGTAAATGCATCGTGTAAATAAAAAAATAATCATTTGAATAATTCTGATTTCAGTATTGACCAAAATAATCGTGATAATGTTTTTGTTTGTTTTTTTCCCTATAATCCAGCAGCACTACACTATGTATGTTTTTTTGCTTGTCACCATGGCGATGTTACTGCTGTCCCTGAAATTTTCTTGCATTTATTTGATGCAAGTCTTTATAGCCCAAAAATATCTTTAAAATTCTGCATTATTACTGTAAGCAGGCTCATCTCTTCACAGATCTGACTTGTACCTGGATGTGGACTTGCACATGCTTGTTGCTATGGAGATACATACTTTGCAGGCAACAAAAAAGGTGCACCAATAATGTGTGCTCTTTTATACTGAGACACAACTTTTCAGTGTCTAAGTTTGTGTCCAAAAATGCATAACAAAAGGTTTAAAACATGATGCAGGCCAAGTTTTTGGGTTGAGAATGATCTGACTTGAATAATTTAGTTGCTTTTGCACAATTTATAGCTTTTCACCCACATATTTTCTTAAAAAATTACCCATTCCGACACACTTAATAAATCCCCCAATCCGGCCGTAAAAGTCGACGCCGCCCTTTGATTGAGAGCCCCCTAGTGGCTGCCCTGACAGAGCTAAGTAGTGCTATAATGCAGCACTGACAGGAGCCTGGGTTTTAGCAGACAGTTTGTGCTTCGGTCCAGGTTGCCGCGTGGCTATAGGAGAGTGATTGAGAGATTCTTCGGGGCCTAATTGTGTCTGTACCATCTGCCTGCCGTTTCCCTGACGCTGCCAGCCATGTGACAGTGTGCGGCGGGCACGCTGATCACCAGATGTGGGCACCTACGGCGAGACTTAGCACAGAATTAAGACCAAAACTCCCCTATGCCACCCAGTCTCTAAATGGTAGAGCGCTGTCATAGCGAGAAGGCTTTTGGGAACTATATGAACTAATAAAATGTACAACGAAAAATTGCATTTAGCTGTGGGGTGGTTAAAAGTATAGAAAATATGATGCTAATCAATACTGAAATGAATATTGAAACTAGAAATTCATTTGAGCAAGTATCGAATAAAATTTGAGCTTTCCTGGACAGTTTTAATATAATTTTGAGCATTATTAGAACCTCATGCTAAGAAAATGAAAGTACTATTATTTTGCTTATGAAAATTACATTCTATTGAAAAGGAGTATTTTTTTCAGTCATCTTTGTGGTATTGTAATTACTATTAAATATTGAGTTTAAGTTTGAAATTTTAGTATAGTAATGACCATAATTTATTTTTTTGTCTTCACCAAATGTAAAATAATAGACTTTGGGTGTAATTAGTGCAAAAAGTATTGCAGCATTCTATACCTCAATAATATTTAATACAGATGGAGTGGCTAAATTTAATATAAAAATGCAGATTTGTGGCGTAATATCAAGTTATTGTATCTAGTCATGAGTAGAAATGCTCTGGTTCAACATTTATGAATTTTAACTTTTGGATATTTCATACTAAAGTACTGTGTAATCAATAAGGAGACCTGACTCCGGGAAATATACATATATAGAGAGAGATAGAGATAGAAATGGATAATATCACATTCTCAGTGATAGGGGTGTGCAAAAATACCGAAATATCAATATATCATAGTGTTTATTGTGATGATACAGTATCGATATCGTGGGCTGCTGTATCGATATATCACCAAGAGTATTTTTTGGTATATTTTACTCAATTATCTTGTTACAGCGCTACAGTTTTGTTGATTGTTTAGAGGAAGGAAACTTGTTTATGCGACAAATTTGGCATTTTCACTGTTTTGAGGATTAAAATAGGCGTGTTTCATATTCATTTTGCACAAGAAGTGGTTTAACAAAAACTTTTAGTATCACAGCCATCATTTAGCTATTATTTTTTTATTGAACCATATCAAACCGAAAGTGCACTGTATCGAGATATGTATCGTATCTTGGCCTATGTATCGAGGTATGTATCGTATTGTGGCCTATGTATCGAGATATGTATCGTATCGTGGCCTATGTATCGAGATATGTATCGTATCGTGGCCTGTGTATTGAGATATGTATCGTGTTGTGGCCTATGTATCGAGATATGTATCATATCGTGACCTATGTATCGAGGTATGTATAGTATCGTGGCCTATGTATCGAGATACGTATCCTATCGTGACCTATGTATCGTATTGTGGCCTATGTATCGAGGTATGTATCGTATTGTGGCCTATGTATCGAAGTATGTATCGTATCGTGACCTATGTATCGAGGTATGTATCGTATGATGGTCTGTATCGAGGAATGTATCGTATCGGCAACTTCTTAATGATACCCAGTCCTACTCAGAAATATGCAAAATTAGCACATGGAGTATTGTTCATAGTAAAAACTCTTAATAAGATAACAGAATGAGCTAAATAAACTATATAAACAGATTTTTTTTTTTTTTTTTTTTTTACTATTTTAGGTTAATTTAACTGTCCGTTCAACATTCTACAAGATATTTACCTGCATGTTTTAGCTCATTTCTGATAAATTGCCATTATATTTGTTTGGCTGTTATTGTAATATGATTTAATACATCCAAATATCATCTTAGACGTCATTGTACCAAATAGGGCTTGAAATAGAAAATTTTTAATGGCATTTCACATCTTATTGTTAGATTATAATGGGATAGAATTTGATTTGAGTTTCTGTTGACTTAAACAATGCTTTGTCCACACTTTTTGTTCAATTTATTATTTCAAGGATCTTTTTGAAATGTGGTCATTGTTGCTGTCACTGTGGCTATTGATATAAAAGCCTGAAAAATGTCATTGCATATATTTCCATAAATCAATGTACCCTGCCCTTCTTACTTCCACAATAAAAAGACAAAAGGGCTAAATTCATTCTTTGCAATTCAGTAAATCTATTAAAACAGCCACAGGGTCGTCTGCAGTAAGGGTATTGACAAGGAACATTCAAGTCTCCATTGGGAGTTATATTGATTATAAATAATTAGTGATTTTTTTTTTTCTTGGTGATATTTGATACTACCTCCCTCTACACATGTACAGACCTGTCCTTTTCCATGGAAGCAACTGAGAGAAGTACTTTCACAATGACTGCTTATCCCATCACTTTGCAGCTTTACAAGACAATGAAAAACTACAAACAATTGCTACTGCATTTAGTCTATCCCCATTGCCATAGAAATTAGACAAACTTTATTGATCCACAAAGCAAAGTACTCGTACACAGTAGCTCACATGTCACAATATAATATAATCACAATGAGAAAAAAATATAAATAGTAATAATTAGGGATTTAACAATAACCAAAATATTGTGATATCGTATCATCAAAAGTCTCACAATAATATCGTCTACTGTCACAATATATCGAATCACAAGTTCCTTTGCTTAAATGCATTGTTTTACAGTAGCAACAGCTTATAAACATGGGGAACTACATGTCCCATGATTAATGTCAGTGCAAACAATATAAAGAAATATGTTTTTTACTTGAATTCTTGGGATTATGACAGAAATAATTCACACCAAAATCTTGTCAAGGTATTTTAAAAGCAAAAAAGTGTCCTATCTACAATTACCGTATTTTCCGGGCTATAGGGCACGTTCTTAAGTCAACCCCATCAAAAAAAGGATTGCGCGTCTCTCAATCCAGAGCGCCCTATACACAGATCCACTCAGGTGTCCCAGCACGACTTGACTAAACTACAAAGCCGCACCACGCGCAGCACACGCAAACAAACACACGGAGCGACCGAGCAGCGAAACACACCCACAGCCACACTCATCACTCCACGCGGACGAGGAATGGAACGGAGGAATGAACCAAAAAAGCGAGTGCAGTGTGCCACTTCTAGACACAACTGAACAACTGAGTCACTGCGAACACGCCGACAATCCAGTGGTCCCAGACAGCACCCTCCCTACACGCCACAACTGAACAAAGCCCAGAGTCACTGTGAACGCGACAAACAAAGTCCCACTTGACCCATCCAACTGTTGTGTTTCGTTTAAAGTCCGATGTGGTTTATTTGTGAAAAAAGTTTGAAAATAGTTTATTCAATGAGTAATAATGGATTAATAATCCAGGTCACCTAATAGTGCGGAAAATACGGTAGATTAGCCTCTCTAAAATATCGCAGTAAATATCAAACAGTGAGATGCTTATCGTGATAATATCATACAGAGAAATTTGGATATCGTTACATCCCTAGTAATAATATTATATTTAAGGAGCAGAAAAAACTAGCAACTTATGTCAAATAAAGCATAATATATATGTACAAGTTACAATAACATAAAATATAGAAATAAAGTAACAAAAGCAAAACCGTAAAGCCAAATATAGTTCCTTGTTCCTTTCCATCACTGCTTTTAACACTTTTTAGTCCTTTCCACACGTTGACATGTTCTACTTTTAAATAATTTGTTCACCTAGGAGGCCGCCCTGAATCGGACAGAGCTGCTGTGCCGATGAGAGATCTTTTCCAACTCCCAAAAAGTGTTTTAATCAGCCCCCCCATAAATAATCCACGGCAGCTGAATATTTATGCCACTTTGAAAGTAATGTGAGCGTGTCCACCATCAGACACTCGAGTGCGTCCGACTTGTAGGAAGCTGTTTTTCCACGCTGCTCTTTGCTCACTGACACAAAAAAAGTGATAGCACTAACCCGAAACTCGGCACCTCTACAGGGACATCACATTACCGTCTCTGCACACGTGGCTGTACAAGATGACTTATGAGGACTATTGGAACTTGAAGCCGCTAATGTATTTTGGCGAGTGGGTAAGCACAGTCCAAATCTGAAGAATGATTGTTGATTTTATAGTTTTATCAGATGAAACAGAAAACGCACACCAAAGTTCTTGTAGAGGTGCAAATGCAATGAACAGTAAAATAAAAGTGAAAAAAAATGCAAAACGCACTCAGATGGCCGATGTCCAAAAGCTTTTTAAAAATGATTTTTAAATAACGTTTTTGCAAAAATAAAGCCTTCGTCAGATAATTTTCTCTTTTTCTTGCATTTTTCTTGCTTTGGACCAAAGTAATAAGCTGCAATTACTTTCTGCACTTGGATTTTGGAGAACAAATAGCTGCCTGAAAATACAACATCAGAATCAAATATTTTCACACCACAAACAAATGAAACACAGAACTTCTAAAATCAGCGAAACATCCAACAATCCCAACAATATTTTCTAGTTTAAAATTAAATCTAGCTTATGTTACGTTATGTTATGTCATGTGCCTTACTTTTTTTTTTGGCAACATTATTTAAAAAAATTAAATAAAATCTTTTGGAGTGTACTATGCATTTTTTTTTTCACTTTTATTTTATAGTTTTAACAATTTTTAGCTTTATATATTTAACAGTTTTTATTTATTGTTTTTATTTAGAACTAACTCTCTTTTATTATCGTGTTTGTAAAATGTGCTATATAATTAAAGTGGGTTGAATTGGATAAAAGCATAAAAAATAACATCAATAAAAAAAATAAAAAAAAACATTATTTAGGTGTTTTTCTTACTACTTAGTCCAATCTCCACAGATTTCACCTGGAACTTGGCCTGTTAAGTAAGAATATAACAATCACCAAAATATCATGATATTGCATCGTCAAAGTTCTCACAATAATATCATGGACCATGATAATATATCGAATTACAAGTCTCTTTGCTTAAAAGTTATGGTGCAGCAATAGACAGAGGGAACTACAGAGACCATGATCCTTTGCTCCATTTCAGTGCAGACTTCAAGAAGAAATAACAGTTCTAAGTTTAAGTTCTTTGGATTAAGTCTCGTCAAGTCATTTCAAGAGGAAAAAGTAGCATTTTAACAGTTTTGTTAGTCTCCATAAAATATTGCAATAAGTATCGTACCGTGAGGTTCATACCATGACGATATTGTATTGTGAAACTTGGATATCGTTACACCCCTACTGTTAAGTGTGGAATATTCCAGCAATAACAAGCAATTACATTCCAAAGAAACAGGCAAGTGGAAGACCCTTATTTACACAATTCACCTTTAAAAAGTTTTACACTGCCGCATGTCCCATTCATTATTTAGATTTTGACTATTGATACTTTGAAGTGGTATCATGCTCGGGGTTGTACATGTATCTTTAAGGCAGTTACAATGCAAGAAAAAATACAAAATGGATTTAAACAAGACATTTTCAGGACTCTGTGATCTATACGAGCACTGATGGGCTAGTTTAGGTCCATCAATCAAAAAAGATGAGGGTGACTAACTAAAACTGTTGGCTAATGCGAGCAAGCTTGTGCCTGTAATTTCATGTGTAAGAGACTTGCTTAACATCACAAATCATCTCACCTACCTTGCTGTAGCTCCAACTCCGTTCTTTTTGGTCAGATTGTGTTAAAACAACGATCAGATTTGAGTCTAACAAGCATCAGACACAGCATGATTTCAGTCAGCATCACACTCCTAAGTATCAATAGAAAAGCGGCTCAATCATTTTGAATTATTGTCTTCTTCTTGCAGGCTTGATATTCCACAGTATCATGTTTGTCATTCATTATTATGTCATATTGTTCTATTTATCCAATTTATTCAATGTGTATACAGAAACCATTTTGAAAAATCTGGCATCTGACAAAAAGTTTATTGGCGCCGCACTGCAGTAATTACTGAAAGCCACAATTTTCTCCACTTGCTATTCTGTGTATGATACCAACAAGTTATGTCACATTTTAGCCGGATTTTAAATGTCCTATATTATGCAACATTGACTATTGTGAGCTTTAAGCCATGTTATAATGCTGCTACCTCATCAAAAACATACCTGGACTTGTTGTGTTTCATTCAGAGTAATCCTTTATTATTAGTCTGTGTACAGCAGAGGTCAAACTAAGGCCCGCGGGACGACTCCGGCCCTCCACGCCCCTTTGATCGCCCCCCCCCAGCCCCTTTGCCTCCCACTACTTGAACTGGCCCTATGAGGCAATCCTCAAAAGTTACTTTTTGGCAAATAATAACACGTCTGCATCTTGCTGCATCTTGTATTTTGTTTTGTTTTATTTGTACTTAAATTATTATATGACGTAATTTGCCGCTGAATTTTCATCACCAGGCGAGTTCGAGATCAAACGGTGACAGTCGACGCACGTGCAGAGTTCTGCAGTGCAGTTAAGGACAGCAAAATGGCGAGTTTTAAAGTAGAAAAACTTGACAGAGTGCAGAGTTTTCAAAGAACAGTGGATGACCGTTTATTTTTTTTGTTCAGTTTGTCTGATATGTAAAGAAAGTGCAGCAGTTGTCAAAGAATATAATCTGTGTCGTCAGGGTCAGACAATTCTGTTACACGGCCTTTCCGACTACGGCCCCCCATCACAGTCAGGGGCAATAATTTGGCCCCCAGAGAAAAAACGTTTGGTGACTCCTGATCTACATCTTCACAGCTCAAAATGCTCTGTGATGTCATGAAGCTGTAGTTTTCAAGTTAACAGCTACATTTTTTACCTTTTGTTCAGTAGACAAGGGCAATTCCAGTGCTGAAATTATCCAAATGATTTTTGAAGGTGTATGGAGTTTAAAAACGCAGCGAAGCACCTCCTGTTTTACCACATGACATCACAAGATTGAGTATTTTCAGTTTGAGTCTAAATATGCAGGATTTGTGCGTTAAACATGTGTAAATGAAACAACATTATAACATAGATCATAAAATAGCGTAACATGGGCCTTTAAAGAGTCTAAAATATGACTGGTCATCACTGCGGCAGCTATTTTACACAGAGAATTATAGAACTTACGCAGACTTTAATAAGACCACATTTTACCAGTCGGTCGCTGTCTATAGAAAAACTCCATGTCCACCGCCTTCATATGGACTATAAAACCCTGCTGAACTTTGTTGTTGCAGTTTAACAACCTGATTCATAGAGTTATCAAGCCAAAATCAAATTTACATGCAACGCTCATAAAATTCTAATAGTCATCTACGCCACTAAGCAACGCTATAAACTTGGGAATTCATTTACATACAGAAATGTAGATCTTGCTTGGTTTAAATTGGAAAGAAATCTGTCAATTACAAAAAAATTCAACTTATGGTTAGCTCTTGTTTTTCATTAAGCTCAATCCTTTATATCTTGGCTGCTGTTGGCGATAGGGACATTGGCGTGAGTGTTTCATATTCTGCATATCCCCGAGTCCCTGCTGTAATTATTATTCAGTAGATGCACTGTTTGGCACAAGGACAAAAGTTAACATAATTTATGCAAGGCCGTCATCATTTTTTGAGAAACGGCGCAGGTCTTTTCTTGGTGCTTTTAACTAAATAGATCGACTGGTAAGACTGGACATAAAACCACGGATAGAACAAGGAAAAGGTTGTTCATAACTCTGACAAAATGTAAATCAGCTTTGCGTGTTCTTTAAAGGTCCTATATTAGGCTGTTTTCTGATCTATGTTATAACGTTGTTTCCTAATCATGAGTTTTTCTCTCAAACACCACCTTGTGATATCATGTGATAATACAGGAAGTGCTCCATTGTGTTTTTAAACTCCATACACCTTCAGTAGAATTATTTGGATAATTTCAGACCTGGAATTATCAATCTGTACTGAACCAAAAGTAAAAGTAGCCGTTTGAATGAAACAAAGCACAACTCAGATTTAATATTCTAGCATGGCTTAAAGCTCACAAGAATCCATTTTGTGTAATCTAAGAGCTTTAAAGGCACAGTATGTAACTTTCTTGAGGTAGCATATCACCTGTTAGTCTGATTCATCAGCCGGTTTCACTTCGCGGAAACTGTGTAGCCTCGCAGCATTAGGATTCGTTTGCTCGATGGTAGGCCGGTACTTTTTAAATTTAAGCAATCTCTGCTATTTGGTCATGATGAATGTAATGCGCAAATCCTGTAGGAAAAAGGGCAATAAAATTCACCAAACATTCACTTTGTTCCAGCTTTAAATCCTCGATCTCGGGAATCGTCGCTTTTACTGTTGTGCTGTACCACAAAAGGGACCCAGACAGGCGCTTGAGTTTGACGTCATGGCTTCACCGCTCTTTGCTGATTGGCTGGTCTACAACTTGCGGGGTTCTTGCAAATCGTCTAGTGTATTCCAATTCCTGACCTAATCGCTGGAGAGAAATGAAATTGAGCGGAGGCACCAGCCTGGCTAGTCACCTGCATGAATCCCTGAAAATCGAAAGTTAAAATCATACTTGGGAACACTCTCAGTGGAGATAAGTTTTATGCCATACTGTGGAATATAATAGCCAAAAGAAAAACATACAGTTTGTTCATGATAAAGCGAGCAGAAGTAGTCAGTTCTTTTTTTCCATTCTTGTTTTTTTAGCTAGACATATTCTGAGTCTGCCAAATATAGCGTTTTTACAGTGAAGAGCTTTTGCCTCTCAAGTGGTGAAATTTTTCCACTCTAAAACTTTTGTCCAGTTGACGGAATTGAATTTTTTTTTGCTATGGATCCTGCCTGGATGATGAGCGATTTCACAGACAACTTTGGCCGTATAACTAAATTAATGCATGACCAAAGAACGCTTTATACCTACTGTAAACTTACTTTGAATCCTTCTCCTTGGGGATTTTGTACATGTATATGTCTTTTTCCTTTAAAGTATTTGGAGATGAGCAGCTCCGGATGTGTCCCTGTGGACTGACAGAACTGGAGTTATTTTTACAGTGCAGGGCTCATAGGAGGAGAGTCCACTGAGAACTGCAGGTAGAGGGACACTGCTAGAGCACGTCCCACGAGATAGGACTCTATATTTAATTTAATGGAAAAGAGCCAGATATAAAGCACCTTCTGCCTTCCATGTCTTTTAATCCAACTATTTTCTGCACAGGTGTTGGCTGTACTTTTTTAGTTGTAATGCATAATATATAGTTAGATGAAGAGAAAACTCAAAATTCAATATGGTTTTGACGCACTTGTGGAGTCATATTCCATTATTTTATATTGTTACTTTACCTTCTAAAACATTTAATAACTAATGATTAAAAAGATTTATAAGCATAAAAGAACGATATGAAAAGCATAAGAAAGTAACTGCTAAGGACATACAATTGAATCCAATCCGAGACTACATTTGATGGGAACCATGGAAACAGCTGCCTGAGTATCCCAGACCCACAGAAGGAACTAAGTGGATCCAGACCCTTTAAACCATCTGGTCCACAATTGGACTAAAATCATGACAAAAGTAATGATTTAAAAATGATTCCAAATAGCCAAAACTACCACCACTTGGTAAACATCGATATTTATACTCGTAAAGGGGCTGTATTCAATTTTATTCTCGTAATAAAGTAGAATTTCATGTGCCCCAGTACAGATATATTGCAAAAGCAGCTCTTATATCTGCAGATTTAGACTCAGTTCTTTTCTCAAACGGAAAACACTCAACTTGTGATGCAATGTGGTAATACAAGAAGTGCTCTACTGTGTTCTTAAACTCAATTTTAATAATTTCAGTCCTGGAATTGCCAATTTTTACTAGATAAAAGGGTATGTTTTGGAGTAGGGATGTAACAATAACCAAAATATCGTGGCGATATCGTCAAAAGTCTCACAATAATATCATGGGCTGTCACAATGTATTGAATTACAAGTCCCTTTGCTTAAATGCTTTGTTTTACAGTAACAACAGCCAATGAACATAGGGATCTACAAATCCCATGATGCATTTCAGTACAGACAGCATGAAGAAATATGTTTTTTAACTGAGTTCTTAGGATTATGACAGTAATAATTTGCACCAGAATCTTGTCAAAGTATTTTAAAAGGAAAAAGTATTCTATCTACAATAATATTAGCCTCTTCAAAATATCGCAATAAATATCATACCGTGAGATGCAACTATTGTATTGAGAGATTTAGATATCGTTAAATCCCTGTTTTAGAGGAGTAACAGCATTCTAACATGGCTTAAAGCTCACAAGAATCCATTGTGTGTAAAAAAGGACCTTTTAAAATCATAAAAATCAGGTACATTGTCTTTTATCCCTTGACTTCAGCCAGGGTTACCAGACTCATATTCCCCCAAGTCCAAAGTCACTTGTTATTGTTCATCTTGAAGTGAAGCCCACTTAAAATACACTTGTGAATTCTGCGTCTTCCATCACTGTCTCCGCCCTGGCCCGGTATGAGCTGTAACAAATGGTCAAGTGCTGCGCTGACAACCCAATGTACGTCCGGTATAAGTGGGATATCAGGCAGGCGCGTATGGATAAATGTTATTATGTGTTAAATATGGATGTATTCAAACCCCGCAGCTTTAGAGGTCACGTAAAGCAAGACAAGTGCCAGATGTTTTTTATCCAGCGTCGACAAAGCTTGGATCTGTTGTAATACTTGTTTATTTATATACTGATGTCTTTATTTTCTTATTTATTTTAAGCAAATACAAATGAGACACAAATTATACAAATGAAAAGCCTGCATATTATTCCTGTGATGATATTTAGATTATGTTAAATGTCCCAGTAAAATTCATGAGTGAGGCTCAAATGTGGCACAACGTTTTAATGGAGTGTAAAATTAACCACAAATATCATTGTATATCCTTATTTGAGATTGTTTAGCTTTTTATTTATTTACTTTTTAAAACTTGATATTCTAATTTTGCTTATACCTTTGCTATATGAACCATTTTCAATAAACACAACTTCTAATATCCAGCTTTAAGGCTTTCCACAAATGTTTTCTTCGTGTTTTTTTTTCTATGTATTGACTATGCAGATATCCTGGTTGACTGTGTTATGGATTGGTTGCCCTCATACAAACATCAGGGTGATCTGTATTCTTATTCTTGCACTGGGAGAAATACATTTTGATGTAATGATTACCAGAGTAATCTCGTGTACATCTAGATGCCAATCATTACTAAGGGCATCCATCTAAAACCTGTTGGAGGCATTCATTCACTTACAAATTTCTCCGCCATGCTCATACTCCACCATACGTAGTCAACAACTCATATTATTTATCATTCTAAGGGCAATTTCCAATAGATATTTTTTCTTGCATTCATGATAAAACAGTTATATCCTTGTTTTGCGTGTTTGCCCATATCCGCGTACACTACTAAAAGTCATTTGGAGCCATATGGTGCCCTGGTACTCTCATACAAACTGCAGTCATCTCAGTGTTAAGTGCTTCATTTATCAAACGAGCATGAGGGCTATTGTATTTATAAATGATTTAGCAGAAGGCCACGGCACACTGTAGACAGGACATAATGTGCATAATTAAATAGTTCAACACACACATACAAAGTGCACTGACTTCACTTCACGCCTCTGCTCCTCCTGTTTGAAGGTGCCTGTCATAATAAGTGCTTTATGCAAGTACATTTTGTTGAGGAAAAATCTAGATCATAAATCTGTGTTGTATTTCAAAAAAGTGGTGATTGGTGTTGCCACTATAGTTGCAGCAGTAGTGGCAGTAGTCGTATGTTTAACTGATGAGAGCCTCATTAGCCTCTGCAGCGTTCCTAATTTTCATTATGCTCAATCATTTCCAAGAAAAACAATTACTCATCTAATATTAATAATATATTTCTACTTTCTACTTTAACTTTGTTATATAACTAGGACAGTCCTGCTGAGAGTTCTGGGCCCAGAGGACGGCCTAATGCACATGTAAAAGTAAACCAGAGTACCCAGACTTTAGCCTGATTCATCAGCTGGTTTCACGTCGTAGAAACCGTCTAACCTCGCAGATTTAAAATTCGTTTGCTCGATGGTAGGCGAGTGATTTTTTTAATTTAACCAATTGCTGCTATTTGGTCGTGACGTATGTTAATGTGGCGTTAATGGGGCTAACTGGTATATTAAGCTTTTCCCAAATCCCTTAAGAAGAACTGCAAATAACGTCTTTCCCCTTTATAAAATTCTCCACACATTCTTTGTTCCAGCTTTAAATCCTCGATCTTGGGAATCGTTGCCAACACAGAATGTATGGCTCCTTGCTGATTGGCTGGTGCCCGAACTCTCACTTCTGGGGTTTTTAGTGAACCGTCTAGTGTATTCTGATTCCTGATCTAGTCACTGGAGAGAAATTAAAGTGAGCAGAGGCACTAAGTGGCTCCAATCTGGATACCCAGACATAGGGAGAACATGCAAATTTATTTATTTTTATTATTTATCCCTGAGGAGCAATTTAAGCACACTGAGCGCTAAAAATTCAATAGGAATAAATGTTCTCAGAGCAGCTTAACATACAGAAAGGCTCTTGTGCAATCCCTGGGAGTTGCTCCTTGGACCTTCTTGTTGTGTGGCTGAAGCCACCAAACCACCCAAGAACTAGTACAAGTTTCAGTGGAAAAAAGTTTAAGATATAATGGGTGACTACTTTACTAAATATTTGTACCGTACTAGTTTTAACAAAATCATAAGCCTATAGGTGGCGTACTGGTATGAGTGGTAATTATTGATGTAGCACTGCTTTCACCTTCGTACAGATGTTTCCCACCTCTTGCTGTGTTTTTTCCTTCAGCAGTCAGTCTCACATGAAGCCTTACTCTGAGTTTGGACATTGTCAGTCATTGCTCTGAGTGGAGGTATGTGGCGTACAGGAACACAGATGTGCATTCAGCCTCTCACTGGTTTAAACGGAAACGTGATCCAGGCCTGCAGCCCTCAGACTTAATAAGAGTGCCCTGGTGTTAAACGCATGGGTCACGCTGTCCACAGGCTCTCAGTGAATGAAGACATATTTGGACTTTGGCATGCTGATTTAAGCACAGCTGCACTCACTCCATAGGTTTACTCTGCTCAGGGAGAATTGCAATGGACTGTTGCGGAAATGGGAAACACTATACATCATTTCTTAACTGGTGTGACTGGGGACCTACTTTTGCTACTTTGTGAATGACACTGGGATCCTAGTGGAAATTGGTGTTGGAAAAACATATGTAAGCTTTAAATTTGTTAAAATTACACTTTAATGCAGAAATCTGTGTTTTTAACTTTTTGATTTCTTACAGACAAACCTCTAAAGATCCTATATTGCACAAAATGGATTCTTGAGAGCTCGAAGTTGTTGTTACCTCTTCAAAAACATACCTGTAGTTGTTTTGTTTCATTCACACATCAAGCAACATGTTTGAGTTATTCTGTATTATTCTGTCTACATCTCCAAAGCTCAAAATGCTCTGTTCCACCCAAATTAACAGCAACCTTTTACCTTTAGTTCAGTAGAAATTGACAATCCCAGGGCTAAAATCATCCAAATGATTCTAGTGAAAGGTTATGGAGTTTAAAAATACAGTGGAGCAGTTTCCTTTATTTTCATTTGAGAGAATAACACCGCCTAAATATACAAGATTTGTTTTTTTAAGTGTTATGCGTGTGTGAATGAAACAAAACGCAACTCCAAGTATGTTTTTGATGAGGAAACAACATTATTTTATTGATCAGAAAATAGCTTAATATGAGCCCTTTAATCAAAATTAATAATAGTGAAAACACAAGTCTGTATAAGTGCTTTTTGCTCTTTTATGCTCACTTTACAATTTTCTGCATTATTCATTCACTCCACACTCAAGCTACTATTGTATTGCAATGTGGGTGAAGTGTCTTGCCACTGGCGACACAACGTTTTTGCCACTGGCGCCCCACTGTTCCACCTGATTTTCCCAGCAGTCTCCCATCTACATTCTAACTAGGCCCAACCCTGCTTAGCTTGTGAGATCTGACGAGCTCAGGCTTTGATTCAGAGGTTTGGCCACACAAGGAAGTTTTGCCAATTAAAAGAACTTGTTTCTACTCCTGCAATGTTTTGACCTTTTTTAATCAATAGCCACTTGGATAACTTTGATTTTGCACTGACCAATAAACCAACAATGGGGACAGCAGCGCCTTATTGGAACGCATAATTAAAATTTCATTACAGGATTTGGCAACTGGTAAGTAAAAGCAATTGGCTCGCCAGACTTCTGGCACTTATTCCCGTATTCACTCAACCCTGGATCTATCCGCCATCTCAAGAAAGATTAACATAATTGAGAAAGAAACAATATAATACCACATTAATTGCTCTGTCAAAATACCTGAAGCATTAAGCGAGGGGCATTAAATTTAAACAAATTTTCATAAAACTGCCGTCAAATTTCTCCCGCACTTAAATCTGACCGAATGCTTACAATGCACATTTATGCATGGCCTGCCTCCAGCGCACCTCATTTTCCCACAATCCTTGTGGTCCATTTGAATTTTTAAGGCATCGTCAAAGAAAGTGGCAGCCTCAGCGGGTAGGGCAGCAATGACTGAAATGCGGTGAGTTATTGGTGCCATTTGCAGTGAGCATCGGTGCGTGGTTATCACTGAGGTGTGCTCCAAATCTGAATAATGATTTGAAGGGGCCGAGCAGACATGGGAGGAGGACATTTCCACTTAACATGTGCCCTTTACGGAGCGGTGACAGGACGAGACGCCAGACCTGCTGGGGATTGTGGGAAATATCAAGTGTCAGATTTGAAAAACAAAATTAATTTAGTTTGGTGTTTACAACTCAGAATGTAAAATGTCAAAAGTGTAAAGAGGGATGCAAAGGGAAAACGCTGGACTGTACAATCTCCTTAAAGCCCATGTGCTTCCTTATGCTTTGTTTTGCCATTAATATGTTAAATACATTAATTTTTTTAAAATAAAATAATTTTAACTGACAAAGGATGAGGGGTTAAATTGAACCTTTCTTTAATTTTACTTTTCTTGCATTCATTTGTTGTAAAAGTTGTATCAAATGTGGTAGTAGTAGTAGAATATGTAGGTGTAGTTCTTGCAGTAGTAGTAGGAAGAGGAGTAGTAGGAGTAGCTGTAGTAGGAGTAGCTGTAGTTGGCGTAGTAGTACTAGCATTTGGAGTATTTGTTGTAGTATTAAATGTTCCATGTTTTCAAGTCTGAAAACCTGTTTGTCAAAGAGTGGGTGGCATAATTTTACATAATTAAATATTTTTTAGTAATAGTTGCAGTAGATATAAACGTAGTTGTAGTAGTAGTAGTTGGAGTAGTGGTGGTTTTTGTAGTATATTTTCCCTGCTTTTAAGTCTGAAAAGCTGCATGTCAAGCAGTGGGTGGCAAGACTTCAAAGGTAAATTCTAATATTTTTCATTAGTGTCATTTATATGATTTTCAAGTGAGTGTTACAAAAAAACATTTTGACTACTTCTACCACAGAAATTCCAGTGGTCATATTTTGTGTATATTTTCCCCAAAAGCAGTGACCAGCCGCTTGAGTTTAACTTTGTTCACTGCTCCTGTAAAAGTCCTTTTAATTATCTGTATGCCCTCATTTTTTTTTCTGTTTCCAATTTGTGCTTCTATTATTACCACAGATACATTAGCCTTTTTGCACAGCTTTTCCCCGATTATGATGACTCAGACAAATCATAACTAAACCCCAAATCGCTTAAAAGTGCACTATGTAACTTTTTGGTTCTGGGTCCATCACCTGCTTGTTTCTATGGATTTGTCATTGCTCTGATAAAATGTTCACCACTATGGGCTTGTTTACATGAGAACGTTTGCAGGTAAAAACGTCAAAATATTTTATCAGAAGTGCCTTTCTTTTAGATGGCGATGGCGTTTTTGATGCGTTTTCGTCTACACTGCCCAAGACGCAAAACTCTGGTCAGATCTGCTCGCGTCCCATACATGTTTACGTCACATACATACAGTACACAGAAGCGGACATGTCGGATCATTTCCATGCGTCTGACCTTCAAGCTGCACTGGTAGCTCTAATAAACTTACAAGTGGCATCCCAAGAAATGTATAGAATATGCAGCGATAACGGAGATAAGATTGTGGTGTAGTGTAATAGTTTATCACAGCACCACTGGCATGCATACCCAGTCGAATTCCACACACTTTTGTGTCACCGTACGTGCACAGATTTCCTCCCAAAAACACTCATCTAAACACAGAAAAAAGTGAACATGCGACGCCACTTTTGCATCTTCTGTTCAGACCGTCATCATATAAACGTAGCCTCAGACATTCAGCAGATCTACTTTGCATTTATTCAATTACAGGTGGTTTTATAGCTCAAAAATAATTAGAAAATGAGGAGCTCTGACTGTGAGTGGAGTTGCCTCACCACAGATCTAACCTGTAACTTGATCTTGCTTGGTCTTCAAGAAGATAGAAAGATTTAACACAATTCTGTGAAACATTCCAGACCATGGAGAAAAGCATTTGACTGACCCTCCACCAGAAAAGTTACACAGTGCACCTTTAAGTGTAGTGTCCTTTTGTCCAAGTAAGCTCTGGCGTTTTTGGGGTCAACTACGTCCATAAGAAGATGAGCGTAAAGTGACCATGATGATTGGAAGCGATATACAGTAGGTCTTTTTCCTTTTTATGTTGTGCACCAAACAGGAGTGCACTCTCGTACATTCTACCCCCATCAATCACACCAAAGACTTGGAGAGAGTTGTAATGCGTCAAAAGATGAAAGTCATGATTCTCTGTGATAGCGCTGTTAAAATTCCGGCTCCTAAGTAGACATCATTACAATGTGGTGTAGCTGGAGGCAAAATTATAGGCAAAAACACGAAAAAACAGTCTTCTACCTCGCCAGTGATTTCCTGTTTACATGCACACTGGGGCAGGATAATGAACGCAAAACACATTGATCATTTTAATTCTACAAAAAAATATAAATAAATAAATATGTGATTTGGTGTGTTTAATTATTATTTCTAAATTGCGGTTTCAATTTGGAGTGTTTAATTTTGTGGTAGAGGATTTAGTTCTCCCAGACAGAGGTGGGGACTTGCAAATTGTGACTTGGACTTGAGTCACTATTTGTAGGATTTGAGACTTGACTTGATAAAATAGACTAAGACTTGGGACTCGACTTGGACTTGAACATCAGTGACTTGGGACTTGACTCAGACTTAAGCAGTGTGACTTGATGACTTGATGCTTCTAAAAAAAGATATGTTTTTAGAAAATACTTTTCTCTTTACAGTTGAAGTTGATAAACGCAGAGCTTAATTTTAGGAACAAACTGGAACATGTCCCTCCCACTTATGTTTGTTACTTTGGATGGAACTGAAGTACTGTGATGTGGTATCCTAAAATGTACAACAGTAATATACAGTACTATAGAGCAATGAAGAGAGAACTACAGAGAACATGATCCATTCCATTTCAGTGCAAACTACTTCTTATAAATACTCATATATAAATATACCATGACTTTTTAAGTACAATTTTGTTTCAAATTCATATAAACTGCAAAAATCTACTTTGGCTTGAAGCTCAAAGCAGAAGACTTGGACTTGACTTGGACTTATGAGGCAGTGGACTTGCCTGTCTATGACTTGGGACTTGACTCGGACTTGAGGTCAAAGACTTGAGACTCAATTGATACTTGCAAAACAGCCACTTGGTCCCACCTCTGCTCCCAGATGAGGAGCAAGGGCAAGTTTTCCCTAAGTATAGATTATGTTGTACTTTGCCATGAAATATTCAAAAGGTGAATTAGCAAATGTTGAACCTGGTAATTTCTATTATTGATTAGATACAAGAAGTCGATGTATAATAAAGAAAATGTGCATTTTAACAATATAAGTTTTAGCTGCACCCATCTCTATTAAATATTATTGGCCTATAAAATGCTGAAATGTTATCTAAAACCCAGGAAAACCATCTGTGCGTCTCGTGGATATGTTATTGCAAAGCCTGGAATGTTCCTTAGCGTGTTTAATTCAATTTCAGGTGTTTTTATTGTTCTAGAAATACTCCATGATGATAGATCTATGCCGTACTGCAGAACATTCCAGGTAAAAATAACATCCCCACCAGAAAACTTCACCTCTAAATGTCTGTCTAATCTCTGACGAAACACAGCTAACACAATCTTAATTGAAACACCCATGATGTGTATACACTATGCCCTCTATAGTATATTTAAATTGCTCTTACCAATTACCCAATGTTTTTGCACATTCCAGTCTGGCCTGATCACACTACTCATTTTCCAATCTGTGTTTGGAAACATCCATCAAGTTCAATGATGCTTCTCCAAATCAAGATGGCACCGGATTCTGAGGCTGAAAGCTCGGCCTGGTCTGGGTGTGCTCTGTCATCTGTCTATCAGAGAGAACCACAATTATCCCAATTTATGATTTGTGTGCAAGCCAAGAATTCCTAACTAAGACCAATTTCGTAATTTATGGCATGCGGACGACATTATTGGCTGTAATGTAAAATTTGAACCCCTCCCTGATTGGAAAATGAATGTAATAGCTCGCGCAGATGATGATGAAGTTAGCTGTGCCAGCCGGAGGCATCAGCTGTGTATTTTGGATGTGTGTCAAAAAAAAGCCCCCCTCCCCAAAACACCCCTCCAAGGCAGACACCCCACCGCGCTCAAACCAACTGCTCAAAAAATCACATGCCAGACTGGTGGAGTGTCCCGGGGACCCCTGTCTGAGTCCTGTCCAAATAAAAAGAAAATTCTGGCTTGGAAACGGGCTCCCAAGGGCGCTAGATATAGAAGCAAAAAAGGAAAAAAACGTAGTGGTCACAGAAGGGTAGGAATTTGAAGGGTATGGGGATAGGATTTCAGAGTTTGCTTTTAAGGTGGTCCCCCGCACTCTCGATGGCCTGGTGCGAAGCTTGAATAGCATTCCAGTGTCGGATTGATACAGAAGTGAATTGAAGGGAATGAGAGGGGAAAGGATGGAGAGACTCGGAAAGACTCCTGGTGTATGTATGGAAAAGTGGTTTCTGACAGGACTCCCCAGTACCGTACCCCGGGACTAGAGTTTGGACTGCACTGCTGAGTGGTGGGACTTAGTAGTTAGAGCTACAGCACAGATGCAGTTTTGTCAAATGTCTTTCCCGGCTCTTTGAACTTTGTTATCCTGTCCCTGCAAAGGCTTAATGATATCACATGAAAATTTTAAAACTCCAAGAGGCATTCTCAACATTCAGTACTAATTTTGATACCCCATTGATTATATAAAAAAAATAGGTCACTCTTTTAAGGTAACGGAATGCAATTTTCAACACAACATAATCAGGGATGCACCGATACGATACTGGTATCTGAGATCGGCCCAGATATTGGAAATATGGTGGATCAGATATCTGCTTCTAAGATGGTTCAGTTGATGTCATATTTTAGTCTAAAAAATTGGTGTAATAAGACGATTTCTAGTCAATGTTGTTCCAAAATGTCTCATAATATTAAAGTTGTATTTTTACAAAGCTGTTCAGTAGTTTTAAAACACATTTGGATTCTGAACCTTGTGCTGTTTGTGTTTAACGGAAATATATGTTTAGCCTTTGCCTTGGTATCGGTATCAGTTTGGGAACAGAAACACCTTGAGCAATGCATCCCTAACCATAATCATAGTTCCTAAAATATAATCTTATTTCTCCAGTTCTTACATACTAATTCCGATACAGATCAAAACTAGTATGAGCACTCTTGATTAGTATGTGGGTATCTACAGGCATTATGTCACTATTGTAAATGCTCAGTCTCTTTGCAAATTTACTTTAAAAATGTGAAATTTTCCAATATAGCTTTAGCCACAATCACTGTATGTATGTTCATTGCTGCATTAATAACTTGTTTATGGCATCAATATTTTTCCTTCAGATTTTAAAATATAATTAGTTAATTTCACATTGTTGATTTCACATTAACCATCATTTATTATAATTATGCACCAAAACGCATCATTCGTCGCACATCGAGTCCCCAAAACAGATAAAACAATCATCTTTTAATCAACATCACAATTGGGAAAACACTTACTCACTGCAGCATTGATATCTTCCATATTGATTGAGAAAAGGCCAATGGCATCAACCAACACTCTGTTATTCTGTCTGCATAAACTGGCAGGCAATCTCATTAACGGACCTCGATTGGGTCGGCTCTGCAAAATTTCCATGTATTTTTTTTTGGGGGGGGGTTGCAGCAGTAACTCTGGAAAGTCAAACGCAATTACTGACTTCCTCGACTTGCTCCGGCCCCGTGGAGAAGGGAGCAGAGCTGTTTGTGGCTGGATGAATAACATTACACCAGAGGGCAATTAGGCCTTGCACCCGGGTCGCACGCCCTGATGGTGCTAAGCTACGTCAATTAAAGAGTGTTTTAGTCTGGGCAGTGCAGCAGGATAGAGTCAGCCGGGGTCAGGAATGCACTGATGAATCACAAACAATAACATGACGGAGTCGGTTCAGGAGAGGTGCGCTAGGCATGCTTTTTGGGTCTCACGTAGACACTGCAAGATTAAGGTCTTTATCAGTGTAATTTAAAGCAAATTAAAGTCCATTTATTTTCCTCAAATCTGCACTCCAGACTATATGCTTTTAGTCACAGAGAATTGGCTGTAGTAGGGTTGTCAAAAGTATCTAAAATCTGATACTAGCTGATACTAGAACCAGTATCAAAGCTAGATACTCATCTGAGCAGGTATCCATACTAAAAAAACACAGGTTCACAAGACAGAATTGAACCTTTCCTGACCAGTTTTAGAATGATCTTGAGCTGTACCACAACAAGAATAAGAGCACATAGACTAGAATACAGTCATCCTTCACTATAACGTGGTTCACCTTTCATGGACTCGCTGTTTCGTGGATTTTTTTTTGTGCAATTTTGAAAATTTGTGCAATTTTCACACCCAAAAGGCAGAGGAAGATGCTAACCATCGCACAAAAAGTTGGACTTCTGGACATGCTGAAGGAAGATAGAAGTTACGCGGCTGTAGTGCGCCATTACGGAACAAATTAATCCTTGGTTCGTTACATTAAGAAGGAGAAGAACAACATAAGCACAACAGTAGCTATAAGTTTTAAGAAGGATGCAAAAAGGGTTGTAACTGTCCTGTCTGAGAAAAATGTATAAAGTGTGTGGAGAGGGGTTTTACAGCCTTAAAACAGACATAATAACTGTAAAAAGTAAAGATGACTACCTCGCAGATTTCGCCTATTGCAGGTTATTTTTAGAGCATAACCCCTGCGATAAACGAGAAACCACTGTACGCCCATGGATCACTATGAAACCTAAGTGGATGACTGAGGGATTACACAGATATAAGACTCCATGGTACTATAAAAGAAAGTACTATGATTTAATGTTGAAAATCACATTCTATATTATCTAAAGCAGGGGTGGGAAAACTACGGCCCGGGGACCATGCGGCCCTTTAATCTTTTTAATCCGGCCCACCGATCATGAAGAATAGAATAATAATAATAATTTTCAGTGTTTTATAGTCATTTCAATAAATAGTAAATGCCGTGGAACTTGAAAGACAGATATTTTGTTTTAATGCTTTGTAATTTAGATTTTCAATTGTGAGATATTTGAATAACATGGGAAATGTTTTCTTTTTTTTAATTTTTATTATTATTTTCTCTTATGAGGTGGATTATCAAAAAACTCCATCCATCTGCTCCTGGTCTGGCTCTTCCATCAAATTTTAGAACCCTTTGTGGCCCACGAGTTAAAAAGTTAGCCCACCCCTGGTCTAAAGAAAGGGTGTTTCTATTATCATTGTGGTATCGGAATCAACATCAAGTACTGACTCTGTTCCGTAGTCATGAAATCATTTGTAATTTTAGTATTGCGGCAACACCTTGCAATTAAAATGACTCAAGTATATCACTGACAATTAGAAATAACTGAATTTGGCTCTAGATTAAAATGTGGTAAATCGGACAGCCCTACGTTTCGCAATTTGGTTCTGAATCTTTTTTTTTTCATGTTTTGAATGACGTGAAGGGTGAAGCTGAATAAATCTATGCAGACACAGGGAGAACATGCAAACTGGACATGCAAAATCTTCGCTGGGATTTTACCCAACGACCTTATTGCGTGAGAAGTGCAGACAGAAATATAATATGGCTACTCTTCTGTTTGTTGAACATTCATTTTAGTATTTTTATTGGATACTAGTTTCAGCCAATATCCCATTATTAAAGTACAGCATTTAAGGCATTTACTGATAGAAAGTCCAATGAAATTTTGTAACCTATTTCCTTGTTTATATGTTTGCAACTCTGACACCTATTAGCAGTAATTTCAACATGATCTAAAACAGTTCAGCATTTGCTTTTATTTAGCAGACCTAAACCTGGAATAACCTGGCCCCTATTCGTCTTTAGAGAAATGCTTTTCACTCGCTAACCTTACAGAACCATTTACAACGGCGCCTAATTGTTTACGAACACTTTAGAAGCTTATATTGTCCAATTTGTCTCACCGACTAAAACCTCTAATGTCACTTCTTTCCTTTAGCTGTGTTGGTGTGTTAATGGCTGTCCACAGTGCATGTGTAGCCGGACCAATCACCGCTCCGACCCTCCACTGCCTGCCCGCTGTACCCTGACATTCGCTAACTATCCCCTGACCATTATGTGGCCAGCTTCACCCCGGGAGACCTCCGCTTTTAGATTTCAAAAGGTCCAAACCCAAACAGACATTCTTGGCGTTTGGACCACAGCCTCACAAGGGGCCAAGGTCAGAGAAATGTAACGCCCATGCTTCCTTACAGTCCGCTTGGAGACTCTGTGGTCATGCTGCGTCCGGCCATCCGCGCAAAACAGCAGGTACTCTTCCTTCTTTTTTCCGGATTTGAGGCGAGCAAAAAAGGAAAAACATATCAAAGTTCTCTCCTCTTCGGCTCATGTTCAGCAAAGATGGAGCAAGCCTCTGTACCTTCTGCACTGTTGAGTGTGTGATCCCTTGGCGTTAATTTACTTCATTAAAATCCCTTGAGTTTGCGGATTTGCACTCTGTACCAAGTCTTTAATGGTTTAATTAGAATTAGTCAGCATCGAGTGAAATTAAGTCTGCTAATTTCTAAGAAGTCATTTAGGACAAAGTGTGAGGGTGCTTGTACACAATTAGCTGCTTCCCAAGGAGCATGTAGTAACTTGGTTGTGTTTTGAGTTCAGGTAGTGTGTACAAGCCTAGTCAGCCAAAATAGTTAGTTTTGGTGTGTGGATCCAAAGATATGGTCAGGTTTTTATTTATTAAAGGTCTTATATTACACAAAATGGATCCTTTATGAGTTTTAAGCCATGTTATAATCTTATAATCTTATATACAGTATAATAATTGCTACCTCATTAAAAATATACCTGTTGTGTTTTGTTTCATTCAGACATGCTTGAGTAACCCTTTATTATTAATCTGTCTGCATCTTCAAAGCTCCTGATGCTCAGTTCCACTTTGTCATGTAGTGGCATGTAGTTCAAGTTAACAGCACCTTTTACCTTTTGTTCAGACTAGCCTGATTCATCAGCTGGTTTCACTTCATTGAAACTGTCTGACCTTGCAGCATTAGGATTCGTTTTTTATTTAACCAGTTGCTAGTATTTAGTTGTGATGTATGTAATGTGCCAAATCCTGTAGGAAGAAGGGCAATAACGTCTTTCCCCTTGATAAAATTCATCAAAAATTCTCTTTGTTCCGGTTTTAAATTCTCAATCTTGTGAATTGTTGCTAACACAGAATGTATGACTTTGTCTACATCCATCTTGAACACTTTGTTTACTGTTGTGCTGTACCACAAAAGGGACCCAGACAGGCGCTTGAGTTTGGTGTTGTGGTTTCACAGCTCTTCGCCGATTGGTTGGTGCGCGGTCTACAACTTCCAGGGTTCTCGCAAACTGTCTAGTGTATTCCAATTCCTGACCTAATCACTGGACAGAAATTAAATTGAGCAGAGGCACTAGGTAGCACCAGCCTGGCTAGGGATTGGCAATTCCAGGGCTGAAATCATCCAAACTATTCTAGTGAATCTGTATGGAGTTCGACATGACATGTTGGAGTGTTTTTTGTTTGAGAGAAGAACTCGTTTGTGTGAATGGAACAAAACATAACTCCAGGTTCTTACGCCCTGACAAAGATCATCATGCTGGTCGAAACGCGTTGTCGTCCCACCATGTAATAAAGGACTGTTAATATATTCAGTCGGTGTGCCTTGGGTTTGTACTTTGCCCACCTTTACATTTATTACTAAGGGCTACATTGTGTTCAGATTTCAAGTTTAACCCTTGTAGAGCACCTGTACTGCTACTTTTGACTTTTTTATGACCCAGTGAAGCGTTCTACCTCTTCTCTTCACCTCATAACTCCAAGTATGTTTGTGAGAAAAAAGTATTATAAGATAGATCAGAAAATGGCATAATATGGGCCCTTGCAAATGCAAATGTATTTTTTGTATCATTGCAGAGGTTGATTGTACTCTTTGCCGCGTTTAGGAGTCACTAAAGGAACTCATTTTATGTCTTGATACTCATTATGAAATATTGTCTACAGTTGATATAGCATATTCAAATGAAAGAGCAAATTCACAAGGTGCATTCACTGATCACCTACAATCTCACATTTTTATGGTGGTTAAGTGTCTTGCACAAGAACACAACCACAGTATGCAGTCTGGTTTGTGGGGATCAGACCACCAACTTTGGTCCTCTCTACCAACTGAGATTTTTTGGCAGCACTGTGGATCTAAAAAGGCAAAATCACAAATTCTAACTTGAAATGCAGCGGGCAGTTGAACAGAGGTGACTATGACCCAAGGCGTCGGAGCTATCTCATCAGCTTTTCAGATCCCTGGTCAGACTGGGCACCTCCAGACCTGCTGTGATTTGTCAGAGCTTGAGCACTTGCCTTGACAGGAGAGAGAAAGCAGGAGGAGAGGGAAAACAGAGGGTGAGAGAGAGGAAGAGAGGAGGGGGGCTGCTCTTTGTCCAGAGACAGGCCCTAGAGGATGTTTGCCTCCACCAATCAGACTCTCATCAAACTCCATTTTAAACTGGGCTGAGAACGGGGAGAGACAGTACTCATCCCAGTCTCTCTTCATGTGGCTTGGAAAAATTAAATGTGTAATAGAAAATGATTCACAAAAATTCTGTCATTTGTGGAAATTGAAACATTTCCGAAATTGTGGTTTGCCGATTTGTAAATTCAAACCTTATTGAACAGTTCTGACTTATTGATTGTTTTGCAGGCAGAGACTTTTTGGTCTTGCTTTGTTTGGCATTGCCTAAAGTTCTGATTTAGACCTATTTTGTGGTCAGTTCTGTTGTTTTTTGTCATAATTTATTATTATTATTGATAGCATTTATATAGCGCCTTTCAAGATACCCAAAGCGCTTTACAGTTCATTATTCAGTCACTCCCCACTCAGTGGTGGTAAGCTACGACTGTAGCCACAGCTGCCCTGGGGCAGACTGACGGAAACGAGGCTGCCAATCTGCGCCATCGGCCCCTCCAACCACCACCATCACTCACGCTGACACCACTTTCATACTAGGCAATGTGGGTGAAGTGTCTTGACTAAGGACACAATGACAGTTTTTTGCCACTGGCATCCCAAATTTACAACTAAATTTACCCCAATTTAGTTGTAAATTTGTGGTAATTAAGATTTTTAGAATAGTAATATGGAGCATATCATGAAAAGTGAAGGATCTTTCGACAAACTGCCCTTTTCTTAGTACATGGTCGATGAAAACTGTTACATACCTACAAACAGAATACACAGAGTAAATATTTTAAGACACTTCATACATTCCTCCTGCTTTTTGAACTTGAAAGTTGAGAGGCCACTCTGGCACGCATCTTACTACAAGTTCACAAGTTTATTCTTGCCTGATGATCGATCACTCCGAAGCGGGGAGGTCGTGACAGGAAAGACTCTCTTGCATCACAGTTTGTGTTTTCTAGAGGTCAGCACAGCACCCCTAAAGAAGCCTGCAAAGCAATTTGCTGCCCTGACCTCTGACCTCTGTGTCAACAAGGTTTAGGTCATTATTTACATTTAAACATGGCCGTGGTTCTTGACTAGGAGAGAGGGGCATCCAGAGTGCAAATTTTCACACTTTTTTATAAATTTTATTTTCTATTATCTCTCGAGTTGAATGTTGAAATTCAAGGCCAAAAACTATGCACACATTAATATTTAATCTCATTGTGTATATCCGCAAATGAATACAGTAAAAAGTAGAGAATGGAATAGAAATTTTACAGCATTGATAGTTATAGCTGTTTTGCTTTCTACAAAAGTTTTCAGTCAAGTCAAAAGTTCAATATTTAAGTGATGGAACTCCTCTAAATAAATAATACAGTCATTGCATTACTAAGCTATATTGTATTGAGATGTGGTGTTGTAAAACTGAAATCTGAAATATACTTTTATAAATTTACTATGCGATAATGAAACATCGTCACTTTGAAACTGTCACCCTTTGCCCTGTTTACTTATGCATTACCTTCAATAAATGATTAAACTTCCTGGTGCAAAGAATGACAGAGTTGTGAGCGACTGAAAATTGCGACAGGGGTCTTTTGAGTTCACGTGCCCCCGCCCCAAAAGTGCTCGACAGCACTTCAGAAAAAAAAAAAAAAAACCTCATTCATTTATATGTATGAAGCCAGCATTTAAGCGACATTGATGGACACATGCAAATCCACCTGCCTCGGTTTCAAAGGACTTTCTATTCTTTATTATTGCCTCGGCCGCCACTCTACTTTGCTTTCTAATTGAGCTGTGAGTTCTGCCCAGGTGGAAACTATTTTGAAATCCCAGCGGTCATGACCACCATTGACTTGTCTTACACCTCTCATTTCCAGACCATTTACAACTTATTTTTGCTTTGGTGACACTCGCAACGCGATCATATGACTCACCGTTGCAATTTGTGCAATCCAAATGCAGACATTGCAAAGGAAAGTTAATGGACTCTGAATCAGTTGCATTGTTAAATCCAGTAAAATTATTTTTACTCAACCAATGATGTTTTTTTTTTTTTTTGTTTGTTTTATCATTATTATTTAGTTTGAATACAGACGTCAGTGGAGTCCTCATATTACATTTGCTGCCCATGTCCAACCGGGAAGTAAAATTATAAACTGCTTACACCTTTTTGGTAACACTGGCACGTGAATTTTTATTTTATTTTTATTTTTTTTATTTTTTTTGACTAGAGATTGAGCAATGTTTTTTTTCATGGCCCATTTCAGTACAGATAGTTTAGAATCCAGAGAAACCAATGACTGATAAGGACTGTCGATATTTTTTGGCCAATATCTAATGCCGTTTTTGATATTTTTTGAACAAATATAATTTTTTGAATTGATTACAAACCAATCTACTACCCTGTTTTACTACAAATTGGATAAGAGAGTGGTGTGGTCACCTTTTGTGCAGTGTACTCTTCGCTTTAATGTCTTCAAATTAAGCTTTATGCACATTTTTTTTTCAATTTCCTTAGGCAGCTGGTTCACCTAAACAAAATATCGGTGAAGCATTATTGATCCATCTCTATTTTTGACCCTATCCTATCTTGGCTCCTGTAGATTGCACTCCTGACCCATAACTTGTAAAATTATACACACAATCAAAATGGTCGAAAAGGAAAACTAGGTACGATCTTGAGTAAAAATGATATGGAAAAAGTAAATAAATACAATTTTAAAAAGCATACTATGCACTTAAAGAATATTATTGTTAAGACTGTGTGTGGCTCAGTGACTAGAATGCAGCCCATACGCCTGGTAACCTGCCTCATGTGATTCTGTTCAGCAATTGGCTAAATTTCTTTCTAGCTTACAAAAGAGCTTTCAAAATACAGACACTAATAATAAACCAGAACAGATATTGAAATCAGGGAAGGTCTGAGAGCTCGACAAATGATTCATCTTCAATCGAAATGGCATCAGAACCCCCAAGGATGTTTTTTTATAATTTAAGATTTCCAAAAACAGACAATAGAAGGTTGAATTAACAAGGCAATCAAGGCTTTGGTCTATGTTGCATGACTCATAAAGCAGTCGAAACGCCATCTCGTATCAGTAGCCACGGATGTTTTTTCACGTTTTAAGATTTTCATTACTTCCCATGCTCTCGGCTCAACATTGAATAATGATATTGAAATCCATGCGCCATTTGGGATCAGCTTTATTGACATTGGAATTTGCTGTAGCTCGCGGTTCGCATGGCTGTGTTGAAAATGCCGTTGTTACTCCATCTTGTGTGTATGGCATTCGTTTTCTTTCTCTCTTCTTCTAAATCTAGCAGCAAATTATGCAAATTATAGTATGGTTGTAGGGGTACAAAGTGAATGGAAATTGAGACCTGGAAAAGTCAAAAAGTAAATGAATGAGTGTGTTTATGAAGCAGGTGCCCTCTAAACACGGTTCAGCAATGATGAGGTATGAGGCGAAATTGGATCTGTAATTAGAACTATGGCTTGGTTGGGCATTGTTACAGCCAGGTGTAAACAGACCGAGCTCCTATTGTTGTGTCGCGTTGCCTTATAGTTAATGGCCTTTCAAAGTGGCTGTAGACCATATGGCGTGCTCAAAACGGCCGCTGAAAAATCAAATAATCATCATTTCAAGAATTGACCATAAACCTTCTATGCCATTGACATCTGCATATCGTCTTTTTTCACCACCTCTATCCATCATAGCCATAACACTGCCAATAGTGTCGACCCACAGTGTATATGTAAAATGGCTTTTGTCAGCATAAAACATTGAGAATAGATTGGAGACTGAAGAAATCGATATCTGTTGGAAAGAAGGAACTACCTTGAAGGTGTATGAAAACAAACACTCTATTTTATTAATTACAGTTTTAAATTTTAATTATATATTTTAAAATTTTATTTCTGTTTTATTTATTTATTTTTTTGTGATCACGTTTTTATTCAAGTGCTATCATTTGCAGGTATATATGTTCCAGCTGACATTGCATTTTTCTCCCTTTTAAGCCCCACACCTCTCACCAGGAAACTCCTTATTGATGGGCATACACAGAAAACATATATACACACATACATGCACATGAATACATACATAGAATACGCTCACATATACAGATATAATACATACTGTATATACAGCATCTACACACACGCACACCCATATACACATATTATAGACATTGTCTTTATGACGTTTTCCCAAAACTGTACCACCTCAGTAGCCAGGCTGGTGCCACCAAGTGCCTCTGCTCAATTTCATTTCTCTCCAGTGACTAGGTCAGGAATCGGAATACACTAGATGATTTGTAGGAACCTCAGAAGTTGCAGACTGCGCACCGGCCAATCATCGAAGAGCTGTGAAGCCATGACGTCAAACTCAAGCACCTGTCTGGGTCCCTTTTGTGGTACAGCACAACAGTAAACAAAGCGATCAAGATGGATGTCGACGAAGACATACATTCTGTGTTGGCAACGATTCCCGAGATCAAGGATTTAAAGCCGGAATAAAGAGAATGTTTGATGAATTTTATCAAGGGGAAAGATGTTATTGCCCTTCTTCTCCTACGGTATTTGGGAAAATCTTAATATACCAGTTAGCCCTGTTAGTGGTGCATTACATATGTCATGACCCAATAGCAGTGTGATTGGTTAAATTAAAAAAAGTACCTGCTTACTGTTGCGCAAACGAATTCAAATGCTGCAAGGTCAGATGGTTTCCATGAAGTGAAACTGGCTGAAAGAATCAGGCTGCCACCTCAGGGCGCTGCCACCTCAGGCCACTCCCATATCAAAAGTGCCCACTGTTTTTTCTATGCAGAAATCTCAGTGTGGATTGTCTTTTTATTACTTATTTTCATCTGATGTAATCTTTTAGGATATAAATAAGCTCTATGAATAATTTTGTAATGAATCATTTGGTGATTGGGATTCCTTAATGAAGGCGAGATGTTGAACAAAATCCGGTTCCAATTGCACTCAGAGTGATCCCTCAATTCAGTTTTCCAAAGCTGCTCAATAGGTAGAATTTTTTGTGTGTGCACTTGACAATTAGTTTATATAACTCAGAAATCATATCAGAGCTTTCTGCTATGTTCAAAATAGTACGAAGAGGGTGATTTTTTATTTTTATTTTTTTAGCATACCACCATGGGACCTCATTGCTGTGTGCAACTGTAGGTAAAAGAAAAACGAAGTACCTGGTATTTTTGTAAATCATGGAACTCTTTTATTTCATTTTTTATTGTTTGATTGTATTGTATTGTATTCTATTTTCAGTTATGATAGTTGCATAACACTAATCCGAATAGCAGGCCAGTTTCACACTAATGACTTCCCATGTTTGTTGCCGTTGTTCTCATTGGTCCCGGTCGGTGATTAATGGACGACAGGTAAGGGTTGCCATAGTTACCAGCCCACCTGAGCCCCACTCTATAGAAACAGCGTTGCCATAGCCTCTTGCATACACTGCAAATCATGACCTTCAAATCACAAGACGATCTTCTCATCACTAAATCAGTTTGATGACTCATTTATCTACAATCATGCTTTCTCTTTCTCTATCTCTCCCTCCTTTCTACCTATTACACTGCCTCATCCCTTCTTTTTCTCCCTTCTTTGTCCAAGATCCATTTGTGCTGCATTAGGAAATATATGCTGAGGGAGCAAAGATAGAAAAGGGATAGCGTCTAAAGCTTTGCATTATAATGGAGCCCTGTCCACAACCAGATTTGCCCCGGCTTTGTACCATGCATCCATCTGCATTCATTGTCCAGATCAGCTTGTGGGTTTTTGCTCTCCCCTGGTGGAATGTAACAAGTCCCCATGTATGTGTACTGTTAAATATTTGCAATGGTAATTTGTTTTGAGACTAGCTTTCTTTTATGGCATGTGCAAGTCATTTCCTCTAATAGCCTGTGCTGCTATTGTCTTTTTGGCGGACGTGTGTTGCGTCGTGGTCGGCGATTGCGGCGCTTTTGTGTGCGAAGGGCGGCGGAAAGATGGTGATGGTCCCATTATTTAACCCAAGCCATCAGTCACACTCAACAAGCCTATCATAAGGGCCCATTCGGAGACTGCGGCGGGGCTAAAGTTAGCGCTATTATCTGCCTGTCAGTGGCTAGCTGTGTTGGGGTCCCTGGTGGAAAACCAATTGTATGAGTGAATGCCTTGCTGCCTGCGTTGTCAAGCTCCAGGGATGCACATATTGCCTTGAAAGACCACTTTTCCATTCAGTCCTCATACCTCTCAGCTTACATTAGAGTGGTATTGCTTTGATATTACTTATGCGTTTACTGTAGATTGTCAAGAAATGAAACAGCAGTGCAAAACAAAACGATACAATTCTTGTTTTACATTTAGATATCTTCACAATTCTCATACATTTTTGATACTACTTCTAATACACAGAATATATTTGATTTATTCAGAAAAATTGCTACATTTTTACTAGTTACTTTATTTAAAGAAGTTGAATTTTGGAGATGTAGACAGACTACTAAAAAGAAAAACAAAACACAACTCCAGGTATGTACATTTTAACATGACTCACATTTCAGTTTTGTCCATTTTATCTAATATAAGATTTTTAAAAGCAGGTGTAATTGGTTTGGTTGGTTCAAATGTATTTACTTTTTAAGACTAAAAGTGAAATTGCATGTGTTATTTTGTACAAAACTCATTACTTTGAAACCCACATTTTTACCATTTCATCTACAGCATACAGTAATAACCATATTGAAAATGAGAAGACTTTACTCTCTATATTGAAAATTGAAATAATATATAATTATATTTGGCCCACGAGATCATATCAAATATGTATTAGAGTTGGCCGGCCAGCTTCAGATAGACTATAGAGACATTATTTATTTAAAATGTTATTATTTTATATTATGCTTGTTCTGGATTCAGTGTTTAAGCAAAACTATTATTAAACATGTAATTTAATAAAAAAAAAAAAAAAAAAGGTTTAACATTACATATCTTGAAAGAAGAGAAAACATGCAGATGATGTTGACATTTTTCAATAAATATTTTGGCTCATGACTTTTTAAATTTTGGCCCTCGAGTTTGACACCCTTGAATAAAACCTTTACTCACTGAGAGTAATTTTGTTCCCAGAATAATCAAAAAATATATTGGAATTTTTATGTATTAATTTATTTATAGCACCCAGTAATTGTAGCTTTCAGCTTTCATCAGGCCATTCTGAGTTTGACCTTGGTTTGCGTTATAACATTGACCACTCCATGTTGGAAGGTCTGGAAGCTCAACCAAGTGTAGAAAATCATCTTTAACTGTGGAGAAAAAAGGGTCGTCTTGGTTTTAATCATCTCATCTCCTCAGATTTCCAAGTGAGTGCTCATCAATCAGGCCGTATGCAGACAGCGTTCTTGATTAATATGCATTTCATGACTAAGGCTCATTTGCATATGCACACTGTCTGTCTCATAAAAATTACCCAGACCTCCTCGGTGCTACCGCGATAAGCATCTGGACATGCAAGAGTTGAAAGTGGGAGATGTCAGTACTTAACCCAGCTACATGATAGTTACTTCATTACTCCTGTCTATACATGACTCTGTGTGGGCGGGGATTTGTTACATTGAGGGGGGAAAAAAGCCCAAAAACAGTATACTTTCTATTGAGCTATCTATATCCGGGGACAAAAATCAGGTTCCCATGACGTAAGTCCATTGTGCAAAATTACAATGGAAAAAATCAGATAAGTAAGGATCTTACACTGTATAAAAAGTGGACTGAAGGGAGTGTGACATCACCCACAATGTTCAGGTCCAGTCAAATGAGTTTAATGGCATACTGTGGAACATTCTGGGCAAAAGATACAGTATAACATCGCCATGGAGACAAGCTGGTGCACATAGTTACATAGTGCACCTACAAGATATGGGTTAAAAATGTTGAAGTGCAAAATAAGGTTAGGATTAGGCAAGTAGTAACTGTGGTTAAGGTTATACTATTTAGCCTCTAGACATTAATGTTAGTCAATGCAATGTTCCCTGGAAGAACCCAACGTGTGTGTATGTATATGCGTGTGTGTGCGTGCATGTGTAGGTGTCAGTGGGTGGGGTTTTGAACAGGCGCGACTCGTAACATCATACGTACTATAGATAACATGGTGGATCTTGTTACGTTATTGTGTAGGTGCTGCTGTACAAATCCACGTGGGATTACACAAAAAGGAAGAGGTATGCCCCCAGGTGGTGATGTTTGACTTTCACATAGTTTATTTAAAAGTGCACTGGTCTCCCATCTGCTTATCTCCATGGGGATTTTGTTGCTTTGCCTAGATTCACCAGCCAATTTCACTTTGTGGAAACCGTCTAACTGCAGTGTTAGAATTTGTTCGATGGTAGGCGGGTATTTTTTTATTTTATTTAACCAATCGCTGCTATTTGGTTGTGATATGTAATGCACCACTAATGGAGCTAACTGGTATATTTAGCTTTTCCCAATTCCCATAGGAAGAAGGGCAATAATGTCTTTCCCGTTGATAAAATTCACCAAACATTCTCTTTGTTCCGGCTTTAAATCCTCAATCTCGGGAATCGTTGCCAACACGAAATGTATGGCTCTTCGCTGATTGGCTGGTGCCCAAACTCGAACTTCCGGGGTTTTTGCGAACCATCTAGTGTATTGCGATTCCTGACCTAGTGGAGAGAAATGAGAGAAATGAAATTGAGTGGAGGCACTAGATTTTAGAACGGCATTAAACAAAATCTGGTATTTACTGCAGGTGTCTTATCTTACTGGGTGGCTCAGATGTTAGAGCGTTTGTCCACTGATCTGAAGGTGGTCCGAATCCCACTCTTGAAATAAAAACATCACTGGTAGAGCGGACAGATCCACTGACCCTACAGGTTGGCGGTGTGAATTCAGCTCCCACAGATGAATGCTGTCATTGTGTCCTTGGGCCAGACATTTAACCCAACTCGCCCTCAGTGTCCACGCACACTGGTGTATGAATGGGTGCGTAAACGGGTGAGCGATTTCTTGATGTAAAGTGCTTTGAGTGCGTTGAAGGTGGAAAAGCGCTATATAAAAATGTGACCTTTTACCAGGTACTCAACAATACCTTGAAAAACATGTAGTCCTGTTCAGTGATTTGACCTAGTGATTCCTCCTCCAGTCTCCAGGGAGAGAAGTTGAATGCCTCTAAACCTTTTTTTTCCCTATACAAATTAAGTGTCACATGTTAGATGAAAACAGAGCCGAGCACAGTCTGCTTTACAACCTGAACAAAAAGTACTTGTCACTGTTGTAAATGTAGACCATTCAATCTTATGTAAATTCACAATTGTTTATTTAACCAAAGAAAATGTAAAATGAAATGTAAATCAATCTCTTGAACAAACTAGAAAGTGAGTGCCATTATCCTTCCCTGTTCAGTATAGTTCTCGTGACAAAAACACACTAGTGAAAATATGTTCAAATGATCAGAGCGCACTCTAAAGAAAGATATTTAAAACAAACAACTTTTTTTTTTCTTTTACAGATGGAAATTTGTTAGCACATTTCCAGATGGTGTTATTCCTTATATGATTTTTTATTTTATTTTTTTAACTGTACTAAAAAAACTGTTTGTAAAGATGACCACAATACACACACAACCACAAAAGTAATTCATTCAGTATGGACCATTGAACTAAAAAGTATAAAAACTTTCAAATGAAACAAGTCCTACCACAGCAATTGTACTAAACAAATAATTTGGTGTGTTCAGTGTTCATGCCACCTACTTGTTGCCATGGAGATGTTATTGTTTTGCCTGGAATGTTCCACAGTCCAGCATTAAAGGGCCCATGTTACATTAGTTTTTGATTTATGTTCAAATGTTTCCTCATCACAAACATACCTGGAGTTTTGTTTTGTTTCATTCACACATGTTTAACACACGAACTCTCAAACAGAAAATGCTCCGTTCCACCTTGTGATGTCATGAGGTAATACAAGAAGTGCTCCAGTGTGTTTGTGAACTGCATACACCTTCAATAGAATCATTTGGATAATTTCAGTCTTGGAATTACCCGTCTCTAAAACTAAAAGAAAAAACTAAACAACATTTTTTTGAGCAAATGCTGGTTATAAAGAGCACAAGAATCGATTTTGCGCAATATATAGGACCTTTAAACTTATATATTTCCATGGAGACAAGCAGGTGTTACAGGTCAGCTCAGTGGAGAGGCATTCCCGCAAAGGTATTTTGGAGCAATTAAAAAACTAATTGAATAAATGCAAGATATTTAGCTCTAATGGTATGTTGTGGAGCGTTCAGGTATCTTTTTTTTTTTTTTTTTTACCCTAAAGCAGAAAAGTTACATAGTGCACCTTTAAATATTGATCATGAAGGGACTTTAGATTTGCCTCCTGTTATTTCTCTCACTCTCACTTCTCTTCTTACACTGAAAAGCAAAAGAAAAGTCAATTAATTACGCCTGCCAGGTTTGATCTGTGCCCACTCTGCACTGACGGGAAGAAAAACAAATCTAACATTGGAAGTTGTAAAGATTTTAGTGTGAGGTTGTAATGAAGAAATGGTCTTTTTGATGCAGCGGCTGTCTCCAAATGTTGGCCAGTTTATCTGAGGGAGTTATCCCAAATCCCCATCTAAAGAGAGGTACCCTTGAAACGTCAGCACCATAATGTATCATACCACTCCTTCTGGAATACAAGACATGTTGGCACGGCCCGACTGCGCCGCTCTATCTCTTTTCACTGAACTAGCTCCAGCTTTTTCCAACAGTTTGCTCATAAATATGTATTCTTATAGTGCGCTCATTTAAATTGCTAGTGGCATTTTGTACCTAAGCAAATTAACAACTATGATAGGGGGAAGCCTTTTGTAATTTCAAAGCAACACCTGCACTGCAACCATTACTGCTTTTATCTCCTTAATGTGTGAATTTGTGATTGTTTTAATTTTTTACACATAGAAACACATACATGGTTTGTTTGTCTCTGGTTTTTGCTATCTGTTTATGCAGAGGTGGGTAGTATTCTGTTACATTTACTTTTATTGCACTTCTTAGAGTAGTTTTTGTTATTTGTAATTCAGTGTAACAGTACTCTTAAGTAAATGTTTTGGTTACTCCACTGTAAATAGCCACCTAGTGCCTTCGCTCAATTTCATTTCTCCTCAGTGACTAGGTCAGGAGTCAGAATACACTAGACGGTTCACAAACACCCCGAAGTACGAGTCCGGGCACGAGACAGTCAGCGAAGAACCATACATTCTGTGTTGGCAACGATTCCTGAGATCGAGGATTTAAAGCCGGAACAAAGAGAATGTTTGGTGAATTTTATCAAGGGGAAAGACATTACTGCCCTTCTTCCTACAGGATTTGGGAAAAGCTTAATATACCAGTTAGCCCCGTTAGTGGTGCATTACATATGTCATGACTAAATAGCAGCAACTGGTTAAATTTTAAAGAAGTGTTGTGAGGTCAGACGGTTTCCAAGAAGTGAAATCAGGCTAGTGAAAAAGTCCACAAGGGAGAAAAATCTTGCTGCATGTGGACAATACTGAAGGGCCTATATTGCATTTTCTGATCTCTGTTATAATACGCAAATACAGAAACATGCCCACGGGACTATAAACCGGGACGAGGGGGCTTTTTTACTCTCACACACCTGGGATACTGTCCTGAGGAAGTTGGACTGCAGATGGTGCTGTTGTCATTCCTCCACCGGTAGGAAGACAGCGCCAAAACCTGTTTAAATCAGCTGACCGGACACGTCAAAGCAACATCACGTGACCACTCTGAGGAAGACCGCTAGTGAGCATTCGAAACTCTTGGTCTGAAAAATGAACCTGATAACATAAATTATCGGAAGACCAAATGAACCTCACTGGACTATGTTGTAATGTTGATTCCTCACCACAAACATACCTGGAGTTGTTTTGTTTTATTCACACGTTTAACTCACAAATCCTGCAAATTTAGGCTGTGTTCTTCTCTCAAACAGAAAACACTCTGTTCCACCTTGTGTACTGAGTCTTTAAACTCCATACAGCTTCACTAGAATCATTTGGATAATTTCAGCCGTGGAATTGCATATCGCCACTGAACTAAATGTAAAAGGAGCTGTTAACTTAAACTACTGCTTCATGGCATCACATTTTGTAACAGAGCATTTTGAGCTTTGCAGATGTAGACAAATACAATAATAAATGGTTTCTTAAACACGTGTGAATGAAACAAAACACTACTCTGAGTATATTTTATGATGAACGATATAACAAGCCCACATGAGTGACTTTTGCTTAAAATAGGACCTTTTAAATGATTTAAATTGTCCAGGCAGGTTTTCCAAATTATATTTTTTTTCCTCTTGAGTAATGTTTAATCTTCTTTGTACTTCTACTTGAATCATTGCGTTTTGGAATTAATAACTACTCCGTCTTATGGGAGTGATCGACCCTTGCTAAGATAATATTCCAATCTTGCAATGGTGCCCAAGATACTGACCCCAGCCAAACAGTCCAAAACTAAATGTAATTGAAGATAATTAGGTTGGGCATCTGGTTTAAAACGCTGTTCTAAGCCAGTATGCAAATCACTGGTACAAGAGAAAAGCTAAAAATATACAGAAACGGTGATAAAATTGCGTTGGTAACAAGTATTAAATCTTGTTTCTTGACCTGCCGCAACTAATTTGAAAATTCTTCCTGAAATAAAGCATTCTTTTCCTGTAAATAATAACCAATAGAGCCACTGTATCAGGTTTGAAGTCATATTTTATTTAGTGCTGCCAGGGCTGTCAAGGCATTTTATTAAAAGAACAGTTTACTCACAAGGATATTGCTTTGATCAAATATAGTCGTTCCCATCACAGTCTAATGTCTTCAAGCTACTGACGTGCTGCATGTATTAAAGAAGTGAAGGCAGCAATAGCACCTCAAACACAGAATTCAACTCATAATCAGGCCCTAGACGCAAATAAAGCAAAAACAGAACCAGGGACTTCCATATGCATTTCTTTAATGAGGTGAAATTTATAAGATGCAAATTATGAAATGGAAAATAATGGAAAATTGCCCTAGTAAAACCATGTATTTTCTGTTTGAATTATTATTGAATTATATTAGAGAATCAGCTAAGACAAGTGTATATTTTTGGAGTTCTGGGGTATCTACCTTTTATTTATTTATTTATTTTGCTTTCTACCATGTTATATCGTAGCCTGATTCATCAGCCAGTTTCACTTCGTAGAAACCGTCTGACATCGTTGGAATAAGATTCGTTCACTCGACAGTAGGAGGGAACTTTTTTTTATTTAACCTATTGGTCATGACGTATGTAATGCACCACTAACAGGGCTAACTGGTATATTAAGCTTTTCTTAAATCCCGTAGGAAGAAGGGCAATAACATCCTTTCCCTTGATAAAATTTGCCAAACATTGTCTTTGTTCCGGCTTTAAATCCTCGATCTCGGGAATCGTTGCCAACACAGAATGTATGACTCTTCGCTGATTGGCTGGTGCCCGAACTTGCATTTTCCGGGGTTCTTGTAAACCGTCTATCTAGGTGGTGATAGCCTGTCTAGTTATATTGTTGTTCCCTCATCAAAAACATGCCTGAAGAGGTTTTAGATTTCATCCATGAATGTTTCAGTAATTTAGTGATCTCTCCCCAGGCCCTATTCGAACTCTCCTTAAGATTCTGTGCAATGCTCAGTCCAAATGCATGATACAAAACTGCAACTTGTAAAAACCTCGAACAATGAGCTGTCGTTTAATTAGTGGGAAGCACACTGATTGTTTTACGATAGCGCTCTGAAGGGGGAGTGAAAAGGAGACTCAGAGCATCAAAAATAAAAGTGAAACTTATTAAAATTTGAATACATTGTGCTCTGCAAATATAGCTTTCCCAAAACAACAAAAGGTAACATGGTGATCTAAATAAATTCTGTGTTAGCAGTTAATACCTCATAGAAGTAAAATACCCAATCTTACCCCCATTTCTTCTTTGGTTCATAATTGACATTACCTTACATAAGTGTATTTTTCCTGTACACTCCACTCCTGCTAAAATCACATATCTCAAATTGCATCATGAGCCCTGTATGACACCACTAGACACTATGGCAAAGGTCTGTATCAAATCTGCAGCCATCTTTGCGTTGTAATATTGATTTGGTTGGCAACTTCAAATTCCCACCAGCTTTGCCCGCGCCGCATTTGACCTTTTGTAACCCAGCCGTCCCACAGTGCAATAAACCAAGGCCGCATTAAAGGCAGTGCAGCTTGGCTAACGTGGCGAACGTGTGGCGCACTGCAGTGTTGTGTGCAGTGGATCATGACTGATAGTAGATTATATAGAGAGCGCAATCGTTAAAGCTGATTTAACCTTAATATTATGATATGGGGTTTAATAGGGATAATCTCATCAGAATATATTGTACACGCTTCCTACTTATCATAGGACAAGGGGCTGTAATATTTTATACGCTATATATTTTTTTCTTGACATTTTTTTTTCACACATGCTTAGAGCTAATGACAGCCAATGTTAACACCACATAAATCTCATTGGTATCGGGGTTAGCCATTAATTTCAGGGCACAGTGTAAGTGTTGATGTCTTGCATTAACTCATTCTGGTTGCACTCTTTAATTGTCTAAAATATGTATGGTTTTCCAAAATAGTTTGAGATTAAAGATCCTTTTGTAAAATTGATTCTTGTGATTTTTAAACCATGTTATAATGTTGTTACCTCATCAAAAACATATCTGGAGTTGTGTTTTGTTTCTTTCACACATGTTTGTGTAACCCTTTTATTTTTGGGCTGTTTAAATCCTCTTTAAAGCTCAAAATGCTTTGATCCACCTTGTGATGTCATGAAGCGGTAGTTTTCAAGTTGACAGCTTTTGTTTATGTTTTGTTTAGTTCAGATTGGCAATAACACGTCTGAAATTAGCCAAATCATTCTAGTGAAGGTGCTTAGAGTTTAAAAATACACTGGAGCACGTCCTGTATTTCCACATGACACGAAGGTAGGAAAGAGTGTTTTGAGAAAAGAACTTATGTTTTAAATGTGTGCAAATGAACCAAAACAGCTACAGGTATGTCTGTGATGAGGAAACATAGATAGATTATAGATCAGAAAAAAATATTCTTTTCATAAATGGGCCCTTTAAACTCAAACTATAATGTTCCTGGACGGATGTTGGATTCCTGAATGTAGGAAACACACAGTTCTATTTCTGTTTGTTTGTTGATCCTATATTACAATAGGGTCAACACACAGCAAGAATGTTCTGGGTTCGATCCCTGGGTCACGTCGGTCTTTTCTGTATGGAGTTTGCATGTTCTTTCCGTGTCTGGGTGGGTTTCCTCCAGGCATTCCAGTTTTCCTCATCAACCCAAAACATGCACCATAGGTTAAATCCTCCAGCTAAGGTAGTCCTGGTCCAGACAGCAACAAGATCACGGAGATGGGTCCCCGGGTGCCCCATGTGCTTCCCACTGCTCCTGAAAGGATGGGTGAAATGCAGAGGAGAATTTCCCTACAGGGATAATAAAAAGTCCCACAAAGAAAAGAAAAAAAAGTCAAATGGTTGTTGCTTTATTGGCCCTTTGTGGCTTGAGTTGAGTGCCTTTCACTAGGGCTCAGTACATTTTTAAAACTTTTTTTTTAAGTACTTGAGCAACACCTCTGAGGGATTGCACAGACAAGTACAATGTCAATAAATTCTACTAAAAAAAAAAAAATACTTTGAAGAAAACTAATTATAAACCCAGCCCTACCTTGCACACTATTTTGTAAATGACTAACACATTTTGAAATTCTGCTCTCCCTCATGCAATCATTTACAGTTTATTTTAGTCAGATTCTAACTTGCTTTATCTCTGCGGTGATGTCATTCTTGCCTGATTTCTGATTAGACATTTTAATTGTGTGGATTTTTTGGGGGGGAGGAGGGGGGTTTGCACATAGTTTTGCAGGTGCTAAATCTCAAACTGTGACGTTGTGGCTTGTGCCTGTAGGAAGAGGAAGACCGCTGTGATTCATATGTCAATTACTGTCTGTTAAAAAACCGACCAGGGTTTTTAGGCGCGTTGATTTTAATGCATTCACAGCTATAGCTTCTTGCACTTGCTTCTCACGGCTCTGTGGGGGTGATTTGTGTCTTAGGTGGGGGAGTTAACACTTGGATGAGCAAAACAACAACAGAAGATCCCAAAATACACTCAACGGTGCGCCTGATCACACCCAGTATGAGCCCGTGGATGACTGGAGATTGAGCAACTTGCTTAGTGTCACTTGACGGCAACGTGCGGCCCACAAAGCCATAAGGACTGATAATAAAGCCACCGCGCCGCCATCTGTCGTGTTGTTCTTACTGGAAAATATGCACTATTGTTCTCATAAAAAGCATGATTCATTGTGAACCCTAACACCGGAATTATCTTTTAAAATGTTGTTTTTATTTTGTGTCATTGCAGATTTGAGGCAGCATCTGGCATTGGTTTTGGCGGTCTGGTGGGATAAGTGAGCATTGCCAGAGGAAGGAGGGAATCGTTGGAATCACAGGCGTTTGCCAAACAAAAGGACTCGCGGACTGAACTCTACTGGGACGTCGGGCAGCGGGCGGTAAGAGGAGGAGGCCATGTGGACCGCACGGCTGCTAGTCTTCGCCAGCCTCTTCGCTCCGGCCGCTCTGGGTGAGTCTGCCATTCACTGTCTGTTGTTTCAGTTGCACAAACAGCAATATATTTTCTATTTAGTACCAGCAAATTACAGTTGAGGTACCATGCATACACTTTTGGTTTAATCTTTTCAGGATGTTATTAGACCTATAAGCAATTTACAAAACAATCTTACCATTTTATATATAAGTTGGTATTTAGTTTATGAAAGGTGCACTGCGCAAATTTTCTGGTGGAGCTTCTGCTACTTTTTTGTCTCCATGGAGATGTTATTGCTTTGCCTGGAATGTCCCATGGCATGACATTAAACATACACATCTAGCACACATCATTACGGGTGTTTCTATTGCGCAAAAATAAAATAATTCCTTCTGTGAATAGGGGCAGCTCTCCACAGACCTGATTTGTAAAGTAGTGTCATGCTGTAACCTGCTTATCTCCTTTGTGATAGACCTGTGGAGCATTCTAGACAAAGCAATAACATTTTCATGGAGATAAGCAGGTGGTGCACCCTCTACTAGAAATGTTACGCAGTTCATCTTTAAGTTATTTAGTAGTATATTCTTTATTTATCAGGGAGCATGTACAAACTCATTAAAGGAGAACTACCTTTTTGTTACTTTTTTATTAAACAGTGTATATGGTGTAGACCAGGGGTGTCAAACTCAAATTCACAAATTTATTCACAAATTAAAACCTGGGACTAAGTTATAGGCCAAACTAAATATTTGCTGAAAAATTTCAACGACATCTGCATGTTTTCACTTATTTTGAGATATGTAATATTAAACCTTTTCTTATTAAAACAAATGTTTAATAATAGTTTTGCATAAACATTCAATCCAGAACAGGCAAAATATGAAATAATAACAAAATTTTAAATAATGTCTTTGTAGCCTATCTGTAGCCGGCGGGCCAGCTCTAATACCCATTTGACATGATCTTGTGGGCAAAATATAATTGTATCGCGTGCCAAATTTGGCCCCCGGGCCTGAGTTTGACATGTCTAGTGCAGAACATTGTTTCCCAAAGACTGCGTTGCAACCCTCAAGTGGTTTGAAGAGATTTTTTAGAGATCTGTTGACTTGGGTTGCGAAGATTGTGACTTTTAAAATATGGGTCCCCAGAAAAAAAGTTAGGAAAAATTGGGATAGACTAATCACCCTGTTCCTTATAGGCCCAGACTCCTCCCTCTTCTCACTTTTCTTTAGTCCTCCATGTACTGCCCAGTTTAACAGCTCTATTTAAAATGTGATTGTGTGATTGAGTTGAGCTGTTTAGTCCCTGTTTAAACTTACAAAAGAAAGCAAGTGGACACAAGAATAACATACACACACATTACATTACAATTACATTCTTATACTTAACTTAGCTCAGTATAATCATTCACTCAGTAAGATACACATTACACCATTACACTGTTCTTTTTCTTGTGGTGAGTTACCTTTACAAAAACAGAAATGCAAGAGAGCTACCAGTTTTAAAGGTTGCAAGAAATTATGCAGCTAAGTATTACAGTATAATGATACAATGGTTATAGGAATCTGATTAACAACATTTTTATTATTCAGGAGCATATGTATAATTTAGAAATCCCTTGGAGAGCTACTTGGAAAGAGGTGGAGAACTACAGGTTGGAGACTCCTGCATTACAAAATGAGATGTCACAATTTCAGATATTATATGGTTTCCTAAAGAATACCTGCAACTTTATACAGATATTGCAAATATTAATATGCTAGTTTCTACACGGAATATTACTAGTGCAGTTTAACTTGGCTGATGTTGACCCAGAAAACAAAATACCAACAATAAATAAATGAAACTCTATGTAGATAATTTTTTCAGTAAAGTGTACGAAGGGCATTTTGATCAAGGTAATATTTTTGTTTACTATAACGAGACTTTTGGAATTTTTGGTTTTTATATGTCTAATGTGGGTTTTCCATGATAATTTACTATCTGTTATAACTCCCAGGAATTTATTTTCAGTTACATTTTCTATTTGGACACCTTCAGTCATAATTTGTTGGTTTTACTCAAGTTTAATGACAATTTATTCATATCCATCCACTTTTTAATTTTGTTTAGCTCCTCATTTAGAGTACTTATGAGTTCATTATAATTGTGACTACTATAAAATATGTTGGTGTCATCTGCAAAGAGTATAAATTTTAGGGATTGAGATAAATATATAATTTATGTATATATTGAACAGTTTTGGTCCCAAAACAGACCTTTGGGGGACGCCACAAGCAATGTCAAGGTTTCTCATTTGAACATATTGCACCCTTTCTGTAAGATCACTTTTCAACCAGTTCCAAGCTACCCCCCTAATACCATATTGTTCGAGTTTATGTAGTAATATTGAGTGATTGATAGTATCAAAGGCTTTCTTAAGGTCAATAAAAATACCAGCAGCATATGTATTGTCATCTAGTGCATTTGTGATTCCCTCTATTGCATTGATTACTACCATTGAGGTGGTCCTTTGTGTCCTAAACTCATATTGTCCTTCGTTAATAATTTGATATTAAGCTCAAAATACTTTCTAAATAGCACTGAAGTTCCAGTAGCAGCATCGCAAAATCTGCATAATCCAAAATTCCTTATTCTTTCCAAATTTTCTATTCTTTACACATATGTTTTTTGCTAATTAGCACAAGCACAACTACTAATCTCCGCATTTTCCACCTGCTTTTGTAGCCACAATGCCGAACTTTGCAATTTCAACAAGCTGGTTTTGATTCATAACTCCTCTTCCATCCTATATAAGTGTCAGATTCTGTCAGATCAACTGTGATGAAAAGCAGGATGGTGTCTGTCTTGTTCTTACTGTCTGTCTTCTCACTAATTAGCAGCTTTTTATTCTCTGAACTCCCCCCAAAACTTCTGACTTCCTTTTTCTCTCATTTTCCGTCTATTTTTAGTTCAGTCCCTCTTTCCCTTCTGGAAAATCTTCCCAAAGAATCATTAACACTGTTTCTGTGTTGTCATGTGTTTTTCTCAATAGCATTATTACACATAGGACTTTTTTTATGGTCTGTTGTTTCACACATTAAGATCTTAAGATTAATTTGCTGAGACCTTTGTCGCTCACATCACAGTAACTAGCTGTGTTTCCGGTGGAATGTGGAGTGGCGAAGTAATGAAGCCATTTAAATTCAGATTAAAAACAAGGCAGCGTTGTAGTGGGTGTGTGGTTTGTATGGTCTTAGCTGGTCACAATTAACAGGGGTTTAGATGCAAGGAGTGTTGGGAGTGGCACAATGGCCCATAAAAATGTTAATTTGATATGGCTAAAATCATTAATGGGAGTTCTGAAGCTAATTGAATTGTTTGTGTGCTGTAATATCAACGCAAAGTACAGATGGCAAGGTTCACAATAGCACCGTTAAGAAAGCACACTCGAGTATGGTTTGTCTCGCCTTACAGCTCAACAGGGAAGTACAATGCTGTCTTCTAACTTTTAAAGAGGCTATAAAATCAAGATGAACATTGTGAGAATGAAGAAACTGGGAAAAAGATTGAAATAAAGAAAATATATACATACATAAACAAATAAATTCTTATTTTTTGGCTAAAATGTTAGATACTGTGGCTTTAACTATGAAAACAATGCATTATTGAAATAAAGAAAATAAATACATTTAAGTTAAAATCATAAAAAAACTTAAAACCATACTTTGGAACATTTTCAGGTTTGTGATTTGAGATGAAAGCAAGGAAAAAATGCAAAAATAGAAACAAAAAACATATACTTGTATTCTATTTTTTTGGGTAAAAACAGTGCATAAGTCAATTTATAATATTATTTTTAATACTAATACTACTAATACTAATACTAATACTAATACTACTAATACTACTACTAATGCTACTAATGATAACAATAACAATAATAACTATAACGATAATAATGATAACAATAATAAATGCATACATAAATAAATACATACATAAATAATGGTAATTTTAAATAAATAATATAAATTTGATTTATTAGGTGCCTTTCTGAACACTCAAGGTCACCTTACAATAACATAAACAAATTAAAAATACTATTAAAACATGCATATAGTTAAAGTGGGACAGTATTTTAAGTGGTTGATTGTATTTAATTTAATTTAATTGACCTCCATTAGCTGTCAGCTATTCTTCCTGGAGACCTGTGTAGCATGTTTTGGGCTGATGGAGAAATCTAATTAGTTTTAGATTGCGACCGCTGTATACGGTTCATCGTGAAGCTCTGGGGTCACGTAAAGACAATTTTCTGCCATGGCAACATCTACATTTAGCTGCTGCTGCCAATTTCTCTTTAGGCTCCATATTCTGTCTGTCAAACTCAGCGTTATTGTTTACAGACACTGAAAGGGTCAATTGGGTATTATTGGAAGTCATTATTTTAACCTTTGACCTCGCCCTTGATGAGAATTGAAGCTGAAGTGCTCTGTCAGTCATGAAGCATATCTCTTTATTGCTGTCTATATTTACACAGCACACTTTTGGGATTTTTGGCTTGTGATTACATAGGTTAAATAAAGTCTGCTCCTAAATGAAAATCTATTGTCCACAAAAGCTTTTGGAAGAAGACGGCGTGTCCGAGATTGACGCCGCAGCATATTGATATCCCATTGGCTGGACAAACACAGTCTCGGCCAATTACAAAGTGTCACCGGGCGGGATTGATAAAACCACATATAGACGCTTTAGACTGAAAAATGTGTTGGCGACGTGCACGGGAACACCAAGTCGGTTTATTTAAAGCCAAAAGGTTGTCTTTGGCAGTTTTAACTCATTTACCACCATCGTCATGGATTCACATTAGCAAACTCCATTTTTCTGCATAATGTTTAGACTGATGAGGGTGCTTTCCTGTCTGTAATGCCATCATTGCATCCGCTTACATCCACGTCGTATGGTAAAGTAGTGGAAAATAGATCGGTCACTGTACGAAAAATACATTTGGAGAGGGAGGAATGTGTGGTTTGTGGTTAATGAGGCGACGCATGTAAAAACACCTGGAGTTTTTCTAATCATTTAGCTTTGTAAGTCATGCAGGGATAATCAATCACTCATTGATCACAGAGAGTGACATCAGTCTGAAAAACAGCTTGGTGGTTTTGGCCCCTAGGCTGTAGTTAACGTATAAACAGCTTTCATTAAACATTAACAATCCAACCATGTTTTATGCTCTATTGTATTAACTGTAAGTCAAATAAGTTACTATATAAAGGTGCACTTTCTGCCACCTGCTTGTCTCTTTGGGGATTGCTTTGAATAATACAATTTCTGTATATTTACTGAGACACACAAATGGCACCACCAAGACAAATTACTGAACAGATCTGTGGCTAGGTGAAGCCACAGTCATGTTTTCAAGGTGTTTTTGCAATGAACAGTAAGTAAAGGTGCTTCTTTAGGGAAAACTGACCTCTCAGAGTTGTTGTTTCATTTACATATTTTTGAGTAGTTCTTTATTATTAGTCTGTCTACATCTCTAAAGCTCAAAAGGAGGAAACAACATTATAACAGATCACAAAACAGCGTAAAAAGGCTCCTTTAAATTAATGTAAGATAGAAGAGTACATGACATACTGTGGTAAATTCCAAACAAAGCATTAATATTTCCGTAGAGACGAGCAGGTGATAGACTCCTTACCTGAAAAGTTTTGCAGTGCACCTTTAAGGGAATCTGTAGTTACACAAAACAAGAATAATTTAGCAAAAATAATAAATAGGGATGTAACAATATCCAAGTCTCACAATACGATATCATCACAGTATGAATTTCACGGTACGATATTTATTGCAATATCGTGGGAGAGCTCATGATATGTTGGGGAGTCTCACGATTAGGGATGTAACAATATCCAAATCTCTCAGTACGATATTTTCACGATACACATCTAACGGTACAATATTTATTGTGATATTTTGTGGAGACTAACAAAACTGTTAATATGCTACTTTTTCCTCTTAAAATGCCTTGACAAAAGAACTAAGACTTCAAAGTGCTTAGAACTGTTATTTCTTCTTGTAGTCTGCACTGAAATGGAGCAAAGGTTCATGGTCTTTGTAGTTCCCTCTGTCTGTTTTTTAGCTGTTGCTGCACCATAACTTTAAATTTATGCAAAGAGACTTGTATTTCGATATATTGTGATGGTCCACTATATTATTGTGAGAACTTTGACGATACAATATCACGATATTTCGGTTAAATAAAGCATTTGTGTACACTGGTGATTAGATAAACATCAAATAGTCTTCATAGTCTAATGGTCAGTATATGAGATCTGTTGTACTTTTTCTAATTTTGAAGACAGTCAGGATCCCAGTACTGTAAAATAGTGACCACCGATTTTTCAAGTGTACTCAATGACACAAGTAAACCCCGTCTAATTGATCATTCAACACTTCCTGCTTGACTACCTCCAACAACAAACATTTGGATAAGTCTTGAGAAGCCCCCCTCTCCTGCACACTCCCACACAAATGTTGACATACTATGTAAACAATTTGGCAGTTCCCTTAAAGAAAAAAGCTGTAGTTTGACACTGGGTCTGTGCTTGGTGCTATAAGCCGTCAGGACCAGATGTTGCAGTGAAATGTACGGCAGCTGCCTGGCTTTAATGTGGAGTGGGAGTATTCACAGTGTCATTGTGAAAGAGGAGAGAGAGGGTCCTCCTGGGAGTGCTGGCCTACTTCAGCATGGTAATCTATAGTCCCCTCAGTCTGTATACAGGCACGGGCACGGATTATACACAAGATGGTGATTCCAGCATGTAATGGGACAATATATAAACATGCACAGATGTAAAGATTTCACAGGGTTTTCATTGTTGGCAAGGATGAACATGACACTTTTGCACATTGTGGTTGCTGTATAAGGGGAAACTTTTTATTTCTTTTAAGGTGCAGCAACAGATTTGGTCTAGTTTTTAAAAGCACACACACAAAAAACTGCACTAGTTCTTTCTAAAGTTCTTTCTCAATGACCTAATGCATTCAGAGCATCCTAATTATTCACCAGTGCAGAGTTTTGCTGTCACTGTAAAGCTAATAATAAGTATCATGCTAATGTGTACCTCCTGATTATCTGATAATAAGATGCTTTATAATAAAATGCAGACAACATGCAGTGGACATACCTCAAGAGCTGCTTATGCAATACATCTGTACTGGCTCAAAACCAATTTTGCACAAATACTTTGGGAAAAAAATCAGGTACAATTGATTTTATAATCATTTAAATATGTTATCATGTTTTTCCTTATTATTAATGCATGTTTGAGTAATCCTATATTGCTGTGAATTTGAGATAAGTCAGTTTATTCAAACCATTTTCTGTTGACCCTCAGGCCCAAATGATAATACAAACTACTTTTCCTTGCCAGTTGAAGTATTTCTATCTCTACAACAACACTGCATTGAGATACAATCCTAAAATAAATGTTCCCAGTCTTATTAAAGATATAATAGCCCTGTCAAAGTTAATGTAGAACGCATTCATCTGAATAACTTGTATTGATCACCGGTCAGGCCCTTCGCGTTGAATATGTTTTAATATGTGGACCTCGGTGAGAAAAGTTTGGATCTCCCTGCTCAGAATATTTTCTTCACTATTACATGTTTCTGTCCACGGTTCTGTACGTGCTTGCGATCTTTAAAGACAAATCACACTTGGAGTCATACGAGTATATACTGGGTTGAACTTATTGCACAATACATGTAATTATTTGTTCAGAAACATTTCATAACCTTTTATAACCTTTTATACTTGAGCAAATCAAGTAAACTTAAACCCAACTCTTTTGTTTTAAATACAGCAATTTCCAGTATGTTTGATGGTTGTCAGAAGTATTGAAAATTAGATGTGAATGTATACTTAAAATAGTATAGAAACTAGTAGTGGTGTAACTACACAAAATTCATGGTTTGGTACGTACCTCAGTTTTGAGGTCACGGTTCGGTTCATTTTCCGTACAGTATGGAAACAAAATACAAAATCATTTACTTGTGCCAACGAAAGGCAAAAGTGAAGAAAGGCGCACACCGACCGTAGTTCTGCGAGGATTCATGTGGTTCAGAGGGACGTAGACAAGGTGGGCCGCCGCTGTAACTATAAAGTGTTGCAGGAAACACTGCCACCCCAATTGTGGACGAGTTCCTTCGTGAATATTAAAGAGCTGAGCCTTCCGTGTAGCTGCACATGTAGTGGTTAAATGTAAACACACACACAAATTGCTCAAACTCATTTGTGCACTGGACCGAACGTCCTGTACCGAAACATTTCAGCACAAATACATGTACCGTTACACCCCTAGAAACTAGATATTCATTTGAACAAGTATCAGTACTTAAAAAAGTCACATTCATGGGACAGAAATGAACCTTTCCTGAATAGGTTTAGAATGACCTTGAGCTGTATCAGAACAAGTATAAGACTACATGGACTATTATACGTCCATGAACCACTATGGAACCTACTTGGACGACTGTAATATTACACATATAAACCACCACTTAGTAATATACAAGAAATAATTATGATTTAATGCTGACATTCTATCTAGTCTGCGTAAGTTTTTGATCCAGTGCAGCACTCAAATATTGTTATTTTTTGTCTCTCTTGTCTATTCCTTAGTATCGAAATCATGAGCAAATGTAGTGTATAGAGGAAAACAACCCAAATTAACCAATGGGAACACTTATTCCAATATAACGTTACATCTTTGACTAGTATTTGGTAAACTACTCATTAACTTGTTGAAAACCAGCAGTGCTACTTCCCTATGTCACTATATGTATTTGATTTGGTGTTATTGCATTGTTTTTTATTTACAATTAATGGCAAATACGTGTCCCTAATAATGTGACAGGTGAGTAGAGATCTTGATAAATGCTTCGAGAAGTTTAATTAAGGAGAAAAAAAAAGTGCTTGTGTGAGGTTTGTTGGATCTTGTCTGTGCTCTGGCTGGCTTCCTTTTTTGTTTGTAAGTAAAGCCGAGTCAGACGAGATTAGAAAAAAGGTTCCATCCCAGATGCTGTCACTGGGCTGGAAAATAAGTCAACTAGAGCGCATCTGTATCATTGTTTGGGTAACAGCAAAAAACTGGGAAATGGCAATGCTCAAAACACTGCAACCATGAATGAATAAGAATATGGGGATTTTCAATGTGAGCTGCAAAGAATCGAGCAAAACATTATGACCACTGAAAACAAAAAACTATCATATCTTTTGTACTAAAAATGCACTCTTTAATGTTTCTGATGGAGGATTTGTCACCTGCTTGTCTCTGCAATGTTTCACAGTGTAGTATTAAATCTTTCTATCTTCATGGAGACCAAACCAGACCAATTTACAAGTCAGATCTGTGGAAAGGCAATCCCACTGACTAGTGCTATGGAAAAAATCATTATCACGATTATTTTGGTTAATATTGACATCACAATTATTCAAACAATTTATTTTTTTTTTGTTACACAATGCATTTATTCAGCATTTCTCTCTCTCTCTCTCTCTCTCTCTCAAAAAAAAAAAAAACAAAAAAACTTTGTTATTAATAATTTAGACTGAAAATAAATATAGGCTACAATGTATGTGTATGTACCTTAAAGCAGTTTTGTGAACATACAATTAATAAAATACATGAAATAGGATAAAGAAAAACAAATGTATCCAAAATAAACTATATATCCAGCTATTCTACACTGTCAATATTTAAAAAATAAAATAAATATACATATTTATATACAAATATCCCAAAATAAACTTTCAAAATAAACTCAATTATGAGTTTGGAGATTGTTTGACGCACAAATCGCAATCAAAATTCAATTAATTGCACAGCCTTACTGCTGACAGTCTGAATGGAATTTTTTCAAGATATTTTTGAATTTAATTGAATAAATAAGGTATAGATATATTTTAATGTCATATGGTTTAACATTCAAGGTAGAGCAATGACATATCCATAGAAACAAGCAGGTGACAGACCTCCAACCAAAACGTTACACAGTGCACCTTTTAAAATTCTACAGTATGGCATTAAACATAGAGATGTCCATGTTATAGCCATGTTATAATGCTTTTCTTTATTAGCTGTGTTGGAATTTTAACTGATTCAGGCTTGTTTGAGAAATCATTCATGGCATTAAACATGTCTATCTACGTGGAGACAAGACCAGGCTAATTTATATAAGAAATTTAAACTAATTCAATAGTATGGATGTATTGCTCACTAAATTCCAATATTCCATCTCTATTTACGGTATAAAACTTGGCTAACATTACCCAGCATATGGCGTGTGCATTCGTCACGTCTCTCAGGTAAAAGGTTAGACTCCGTAAGATGCATTACAGGGACGGGCCCACACAGCGTGATCCCCCCTCCCTATCATTCATAATAAGTTCCCCCGCTTGTGTGGAGCTGGCCACCTTACAGACACCTCTTGTTCCTCTGCGTCAGGTATGCCTCTGATATATTAGCTGTGCCCACCCAAACAAGGGCACGCTAACTCCACCAGCCCTGTTCCCGCACCCGATTCACTTAATTAATCTGCTCGTGCCAGGGCTCTGACTTCATCGGCGAAGGCATCCGCGGATTTGCCTAATTTGCTTAATTAATTAAACAAATGATTTATTCACGCTCATATTTCAAAGATTTTTTTACAGTTTTGTATACAGGCAGGTAGTGTTTGGAGGTGACTAACAATGTCTTTTGATGTATTAAATGGAGATAGTTGACAGATCAGGCCGATACTTGCACTTTTTCGTGTATAGGATATTGACCTCAACTTTATAAGCACAGGCCATTATGTTTTAATTGACCATCTGACAAAAATGCACACAGAGCTTTATATTAACATTTCTGCAAAGCGATACCTGTACAAAACATGTCTACACAGCTCTCTTACAGTTGTGGGTGAGTTTACAGTAAATTTAGGTTATGTTTACACTGAAACAAATCACTGTATCACCATATCGGAAACGATTTGCGTCCAGACATGACATTTCTGTGTCTGCAATCAAAGCCTTCACTATTCACACAGTAATGCGAAGCTGCCTGAAACACTGGTCACATGACTAGGCTGGCATCACGGCGTCACGTCGTCACATGGGCATTAAAAACAAGAAAGTGGAGCACCATGTCTGAATCTGCAGCAGCCGATTTTGAGCCGAGGAAGATGTCATGTGTGAAAACAGTCTTTTCGTGGACTGACAACAAGGTTCAGTTTTTACTGAATGTAACACTGGATTTAAAGACGATTGTCTATGGTTTGTTTAAACTGTTTTCCGCAGTAGCGCCACATGACTGATGTCACAAACCCATCAGAAGGGTGCAAGTTACAGTGATGTGGTCCAATAAGGACGGCAACTAGAGCTCCTACATCAGCGTATCAATGTTTTCAGGCATCCACACAGTGCCAGATCAGATCCATACTCAGATGAATTCGTGGGACCTGGTGTCACCAGATAGTTCTGTCTCTGGAGCCATTTTCCATCGAATTAGTGTGGATGAACACTACACGACCCGAATGCGTACTAGTGTGGATGGGGCCTTAAATTACATACGGATAAGTAAAATCCCTACTTCCTTACATATCAACAGATGTTATCAGGATGTGTGTAAAATCCCGCAGTCGTCCACGTAGAATCCATGGCAAAAGGAGAAATTACATCTTTCAACTGGACAAAAGTTTATCAGCCATCAGTTGCTCTGAGTTCTAAACAATCTGTATTGGACACCTGTAAAACTTCATCATTTTTCATCACTTTTCCATTGTGTGCAGCAGTGTGAAGAACTTCAATTGTTTTGGAAAGAGTTCTCTGCTGTAATTTCAGATTTTATTGAATCTGAAATGCCATTAGATTGTAAAGTTTGTATACATCTTCCCCAACAGCTTTAGAGGTAATTTAACTGGAAAGAAACTTGTCAATTTTTGTTTATTACAGGCCAAACATGCCTTTGTTTTTGAATTTTGAAGGAAATGGAGACCCTTAAAGTAAACCAGTGGATTAAATTAATGTCTAGTAATTTGGCATTGGAGAACATGAGCCACATATCTAATGGAAAAACGTGAGGACTTTAAAGACATTTGGATGCCCTTTTTGCCCATTGTAAAGAATTTTGACTTCATGTAGAAACAATTATTCCATTTGAGTGAACTGTGTTGGGGGTGGGGGAGATTCTTAATGTATGAGCTATTTTTCTTTTTCTTTCTGATTTAAAATCTCAATAAAAACATTTGTGGGGGGAAAAAAATCGATATCTGCATCTGCCATGAATAAACCCTTCTCTCAATCTCTAGTATTAAAAATAAGCAGGCTTCAGAGTGAGTAGGTGTCATTTGTTTCTATTATCGTAATGGCGGTGCATGTACTGCATGATGGAAACCTTGTAGGCATAGGCAAATTACGTATGCATTAGCCTCGACATCACATCCGGGATACAAGCTCTCGTGGTGCATTTTAGAGCGGCGCGTTCATAATTAAGTTGACACAGGTTTTGTTTTGAAACGCATTAGGTGCTGAGAATTGTGGGAAATGTATAGACCAGTCAGGTATAGCGTCATGACCACTGACAGGTAAGGTGAAAAACACAGATTAACCTGTCACTGTGGCACCTTTTAGATTGTGGCAAATGAGCGTTTTGTTCCTCCGGCGTTGATGTGTTTTAAAAGCCAGATGCTGCACCTCCGACCTTCACCAGTTATTCTCATTCAGTGCAGTCAAATAGTGAGTGAAGTGTCTTATAGGTGTGTCAATGTTAATGCTTTTTGAAGTGCAATGTATGGCTGAAGAAAATAGAGGATATATAACTATAGTATTGAAACAGATTTATTTCACTGACACAATAACCTTTATACAGGATTATAAAATTGAACTCTAAATTTGCAATATTGTTAAAACCTTAGCTGCAATAAATAAATAGCAGAAAGAAACACTTTAGTTGTTAGAGCAAAAGTCACCGAACCTTTTTCTCTGGGACCTTTTTCATTATCGCTCCTGACTGTGATGGGGGGCCGGGATCAGGTAGGCTGTATAACAGAATTGTATGGCTCAGATCAAAATGACCTAGCCAGGCTGGTGCCACCTAGTGCCTTTACTCAATTTCTTTTCTCTCCAGCGACTAGGTCAGGAATCAGAATACACGAGACAGTTCACAGAAACCCCGGAAGTGCGAGTTCGGGCACCAGCCAATCAGCAAAGAGCCATACATTCTGTGTTGGCAACGATTCCCGAGATCGTGAACTTAAAGCCAGAACAAAGAGAATGTTTGGTGAATTTATCAAGGGGAAAGACGTTATTGCCCTTCTTCTTACAGGATTTAAGAAAAGCTTAATATATCAGTTAGCCCTGTTAGTGGCGCATAACATACGTCACGACCAAATAGCAGCGATCGGTTAAATACCATAGAGCAAACGAATTCTAACTCTGCAAGTTCAGATGGTTTCCACAAAGTGAAACTGGCTGATGAATCAGACTAAAAACGATCACCAGCAGGCCTCATTGTGTAGTAGAAATTACTAGCCTGGCACCACCATCCACAGTACTATATCAACACAGTTCCTGGCACATATTTGTTTATCTTTAGTAGTGGTTTGCAAAAGTAGTAAGTACTTCACATTTACTTTTAATTTGAAATACCACAGATATTTCATTTATTGTGCTAACTGCACTACAGTACTCTGTGTGTGTGTTGACTGTCACTGTTTGATCTCGAGTTTGTCAGGTCATGAAAATTCAGCAACAAATGTAAATACGTCATATAAATATAATTTTTAATTGAAAAAATCAACAAAATGCAAGATGCAGACATGTTATTTGAGGATTGTCTCGCAGGGGCAGTTCAAGTGGTGGGAACCGGTCAAAGAGGCATGGCGGGCCTACCCCTGTGTTAGAGTATAGAGTTAGAGTATGTGTTTTTTTTGTTTTGTTTGTTTGTTGTTTTTTTTAATGTTAATTCTATGATGATTATTTATGTTTTGATTGTTAGTATTGTGATTTTAATTTCTTTCTTATTCTGTAAAGCACTTAGAATTTGTGTATGAATTATGTTATAGAAATATTTGAGTCATAGAAGTTACTTATTTGGCCCTTTACAGCTTAAATCTTATTATAGTACAAACACGTAACAAAAACTTTCTCACAAGCACTCATAATAAATACTTACCTCCAAAAAGTTATTGTTCCATCTATCATTTATTGAACGATATGTCAACATAGTTATTATGGTAACAGACTTTGTGTTTTGCCCAGTGCTGCAAAAATAATACTAGCTGTCAGTGTTGGGATTGAACTACCAACCTCTGAGACTGGTTAATATAGGGCTCTCTCTTTTTTTTTTATATATATATATTTTTATCTCAACATGACGGCAGCATTGTTTCTATTCACTGTAATCTGCATATTACCTCATCTGATCTGAGGCACTTTTCGCCCAAACACACCCACCAATTTACATAATTGCATTAAATCCATGCTCATTGTACAGTGCATTAGCATATTGCAGCATGTGTGGGCTAAACCAAGTAAAATCCAAGAATTAAGTAGATGCCCGTGTGTATTTGGTCCATTTTGCCATGATTGTGTTTTCTCATTTGGCAGAACAGCTTAATTAAAACCTAGTCTTTTCACTTGTGATTGTGTTTTTGCCCAAGCCAGCCTTTGCATCACGGAAAAGCTCATTCAGACTAAAACAAGCTTGCATTTTAGTTAAAAGAATTGCGTCTGTCAACTGATGTTTTGTTTTTTATTTTATTTTGTTTTCCCGGCACACATTTGAGTAAAGATTGTAAATAAAAATAGCTTGAATTCAACTAAAATAAACAGTTGACATGAAACTATGGTCAAAACTAGATACTTATTTAACACTAAAACACAAAATTATTGTCAAAACTAGATACTCATTTGAGTTTGGAATGACCTTCAGCCAGAGGTAGGGCTTGCGAGTCAGACTTGACTCACTATTTTTTAGGACTTGAGACATGACTTTGATAAAATGGACTGAGACTTGGGACTTGACTTAGACTTGAAGGTCAGAGACTTGGGACTTGACTCAGACTTGAGCCCTGCGACGTGAGAAGACTCGATGTTTCTCCTAAAAATACGTTTTTAGAAAATACTTTTCTCTTTACAGTTGATAAATGTGGTGCTGAAATTTACTGGAACAAACTGGAACATGTCTCTCCTACTTCTGTTTGTTACTTTGGATGGAACTGAAGTACTGTGATGTGGTATCCTCAAATGTACTACAAAAATATACTGTACTATACAATAAAATATGGAATTACATAGAACACGATCCTTCCATTTCAGTGCAGACTACATGACAAAATAACTTATTTATCACTCTTAAATCTTAATTCTTAATATTTCTCTTCTGACTGTAATGATTTCACACTTAAAAGGAATAAATGGCATTTCTACAATTCTTATATAAATGCTCACATATAAATATACCATGACTTATTACGTATAGTTTAAATTAAAAGTGATATAAATTGCAAAAATCTGGTACTTTGGTTTAAAGACTTGAAATGACTTGAAGCTCAAAGCAGATAACTTGGACTTGACTTGGATTTATGGGACACTGAATCGAGACTCAACTTGGACTTTCCTGTATTTGGCTTGGGTCTTGACTTGGACTTGAGGTTAAAGACTTGAGACTTACTTGAGACTTGCAAAACAAAGACTTGGTTCCACCTCTGCATTCAGCTTTATCAGATCAAGTATAAGACCAATTCCTTAGTCACAATGGCTGTTCCTCCAAGTATTTGTGAGTTATAAAATCACCTGTAACTGAATAAATGTGAGGTAAAGCTGTTTAATGTCGTACTGTGGAACATTTCAGGCAGACAATGACCAGAAAAGTTGTATAGTAAACCTTTAAGCAGGACATGCGCACAAACCATGGTTATGATACCACGTCGTGCTTAACTGCTGAGAATCTATGAAGGAAAGCGGAAATCTGAGCACATTTACAAAAACTTTTGATAGCATTTAAATCTCCAATTTCAAATGGATTTCTTGGACTTCGCGCCAAAAGCTTTCATAGTTTGTTTGCCTCTTCTCAGAGAAATTGATTATATTTTCCTCTATAAGCTCTTCCAAGAAACAGATAATGGCGGAAAAATGCTTTATATTTATACAACTCAGGCATCCACAGTCTCATTCCTCCTACCACTGACGCCATAAATATCTGGATATTCTTTTGATGCTGTTTTTATATTCAGAAAACCTACAAAGCGATCATAGAATTTCAATTTTCCAGACCCTTTTAAATGGCAGTCTATTTGTATTTGATAAAGCCAGTGCTATGTTTTGTGGCATTTGGCACCATGTTCCGAAAGCTCTTTTTACGTTCTCCAGTAATGAGTGGAAAATCAATACCTGCTTGATATGGGCGAATAAAAAACTGCCCTCTGCTGCCCGCTGCATTCGGAGACGTAGCACGGACATTGCCAAATTGCTGTCAGATCAGTCCACCTTTGACAAATGACTGACAGCAACATTAGCAATAGCGGGTTGGGGTTAAATACCTCGGTATGTTTTATAGGTATCCGATCAGAGTTCAAAGTATATCTTCTAAATACTTGAATAACACTGTTGCATAGTACAGCTGGGATTTAAACTGGACTGGCTAAGTGCTGTTTAATGAGGCAAGTATTGACAGTAAGGTCAAGTGGCACTGGATGTTGGTTTATGTTAGTCTGTATACCCTGAATGGGCATGTGTCAAGGCAGGCTGCACATTTTCACAATCACACCCATAAACTGTATGAAGCTCAGTATTAGGAATAGGAATTTATGGACAAAATCGCAAAATAAAAACACTAGGATCACATAGAGCGGGTTAATATGAACATTTTAAGACCAACATGTTGAAACTCATAGCAGTGGTTAGAGAGAGGGGGTGACAGTTTTTTCAATATAAAGTCGATTGGAAAGTCAAGGGAGCCTGGAAGTGCCCCAGTGAACATTTCCCATTTGGAACACACAGCGCCGAGTGCAGGGGTCATCAAACTAAGGCCCCCCAGCCCTTCTGCCCCCTACCACTTGAACTGGCCCTATGAGGCAATCCTCAAAAGTTGTCATGGCCTATTTACTTTTTGGCAAATAATAACACATCTGCATCTTCTATTTTGTTGATTTTTTTCAATAAAAAATTATATTTATATGAAGTATTTATATTTTTATGTAGATTTTTATATTTGCCGCTGAATTTTCATCACTCTACAAGCTGGAGATCAAACGGTGACAGTCAACACGCACAGAGTTCTGTAGTGCAGTTAAGGACAACAAAATGGTGAGTGTTTAAGTACAAAAACTGGACAGAGTGCTCAGTTTTCAAAGAATAGTGGATGAACGATTATTTTTTGTTTCAGTGTAAAGATCGTGCAGTTTGTCTGATAAGTTAAGAAAGCGTGGTGGTTTTCAAAGATTATAATCTGCGTCGTCAGGGTCATACAATTCAGTTAGTACAAGTACAGCTCTGTTAGTACAAGTACAATTCTGTTAGTAAAAGTACAGTTCTGTGTTCTGGTGTTCTGTTAGTACAAGTACAGTTCTGTTAGTACAAGTACCGTTCTGTTAGTACAAGTACCGTTCTGTTAGTACAAGTACCTGTTAGTACAAGTACAGTAGTACAGTGTTAGTACAAGTACAGTCTGTTAGTACAAGTACAGTTCTGTTAGTACAAGTACAATTCCCATTAGTACAAGTACAAGTACAATTCTGTTAGTATAAGTACAATATTGGCCCCCTATCACAGTCAGGAGTTATAATGTGGCTTCCAAAGAAAAAAGTTTGTTGACCCCTGGCCTAGTGGTTCGACTCCCGCTCTCTACATCGTTGGTATATAGCGGGCAGATCCACTGGCCCACAAGCTGTCGGTACCATTCCAGCTCCCACAGATGAACGCTGTCATTGTGTCCTTGGGCAAGACACTGAACCCTCCTTGCCTCCAGTGTCTGTGCACACTGGTGTATGAATGTATGAGTGAATGGTTGGGTGGTTCCTTGCTATAAAGTGCTTGGAAGTGCTTGCAATGATGGTAGAAAAGCGCTGTATAAAAATGTGATGATTTCCTGAATCATAATAACATTACAAACACTTTTCATAATGTCGCAGGGATCAGACTACACTTTTTTTTGTTATTATTGTTGAATGTAGATGCCCTGTTCTGTACACTGCATGAAAAATCCAGATATCCATCCATGATCCAGAGAGCGCTGCCACACTCTCAGCGCATAAAGATATTCCCTTTTTTTTTATCCCCGTCTGTAAAATCAATCCAGCGTGTCCATGGAGCTTGTGTGTGCCATGTTTTGCATTCTGGTGACACTGTAGCATGGTAACTTATATGTAAATCCATGAAAGACCTGCACCTCCAAGTCTTTTTACAGCCATCTGCAAATGTATGGTGGAGGTGTGAGTGAAGTGAGCAGCCACCCACGCGCATGATAAATTGTTACCGCTGCAACGCTATGATTACAATACAACCTTGAGGCCACATTGTAGGCATTTTGCTAATTATTCAAATTAGGATTCCTTGGCGTCCAACACAAATAAACTGCAGTGATGTTATTTTATGTGCGTGTCGGTAATGGCTATCAGGAGAGCAATCGCATACCTGGCTTTGCAATTACAATGTATTATTCCCTTTATGATGCTTAAATGTGTATGCAAAATAGTAGACATAATTTTAATTGCTGCTGGTGTGTAATGCTTTGTAGTTTTTGTAACATTTGTTGATTAGATTTTGGATTAGGATGTTATTACAGATTTTTTTCTACATTATATCATCATATAGGGATCCTTTGTCAGCCACATGTTCAGATAAATTGGGAAAATATGTTTTGTAAAGGCGTACACATTTCTATTAAGTAGTGGTCAAGCCCCTTTGTGAATGCCTGATCTCATTACATCTCAGAAGCTAAATAGGGCTGGGTCTGGTTACTTTGATGGGAGACCACTGGAAATATGAGGTGCCACAGTGGGGCTTCAGTAGCAAAACCTGTATCGTTATTGTCCAGTAACCAGCTCAAAATAATTCATGTTTTTTTCAATAGATATTTGTTGTCTTATTTTTTTTTAAACCATCCATAACTGAATGAATGCAAGTCTAATTCCCGACTGGATGGAACATTCCAAGTCACTGTTTTGCACAACTCAAGTAAGTCTCAAATCTTGGACCTCAAGTCGTCTGCTTTGAGCTTCAAGTCATTTCAAGTCTGTAAACCAAAGTACCAAATATAGCTTAGTTTTGAGCAATTTATATGACTTTTAAAACTAAATTGTACTTAAAAAGTCATGGTATATTATGTATGAGTATTTATTTTAAGAGTTGTAGAAATGCTTATTTTTCCTTTTTAAATGTCTTGTCAAGATCTTAGTGCGAATCATTACGGTCAGAATAGAAAGTCTTCTCAAGTCACAGGGCTTCATTATTTGATTTGTAGGACACATTTAAATCAATATCATATGGTTGTTAACTAGCAGAAATTACATTTGCATTTATACAATATTATTTGATCTTTTGGTTATAATAACACAAGTAAACAAGAGTTATTTTTTGGTAGACCTACATAAAAGCATACATGGAAAAGAAAATAGCAGTGGGTTTCAGAATTAAGAAAAATTAATAATGTTGCCATGAAAATGAAAGGGCCCATATTACACTATTTTTTGATCCATGCTGTAAGATTGTCTCCTCATCAAAAACATACCTGTTGGAGTTTTCTTTGGTTTAATTCACACATGGTTATATACAAAGCCTGTATATTTAGGATGAGTTCTTCTCTCATACTGAAAACACTTAGTTCTACATTATGATGTCATGTGGAAATACAGGAAGTCCTACAGGACATTTTGAGCTTTGGAGATGTAGACAGACTAATAATAAAGGGTTACTCATACATGCATGAATGAAACAAAACACAACTCCAGATATGTTTTTGAACCTATGGCTTAAAGCTCACAAGAATCCATAAGACCAAAATAGTGAAATATCCTCAAAATGTTGCCCATGAAAAATGAATTCCTGGTGTTTTGGAAATAACCCATGACTTATTTACAGCCATGTGTCACTAACCGCAACAGCCTCCATCCGCTCCAACCATCACACACAGATAATATCACTGCCCCATCTGCTACACCTCTGATGTCACTTCCTGTCCCGCTGCAAGGGCTGTTGGGAAATCTCCATCGCCATGACGTCATTTAATAAATCCAACATGTGCTATGAAGACAGTACACTGGGCTCCTCTGTTCCCCTCCTTCGCTGTGGTCCTGATTGAGATATAGAGTTTCATGTTTGGACCAAAATCAAGCTTTTCCAGCCTACTTAAGTAACCGCAGACCACAGAGAGATTAGAGTCCGCTTCCACATTTTCTTTTAAGGTGAAACTGCACCTTAATCCCGGCCTTAATGATGTCACCACGACCCTTGACCTCTCCGGCTCTGCTGCTATTATCGTGTTGCTCCACAAGTCTTTCATCATGTCTACTTTTCTTCACACATCTTGTAGCTATCAAGCATCGCTCCCACACTCATCTTTTATGGTTCTGACAATAAACTAGACACATTCAATTCCATTGGCCTAAATCGGTACAGGCAAACAGGCAGATAAATACACAAATAAACAAAATGAACATCCACAAAAGCATCACATGATATAAATGATTCCTAACAAGTTCATTTTATACAGGTACAGTTAGGCCAGTCACAATAAATACTATATCAATTTATCATTCAATAGATGTTAGTTGGAACAATATACTTTGGGGCACAATATTTATTTACTGAATACTGTGTGTGACATAAAACAGGAGCAAGTGTCAAAGCTTAAGTAATTGAATAGCCAACATATGAAGTGAATTAACAGTACCACATAACGGTTGGGCTACGCTCTATAGAATGAATTACACTACTGTATTATGACATTTAGGGGCCTTGAAACGGATTTTCACAAAGTGCCCCCACAACACAATAAAAGACTACAATCATCATGTTTTCTATTCCAAAGAGTTTACCTCGTTTAACCCCACTAAACAAACCCTCCAATGACCCTTAACTGAGCGTATTATTTTATTTAAAGACCAATATCCTTGTTTGTCATTTGTAATTAGTCCATTAGTATGAACAATGCATTATATAATTACAAGCTGCAGGTAACAAAACCACACCACTTATTTTTTCCATTAATCCATTTATAACCCATTTTCATTTACATACTGATGAAGTGAACTCACTTAAAAACCAGCAATTGTCCAGAGAGTCTATTGTTTTAGCATTTTGAGCACGTGTTTGAAGGAAGTGTGTGGAGTAAAGTAGCTTATTTCACAAAAGTTGAGTGTAATAGAGGTATAATTACATAAAACCATTCAATTACAGAAAAGCATGTTCCACTTAAAAAAACATCATTGGTTGAGGGGTCCACTGACCCACTGGTTGGCAGTGCGATTCCACCTCCCTCAGATGAATACTGTAGTCGTGTTCTCAGGCAAGACACTTTTACATCAAGAACCACTCACCCAGTCACATGCACATTCATACGCCAGTGTACACAGACACCAGGGCCAAGGTGGGTTAAGTGTCTTGCCCAAGGACTTCATTCATCTGTGGGAGCAGGAATTGCACTGCCAACCTGCGGGTCAGTGGATCTGACCAGTCAACTAGTAACGTTTATGTCGAGACCGCAACCTTCCGAAAGTATGTGCAATGTATAAAGTGGATAGGTTCTTAGTAAAAGTGGTAGTTGTCTACCAAAAGACTGTAATTGTGGTTGAGACAGCACGATAGATTTGTTATAAGTACACAATTGTAAGATAAGAGTATATGTCATTCATTTTGTCCAGTTGTTTTAAGATTTGTGTTGTCAAAACAAATATTGCAATGTACAACACAAAGTAGCACAATCTGCTGAATAAAGCATTCTCCACCCCTCCTAAAGCTACAAAACTTTTATCAGGCATTACAATAATACCGTGATTGGTGCCATGTGTGCCCTTGAAGCCCTCTCTTGTTGGGACTGTGCCACTATTGTCAAAACCATCAGCTGCGGAGCGTCCCAAATCCCAGTGACATCAAACACACCATCACAAATGAGCCTGAACTCCTCCAAAACCCAAAACAACAAGCGCCCCCCTCTCTGCTCGGGACACTGGGGACATAAGCGGACATCAAACGCCTGCAGAGGTCATATTGATAGCTGCTCCGTTTGGCACACAAAAGGAAACAATGCCAGGATAATGATGTAATCCGTCAGTTTGGAGGAGCAGCCCGTATGCAAACTGATCCAGCTGTGGTTTGAGAGGCCTTCACTCCACCTGTGTGTTGCCAAAACATGGAAGACTTTCACAAACTTTCCCACACGCTCACGGTAATGGCTGTGCTGAGTGGAGGACAATTAATCAATGTTTGGGCTGTTTACTAAGAAGTACTCAAAGTGACTGAGATGTTGTTTTGGTCAGTGTTACTCAAGTAAAGGCCCTGATTATTTTTCAGTGTGGGTTACTTCAAAATGAACATTCATCTCAAAACCTTGGATGAAAGAGCTCTAATTAGCTGTAAACATTGTTATGCTTGTTACATTTTACCAACACTATTATATTACTGACATATTATATTGTAACATATTAAAGGTCCTATATTATGCAAATTGACTCTTGTGAACTTTAAGCCACGTTAGACTGTTGTTACCTCCTCACCTACCTGGAGCTGTGTTTCATTCAGACAAGTTTGATAAATCCTTTAATATTAGGGCCTGTTTACACGAGAACACTTGCAGGTAAAAGCGGCAAAATATTTTATTCGTTTAGACAATGACGGCTTTTTTCGGGGTTTAAAAACTCAGAAATCTGAAACTACCCTCCAGAGTAGAAAAGTTGAATACGTGCTGTTGTAACGTTTCCATCTACACTGCCCAAGACGCAAAACTCTGGTCAGATCTGCTCATGTCGCATACGTGTTTACAGTACACAGAAAAAAACATGTCAGATCATTTCCATTCGTCGGACCTTCAAGCTGCTCTGGCAGCTCTAATAAGCTTACAGGAGGCATCCCAACAAATGTACAGAATATGCAGAGATACTATTAGTGAACACTGAAGGATCTGCAGTTACCTCTGTCAAATTCTGGATGCACCAGTTCGTCGCAGGCGAGCCAGACGGATATGGATGAGACCTGGGAGAAGCAGTTGATGGTGGGACAACTTTGTGGAAGGGGTAGTTGATGAAAAAGACGTGACATGANTGACCTTGAGCTGTATCAGAACAAGTATAAGACTACATGGACTATTATACGTCCATGAACCACTATGGAACCTACTTGGACGACTGTAATATTACACATATAAACCACCACTTAGTAATATACAAGAAATAATTATGATTTAATGCTGACATTCTATCTAGTCTGCGTAAGTTTTTGATCCAGTGCAGCACTCAAATATTGTTATTTTTTGTCTCTCTTGTCTATTCCTTAGTATCGAAATCATGAGCAAATGTATAGAGGAAAACAACCCAAATTAACCAATGGGAACACTTATTCCAATATAACGTTACATCTTTGACTAGTATTTGGTAAACTACTCATTAACTTGTTGAAAACCAGCAGTGCTACTTCCCTATGTCACTATATGTATTTGATTTGGTGTTATTGCATTGTTTTTTATTTACAATTAATGGCAAATACGTGTCCCTAATAATGTGACAGGTGAGTAGAGATCTTGATAAATGCTTCGAGAAGTTTAATTAAGGAGAAAAAAAAAGTGCTTGTGTGAGGTTTGTTGGATCTTGTCTGTGCTCTGGCTGGCTTCCTTTTTTGTTTGTAAGTAAAGCCGAGTCAGACGAGATTAGAAAAAAGGTTCCATCCCAGATGCTGTCACTGGGCTGGAAAATAAGTCAACTAGAGCGCATCTGTATCATTGTTTGGGTAACAGCAAAAAACTGGGAAATGGCAATGCTCAAAAACACTGCAACCATGAATGAATAAGAATATGGGGATTTTCAATGTGAGCTGCAAAGAATCGAGGAAAACATTATGACCACTGAAAACAAAAAACTATCATATCTTTTGTACTAAAAATGCACTCTTTAATGTTTCTGATGGAGGATTTGTCACCTGCTTGTCTCTGCAATGTTTCACAGTGTAGTATTAAATCTTTCTATCTTCATGGAGACCAAACCAGACCAATTTACAAGTCAGATCTGTGGAAAGGCAATCCCACTGACTAGTGCTATGGAAAAAATCATTATCACGATTATTTTGGTTAATATTGACATCACAATTATTCAAACGATTTTTTTTTAGTTACACAATGCATTTATTCAGCATTTCTCTCTCTCTCTCTCTCTCTCTCTCAAAAAACAAAAAACAAAAAAAACTTTGTTATTAATAATTTAGACTGAAAAAAAAATATAGGCTACAATGTATGTGTATGTACCTTAAAGCAGTTTTGTGAACATACAATTAATAAAATACATGAAATAGGGTAAAGAAAAACAAATATATCCAAAATAAACTATATATCCAGCTATTCTACACTGTCAGTATTTAAAAAATAAAATAAATATACATATTTATATACAAATATCCCAAAATAAACTTTCAAAATAAACTCAATTATGAGTTTGGAGATTGTTTGACGCACAAATCGCAATCAAAATTCAATTAATTGCACAGCCTTACTGCTGACAGTCTGAATGGAATTTTTTCAAGATATTTTTGAATTTAATTGAATAAATAAGGTATAGATATATTTTAATGTCATATGGTTTAACATTCAAGGTAGAGCAATGACATATCCATAGAAACAAGCAGGTGACAGACCTCCAACCAAAACGTTACACAGTGCACCTTTTAAAATTCTACAGTATGGCATTAAACATAGAGATGTCCATGTTATAGCCATGTTATAATGCTTTTCTTTATTAGCTGTGTTGGAATTTTAACTGATTCAGGCTTGTTTGAGAAATCATTCATGGCATTAAACATGTCTATCTACGTGGAGACAAGACCAGGCTAATTTATATAAGAAATTTAAACTAATTCAATAGTATGGATGTATTGCTCACTAAATTCCAATATTCCATCTCTATTTACGGTATAAAACTTGGCTAACATTACCCAGCATATGGCGTGTGCATTCGTCACGTCTCTCAGGTAAAAGGTTAGACTCCGTAAGATGCATTACAGAGACGGGCCCACACAGCGTGATCCCCCCTCCCTATCATTCATAATAAGTTCCCCCGCTTGTGTGGAGCTGGCCACCTTACAGACACCTCTTGTTCCTCTGCGTCAGGTATGCCTCTGATATATTAGCTGTGCCCACCCAAACAAGGGCACGCTAACTCCACCAGCCCTGTTCCCGCACCCGATTCACTTAATTAATCTGCTCGTGCCAGGGCTCTGACTTCATCGGCGAAGGCATCCGCGGATTTGCCTAATTTGCTTAATTAATTAAACAAATGATTTATTCACGCTCATATTTCAAAGATTTTTTTACAGTTTTGTATACAGGCAGGTAGTGTTTGGAGGTGACTAACAATGTCTTTTGATGTATTAAATGGAGATAGTTGACAGATCAGGCCGATACTTGCACTTTTTCGTGTATAGGATATTGACCTCAACTTTATAAGCACAGGCCATTATGTTTTAATTGACCATCTGACAAAAATGCACACAGAGCTTTATATTAACATTTCTGCAAAGCGATACCTGTACAAAACATGTCTACACAGCTCTCTTACAGTTGTGGGTGAGTTTACAGTAAATTTAGGTTATGTTTACACTGAAACAAATCACTGTATCACCATATCGGAAACGATTTGCGTCCAGACATGACATTTCTGTGTCTGCAATCAAAGCCTTCACTATTCACACAGTAATGCGAAGCTGCCTGAAACACTGGTCACATGACTAGGCTGGCATCACGGCGTCACGTCGTCACATGGGCATTAAAAACAAGAAAGTGGAGCACCATGTCTGAATCTGCAGCAGCCGATTTTGAGCCGAGGAAGATGTCATGTGTGAAAACAGTCTTTTCGTGGACTGACAACAAGGTTCAGTTTTTACTGAATGTAACACTGGATTTAAAGACGATTGTCTATGGTTTGTTTAAACTGTTTTCCGCAGTAGCGCCACATGACTGATGTCACAAACCCATCAGAAGGGTGCAAGTTACAGTGATGTGGTCCAATAAGGACGGCAACTAGAGCTCCTACATCAGCGTATCAATGTTTTCAGGCATCCACACAGTGCCAGATCAGATCCATACTCAGATGAATTCGTGGGACCTGGTGTCACCAGATAGTTCTGTCTCTGGAGCCATTTTCCATCGAATTAGTGTGGATGAACACTACACGACCCGAATGCGTACTAGTGTGGATGGGGCCTTAAATTACATACGGATAAGTAAAATCCCTACTTCCTTACATATCAACAGATGTTATCAGGATGTGTGTAAAATCCCGCAGTCGTCCACGTAGAATCCATGGCAAAAGGAGAAATTACATCTTTCAACTGGACAAAAGTTTATCAGCCATCAGTTGCTCTGAGTTCTAAACAATCTGTATTGGACACCTGTAAAAACTTCATCATTTTTCATCACTTTTCCATTGTGTGCAGCAGTGTGAAGAACTTCAATTGTTTTGGAAAGAGTTCTCTGCTGTAATTTCAGATTTTATTGAATCTGAAATGCCATTAGATTGTAAAGTTTGTATACATCTTCCCCAACAGCTTTAGAGGTAATTTAACTGGAAAGAAACTTGTCAATTTTTGTTTATTACAGGCCAAACATGCCTTTGTTTTGAATTTGAAGGAAATGGAGACCCTTAAAGTAAACCAGTGGATTAAATTAATGTCTAGTAATTTGGCATTGGAGAACATGAGCCACATATCTAATGGAAAAACGTGAGGACTTTAAAGACATTTGGATGCCCTTTTTGCCCATTGTAAAGAATTTTGACTTCATGTAGAAACAATTATTCCATTTGAGTGAACTGTGTTGGGGGTGGGGGAGATTCTTAATGTATGAGCTATTTTTCTTTTTCTTTCTGATTTAAAAATCTCAATAAAAACATTTGTGGGGGAAAAAAAATCGATATCTGCATCTGCCATGAATAAACCCTTCTCTCAATCTCTAGTATTAAAAATAAGCAGGCTTCAGAGTGAGTAGGTGTCATTTGTTTCTATTATCGTAATGGCGGTGCATGTACTGCATGATGGAAACCTTGTAGGCATAGGCAAATTACGTATGCATTAGCCTCGACATCACATCCGGGATACAAGCTCTCGTGGTGCATTTTAGAGCGGCGCGTTCATAATTAAGTTGACACAGGTTTTGTTTTGAAACGCATTAGGTGCTGAGAATTGTGGGAAATGTATAGACCAGTCAGGTATAGCGTCATGACCACTGACAGGTAAGGTGAAAAACACAGATTAACCTGTCACTGTGGCACCTTTTAGATTGTGGCAAATGAGCGTTTTGTTCCTCCGGCGTTGATGTGTTTTAAAAGCCAGATGCTGCACCTCCGACCTTCACCAGTTATTCTCATTCAGTGCAGTCAAATAGTGAGTGAAGTGTCTTATAGGTGTGTCAATGTTAATGCTTTTTGAAGTGCAATGTATGGCTGAAGAAAATAGAGGATATATAACTATAGTATTGAAACAGATTTATTTCACTGACACAATAACCTTTATACAGGATTATAAAATTGAACTCTAAATTTGCAATATTGTTAAAACCTTAGCTGCAATAAATAAATAGCAGAAAGAAACACTTTAGTTGTTAGAGCAAAAGTCACCGAACCTTTTTCTCTGGGACCTTTTTCATTATCGCTCCTGACTGTGATGGGGGGCCGGGATCAGGTAGGCTGTATAACAGAATTGTATGGCTCAGATCAAAATGACCTAGCCAGGCTGGTGCCACCTAGTGCCTTCACTCAATTTCTTTTCTCTCCAGCGACTAGGTCAGGAATCAGAATACACGAGACAGTTCACAGAAACCCCGGAAGTGCGAGTTCGGGCACCAGCCAATCAGCAAAGAGCCATACATTCTGTGTTGGCAACGATTCCCGAGATCGTGAACTTAAAGCCAGAACAAAGAGAATGTTTGGTGAATTTATCAAGGGGAAAGACGTTATTGCCCTTCTTCTTACAGGATTTAAGAAAAGCTTAATATATCAGTTAGCCCTGTTAGTGGCGCATAACATACGTCACGACCAAATAGCAGCGATCGGTTAAATACCATAGAGCAAACGAATTCTAACTCTGCAAGTTCAGATGGTTTCCACAAAGTGAAACTGGCTGATGAATCAGACTAAAAACGATCACCAGCAGGCCTCATTGTGTAGTAGAAATTACTAGCCTGGCACCACCATCCACAGTACTGTATCAACACAGTTCCTGGCACATATTTGTTTATCTTTAGTAGTGGTTTGCAAAAGTAGTAAGTACTTCACATTTACTTTTAATTTGAAATACCACAGATATTTCATTTATTGTGCTAACTGCACTACAGTACTCTGTGTGTGTGTTGACTGTCACTGTTTGATCTCGAGTTTGTCAGGTCATGAAAATTCAGCAACAAATGTAAATACGTCATATAAATATAATTTTTAATTGAAAAAATCAACAAAATGCAAGATGCAGACATGTTATTTGAGGATTGTCTCGCAGGGGCAGTTCAAGTGGTGGGGACCGGTCAAAGAGGCATGGCGGGCCTACCCCTGTGTTAGAGTATAGAGTTAGAGTATGTGTTTTTTTTATTTATTTATATTTATTTTTTTTATGTTAATTCTATGATGATTATTTATGTTTTGATTGTTGGTATTGTGATTTTAATTTCTTTCTTATTCTGTAAAGCACTTAGAATTTGTGTATGAATTATGTTATAGAAATATTTGAGTCATAGAAGTTACTTATTTGGCCCTTTACAGCTTAAATCTTATTATAGTACAAACACGTAACAAAAACTTTCTCACAAGCACTCATAATAAATACTTACCTCCAAAAAGTTATTGTTCCATCTATCATTTATTGAACGATATGTCAACATAGTTATTATGGTAACAGACTTTGTGTTTTGCCCAGTGCTGCAAAAATAATACTAGCTGTCAGTGTTGGGATTGAACTACCAACCTCTGAGACTGGTTAATATAGGGCTCTCTCTTTTTTTTTATATATATATATTTTTATCTCAACATGACGGCAGCATTGTTTCTATTCACTGTAATCTGCATATTACCTCATCTGATCTGAGGCACTTTTCGCCCAAACACACCCACCAATTTACATAATTGCATTAAATCCATGCTCATTGTACAGTGCATTAGCATATTGCAGCATGTGTGGGCTAAACCAAGTAAAATCCAAGAATTAAGTAGATGCCCGTGTGTATTTGGTCCATTTTGCCATGATTGTGTTTTCTCATTTGGCAGAACAGCTTAATTAAAACCTAGTCTTTTCACTTGTGATTGTGTTTTTGCCCAAGCCAGCCTTTGCATCACGGAAAAGCTCATTCAGACTAAAACAAGCTTGCATTTTAGTTAAAAGAATTGCGTCTGTCAACTGATGTTTTTGTTTTTTATTTTATTTTGTTTTCCCGGCACACATTTGAGTAAAGATTGTAAATAAAAATAGCTTGAATTCAACTAAAATAAACAGTTGACATGAAACTATGGTCAAAACTAGATACTTATTTAACACTAAAACACAAAATTATTGTCAAAACTAGATACTCATTTGAGTTTGGAATGACCTTCAGCCAGAGGTAGGGCTTGCAAGTCATGACTTGGACTTGAGTCAGACTTGACTCACTATTTTTTAGGACTTGAGACATGACTTTGATAAAATTGACTAAGACTTGGGACTTGACTCAGACTTGAGCCCTGTGACGTGAGAAGACTCGATGTTTCTCCTAAAAATACGTTTTTAGAAAATACTTTTCTCTTTACAGTTGATAAATGTGGTGCTGAAATTTACTGGAACAAACTGGAACATGTCTCTCCTACTTCTGTTTGTTACTTTGGATGGAACTGAAGTACTGTGATGTGGTATCCTCAAATGTACTACAAAAATATACTGTACTATACAATAAAATATGGAATTACATAGAACACGATCCTTCCATTTCAGTGCAAATCTTAATATTTTCTCTTCTGACTGTAATGATTCACACTTAAAAGGAATAAATGGCATTTCTACAATTCTTATATAAATGCTCACATATAAATATACCATGACTTATTACGTATAGTTTAAATTAAAAGTGATATAAATTGCAAAAATCTGGTACTTTGGTTTAAAGACTTGAAATGACTTGAAGCTCAAAGCAGATAACTTGGACTTGACTTGGATTTATGGGACACTGAATCGAGACTCAACTTGGACTTTCCTGTATTTGGCTTGGGTCTTGACTTGGACTTGAGGTTAAAGACTTGAGACTTACTTGAGACTTGCAAAACAAAGACTTGGTTCCACCTCTGCATTCAGCTTTATCAGATCAAGTATAAGACCAATTCCTTAGTCACAATGGCTGTTCCTCCAAGTATTTGTGAGTTATAAAATCACCTGTAACTGAATAAATGTGAGGTAAAGCTGTTTAATGTCGTACTGTGGAACATTTCAGGCAGAGCAATGACCAGAAAAGTTGTATAGTAAACCTTTAAGCAGGACATGCGCACAAACCATGGTTATGATACCACGTCGTGCTTAACTGCTGAGAATCTATGAAGGAAAGCGGAAATCTGAGCACATTTACAAAAACTTTTGATAGCATTTAAATCTCCAATTTCAAATGGATTTCTTGGACTTCGCGCCAAAAGCTTTCATAGTTTGTTTGCCTCTTCTCAGAGAAATTGATTATATTTTCCTCTATAAGCTCTTCCAAGAAACAGATAATGGCGGAAAAATGCTTTATATTTATACAACTCAGGCATCCACAGTCTCATTCCTCCTACCACTGACGCCATAAATATCTGGATATTCTTTTGATGCTGTTTTTATATTCAGAAAACCTACAAAGCGATCATAGAATTTCAATTTTCCAGACCCTTTTAAATGGCAGTCTATTTGTATTTGATAAAGCCAGTGCTATGTTTTGTGGCATTTGGCACCATGTTCCGAAAGCTCTTTTTACGTTCTCCAGTAATGAGTGGAAAATCAATACCTGCTTGATATGGGCGAATAAAAAACTGCCCTCTGCTGCCCGCTGCATTCGGAGACGTAGCACGGACATTGCCAAATTGCTGTCAGATCAGTCCACCTTTGACAAATGACTGACAGCAACATTAGCAATAGCGGGTTGGGGTTAAATACCTCGGTATGTTTTATAGGTATCCGATCAGAGTTCAAAGTATATCTTCTAAATACTTGAATAACACTGTTGCATAGTACAGCTGGGATTTAAACTGGACTGGCTAAGTGCTGTTTAATGAGGCAAGTATTGACAGTAAGGTCAAGTGGCACTGGATGTTGGTTTATGTTAGTCTGTATACCCTGAATGGGCATGTGTCAAGGCAGGCTGCACATTTTCACAATCACACCCATAAACTGTATGAAGCTCAGTATTAGGAATAGGAATTTATGGACAAAATCGCAAAAATAAAAACACTAGGATCACATAGAGCGGGTTAATATGAACATTTTAAGACCAACATGTTGAAACTCATAGCAGTGGTTAGAGAGAGGGGGTGACAGTTTTTTCAATATAAAGTCGATTGGAAAGTCAAGGGAGCCTGGAAGTGCCCCAGTGAACATTTCCCATTTGGAACACAGCGCCGAGTGCAGGGGTCATCAAACTAAGGCCCCCCAGCCCTTCTGCCCCCTACCACTTGAACTGGCCCTATGAGGCAATCCTCAAAAGTTGTCATGGCCTATTTACTTTTTGGCAAATAATAACACATCTGCATCTTCTATTTTGTTGATTTTTTTCAATAAAAAATTATATTTATATGAAGTATTTATATTTTTTATGTAGATTTTTATATTTGCCGCTGAATTTTCATCACTCTACAAGCTGGAGATCAAACGGTGACAGTCAACACGCACAGAGTTCTGTAGTGCAGTTAAGGACAACAAAATGGTGAGTGTTTAAGTACAAAAACTGGACAGAGTGCTCAGTTTTCAAAGAATAGTGGATGAACGATTATTTTTTGTTTCAGTGTAAAGATCGTGCAGTTTGTCTGATAAGTTAAGAAAGCGTGGTGGTTTTCAATATATATAATCTGCGTCGTCAGGGTCATACAATTCAGTTAGTACAAGTACAGCTCTGTTAGTACAAGTACAATTGTGTTAGTACAAGTACAATTCTGTGTTCTGGTGTTCTGTTAATAAAAGTACAGTTCTGTTAGTACAAGTACAGTTCTGTTAGTACAAGTACAGTTCTGTTAGTACAAGTACAATTCCCATTAGTACAAGTACAAGTACAATTCTGTTAGTATAAGTACAATATTGGCCCCCTATCACAGTCAGGAGTTATAATGTGGCTTCCAAAGAAAAAAGTTTGTTGACCCCTGGCCTAGTGGTTCGACTCCCGCTCTCTACATCGTTGGTATAGCGGGCAGATCCACTGGCCCACAAGCTGTCGGTACCATTCCAGCTCCCACAGATGAACGCTGTCATTGTGTCCTTGGGCAAGACACTGAACCCTCCTTGCCTCCAGTGTCTGTGCACACTGGTGTATGAATGTATGAGTGAATGGTTGGGTGGTTCCTTGCTATAAAGTGCTTGGAAGTGCTTGCAATGATGGTAGAAAAGCGCTGTATAAAAATGTGATGATTTCCTGAATCATAATAACATTACAAACACTTTTCATAATGTCGCAGGGATCAGACTACACTTTTTTTTGTTATTATTGTTGAATGTAGATGCCCTGTTCTGTACACTGCATGAAAAATCCAGATATCCATGATCCAGAGAGCGCTGCCACACTCTCAGCGCATAAAGATATTCCCTTTTTTTTTATCCCCGTCTGTAAAATCAATCCAGCGTGTCCATGGAGCTTGTGTGTGCCATGTTTTGCATTCTGGTGACACTGTAGCATGGTAACTTATATGTAAATCCATGAAAGACCTGCACCTCCAAGTCTTTTTACAGCCATCTGCAAATGTATGGTGGAGGTGTGAGTGAAGTGAGCAGCCACCCACGCGCATGATAAATTGTTACCGCTGCAACGCTATGATTACAATACAACCTTGAGGCCACATTGTAGGCATTTTGCTAATTATTCAAATTAGGATTCCTTGGCGTCCAACACAAATAAACTGCAGTGATGTTATTTTATGTGCGTGTCGGTAATGGCTATCAGGAGAGCAATCGCATACCTGGCTTTGCAATTACAATGTATTATTCCCTTTATGATGCTTAAATGTGTATGCAAAATAGTAGACATAATTTTAATTGCTGCTGGTGTGTAATGCTTTGTAGTTTTTGTAACATTTGTTGATTAGATTTTGGATTAGGATGTTATTACAGATTTTTTTCTACATTATATCATCATATAGGAATCCTTTGTCAGCCACATGTTCAGATAAATTGGGAAAATATGTTTTGTAAAGGCGTACACATTTCTATTAAGTAGTGGTCAAGCCCCTTTGTGAATGCCTGATCTCATTACATCTCAGAAGCTAAATAGGGCTGGGTCTGGTTACTTTGATGGGAGACCACTGGAAATACGAGGTGCCACAGTGGGGCTTCAGTAGCAAAACCTGTACCGTTATTGTCCAGTAACCAGCTCAAAATAATTCATGTTTTTTCAATAGATATTTGTTGTCTTATTTTTTTTTTAAACCATCCATAACTGAATGAATGCAAGTCTAATTCCCGACTGGATGGAACATTCCAAGTCACTGTTTTGCACAACTCAAGTAAGTCTCAAATCTTGGACCTCAAGTCGTCTGCTTTGAGCTTCAAGTCATTTCAAGTCTGTAAACCAAAGTACCAAATATAGCTTAGTTTTGAGCAATTTATATGACTTTGAAACTAAATTGTACTTAAGAAGTCATGGTATGTTTATATATAGTATTTTTTTAAGAGCTGTAGAAATGCAACTTTTTCTTTTTAAATGTCTTGACAAGATCTTAGTGCAAATCATTATAGTCAGAATAGAAAGAATTAAGATTTAAAAATTAAATAAGTTATTTTGTCATGTAGTCTAAAGGATCGTGTTCTATGTAGTTCCTTCTGTTTTACTGTATTGTACTCCATATTACTGTAGTACATGTGAGGATACCATCTCACTGTACTTGAGTTACATTCAAAGTAACAACTACAAAAGTCGGACGGACATGTTCCAGTTTGTTCCTGTAAAATTTAGCACCGCATGTATCACCTGTGCAGAGAAATGTATTTTCTAAAAGCACATTTTTTAAGAGAAGCCTCAAGTCACAGCCCTAAAGTCTAAGTCAAGTCCCAAATCACTGAGCTTCAAGTCCAAGTCGAGTCCCAAGTCTTAGTCTGTTTTGTCAAATCAAGTCTCAAGTCCTCAAATAGTGATTCAAGTTTGACTCAAGTCCAAGTCCAGACCTGCAAGTCCCCACCTCTGGTACATTCCCTGAAAAATAACATAGTAACTCATTCAGACAGTACTGCAGTGTAATATATTAATGAATATTTGAATATGAATATTTTTGTCACACCGTTACTAACTTAAGTCAAAATCTCTCAAATTCACCAGATTAATGAACAAACCAACATGGAGGATATGCCAGACTCTACACACAGTAAATGAGTTGTCCTATTTAAAACACTCTATAGATACTGTCATCCAAATCTCCTGATGCGTGACTGTTTATCAGCCTGTAGTGTTTGTGTCTTTGTGCGGTGATACTGAACCATGTTTCAGTGGCAGCTCTCAGGACTTTGTGAATACATACTTCACCCCAAATGGCACACCGCTAATGGCTGTGCTCCTACAGTGAAGAGTTGTTGTCTGCTGTCCCTTTTCCCCTCAATTCCAAACATGTGCATCATAAAATGTTCTTGTTTCCTTCAAATTTCAGAACAACATGACATCCCAGCTTGTGTTTGCATATCACAAGTAAAGAGGGATTAATGGTCTTTGTTCAGCAGGTGAATGTGTTTTGTCATTGTTGTTTAGTACTTTGTAAGCAAGCATCTACCAGCACGGCAGTGATGAATACAGAAAATACACGTGTCAGTTGAGGCTTAGAAAAATGTACGACTGAGCAATATGGGGAAAAAAAGAATCATGTTTTTTTTTTTCCATATTGTCGATTTCGATTTTTGATTTAATCTTCTTCCAACTTATTGAAAACACAGAAAGGGCAGGGTGTCAGGATCACTGCAGTTTTTGTTTCATGTTGATAGGACCAATAATTCTGAAGAAATTCACATTTAAACGTTGGAATGAGTTTGTACAATATATTAAACCTAATGCATGCAGCGGCAGAATTAGTCCGTGCGCTAAATTAGGACTTAAGTTTCAGTCATAAACGGTGAGAAAACATGGTCAGATTACTTTCCGTAACTTGGATAATAATAAGAAAAAGCAACAGAGGAGAGAACAAGAGGACAAAAGGTGAGGAGCTGCGTCTGGATCAGAGAGAGAGGGGGGGAGCAGGGGGAGCGTCAGACAGTGCCTCACACACAAAGAGGCAGAGGGAGAGAGAGACACTGGACTTTTAGTCAAATTGTGCAGATTCAAGTCAGTGCGGAGACAGAAAGGGACACTGTGTGGCTCAGTATGCTTTTTCCTAAACAAGAACGTAAATCCTCGTCAGCTCTCACTGCCACATGATTGGCTGTAGACCTGTCGATTAAAGGGACAGTTTGGAATTTTGGACATAGGATCTCATTTCCTAGTGAGCGTTGGAGACGTGTTGGGACACTTTTTAAAAAATTCCATCCAGTCCTTGTATTTGCAGAAGTTGCTGGTGTTAGGCTAGCGAAATGTCAATGGTCATAGTTATCCTGCCACTAAAAACCCACTCCACAAAGCACCTGAAGCAAAACAATTATAACACCAGACTGCTGATGTGAATGGTATGTCGAAAGAATAATTTTAGAAGTAAAACCAACCTTCCATTTGAAAGATTTATGTCTGAGCAGCAGCAGTGAGTTGTACTTTGTGATAGAATGCTTAGCAGCCGCAGATATATTTGAGAAAATAGTCCCTGAACATGCAACGATTCATGCAATGCAAGATTAACCAAAATTAAACAACCAAAGTTAAGATTGCGATTTATTGATTTTATGATTTTTGGCACAGCCCCATATCCATATCCCTTATGCAAATATATATAGGTGATAATGGATTATTTTTAAAGGTGCACTGTATTTTTTCTGGTAATTTGCTCTGCTTGTCTCCGTGGAGATGTTATTATTATGTCTTGTGCGCATCACACCATGACACCAAACTGATCAATCTTGCATTTATTCAATTACGGTGTTTTATTGCTGAAGAAATTAGTAAGATTTTAAACCAATAGAAAATAACATGTAGGCATATTGAAAATGTTTTATTTAGAAAAGAGAATGTCATTTTCACATTAAATCGTGGTACTTTCTCATATGGTTTTATATGTGTGTAATCCATCAGTCATCAGTCAGGTAAGTTCCATATCCATGGGCCTATACCAGTCTATGTGCTTTTATACCTGTTCTGATACAAGATCCTTCTAAAGTGATACAGGATATTCACTATATTTTGATACTTTTCACACATGCTTTTATTCTCAACAACTAGAAACACTATTACTACTGCTCAAATATATTTATTCTAAAAGCAAACGCAATTCAAGCCAGTGCTGCGCTTGAGCTGCAGAACTTGAGCTATGGTGAAGAATTTTAATTTCCACAAACAAAGGAGGATCTGATAGCATTGAGACGCAGAAAGTCAATTAGGGCCAAGATGGTCCGTGACCCGGCTTTACGCTTTTCTCTTGGATTTGTCACCGAACCAATGGACCGAGCACAGTAACTAGTGATTTCAGCCCCGCAAATCAATATCAAGTATTGTAAAGTGGGCATTCATACGGGACGGAGGTGTGAGAGATCAAATGTTACCTCGCACAGATTAGCCCATGAAACCTTGGGATAAGAAAGTAAAAGGACTAAGCAATAGAGAGATGCTGGTTGTGGCTTTGGCCGATACTGCAGATGGCCTTGCATAGGAATTCAATACGGCCGCTGACAAAAGAAGGTCCACTATTGTGAATGTTCCCAATGGGGTTCAAGGCTATTTCCTTATTAATTGTGCTTGGATTAGACGAAGCTATGCGTTCTTTGAATTGTATATAATGGGGTTCATCTGTTGAGAAATAATACTGATATTGAATTGACCTAAAGATTTGAATCTGTCTGTTGGCGTAAATTAGTCATGGGATGAAAAGTCTACCACCAACCAGAAGGTAAGTGGTTCAGACGTGGACTAAGCTCATGATTGTGTCACTGGACTAGACACAACACGCACATAAAGCTGTATATTATATAACATGGGAATTAATTTTTATATAGATTTTTTTTTTTTTTTAATCCCATAGTTTTGACAAATCATTAATATTGTAGCTAGTAAATTGTTATTTGCCATTAGGGATGTCAAGACTAATCAGTTAATCAGTTGTTGTAAACAGAAATAATAATACTTGCAAGCATTTTAGAAGCAATTTAAGTCATTTTGTTTCAATCCATTCTCCCAAAAGGGCAAAGTTAAAATCTTACTTATTATATTTGCATTAATAACTTTACTTTATTATTCAGAATTGGTGATTTTTCATAAAGGAGGAATTGTTACCTATAAGACAGTGGATTTCAGTTGTTTGGCCATGTCTCAGTTCTCAATATACCAATCCAGCCTTTTCAGTTCTGATATCAAGACTTTGACTTTAAGTGTCTGCCGATACCCGATATTAAAATGACACTTATTTCCTTAAAACACAGTTAACTTATTATACATGAGATCCAACAATGTTCTCTAATTGTTATTTATTCCTCAAATAACTAGTGAGCAGTTTTGTATGAATAAAATGTCAAACAATATGCAACATTTCAGGCCAAAATCAAAATCTATAAATAGTCATATTACATCTAAATAAAGGCCCAGCCAGGATGTTAACTGGACCAGTACTCAATACAGCACCGATATCCAATACCAGTTTCAGTATCGGTGCATCTACTCTCAGTCATTGTGAATAATTATACTAATGTTTTCTCACAATAATTGTAAGACTACAGTTTTACATTGTGACCTTATGTGCCATGTTTTCAGATAGTTTTGTGGACTTTTAGGTGTGAAAAATTCATAGTACAACACTGAGTATTAAAGAAATCATTCACTGCTGCTAAAAGTAGGGGAAAAGTGCACAGGCTGCGAGTGATGCAAGCTGTTTCATTGTTTGGACAGACGCCAAGGCGGAGCACTTCCACAGCCGTATATGTATTTTATGCACTGCACCTCACAGATATACAGTCCCTCCCAGCTGTATTCCCCCAACAACAGCACAAATCTACCACAGCGGCCCGCTCTGAGTTATACACATGTGCAGAATGGAAGCTCCGGAGGGTCACTGCCTGTTTTGAGTCTCGCGTCACAGTCTTTAGTCATAGGATCATGGGAGGAGGTGTCAGCCCACATCATGGATCACTGATATCCAGGCTAACGGCACTCCCTACACTCACCTATGACCTGCTGCATAAAGAATGACTCTGGTTTATTGCATTCTGGGGAAGCGTGAAGTAATGGGAAGATGGGACATGGGCTAGTCAGAAAAATATGAGCTGCTTGTGATTAGAAAGTCACGGATCAGGGTGTTCCCAAGGTTTTGTAAGTATTAAACAAATGAAAATGACAAAATGATGACTAGAAATATTTGTCTTTATTACTTCGACCTATCATGGAGTTGCTACAATTTGGCAGCATACGTAGTGGTACAGTATAACGTAATTTATAAAGAAAACAATTGTTAAAGGTGCACTATATGTACGTTTTCTGGTGTTTAGCATTAAACTTCCAGGTGACACTACCAGGCACCAAGTTAAAGCACAATATTTTGCTACAAATAAATATTACGATAAACGATAATATTGAAATGGCTTTATGCCACTGACACAAAGCAGGATAATCCCACTACTAAACTTCTAGTACTACTACTAACTAAATCTGTAGAAGAAATAAATGGCAAAATGGTAGCAATAGAATCAAGATAAGTTATTTATTCTACCCTCTCCAGCTCAAATCTTAGGTCTCTTCTTACACTACCGGTCAAAAGTTTTAGAACACCCTAATTTTTCCAGTTATTTATTGCAGTTCAAGTCGTGTAAGTCCAATGAAGACCTTGAAATGGTACAAAGGTAAGAACTGAACAGAGAGAGGTTAAAAAAAGATTTAAAAAAATAACAAAACACAAGTCCAAGCTCTGCCAAAACTACCTCAGGAAAAAATAACTATGGTGAGCTTGAAAACATGGAGTGTCCAGCACAGTCTCCAGACTTAAACCCCATCGAGCTGGTTTTGGGGTGAACTGGACAGGAGAGTGAAGCAATCTACAAGTACCACACATTTATGGAAACTTCTGCAACAGACTTGGGAAGAACTTTCTTAAGAATATTTGATTTCTGCTGTAGAAAGAATGCCACGAGTGTGTTCAGCTGTTATATCTGCCAAAGGTGAACACTTTCATGAATCAAACGTTTTGGTCAGCAGTAAATGGTAAAAAAATTGAAAAAGTGTGGTGTGTTAAAACTTTTGATAGTGTAGGTATTACATAAAAATGAAAAAAAAAGTCTCCCTGCTATTGCAAAGAAATTGTAAACGCAATAAATACATAAGTAGATATAGTAATTATCATGACAGGCCTGACTAAAAGCAACTCCCTCTCTCACACTAACAATGCATGTAATTGGTATTTGAGCAATAAAAATGTAAGTTAATGCCAAATATATAACTTGCCACATACTTTAATGTAGGAATGTGGAATATTTCTTGCAAAACCATAACATCCATGGAGACAAGCAAGTGATGGACCCTCCACTAAATGTTGCATATTGCACCTTTCAAACATATTTAAACACCGATTTGAATCCAGAGTCTCAAATGGATCGCGCGTTCAACTCTATAATCACTGCACTATCGACTTCACAGCCAACTGTTCGGTAATTTCCCAAGAATGTTACCCACCCCATTTCTTGGCACCCGCTCTTCCTTTCCTACCGGATGTGGAGAATACCATAGCAAAGATGTCTGTTTCGGGACGAGGGGGGCATACCAAAGCCAAAAGCCATAACTTCCCCAGACATCTCATTCTCTCTCTCTGTCTGCCCCTAGACCTTACAAAAGACCAACTGTGTCAAATGAGAAAAATTGCAGGTGCGCATTCCCCGACTCCCCCCTCCCCCTCTTCTTCTTCCTCTGCTCCACACACATATTAGCCTCCCTATCCCTGATCAGTGGACCTCATTTAGCGGCGAGGGGAGGGCGGAGAGGGGGATCTTTTTGCAGGCCCATAATACAGTCCTTTCTGTTCGGAGAGATGGTTGAAGCACGGAGCTGAAACTGGAGAAGAGGAGTGAGCGATGTCATTCCGCAGCAGGCAGTCGCATCCAACAATATGTGTCCCGACTTTTATGGGCCCACTGCAGATGTTGCTCTGTGGGGTCTGTAATAGAGGGTATTTTGTATTTTGGGTGAAGACAGTAGGAGCCATTCTTCAACCGTGACTCGGAATTTAACCCCCAAAGCCCCCAACTGTTGCATTTGAATATAAATGGTGTTGGTTTATTGCACCAGGGACTCAAACTTTTTTTTTTCTCAGTGTGGCAAAATGAGTATGTGTGAGTGATCTGAGGTCTAAACCTGTATAGTGTTTTGCAGTTATATAAAAAAGAACTTTACAATTACAAAAGGATTTATGATTACATTGTAGTGTTACGATACTAAATTTCAAACTCAATTTCAATTGACTTGACTCTCAGTATCGATTCTAATTCCAATGATTATAAAAAACACATTTTATTTGGACATCTTCAACATTAAATTGTAGTATTTTCTTTACGTTACAGAACTTAACATAATTTATAAAAGCCCAGATATATTAGTTTATGTGATCTTATAAAACTATTCTGGAAAGGTTCATTATTGTCCTGTAAATGTGACTTTTAGTGATTGATTTGATTGATTTTAGTACTGATACCTGCTCATATTAGTGCATACTAGTTTTAGGACTGATGGAGAAGTTTGTCATTTAAGACTTTTTTCTTGAGTAAAATTTTTTGCCATGAAATGTAACTGAAATGTAAATGAAACTGACTTGCAAACACAGCCCATATAGGTTTTGAATTGATAAAACCATCTCTTTTAATGAAAGCACCATAAGAAGTATTTTCACAACTCAAAAAATTTACAGACTCTAAGAGATAAGTAAAGATCCATCCCATCCATTTTGTTTGTTTATTAAGATCCCCATTAGCTATTGAGATATCAGTAGCTATTCCTCCTGGGGTCTCCTCAAATTCATTACATACATTTTATTGTATAATACATAAACTTCTCACGCACACGCACGCACACACACACACACACAATAACAAGACATCATAACAACATTTCTTATCCAGAGGGGCAGCAGTCTAAGCAGGGACTCTCAGACTTCCTTCACCCCAAACATTTCCTCCAGCTCCTCCTCCAGCTCCTCCGGGGGGACTCCAAGGTATTCCCAGGCCAGCTGAGAGATATAGTCCCTCCAGTGTGTCCTGGGTCTTCCTCAGGACCTCCTTCTGGTGGGACATGCCTGGAACACTTCCCGAGGGAGGCACCAGATGCCCGAGCCACCTCAGCTGGCTCTTCTTGACGTGGAGGAGCAGTGGCTCAACTCCGAGCTCCTCACCCCCTCTGTGGGGGGAGCGCCTAGCCATTTCGGTCACTTGTATCTGTGGTCTCATCCTGTCTGTCATTGCCCAAAGCTCATGACCACAGGTGAGGGTAGGACGTTTGCAGCAGATTGTTGAAGTGTTTGGGATGAAGATCACCTACTCCAAATTTGAGGCCATGGTTCTTGACCGGAAAAAGGTGGCTTGCCCTCTCCAGGTGGGTAAAAAGTCCCTGCTTCAAGTGGAGGAGTTCAAGTACAATGAAAGATAATAAGAAGATTTCACAGTCACCTTAACAAATCCTTTGCCTATTTGGATGCAGTATCTGTAATTTAATTTGGCATAAGTTTTTTGCTGTATACCTTTTTAAGTGCAACTGTTCCTTACTAAGTTTGCCAAAAGTTATTGCCAATTCAATCATTGCTTTATCTGTTACATTGTAAAACACATCCAATCACAACATAACAAATCCTCCGCACAACACATGTAGCTCGATCGGCCTCAAATCCGTCCTTTGGTTCTGTCGTATTTCATGCTTTTCCAGCTCTCTGTTAGATTCCTGTTGACATTCATGCAATTCCAAGTCGCCTCATCCATATTCAGCATGATTATCTCTACACAATAACCCCAGCGTCTGATACCTGTCTCTTTGTAAGCACGTTGAGAAAAAAAGGGAGAGGAAAAAAAAACGCCATCAAAGCACATCATTGTAGCAGCGCGCCTCGGATATAGCATAGCATAGCCGAGCCAAGCTAATTTGAGCAGCAGTCTTGCGTTTGCGTGTACATGTGGAATAGGATTACTCGTGCTCTTGTGGGCGTTTGTGGAAGCGGGTTCTGTTGTTGTTTTTAACCGTCTAAAACAAGCTGCACATGCCTTCTTTGTCCTCAAATCAAATCTCACCCACATTTCCTTTTATATTTGTATTCACTGTACAGGAGTTCTTTCGTGTTCTTGGCTGTAGGCATCGCTTCGGGTTGCTTGGCCTTTGGAACAACCTTGGGATTAAACCGTAACCCAATGTATAATGCTATTGAACATTATAGCCATTGCAAGGTGAAATGAAAAACATCTCTGCATCAAGTGTTTTAGAAATAGGACATTTAGTATTGTACCATGTTGTTACTAGGAGAAAAGTGAGCAAGCAAAACTTATGTAAATTTGTCACGAAGTCAGAGGCTCCACAAAATGGTGAATTCAGATGGCTTTTTCTGATGTGCAGTGTTCTGTATCTATCAAAAATAGTTCAAGACATTTTAGGTACAGTACGTCATTGTTCCCTTAAATAATCCTGGCAATACAGCAAAAAGTGTGTTTGTAATGATTGGTCACTTTTTGTTTAATGTAATTTAAGACAAAAAAGGGTGGTAGGGTAGAGCCCTGCACTCCCACGGGTCCTGACGCAAAGCAGTGCAGGGTGGGACACATTTTGAAAGCTCTGTGCAGGAGCAGGACTACACAATGCGGGAGCGAGCGGGTGGGAGGATAAACTGCAATCCCGCAAACTAAATATGAGTGTAAAGTAAAATATACAAATGATTAATGTATGCCTATCGTACATCATTTGTGTTTTGTGGATATTTATTTTGGCATTAATAAAAACCTAAACTTGCAGATGTGGTCTAATCTTGCACATATTTTTGACAATTCCTTTTCGCTTCTCCATGTTTGATGGAACTTCGAAGAGCCAATGAAAAGACTTTTTGTGAGAAAGAAAGCAAACGTCCTCTTGCGGGATTTGCGGACAGGAGCGGTACAAAATATCATAGATGCCGGAGGAAGCAGGAATGAAAATTACAATTCTTTGCGGGCGTGGGCTAGAGCGGGACTGAAAATTCTGTCCCGTGCAGACATCTGCTGTAGTGCTCAAACCAAATGATTTACTGGTTGATGGCTGTCTATTAAAAGGCCCCAAGCATATCATTGATGCTTTAAAACTAATGAATCTCAATTTAATGAATTGCACAGCTTTACACCTAAATGATTTTGTCCTTTGCATTTGACCCACCTTTCAAATATTGTTGTGCTGTGTTTGTCCCTGTCATTCTGCAAAAATCTCTGCGATTTTTCTGTCCTTTATGTCGTTTTTTCCCCTTTTTTAACTGTGTTTTTAACAAGCAGCCGTGTTTGTTTTTTAAGGCAAAGGGAGCCTGCATCTCTCTGATTGGTTAATTGGTCAGTCACACTCTCTGAAATCAGGCAGACAGGATATGGATCACCAGATCCACTCGTCTTATGTGTGGTTCTGGCTGGTAAGCCAACCAACTTTGAATACTGCTTAGGAAACTTTGGCACTTTTCTCCTGATTTACATAGGTTGAAATCCGGATGCAGTTAACTTGAGGATTAGCCTATTGTGCATGTGTGGAGTAGTTACGACAGCTGAGGCACAAGGGACCATTACAAAAGATTAACTAATGTAACACCATCTGCTGAAGAAAATGTGTATGGGAGCGCATTTAGCAGACAAGCGGTCAGAAACCATAACACTGTGACCACATAGATGCATTTGGGTTATATGCCTGATCCAAGTACGGTACCATTAAATTGACATTATCAGCATTTCCCCATACCACTTCGGGGACACTGCAAGAGAGAATTGATTCCCATTTGACCAACAAGTATCTAGGGAATCGAGACAAGACGATGTTATTTAAAACTGCCTACACCTTCACCAGTTTTCCACTCCCAAGGGACAACACCCCCCCAATGAATATTACATTAAAGTGGGTGTATACACTGGAAAACATTTGTGTCAGACCATGCAAACCACTGGGGAGGAGCCGGAGGGAAGCTGGCTGTGGTTAACTGGCGATATAGGCCGCTTTAATCTGCTGATGCCACCAGTACATAGATTCACTATAGCCTAAAGGTATGTTACTGTATGTGCAGCCTTAGGTAGTCTATATATAGCAAATCCTCATTCCGATGCTGCTGGTAACAGATGGGATGTTGCCAGAGGTGGACTGACACTGCATGTTTTTACTCTAGAGATCTGCACACATTTTAATGAATGAGCACCTGATTTGGTCTCCTTAAAATGTGTTTGTGTTTTTATTATTACTTTTTGAAACTTTACAAATTCATACTGCAGTTATTGTAGGGTAGCCTCGCAGCATTAGGATTCTTTTGCTGGATGGTAGGTGGGTACTTTTTTTTTATTTCACCAATCACTGCTATTTAATTGTGATGTGTGTAATGTGCCGCTAACAGGGCTAACTGGTATATTAAGCTTTTCCCAAATCTCATTGTTAGAAGGGCAATAATGTCTTTCCACTTGATAAAATTCACCAAACATTCTCTTTATTCCGGCTCGATCTTGGGAATCATTGCCAACACAGAATGTATGTCTCTTCGCTGATTGGCTGGTGCCCAAATGCACACTTCTGAGGTTTTTGCAAACCATCTAGTGTATTCCGATTCCTGACCTAGTCGCTGGAGAGAAATGAAATGGAGCGGAGGCACTACGTGGCACCAGCCTGGCTAATTGTAGGGTACTTGTAGTGATAAAATAGTAATAATGGCATCATGATTGCAATGGTAGTAGCTATAGGGGGATAGATTAGTGATCATTGTAAGTAAAAGTACTTCAATTTGTTCTGTTGCTTCGGAATTACTCACAAAGAAGTACAAAGTAGTGGCTCTCAGATGTTTTCAAGTCAGTATAAAAAAATAAAAAATAAATAAAAAATTTGGGAAATATTTCTCAAAAGTAACTGTAAGAGTGATGTATTTATTTATTTATAATTTATTCACGTGGTATTCCAAAGGTTGAAATTACCTGAAAAATAAGATAAAGTAAATCCTATTGCAAGAAACACAACCATATTACTCAAGTTGAAGTATGGTGTCAGAAAATTATAGCACCTAAAGTACAATTTAATCAGAAATGTATTCCGGTAAATGTGCTTGATTTATGAGAATACTAATACTGATGAGTAGTAGCAGTAAGTAGAAGTAAATACATTATTTATGTTGTCTGTGCTTGAGATTTGAAGTTCATTATCCATTTGTTATTGTTAAAATGCAGCTATAAGAACAAATGACACACTCTTTGTTTTAAATTACTGAATGGTATTGTTATAAATTGCTTAGCTGTATGAGTAATTCAAAAAATACAAACTAATGTTTTTGTCAAGCTAAAAATACAACAACAATCGCATATTCATGAAACCATATTAAAATTTCCTCATTTCTTGTTCTTCATTATGTGAGTAAACATTACAGCAGAGCGCTTTAATTGGTATTAATTCTGTGCGTTTTGCCCCACGGATACTGCGCTGCAACAGAAATTAAATTCATAGAAAGGGGAAAAAAAGGACAGAAAGTGTACGGTGAGAGAAAACAAATCATGATTCACTGAGTTTGGAGAATGTGCAAGGATGGCTTGGATAAAACAACATGGCAAATAAGTTCACTCAAGGACGGAACAACTACGGGCAGCAATTTTGAGCTAGAAAATGCATTTCCAAACAATGCCATATTGTTTATGCATAGTAAAATATACACTCAGCAGTACTCAGTGGAAATCAGTGACTTTTCTTTCCCGTAACAAACATTTGTATCCACCTTTTTCATTCAGGAGCATTTCTTCATCCCAGTAAATAAAAATGTAACTTCTATATTGTACATTTAGTAAACAATACCCCTATAAAGCTGTGTTTATTTGAAAGGTTATGTTTCATCCAAATTCTATAAAAAAGTAAACGCGTTAACACTAGTGCCATTATTTATTCCCAAACTATGTGCCTTGAATCTAAACGAAAAAGTGAATTTGATGTGTACTTCTGTGTATAAAAAGAAAATAAAAAACTATATCACAATTTCAGTTTGATTGGTTAAAATCACCTCACTCGCGCAAACAATGTCAAATAAAATAACAAAGATTTTAGATTACAATTAAATTTCTGGCATCATGTTGGCCATCTCAACCCCTGCTTTTCTTTGGGTTGATTTCCACACAGAACTACAATATTCCTAATCAACTTCATCAACTAGGTGCTCCTGGCCAAGATCCTGGCTCAAGAACTGGAGATAGGTTCCCAAGGGTTGCAGTTCGGTCACACGCTTGTTGGTTAAAAAATGGATCAAATGAAAAATAAAACGCACACCAAAGTTGACGAGGGCTGCCGAAACGTTATTTAAAAATAGAGGAGCTTTTGGACATTAGACATTTGAGTGTGCTGGCATTTTTCTGACACTGGCTTCAATTGACTTACACTGGGATCTTGTCACCCCTGTCTCTGTAAAAGCTGCTGTGAGCCTCGTCATTTTGGTCTTAAAATGTTTGTATTAACCCGTGACACATGATCCTGATTTTTTTTTTTCACTATTTTGTCCATCAGAAAAATTGTATTCATATGTCACACTGGCTTAGTCCTCTTCTTCTATACAGTCTATGTTTGAAACCCATAATTCGGGCTCAAAGGTCAGTTTATGTGCATATGAATATTTTTGTGTACTCCACCTTAGAGCCTTGTACTGACAGACACTACTGAGCTTTGAATACTCTTCCCTTGAAATGCATTTATAACAAATCTAGCCCCATATAGATCTTTTCAGGTCCCAGATAGCGAACTGGTTTCTCATTCATTTCAGGTAAGTAAAGTATTTCCAAGGTGTTTCTGTCATCAGTTTGTGCAGTTGTCGAGCTCCTTACAATGGCCTCCGAGTTGCCATGGCAATGAATAGACTCTCGCTATAGTTCCTCTCTGTTAAAAAGGGTACGGCGCATCAGACACAGCGTATGTTGGTGTCACCCACTGCCAGACAGGTGCATTGTGTGGGAACAGAAAGATTACACTGCGCAGCCATTGTCAGAAGAACTCTGAACTGGAGCCTATTAAAGCACAACTGTGGTTTTTAAACACACAAGAGGCAGTGCAGCAGAGAAGCTCAATCTGGTGCCAATGTGTATCCGATTGTTATTGTCTTGTGCTAATGAAGCAAGTCAAATGAGGACTATAAAACCGCTATACTTTCTTACATATTTTGATCGTTTTGCTTGGGTCTACTGCTGGGTTTTAACATAGCATATTGCTACTTAGTGCTGCCTCGTGAGCTTGTGCAATATTTATGTATCACTACTAGAATGCCTCACTGTTGCTTCAAAGGTGCACTAAGTGGTGGTAAGGTGGTAACTTCTAAGGTGGAGGGTCTGCTACCTTGTCTCAGTGGAGATGGTATTGCTTTGCCTGGAATGTTCCACAGTAGGGCATTAAACATATATTTCGCTTTTGTTCAATTACAGGTGTTTCATAGCTCAAAAATACCTTAAAACAAAAATTCTTGCCATGTGCAAGCTTACTTCTCCATAGATCTGACCATTAACCGGTCTCCATTGTGATGACTAAGTTTATTTCCGTACTGTGGAATAATCAGGGCAAAACATCAAAAATCAAGCAGGTGTACCATCCACTAGAAAAGTTACATAGTGCACCTTTAAATAACAGACCTTTTCAAATGATGTTTTGTAGAGCCCGACCGATACGGATTTTGCTGTGGCCGATATGAAACCGATATAATGGGAGTTGGCGCTGCCGATAGCCGATATAATCGCCGATATATTTAGTGATGTAAAAATTCACTGTAAATGTTGAATTGTTTAAAAAACTTAAGTTTGGCTCTGATGGATTTTAAATTGGGTTTATTTAGGCAATATTTATTGTTATTCTGCCTCTTTACATCATATTTACAGACAGTAGGTTGGCTTAATGGCATTTTTGCATCACATTCTAGACACTAGTGATGGGTATTCCAGTTCTTTTTAGAGAACCGGCTCTTTTGGCTCAGCTCACTAAAAGCTGCTGGTTCTTTTGGCTCCCAAGTGGCTCTTCAGATTGTTTTGTTGCAAGCAGGTCTAAAGCACGTCTAAAGCAGGACTGAATCAGGACTGAATCAGGACTGAACCAGGTCTAAACCAGGACTGAAAAACTAAACCGGGACTTATTTATTTTATGCTAAACTACAGCCAAATATGCTCGTTTTTTGTTTTTTGTTTTTTTTTTTTTATCCTATGTACACGCAAATTTCTCAAAGTTTCGTTTTCTGCCGCTGTCAAACCGAGTCTGCACGCGGTGTGAAAAGAAAAAAAGTGAGAGAAAGAGAAAACACGGCTTCTAATAAGGATCAGGCTCCCATTGTTCGCTTCAAAGAGCCGGTTCTAAGCGTCATTTCATTCGCGACCGACCCATCACTAGTAAATAAACTAGCGCTATTAGCCTTTAGCCGTAAATGCTGCGCGCCGCGGTAATATGCACAAATGTCATAATTCACACGTCTATTCACAGCTCATTTACATATCAGTGCAGGTCCAGTAACAATATACAGCCAATGTAGTCACTTTACAATAGGTCAATAGAAAACAGTCTGTTTATGTGCGGGAGCTACAGCAGTTAACCCATAACGAATGACTAAAACTAGCTTCAGAGTCGAAATATTTCCAACACTCACCGCTCATACAGGCTCCTCCTCACATCACAAATCTGCACTAATAAATGTCCTTTTAATTCAGACTCAAACCGATTGTTCGTAAAAAGAAAATAATCTCAGTGTTTGGATCTGTGTCTGCGGGTGTAAACAAACACATGTGAGTGACGCGACTCTGTGGTGTGTTCAGGGACAGAACGGACACACACAGACAAATGACTCTGTAGATAAATACTGATGTGGAGCCACATATTAGGACATTTATCTGTCTGTAAATTGGATTAAATGAACATAATGTAAGTGCCCAACCGATATATCGGTCGGGCACTAATGTTTTGTATATGTACACATTTTTGGAGTGTGTTTTTTCCAATGTCTGTGGGCTTTTGTATGTGCCAAATGGCAAATACATTTCTTATATCTTGCATACAGATTTTTGTGATTTACCAAGTTTGAGGGCTTCATCACTAATAAACAAAATCAGTAATTTATTGATGCTCCTTTTGGATATTTCTTGAGAAAATACTGTGTGATCCTGATAATTTGTTCTTGCTTCTTAGCCTGATTAATCAGCCAGTTTCACTTCACTCACATCATTAGAATTTGTTCACTCGATGGCAGGTACTTTTTTTATTTAATCAATCGCTGCTATTTTGTCGTGATGTATGTAATGCACCGGAACGCTCAGTGGTGTCCAAGTGTTCACAGCTCTTCGCTGATTGGCCGGTGCGCAGTCTACAAGTTCCAGGATTCTTTCAAACCATTGAGTGTATTCCGATTCCTGACCTAGTCGCTTGAGAGAAATTAAATTGAGCGAGGGCACTAGGTGGCACCACCCTGTCTACTTGCCTCTGTCCATGAATGTAGAATTGCATTATCTGAAAGCCATCAATTTGCAAGATAAAAAAAATATGGGAATTAGGAATTGATGGATAAAGTGTTTTCTCCAAACTAGATTGTCCCAATTCAGTTCCGGGTCTGGTCATTCTAAATCTGCAATAAGTAAAATATTGAATACAATGAAATAATAAATAAATAGCAGTGAAAAGGCAACACAAACATAATATATTTTTATTGTATGAATTCATCACTCTCCCCAAAGATCTGTATACTGCTTAAATGGACATCTGAGAACCACATGCAGCCCAGAACCACAGTACCACCTACACAATGACTCGTTTTGCTCTCTGTGTATGCAACCCCTTTTTGAATGTCAACCTCAAGATGTGAAAACCAGTGCTATTGCCAAGCCCTACAGCCCTATCTTTAACAATGAACACCCTGCTGCCACTTATATGAGCCTGTAAACGCAGATGCACTGTGCTCTCCTGCGCTGTTAGCAACCTGTCTGACGATGTGAGCTAAGAAAAGTGTGCTTGCTCTTCCAGCTCCAAATGAGCCTTTTGTTTCGTTTTCCTTGACCTCAATTACCACGGGGGCGAGTATTACTATAAAGGCTTGTTGAGTCACGCCCGCTGCAGTAGAAGTTGTATGTGAGCGTGTATCTTTGCGTGTGTGACAGCGATGGTATTGGTTTTAGCTCTGTATTGGGCGGCTTTGTACTGTAAAGGTGGGGGCTGATGTTCCCCGGAGTGATGTTGTGTATAGTGCTATGTGGGTGGTTGGTTGGGGGTAGAAGCGTTGAAAAGAGGGGAGGGAGGATGGAAGAGGCGAATGTATGTTGTCAGACGTGACTAGAAGAAAACAAAGACCAAGGAGATGGCTGACAGGGAGCGGGTGCCAAGATCATGCAGCATCCTCAAGCTCAGAACATGTGACACCCGCTGCTTGACATCGGCATTTTGTTAAACCATTTCATAATTTGAGACATAAACAACTGTTGATCAATGTCAAAAATAATCTTGTGAAGAGTTAGTTACGATGTAGTTACGAATAATTCATAACATTGAGTTTTATGAGCACACCAATCAGCTATTTATCACTTCAAAAATTTTAAAACTTAAGGATCAAAAATAATGTAGAAGGCAAAAAGGAAAGAACTACCAAAAAATATTCAGAAACTTTTTTATTGAAAGAGATTGAAAATAGCCAAAGTTCATACAACAAGGAAAAGTTTTTGTATTTCAGTTTGTGGAGCCAACTGGAACTCTATGAGTGATGAGCTCAAAAAATGCCCAAATATGAAAATGTTTAAACATAGGAATACAGAAATGATTATAGCTAAGCATGCAGAAGAAGGAATTTAAGTTATTTGTCATCTGAATGTAAACAATAACATTTATTTTGTATCTGGAGTAATGTGAGAGTCTAGGAGAAGCACATTATTGCTTTAATAGAACTGTCAAAGGGGGATGTGGGTAGATAATTGTTGCTTCTCCTCACTCCTTTTCAGAATAATTGATTTTTATTTTTTATTTTATTTTGGAGATTATATTTGTGATGAGCAATGTTTAAAAAAAATGCCTGTTTCTGTTGATTTCTGCGTAATAATGCAATTTATCATTTACTAGATCCAAATAAACTTATCATCGTGTATTTTGGCTTTTACTGTCCACGTAGTAGAATAAATGTGCACTATATAACTTTGTTTCTGTTCGAGGATCGGCCAACTACTATACTATAATTGCAAATTTGATTTCGATACTAAAGAATAGGCTCAATACCAATTCCAATACCACGATGATAACAAAAACACTCTTAGCAAGTAGAAGGTAATTTTTAGTATTAAATCATTGTACTTTATTTTATTTTGGCCTTATATCTCTGTAATCCTTCTATAGTGGCAGCAATATATATGTGGTCTTATATAGCTCAAGATCATTCTAAAGCTATTCAGGTTCAAGGTTCATTTCTGTGACTTTTTCAGTATCGATACTTGCTCAAATGAGTATTAAATTTTAATAGTTTATTATCTGATTTTTGGTTCTTTTGAAAACTTGTCTGTCTTGTTTTGTTACTAAAAAGAAATGAATAGCCTTGAAAAACATGCACGTAAGCAAGTCGTTCCACAGATCTGACCTGTAATTTGGCCTGCTGTTGTCACTGTCTGAGTGAACATAATTTTAATGCTATACTGTGGAATATTCCCGACGAAGCTATATCTACATTCAAGTGGCAGACATTCCACTTGAAGAATTACTTAGTGGACCTTTATTGAATGCAAAGGTTTTATAGTTATACAAGTGAATATTTATAGTTACACAAGTGAAACATCAAATAAATGAAAACCAAAAGTCTTCCTCTTGTGCCAATCCTTGGAACCTGATCAAAATGGGATGTTAGCGAGCACAACCAGTTCACAGTTTTGTTATGCTCTGCAGATACTTCCCCCACCTTAAAACTCTTTTAGTCATTTTCACACTTATTAATTTTGACTGTTGCCTCGGCAGGGAACTTGCTATGACATTTTTGGTTTGAGAATGTCATCTGACTTTTACACGCTGATACAAAACCTTCAGTTAATATACAAATGTGACAGAGCCTCTCCTATGTCAGCTGCTCTTGTTTCAACCTACATCAGAGTTCATCATGGCTAATTTGCTCACACCAAAAGAGTTATTTCCTTAGCAACCCGCCAGACAAGTTTGATTGACACTTTTAGACCTGTAGCTGCGTGTTGCTACCCAATCTGTCTTTTCGCCCTCTGTTGGAATTTGCAAGTAGCACGTTGCGTTGCCAATTAGTGCAGTTCAGCAACGTTGGAGGTGAAACAAATGATTCCTGTATTCTGCCAGCCTAGAATGGATATCTGTAGCCCGTCACTTTGAGTAATGCTAATTGTCCCTCGCAACATCATTGGTCAAAGTGTCAGAAGGCATCAGGTCCATCTGAAGAGTTTACAAGGCGAGCTTATGAATGCATCATTAGTGGAACTCCTGCCTGCTTACCAATCACCTCTTCAGACTCCTACAGTGGCTCTGTCTATGCACACCAAAAATCTCATTATCTGATTTGTAGAGTTTCCGGATTATTGAAATGTCATGTAAACAGTTATATCTGATGCGAGTTATTTGATTTCTTTCTGATTATTCTCACATTCAGGTTTTGACAAGGAAAATTGTGCAAGAAGGGCAAATAATGTGGCAAATACAGAAAAGAAAGGGAGAATGTTAAAGATTGTATGAATTAGGAATGCACTGATCAATCTCTTTCACTTATGATTAGGGATGGGCATAATTAGTTGACTAATCAGTAATTGATCATTAAGAATTTCATCGATCACGTTCATTTTTCAACTTAATGTAAGTTGCTGTAGGTAGTGTAGCGTTAGGAGACGAGGCTGCATCTAACAGCTCAAACAGTGGAGTTGTGGCCTCACAGTCCCACGTTTGGGCTCTGGCACACCTCCTTGGAGATCACTGTATCACTCAGTGAGTGTGTTTACATGTACATCAGTGTCCCAGGTATGATCAGGTCTTTAGAGTATCCCAGTTTCGTCATGGTGCCGGTTACTGCAAAATAAAGTTGAGTTCGCATGAGTCCAAAAGACACTTTTCAGCTTTTTCATCACAACAGAAGGCTAAATAAATAAAGTGACCAACATAAATAAAGTGAGTGAAATGACTCTGAAAACATGAACCATCACCAACACAATACACACAAAACAGACTCACCATCATCATCATCAACATCCTTCTGTCACAAAGAGAACACTCATATTCCACTGTCGTGTCCTTTATTCCGACAGAAGCTGAACCACATCAGCACACAAGGAAAGAGCTGTTTTTTTTTTGGTTTTTTTTTTTTTCAGCTCTCATAGTTTATGCAAATTAGCCATGCAGTTTTAAGTTTTGTTTCTGTAAAATGTAACCAAATGTGTCAAAAGTGCATTAAACACTTTATCATCTCAAACGGGCTGACGTGGCTCTATAGTGGTTATGGTTTATATGATGTAAAGTTGAGTTTATTTATGCAGATTCGTAATAGTAATAATAATGATGATAATGTTAATATAAAAACGTTGATGATTAACTGAAAATCAATTGTTAATTCCCCCGACGATTAAGAAAATGTAATCAAATGCCCATCCCCAATTACGATACCAATATTGATGCTTTGATTAACTGGCACAAGTGCAGGGACAGAAAATGGCTTATTTCTTTTAAACATGGTTAACATATTTTACAAGAGGATCCATTGTGTTGTGGAACTGTTTGTATGGATAAAAGTTCAAATATTATGAGAAGTTCTAGGTGAATATCAGGCTGTAAATCATCTTAATACATCCAACTAATGTTTCAGTTCTCAGTCATTGCGAGCCCTGCCAATGCTATCTCAGAGCGAAATTCCTCTTTTCCTTATAATTTCCTTCCATGATTTGCGCTCCAAGATGCCGAGATTGCGCGCCTTGGGCCATATGTAAACGCAAATTACTTGGAGAACAATTTGCCTCAACTGTTTGGCACTTGAAGATAAATAATCCCTCATGCATTATTAAAAATGGTTGCAAAATGTCTGGAGAGTGACTTATTTTATATTTTCGCCCCCGTGCTGGAAATGTCATCTGTTGCAAAGGAGGAAGCGGCGGTGACAGGTTCCCATTGGTCTAATCAAATAAGGCTATCTCTGCTGGTGTGCTAATTAATCAGTCGCTCTGGGGGTTGGACCCATCCAGCCCCTCTCCAAGAGACATTTGATCTGTTGAATCAGCTCCTCTCCATCTCCTCCCCTTTGCCTCCATATATCTTACATTAATTCAATGAGGTCATGCTTCTTCATCTCTGCGCTTCCTCTTACACGTTTTTAGTTCTTCTTTAAGATTATTCCTACAATGAGCCAGACACTTTATTATGCTGTGATGAATTTGCATTTAAGAGTACAGACTGATACATTTCTCCAGTGGTGGAAAGCGTACTGACAACTTGTAGTTAAAGGTTCACTGCGTAACTTTTCTGCATAACTTTTCTGGTGGTTATGCTACCTATTTGTTAACCGGATTCATCAGCTGGTTTCACTTCGTAGAAACTGTTAGTATGCGTTCGCTCAATGGTAGGCGGGTACTTTTTTTTTTTTATGTAACTAATCACTAAATCACTGCTATTTGGTCATGACATATGTAATGCGCCTTTAACGGGGCTAACTGTTATATTAAGCTTTTTCCAAATCCCGTAGGAAGAAGGGCATTAACGTCTTTCAACTGAAAAATTCACCAAACATTCTCTTTGTTCCGGCCTTAAATCCTCGATCTTGGGAATCGTTGCCAACACAGAATGTATGGTTCTTTGCTGATTGGCTGGTGCCCGAACTCACACTTCTGGGGTTTTTGCGAAACGTCTAGTGTATTCCAATTTCTGACCAAATCGCTGGAGAGAAATGAAATTGAGCAGAGGCACTAGGTGGCACCAGCCTGGCTACCTATTTGTTGCTTTGACAATATTATTGCTATGCCTTGAATATTACACAGTATGACATTGGACATCTATGCAGCATATCTTCATTTGAGCATCTTTTCAGGGCTCAAAAATACTTAACTTTTGAGACCTGTCTGATAGGGTTCCCTCTATAATTAACTATAACTTGGCCTAGTTTCCATGGTGATAGATAAGTTTAATGCCGAACTGTGCTGCATTCTAGTCCAAGAGAGAAAACAGAAACATTATTTAGTGCACCTTTAAAAAGTACAATTATTTGGTTAAATGTAAATAAGTCTTTTGCATTTTGCTTGTCTTCCTTGATGCGTAATTTGGAGCATATGATTTGGTCAGTTATCTGCAGTATCATGTAGTTTATGTAGTCTGTTTGTAGTCTGCTGCTCTTCTCTGTCTCATCCTGGTTACATGTTTGTGTGACCATAGCTGTATCTATATGACACATATTCTTGAGATGACCTGAAACAGCACTGTAGGAATCTCTACCCTGAGGCAGCTGTGACCATAGCAGCTTATCACCTCTGAGTGTTGGTGTAGATGAATCATACAATGTAAAGCAATTTTGATGTAACGATACAGCCACTGCACTGTACTATGGCAAATGGTCACATTTTTATATAGCGCTTTTCTACCTTCAAGGCACTCAAAGCACTTTACATCAAGAAACCACTCACTCATTCACACACCAGTGTATACAGACACTGGGGGCTTGGTGGGTTAAGTGTCTTGCCCGAGGACAAAATGACAGTATTCATCTGTGGGAGCTGGAATCACAGCGGCAACCTGTGGGCCAGAGGATATGACCATCTAATGATGCTAATGATGTTTATGTGGAAATCCAACCTTCGGATCAGTGGACAAACACTTCAACTGAGCTACTGCCTCCCGAGTATGAGTATGTTGTAGTAGTGTCACTCCGGAGTATAAGTAGCACCAACCAAAAAATGCGTCATGAAGAAGAAAAAAACATAGAAGTCACACCGGACTATAATAACTTTTTGGGGATAATTTCTTTTATAAAATCAGAGACCTGGAACCAATATTTCACCTTGAAAGACAAGTTATAGTAATAAAAACAAAATAGAGAACAACAGGTTGTTAACGTAATTCAGTTCTTCAGATAATTATAGCATAAACAACAAAACAAGTTTAACCAAACTCTCCATCTCACTCCAAATCACTAAATCCACTGAATTCTTCATCCTCGGTGTCACTACTGAGCAACTCCGCGACCTTCAGAGGTAAACAGAGTGCTGCTTCCTTTTCTGTGTTTCTGTCATCAGACTCTGCATCAGTTCCAGTTAGAATTATTCCGGCCTTTCTGAATCCCAACAGGATGGTTTCGGATGTCACTGAAGTCCAGGTTTTGTCGATCCATCCAGTGACTTCCAGGAAAGTTGCATGGCGCACCCTCCCGGTGTCACAAATTTCTTGCTGACTCCAAACTTTCTTTCTGCTGCTCAATTACCATTTTTTGGCTGCATATTTCACTACTTGCAGGTTGTAATCTGGAAAATGTGAATTTCTTTTTGTGAGCATTTGTGTCTCATTCTGCAGGACAAATGCGTAGTTGAGTGAAGTGACAGTGGTACAGGAGTAATAGTAGTAGCAGATGATGGCACACAAGCCTAGAGCGCCCTCTCGAGGCTGTCAGTGTGAAAATTTTAATATATAAGTCGCACCAGAGTATAAATTGTAGGACCACCCAAGCCATGAAAGAAAGTGTGACTTATAGTCTGAAAAATACAGTAGTGGTTGTGAAAGCAGCAGCAGTAGCAGTAGTAGTACTAGTAGCGGTAGTTCAGTCTCAATCCAAAACTCATTTAATAAAAATATCAGTGCTTGAGCATTTCTTTAAAATAATTTGGGGTAGCAGTTTTACTTTTTTATGATGCAAATAGGCTAACAGGGCCGGGTTGCAGAATTGTAATGTCCCTCTACTTCCTTTGTCTATTCACGTAGCCATGGAAAGGGACTTGCCCACTGTTCCCATTGAAAACTGCCAAAAGCTGAGCCAGTTTTTTTTAAATTTCTATGGTGGAGCGACATTTTCCACATGACCTTTGTCCGTGACCTTTCTGCTGCCCTTTTTAGTGAGTAATTGGGGTCTCACTTGTATGTTCTGTCATTTTGCACGCAGCTGTGAAGATTATGATTAAAAACAGTTCAACTAGTTCGAAGTCTCAGCATTCAGGGTGACTCGGGGTGACTATACTATATACTCTGCTGGTAAATGTGTTGTATACCAAATTGAAAACAAGAATATTGATTTTGTTGACCAAGTATGAAGGAAGTGCCGTTGAAGTAGAAGTGGTAACTGTTATGTGATCATGTGGTGGTTGTAATGTCCATTGCATTAAACAGCAATAGCACAGTGCAGAATCCGTGTTGCATTCGTTTATTCATTTTTCAAAATAAAACCAAAAATAAGAAAACAACTATTTTCTTTATTATTTGTCTCCCAAAACCAGACTGAAAAAAGATAACGTTACACCAGGTCTAAACCACTGAACCAGGACTAAACCGATCTCTGTCCAGGTCTGGTCCCGGTCTCTGTCCTGGTCTCAGTCCCGGTCCCAGTCCCAGTCTCAGTCCAGGTGTCGGTCCCGGCCCTGGTCCCGGCCCTGGTCCCGGCCCTGGTCCCGGCCCTGGTCCCGGCCCTGGTCCCGGCCCTGGTCCCGGCCCTGGTCTGGTTCCGGTCTCAGTCCTGATCACTCGACAGTCTAGGCAGGTTCAGTCAGACTCAGTCCTGGTTCAGTCCTGACCTGGTTTTGACCTGTTTTAGTCCTGTCTTAGTCCTGTTTTAGTCCTGGTTCTGTTTTAGTCCTGGTTCAGTCCTGGTTCAGTCCTGGTTCAGTCCTGGTTCAGCCCTGTCATCAGTCCTGTCATCAGTCCTGGTTCAGTCTGTGTGTGGTGCAAAAGTCCGGCACTGCAGTTTAAGTCACGGAAATGGGAAATGGCCTTTATCCATTTTTTCCATTATTCATTTAAACACAAAATCAAAAACTGAAAAAAAAAACATATCCTTTCTGGTTTTGGAGACAAACAATGAAGAAAATAGTTCCTTTTATCATTATTTTTATTATTATTTTCGGATATATTTTGAAACACGAATGAACAAATGATAGCCATTGCTAAAACAATCGCATTTCTGGGGGTTAAAAGTCTTACCCCTGCAGGAACAAGGGTTTTGACCACTCCCAAGTAGTTTTAGAAAGAATTTGATCTACTGTGTATCAAACCCTAGACCAAATCAGACCACATTGTAATATTAAAGAAACAACTATTGATTTATCTCGAAAATAACATTGCATTGATCATTCTGGTAAAAAAAAAAAAAAAAAAGAATCAAAATTGCTATCTAGTTTCAAGTGCTTTTCTTTGTATATCGAGAGTTTGACATTTTTAGTATTGTGACAACACCACAAAGGGCTCAAACAACGGCAGCAACTCAGACTAGAACTGTCACCAAAACTCCGGTATTCCATTATATTACCAAATAATTACCCAAGGAATTTAAAAAGAGGAAATATATGTCTGTATTGATGATTGAAAAGTACATGGAACCCAATATAGTCTGTGTTTTGATTTGCATGCTGCTGTCAATGAGGCTAGGAGAAAGTGGAAATATGAGCTCAATCAATCAGCGCCAGGCCCCAAATGTAATTACTCCAGTTGTTGACTAGAGCGGTAACTTGAGACTGCGCTGGCATGGACGCGGGTACCTACATTAGACAATTGACTTTGCCTACTTTGTCTTTTTGTTAGTTTTTTCAGACACTAACCTGGATTGAACTCTCTCACTTTTTTCACATAATAAAGTCAGTTTTTCTTTTTTTAGTCTACAAATCAAAAAGAGCGCTTGCATGTTAGTTGTCATTAGCACACTGATGATAAAACTACGCTCTGGCCTCTGAAAGTTATGAAATCCTGTTATAAACTCATTTTGGTGAATAATTAGGATGCTAGAGATGCATAAGGTACTTGAGGAATAACTTTGGACCAGTGCAAACTACTGTCACATCAGAGTCCTGCACCAGGTCAGATACCTGCGGGTAATCGATGGGTACCCGCAAATAGTTGCTGAAATGGGCAGGTTTTAACGTTCTGGAATTTTATGGGTGGGTAGTGATTATACACGGGCGGGCAAGGACTAAAGCAGGACTAAAGCAGGTCTAAACCAGGTCTAAACCAGGTCTAATCTTGGAGTTAAGAGAGAGAGAACCCCAAGCCCGTGGAGCAGGGTGTCCGCAAAAAGTGATAATGCGACGGCAACCCTAACCTCCATGGGGCGCGGAGTTCTGCGCCAGTCCTTTCGCCTGCGGTCACCCGACAGTCTACGTGGGCACACCTCCAAGTTCGTACTGACAGTGAGTCCTGGTTCAGTTCTGGTTAATTCTGGTTTAGTTCTGGGTTTAGTCCGGGTTTAGTCCTGGAATCAGTCCTGGTTTAGTCCTGGTTTATTCCTGGTTTAGTCCTGGTTTATTCCTGGTTTAGTCCTGGTTTAGTCCAGGTTTAGTCCTGGTTTATTCCTGGTTTATTCCTGGTTTAGCCTTGGTTTAGCCCTGGTTTAGCCCTGGTTTAGTTCTGGTTTAGTTCTGCTTCAGTCCTGGTTCAGTCCTGGAATCAGTCCTAGGTTAGTCCTTGGTTAGTCCTGGTTTAGTCCTGGTTTATTCCTGGTTCAGTCCTTGGTGTGTGCGGTGCAAAAGTCCATCATCTCGATCAATGTTGCATCTGCTCAGTAAATAATGCCTGTGAAGTGATAACAGTCGAGTCGCGTCTGTGAATTCGTATTCGTACTGAAGAAAGCGTAACCATTTCATTTCGTGATTGTAATTCTTCAAGTCGTAACTTTTCAATTCTAATGAATACTTCAGTTAGAATGCTTTTAATTTGTGTGTGAATTATCACGGGCACAGACGGGTAACAGGTGGACGGGTATGGGTTTAACTTTGATATATTCACGGGTTATCGGGTGGGTGCGGTGCTGTACTGTGTGGGTGCGGGTCTTCAAAAATAGACCCGTATTGGACTGAGTCACATTTAAGACAGTAAAAATTACATACAGAGCCTTTAAGGGTGCGTTCACACTTGTCCTGGTTTAGTCCTGGTTTAGTCCTGGTCTAGTCCTGGTCTAGTCCTGGTCTAGTCCTGGTTTAGTCCTGGTCTAGTCCTAGTCTAGTCCTAGTCTAGTCCTGGTCTAGTCCTGGTCTAGTCCTGGTCTAGTCCTGGTTTAGTCCTGGTCTAGTCCTAGTCTAGTCCTGGTCTAGTCCTGGTCTAGTCCTGGTCTAGTCCTGGTCTAGTCCTGGTCTAGTCTCGGTCCAGTCTAATATCATTTCTGTGTGAAAGTGTAAATATGCCAAAACTCTCCCTGATTTGAATTAGTAGAAATTCATGCATAATGTTTTAATTTCAAATTGAACTCGTGAGTCAATTGCACTATTGTTGTTCACACAAATGCTCTTGACCCTTTTTATCTTTGTGCGTTTGTTGTGATTCTTAATTCTACTTTTCTAAAAGGGTGGAATAAATTTCACTTTTAAAAAGGGACGATAATTGATGGCTTTCATTCCCAAAAGTGAGTACAATTATTCCAAAATGTGATGTTTGAAAAGCTCTTTACTTTTTTGGGGCTGGTTGAATCATTTTGATGACAAAGTGGCATGACACCTTAATAAGTGGTTTGTGGGTTCATCGTGTTTTCAATATTGTTGTTGTTTTCCACCAAAATGATAAGTGATTTTGTGAAAGACTTTTGGAAAACATTGTAAACCACATTCAGCTGAGTGTACTTGGATCACATCTAGGAGAAAATAAGCAAGATTTTTTATTTTCTTCGTCCACTTCCATTTTGTATTCATAATGTTTGTCCTAGGCTTTATAACAGACAATCATTTTAGTTGTCATGGTGAAATAACGATGCTTGTGTAGTTGGATTTTTTAAAAGGTTCTACTATTTGTAGACCCATTTACGCTGGTTGTCACTTTTCAGACTAAACTCTCTAAATTATGTGCATTCTTTGTACATTTTTTAGTTTACAATGTCCCATAATATACTCCCAGTGCAGTGCATGGTTCTTGGTTGCTTACATTTTACTTCAGGGTTAGATCATTTTTCAAGTTTTTTGCTTAGAAATAAACTTTGAGTGTTATCATTGATTTTGCAGCCAAAAGTGACTATAAAGCAATAGCACTTGGTTAATGTTTACACGGTGAAAATGTCATTGTTTAACTTTGTAAAGACGTATTTCAGAAAAGCCCAGAAAGTTTGCGAAAAGGTACATTTTATAACTTTTCTGGTGGAGAGTCTGTCACCTTCTTGTCTCCGTGGAAATATGTCTGTGTTGTGTGCAAAGTTCCACAGTACAGCATTATAACTGTATATCATTTATTCAATTAAATAAGGTTTTGATGCTAAAGAAATATACTGAAAAATAGGCATTTTTACGATGGGCGGGGCTTAGGGGTGTGCAAAAATATCAAAATATCGATATATCATATCGCTTAATGTGATGATACCGTATTGATATCGTGAGCTTCTGTATCGATATATTGTGTTTTGTGGTATATTTTACTAAATTATGTTGTTACAGCGCTACAATTTTGCTGTTTTTCAGTGGAAGAAATCGTGTTTATGCAACACATTTGACATTTCTACTGTTTTGATTATTAAAATGGGTGTGTTTCATATTCACTTTGCACAAGAAGTGGTTTAATAAAAACTTTTAGTATTGATCTGTATCGGATTTGATTTGATATATATCATCGAATCAAAAGTGCACCGTATCGAGGTATGTATCGTATCGTAGCCGATGTATCGAGATATGTATCGTATTGGCTACTTCTTAATGATACTCAGCTTTAGCAGGACGGCCTCTCCACAGATCTTAACTTAACATGACTCGGTAGTAATCACCTGCTTGTCTCTATGGCGATAGATATGCTTAAAGCCATACTGTAGAACATGTCTGCAATAAGCTAGGGATCTGTACATCGTGCATAGACTGCTATTACTGTGTTGCAATTTTCTCACATTGATTCCAGGTCAAATGATGCCACCTTACTGTTCTCAATGTTCCTGATTGTCTTTTCTCTCTTGGTGACCTCTGATGTGCAGTTCAGCCGCTCCGATCCTTGTCTGAAAAGATGTTTATATGAATCTCTAACTGCCTCCGTGCTCCTCGTCATTCAGGCCGGTGTTTATGCTACTTGATCATTTTTTATTCTTGCTATAAACAAAAGAAGCCGAGCCAGGGTTCTCACATGCAGCACAGGGATGTTGTAAGTTATAAGGACTTGGTGAGTGTGATCCAAGCATAGACTGTATATATGAATGTAGTTAGCCCACTAGCTGCCACGTTACATATAGGATTTTTTATTTTTTTTATTTTTTCCCGTACTAGAATAAAGTGTAATTGCTTGGTAGTGGTTCTGGTAACGGTTTTCTTCTTCCTTGGGGGGCGTGACAAAATAATTGAAGCACTGGATTGCATCAATTTCACTTTCTATTCAAAAAATGTCACCCCTTACTCTTTAACTGCTGCTTTCAGTTTCATCAATTACATTTTAAAGTGTTCATATTAACCCGCTCTACATTATAATCCTGTTTTTATTTCGCTATTTTGTCCGTAATTTAAGATAACATTAATAGAAGATAAATCAGGTGCCTTCTTTCCGTGAGGTCGCTCCCACAAGCATTAGCAATAGGAGGGGGCGTTTCCTTCAACAGCCTCGCTCCGGATTGGCTCTTTGGTTGCCATGATACTCACGGTTGGTTAATCCGTATATCATTTGTTTATTCATTTTTCAAAAATAAAATCAAAAATAAGAAAATGAAAAAAACAACACAATTTTCTTCATTATTTGTCCAAATACCAAAATGAAAAAAAAGGATAATGATTTATTTTTTCTGTTTTCTATTTTGTGTTTTAATGAATAATGGAAAAAATGGATAACGGCCGTTTCCCGTTGCTTTGACTTAAACTGTGATGCCGGACTTTTGTACCGCATACGGACTGAACCAGGACTGATCTCAGGACTAAAACAGGACTAAACCGGTCTCAGTCCTGGTCTCAGTCCTGGTCTCAATCCTGGTCTGGTCCTGGTCTGGTCCTGGTCTCAATACCGGTCTCAGTCCTGGTCTGGTCCCAGTCTCAGTCCTGGTTAGGTCCCGGTCTCAGTCCCAGTCTGGTCTCCGTTTCAGTCCTGGTCCGGTCCTGGTCTGGTCCCGGTCTCAGGCCTGATCATCGGACAGTCTATATGGGTGCACCTCCAGACCCATCCCAACACTCAGTCCTGTTTAGTCCTGATTTAGTCCTGTTTTAGTCCTGTTTTAGTCCTGTTTTAGTCCTGTTTTAGTTCTGGTTCAGTCCTGGTTCAGTCTGTATGCGGCATAAAAATCCGGCATCGCGGTTTAAGTCATGGAAATGGGAAATTATTCATTTAAATGCAAAATCGAAAACTGAAAAAACAAATCTTTTTCTGTTTTTTCATTTTGATTTTAGAGACAAATAATGAAGAAAATTTTTTTTTTTTTTTTTTTTTTTTTTATTTTATTTTGGAAACGAATGAATGAATGATACAGGGATTACTGTTAGTCTCGATGAGCTTCATTTGAGTGAAGCCGAACACTCTGGGTGACATCACACTACCTTAGTCCACTTCAATAAAGAGTGTATGGATCCAAATGACCAATGGCTTTACATATGGTTGCCTTGAAATGTGCACTATGAGATTACACCACCTACTTGTCCTGGGAAATGTTATTGTTCTGGCTAGATAATGTAAAAGTATAATGCCAAACTTTCCTCTTGATGCAGACAATCAAGGGATGCCTAATGTATGTTTTTCAAGGTATTTTTTGCAATGTAAACGCATCTAATTGAATAAATGCAAGATGAGTTTATTGACAAACTGTGAAACATTCCAGGCAGAGTTATGGCATCTCCATGTCCCATTAAAAAAGTAGTCCATCTTTAAAAACAACTAATAAATAGTCACCTCCCACAATTGTGTAACCTTATGTTAGGTCACTCTCTGCAATATTTATCACAACTGTAGTAAAAGATACGACGCTGTAAGGAATACTAGGCCACAATGCACTCTGGTCCTACTACCGGATGACCATTATAGATGCTTATTTTCTTATCTAAACATGCACTAGAGCTTTGTCTCTACGTTTGATCATTTTCCATCTTGTGTTGACTTGTGGCGTCCCTGAGCCCTTTGCAGTGTTGTCCATCCTCCCACTCCACACAGCGGAGCCCTGTCCGCCCACAAGCTCTACACTGGAGTGGACATCCTATCTCATAAGTCTCCTGGCCTGACCTTTTGATTGTAGGCTGACAGGTTATTTAAGCGTTTTCCTGGATCGAGTGCAGCTGTAGCATATGTTGTGCGAGAAAATTGCAAGTGTGAATTAGGTGAATTCTTGGACTGAATCATGCAATATTTTGTAGTATCTTTCATGTGGATTCTGAGTTACAATCTAAAGTCAGAATAAGTTAAGCTGGTTGTATAATAAGACATAGTGTTGGTCTAAAAAAAAAAACAATAGAAGACAAGACAATAGAATTTTTTTTTTTTTCAACACAAAATAGCAGTACTGTCTTTATAATATCATTTGGCATTAGCAAGACTTTTTCAAAAGCTGGACAGCTGGAAAGATTAAAGTTTTGTTTCCAGAATTGATGCTAAATGAGTATTGATAAGCATATTTTGGGTGTTGTTTGCTCCCAAATGAGCGCTTTCTCATACTCATTTAATGTTTTCTTTTACTGTTCTGACCTATCAAATAAAGGAAAATCATGCTAATTATTTGTATTTTTCTATCCACAGCCTTCATTCGAGCCCCCATCCCCATGGCGGTGGTGAGGAGGGAGTTGTCCTGTGAATCGTACCCCATCGAGCTGCGGTGCCCGGGCACTGACGTCATCATGATCGAGAGCGCCAACTACGGGCGAACTGACGACAAGATCTGCGACGCCGATCCAGCGCAGATGGAGAACACGCGCTGCTACCTCCCGGACGCTTACAAGATCATGTCACAAAGGTAGGAGTGATATTTAAAAGTGATGTGTAAAGTATTTCAAGCTGAATGTTGTCATGTTGTAGTCGAGTTAAAGAAGATCTATTGTGCTTGTGTTTGCTATAGTGACATCCATGGCTCATTATGTTATAATTTAGACATATTAAATCGTGATGTCCATCTAAAACGATAAAAGAAACGTCACCTGATTTCTGTGTTAGAAAACTGCAGTGTCTTGAAAATAAGCAATTATAGATTCCTCAAACATGCACAACTCTCTCCAAATACAACTTCAGGTGAGTAAATAGCGTTGTCATTGTTTAGCAAGTCTCAAGTAAGTCTTTGACCTCAAGTCAAATACAGACAAGTCACAGTCAAGTCAAAGTCGTCTGCTTTTAAATCTAAGTACCAAATATAGCTTAGATTTTTTGCAGTTTATATGAATTTTAAACTAAATTGTTCTTAAAAGGTCATGATATATTTAATTATAAGTATGTATATAGTTGTAGAAATGCTAATTTTTCCTTTTAAATGTCCTGACAAGATCTTAGTGTGAATCATTCCGGTCAGAACAGAAAGAATTATGATTTAAAAGTGCTTAATAACACATATTTTTAGGAGAAGCATCAAGTCTTGTCAAGTCACAGGCCTCAAGTCTCGAGTCATTGACATTCAAGTCCAAGTCGAGTTCCAAGTCTTAGTCCATTTTATCAAGTCAAGTCTCAAGTCCTAAAAATAGTGACTCAAATCTAACTCGAGTCCAAGTCACGATATGCAAGTCCCACCTCTGGTAAATGGTGAGGGGAAAGAACTATAATTTGGTTAAAACCTCAGAAAAGTCAATTTTGCATAATAGGTCCAATTTAAAGTTAAGGTTTTACAGTTAAATTTAAAATGTCCACAACAACTAGCATGCTAAGAACACACTAGCATTACATCCAGGTTGGCAGCTGACAGCACTCGACTATAGATAGACAAAAATCGAGGACAGCTGCTTTAAGTCTTGTCCTTGGAAACTGCAAATAAGCCTCTCCTGCAAATTCAGTTGGAGTAATTCTGTTAATCTAAGTCCTATAAATAATGGAGTTCATACACGATAAATAAGACCATTAATATGCTGGCTTTTAATGCATTTTGTCTGGTGCCATTTTTCCACAATAACAGGATGTACTGCAGGCATAATGCGCTTATTGTAAACTGTTAAGGATTCATTACTTGAAGCACCCAAATGAAGCATAAACACATTTAAAATACACACTTTAGCTGTCTCTGATTCGCACCAGTTGATGAATTTACCCTGAAGGAGAAAAATCAATGCATTCTAGAAATAATTCCTTCTTGGAGTACAAAATAGTTTGCTTTTCGCGGTTTTGTTTTCACTTTTTAGAGTTATTACCCTGTGGCGCATATACCAGGACACAAGCCCAATTTGTCCAGGCGAGACAGGGGCTAGTGTGACTATGCTGGGAGTAATGTGGACATTAACGTAATCTATAGCCAACTGTTGGTGTCTTAAACTGTGTAGGAAATGTGTAGGAGATTTGTGCTGCACGTTTTGACTCTTATATTGACTTAATGTAGCACTTGATGCACAAATGGGGTTTAGTTTCTTGGATGTTATTTTCAGTGAGTTGGATTTTATCAAAAATACAATACCAGATGTCTCACTTATTTTCACTTTTCTTGGAGTTGGAGTATCCGATCGCTTTTGGTCTCCATGGAGATGTTATTGCTTTGCCGAGAATGTTCCACAGCCTGGCATTAAACTTCTGTAGTTGCACAGAGACAAGAAAATGACGCTACCAGGGCAAAGATCAGGTCAAATCTGTGTAGAAGCAACCCCACTCACAGTAATACATGTTTTTCAAGGCATTTTAAGAATAAAAACTTCTGTAATTGAATAAATACAAGGTAAATATATTTAAAGGCAGTTTTGGAATGTTACACAGTAAAAGTTATAATGTAACAAAGTAAAAGTTGGAATGTAACAAAGTAAAAGTAGTAAAGTGCTGTATTTATCCAATCCAATACACTTTAATTATATAGGACATTTCACAAACAACAGCAACAACAATAATAAAATGATAAAATAAACGCTCAGATTTAATCATACTAGTCTTAAAATAATGAAACCAGTAAAATAAAATAAGAGCAAGTTTTAAGTAAAAATCTTTACTTTTACTTCACTACATTTGAGTAGCTGTACTGTAAAGTACAAAAAGTTAAAGTATTTATATTTATTCTGAAAAGGATGAGTTTATTTCTAATGTTCATACTAGTTTGAACAAACAAAAATATACAAATAAAAATGGCTAGGAAAAAAAAATTCTCTTGAGCTAATGGCTTCAAGAACAAATTCAGAACAAAACTGTATCAAAACTACAACATGTGAAGCTATATTAGAACTTAAAATCTGCACAAAATACTTTTACTTAAGTAAATTTCTTAACGTAATACTTTTACTCTTACTTGATGTTTTTTTTTTTTTTTTTTTGCTTTGATATCTGTACTTTTACATAAGTAACAAAGTCGAGTACTTCTTCTGTTTATGTTTAAAGGTATAGTGGAACCAGCAAAGCAATAACATATCCATGGAGACATGAAGGCAGCATGGATTTAAAACACAGCAAGCATCTTACTATTTCACTCCAAAGCTGCAAACTAAAAAAAAAAAAAAAAACATTTTAGTGTAGCTATTGAGATAATCAGCTGTGAGAAAAGTACATGATGAGGACAAAAATATTAGTTTGAAACATGTTGTTGGATAATGGATGCCCCCTGTGGTTCCCTTGTTCTGTAGCCACCCACTCTCTGAAAACTCTGCAGGAAAGAATCAAGGGGCGCTGCTACTGTCAACAACAACATCAACTACTTTTTAAAGAAGCATCATTCTAATATATTTTATTCTAAGTGACAGAATGTTAGCATTGCTCCAAACCACATGCTTCTGCAGACAGAGAATTGGCTGTGGCTGTCTCTAAATTCTTATGTATGTAGCTATAATGGTATTACGCTGTTTTCTGATATATGTTATAATGTTGTTTGCTTGTCTTAAAAAACTTAAACTCCATACACCTTCACTAGAATCATTTGGATAATTTCAGCCCCGGGTATTGCATATATCACCTAGTGCCTCCACACAATTTCATTTCTCTCTAGCGACTAGGTCAGAAATCGGAATACACTAGTCTGTTCGCAAAAACCTCGGAAGTATGAGTTCGGGCACCAGCCAATCAGCGAAGAGTCATACATTCTGTGTTGGCAACGATTCCCAAGATCAAGGATTTAAAGCTGGAACAAAAAGAATGTTTAGTGAAGTTTATCAAGGAGAAAGGCGTTATTGTCCTTCTTCCTACAGGATTTGGGAAAAGCTTAATATACCAGTTAGCCCCGTTAGCAGTACATTACATACGACACGACCAAATAGCAGCGACTGGTTAAATAAAAAAAAGTACCCGCCTACCATCGAGCGAACGAATTCCAACGCTGCAAGGTCAGACAGTTTCCACAAAGTGAAACCCGTTGATGAATCAGGCTAGCATATCTCTACAGAACAAAAGGGAAAATGTAGTTGTTATCTTGAGACTACCACTACATGACATCACAAGGTGGTACAGTGCATTTTGAGCTTTGGAGCTGTAGACAGAGTAATAATGTGTGAATGAAACAAAACACAACTCCAGGTATTTTTTTCATGAAGTAACAACATTCTAATGTGGCAATTTAGTGTAATAGGAGCTTTTAAATGTAGCTTAAATATCTGTTGTGATGGTTGTAATCGGGGACGTGGTTCAATTTTTCTTCATTTGTGCATGATTTTAGATGCCAGAAGTAGTTAAGAGAATCCAGTGATATTCATAATAGTTGCACAAAAGCTAAACATTAGCATGCATAGGTTAGCGCGACAAATGAAGGCCGCCGCCAACAAGTCCATTGTGGAGATGTCACTGCGGTTGCTAGGCACCTGTGGCTAAGCTCATTATGGCTGTAAAGAAAACAAGGACCCAACAGAACTCACCAATTTAAATCAAAGACTTTTCATTACTCTAAAAGTCACCCTGGGAGGGAGTTTTCTTAAGCGTAAACTCATGATATGCACTGAACCGGCTGCTGAAATTACCATATTGTGGGGGTAAAGGAGCAACAAAAACTGAAAAGTCATTGACAAAACACTGACAGAATATTAAAATTGACAAAAAATAGATAGGATGCTCTGTCTTAAAGGTGCACCATGTATCTTTTTTGGTAGGGGGCTGGCCACAAGATTGTTTCTATGAACATATTATTTTGCCTGAAAGGTTTTCCTTGGGATAGAGGGTCACATGTTTCATCAAAAGACAGGACAACACAACAACAAAAACACTATACAAACATCACCATAGAACATAAATAAATAAGAGACCAAGTATGACCACGAGTGACACACCAACAAGACCTTTAAGTCACTCTTTACAGACAAACCCTTCGCAATCTTGTATTCTATTAGTAACTGTACACTCCCTAAGCGTATGTGCAGTTTTGAGTGCACACTCCCTTGACCTATGAACAGTTTTGATTGCACACGCCCTTGACCTATGATCAGTTTTGATTGCACATTCCCTTGATCTATGAGCAGTTTTGATTGCACTTTCCCTAAGCCTTTTACTTTTATTTTTTAGCTGCAGTATCTGAGTTTAACAGATTAACAGCTAATGACATAAAAGAATGTTTGAATCTGTTCAGTTTACAGTTTGGGACCCTGAACCTTCTGCCTGACAGCATCAGCTCAAACTGACTGAAGAACATAGGTTGGCATTGAACTTATCCATGTTGCATTTATTCAATTACAAGTGTTTTACTGCTCACAAATACATCTATTTCTACAGTTAGTGAGCTCACCTCTTCACAGATCTGACCTGTAACTTGGCCTGTAAACATTATGGGCTTGTTAGTGGAAATAAAGAAGCCATACTGTGTAACATTCTAGACCATGGAAAAAAATAATAATCAAAATTCAAATTGAAAAAGCAAAATGAAAATTGGTATATCATGTGTAATAAACACTGCGAGAATCTCACATTAGTGGATCATTCATTTTTTATTAGATAACTATGAAGCTAGTGCTCTGAAGGTCGACCAATTTGTCTGCTTAACTCATAAGTTTACCATGCAACATGCAGAATGTTTGTGATGCATATTTAAAATGATTACATTAACTTACTTGGGTAGATCACATTATGCAATATTCAAATACTTTAATCCATCTTTTCCACATTAATTTGCCTCTCTGCAGTTTCATAATCACAAACATCAACAGTGATTCATATCCGCTTTCATTATTTTGTATCTAATTCTGTACACTTTCCCCCATGCACTATGTTTACATGCACTCCATAATGCAATCTCTGGAAACAACCCAAGCGGTGTAATAGCGTGATTATAGCATTTACATGGTTCGCTGTAACCCGATCCTCTCTGTAATGGGCCTTGTTTGATTAGGGGCTAATTTGTGCTGGGATCTGCTGCAGCCCACAGACAACAAAGAGGAAACAGGAAATGGGGGGCGGCCGGTGATGGTGCGCTCTTGCACGCTCTAACTTGCTTACACTGTAGGCCAGCACTTGTACAGAGAAAAGCCTTTGCGTTTCATGGTTATATATATAATTGACCCACTTATCACTGCTTTTGTCACTGTTGTTGACCCCAGTTAATAATTTCTGTTTACCAGTGATTTCTTTTGTTGCTTTTGCCACATAGGATACTCTAATACTAGTAATAGCCTTACACTTTTATTTGCATTACAGGCTTCAAAAGCCTCTTAAAGCATTACACTACACCACTAACTTCTAGCACACACAAAACATTCAAGGTGGGTGAAGTGTCTTGCCCCTAAGGATGCACTTGATCTGAGCAGTGTTTCCTGTCACTCGCTATCTTTTATGCTACTTATTTAGAATTTATTATTACCATTTATAATTTTTGCTCTGTTATTATCGTATTTTTCAGACTATAAGAGACACTTAAAATCCTTAAATTTTCTCAAAAATCGACAGTGCGCCTGATAATCGCGTGCACCTTATGTATTAATTCTGGTTGTTCTTTCTGACCTCGAACCGATTTTATGTGGTACACAGCGCTCAAAAATCTGTCAAAATGTTTTAGTACAACTTTGGTAAGCTACGAAGCCGCACCGCTTGATGGATTGTCGAAGCAGTACGGCTACCATAGTGAGGAGAAGCAAGCTGTTTTTTTTTTTTTTGTTTTTTTTTTTTCAGTGCTTATAGTTTATGCAAATTAGCCCTGTGGTTTTAAGTTTCACTTTTGTAAAACGTAAACAAATGTGCGCAAAGCTGCATTAAGCACATTATTGCTCAGTGTATATTTGAGTCCTCCTTATAGGAAATAAAAAAAACTTAAATTATCCACCCACATTCACATTTATAATCCACATTCACCAAGACAGGGAGGCAACATCGGGCAAATTATGCCACTATCTTCCAATGGATCGTGGGTGCCAGGGTTAAGGGATCAGTCACAAGTGTCGTCACTTAATGCGCCTTATAATCCAGTGCACCTTATGTATGAAAATAGACGAGAGAATTCAACATTATTGATATTGTTCCTTATAATCCGGTGTGCCTTATAGTCCGAAAAATATGTTCTATTATATTGTGATGAGTGAGCTACTGTGTCCAAATAATTTCCCTTGTGGGTCAATAAAGTTTGTCTAAGTCTAAGTGCCTTCTTATACATAGTTAACCCTTTGAGTTGGCAACACTATCCCTTATTGAGATGACGTGACTATGAATAGTATCTATATAAACAAAACTCCCATAGGAAATGCTATGCCTGAAACCTATCAAAGGCAACAAGGCTAGCATTGATGTACAGAACATAGTATAGAGAAAAACAATAGGGGGATGTGAACGGGAAGCATTTTGCTGTAATAGGCGTATTCCCAATAGGCTGTGGGAATAACACTGGTGTGCACAATGAAATTACTGATTGGGGAATTCGATTGCTCAGCTTGGTTATTTTTCTGGCTCGGTGTCACGGCATTCTGGGACACTCACTAGAAGCTAGCCACTGTTAATGTTATTATTAACACCTGCGCCTTTTCTATTATTTCAAATCAGGATGTTGGCTCGTGTAAAAAGGCTAGAGATACCACCCAGGGCCGCAACACAGAAATGAGCTGCTAAGAGTGCAAGAGGAGCATGGGATAAATGGTGATAAACAAGTGATACTTTTTAAACAGCAATTCTACTCTCTTAGTGAGAATGTTGTATCAGAGATGGGCCAATTATCTTAGCCTCATCTTGTAAGTCTTGTAAATGTTTAGACCCCAAATGACTGTAAATGAAAACTATTGATTTGAATTTGAGTCCACATTACAATTCACATCCTTTGTTTTAGCTTAGTTTACTGGGACAATTGTAGTAATAGTAGTAAAGCCAATTGTGTTAATTTAAATATTTGCTCAGTGGCTCTTGCTGATATGTTTGTGTACTTAACTGTGTTTTGTGATTTTTAACTACAGCAGTTTGTGAGCTATAGGTCTTGTGGTCATTACTGTATTTACCACATAGCTGAATAGCCCTGAGCAAGCTTGCAAACCTTTAACATTATATATATTTTTAGGAAAGTCTATGGAATAAATGAATGAGAAATTTATTTCCAGAACTCACAGGTGGGCGGTCACTGTTGAACTCCATTTCTCCTATAAAGTTGTAACTAATAGATGCCAAGCCAATGCTGAATACTTTGGTTAATAAATTCTTAACAATAAAGGTCATATTGTTCTGCAAAAGTGACTCTTGTAAGTTAGCCAGGCTCAATTTAATTTCTCTCCAGAGACTAAGTTAGGAATCGGAATACACGGTTTGCAAGAACCCCGGAAGTTGCAGACCACGCACCGGCCAATCCGCAAAGAGCTGTGAAGCCATGACTGCTTCCCTTTTTGTGGTACAGAAACAACAGTAAACAAAGTGTTCGGGATGGATGTAGATGAAGCCATACATTCTGTATTGGCAACGATTCCCCCGATCGAGGATTTAAAGCCGGAACAAAGAGAATGTTTGGTGAATTTTATTGCCCTTCTTTCTATGAGATTTGGGAAAAGCTTAATATTACCAGTTAGCCCCTTTAGCCACGTATTACATACATTACGACCAAAAAGAAGCAATTGGTTAAATGAAAAAAGTACCTGCCTACTGTTGAGCGAACAAATCCTAATGGTATGAGGTCAGAATGGTTAGAATGGATCAGGCTACTTGTAAACTTTTAGTCATGTTAGAATGTTGTTACCTCCTCAAAAACATACCTGGAGTTGTGTTTTGTTTCATTCACATGTTTAAGTAACGTTATTTACATTTACAATTAGGCTATCTACACCTCTAAAGTTCAAAATACTCCGTTCCACCTTGTGATGTCATGTAGTGGTGGTTTTCAGGTTAACAGCTACCTTTTATCTTTAGTTCAGATTGAGATTGCCAATTCTGAAATGTCATCCAAAAATCATCCAAATGGTTCTAGAGAAGGTGTATGAAGTTTAAAAACCCAGTGGAGCTTTTCCTGTATTACCACATGACATCACGTTAAACATGTGTAAATGAAACAAAACACAACTCCAGGTATGTTTGTGATGAGGAAACCACATTATAACATAGACCTTAAAATAGCGTAATATTTTCCCTTAAAACTGATGCATAGTCTCGACCCAGCGATCCTCCTGTGCCTCTACTGCACCTGCCTCTGTGCTCTCACCAGTTTTCCTTCATTAACATTCCCCTCTCGGACGAGGATGATCCCGGGCTCCGTCGCTGCCTCCATCCGTGTGCCAACCTCGCATCCATCACCCTCGGACGTGCTGCCATGTCGCCACCCCTCTCTACCTGTCAATACGCATTTAGCTCCCCCCGCTCCTCCGTCCCTCGTCTCCTAGCAGCCTTCGCCAAGCTACCTACCTTGGTCATCCACTCGCAGAGGTGTATTCTGGGGCCTATTCTCTGGCATGTGCTTTTAAGTGAGCAGTAATAGCAGGCTGTATCTGAGTGATAGCACGCCGCTGCGCTTAGGAGTGCCGTAATGCATCTCAAAGTGAGCACTGTCTCACACCGAGCTGTGACAGGCCCAAATGAATGGGCCTCTTTCATTAGCAATTCCACCTTCTGCACTGGCGCCGCACCATCCACGACCCTTAAATAAATATGCCACCTATAGATGCGCCTTTTGTGTGTAAATAAGTGTGGAAATATACACTTTCGCTTAGTAACATTCTGAATATAGTCGAAAAGAAACACAGATAGTCACTTTAAGACCATGTAGAATATTTAAATACATAAAAGCACTGATTGCAACAAAATAAGTGAAACTGGTTCCACTGAAATACAAAGTTTAAACCATACTTTTGAACAGTCTCCATGGAGATGTAGCCAAATCAGTTTAGACAGGTTAGTGGAGATGTAAGCCAAGTAATGTTACTTTTACACTGAAATGAATCACCATATCACCGTATTGGAAACTATTTTCATTCAGACGTGATCCACACAGTAACACGAAACCGCCTGAAACGCTAATCACATGACTAGGCTGGCGTCACGTTGTTACAACGTCACATGGGTGGTAAAAATAACCTAAATGGCTCATCGTGTCTGAAGTTACCGCAGCCGATTTCAAGCCAAGGAAGATGGCAAGCTTGAAAACAGTCTTTTCTACAAACAAGTAGTTCTAGCTACACTGTTTCGTGTTTGTCTATGGTTCGTTTAAACTGTTTTCTGCAATAGCATCACATGACCGATGTCACAAATTTAATGAGTCAGGAAGGCGCAAGTCACAGTGGTTCAGTAAGGACGGCAACTAGAGCTCCTACATCAGCATATCAACGTTTTCAGGCGTCCACACAGTGGATCAGATCCATACTCAGAGGAATTCATGGGAGCTGGCAGCACCAGATCGTTCTGTCTCTGATGCAGTTTTCCATCGGATTGGTGTGGATGAACACTGCATCCTCAATGAAAATATCTACTAGTGTGGATGGGGCCAAAATACATAAGGCTTTTTGGCTAAAATGTTACATAACCTGGCTTTAAAGGTGCATTGTGTAACTTTACTAAGAGGAGTTGTCACAAACTTTCCATGGAGATATTATTGCTTTGCCCTAAAGTTTGCACAGCATGGCATTAAACTCATCCATTTTGCATTTATTCAATTACTGAGGTGTTCAACTGCTCTAAAACACAATGAAAAACACACATTCTCCACCGATCTGACCTGTAACTTGACCTGGCACTGTGGGCTTCTGTCCATGGATATAGATGAGTTTAATGCCATACACTGTTTCTAGACACATTCTAGACAAAGCAATAATATAATAATAATATTTCCAGGAAGACAAGAAGGTGTCGCACCCTCTAACGAAAAATTACACAATGCAGCATTGAATAACTATCAGATAAAGTTAATTTTTATAGTTCAAAATAATTTCAATGGAACAAAACATGTATTTGCTGAAATTAAGTTCTATATTCACACTGAAAGAGCTGTGATGAGGCATACCAGGGTGATTTGATTTGGCACAATACGCATCTATTAGCGTTGTCCATGTTCCCACTTGCCGTTAATTCCTCCATTTCCTGTGTGGGGTATTTTTAGCATCTGCTCAGAGGGAAGCTGTTGATTGTGCCTTTTCTCCACACGTACGGCGTAGCGTCCCTCTCCACGCCACATCTCTGAAAAGCCCGGGCCACTCATGCTATCAAACAACAATGACCCTTTTCTCATCACAACCCTTAGCGTCTTTTTTTTTTTTCTTTCCCATTCCCCCTGAAGGCACCGCACGGCCTTCACGGACAGTAATTACAGGCTATATCAAAGCTATATATCACCTTATATCTCTGCAGACCCAGGCCGGCACCTTCGGGGACGGCTGATAGCATTGTGGCAGGTTTGTGCACGACCCCTGAAGGAGAGGAGCAGGTCAGGAAGACAGTGAAGCAGTCCACCAATCACAACCCAAACCTGCTAAGTCGGGATGGTGTATTGTGGGTGTGTTTTTATTTTAGGTCATTTTGGTACTTTTTGGCAGCTTTAGTACAGTCAAAAAACGATTGGCAAAAAGTTACATTTGTCCAGAGTGAGGTAAAAATTATTATTGGTCATTAAGTTTGAGTGCTGCCGTGTTGATGTGTTCTTGGATGATTCAATTATTGTTGTCTATTGTTCACTCCAGTCAACCTGGTTATGTCACAGTTTTCAAAAACACAACTTTCTATGCATAATGTTTTCTTACAGTACATACATCACTTTTATTTATAATTAAATCTCTATTTTCTCTTAGAGTCACCAAAGCAACTCAAGAGATATAAACACTTAACGATAATTGTTGCTACAGTCACTATAATGGTAGAATTATGAATTATGAATTATGAAAATGGAATAGAAATAATTTGCATATTTAATTTGTTTACTTTGATATACTGTTTGGCAAGGTTCAGGAATAAACGCTGAAATTAATAATAACAGTAAGAATATAATAATAGGACAACTTTTGGTACAGAAATTTGTATCAAGCTTTTTCCTTCAAATTTCAAATCAAAATTGAGAGCATTTAAAATCGTGACAACTCTAATCTACTTTACAGCCTCATGGCCTTGGCAGCAGCTGACTCTCCACAACTTTCTCAGTTATTAATGTCAATGGAGGAAACCAACGCAGCCCATCCCATTATTTACCTCAGCACACTTCCTTTTAGAGGCTGAGTGACAAATGACTGTGGAATACAAGCTTGAACGAATGGAAATGATGGAGGGATAAGGAAGCAGATGGGAAAATCCACCATACGCTCCCTCTCTCATTATCATTGGCTTTTGACCTTAATTCCAGAGTGAAGGATTTGATGAGATATTTGTTTTAGCGCAGGATAGAGGATCAACTTCAGAATCCCACACAGTTCTTTTCATCATTTAAAATTCTCTCATTTCATCTGGTGGTCATGGCAATAGTTTTATGAGGAGACATTTCCAAGGCAGTGTGCTTTGCTTAACTGTCCAGTGCTCAGCGAGAACTAAAAGGCAGGTTGCAATCATCATAATATAGTTTTACATTATTTTATCATTGCTTTGTTTTTAGAGGTTTGCAAGGAAAGCAAGAAATAGTCATTAAATGTATATAATTAAATAAAAAAGACTTACAGTGCACTTACAGTATTTAGAGTAAAAAAAAAAAAGTTTTAGTTTTATTCATTGGTTTCAAGTATTAAAACCTAGGGCTTTTCCATAGCAACTGGCAATGCAATTACTGGTCAAAAGTCTTCAAAATCGTGCCTGTACATGCAACGTCTTTAACTTCATCCCATTGAAAAGACATTAATTTTTTGTTTTAAATTGTTAATTGCTATGGCAACGAACCTAACTTCTCATTTAACTGAAACCAGTGGATACATTTTTAACTTACCTATATCTGTCATTAACTTGATTCATCAGCCGATTTCACTTCGTGGAAACTGTCTGACCCTTCAGCATTAGGATTCGTTCGCTCGACAGTAGGTGGGTACTTTTTTATTTAACCATTTACTGTTATTTTGTTGTGATGTATGTAATGTGCCAAATCTCTTAAGAAGAAGGGCAATAACGTCTTTCCCCTTGATAAAATTCACCAAGCATTCTCTTTGTTCTGGCTTTAAATCCTCGATCTCGGGAATCATTGCCAACACAGAATGTCTGGCTTCGTCTGCATCCATCTCAAACACTTTGTTTACTGTTGTGCTGTATCACAAAAGGATCCCAGACAGGAGCTTGAGTTTGACGTCATGGCTTCACAGCTCTTCGCTGATTGGCCTGTGTTGCTCTACAACTTTCTTCAAACCGTCTAGTGTATTCCGATTCCTGACCTAGTCTCTGGAGAGAAATGAAATTGAGTGGAGGCACTAGGTGGCGCCAACCTGACTAATCTGTCAATACCAGTTTCACAGCAGTTCTACGATGGACATTATTTAGTTCATGTGGTCTACTTAAGTGCCTCAGTTATCCAAAAACATTTAAAAAGTAATGGCCAATAACAAATCGATCATTCGTACTTAGTTCAATTATTCAAAGACTTGTTTTTCTTGTTCTTCTTTGGGACTGTTGTGATAACATTCATACTTTTATACCGTTTAATATTTGATACCAGGTAAACAAACAAGCTCTCTGACATTAAAAATGGGGGTGTTCACGCTGTGCAGATGTAAGCCTAATACCGTCATTGTTCATGCACGACCCCCCTGTACTTCCTGTTTTAAAATCAAGCCCCGCCGTTGACATGCAACTCCCCTAACAGCAAGATGCCAAATGAATTTATGCATTAATATTGGAAGCACAAATACTATCATGCTGAGAGATGCTTTATATTAAACATTAATTTCCCAAGCATTACAATGAAACGACTCCAGCTATTGTTTACCATGCACGACGATCCACTTAGCCTGTATTAGATTCCTACTGGCGTTCCAAATATTAGCCTATAACACACTTTGTTTAAATAGCCTTCTCTGCTGCATATGTTTTGTGATTAACTTTTGCAGGTAGCGTTTATTGTGAATTATTGCCAAGTATTTATTTTCATTGTGTACGTGCAAGATTCGCTGGTTCGTCTTGATGGTTGGGGGCTGTTTTTCGATGATGCAATTATGTGTTGAGCACCTGACAATTATAGAACAAAAACATGAGCGATGTACACAGCAGGGGACAACTGGCTGGCGTAATAGTATGAACAAATAGAGAATGGTGGGTGGTTTTGGATGAGTATTAATATGCAGGGGACATTACAAGCCACATAGATGGAAGAGAGCGTGAGTCAGGTTTATCTAAGCGTGTTATGTTTGATCCAAAGCCTATGGGTGCATTCACTTTCTTTTGTCTGGGTTTAAGCTCTGTTTAGTCCTCATGTAGATTTGGGCCTGTTCTAATCCTGGTTTAGTTCTGGTTTATTATTATTATAGAAATTAATGACTTGATCTGCTGTTTATAAATTTTGAACAAAGCCAATAACATTCTGCTAATTCCTTATTTTGGAAGAAGACCTGTCACGATTCAGTGTTTCATTCTGCAACTTGTTGTTTGATTTTGTTAGCAATATTGAACATTTAGAATAGTTCTGTGGTTGAAATCTGCTTTGGGGTTATTGTAGCCAGGTCAGGAATCGGAATACACTAGACAGTTTGCAAGAACTCCAAAAGTTGTAGACCGCGCACCGGCCAGTCCGCGAAGAGCTGTGAAGCCATGACGTCAAACTCAAGCGCCTGTCTGGGTCCCTGTTGTGGTACAGCACAACAGTAAACAAAGCGATTGAGATGGATGTAGACGAAGCCATACATTCTGTGTTGGCAAGGATTCCCAAGATCGAGGATGTCAAACTGGAACAAAGAGTGGAAACATGTTATTTCCCTTCTTCCTACGGGATTTGGGAAAAGATTAATATACCAGTTAGCCCCGTTAGAGGCCAAATAGAAATGAGTGGTTAAATTAAAAAAGTACCCACCTACCATTGAGCGAACAAATCCTAATGCTGCGAGGTCAGATGGTTTCCATGAAGTGAAACCGGCTGATGAATCATACATTAGTTTCAGTATTATTGTTTATCATCTGTATTATTTCAGCAACATATCATACTTAAAAATGTGTTATTGTGACAGGTCTATTTGGAAGTTGTTATATGTTTGGGGGTCTTTTTGGCTTGGTGTAAGTTTTTGTGGTTTCCAGTGTCAGAAAGACATAAGGTGAACTGAACATGAATAATAGACATTGGTTATGAGTAAAGAGTAAATTTAAATCTGTCCTCTCCTTCAATGTCCTGTCTGTAGCAGAGCTCATGTATTTCTAGAGGCTTCATTAGGACTGTCTTTGCTGGATTTGTCTATTCTTTGCATGTTTTCAGTTTATGGGGGCATCTAGAGTTCCTTGAAGACACCAACCACTTAACCATCATGTTGCTGATCCCAGGCAATCTGATTTTTACATTTTTGCTTTATTCAACATGGTCATAAATTACAAAATTTAATGTGTACTGAACACTCTACCAGTTTAACCGTTCTCTTTGTTACTAGTGTAGTCTAAATCCTTGACCACTGGGAAAGGAAGAACTCTGTTTAAATCTGGGAGGGCCTCAGGAGGGATTAGACGAGATTGAGTCCTGTCACACCAGTGGTTTGAATCGGCTATAACATCCATGTATCGAATGCCCCATAGACTTTATTACAAGTTGAGAAAAAAGAATCTAGAAGTTGCACTGATTTTATTCTAGACACTGTGTATATTACCCATGGGCACCCTCAAACTGGTCTTTGCCTGCAGATTAATAGCCGAGACTGGGGTTGCTCACTAAACATGGGGGGTTTTATAATGTGTTAAAAATGGAAGGAGGAGGCTTCAGTCCATTTGTCAGCGAGGGGAGTGAGTTTCACTTGGATGGCTGCAAACAGTAAAGAAAGGGCTAATTCAGAGCAGAGCAGGTGCCTAGTCGGAGTGCAGGGAGCTTAAAGCGCTAGGCATTTTGGATTCCTCTATCAGATAGCAACCAGCCTCACTGCAACACACGCTTTCAAACTCTCTTTCAGTCTTTAATTGGCACGTAGGAGTTCTAACATACACATTTGATGACCTGGAAATCACTTTTATATTCTCAGATCGAGCAGAAACTTCTTTTGACCTTTGATAACTTTGCTAGTGGTCTATCTCTCCCCTCAGATCAAAACAACATACTTTGATGCTGAATCATTTGGATTTGGACACAGTTTTTAAGGCTCGTCTCTTATCTCTGTACTTCTAAACGTACAATATAACATTTTCATACATAGTAAAGCCGCCCCATGCCAGAACCTGCAAAATTACATTCAAAACAATAATTTAAGAATTATTAAACTGAACCTGGACACAATTAGATATAAAAATTGAATAATAATGACTAATTAGCTTGGGTCTTTGAGGTATTCAGCTAGTCCTCTGTCAGTAGAAGCATGTGGTTTGGAGTAGAGATCCACTGATGTGTTTTTTGTTTTTTGTTTTTTCTTTTGTGGCAACTACCGATTGTTTAGAATCCAGACAAACCAATGGCCAATGAGCTCAGCCAATATTTTAGCCTGATATAAAGGGCTATTGTGGTCATTTCCTGAACTTATCTCATTTGGATTTAGTGTTCATCCAAGAGCTTGTTGTACTATGAGTAACCGGATAAGAGATTTTTGCAGTATTCTCATTGTACCAAAGTGTTCTTATAAAGCTTATGTGTACATACAGTATATATTTTATTGCATATTTCAGCAAAGAAAATATCTGTAAGTCAAGCCACAAGAAAAGTTACTCTGCAAGTTCCAAGAATTTAGCCCTCTGATAGATTTAAAAGTAGTTCTTGAGGTTGAGTAATAATTCCCCTGGCATTCATCTGGGCTATTCCAGCTTCTTCCATCTTACCTTGTCTTCTTCCCCGTTCACTCAATTAGTACATGAATCCTTGTGCCCTCCTCAGCTATTTCCTTGTCTCGTTTCCTTCATACCTCCCAACACTATTTCCTCACAGTCACTGCTCTGTCTTTCTAATGGGCTTGAAGCTAGAACACGTAGTACAATCTCTCAGTCGAGTTAATACTGTACTCGAGAGGCTACCGAGAGCCACGTACATTTTACACTTGCAAAGAACATCTCACCTCAATGGCATAAAATCAAGTAGCTTCAGCTTATTTCATTTGGAGGACCTATGCCTACGACTGCTGGTCTGAGTGTGATTTAATCTACCAAGCCTATGCACTTTTGCCGTTCTGTAATTTGACTTTTTACTTATTTTTTCACAGAATTTGGAAATGTTCTTTTGGAAATGTTGTAATATCGATGCGTGTATGATCAGGGTTTATGGTGGTTTTACATAATTCACTTTGATTTATTCTGAAGTGGGTTAATATTCGTAGATACATAATTTATATGTAAATGAAATGTTTGTACTAGCTGTTCACGTCGAGACCTTTGGGTTTAGCGTCAGAAATCTGGCACATCATTTCAAGAATCAAGGTTTTTATATGAACAACATTGACATTGTTTTATTGCATGTCAAGATTTTCATTAATTCCTCCATATTTTTATTGACATACCAAAATTAACTGCAAAATATATTAAAATCTTGTCAAAATGTTAGGTATGATTTGACAACAAAGCTTACATTCATAATTCTAATACAGGGTACACAGTCATTAAAAAACAAATAATTATGTAAAATTGACTTTAATTCACTTTGAACCATGTTACAGTGTTATAATGGTGCTCCCTCATTTGTTGATTCATGCATGTTTGAATAATACTGCATTGTCCTGCGTTTTAGGCTTGAGTGCTTAGTAAATTTCCGTTTTCACCTACCCCCTTTTCTCTGCCCACAGCTCTGCACTTATTAGGAAAAAAAAGCCCAAATAAAACAGCTGACTCCAAACATATTATTTTTGCTGTGTTTTTCACAAGCACACTGTGAAATTTCCTAATTGCCAAAATGTGCTGCAAAATAAAAATGCATTGCTGAATATTTCCACCAAAGTGCAACAGTTACTAGTTATATCGCTATAAACCAGGGGTGTAATGATATCCAAGTCTCACGATACGATATCGTCACGGTATGAACCTCAAAGTACGATATTTATTGCGATATCGTGGGAAAGCTCATGATATGATGGGGAAGTTCATGATTAGGGATGTAACAATATCCAAATCTCTCGGTACGATGTTTTCACGATATACATCTCACGGAACGATATTTATTGCGATATTTTGTGAAGGCGAACAAAACTGTGAATCTCTTAAAATGCCTTGACAAGACTTAATCAAAAGAACTAAGACTTAAAAGTGCTTTGAACTGTTATTTCTTCTTGTAGTCTGCACTGAAATGGAGCAAAGGATCATGATCTTTGTAGTTCCTTCTGTCTTTTTTTTAGCTATTGCTGCACTGTAACTCTTAATTTAAGCAAAGAGACTTGTAATTCAATATATTGTGATGGTCCATGATATTATTGTGAGAACTTTGATGATACGACACGATATTTCGGTTATTGTTACATCTCTACATTAAACCGTCCCAACCAACAAAATTAAGCACGTAAAAACAAGACAAAGGTTACAAATGTGTTCAAACAAACAGCTCCAGCAATGCAAACATTTTCAACACAAGATCAGACTCCGTGTCCACTTCTGGCGAGCTTCACCCATTGTCCTATTCATTCCACCTATCTACATTTTTTTAGCCTCACAAAATCATTCTTTTAAGCTCCCAGTGTCGCTAGAGTGGCCTCTCCTGCTAGCCCTGTGCTAGAGAAAGCTAATTATGTATGCCAGGCTATTTTCTGACCAGGGAGCATGTCAATATTACGCAGCGGGAGGGCTCTCAGTCGCCGCGCGCCACATTCTTATTCATGAACCTTAATTCCATCAATGGTCGCCTCAGCCACTGGACCATTGCTGTGTGGGGGCTTTTTTTTTTTTTTTTTTTTTTTTCCTTTTTTGCTTTTAAAGACAAGTGCTTGTAGCTGTCACACAGAAATGCGGCGCAGTGAAAAGGGGGTAACTTGTAGCTCCGCCCACATGCCATTTCCTTTGAGAGATGTGTAAAAATGTTGTGAATAGAAAAGGGGGGATGGCTTTTGTGGGTGTTGGCATGGAGCTGATGTATATGCCCGATGAGGTCAAGAGAATCAAGTGTGGGAGGATAATAGATTGGAATGGTGTTGAGAAGGGCATCCTGATCACAAGTGCTTCTTCTGTGTAGCCTTGGTTTTGTCTGCTTAGTAGAATTTCTGTCAAATATAAATACAAGTTTTTCTAATTGATGCACATTTTGAGACATCTACTGGGAGTCATAGTCACCAACACAAGTCCCAATGAAGCTACTGACCTGATTGGTAGCAAAATCTCTGTTTAAAAACTAATTAAGTCAGATTAGTTTAGTTTAAATTGATGACAACAAGTTTTCCTAGTGATAAATTAATGTTTGTTGCTATAGGGCTGCATCTGGTGGTATGTTTGTGGCCTGATTGTAGTTTGAGTGTTAAAATGTATTTCTATTAAATTCTTGAATTAATTTAAACCGTCTTTGGGTTAATAAATAATTACTGCCATATCCACCATAAAAACATTTTTGAAGCACGATATCTTGCTACAGACCAATATTGCAATAAACAATAATATAATATTGAAACTACTTTATGGCACTGATTAAAATTCAAATAAAGCAAGCATAATCCCAGTACACCCTTTTAAAGTAGACAGTATCATTAAAAAGCATGAGCGGCAACAAATAAACAGCAGAATGAACCAATAATTATCTCTAAAAGTGATTTATTCAATCCACTACAGCTCAAATCTTATCATATTACAACAAAAATAACAAAAATCTTCCCACTTTCACAAAGAAAATGTACCTATTATAAATACTGAGCCTAAAATAAATTGTTCTAGATTTCATATATTGAACGATAAATTGATAGAGTAATTATTGCAACAGGACCATTCTGTAGTTGGACATGTAGAAAATCTTAGAGGCAGTCCTTTAGAGGCATTACCTTTAACATAATAACAGATTAGTTACAGAAAAGTGGTACCAAAAAATCTTTTTGCAAATGCTAACTAAGTCTAACAAAGTGGAGGAACTCTGGAACAGATAATCCATGACAAACAGCCACTTGTGCGGGTTCACTGACTGGTCACTGATGTCATTAGGAACACTGCGTTTTTCCAATTAATTAAACAGTTAATTAACTAAAGAGGCTCTTGATAGAGCACGCAGTTCAGTCCTTTTCATGGATCTGTCCTAAATTTATTGACTTTATTTCTTGGCCAATGTCCTTCACGCCAACTAAATTATACTACATTCTGTGCAGTATTTTTTTATATACCATGCAACAACAGTCTGTAAAAACTCTCCTTGATTTGAAAAATAGACTTTCTGATGCATATTTTAGTCACCTGATAATATGTGACATCCTTTAATCAGGTAATTTCAACAGAGATTAACTGCTAATTTCCAAGGGACGTCCAGGCAAGGTTTAACTTTTAATTTAATGGACAATATTCATCATGACTTGGAGGCATCTACCTTTCATATAAGTGCCTGATGAACATAACTTTACTTACATCAATATCAGGAAACTGCTTTCAATTTTCAATGTTGTGGCTCACATTTGATTACTTGGACCAGCCAGTGAGTATTTTTATGTGTGTGCTTAATTGGTATCAACAGTGGATCTAAACTAAATTGATCATTATTTAAACAGTTTGGGTAGTTTTAGACAATACTGATTTCACAATGTTTTAATCATGTTACATGTCAGAATGCTTTAAAAAAAAAATCATATTCTTAAAGGTGCATTATGTTACTTTTCTGTTGGAAGGTCCTCCACTTGCTCACACACACACGCTCCACAGAACCACCTACCAACTACCAAAAGTGGACTAATCGCACCGTCGTCTTCAGTCACCACGTTTTAGTCGCGACTCCATCCGTATTCCGCACTGCACTAACCTGCGTCATGAGGCGGTCCGCTCCTGTGTCCTCCTCGTCTTTAACAGTGATGTCCGTGTTATTGTTCAGGGCACTTCCATCATCCAGCCTGACAAAAAACATGCCTAATGCTGCAGGCAGTATCAGCTTCTCTTCTTTTTTGTACTGTGCACCTTATATGACGCTAACAGTGCTCGCTCCTTTACTGAAGTAACATTCACAAAGGGGATGATTGTTGGCAATATTTGGCACATTTTCGCTTATCAGCTTATTAGCTTATCAGCATGATTGGGGTGTAATGTCTTTAAGTGATGCTGCAATTTATTTGGCTTCATGCTGTCCACTGCCAACATTTTTAGACACATTAAACACACTGGTCGGTCTTTCCTCGTTTCCCACCGTAGTCACAGTGAAGCCGAGCGCTACATACGCTTTATATACAGTTTGTTCACTGCACTTCATGTCTCCTGCTCTGTGCTGTGCGTTTGCTCACTGCAAAAAAAAATAAAAAAAATGACACTATAGCACTAATACTCCCTGCGCACAATCTGACAATGAGAGCGTCACTGCCAACTACTGTAGCGAATGTGGAATTATACTTTTCTTAGTACGGCAAAAACAGAATATTCCCAAGGTCACACGTGCAGCCCCCTAGCATCACCCCACTTTTTGAGACGGACTGCATTAAACTAATATATATCCATAGAAACATTCAGGAAACACCACTAGACCTAGTTCGAGATCAGATCTGTGGAGAGGTGAGTCTGTATCTGCATTTTCAGGTTTTTTGGACAATGAAAACACCTATAAATTTGTAAATGTAAGACAGGCAAGTTTAAAGCCATACCTGATTTGTGGCTCTTCCAAATAAAATACATTATTAGTATTTCACGCGTCTCCATGGTGACTGAAACCTTCTCTAGAAAAGTGACTTGCTGCACCGTTAATGTCCATTTGACTTGATGCATTATTCATAATCCTACATGCACTTGTAAGAGTCCTTCCTTGTCCTATAGCAGCCATAGGAGAGGAAGCAGGAATTGTGTATGCGTTTAGCCTTAAGCCAAGTGAAGGAAAGATGTACTGAATGCTCTAGCTTCAACAGTCAAAACCATGGCAACAGAGCCCGATTTGAACTTGAAACGCCTTTGTGGGAAACTCCGAGGGATAAGCCAAAAGTTAGCTTGCCTAGCCACTAATCCTTCCCTTTGAGACAGGCCCGGGGTCATAATAGATATCAGGATAAGACATATTATTTTGCACAGCCCAACACGTCGCAAAGATATGCCATGTTTTTAAAGCTCAAAATCTGGACCCAAACAGATGTTGACACTAAAGTTGAAGTTGGAAAGCCGGCCGAGCAGAAAGAGGTAGACAAGATGACATGTTGTGCCCCTCTCCTTAGACTTGTTGGTTTGGGAGAGGGGATAAAAGACGGCAAACATCTTGGACCTCCTCTTGACAAATATATTAAGAGGGTAGCAGAGCGCGAGGTGAAACTTAAGGAAATGGACGATCAACTTTGCCACTACAGTGAAATAGCTATAGCATATTGGACTGTTTTGCATGCGGCGTTCACTCTCTTCACCTCACTTGCACTCGGACTGTCGCACTTTGCATAAGTTTAAGACAAAGAAAGAGTCAAATCAAGACATTTTACACAGTTTGTAGAAATGCATGAATAGAAGGGCAGTATAGATTAGTTTCAAACAAAAGGGCTTTGACATTTGGTGTACTTGAAATGTATGTGTTTACACTATTGATCCATTCATTCCATTTTTGTCGATATATGTGGTTAACTGATAATTTATCTCTGATTTATTTTATTTTTTTTAGTCATTCATTATGCTGTGTGGATTTGTCTTAATCAATGAATTCCTGGTGATATTAAAGGTGCACTGTGTAATTTTTCTCGTGGATTGTCTGTCACCCGCCTGTCTCCAGTTTGATCCTACTACAGAAATTTTTTTCTGGGGACCCATATTTAAAAAGTCACAAACCTTCACAGCCCAAGTCAATAGAAATTATTCATAACTCACAAAAATAAAGGTGGACTTGACCATTATTGAACATTAATGAGGATATTTTATTGTTGACTGAGTGATCATGTCTCTCTGAACAATTAGTATTACTCAAGTTTTCAATAACGAAGAACAGTAGTTGAACCAGTAATAAAAGGATCCATAATTCGCCTCTTTGGACATTAAATGTAGCCCGTTTCTTTTTCTTTTCAACTTTCAATTGAAGCAGCAATATTGGAACAAAAAGATTAGAAATTATGCAAAACATTTCAAAATTTCTACCGAGATGGGTGGGCCTGCCTGTGTATGTGTAGCGCGTTCCAGTCCGGGGTGCAGGAGGAGAGCGTAACACACAGATCAGATGCAGCATTTAGTTTGTTTCTGTGCTTTGTCTACATTTTTGTGAGCACAGAAAATCCCAGTTCACACATATATATGATAGTGAAAGGAATAAGCATAGAAATACTGGCCCTACTGATGACAGGATATTCTGAGGAAAATGACAATAAGGTCACAGATCCATGTATACAACTGTATATTGCAGACCTACATGCAGATCATGACCCAAAAGAAAAATCTCTTGCAACCCACCTGAGGATCGCGACCCAGTCTTTGGAAAACAGTGATCTAGAACATAGACTGTATAAAGAAGTGGACTTAGTGAGTGTGACGATACCCGTAGTGTTCGTCTCCAGTCAAATGAGGCTCAATATTCCAATGTAAATCAATGGGAGCCAGAAGAGCCCCTTTCTAGAGTTATTAAAGGTGCACTGTGTAACTTTTCTGGTCGAGGGTGTGCCACCATCTTGTCTCAATTGTGATGTTATAGTTTTGCATGAAATGTTCATCAGCAGCTCATTATTTGATTTATAGTATACAGTTATTTTATTGTTTTGTAAGGATTTACTTTTGAACAGGGTTACCATCCAAGTGTGCTGTGTATTTGTACTCATACCGGCCTATCTCTGTATCCATTTCCCCTTTAAGTTACCTCACATGACAGACAATATACCTCGGGCGTATTGACACGAGGCGACAGAGCAGTTCAGTCAAACCCAAGCCCTTAATCCCATCTATACATCCTCCATGATGATTTCCAGCGTGCCAATGGGAGAGCCTGGCCTCTTGCCGAGATATTGACGACTGCACCCTTCGCTCCCCCGTCCCATATCGAACACGGGGGTTACTCATAACCCCTGCTCCTCTTTCATTATTGAGATGTGAATGAGGAAGGTCAGGAGGGGGCCCGCATCGATCGGTCAACACAGGAATATTTGATTGTCGCTCGGCTTCTCTGCCAATGCTATCGGTGGCTACACTGGTGGCCATTTTGAATCCTTCAAAGTCAGCTTGCAAGTATGACTACTGAAGATGTGTGAAAGCTAAAACTCAAAAAAGGCCTTTTTGCTTTTATCAGGGTGGTCAAAAGAATTGATTTCCAGCAAATGCTAATCGATCAAAACTAGATACTCTTAGTAATATTTTGTAGTATAGTATTACAGTATAGTAGTAGCTTTGTAGTATTTCATATTGGTTGTATTGTTATTGAGGAAAATCACATAAATAAAACTAAACATGACCTTTAGTAATCATAATTCATTAGTCTTATAAAGCGCTTTTCCAGACGCTGTAATTATAGACTGTATACAAATTGGTGGTAGGTTCTTTGTAGCCATAGCTGCCCTGGGGTAGACTGATGAAAGCAAAGCTGCCAATCTGCGTCATTTGCTTCTCTGACCACAACCAATACCTGTGCACATACCACACGCAAAGTGCCTTGCCTAAGGACACAACAACACCTGGCATTCTCAGCAGTATTCCATCTAAATACTAACCAGGCCCAGCTCTGTTTAGCGTCTGAAATCTGGCAAGATCAGGCTTTTCCTGAATAGTTTATAACATCTTGACCTTTATCATAACTATTATGAGACCACATGGTAATATTAAAGAATTTTGTATCAAAAAGTACAGTCTTTTGTATAAAAAATAGTGTTTTATTATCATTTATCGGGTATTGAGCCTTTTCCTTTTTAAATTTTAGTATTGTAACATAAAATCCAATAGGAGTTTAGTATACAGCATTACAGTTTATGCATCACCATTATGTGTTTGAAATGAGGCTAACTACAGAAACAACTGAGTCATGGGACCGGTCACAAGCTTAAAGGGGGAAAAAAAAAAGTTTTTTATCTTGGGTTTTTGAATTGTTGTCCACGATATGTTTATTTGAGTAATGAGAACAGGAAGTCTGACTGAAACATGCAAGTTCTTTTGGCTTTTGTTTATTGTGTATCACATTACAAAAGAGAACACAGCGCAACTATACAAAGGGAGAAAGCTCAATTTTAAACTTTTTATGTCTCAAAAGCTTCCTTCTTAATGGGTCATTACAAAGGGTAGCTCTGTGCAAGAAACCTGTGGCTAATGGCACATTTAGTTCTTTCTTGTCATCTTTTCATCTCTTTGTTATGTGAGCTAATTAGCCGCTAAACACTCCCCTATGGCCCACCGCACTATGGGTAACTATTAGTGAAGAAATGTGGTTTAGGGCACTTCGAAGCATTGGAGACACATTGTGCCCCAAGTTGGACGTTGTTAGCAACCAGGTTACCATAGCGACAGGGACAGAAAATAAAACATTTGCTTAAAGGCAGGCCCTAGTCTATGTGTGTGTGTGCTGGGGGAAGTACGCAGGCAGAGCAGTGGAGTCGGATCAGTGATACAGTGTGCTTATTGATCTGTGTGTACATTATAAATGTTGCACTATTGGGCTGTGGTGCAAGCAGTTTGTATTCTTTGTACTGACGGGCCTCACAATTTCTTCCAATTTTAGAAAATAGAGATTGAATAAGAGTCCAAAGAATGGATTAGGATCTTTTTGTGTTGTTGTTATGTGTTGTGTGTGTTGCCATAAGCTCCCCTCCCCTCCTCAAAGCTGCAGCAGCCTTTGTGCACTCAGAAGTCAAAGCAGTGGCATTTCTCTCTCTCTCTCTCTCTCTCTCTGTCTGTATGTCTCTCTCAGTCTCTCTCTGTGTCTCTGTCCCCTGTGCATTCCCTTCTTTAAGGTCTGACACCACAGGGTATCAGCAGGGACAATCTAAGGCTGCGGAGATGGCTTAGCGTCCAGGCAGGAACAGTTCAAAAAGGCTAAACTTAGTCCGAATTCAAAGCAGCCTGTCACTGTAATATTCTGATATTTGTAGCATTTGAAGTTGAGTTGAAAATAACCAGAATGTGCATGTGAGGAAAACCCTTTTTACTTCATCCAGTATGTTGTAAAAGCAGCTATTGTGGGAAAAAAAAGAAGCGTGATGTGTTTTAAGAAGCATTTATTTGGATGAGAACCATAAAAAAGACTGCTGGAGATGGACGATTTTATCCAATCAGAGACAGTGGTAAATGAGAACCACTGTTGCAGAATAAATTGTAGTAGCTGGAGAAATTTATTTAATGGGGGGTGCAAAAATATCGATATATTGTTATACTAAATCTGATGATACAGTATTGTTATTGTGGGCTGTTGTATTTTTGGCATTAAGTGCCCTAGATACTGCACAGAAATGAAATGCATGACAGAAATTTCTCTAACAACCATTTGGAAACAACTATATGTGACTATTCCAGACAGAGAAGCGACTAATTGGGTGGGGATAAATGTTCATTCTGAAACATGTTTTTCAATTATGATTCAGAATCGGGTACAGGCTCTGAATTTTTTAGTAGATCTAAAAATACATATATAAAAATAAATCTAATCATTGCTAATTTAAGATTGTTGCTGTTCTGCCAGGCTGGTATCTGACAAGTAAAGCAGCTTCGTCTGTAAGCCTGTTTCCATCCCTTCACTTTTTACACCATGCAGGACATATTAATATTCATCCAACTTGTGCCAGTATAAAAATCTGACCCAATCCTCACTTTTGCACATCTCCCCTGTGGCATAGCCTAAAATGGGCCTGCAGGCTAGATGTCCCAGGGGCCTTTTGCGCTGGAAGATAAATCAAGCTTCACGGAAAGATAGGGGAGCGGCGTCATTTGTTGGCAAGAATAGAAAAATTCCTCCTGAAAACCGTAAATCATTACACGGGCAGGCCCCAGTGAATAGGCCTCACCCACCAAACAAATCGATTCGGGAAGTTATTGCACATTTCAATCCTGGCTTCAGCCTTTTTTACAAGCACCTGGAGATGAGCAGTGGGCGTTCTATGATTTACATGGACAACTATTTAATACGTGGGATTTCTCTTGGCAGAGCAGTATGTTTAATTTGGGTTATTTATTTGTTGTCAGCTGGAGCGTGTGAACGGATAACGAAATAATGCGATTAGGCTTTTGCGACGTGTTTGATTTATGATGTGGGCACGCGCAAAGGTCTTGACCAAACATTTTATGAAATTTCAAAATTATCACATTGTTCTAGTATGAATTAAGCAAGACAGAAGGTCAGTAATTAGCAAAGAAACATATTTTGTTTTTAAAAAAGGTGGATGGGTGAAAAGAAAAGAAAAAAAAGAAAGAATGCCAGTAACATAAGACTAGAACCTTGTTTTGGAGTGATGTTAATTTCGGATGGTTGCCATAGTAAATTGTCAATAAAAATCTGAATGTCTTTTGAATGGGAAAAAATAATCAAAATCCTTCAAAACATGTAGAAATCAGGGGACTGCAACTAATGAATGTTTACTATTGCAAGACAGGGACAATTTTAGTTCATTTTTGTCATCCGAAGTTATTCCTCACTTACCTTATGCATTCTGAGCCTCCTAATTATTAATCCTGATGAGTTTATAAGTGTTTTTCACAGCTTTCAGACCCATCACAGTAACAGCAAAGTACTTTATAATTAGATGCAGACAAAGCAGCAGATGTACTTTGACCTAAAAACAAGGAGCTGCTTATACAATATATATGTACTGGGGCAAGACCATGGGAAAACATCTACTACAAGGCCAGATATTTTTCCCACTGATCAGATTCTCAGTAGCCTTGAGAAGACATGATGAGAATATAAAGAGTATAGTGTATTCTATGTATACTGTTGTCATTGGTATGTTGGCTTGTCATTGCACTGAGGCAGTATTCCCAGTCATCAGGTTTTGTAAGGGGGTATGTATTGACGGGGAAACGTTCAGCTTTAATTAGTCACGGCAGTTTATAGGTCTCTATTCTACACTGTATGTATATGCATGACACATTATTTACATACAATACCTCTGCTGTTTGTGTCATCAGTGCCACGGAGTGCACATGTATGATGAGAATAATGATGAGCTCTTAGTACTTTATGAATTCATTGACTGCTTGTTTCTACCTTACATGTAAACAGCTTTAAAAAGCAATGGGACTTTTATATTTTATGAAGACGAACAGAGTAATATATTCACATTATATTCACATGAATACACTTTTTTTAATAGCAAGTTTGTACTTTAGGTTTAATGTCCTAATGTGGAGATGTGTATGAAATTGAGGTGAACTGATTTACCATTAGGACTGGTGCTATAACAATTGACTATTTAAATCAAAATATTATGTCTTTTGAATGGTGAGAAGTCCTTAAAATGTCGCCTATAACTCCGGAGAAGATCATTCACTCTGTTAGGGCGACACAAGTGGACTTCAAACGGTCATTGACAACGTTTTTGAACATTTTGACAGTACTGGACTTGGACATTTGATGTTTTTATTAGTGCTGTCATGCGATTAAAAAAATTGAGAGATTAATTAATTATGATCTGTAATTAATTAATCTAATTAATCTCATTTTAATCTCACCTAAAAATTGCTGAGAAAAGCCTTCAATTTGAGGTATTTTCATTTAAATTCATTATTACATTATTGTGGCAGATCAAAAGACTGATATAGATTTTAAAAAGTGACTTTATAAAGTCATTTATTGTTTAACAAATCTCTCCAAATTGGCTGTTGAGCCCAAGTCTCCATGAATAAGAAACTGTTTGTTGTAAAGTAGCAAAGACGAGGAAATCTGAACATAATAACTTTTGTCTACTTAAAGACAATAAAAAGTCCAGTCTTTCCTTAACCATATTAAAAATATTATTGATAGAGAAATGCTTTATATATATATATATATATATATATATATATATATATATATATATATATATATATATATATATATATATATATATATATATATATATTATGAGATCACTGGTTTTAGTCCTGGTTTAGACCTGGTTTAGACCTACTTTAGTCCTAGTTTAGTCCTGGAATGGATTAATCCTGGTTTTAGTCCTGGTGTTAGTCCTGGTGTTAGTCCTGGTTTAGACCTGGTTTTAGTTCTGGTTTTAGTTCTGGTTTTAGTTCTGGTTTTAGTCCTGGTTTTAGTCCTGGTTTTAGTCCTGGTTTAGTCCTGGTTTAGTCCTGGTTTAGACCTGGTTTAGACCTGGTTTAGACCTGGTTTTAGTTCTGGTTTTAGTCCTGGTTTTTTGTCCTGGTTTTTAGTCCTGGTTTAGACCTGGTTTTAGTTCCTGGTTTTAGACCTGGTTTTAGACCTGGTTTTTAGTCCTGGTTTAGACCTGGTTTTAGTTCTGGTTTTAGTTCTGGTTTAGTTCTGGTTTTAGACCTGGTTTAGACCTGGTTTAGACCTGGTTTTAGTTCTGGTTTAGTTCTGGTTTTAGTCCTGGTTTAGTCCTGGTTTTAGACCTGGTTTTTTGTTTTCCTTTGCTTAATTTCAAAATTGAAAAAATTAAAATAAAATGTAAGTAAGTTTTTATGTATATAGAGCTTTTCACTGACATACACTACCGGTCAAAACTTTTAGAACACCACGCTTTTTCCATTTATTTTTTTATTATTATTTTTTTTTACAATTGACCAAAATGTATTCTAAACCTTTGATTCATCAAAGTGTCCACCTTTGGCTATATATATAACAGGTGAACACACTCATGGCTCATTCTTTCTACAATCGAAGTCAAGTATTCTTCAGAAAGTTCTTCCCAAGTCTGTTGCAGAAGTTCCCATAAATGTGTGGCACTTGTAGGTTGCTTGTCTTTCACTCTTCTGTCCAGTTCATCCCAATCCAGCTCAATGTGGTTTAAATCTGGAGACTGTGCTGGACACTCCCATCTTTTCAAACTCACCATCGTGTTCTTTTTTCCTGAGGTAGTTTTGGCAGAACTTGGACTTGTGTTTTATTATCTTGTATCTTTTTTTTAACCTCTGGCTGTTCAGTTCCTACCTTTTGTATCATTACAAGCTCTTTATTGGACTTGCACGACTTGAACTGCAATAAATAACGGTAAAAATTGACCGTTAGTGTATGTCACAAAGACGCTTTTACAGATCATTATTCATTCATTCCATAGAAGGTGGTGGTAAGCTTCTACTGTGTGGTTGCCAGTCTGCGCCATCAGCCTCTCCGACCACCACCATCACCCACATACGCACCACTTTCATACTAGGCAATGTGGGTGAAGTGCCTTGCCTAAGGACACAACAACAGTGTCACCTATAAACTGGAAACTGAAAGCCATGAATACTTCTAGGGTAACTGAGACCTCATCTTTCACATTGTAATGAATGTAATAAATATAATGGGCCCTTTCTATACTGACCCCTACTTCCTCTAATGGTTAGGCTAGATGAAGATAAAAATTCAATCTATTGAAACACTTACCTTATGCATTCTGAGCTTGGTAATTATTCACCACGATCAGTTTATAAGTGCTTTTCACAACTTTCAGAAGCTATAGAGAGTCCTGATAATCTCATAATAAAACATGTTATAGATAATTAGATGCAGACAGTACACAGTAGACTTGTTTTGACCTTAAAAGTAGCTTATACAATATATCTGTACTGGGGCAAGAAAAAATTTGCTCAAATACCTAGAAAAAAATGGCTTTTAAATACAATTGTTTTCCAAGTCACCCCTACCCCCGTAATTTCTTTGTTTTCTTCTTAAGCTCCACATTTTTATGCATCTCTTGACATTTTGGTTCTATTTAGCAGTTAGAGTTTATCTTTACCCTTTTAGAGAAAGACCTTCAAGTCGTGGCGCCAGAGACCTCTCTCTTAAAAAGCAGAGATAAACAGTGCAGCAGAAATGGCCACATATAAGACTATAAAATAAGACACTACATGAGCTACTGTCTTGTGAAGGATTATTGTTGGCAACTCTCTCATCAAAATTATTATCATGCGAGACCAGCTTTTATTGTGCTGTTCAAAGACTACAGAAGTGGATGGCACTCTATATAAAAAACAATCACATATAACCGTATTTAAAGCTCCGTGGCATTTGCCCTATCTCACAATAGCAAATAAAGTGGCCCAACTTTTAATGCTTAGCCAGTAAATCACTAGTATCTGTCCGTTGCTAAAAGGGGAACATGCTTTACATACTTTTCAGATGGAAGGTGGAAATGTTATTGGGTTGCCTGGGATGTTCCACTGTATATAAACTATAAACTGACCTATCTTGGTTTGGTGTTTGTTTTGTTTTGTTTTTTTTACTACAAAAATAATGACCTGACTCGCATCTTGGCCTGGTCTACTTGTTACCATGGAGACAGATAAGCTAAAAGCCATACATGAATGAATGCAAAACAGGCAATGCAGTTAATATGCACCGATCCAGCTTTTTCAGTTCCAATACCGGGTACGATACTCTGGTTTTAAATAGAGGCTGGCGCCGCCTAGTGACTCCGCTCAATTTCGTTTCTCTTCAGCAACATTAGGTCAGGAATCGGAATACACTAGACAGTTCGCAAAACCCTCGGAAGTGCCAGTTTGGGCACCAGCCAATCAGTGAAGAGCCATACATTCTCTGTGGGCAACAATTCACATGATCAAAGATTTAAAGCCGGTGAATTTTATCAAGGGCAAAGACGTTATTGCCCTTCTTCCTACAGGATTTGGGAAAAGCTTAATATACCAGTTAGCCCCGTTAGCGGCGCATTACATACATCACAATCAAATAGCAGCGATTGGTTAAATAAAAAAAAGTACCTGCCTACCATCGCGTGAACGAATCCTTTTGCTGCGAGGTCAGACGGTTCCCACGAAGTGAAACTGGCTGATGAATCAGGCTAATAAATATCTGCCGTTACATGGCATCACCTGATACTAGAGTAGGACAAAACGGCATGTATTTCCTTTAAACAAAATTACAATAAACACAATGGGTCAACAAAACAAATACAAATGTGTTATTTAGCTGCTATTTATCTCTCATGCAACTACAGAACAGCTTTGTTTAAATAAAAGTTCAAACATTCTGAGACTTTCTGTGCCAACTATTATCAATCCTTATTGTATGCGTTGTACACAGAAAGCCTATTTAATAAGGATGTAATGATATCCAAATCTCACGGTATGATATTAATTTTGATATTTTGTGCTGCTTTTTCCTCTCAAAATGCCTTCACGAGACTTGACCCAAAGAACTAAGATTTAAAAGTGCTTAAGAACAGTTATTTTTTCATGTAGTCTGTACTGAAATGGAGCAAAGCATCATGGTCTCTGTAGTTCCCTCTGTCTTTTTTTTTAGCTGTTGCGGCACCATAACAATGAATTTAAGAAGAGAAACTTGTAATTCGATATACTGTGATGGTCCATGATATTATTGTGACACTTTTGACGATACAATATCACTGTATTTCGGTTGTTGTTACATCCCTACTATCTAACTTGTTCCTTAGTTAAAATTTGTTTTCTTGATTTGAGTTTGCACTGTCAGAAAGAAATCTACCGCATGTTTAGAATCACGAAATGACCTTTCAGATGGTGAGAGGAATTGCATCACGTAATACCTGTTGTGGCATCCAAATAGATGGATTAATTTCAAAGAGACAGACAAGCTTGTATCTGACTTTGAAAAATAAAAAGAAACACTCCTTAATCAAAAGTTGAGCTAGGATGATGCATAACTTTTCAAACCTGATGTCATCCACTTCATATATAAGTCCAATCAATTTTTGAGTTTCATTTGAGGCAAAGTAATTCTGTGCTTTGTCTTCTTCCTGGGTGTTGAAATCAGGTGGAGCGGACAATCTTGTAAAACATTTAGGGGTTATTATAATCAAGAGTAAAGGTTAAAGAAGTCATATGCACTTGGGTTTGAAGAATTTCATCACTCATCTTAAGTGCTGCAAAACTACATTCAAAGGATTTCTTTCCAGCCTTACTTTTTCATGTCTATGACTTTGAATCTTCAATAGACAATTCTGAGCTGATTGATCTATTTTAGTGTGGACTTAAAAAGTATTGATTGAGCTCTTTGTCAAGTTGGTTTCTGATCAAATATAAGCGCTTTTCTGCAGTTTAGGCTTTCCTAGAACATACCATCTGCCCCACACACATTTTGCTCATATGATTAACCTAACTACACCTTCCGAAATGTTTATACAATGATACATAATTAATCGTAATCTGGGCTAATAATTATTTCAATGAATGACTGGAAGTATTCTGTCTTCCAATCGCCTTTCCAGATTCATATAACATTAAAGATACACTATGTAACTTTTATTGTGGAGGGTCCACTACTTTCTTATCTCCTTAGCCTTTTTAGAGCTGGGTATCACTTAGGCCCCATCCACACTAGTACGTATTCGAGTCGTTTTCGTTGCGGATGCAGTGTTCGTCTACACTAATCCAATGGAAAACGGCTCCAGAGACGGAACGATCTGGTGCCGCCAGCTCCCACAAATTCATCTGAGTACGGATCTGATCCGGCACTGTGTGGACTCCTAAAAACTTTGATACGCTGAAGTAGGAGCTCTAGTTGCCGTCCTTATTGGACCACGTCATTTACCTTACGCCTTCTTGATTCGCTGGGTTTGTTTTCGATACGTTGATATGGTGATACGGTGATTCCTTTCAGTGTAAACATAACCTAAGAAGTTGCTGATACGATACCTACCTCGATACATAGGCCACGATACAATACATCAATACATATCTCGATACCGCAAGCTTTTGATTCAATACAATATATTTCAAATCGAGTTGATACGGTTCAATAAAAAATAAGGCTAAATCATGGCTGTGATACTAAGTCTTTGTTAAACCACTTCTTGTACAAAGTTAATATGAAACACATTTTACTCATCAAAACAGTGAAAATGTAAAATGCATCGAGTTTCTTTCCACTAAACAAGCAACAAAACTTTCGAGCTGTAACAAAATAATTTTGTAAAATACACCAAAAAATACTCTTGGCGATATATTGATACTGCAGCCCACGATATAAGATAATGTGTCATCACATTAAACAATAAGATATATCAATATTTCAATATTTTTGCACACCGCTACTCCTTTTCCACAGAGATTTTAAACATGTCTATCTCCTTGGAGGCAAGCAGGTAACCCCCACCAGCTAATGTAATAGTCAGATCTGTGGTGAGGTGACCCAACTCACAGTGAGAATACGTGTTTCTCAATGTATTTTTGAGCAATAAAAACACAACAAATTGTAAAAAAAAATTTAATAAATAAATAAATAAATAAAGTGATCTAGATGGTTAAATATGATACTACAAAACATTACAGACACAGCAATAACTTATCCATAGAGACAAGGAAGTGTTGCACCCTTCATTAGAAAAGTTTAGAGCACTTTTAACATGCTAGAACAACATTCAGCACAGATTTTCAGCCTTCAGTTCTGATTATTTTCCTTACGTTTCACTTTGTACCATTTTATGTTTTTATTTGGTTTGAAAGATATTCCCCAGAAAGTCTCTTAAATATTTATCTTGCCTCCTCCACCCCCCTGTGGGTCAGATGGTGTGGGAGAGGTAAATAAAGTGTTCAGAGGCAGCTCTTCATGGCAGGAGCTGCAGATCCACAGAGCCGATAACCTTTCTCCACTGACCCCTAAACCCCATGGTGCCCGCCAAAGCAAAAGGCCAGAAAACTCTCCATTTATATTTTTATGTTCTTCAAAACAAGCACAAAGTTTAGGCATTTTGGGGCTAATGTTGCACGCTTACAGGTAAAGCAAATCAACCAACATTATTTAAAGGCGCTCTATGTAGCTTTTTTGGTGGAGGTCTGCCACATTTATGTTTTGATGGCAGTGTCATAGCTTTAATTAATCTATCTCCCGGTATTAAATTACTGGTGTCTCTCCGCAGATCAGACCTGTAACTTTGCTCTGTCACTCCATCTACTTGTTTCCATGGAGATAGATCATTTTAATGGCATATTCTGGACCTTTCTAAGCATCAGAACAAGAATACATGCGCTCTTACTGTTAGCAGGATCACCTTTCTAACTTGGACTGGTGGCACCACCTTCTTGTCTCCTTGGAAATGGGTGAGTTTGAATGCCACACTGTGGAACATTCCATAACATATCCATGGAGACAATGGCAATGTGGTGGACCCTCTATAAGTAAGTAAGTAAGTTTATTTTATATTAGTGCTTTTCAAAGACATTTGTAACAATGATAAGATAATCCTTTATTGTCTCCCATGGGAGAAATTTGACTCGGGACAAGGAATAATATGCTTTATCAAAAAACAGGACAACACAACACAAACCACCACAGAAACACCACCATAGAACAAAAATAGATACGAGACCAAGTATGACCACGAGCGATGCACAAAGATGCTTTAGAGATCATTATTCAGTCACTCCATACCCGGTGGTGGTAAACTACTTTTGTAGCCACAGCTGCTCTGGGGCAAAATGACTGACGCGAGGCTGCCAATCGGTCCCTCCGACTACCACCGTCACACACACACCACTTTCATACTAGGCAATATGGGTGAAATGGCCTGCCTAAGGACACACCAACAGTTTTTGCGACTGGCTTTTGACAGACTTTTTGTCCCACTGTGGCACCTGATTTTCTGAGTGGTCTCCCATCCAAGTACTAACCAGGCCCGGCCTTGCTTAGCTTCTGGGATATGATGGGATCAGGCCCCATAAAGGTTACATAGTGCACCTTTATTCATATTTTACTATTCAATATTCTGTAATTACCAAAACTATCTTCTTTTTCTCATTATAGATTTTTTTTTTTTATCTAGTCCTTTTTACCCATTCAATTTTTAGTTTTCACAAATTTACCAAATCTAAGGACAGGGTTTGAAATTTTCTGAAAGTACAAGTCTATATTTTCAAGGTTTCTCTTTATTCAGACATCCACAAGACATGAAAGCTGAACCTTCAATAAGAACAAACTTCAGAATTCTGACTCTTTTAGTGCTAAATCACTCCAATGATCTCCACTCATTACATTCCTCCGCTTTGGGCTCCTGACGCACAAACGGAGCAGAAAGAAAACACAGCAGCCATAGCTTAAAAGTACCCCATCTCTCATCGCTGGCTATAAACACGCTAATTCTTTCTTGTCTCACTTTCGTCACCGCGTCAACCAAAGTGCCCACTCGTCCAAACATGCGTCTTAGCTGCAGAATCCCATGTTTATCTCACGTCTGCTTCGGAATTTTTGGACCCCCGCCATATTGTAGACCTTGGTGTATGAAATTGCACAAATATTTATCCACACTCAATGATTACTAAACTCGGAAACTAGATTTGTCGTCCCGCGTATTGTCTCTTGTTGTGGCGCGCGGCTTATCTTCTCCAGTACAATATTAGAGAGAGGGAAAGGAGTGTGTGATGTAGAAATCTTGTGAAAGCTGCTAATCTGTGTGAATGTCGGAGAGGGATTATGGTTGTCACGGTGCGAGGAGGAAAATTAGCTCAAGATGGTTGTCTTCCGGAAATAAATTTGAAATGGCATCGGAATTATGTTGGCAGAAAATAAAGGAGTTCATGAAAGATTACCAATATCAACTTTTGTTTAGGCCTATGGAGATCTTAATAGTTAAATGTTTACCATGCCAATAGTACGTAGGAGGTGGTAGTAGTAGCTGTAGTAGTAGTGGTTGTAGTTGTAGAGGTGTTTAAAGTGGTAACTGTAGTTTGTAGGAGTGTGGATTAGTGTGTGGCGGTAGATAGTAACAGTAGTACCAACTGTTTTATTCATAGCAATGATAGTAGTAGTTATACTATAGGTGATCTCCTAGGCATTAGATTGTAGGTGGTAGTAGTAATAGTAGTATAATAGTAGTAATAGTAGTAGTAGCAATGCTAAGAGTAGCAGCAGCAGTAGTAGTTGTAGTAGTTGTATTAGTAGTTGTTGTAGTTGTTGTAGTAGTTGTTGTAGTAGTTGTTGTTGTAGTAGTAGTTGTTGTAGTAGTAGTTGTAGTAGTAGTAGCAATGCTAATAGTAGCAGCAGTAGTTGTAGTAATAGTTGTAGTAGTAGTTGATGTAGTAGTAGTAATCGTAGTTGTAGTTGTTGTTGTTGTTGTAGTAGTTGTAGTTGTAGTAGTTGTAGTTGTTGTAGTTGTAGTTGCTGTAGTAGTAGTAGTAGTAGTTCTAGTATTGGTAGTAGAAGTTGCAGTAGTAGTTGTAGTTGTAGTAGTTGTAGTAGTAGTAGTATTTGCTTTTGGTGCTCAATTGCCATTCCAAGATGAAAAAATGTTGAAGAGTATGAAGCACAGATTTTAATGTACAGTATTTGCACTTCATCATTTTTGATGTATTTCTCTTTTTAAACCATATACCTAAGATTTTGGCACACCATTTTAAGTCAAACCTATCTCACCAAACAGCCGCTCTCCTTTTCTATCTCTGCTTTAGTTCCACATAGTTAATCCTGTAACATCCAACATGGCGGCGGTGTGTACATGTGTGATGTTTTCCCACCATTTCTGCAGCCTGTGCCACCCAGAACAGACCTGATCTCAGCTTCTCTTATCTATACCTTTAAACCATGCGTACATCTTGTGAATAGGTACAGTATGCGTGTGTCAACATATTTATTTGTGTTTACTATTCAAGCTTAAGCACTTGAGAACAGCACGCCCCTACGGCACTGCACTTGAAATCAGTGCACTCCTACGCTGAACTATTTTATTTGTTCTTATATGTATTCATTGCCTGTCTCCTCACTATCTTACCCAGTAGGTATAAAAGTCTACTTTATATAGCTACTTTCTATAGTGCTATTAAATATAATTGCATTGACGGTGGTTCTGTTCCCCTTTGAAGGATTTGAATCCACTGTATTTTTTTTTTTTCAAGAGCTCTACAGGCCTGAAATCAAATAATAATAATATTCAACTTTTACTTCAAAACTATCATAAAAAATACATACCACACCATTAGTAGTAGTGGTAGTAGTACCGTGAGTGGAACTAGTAGTAATAGTAGTACCATGACTAGTAGATGTTGCATTATTAGTGTATAATGTATTAGTACCATGAATAGAATAATATTATTAGCACTAATACTAGTATTAGTAGCAGATGTAGCAGCACTAGTAGTAGCAGCTGCAGTACTAATAGTTAGCAGCAGTAGTAATAGTTGTAGTACTCCTAGCAGCAGTAGTAATAGTTGCAGTAGTAGTAGTAGCAGCAGTAGTAGTAGTAGTAGTAGCAGCAACAGCAGCAGCAGCAGTAGTAGTAATGGTTGCAGTAGTAGTAGTAATAGTTGCAGTAGTAGTAGCAGTAGTAGTAGTAGTAGTAGTAGTAGTAGTAGTAGTAGTAGTAGTAGCAGCAGCAGCAGCAGCAGCAGTAGTAGTAATGGTTGCAGTAGTAGTAGTAGTAGTAGTAGTAGTAGTAGTAGTAGTAGTAGTAGTAGTAGTAGTAGTAGTAGTAGTAGTAGCAGTAGTAGTAGTAGTAGCAGCAGCAGCAGCAGTAGTAATGGTTGCAGTAGTAGTAGTAGTAGTAGCAGCAGCAGCAGCAGCAGCAGTAGTAGTAATGGTTGCAGTAGTAGTAGTAGTAGTAGTAGTAGTAGTAGTAGCAGCAGCAGCAGCAGCAGCAGTAGTAGTAGTAGTAGTAGCAGTAGTAGTAGTAGTAGTAGTAGTAGCAGCAGCAGCAGCAGCAGCAGCAGCAGCAGCAGCAGCAGCAATAGTAATGGTTGCAGTAGTAGTAGTAGTAGTAGCAGTAGTAGTAGTAGTAGTAGCAGTAGTAGTAGCAGCAGTAGTAATAGTTGCAGCAGTAGTTGCAGTAGTAGTAGTGGCAGTAGTAGTAGTAGCAGCAGTAGTAATAGTTGCAATAGTAGTAGTAGCAGTAGCAGTAGTAATAGTTGCAGCAGCAGTTGTAGTAGAAGCAGCAGTTGTAGTAGCAGCAGATGTGTGTTTTGAAAATACTGTATTACATTGTAGTTTTTATGGCTCCACATACCATTATGACAAAGCTCCAGTCAAGGGACTATATTTTTGTGTTCATACATTCACAGATGTATTTAGTTTTAGAAGGTTAGACAGCTGTCAGCATCACTTTCGCACTTGAATACACTTCAAAAATATGGAACTAAAGCAGGAGAGTTTTTATTTCTTTCAGATCTATTCAATAACAGACTTTTTAAGCTGTACTGAAGCTGCGAAGTACCGTTATTTTCATTTCAAAGTATAAGTTGGACAGTTACCAGTGCACTTTGCTAAAATGACTGCTTTTAAATGATATAAACGATGTGGCCATCCAAATTTAATCCCACGCGGCCGAGCTCGCAGTGCACTTAACAAACATGAGTGGAGATTTCAGTTTCGTAATCCATAGTACAAGGCACCTTTGAAATAACACCAAATAATTGAAATGTATGAAAGATATATTATAGTGGGATTACAGCAGAAAATGTGATCCATATGCTGCCTAACAAATCCTCAATGGAAACAAAAGGCTTTTAGTACATGGCGCTCTGCTTTGACAGTGAATGTGCAATAAAATAAAATATAGATTACGCCCATAAAAGGAGGAAACAAAACAGATGTGGAAGGACAACTGGTGTAAACTAAATCAACTAATACTAACTACTTGCACTTTAACTATTGCTACTAACTACTAATATTACAACTACTTGCTGCGACTACTACTACTACTACTGCTGCTTGCTAAATCTAACTGCTGCAAACTACTAACTCCTACTACTACTACTACTAACTACTGCTACTAACTACTACTACTAAGACACTCCTACTTTTACCACTACTTGCTGCTGCTGCTACTACTACTTGATACTACTACTAACGACTACTACTACTGCTACTACTACTACTTGCTACAACTACTACTACTACTAACTACTGCTACTACTACTGCTACTACTACTGCTACTAACTACTAAGCTACACGCTACTACTGCTACTACACGCCTACTTCTACTACTACTTGCTGCTACTACTGCTACTTGGTACTACTAACTACTACTACTGCTTGCTACTACTACTACTAACTGCTGCTAACTACTACTACCACTACAACTACTACTTCTAACTACTGCTAGTAACTACTGCTATTAAGACACTCTTACTTCTACTACTACTTACTGCTACTACTACTAACTACTAACTACTACTACTGCTACTACTAATACTACTACTTGCTACTTCTACTAATAACTACTAACTACTACTATCAGTGCTTACTTCTAACTACTACTACTACTACTAACTATTAGTTCTACTGCTACCCTGCTCCTATAAATACCATTGCTACTACTACTTCTTACCCCAACTCTACTTAACAACTGTAACACTGTCCCTGTACAAATAAAAACATTCTGTATATGTACATAAATACTTCATAAACCCACATGTAAACAAAGTCTGCTAAAATACCTTACAGTAACAGTAGAGACACCATTCTACTACCACTACATTTACTACTATTACTACATTACTACTGCTTCCACTAGTACAACTGTTATTTACATGTTTTTATAAGCAGCTGCTATTTACAATTCTTATCCTCAGTGGAAAAGCTCTTACACAACGAACAAAATAAACCCACAAAACCGTATGTAAGCAAACTGCTAAAACGCCTCATAGTAGCAATAATCTGAATCCCCACTCCTACTCCTACCCCATCTCTAAGGCTTGTTGCGTTGTTTTCCTTTTCCGCCTTACATCACAGAGACAGACTGAATGAGAAAAGATGGATGCTGGTGGCGTGCAGCTGGCAAAGATAATGAATGAAGTGGACCGTGGGTGGCCAAGACCATCAACTAAAGCGTAATGGGTCCCAGCAGAGGAGCAGGATATTGACCTGTCCGTCACTTTTTCCTCCTCTCCTTTTCTCTTCCTCGCTTTCCACAAATACAAACTCCGCCGCCAATGAGTACACAGCCAGGCACACACAAAGACGTGCAAGACACACAGACCCGAGAGACTTGCGTGTTGTTTTCTGCTGCTTAACCCAGGGAAATAATGATGAGTGTGAATGAAGAGGAAAATGGACACTTGAAATTAGTTAGCCTTTTTTGGAGGCCACAACAAATGTTCAGCCAGTCAAGCATGTACAAACGTCTAGTGTTGTCAAGATACTAAAATTTCAACCTCGATTTTGATACTAAGGAATAGACTTGATGGTCAACACCATTTCCAATACCACAGTGAAAATTTTAAAAAGCTCTTTAGGCAATAGAATGTGATTTTCAACATTAAATCATAGTACTTTCTTTTATATTTCCACATGGTTTTACATCTGTGTAATCTCTCAGTCATCTAGAAAGGGTCCATACTGGTCCATGGGTGTATAATAACCTACTTCAGGAAAGGTTCCTTGGGGTCTGCAGTAGGTAAATGTTTGAATTATGAAAATATTGAACTGTAACTTTAGATTTTGTTATTTAATATATTTATACATTTTGACTCTATTTGTGTCCTGAGTCCTGCACGGGATCTGCACCCGCCCGGACCCGTGCAGTACAGCACCACACCCACTCGTTAACCCGAGATTATATCAAAATTCAATCCGCACCCAGACCCATTAACATTCCACCCCTTACCCGCTCCGCGCCTGTGATAAATCGGGGTCAGTCCATTAGTCCAACTGCCCAATAGACCAGGACTAAACCAGGACTGAACAAGGACTAAACCAGGTCTAAATCAGTACTAAACCAGGATTGCACCTACGTTGTGTCATTACAGGATTATAAATATATACACCACAACTGCAGGGCCGATCACCAGGACTACACCAGGACTAAACCAGGTATAAACCAGGACTTAACCAGGTCTAAACCAGGACTAAACCAGTTATAAACCAGGACTTAACCAGGTCTAAACCAGGTCTAAACCAGGTCTAAACCAGGTCTAAACCAGGACTAAACCAGGTCTAAACCAGGTCCAAACCAGGTCTAAACCAGGTCTAAACCAGAACTAAACCAGGAGCACAGCCACCAAGCCAATCACCTTCACTGATGGTTTTATGTAATAAATACACTTAAGTCTCTCAACCTGGTCTGCCATCAATCTAGTAAAAGACCGGGAAATGGCATTTGTTTCCAGGACAACAGATGCCCTGGCCTGAATGCGCATCAGGTATTTTTCTCACATTCGTCATTCATTTGATTCATGTGACCCACCCATGTGTAATCACTACTTTACAATTTAAAAACCCGCCAGTTTCAGCGACTATTTGGGTACCCGACTCAGTGCAGGACTCTGGTCTATGGTCGTCTCTCTAAACCAAGTTGTGTTCAGTCTCTTGCATAATCTCAAATGGGCGGCAGGGATCTATAACTGTATGAGCATTTTCTTTAAACTTTTTTAAGGAATCTGTAAATGTTCACTCTATTATTCAACATTTGACCATGAGATAATACATTTTCATCATAACATTCTACTTTCACACTTTTTAGTTTAATTTTGCCCATTGCGGAGACATTAACCTCTCCCATTGTAGTGGTGCTGTGTTGGTCAGTGGACTCATAGCCCTTGGTGCAGCGGGATCAGGGCAGATTACAGTGATTAGAGTTTGTGCTTACACGAGGCTCCACTCAGTCAGCTGGCAGCCTGAGCAAACACACCACAGAGGAACACACAGGAAATCTGCACCAGAACTGGGATAAAGGGCCAGTTGGTGAAGCTGCAGTGGTTGAATTCAGTTTGAGTTGAAAACACAAGAATTCCCCAAATTTTCTTTGTTTGCTTGTTTTTACAATTTATTGGCAGAGTCTAAAGAGCTGAACACGGTATTTTATTATTCACCTTAGTCCAGAAGTTGCTGTGGGAGCTGCAATCGACATTCAGGTTGTATTTTTTTGCATGAGGCTGCTGATCTTGACAGCAAATAAGTTCAGTACGTTCTATCCTTGACTTGATGGTGTAAATCAGCACCGTTGCCAAAGCAAGTAACAATTCAAAATAAAATATTATATCTTTTGAAAGACTGAGTACATTTTTCTCAAATTGCCACCATCCAGTTCACATAATTTTAGTGAGTAGCAATAGCTGTAGTTTTGGCTTGCTTAATAACTTAATTTTTCAAACTAAATGTCGATACTAAGGAATAAATATGATGCTTAATAAAAATTCCAATGCCATGACGATGATATTAAAGAACACAATTTATTTAGACAATGTAATGTCATTTTCAACATTAAATCATAGTACTGCAACCCCTCAGTCGTCTACGTAGGCTTCGTAGTGGTCCATTGTGTTCGAGTCTATGTGCTCGTATATATTTGTTATATACAGCTTATTCATTTTTTTCATTCATTTTAATTTTTTGAGCAAGGTATAACTAGCCAGGCAAAGTTTGCAAAAATCCCAGAAGTGCGAGTCCAGGCACCAGCCAATCAGTGAAGAGTCATACATTCTGTGTTTGCAACGATTCCCGAGATCAAGGATTTAAAGCCGGAACAAAGAGAATGTTCTGTGAATTTTATCAAGGGTTTTTATAATTTTATCAAGACGTTATTGCCATTCTTCCTACAGGATTTGGGAAAAGCTTAATATACATACGTCACAACCAAAAAGCAGCTATTGATTAAATGAAAAAAAGTACCCGCCTACCATCGAGCAAACGAATTCTAAAGCTGTGAGGTCAGATGGTTTCTATGAAGTGAAACCAGTTGATGAATCATCAACAACAATGACAAAAAAATAATAACAATAAGGATATGTACCTGTGCGTATTTGGGACCTGGTGTTCAAAAAGAGTAGGATGAAGTTAATAAAATTTATAGCTTACCCCAATTGGCCCAAGATCATTCTAAAGCTATTCACGTTCCTTTCTTTCCGGTGCTTAAGTGAGTGTCTAGTTTTGATGCTAGTTTTTGTATTGATTAGTATCTGATCCTAGTTTGTAGTCCAAAAAAGCCCCACACTTGAGCCAACTCCTGATTCTATTGTATCTCATTGAGTGGCAGGTGATGCGATGAGCTCCTCCATCTGTCAGCCTCCCCCTTGCACCGCCATCGATCGGAGTTTAATACATTTAATTGTAATTATTTCTCCCCCTTTTTTCCTTACATTGGCTTGTGCTGAGCGTACACGGGTGCCTTCAGGACAGCGACATAGGGAAGCTGATGAGAGGTTATTTATGGTCAGAGCATTGAACTAAAAGTGCACAGCAGTCATAAAAGGGATTTTCAGAAAAGTGGGCCAAGATAAATGTTAAGGCTGGGATTAAGTTTGACAATCCAGAGTAAATACACATTATAATGTTTAATCCCTCAAGAGGAAGTTATTAAAAACACAGATTAATGCTGCAGATTTGGTAGTAGCTTAGCATGGTATGATTTGTTCAGTTCTTTGTTCTTGTGTGTGTGAAAAGCTTTTAGTCACACAAGGTCTGGTTACATAGTAGACGTGGTTAAACATTACTTTGCATGAATGTTACAGTTGGATTGTGTGTCACTGAGATACAAAATGTTACAATGTTGGAAAAATAGAAAAACATATTTGTGCTTTTCTGAAGAATTTACAAAATTTTGGCATGCTTTGGCAAACTAAGGTAATAAAATAGTATATACAATAGTACAATAGTAATATAATGTACTAAAATCTAATATTTGGCATACAAAGTAAAATAAATACCAGAATAAATACAAAAAATATTAATCTTTCACTGGCTGAATTTAAGTATTTACCCCTTAAAAATGTGCAAAATGGGATGTACATTTGTATTAATTCATACACACACACTACATTCATATTAAAAATACAATACAAATGATAACAATAATATTGTTTTTTTAGGTATTTACAGATGAAGATTGCGTATAAAATTCTGCCCCGCAAATCTGTCTCTACACTTTATTAAGGACTGCAAAAACAAAAGGGTAACTTCCCATTTTATGTTAAATCTAAATGAGAAGAGGAGCTGAATATTGTTTTATCAGAAGGTGATTTTATCAGATTGAATTTGGGTGGAAGTGTCTTATACGATTCTTTATTACTCCTCAAATTACTGCTAGAGTACAAGGGTTTGATTGTCATTGTGGCCACATTGTCTGGAGACAGTGTGGCCACTCAAACTTCAATCACTCTCATATTTTTGGACATGTACAAAATTAGTTTGGAAAAACAGATACGATCTTGACTTATGTCGTCCTCAATGACCTGGAGATATGTTTGTTAGGCCTTCTGCCTGGAGAGGAGATCGAAAAAGCGGACAGATACATTTTTAAGATTCTAACATTGGCATAAAAAAAAAGCAATAACAAGAAGCTGGCTTAAAAAGGACCCACCGTCAGTCAATCAGTGGCTAGACATTATAGAACAAATATATTCCATATTTATTTTTTTTTCTTCTGTGACTCAAAGGACATTTCAAACGCTGGACAAAATGGTTGAAATACAAACAAAAGAGACTTGACTCACCCTTCCGCATCCTTGTTGCAGTGGAACAGCGCCCCAAGCTTTGTATTATTGTTGTTTTTTTTGTTTGTTTTGTTTTTGTTCTTTATTACACAGAACTTGAAAAACTGAATAAATAAAAAGTATTTTAAAAAGTGCAATACAACAAATATACAACATAACTGATTCATGTATTTTAGCAAGTCAAGTAGGACTGTGCTATGAATCTTGTTTTCATCCAGATCTATATATATATATAAATCTGACCCTTTTTGTGTTAAATTATAATGGCAAACATCTGTCGTGTATGTTCACAAAGGAAATATTGAAAGCCAATGTGTGTTTTTAAAGACAAAATACAACTGAATCAAAAACTGAGACTGTCAGTCATTTTGTCAGTCATACTCCCTTCAGAGCTAATGTATTTAATGCTAGAATGGATCTGAATGTCTGAATAAGCCGTTCATATTTCATACATCACAAGTCCGCTGTCATGCGAATCATATGTATCTCTCTATTATCTTATCATCCTCTACTCACTCTCTCTCTCTACACCATACCATCTTCTCACATCCATCTAATACAAAGTGACACTTAATCTTAACTTGTCTTTGCACCCTCTGATTACCAAGGCTCTGACCTAAACAGACCAAACCAGACAGAAATAAAGGTTTGCGAGAAACTGGGAGAAACGGCATCACTGTAATTGTTTTGTACATTTGATAGCCTTGACCTCGTATTCATTTGACTGCCGTTTACTAGCAGCAAATTAACTCCTCACACAGACAGCTGAGTAGGGGTAAACAGCAGTGGAGAGGGGGTGACATGCTTGGTTCATGAACCCATAAAGTTGATAGGAACGAGGCAGTAGACCATATCTCATTACGGGCTCCATTCAAAATGAGATGGAGGACCCCTTCTTTGCTTGTCCGTCACTGGTTCGATTGATTAGTCGGCAACTAATCAATGTTAATTAAGGTGTAGAGATTCCTTTAATTGTGCTGTATGAATCATGGTGTCAGACCCAGCCTTGACCTTCAGCGGGCTTACAGTGCAAATGGCCATGCTCATTCCTAAATACCTTATGGAAATATAATGGGTGTAAATAGAAGAATCATCATTGTTCAGTATTGTTACTTAGAAAGAAGATACTCGTGTGTTTTTAGGGAGTAACCTGAAATTATTTATCTTATCCCAAGTGATACTGTTGTTGTGTCCCTGCGCAAGACACTTCACCCACACTGCCAAACATTAAATTGTGCCTGGTTGTGGTAAGAGAGTAGCTGCTTGATTATGAAAAAAAAAAAAAGAAAAGAAAAATAATGAAAAAATTTAAATCAAGATAATATGAAACAATTATGCACAGTCACTAACTAACAATTAAATATTGAGTCATTTTCATGGGGTGACAGTGGCTCAGTTGGTAGACCGTTTGTCCACTGATCCAAAGGTTGGCAGTTCAAATCCCTTTCTCGATATAAATATAATTTGTAGACTGGTCAGATCACCATGATTCCAGCTCCCGCAGATTAAAGAGACAGTCCAGAATTTTGGACATAGGACCTGATTTCCTAGTTGGCCAGAGTGCTGGAGACGTGTGGAGACAGTTTTTAAAAAAAATATTCCATCCAGTCCTTGTATTTGCAGAGGTCGCTGGTGCTAGGCTAGTGCATGTCAATGGCCAAAGTTATCCTGCCAATAAAAAGAGTCTTACCCACTCCACAAAACACTTGAAGCAAATCTATTATTATGCCAGACTTTTAATTTTAGAAGTATAACTAACCTTGCATTTGAAGGATTTATGTCTGAGCAGCAGCAGCGAGTTGTACTTCCCGACAGAATGCTTGGCAGCGGCGGACTGATATCACCTAGCACCTATCTTACCAGCAAAGTAAAATTTCACTGCTCCTGAGAAAATAGTTCCTCAACATACAACAATTATGTGATGCAAGGTTAGTTTTATTTCAAACATTATTTTATCAACACAGAAATTGACATTGACAGTCTGGCATAATAATAGATTTGCTTCAAGTGTTTTGTGTTTTTAGTGGCAGGATAACTATGGCCATTGACATGCACTAGCCTAGCACCAGTGACCTCTGCAAATACAAGAACTGGATGGAATATTTTAAAAAGTGTCTCCACTCGTCTCCAACACTCTGGCTCACTAGGAAATGAGGTCCTATGTCCAAAATTCTGAACTGTCCCTTTAATGCTGTTGTTCTGACTTCGGGCAAGACACTTAACTCACCTCGCCCCAGTGTCAGCGTACACTGGTGTGTGAACGGATGAGTTCAGACTGGTTCCTTGATGTAGTGGTCTTTTTTTTTTTTTTCTTAGTTTTCATATTTTTTTGTGATTGGTTAGAGCAATAAATAATTCAGATTCATCAACTGCACAGCCTTAGTTTGAGAATATCTGGTAACACCTTTAATAACACCCTTAAAGAGCCATAATAAAGTATGAAGAGAAACTTAATTCATAATGAACAGATAGTTTATAAAGAAACTACTTTATACCGTAACCCTGTATATTTTCTAATTGTTTTATAGGATAATCTAACATGTTTTGATACGTCAGTTGACTTGGGTAAACGTGGCTACTTTGTTTACGCTGCTGCATAATTGACGTTAGGTACAAGCACTCCAAAACAATCACAGATCAAATTGAAACGTAACTCAACTTTCATATCCTGTCCTTCATTTCGCAAACACACAATTAGATCAATACTTGTCAAAGCGCTTAAGAGTTAATGTTAGGAGATGAGTGCTGAGATGATGTGCGGCGCAGAGACTCTCCGTGCATATGAAGTACCGCTCTGATTGATGACTGCCAAAAACAAAATGGCACCCGAGCACACCAGCCGCACTGTAATTGTGTTTTTAATGAAGATTCACATTTCACGTAGGTAGCTGATCTGGCAACCGGCTTGATTGCGTGTCACCCCCTCCCCAGACGCTTCCACCCACAGTCATCTATCATGTTGTAATAACTATGCAACCTGTACCATGCTTCCTAGCCCCAGCCATGCACTGCCTCAGAAAAAATAAGGTGGTGTCAAAATCCCTGGGTTTTTCATTTCGGATTTTGTTTGGTTTTGATGATGCCATTTATTAACCAATTACAATAATTATCTCCAAAATTGCTCCGCCTTGATTACAAAATATTTTTGATAAACCACCCAGATGTCTTCATTTGCACTGGCCTGGAGAAATGGGTTTCAATATCTCTCTACCAAATTAGAGAGGCCATTGCAGTCATTATTTACCCCTGCCAAATGTTGCTTTGTTATTTGGTTAGGCACATTATTTTAATATAATAGTCCATATGCCATAATAATGAGCACATTTAATATCAGTTAAGGCTAGGCAGTCAGGGCTGGGCAAAACATTTAATTTTTTTTTTATTACACCGCGTAACTTTCCTGGTGAAGGGTCCACTACTTGCTACTTGTTGTATGTTCGACAATGTCATTAAACATGTCTATCTCCATGGAGACATGCAGTTGACGCCACTGAGCCAAGTTATAGGTCAGGTTTTTCAAGCTATTTTAGTCCATTAATTACATTTCATGAAGCATATGCCAGAGAGACATTTTAAGGCCATACACTGGAACAATCCTGGCAAAGCAATAACTTTTCCATGGAGACAAGGAAAGTTACATAGTGCATACAATAAATACTAAATGAATAATAATAATTTAAAAAAAAAAAACTGGTTAAAACAAATAAAAATGTCAGATGAAGAAAAGAGGTAGAGCACTTCACTGGGTCATAAAAAAGTCAAAAGTTGGACACAGGTGCTCTACAAGGGTTAAACTTGAAATCTGAACAGAATGTAGCCCTTAGTGAAAAGTGTAAAGGCAGGCAAAGTACAAACTCAAGGCACACTGACTGAATATATCAAAAGTCATTTCTTACAAGGAGGGACACCAACGTCTTTTAACCAGCATGATGGTCTATGTGAGGGCGAATAAAATAAATAAAAATGTCTCTTTCAACAATGCACATACATGTTATATAACTATACAATGCGTACATTTAATAATTGCACGTCCTTGGCTTGCATCTTACCACAAAAACAAAAGAATAGCATTGACTGTACATAGTGCTTATTTTGTTTCACAGGTTTTGCGTCATTATTTAAAATGATCACCATTGTTACGACCCTGATTGTTTGCTGAAATTTGAACAACAGATTGCAGGGAAATCAATGTGCAGTTAGTTTTTTACCATGGTTTCCAAATATTGAACAAGAAATGATGTTTGAGAATGTGAGGTTGTGTGGCCTGTATTAATATGTATGTATGTGCTAGCCAGAATGTGCAATGAATAAAACTTGCATAGAAGGGTGAGTCAAACTTACCCAAGAGGTCACAGTACACACAGTATATTCTAATCTTGTTGTATTTTCCTTGTTTGTCTCAGTATTATTGTTTTGCCTCAAATATTCCGCAGTATAGCATTAAACTCACTGATCTTGCATTCATTCAAGTACTCATTTTATTTGACCTTGAAAAAATGTCTGGGGTCATGGCTTATTTACATGGTGAGAGATGAGTTTAATGCCACACTGTGCAACATTCCAATCGAAGTAATAACATCTTAATGAAGATAAGAAGGTTTAGAATTGTGTAGTATTTTTATGAACAAAAAATTATTCTTTTATTTGTATTTAACATTTTTGTGTGTTCTTGTGTGTTCCAGATGTAACAACCGGACGCAGTGTGCAGTGGTGGCTGGCCCGGATGTGTTTCCAGACCCTTGTCCTGGAACCTACAAATACCTTGAAGTCCAATATGAATGTGTCCCATACAGTACGTACTTTGTTTCACAACTCTAACGCTTAAGCTGACTTCTTTTCTGACAGGAGGAATCAGCAGAAGCTTTGTTAACATGCAGGCTACCGTTAACTCAATGTCTACAATTACACGCACACCAAAATGTGCTCATGATTTGATTTCTGGTCCTTTAAGATTATTTAAATGACTTGCAACCTGCTAAATCTGATGTGAGTAATCAGAGGGATGATAATCAGAAAGAAATATGTTGATTCTGTGGTTTACATGTCATTTGAATTGGTTTTTATATCCAAAAATCTGATACTTTGATTTTGTTTGCACACGTAACTGCAGTCAGTGACTGAGGACAAATAATGTATAGATTCTCTGATCTACTGCCTTTTAAATACTTCAATTTTCCCTTTATTTACTCATCGACCATGCAGTTCAGTATGAAGTGTCATGGCATCAATTCTGTAAATCAAACACGGCTCGGCTACCAATTAAAGGTGCACTATGTAACTTTTCTGGTGGAGCATCCATCAACTGCTTTCAACACTACATGGAGATGCTTTTACTTTGCCTCCAAGTTTCACAGTATGACATTAATCATTTAGTTGGTTGAGTTACAGTTATAGGTCAACCCTGCTCACAGTAAGAATGCATTTGCTTCTTTGCATTTGCTTCTTTGCATTTGCTTCTTTGCATTTTTGAGTAACAAAACACTGATAACTACATAATTAGAATATGGCAATGTTTAATTCCATAGTGTAGATTAATTCTGGGCCAAACAATAACATCTCCATGGAGACAATTCTATCAAAAAGCTACATAGTGCAGCATTTCAAGTATTTGAATGACAGTGACATTTTACCGTAATTGGTGCTGTATTCTGCAAATGAATAGACAACTTAAGTGGATTTAGTCTGAAAAATATGTTTTATTTAAGTGTTTTAAGTGTTTTCAGATTCTGTCATTTCAGCGCACCTTTTGTAACATAAACTTTTTGGATTCACACCAACTCTGGCTCGCTCGCGGTGAATGTTCAGACGGACTTGTGAGGTATCTCTAAAGAGTAAATAAAATGAATTTAATTAGCGCAACCAGTGGGGGGGGACTGAAACGCCGTCAGGCTTCACATAATGTTAGTGGAAACATTTGGACTGGGAAGAGAAAGCACAGCGTGAGGTTAAAGGATGCGCCAATAGACAGGAAGTTCAAATACGGACAGAGGAAATAGCCCTGTGACATAATTCATTGTGTTAAATTGACCTTTGAGGAAGAAGATGCACACCCCAGCTAGCCAAAAATCGCTCATATTCCGCAATAAAGGTGGAAAATTTCAGTCATGGGTAGGTTTAGTATCGCTAATAAGCCCAATTCAAGTCTATTTTTCACATTTTTACATCCTTGTAGGGCTCCCTTAGCTGTCTGCCTCAGCGCTGCTTTCATGTTTTCAAGTCAAATCATTTCTACCTGTGATCCAGAGCTGCCAGATGGATCTTTTATACCTGGGCTAGCTGCAGCGTGCACATTCTTCCTATCTCGGCCTCCCGGTGTTGTCTCTTGCTATGTAAAAACGCAATCTCTCTCATGTGACGCAAGCCGACAAAAAACACACACAAATATAGAAAGTGCAAGGTTCCATTAGGAAGTGCATTTTGGTTAGACGGACTGCGAATTTGTTCGAAAGCAATTACCAGTAAATTTGTGATATTTCCTGTGCTATTACTGATAAAGTAGTGGGTTAGTCATTACTGTGTTTTTGCCCTGATTGGTTCTGACCATTTTCCCTCAGGATATTGCAAATTTCACAATATCGAATTATATCAGCTTCTAGTCACTATTACTACTGCAGCGATGCAACATTTACTGTGGTCATTCCTTTGCTTTTTATCATGACTTATGTTCTAATGTTTGTCCAGTCTGACACTAAACTAAACCTTAATTAACCTTTAATAAAACATTAAGAAAGATGTAAGTCATTATTTAGTTATTCAGGCTCTTACTCAAACATGTGTGAATGAACAAAACACAACTCCAGGTATGTTTTTGAGAAGGTAACAACATTATAACTTGGCTTAAAGCTCACAAGAGTTAATTTTCTGTAATATTTAAGTTGTTGTAAGAATACTTTGAGGTAGTAGGTTGTAGTTATTCTAAAGTAGGTGTGTCCAAGCTTTTTTCACCATGGACCTTTCCTGAACAGTCTTGAGCATAACTAGTAAAAGAACTCTTGATAATATTTAATAAAGAAACTAGTATTTTTATTTTTAAATATAGTATTGAATCAAGAAATCAAGCCTTGTTATTATCAAAATGGAGAGCTTATAATGGGCAAAAGTTGAATAGTCCTCAACTAGAGTGTGGATCAGGCCGAATTTTTCTGTCCAAGCTCGGTCCACGTTTGACAAAGCAGTGATCAAATCCAACCCGAGCATGATAGGCATTAAAACATAATTAAAATCACACTATTTTCACAGGTATAATGACACATGTAGGATATTGTTTGTGTGACCTCTAACGGACACAGAGACGCAAAGTACAAACTCGGGATACAGCAAAAATAATGAAAAGACTATTCCTCACCTCACCAAGTGGTAAATTTAAAGTGCAGCATCTCATCCAAGTTATCCACAGAATTTGTCCTCCGTAAATAATTACCCCAGTCCACAAAACATCGCTATTGATCCAGTTTGAAGCGTTTTTTGAAAGTAAAAAGGCGAGAGTAGTTCCTTACATATGTCTGTTTACATCCACGCAGCGCACGGATCGAGGTGAAGCTGCAGATTAGCGATAGTGACTCTACTTCCTGTGGACTTAATCGTCAATCTTTTCTGCTTTAAAAATCACGTATCTGAAGTATTGCACCACATTTCCCAAATAATAACAGTAGTTTTGACTCCTATTTAAACTAGTACAAGTGTAGTATTCTGATCTTTTGAACACTTAGAGTCTCAAAGCGAGTGGTTTTACTGTAGACAGAAAACGCTGATGTGTCCAAGTTCGAACTGAGCCCAAACATAAATTCTAAATATTTGTCCGAACCCGTTCAAACTCGTCGGACTTCAATCGCGTTTCCATGCTCTATCCTCATCTGCCTTTTCGTCGTACCAAGCAGGAAATCATTATTTTGAATCTGATCTGTGCATGGAAATGGTTCGGCGTCACTGACTTTTATATTATAATTAAAATCTTTTCAAATTATTCAAATAGGACCGAAAAGTGTCAATTAGCAAAGTTTTAAATCTTTTATTTTGACCACGGAGCAAAAGATGTTCGTCTATTATCTTGAGACCCTTCGCTTTGTCATATCAAGGTCGATATTTAGCAGCGCAGTTAAAGAATAAACAACTATTTCACTGATTTTTCTAGTTGCTCCAAAACACTTCTGGCAACGAGTGCATAGATAGTGTTGAATTATTGTAGGCGTATATTAAGCAGTGGCCAAAGTCTGCAAGTCAATAGTCACTGGAGACCATTTATAACAGGGTGTGATAGCAAATTCTTGAAGTCTTATTTCTTGGACCACAATAAGTAACTTTTAACCAGCCAATGCTAAAATATCCTCAAGTTGCTAGGCTGTTTTCGTGCTAATTGGTTAGAAATAATTGGGTACTTCCATTAGCCATGCAAAGTCTGGGTTGATGAATAGCAGCTTGACTGTGAATGGGATCTTAACACTAGTCACTTAACTAAAGCTGCTAAAACAGAAAGGGATTGAGAGTCTAATGGGGAAGCATCCACCCATGACCCCTCCTCTCCTGCACAGGCCTTCACTCACACAGCCGCTAATGCCATCCTCTTGTTTTGCTCACATCTTCAACCTCAAATTAACACAAGGAGACTTTAGCACTGTCAACTTTACTCGCTAATTGATGAATGCATTAGCTTAGTATGATATTAAAGTGACAAGTATAACGCTGTTTTAGTGCGTTAAAGGGCCCATATAAGGCTCTTTTCTGATCTATGTTACAATGTTGTTTTCCTCATCAAAAACTTACCTGGGGTTACATTTTCATTCACACATTTTTAACACACAAAGGTCATGTATTTAAGTTGAGTTCTCCCAAACTAAAAACACTCAACAATTGTCAGTCTCTATAATATCTATAATCTTATCCTGTTTTATCTATACTAAAAACTGGATAAGGCATTTCCCCTCTGTCCCGGCTCAATACCGACTAGTGGCTGGTCCAGGTACTGCAGTTCCTGGGAGCTTGGGTCCATTTTTGGGAATTCAAACTGCCCGTGTTCAGTTGACAGGGCATCGACAACATTCACAAAGGTCAGATTTTGTAGGGATTATTTCTATTTTCAGAACATAAACTTTTTTAAATTGTTGAATTCTTGACGCATCATATAAGTAAGCTTTGTAAGACTTAGCCCAGCCCCGCCCTGAGTCCGCGCTAACCTTGTGTTTGATTATCCTTCCGAATCGGTTTTCCAGGGAAGTTGCTTAGCGACACACGTGACACGGCCCTTTTCTTGGGACAGTCCGACTCGGACCTCGGTGGCAGAGGAAGTAGACAGAGCAAGAATTCTGAGTCAGCATCCAAGATTACTACTTCCACTGTGACGTGTAAATATGAACTGTTTTCATTGTGTTTGGACACTTTAATGGTTTAAAAAACAATTTCAGTCACTCGTATTACTGTAGTACTTTATCGCGTCCATATCACTTCCCATCATAATGATACGCTTCAAGTTCGGACGTGATGTCAAATCCGAGGTCCAAGTGGGAGTCGGAAGATAATCGAACAAAGGGTAACTCCGTTCTAGCAGCTCTCACTCTGATTGGTCCAAACGCTCCACACCATGCATGCTACAGACATCACACGGGTGGGAGGCGTTAGCCCCTATTGAGGAAGTAAATGTGAATGTGAACATTTTTTGGGGCCCATACACCATTGAGCATAGGCCATTGAAAACAGTACGGCGCCATCTTGAATTATCTTCCAGATCTTATTATAGTTCTGTGAACTCTATTGAACTAAAGGTAAAATGTAGCTGTTATTTTGAAAACTACTGATTCATGACATCACAAGGTGATATTGATATTTAGAGATTTAAACAGACTATTAATAAATGATTACTCAAACGTGTGAATGAAACAACACAACTCCAGGTATGTTTTTGACGAGGTAACAGCATTATAGCATGGCTTAAAATCACAAGAAGCAATTTTCCATAACATAATATCTTTAAAGATGAATTATGTATTCTGATGTGGGATCTGCCACCCGCTTGTCTCCATGGAGATGTTATTGCTTTGCATGGGACATTCCATAGTATGAAATTAAACACAACGGTACATAGAGCACCTTTAACATGCAAGTGCTATAGATGGATTTCAAAATGATAAAAATAGCCAAAACAATTAACAATTAAAAACAAAATGAATTATGTTTTGAATGTTGAACTTATCTTCTAAATGTTGCTTTAATAAGTAAACTGAAACCCAAGAATATGCAGTCTGTCAGGCAGGGCATCTGGTGTTAAAAGGCATGCCAGCTCACTATGCAAATAACTGCAACAGCAAAGACAGAAGACATGCTGCGTCAGCCTTAGCGTTGTGCTGTTTTGAGTATTAGTGCTCCTATGGGTAAAGTGTTATCTATCTATTACATGCATTTAGACAGTTCATGTCAAGAAGGACTCAAGGGTCAATGAAGTATCTTATCAAGAGTTCACTGGCTGCTATAATAATGACCCAAGCTTTATTTTAGTTCTCATTCTAGTCTCTGCAGTCTTTTTATGGTTTTTGCCTCATCTCCACCTTGAGCAATACCTTTTTATCTGTCTGCAGACTGGGGAGCATTTGGTTTGAATTACAACTCTCGTCTTCATATCTTCTTAAGCCCTGTCGATCGTACAATCAGATCCTCCGTTCATAATGCCGCTGGAGTGTGCTAAATCGATAGAATCATGCCGTAGATATAATATTGATTTTATTAATTTGCGATCTGATACGCTCCATCAATTGTAATGAAGGAGAAGTGCTGTAACTCCCCGTGTGGCAATGTCACGGTAAGGGCCAATCCATCTTATATTAATATGAGCTGCAGACGGAATAATTATTTGTGGGGGGGATGTAAAGTGATATCAAAGACGACTAGAAGAATTGTCTGACAGCTTCAATGTGCTTGTGTACCCATCTTTAGATCTTCACGTAGGTCTGGTTAGTAATACCAAGCTGGAGAAATTTGATTAAACACGAGGAGAACATGAAAACTTCACAACACACATCCACACAAGATCCAGGAGTTAAATGTGGGACCTTCTTGCTATGAGTTTAGATAAATAGCAGTTTTCAGAAAAGTTTTATTGCCAGTGAAGTGAAGAGTCCCCACTAGGTTTTTCAAAATGATCAAAAACAAGATACTTATTTGAGCAGGTATCAATACTGGAACAAATGCACATAAACTGGTAATCTGACTTTGATCAAAAGTAGTGTAACGTGACAACACTAGTTTCTTTTACAGCTGAATGTGCTTAGACAGTTTTGTGCAAATGTGGAATAAAATAAAGTTAAATAAATAAGTAAAAAAATAGCCATGCACAGTAAAATAACAAAGTGTATTGGTATATTTTTGACAATAAAGATATACAATCTGACATTTGCAGGGTGTTGTGTAAACCATAGTGATATTAAAACAACTGTCAGCATAAAAGAGCATCAAATTCTAATTCTAATTTACCGAAATACATTTTGTTTTATCATGCACTTTTCAGATTGGATTCAGAAGGCTACCTCCAGGCTGAACCGTCTTTATGATCACTCATAAACACGCCCGCGGTCCATTGGCTGACATCTGTCTGTGCCCCGCCCCTCTACCTTGACATTGCATACACCTTGTTGTGCATGAGATCCTCTGCTACCTTTTTGCTCCATTTAATTTAGTTAGACATGACCCTTGTCAATGGTTTCATTGTAAAGAAGGTCAGTGCTATTATGAGTCCCTTTGCCCTAATATTCCGGTGTGTTTTGTGCAGTTCATCAGGCCATAACTTGTGTTGTTGGATAGTTTTCCCTGCATTGCTGTCTAAATGGTGGTCATTTTTATGGTTGAAAGTCCACAAAAAGTCATGTTTTTTGGCTTCAAAGTGTTTCAGAAAAGCCCTAAAAAGTAAGTTTTGTGCTCTGCCCTGTTTGCTTAGTCAACAAAATGCAAATGTACTGCAATGCAACAGTGGAAAGATACTACTTTTTGTCCCATTTCAAAGCTGCTCTTAATGTTATATGATCTGTGATGATTATAAAACAGATATAATGCAAACTTTATTATGAAAATATTTAAAATAGTTTTCTTTAATTCAAAATAGGATTTAATTTACAGTGCACAAAAACACACCCATATTTTATTCCTTTGTTAAACTAGATACAAGAATCATACTTTTCATCATATATTTTGCATATTATGTCTGTGGAAGACAAAACTTTAATTTTTTCATAAATAAATCCGTAAGGATGGACACTGTATTGCCTACATACCTGCACCTTTTGTGATTTGAAAAACTTAAGTGTGCAAAATAATTGGTTATTCTGTGTGCAGCCCTTTATTCCAGTATTTACACAAGAAAAAAAAGAATAAAACAAATAAAAAATCATTAATTATGGTCCTACAATCAGAACTAGACACTGAAATAAAGCTTATACCAATTATGAAAACCTTCTAAGCAATTTCTGTAGAGATTTGAATCAAGCCAGTGGCTAGTCAAACCATATGAGGGCAAATGGTTGGTGTCACAGTGTATAATCACCCATCCCTTTGTCCTGCTCACTTTTATCTAAACCAACACTCATCTGTGCAGCCTGGGAGCACAGAGACCACCACAGACTCAAAGAGAACAAAAGGAAAACCCTGCTGGCGCCTTGTCGCTATACGTACGCCAGTGGTTCCCCCCACTGTTTGCAGCTAATAAGGACAATGTAAAATCCTGCTTTGCTCGGTGGGATCCGGCTCAGCCCTGTCAGATATGGCGCACAATTCGGTACAGCTAAGCCAGAGCATATAATCACGCTATCACATCCAATTTCAACAGTGTAATCCCTAACTCATACCTTGTAGCCATCTAATTCATGTACTCGCTTTCTTTTCCAGCTATCCTAATTGGCTTTTAATTCCTTTTTCTAATAATAACTCACCTAGCGGGGTTTGGGGGAGGGGAGGGGTGGTCCTAATCGAATAAAGGGCTAGATGGTTTTGGCAACTTTAGCTAAGCACCTGCTACTTGCTTTCTCTTGTTGTACTCTGGCAGGACTGTGAAATTGATGTGCTGATTCTGAAGGCTAACACTGAGGTTTGGGTGTATAAAGCATTGCCGTTACAAGGGCAGTTATGCAGTGGGTACGTCAAAAGTAAACAACACCTGCACGGCCAGGTTGGGAGTTAATGTCCGTTAGTTTATCGGATGCTAATTTTTATGCGTTTCTATTAACTGCCTTATTTGGTTTTCAAGGGTCTACTGGTAAATCATACTGTGTGTCTCCTGCACTCAACTTAAAGGAGCATTTTGTGACTTTTCTGGTGGAGGGTCCGTCAAATGCTTTTCTCCAGGGAGATTATTTGCTTCATCTGGAATGTTTCACACTATGGGAAACTTTCTATCTTCACGGAGACCAAACCAGACCAAATTACAGGTCAGATCTGTGGAGAGGCGACCAGCTCACAGTCAGAATAACTGTTCTTCTAGATGTTTTTGAACCACCTGTAATTGAATAAATGTAAGGTAGAGCTGTTTAATGTCATACTGTGGAACATTACGGGCAGAGCAATGACATATCCAGGGTGACAGACCCCCAAACATAAAGTTACACAGTGCACCTTTAACTTAACTTTCATATTAAGTAATATTTTGCTTCAGATGTCCTGTATTAATAATAAATAAATAATAATGCATCGGTTTTAGTTAGCCCTTTTTTTGGACACTTAAAGACGCTTTACAGAGCATTATTCAGTCACTCCACACCCGGTGGTGGTAAGCTTCTATTGTAGCCACAGCTGCCCTGGGGCAGACTGACGGAAGCAGGGCTGCCAGTCTGCACTATCGGTCCCTCTTACTACCACCATCACTCACACACCACTTTCATACTAGGCAATGTGGGTGAAGTGTCTTGCCTAAGGACAGAACGACTAACAACTATCGCCCCCTTGTGGTTCCTGATTTTCCCAGTGGTCTTCCATCCAAGTACTAACCAGGCCCAGCCATGCTCAGCCTCTGAGATCTGACGGGATCAGGCTTTGACAAGCTGGTATGGCCATTGTCTTAAAGTGGCTATACCAGATTTTTTCCTTTTACCCTAGTACATATGTACATATAAGCAGTTGTAGAAATTAGTCCACTGTATAATGTTTGCTTTTAATTATAAAGCATTTTACCCTTCAAGAATCAGGGAGTGCGCTGATAGCATGCTAGTTGTTGTTGTTGTTAGCATTACCAGTAATATTCAAGTACACTGCCTTTAACCTATTCTGTTTATATAATGGGCTTGTCATAAAGACGCACATTATCTTTCAAGCTGCGTTTCTTTAGAGATTCTTAAATTTGATTCACTTATAAATCAAAATCTTCTCTAGTGAAAGAAATGTGAGAATACAAGCTTTTAATGGGCAACCTGTGCTGGTCCCAAAGGTAGATATATTGAGAAAGCATTGCACTCCAGATGGGCACAATAACATCCTGCAAATCAATACAAAATTCACTCACCACTTATTTTGCTGTGTCCACAAGGAAAGGCCAACCAGCTATTGAAAGAGATTGACTTGAGTCTTTTGTGTTTCGAGATGTGCAACTAACTGGCCATCCAAGGTTTGTGCTGTCTAAGTGATCACGATTTTACCACAGGCCGTACACAGAATGGCTTTATAGTGTCATTAAAGGGACAGTCTGAAATTTTGGATATAGGACCTCATTTCCTAGTGAGCCAGAGTGTTGGAGACGTGTGGAGACACTTTTTTAAATATTCCATGTTGCAGAGGTCGCTGGTGCTAGCCTAGTGCATGTCAATGGCCATAGTTACCCACTCCACAAAACACCCGAAGCAAATCTGTTATTACACCAGACTGTCGATGTAAATGTCTGTGTCGATGGAATAATTTTAGAAGTAGAACCAACCTTGCATTTGAAGGATTTATGTCTGAGCAGCAGCAGCGAGTTGTACTTCCTGATAGAAAGCTTGGCAGCAGCGGACTGATATCACCAAGCGCCTATCTTTTGGCAAAGTAAAATTCCACTACTGCTGAGAAAATAGTCCCTCAACATGCGACAATTCATGCGATGCAAGGTTAGTTTTATTTCAAACTTTATTCTATCAACACAGACATTTACATCGACAGTCTGGCAGTCAGTCAGCCTAGCACCAGCGACCTCTGCAAATACAAAGACTGGATGGAATATTTTTAAAAAGTGTCTCCGCACGTCTCCAACACTCTGGCTCACCAAGAAAATGAGTCCCTATGTCCAAAATTCCGGACTGTCCTTTTAAGAGATAACAACAGCTACAAATATCTGCTTCACTGTGATTGGTTAATCTCACCTGTCACTAACTGAAAGCACGAAGGCTTGACCAATAGAAGGCGTGGGTGGGTTGGTGGCTGCATTAAACAGGCAAGCGCTTACTCACAATATGATGATCTCTCCAGAATTGTATATTTTTAATCCAATCATACTGACGCCGGTTGATTTGACAAAAAATCTCATATTGATCTCAGCTTTGTTTTTACTTGGTTTTCATTAAAGATGCATTGTGTTACTTTTCTGGTGGAGGTTCCCCCATCTGCTTTTCTCCACGGACATATTATTGCTTTGTCTGAAATGTTTCACTGGACACCATTAAACCTTTCTATCATCATGGATACCAAAACAGGCCAAGTTACTGGTCAGATCCGTGCTGAGGCAACCTCACTAAGAGTCAGAATGAATGTTTTTGTAGGTATTTTTGAGCAGTAATTGCAACATATGATTGAATAAATGTAAGGTAGAGCTGTTTAATGTCATACTGTGGAACATTTGAAGCAGAGAAATGAAATTTCCACAGAAATAAGCAGCTGGTGGACCCGAACAAAAAAAAAAAAATAATAATAATAATAATTCAAAAAGATAATCAAATATGGTGAAATTCTTAAATTTCTCCAAGGACTGGCTGTAGACCTCTCAATTAAAAACACCAAGACCTGACTAAATCTCGATCATGATTAAATTTTGATTAATTGCCCCACCCTAGATCATATCGCAATTGGATTTTGTCTCCAGTCATCCCTGCCCACACCCTCTATCACCTTTTGATCACCTCTTAGCCACTCAAAATCTACGGGAGCACTAGATCATTCCAGTCTCCGCTATCAGTAAATCTCCTAAGCAGGTCCTAGTAGCTTTTCCGCCCTTGAGCTCTCCCAATCCAGGCTGGTCGGACCTTGTGTGGGAGTGGACACCATGACAGACTATACATCACGCCGACGCGCACCTACCCCGCTCAAATGCCACTGAGCATTACTCCGTTTGTTCTTTATTCGCCCCTGCTCTTCCCCCACCCCACTGGCCACCCCTCCCTGCCCCCCATGTGTGATTCTGCCCCTATAATGTCATCTCATCAGTCACTGCCAACTGACCACTCCCTCCTCCCCCAGCGCCGGCCTCAGATGGCTGTGGCGGAGCTGTCATATATTTCTCAACACGTCGGCAGCGGTGTCATAACAGGCATTTTCAAAGATGGATCTCGCTCTGGATTTACAGGAGGAAATTGAAGGAGAAGTGGTGACAGTTGTGTACAGTAACTACGGATACACAGAAAGAGTTGAAATTATTGTAATATTTTCTTGTGTGCTGTTGAAAAAGCGTTTTATGCATTGTTAAAGGTGTATTATGTAACTTTTCTTGTGGGAAGACTCTCATCTGCGTGTCTTTATGGTAACTGGATTGCTTTGCCTGAAATTTTCCACAGTTTGGCATAAATTAAACCATAGTACACATTTTTAAGTATGTGTTTATTCCTAAAAAAGTACCTCAAAAACATAGATTCTTACTTTTTACAGGTTTGCCTTTCCACAGACCTGACCTATAAACTGGCCTGGAAGTGTCACCTGCTTGTCTCCATAGGCAAAGCAATAAAATCTCCATAGAGACAAGCAGGTCACGTACCTTTCACCAGAAAAGTTTGATAGTTTACCTCTAAAGACTTGGACAAAGTATTTTTTACAAAATACAGTTTAGAAGACTTAAAATTTGTTATTTCTTGAATGAAGTTTTCTGTTCGCCAATGCACTTACAAAGAAGCTTGTGATTGACATTTTAGCTTCCAGCCTCACCCGCAGCGTGGACACAACAACACAATTAAATTGCAGCAGATGACAAGTTGAGTGACAGCATTTTTATTATTATTTTATTTGTTTTGGTTTGGTTTGGACGCCACAGAATTTTCACCATTTCTCATTAACATAGTGTAAAAAATAATTATAGAAAAATATAATAATAAGGGATTGATTACTGGAAAAATGTGAAGTGGAGACCTTGGACAGCGACATTGGAATGAATCAGCGAAGCACGACCATAAATATCATGTCATAGCATCGACCTAGCACACATACTGTCTGTCGGTAGGGCTGGGTATCATTCAGAAGTTGCTAATACAATACATATCTCAATACATAGGTCGCGATACGATACGTATCTCGATAGAGTGAGCTTACGATTCGATACGATATATTTCAAATCAATTCGATATGGTTCAATAAAGAATAAAGGCTAAATCATGGCTGTGATACTAAAAGTCTTTGTTAAACCACTTCTTGTGCAAAGTTAATATGAAACACACATTTTAATCATCAAAACAGTGAAAATGTCAAATGTGTCTCTTAAACAAGTTTCGTTCCACTAAACAAGCAACAAAACTGTAGCACTGTAACAAAATAATTTAGTAAAATATACCAAAAAAATACTCTTGGCGATATATCGATAAAGCAGCCCATGATATCGATACTGTATCATCACATTAAACTATATGATGTATTGATATTTCAGTATCTTTGCACACCCCATCTGTTGGTGTTGAGAACATAGCACTAACTAGAGGACATTATGCAAAATTGACTTTGATACATTTTCAACCATGTTATAACAGTGTTCCCTCATCATTAGCTTAATCAGAGTTGTAGTTTGATTGATTCATGCATGTTTGATTTATCTTATATTGTCCTTCTATGAGGCTTAAGTGCCTAGAAAATTTCTGTTCTCACCTACCCCTAGCCCAGCCCACAAAAAAATGTAGATTCAAGGTACACTTTATTGTCCTCACAAGGAAATAAAGTGTCCCTTTACCCATCGTCATGATCTTGTTGCAAGGCTTGATCAGGACGACCTCAGCTGAAGTATCTATCTAGACCTGTAGGGTTCAACTTAAATACAATAAAGTAAAATAATAAAACCAAAAAAATGACATGCTTGCTATACCCGGAAATGCCACTAGAGGCTGAGGCAATTAAGATAAGATAATCCTTGAGGCAGAAGGTCAAATGCTGAGAAAAGACATACATTCAGTCTACATCCACCACTGAACATAATTCAATTCAGCAAACCCGTTTCAATAATTAAACAACATTAAATCAATACTGTTGTTTACAATGAGCAAAACGTACATTCACAGTCTAGGTATTATAGTATACACAGTCGAGGTATTATAGTTTGATAAAAATAAAAATATAATGTGCCTTATTTATTGATCACAGCCCCTATCAAAGCCATTTTTTCCATTACCTTTTTTTTTTTTTTTTCTTTTTGCCTGCATGCTCTAAAAGTCCACCCACGCAGGAGTCCACATGATTTTTTTCCCCTGGTTTTCAAGGTCCTCGGAAAATCAAGACATATTTTAAGAGACGCAATTAGGTTATTTCTGCTCCAGTTGCTGTTATGTTCCACAAAAAATGTATTTAATTCTGTTTTGCCCGGGCCTGGCTTGCTTTCTCCGTCTGTTAGCTAGTCCCATATGGCTAGGCGCTTTGGACGCTCGCCAAGTCCTTGCACCTGTCCCTCAAATGGAGACAAACTGGTTGAAGGAATAAAGAATCTCGCAGTCCTGTGTTGTCAAGGTTATGAGCTAACTGCGTCCGGGTGAAGATGGAGAGAAGGGGATGGAGTGAAAGAAGAAATGCACTAGACTAGGTTCATGTAAAATTACAGCATTTTAGACGTCCTAGAGTTTAAAGTTGAGATGGAAGATAGATTGCTATGGTGGAATTTGCTGTTTTAACTCTCAGATTACAGATTTGTTGACCTGGTTTATGGTTAACATCTTTGTAATAACTGAAAAAAATGGCACTAAGTTCAACATTTTCTTTGTCAATATAAATAAACAAAAGCCTTAGAAAGTATTACCGTTATTCAACTCCAAATACGTGATTGTTCTCTGTCGAAAGTACGTTAAGACTTTAAATAGATTAATATTGCAGGTTTGTGCACCTAATCCTAACAAATATTGATAAAGTTCAACATTTGTAACTTTTTATTTTGGATGTTTCCTCTAAAAACAGTGCATTTCCCATAGAGTTACATAAGCCCAACATCTAGAACAAGAACACTACCTATTCATGGATTTCAGCTTCCTGTGTATAGGCGAACTCTAAGGGACTCCCTAAATTCACTGCATTTCTTCCAGATGCCAGGCTTAGTGTTCCATGTCACTCAATCTGCTGCATTTTCCATAGAGAGTGAGCGATCTTCATAATAAGCTGATTTAATTACAGCAAATATTAAGAATCAGTGACATTGGCAGTATTTGTCTAAAAAATATACAGCTCAGTTTTCCCAAGACCTGGTAGCAAACTTTAGATTCATCAGCCAGTTTCATGCCGTGGAAACCGTCTGACCTCGCAGCATTAGGATTAATTTGTTCAACGGTAGGCAGGTACTTTTTTAATTTAACCAGTTGCAGCTATTTGGTCGTGACGTATGTAATGCGCTGCTAACGGGGCTAACTGGTATATTAAGCTTTTCCCAAATCCCGTAGGAAGAAGGGCAATAACGTCTTTCCCCTCGATAAAATTCACCAAACATTCTCTTTGTTCCAGCTTTAAATCCTCGCTCTAGGGAATCGTTGCCAACACAGAATGTATGGCTTCACCCACATCCATCTCAACCGCTTTGTTTACTGTTGTGCTGTACCACAAAAGGGACCCAGACAGACGCTTGAGTTTGGCGTCGTGGATTCACAGCTCTTCGCTGATTGGCCGGCGCGTGGTCTACAACTTCTGGGGTTCTTGCAAACCACCTAGTGTATTCCAATTCCTGACCTAGTCACTGGAGAGAAATGAAATTGAGCGGAGGCACTAGGTGGCACCAGCCTGGCTAAGTAAACCTGTCCCCAAAGCCTAAACTTACCTGGTCCTAAACCTAATCCTGATGCCCTGACCCTCACTTTAACCTGATTATGAAAAACTATATTCTGAAAAATCTATATTTGTGATCCTAAACACTAACACAAAGTGGCTGTTGTTTGACATAATTGTGTTTAGGGGATCAGCGGAAAAAAACAGAAACTCTTAATGTGTTTTTGTTATAATTTGAGGTCTGAATTCACTCGCTCTTGTCAAAGTCTGTTTTTAGCCCTGCAGCTCAGGTGAAGAGGAAAACACTTCTTAAAAGTGGGTTACCATGGTTGCAATCAAATGTTTAAGTCCCACCCCTAGACGAAATGTCGAGTTTTTAGGGAGTCGATATATTCTTAGGACTTTTGCCATTTGAAAAAGCTATAATATTTTGTTTTTGTTTCTTAATCGCTATGGCAACAGTTTATACACATTCATCATCCTGAAACACATGTATAAGAACAGAAGAACAAAATAAAGCAGACAAGTCTTGGAAGAAAAAGAGGAGATGAGAAATGGATGCAGTAATGATGGTAGGGGCTCCAAGGAAACGACTGATGGGAAAATCCTCCAAAAGAGAGATGCCCTCCCCCATCCTTAGGCACATGCTATTCAAAGCCATGTAATTTGTGCCATTAATTAAAAAGCTGATGGGACTGAGTTAAGGAGTTCATAGACTGCAACTGTTGAAAAAGAGAAAGAGGGCTGGAGAAAAGGGAATATTATACAAAATCTGTCCGTGCCATTTGTCCATGAATCTCTATTAGAACTTAATGATGCCATTTTGATACCTCTCAACCATTAGTGTGAAATTGGAAAGCGTTAATTATTCAAATGAAAATCCATACAGCTGCCTCTCATGATGTGGTCAGTGCTCGCCCGCAGTCCACATTGTTAGGAGCGCAGCATGCAGCTAAGAGCAAGTGCTAATATTAGTATGCATGGTGAGCCTAGCACTGCATGACTAGTTCATCCAGCAGTATTTGATTGGATCTCTATAATGGTTGGCTTTCATGAATCTAAATTTGGGTGTGAAAATGGCATTTGTAATTGGGGATGTCAAGATTAATCAGTTAATTGAAAACTGTGATTATTCTGAGCAAAAATAACAATGTGATAATTCTCGAAGCAAAAATATGTTATTTCAATTCAACACATAAGACGTCTGTCTGTTTATGTCAAGTTTACCTCACCACTTGTCTCCTAGAAGAATGAATATTAGATGATTGGAATGAATGCAAAATAAGGATAAGGATTTGGCCGTGGTGTTGGTAATCTTAAAAATGATTTATCGATATATCGTCCAAATGATATATGGGGCTGATATTTTGACCTTTTGGTATGTCGGTTAATATTTATTTACACTACCAGTCAAAAGTTTTAGAACACCCTAATTTTTCCATTTATTTATTGCAGTTCAAATTGTGCAAGTCCAATGAAGAGCTTGAAATGGTACAAAGGTAAATACTGAACAGCCAGAGGATAAAAAAGATAAAACACAAGTCCAAGCTCTGCGAAAACTACCTCAGGAAAAAAGAGCAAGATGGTAAAACATGGAGTGTCCAGCACAGTCTCCAGACTTAAACCCCATTGAGATGGTTTTGGGATGAACTGGACAGAAGACTGAAAGCCAAGCAACCTACAAGTGCCAAACATTTATGAGAACTTCTGCAACAGACTTGGGAAAAACTTTCTGGAAGAATATTTAATTTCTATTGTAGAAAGAACGAGCCACCAGTGTGTTCAGTTGTTATATCTGCCAAAGGTGGCTACATTGATGAATAAAAAGTTTAGAATGCATTTTGGCCTGTAAACTGATTCTAAAATTTATTTTCCAACTCAAATTGCATGTTTATTCTATGTTTTCATTTCAGATTGCAATAACACAGTTAACGGCAAAAAAAATGGAAAAAGTTTGGTGTTCTAAAACTTGTGGCTGCTGGTCTTTTGTTGTTGTTTTTTTGTCAATCTGCTGCCTAAAAATTCATGCAAAGCTTTATTTTAACACTTAAAGGTGCACTGTAATTTTCTGGTTGGCGATCCATCACCTTCTATAGATATGCCATTGCTCTGCTCAGAATGTTCCACAGTATGACATTAAATAGCTCTACCTTATCATTTATACCATACGTGTCATTTATACAATTACACAAGGTTCTATAGCTAAAAAATACCTAGAGAAACAAACATTCTCTGTGAGTGGGGTTGCCTCTCCACAGATTTGACCTTTGTCTGGTTCCTGAACATTCCAGACAAAGCTATTACATCTCCTTGAAGAAAAGCATTTTATAGACCCTCCACCAGAAAAGTTACACAATGAACCTTTAAATACCAAGAGATAGCTGCACAAAATGTGACCACACAGCTCTCTTATTGTTTGTGGAGAAAAAAAGGAGCTTGGTGAGAGTTTGTTGTAAATTGAAATTACATTTGGGGAAAATAATCACAATCGGCACCAAATATCGGCAGAGCTTTTTGGCCATCGGTTGCTCTGGACAAACTATATTTGCATTGGCCATGATAAAACTCGTGTGGGTCGATCTCTAATGAATTATTCTGCTAAAATAATTTTTTGTGATGTATAATTGCAACACAGAGTAATGATGAATCAATAGATATGAATCAAGGAGAAGAAAAGTATTACAGTTTCCCTTTAGTATCACTTTACCTGCATCCATCTCATTTTAACATATTGTCAATGGAAAGAATGGGTTGCCTCTTCTGCTTATTAAATTTAGCTCGACAGCTTGACCAATTAGGCAGATTCATCCGCGTTGCCTTTTTCGACTTTATGTGTTTGGCAGGCGAAACCAATCAAAGCTGCGCCAAGCCGTTACAAGCTGGACACCACGGTTCACTGAGTTATTGTTTAGACCCAAAATCACTGCCAGGTGTAGTCTGTTTCTGGAGAGGTCTAGTGTTTACTTAAATCATGCACTGCTGACTCATTTATCTACTTCATTATGTCCGAGCGAGCAAAGGAAGACAGAGTTTTTTAAGAAATACATTTTTTTTATCTGATTTTGTCTAAATTTTCTGAATAGCTTGTTGCTCTGTGTGGCAGATGCCGTTTATTGGGCTTGGTCCTGCAGTAGATCATCACTGTTGCTTGATGTTACCTCCAAGGTCCATACATCCATGAAGAGGAGTTTGAGAGCTAGTCTACTACTTTGCCTTCATGATCATGCAATGGTATACACTACTGGTCAAAAGTTTAAGAACACCCTAATTTTTCCAGTTATTTAATTGCAATTCAAGTCGTGCAAGTCCAAAGAGCTTGAAGGTAAATACTGAAAGGCCAGAGGTTAAAAAAAAAGATAAAACACAAGTCTAAGCTCTGCCAAAACTACCTCAGGAAAAAGAGCAAGATGGTAAAACATGGAGTGTCCAGCACAGTCTCCAGACTTAAACCCCATCAAGCTTGTTTTGGGATGAACTGGACAGAAGAGTGAAAGCCAAGCAACCTGCAAGTGCCACACCTTTATGGGAACTTCTGCAACAGACTTGGGAAGAACTTTCTGAAGAATATTTGATTTCTACCGTAAAAAGAATGCCACAAGTGTGTTCAGCTGTTATATCTGCAAAAGGTGGACACTTTCACGAATCAAAAGTTTACAATACGTTTTGGTAAACTGGAAAAAACTGGAAAAAGTGAGGTGTTCGATAACTTTTGACTGGTAGTGTATATTTTTGACAATTGGAATGAGATTTGGATTTAGTGTCTTGAAATTACTATTCATAATGCACATTTTAACATGTGTAGCAGCTTTAACATTTGAGAAACCTGAAAAATGAACAGTTAAATGAATTATCTGACCAGCCAGAGCCTCACGCTTTAACAAAACTTCACAAAGATGAGTGTATCTGGAGCCATATCCTGTCTCCATTATTTTCTGAGGGCGTGATTATTCAATCTCAGAAATGTGTCAAAAACAAACATGGCAGCTTACATGTGAAAAAGGGGGAAAAAACAACAGAGGACTAAGAAAAAGCACAGCTTTTTACAGAATCAACAACTGAAGCACCAAATTATTAGGTAAAAGAAGTTATATTTTTGTTCTGAATGTTGTGAGAATTTTGGAGACGAGATGTTTTCTGCGTTTGAGAGACACGTACGACAAATTAGCAGCTGTGGTTGGATCATCTCGAGTTAGAACAGAGGTTTATCTCGCTTTTTGGTTAGGTTCCAGACCCTTCTGAATTTGATGAGAATGTAGAAGGGAGTGGCTGGTCAGGCAACTAAATTAATGCAAGAATCACTTATGTTTCTGAAAATTTACACACAACTGAATGTATAGTGACAGGATATTTTGTTGTGCTGAAAAAAAACAAAAAACATAACATCAAAAACAGCGGTGTTTGCTATCACCAAAAATTATCGAAATGTTCACCTAAGCCTTGTATTTTGTGGAAATTTGCACTTTAATACATACGTTAGAACTGTTGCTTTTCAGACACACGAGTAGAGGTGAAAGAGAACTGGATGGGAGCAAGCTAAGTGCTTTTTAGTGACTCAGTGACAGCCGTGACCGAAATCGTATTAGGGTCACAATGGGGGTGGTCGGGTGGAGTAAAGCAGCTTTTCAAATGAATCAATTCTCACTCTGCTTCCTCACTTCCTTCTATTCATTCACTGGAGTTTTACTATCGCTCGCCATGGTCCATCATGCAGTGCTCTTGTTATAATACACTTATTAACGTACAGTACAGCTGAACAATTTTGAGTGGGGGGAAAAAAAACAGCTGACATTGTTCTGACAGGCATTGTGAATAGATTTGTGATTTATGTGCCTGTTTACATGAGAATACTTGCAGGTAAAACGACAAAATATTTGATCGGAAGTGCCTTTCATTTAGACCGTGATGGCGGCTTTGGGGCTTAAAAAGGCAAAAATCTGAAGCCACCCTCCAGAGTGGAACATACGCTCTGCCGTAGTGTTTCCGTCTACACTGCCCAAGACGCAAAACTCTGGTCAGATCTGCATACGCGACATGATAGTGTATCACAGCAGCCTGGCATGCATACCCAATCAAATTCCACACACTTTTGCATCACTGTATGCACGCAGATTTCCTCCCAAAAACACTCATCTAAACACAGAATAAAAAGTGAAGACACAAAGTCACTTTTTCATCTTCTGTTCAGACCTATGTTTTAAAATCAGGAATCCCTTTAGAGGGCAGAAAACTCATTCAGGAAGTTTAACTAATCCAGTAATTATATATATTTTTAGATGGTGTATTTCATAGCTTGCAGAGAACTTCCGTAAAAGTCTACTTTGTAACTTGTCCCCATGGAGATGGTATTGCTTTGTTATTTTTGGCAATAAACAACATATCTGCACTAAAATTCACACAAGTTGGATGAGTTTATTGCCGTGCAATATTCAAGGTATAGCAATGACATTTCCATAGAAATAACTAGAGCAAGTTACATAGTGCACTTTTAAAGAGTCTATATTACACTGTTTTGTTTTGTTTTTTTTAAATCTATGTTATAATGTTATTTTTTCATCTAAAATATGCTCAGAGTTGTGCGTTCTGTTTCACTCACACATATTTAACACACAAATCCTGCATATTTAGGCTGAGTCCTTTCCTCAAAATGAAAACCCTCTGTTCCACCTTGTCATGTGGTAATACAGGAAGTGCTTCACTGTGTTTTTAAACTCTGTACACTTTCACTAGAATCATTTGAATAGTTTCAGCCCTGGAATTGCCAATCTCTTCTGAACGAAAGGTAAAAAGTAGCTGTTAACTTGAAAACTATCGCTTCATGACATCACGAGTTGAAACAAAGCATTTTGAGCTTTGGAGATGTAGACAGACGAATAAGAAAGGGTTTCTCAAACATGTGTGAATGAAACAAAACACAGCTCCAGATGTTTTTTAAGGATGTAGCAACATTAATAACATGACTTAAAGCTCCTAAGAGTCAATTTTGCATAATATTGTACCTTTAACCTTGAAATTTGTTAATTGTCCTCATCCAAATTCCAAAGCGTGAGGTTGTATTAGTTATTGTTTGATGCTGTCTTCCTGTCAAAACTGAAAACCCCAAACATTGATGCATTCCGTTGTTGGTTTGCACACAACGTTATCTCCCTCCACCATTTCGTTGTGTATCATTTTACACATCTATGTCGCTAATGCCTTTTCCTATAGATCATTACCCTCTCCACCCTGGACACTGTTGGCGATCGCTCAATCAGAAATGCCTGGCCCCCTTTGGTCCCTGTTGTGAGGCTGAGGTGGAGAAGCTTCGATCTGCGGCATCCGGCTGTTTACTTTGCTTTGATCTATGAAAGTGCCCATGCAGTTTCCAGGTTATTGGCACATTTGGAGTTGGCGGTAATGGCCGTACAGATTTAGCCCTCGAGCTATTGTTGACGTGACTGGCAATGTGCTTATGGTATTTCAATATATATGTTTGGTGCTGATGAGCTGTGATGCTGCTGCAACATGGTGAAATGGAGCTTAATAGTTCAACCCACTTCGATGCTTGCTGAGGTTCCAAAAGTATAAAGTTTGAATTCAAGTCATATATTAAAGCTGCACTATGCAACTTTTCTTGTAGCATGTCTGTCATCTGCTTTTCTCTGTTGCGCAAAATGGATTATTGTGAGTTTTAAGCCATGTTAGAATATTGTTACCTCATCAAAACACACCTGGAGTTGTGTTTTGTTTTATTCTCACTTGTTTGAGTGATCCTTTATTATTAGTCTGTCTACATCTTCAATGGAATGAAACAAAACACAACGCCAGGTATGTTTTTGATGAGGAAACAGCATTTTAACATCAGATCATAAAATTGCATATTGTGGGCCCTTCAAAAAAGGTTATTGATTTGTTTAGAAAGTTCCACATATGGCATTAAACCTATGTAGCCTGCATTTATTCACTTACATGTGTTTTTATTGCACAAAAATACACTGAAAAACTTGTATTCTGACCTGTAACATGGCCAAGGTAGTGTCTTATATTGTGTTAGATAAGTTTAATGCCATAATGTGGAACTATAAAGTAGACAAGAAGTTGGTGGGCCCTCCAACAAAAAAGTAGCCTGATTCGGTTTCTATGAAGTGAAACCGTCTGACCTCGCAGCATTAGGATTTGTTCGCTCGACAGTAGGTGGGAACTTTTTTTCATTTCACCAATTGCTGCTATTTGATCATGACATATTGAAGGCTCCGCTAATGGGCCTAACTGGTATATTAAGCTTTTCCCAAATCCCGTAGAAAGAAGGGCAATAACGTCTTTCCCTTTGATAAAATTCACCAAACGTTGTCTTTGTTCTGGCTTTAAATCCTCGATCTTGGGAATTGTTGCCAACACAGAATGTTTGGCTCTTCGCTGATTGACTGGTGCCCGGACTCTCATTTCCAGGGTTTTGTGAACTGTCTAGTGTATTCCGATTCCTGACCTAGTCGCTGGAGAGAAATGAAATTGAGCGGAGCCATGAAGTGGTGCCAGCCTGGCTAACAAAAAAGTTACACAGTGCTTCTTTAAGAGTTTAAAAGTTAAACAGAGACTAATCAGCTATTTATTAACGAATGTCCATGAAGCATTTATATTTAGTGTAAAAAAAACATTAACTCAAAATTTAGCTAAATAATTTTTGCAGTTAATACTTGTTTTTGTAATATATGATGTGCCTTATGCTCATTAGTTACACATCGCTGATTTGTCCATAGCAAGCTTTCAAACTTTTAATAAACTGTATATATATATATATATATATATTTTTTTTTTTTTTTTTTTTTACAAAGTCAATGTGAAAAATGAATGGTAATTTTACTTCCAGAACCAGAAATTTATTGTTAATTAAATTGCGTCTCATGCCCATTAGTTCCCACATATCTGACTCACTTATTTTATATTATTTGAAAAGAAACTATAAGAAATATGAATATGATTTTTGCTTCAGAAACCCAGTACTGACTTGATCAAAGCTCCCTCTCCCTATTCTATTCCACACTCCATCACCGGGCATTACATTAATACAGTTCCCCTCTAATAACTTCTCCATCTTTCAAACTTCACCCCTCCTCGCCCTGCTCACCGCCTGACCTCCATACCTCACTCTCCATTTGGAGGAGAGGGCCCTTGTAAGCCCTGGTAACAGAGGTTAATCCGCTCTTATTAGAAGCGGGATTACTGCAGGGGAAGGGACAGGGGCTGGCATGCTCGCTGATGCTAACCTCTTTACCACCAAACTCGAGAGATCAGGAAAAATACCATGACTGATGTGAAGGGTCTGTCCACATCTGTCTCTGGAAATATAAAATGTATTTATAAGATGCAAAAAAAAAATACTGAAATTTAGTATTGTAGCGTTTGAGCATATTTCAATGGTAAGTACTCGGTTCTGACTTAATGTTTATACAATAACACGCTGTAATTGAAATGCATTTATGTCATGTTAAATTTTGGGCCAGAATCTGTTTTTTATTATTATTAATTATCTTTAAAGGTCCTATATTACGCAAAATTTACTCTTGTGAGCTTTAAGACATGGTATAATGCTGTTACCTCCTCAAAAACATACCCAGAGTTGTGTTTTATTCACATGTTTGAGTCATCTTTTAGTATTAGGGTTGAAATTATCCAAATGACTGTTTGGAGTTTACATCACAAGGTGGATCAGAGCGTTTTCTGTTTGAGAGAAGAACTCTAACTCCTAAATATGCAGGATGTGTGTGTTAAACATGTATGAACGAAACAAAACAGAGGTATGTTTTTGATGAGGAAACAACATTATAACGTAGATTAGATAATAGCGTAATATGGGACCTTTAAGTTGGGTAACAGTGCATGTAAAATGTCTTTACTTTTGTCCAATTTGTTTAATGTACAGAATTGTGTGTGTAATGCTTATGTTTTCTTCACAGACTCTTTCCTGACTTTCGATTGTGTAATTTTTACTAACTCCACTGTTCTACTGATTGTAATGCACAAGACTTTCCCTCCCAAAATAATGTACTAATACTTTATTTTTTTTTATTTTGTCTGTCTTTCTCTCTCTCCTCCATGCATAAAAATGTAGAAGTGGAACAAAAAGGTAACTAAATACAGACAACTTTCCTTATCATCTGATTTCCCATACTAGTCATTTTTGGTGTCGGGACATAGCTTTTTTTAGCTGGTTACATGCCTTTCAAGGGGAAAACACAATTTCAATTTACTATAATGAAAAGCAGCAGCGTACCGAATTATGTCACATTTAATTTCATATTAACCAATAAAGAAGATGTATCTATTAACATTGAGAGGTAATTCTTAAAGGGAAGGTCATTACTACCCTGCTCTCATGGCCCTTCCTAACCTCAGGATGTCTCCCATTGCCTTTAATAACCCAAGATTATTCCAGCCTGCTTTATCAGCTGCATAATATTAAAGTGGAGGGCTATATGGTATGATCAATAGCCTGTCCAATAAGCTGTCAGCATTTTTGATTATGGCTCTAACATGTTGATGGATATAACCTTCAGGGACTCACAAGTCAATACTGTAGACAGCTCGTAGCCGCCATATTCTTCCTTATCAGCGCCGCATGATTGTGCACTACATATGCCAATGCCCCGGCCCCTAAGACAGGGTTATGGGGGATCCAATCACAAAACTATTATTATGGAGCCAACAAATGTATGTCTCAAGAAACACATTACTGTAGTGCAATAAATGACAGAACTTATGGCTTTTCCGTTAACATTTAGTTAGTGTTTTAATGGTATTACACGCTCTTCTTTACCATTGAGGAAAAAATGCAGATGTGTACTAAACATTATAGTAGTATTAAATGTCCACCATCTGCTAGTCTCCATAGAGATGTAAGTGCCGGACAGTTGCACTGGACACCATTTATCTTTTATAGTACAAGCACTTTACGCCATCAGGTCAAGTTTCAGATCAAATGTGTGAAGAGGCAAATGTACTAACATTATAAATGCATTTTCTAGTTGCATATACTTTCCACAAAAAAAGCTGCAGTACTCGCAGTAGTAGTAGTAGTAGTAGTGCAGCTGTAAAAAATGGCTTACAAATTACATACCTTTATGGCGATAGAAAGGATAGAAGCTTCCTGAAATGGTTCAGCTGCTGCAGTAACAGTTTCTACAAAACTTCCCCATGAAAGCCATGATTGCTTTTGTATCATTACTTTAAACTGTCATTCACTCCACTCATCTTGTGCCTCGATTCACAGACGCCATATTTTTACAATCTTCTTTTTGCACAGAGCCGGTGAAAAGCTTACCTCCTCTGACCTCGAGCACTCCTTTCTACCTTTCCAACCCTTTTAGCATTTAGTAGAGCAACCGCAGTGATGTGTACTATGTCAATGGTACGCTGTCTGACTTAGCTTTACACCCGTAGGTAGACAACATGTTTAATCTTCGGAATTACGAATGTGAAGGAACTCTCTGGTTTGGCTGTCTCTTGCTTTCCCTCCTCCACCTCCTCCAAGAGTATAGCTTTTAGCTCGAGACAGATCTGTCAGTGTATTGCCAAGCTCTGGGGCTATTTCACCAAAAGGAGCATTCAAACAACATACAAAGTAAATGTTAGATAAGTCAGGGCCCTATGTCAAATGCTAATAAAACAAAATGGGATGACTCACAAATGCCTTAAAAACATGTTTTCATATTTACAGTAGATTATAGTGAGATCATCTTAAAGGTCGAGGGAACATCACTTGCTTCTCTCCATGGAGATTACTTTGCGTAGAGTATAGTATTAAAGTTATCTTTTTTAAATTGAGGGATTGGCCTCTCCACAGATCTGACTTGGCTCACTTGCCTCCCTAAAGATAAATATGTTGCACAGTGTTGCATTAGACTTTTCAAGCAATGCAATAACATCTCCATAGAAAAGATAGCAGCTAAGTTGGACATACATGCACAGCTGATTAAATAAGGCTTGTATGTTTTGTATTTACATTGTAATCTACCATGCAATTTTGCTCCAGTCCAAGAAAATTCATAATGAGGCTAAATTAGCTTGCAAAATGGTCAACTGATATTGACCTGCTGCAGCTGCACTGCCTTGGCTGAGCCTTATCAGATTTTAGCACAAACCAGTTCAAGTATAATTAGTTTATTGTGCGCAGTATTGTAAATCATGCTGCAGACTTCGAATGTCATGTGGATGCAATAATGGACAGACGACCATTCTAATGATTGTGTAATCTCTTAATCAGGGTTTTTTGTTTTGTCTTTGCGTTGTGCCAAGACCAATAATTACAGCCTAGTCATTTATCAAATGGTTTAGGATCATTGGGTTCAAAATGCATATCTTAAAACCTGTTTTCAAGTATTTGTCTTTGTTGCTGTTGTCACTAGATGTTTCAGACATTTTGTGCTATATTGAATCGTTTTGTACATCATTTATGACCTTTCATTTCAATCTGTTCATCTTTCCATGCAAGTGACTTGGGAAGTTAATTGCTTTTGGGGTCAAGGCTCTAAGTGAATTAAAAGAAACTCTAAAAACTAAATTGCAATAGGTGATTAACTGTGGCACTACACTTAATACTTCTTATTACTTTTCATCCCACGTCCTTGCATGATCAACTATTCACCAGTTACTGTATCACTAAAACATACAAAATTGAAGTTGAAATTGTCCTTGCTATCCTTACCTGCCAATGTAACTCTGTACTTGTTTTTTCCCCTTTTTGGCTCCTCAGTTTTCCTGTGCCCAGGGCTCCTCCGAAGGGTCTACCAGAGCGAGCACCTCTTCGAATCGGACCACCAGTCTGGAGCCTGGTGCAAAGACCCTCTCCAAGCATCTGACAAGATCTACTACATGCCCTGGACACCCTACCGTACCGACACACTAACCGAATACTCCTCCAAGGAAGATTTCATCGCCGGACGACCGACTACAACCTACAAACTCCCCCATCGCGTGGATGGAACGGGATTTGTGGTCTACGATGGTGCGCTTTTCTTCAACAAGGAGCGCACTCGCAATATTGTCAAGTTCGACCTACGGACTCGCATTAAAAGTGGGGAGGCTATAATCGCGAACGCCAACTATCACGACACCTCTCCGTATCGCTGGGGCGGAAAATCGGATATTGACTTAGCTGTAGACGAGAATGGACTTTGGGTGATTTACGCGACTGAACAGAACAATGGACGTATAGTGATCAGCCAGTTAAACCCTTACACATTACGAGTTGAAGGCACATGGGACACTGCCTACGATAAGCGTTCAGCCTCCAACGCATTTATGATCTGTGGGATTCTCTATGTGGTGAAATCCGTATATGAGGATGATGACAATGAAGCAACAGGGAATAAGATTGACTATATCTACAACACTGAGCTGAGTAAAGATGGCTATCTGGATATTCCGTTCCCCAATTCCTACCAGTACATTGCCGCAGTGGATTACAATCCCAGGGACAATCTGCTTTACGTGTGGAACAACTACCATGTGGTGAAGTACTCGCTAGACTTTGGAGCACTGGACAACAGACTAGGTAAGGACAATCTCTCATACACTTGTGCCATGATATAAAACTGCTTATTCTATTCGATTAACATATTTAGAATAGTTTGGTCCCTATTTCTCAAAGGATTACAAAGGACTTCTATTAGCATTTAGGAGATTTCAAAGGGCAGCACACATTAATTTGAACCAAACTTTTTTGGGTTAGTATCTCTTGAAAGTAGTCCATGGTATTATTAGTGCTAAAACGTGTTTGAGAAAGCTGGTCTATGCAGTTTTGACACCATCACTGCAGTTTTAAAGCTAAAGCTACTTGCAGAACCAAGATGTCAGCCCATTCGCACCAAACTTTTCATTCTTAGTATCTGTCGAAAGAAGTCCATAGAGGAATCGTAATACCACTTTTAAAATATGTTTGAGACAGCTGGTCTATGTAGTTTTGAAGCTCAAACTAGTTAGACAGGACTTAAAACATTTTAGTTTGTTGTGAATATGAATTATTCAGCAATTTATATTTGGCAGAGTGGAAATGTTTTATATAAAGGAAGACTATTCTTAACATATATCCCACATTTCCCACTTGGCTAAAACAACACATTTAGTTAGTGTGGACACTGTGTTAATTGGCTTTAAGGAACATGTGTTAATTTTGTCCCATACAATTATCATGTTGAAACTGAACCAAGATGGTGTCAGTTCCGTTGTCCATGGAAGAAATGGTGGTAATAGTACTACAAATGCACTTCACAAAACTGGTTAATGTAGTTCTGATGCAACCACTGTAGCTTTGAATGGGGATGTAATGATATCCAGATCTCTTGGTACAATATTTTCACGATATCCATCTCACGGTACGATATTTACTGCAATATTTTACAGAGGTTAACCAAATTGTGAATGTTACTTTTCCCTTTTAAAATGCATTGACAAGACTATTGTTATACCATAATCCAAAGAATCAAAACTATAAAAGTCCTTATTTATTTCTTCAAATAGTCTGAAACAAAGGATCATGGTCTATGTAGTTCCTTTTTTAGTCACTGTTGTTATTATTGTGAGAACTTTTTGACGATAAGACATCATGTTATTGTTACATGAAGCTAAAACTAGTTATATTAGACAGACATCTTAGTTTATTGTGTATTTGAATTATTCACATTTATTTTTGGCAGATTAGCGTTGGTTTATACAACTTTAAAGTCACAGATAGAACTATTCTTAACATGTATCCCACATTTCTTTCTTGGCTAAAACAACACATTTAGTTAGAGTGGGCTTTGTGTTAATTGGCTATAAGGAACATGTGTTAATTTGATCCTGTATGATTAGCATAATGAAACAAAACACAAAAGACGGTGTCATTCCAAGTTGTATTTTTGTACAATGAAAAAAACACAGACAAAAAGTTCCCTGCTCCCATCTTTGCACTCTTTGCCCACTTATAAATGGGTGCTTGTTGGGAGACTTGGAACAAAAAGAAGCTGTTTTGACACACACAGGTAATTTTTTACGCTATCTCATCAACAGCTCCAGTCAAAAATGTCACAAGTTATTTGACTGTGAACTGAAGTCCGTACCTCAGCTTACAACTGGGAATGTTTTTTTTTTTTTTTTCCCTTGCTTTCCGCTTGCCATTTAATTCATTTTGCCTGCTTGACTACTCGCTGCATCTTCAGTGAACCATCCTTTTATATATATTCATTTATTCAGCAAAGAGTGAGTTTCCGATGATGTGCCGTTAACCACAATATAATCCATTGCAGCTAACGAGACGGAGGAGGTTTTGTTATGTGCGTTTTGTGTAACATTATTATCCATCATTTCTGAGACACCATGTACAGTAACATTCACATGCAAATGCTTATTCTAAACACTACGCCTTTAAAAGATATATTTGGCTTCTGCTCTGAACAGGCTGCCCTCCAAAGAATAACCAAGGACTGTGCCTCTTGAATATAGATAGTAAAATGTTACATTAAGTGGATGGATGAAGTCAAAGCACAAATAAAAATGTCAGATAAACAGACTGATAAGAAATGAAAGGGAGACAGAATGGACTCCCGAGCAATAAAGCATTTAGTTTGATAAAGTCAAGAGGAAGCAAGACTGCCTGCAGCTGCTGTGTGGTTAACTGTTAGGATTTCACACAATATTGTCTCACAAGGGGTTTAATTTTGAAGATGGCTGCGTCTTTACACCGAAATTGTTTGAATCAGCATCGCCGTCAACCACTTCACTCCGCATAAATTAAGTGATTTTGAAATTTGTTTTCAGTGGGTTTTCATTTCTTTAGGCGTAAACTGTTTTCAGAGATGTTAAATTGAATGTTTATTGCAAGTCACTATGCGCTGTTGCAGGAAAGGTAGTTGAGATTGTAGGAATTATGGAGAGGACAAAGTGTTCTTCGCTTTGCAGTTGAGTAATGAATTTATTTTAAACATGCAAACTATAAAACAACAATCATGTCACACATAATGACAATCAAAAAGAGAGCTATTATACAAAGACCACAGAGCTGTAAGTTTACATATCAGTCTTTCCTAATTAGAATTGAAAACTTTGAGTTTCCTGTTGTTAAGTTAGTTTATCAAATACACAAAACTATTAAAGGTGCATTCTATAACTTTTCTGGTGGAGGGTCGGCCGTTTGCTTTTCTCTATGTAGATGTTATTGCTTTGAGTGTTGGAGACGTGTGGAGGTCACTGGTGCTAGGCTAGTGCATGTCAATGGCCATAGTTATCCTGCCACTAAAAACTGTCTCACCCACTCCACAAAACACCCGAAGCAAATCGCCAGACTGTCGATGTGAATGTCTGTGTCAATAGAATAATTTTAGATGTGAAACCAGCCTTGCATTTGAAGGATTTATGTCTGAGCAGCAGCAGCAAGTTGTACTTCCTGATGGAAAGCTTGGCAGTGGCGGACTGATATATGAGAAAATAGTCCCTTAGCATGCAATGATTCATGAGATGCAAGGTTAGTTTTATTTCAAACATTATTCTATCAACACAGACATTTACATCAGCAGTCTGGCATAATAATAGTTTTACGTCAGGTGTTTTGTGGAGTAGGTAAGACTGTTTTTAGTGGCAGGATAACTATGGCCATTGACATGCACTAGCCTAGCACCAGCGACCTCTGCAAATACAAGGACTGGATGGAATATTTTAAAAACTGCCTCTAGTCCTCTCCAACACTCTGGCTCACTAGGAAATGAAGCCCTATGTCCAAAATTCTGAACTGTCCCTTTAACAGTATAGCATTAAACCTTTCTATCATCATGGAGACCAAACCAGGCCAAATTACTGAGCAGATCTGTGGAGAGGCAACCCCGCTCACAGTCAGAATGCCTGTTTTTGAAGGTATTTTTAAGCACTAAAACCACCTGTAATTGAATAAATGTAAGGCAGATCTATTTAATGTCATTTTGTGGAACATTTGAAGCAGAGCAATGACATATTCAGAAACAAGCAGGTGATGGACCCCAGGCAAAAAGTCACAAGAGAAAGAAAGAACATTGGAATTAGCGCTTTCCACTATTTTCACAAATCATCAGTGTAATTTCTTGATATTTCTTCTTAAATGTTATTGTCTTTGAACATTGTTTCAAACCTAAACTGTAGTTCCGAATCCTCCAAATGTTTTGTCGTAAAGGGTAAATGCTCATTTAGATGAGTCACAGTCCTTTAACGTCACAAGTTTATATTTATATTCCATCACTGAGGCCAGAATTATTGCATTTGTTCCTATTTTGCAATATTATCTAGTCAAATAAGGACATTTTTAGCTTTCTGTGTGTCCCCAGGCTTCCCAGGCAATATCTTCTTCCTGTGCCCATTAGCAAGCAACTCTTTCTTCTATCCCTGCAGTAACAAGTGAATAAAGACATCACCAGCATCAAATATTCCAAGATGGCGCCCAAACCCATGCCTGATGCAAAGATTTCATTTCACACTCCTTGATTTTTGGGGCTTAAATGTAAAGTGACAAAACCACATTTCATTTGCGATCAAACAGAGCCAGCGTGGCGTCGTTGGTTGTATTTCTACACTAACACAAACTCGTTCCCACTGGCTCTTCCACTCGCCTGGGCTGACACGACCGGCTGTACCAATGGAGCATGGGAAATGGGCAATGGAGCAGTAGAAACAGAGGCACGTACCAGCAGCTGTGGCCCATGCAACTCAGTCTGCTTCACCTCGAATTGCATAAGACGACTTTCACTAGAGCGTATGTGGGTTTGTAGATGGGGTTCTTTCATTTCCGGTTTGTAAAGCAGGGAGCTATAATGTTATAATGCTGTTTTCTCTTCAAAAACATAGCTGTAGTTGTGTGTTGTTTCACTCACATGTTTGAATAATCCTGATTTATTACTCTGTCAACATCTCCAAAGCTCTAAATTCAGCTCTAAATTCCAATTTGTAATGTCATGTAGTGGTAGTTTTCAAGTAAGCAGCTACCTTTTCAGAAGAAACTGGCAATTCCAGGGCTGAAATCATCCAAATGATTCTAGTGAAAGGGCATGAAGTTTAAAAAGATCATTTGTTTCATCAGATTTTGAATTTTAAATACCACCGAATATTCGCACTTTTAAATTTTTTTACTCTGAAAAAACATGCTTAATTGTTTGTAGTCTGAATTTTAGTTGCTGAAATGCTGAAAGTGTACATTTTCAAAGTGTATAAAACTCAATATAAAAATAAATCAACTTTTAAATTTTCAGCACAAGTATTTTCAAGCTCTCAAATTCAACAGTCAAAATTCAGAGTGTAAAATTTGTAGTGAAAAACTGTTTCCTATTGGCCGTTCTCATTTGTGGGCGGGGTTTGAGGTTTGGATGAGGCTAATTCTGACCAATCGGATCGCTTCACTGCAACATTTCTTATTTGTTACTAAGTTAGATAGGCTCACTTTGGATCGACTGCTTCTGCCTTGGCATTTTGGAACGTTCCTGTGATTTATTTATTTGTTTTTTTTTTTCACTGCACATTTTACACTCTTGAGTTTTAACTGATGAATTTAGGGGCTTGAAAATATTTGTGCTGAATATTTAAAAGGTGAAATTTTTATTCTGAATTTTAAACCTATTGAAGTATACTTAACATTTCAGCAACTAAAATTCTGAATTCAAACATCTTTTTTCATCCAAAGTGAGAAATCCGACGGCATTCAAAATTCAAAATCTGATGAATCAAATTATCTTCCATAAAAAACACACTTGACGTCACAAGATTGAACAGAGTGTTTTTCATTTGAGAGAAGAACTCAGCTTAAATATGCAGCATTTATGTGTTAAACATGCGTGAATGGAAAAAAAACAAAACTTCGGGTATGTTTTTGATGAGGAAACATTATCATGGATCAGAAAACAGCATAATACAAGCCCCTTAATATAAAAATGTATTATCCAAGGCAAATTGGTGAGTCTCAATTGCCTATGAAGACCATTATTTTTATTGTATGACCACAGTAAAGCGGTAAGAATATAGTCTGATTTATAATGAAAAAAATAGACGGTGGGCTGTAGTTTGACATTAAAGATGTATTGAAAAAATACAATTGTAGTATATTTTGTGCATTGTGTAAAATAAAAATTTAAAGGCTATGAAAAAAGACTTGAAAGAGAAAGAAAGGCAGTGGTTTAGAACATTCTGAATTACCATAGTATTGTTCGAACGTCATTATCGAAATAATCAAAAAAGTATTGTTACTGAGTCATTTTTGTCAAGATTACCCACCTCTAGTTGTTTTTAAATCACATGTATCATATAGATATAGAACATATAGACCAGATATGTCAGACTCAGGCCTGGGGCAAAAATTTGGGCCGCCATATATTTATATTTGGCCCACCCAGGACCCAAAATTTGTTATTATTTTATATTATGCTTGTTCTGTATTCAATGTTTAAGCAAAACTATTATTATTAGGGATGTAACAATAACCAAAATATCGTGATATCATATCGTCAAAGTTCTCACAATAATATCATGGATCATCACAATATATCAAATTACAAGTCTCTTTGCTTAAATTAAGAGTTATGGTGCAGACAAAGAGAACTACATAGACCATGATCCTTTGCTCCATTTTGGTGTATACTACAAGAAGAAATAACAGTTCAAAGCACTTTTAAGTCTTACTTCTTTGGATTAAATCTTGTCAAGGCATTTTAAGAGGAAAAAGTAGCATATTAACAGTTTTGTTAGTCTCCACAAAATATTGTAATAAATATCTTACCGTGAGATGTAGATCGTGAAAATATTGTACTGAGACATTTGGATATTTTTACATCCCTAATCATGAGCCTCCCCACCATATCATGAGCTTTTCTACGATATCGCAATAAATATCATACTGTGAGTTTCAAACTGTGACAATATCGTATCATGAGACTTGGATATCGTTACTCCCCTATTCATTAAACATTTATTTTAGTAAGAAAAGGTTTAACATTACATATGTCAAAAGAAGAGAAAACATGCAGATGTTGTTGAAATTTTTCAATAAATATTTAATTTGGCCCACGACTTAGTCCCAGTTTTTAAGTTTGGCCCTCTGTGAATTTGAGTTTGACACTCCTGATATAGACACACATTCTGTTTACACCAGATGCCCTTTCTGACTCAACCTCGCCCTCGTACCTGCCCCAATGAGTGAACTTGCCACCTCTCTTTTCTCTGTTCTGCAGTTTTTGCTGTGGTCTCAGATGATCTCAGCTAAAAAAAAAAAGCAGTATTTTATTTCCAAGGACAAAATGAGCAATGGCCAGGAGTGCTTTTATGACAACTCCATTGATAATTAAATCCAATGAATTGATAATAAACACAACGCCAGAGCAGCCACTATTGCCCATATAAAAGCCCTCTCGCAAGTATCTCTCCCTTTTGATGATTAGATCTGGGTGCAAAATGAGCAAGGACATCTGTGTCGCAATACATCCAATTTGAATCAAACAATGAGGTCCTGCCAAACTGACAAATACGGCAAGAAGAATGGGCCAAAAGTATTAAACTGTACAGCTTTGTCACAGCTGTTAATGAGAATGATGCAAATAAATGTACATACAGACTGCGTGCCCTCTGGAGGATTCTGCGCGGAGAGGTGGTGAATGTCAATGTCTCCGTGACCTACTTCTTCAAATCTAACCAATCAAAGGCTTTTGTTGTCGTGGCGTGGCTCTGATGTTGTCTGGAAGTGCAAACTTTACTGATTTATTCATAGGACGCAAAGCACAAGCAGCTTTCATTCATGGGGTTGCGTCATCCGTTTTGTGAGATATTTGGAGGGAGAATACTTCGACTAAGCTCATTAAGCGAACAGCGTGTGGAGGAATAGTTCTAGTTTGTCAGCTCTACTCTTTCTAACTTCAACAGTGATGCCAGCCTTCATATTCTGTTCAAAGCAACAAGGATTTCCCAAAGATTGTCAGAAAGTGCATAATTGTCACTTGAGTTTATAAAAGAAAAAAAATAGCATTAGAAAAAAACGTTTCCTTTTCTGTGATATTTGTAATCTTTTTTTTTTTTTTTTCCAGGTTAGAGCATAATTATAAAAAAAAAAGCCTAAAAGCTTCAACAAAAAGGTACAAAAAGGTAGACAATAGACAAAAAAACAAACAAAAAACATATTTTCAGACACTATTTCAACATTACAAAAATCTTTGGCCCAGTGCTTTGAATCAACTTAATTTTTGTAACAATCTTTTTTTTTTTTTTAAGACAATACAGTCTGACGAGATATTTTATATTCAGTTTAATATATTTGACCTTTTGACTTGTAGTTTGTAGAAAGCCCTATATAGTGCCTAATTTTATAATCACCACCTCCAAGATACTCCAAGATCACAGTGAAGAGAGAGAGATAAAAAGGTCATCATGTTGTATCTTGTAAAAATCCCCAATTAGGCTATTCGTGTGCTTCAGCTTCCAGTCATGGGTGACATTTTGGGGACTTTCCATTGTTCAAAAGATCAGTAATAAATATATGTTTGTTTGTTTTTTCATTCTGGAACCCATGGATAGGCTTTTCAAATCGCACACATGGCAAAACTTGACATAATCAGAAAAAAAAGATTGTCAACAAAAAAGAATAACAATTTGAACAAAAAGGTATATGTAAAGATAGATAATGGACAAAAACATAATAATAATATATCAGATTTTCAGACACTATTGCAGCATTACAAAAATGTTTGGCCCAGTTCTTTGAATTAACTTAATTCTTGAAGCATTTTTTTTTGTCTGACAAGCTATTTTATATTCAGTTTAATATATTTGACCTTTAGGCCTGTAGTGTGTAGAAAACCCTATAGTACGCCTATATTGTGTCTAATTTTATAATCACCACCTCCAAGATTCTTTGTCCTGTTGGCATCACAGTGAAGAGAGCAGGATAAAAAGGTCACCATGTAGTATCTTGTAAAAATTCCCAACTAGACTATTCATGTTTTTCAAATCCGTGTATCATTAGTTTGTTTTTGAAAATAAAACCAAAAATAAGAAAATGAAAAAAAACAACTATTCATTATTTGTCTCCAAAACCAAAATGAAAAAACGTGGACTGATTTGTTTTTTCAGTTTTTGATTTTGTGTTTAAATTAATCGAAAAAAATGGATAATGGCCGTTTCGCATTTCCGTGACTTAAACTGCGATGAAGGACTTCTGCGCAGCATACGGACTGAACCAGGACTAAACCAGATCTAAATCAGGACTAAACCGGTCTGGTCCCGGTCTCAGTGCTGGTCTCAGTCCTGATCTGGTCCTGATCTGGTCCTGGTCTGGTCCTAGTCTGTTCCCGGTCTCACTCCTGGTGTCAGTCCTGATTCATTCCTGGTTTAGCCCTGGTTTAGTCCTGGGATCAGGCCTGATTCAGTCTGTATGCGGCTCAAAAGTCCAGCATTGTGGTTTAAGTCACATAAACGGCCATTATCCGCTTTTTACCATTATTCATTTAAACACAAAATCGAAAACTGAATCTGTTATCCGTTTTTTTCATTTTGGTTTTAGAGACAAATAATGACGAAAATTGTGTTTTGTTTGTTTTTGTTTTTTTTGTTTTTTTTTTTCGTTTTCTTATTTTTGGTTTTATTTTGAAAAACAAATGAACAAATGATGCACAGATTCCAGTCATGGGCGACATTTTGGGGACTTTCCATTGTTCAAAAGATCAGCAATAAGTATCTGTATATACTGTATTTCTTATCTTTCTTGAAACCCATGGATAGGCTTTTGAAATTTCACACATCTCATGGCAAAACTTGACATAATTTGAATTTTTTAAAATCACATTGTCCAGGACTGTTGACAAAAGTTTAAATAGTTTCCCTTTAGAGACATGCCCGTAGTCCATAAAGCATGGCCCTGATCTGATGTCTCAATTACCCACCCTGTGTAGCATGACTGTCCCTCTCAGTGTTCTCTCACATGGCCTCGTGCCTCCTGTACAGTGCGTGCCACAGCGGGTGTCATGGATACATAGGCTGTCTGTCTCTCCTGTTATTTTGCCACATGTTGCCATCTGGCCCCGGCACTGTGCCAAATCCGCCCTGGCACAGAGGAAGCCCACATACGCCGCGGGGCCGACCTCCGTGCAGAAATGGCTTTGGACGCGCGATCTTGGTCTTGGCTCCAGTTGGAAGAGCCTGACACATGCTAAATTGATTAAGAATTTTTAAGCAGTAAATGCAGTCTGGCAGAGGCAGTGGAGATAATGTGAGCTTTTAAAGGACCACTTTCATTTCTGTCTCTTTATGAAGTCAGTGCCCTGGAGTGTCATTATAGCCATTTTAGTCTGGATCACTTATTATTGGACAATACTGTGGATTTAAATTCAGGGCATACACAAATGTTGTTGTGAAGGCTTGGAAATATGCACACGATTGTTTATGAATTGATTTGTACATTGTAGGACTGGGCTAGCCTGATTCATCAGCTGGTTTCACTTTGTGGAAACCGTCTGACCTTGCAGTGTTAGGATTCGTTTGCTCGACGGTAAGCGGATACTTTTTTATTTATTTAACCATTCGCTGCTATTTGGACGTGACGTATGTAATGCGCCAAATCCGGTCAGAAGAAGGGCAATAACGTCTTTCCCCTTGATAAAATTCACCAAACATTCTCTTTGTTTTGGTTTTAAATCTTCGATCTCGGGAATCGTTGCCAACACAGAATGTATATGTCCGTCTCTCTCGCTGATTGGCTGGTGCCCGGACTTGCACTTCCGGGGTTCTTGCAAACCGTCTAGCGTATTCCGATTCCTGACCTAGTCACTGGAGAGAAATTAAATTGAACGGAGGCACTAGGTGGCACCAGCCTGGCTAGGACTGGGCTTGAAACTGGGCAAAAAACAAAATCAAAATTAATCACAATGTCTTCCTTCGTGTCGATCAATCGAACCAAAGTTTTCCTGGATAAAAACACATTTGGACTTTTTAATTTGTTGAACATAAACAAGACAGACTTCAGAATCAATGTTATGAAAAAAAATCCCCTAAAGTCTTAACAGCTTGCAGCCAAAACTATTAGTGGATTGGCTGTATACTTCTCAATTAGATCCAAGCTGATCATTGACAATTTGAAACTTCTGGATCTTGATTTGAGTAATATTATACTTACAGCACTAGTACCCTGTGTTTGGTTTGAGGTCTTTATTTTCTGCTACACTTTTGCCAGTCTGACTCAAGGCAACTGTGGCAAGCAGAAAAAGACAAATCAATATACTGAAATTTCCTGAAATCCTTGGCTGGTTTGTTTTGGAAAATGAAAAAAATATAGATGAATATGTCTTTGCTGCCTCGAATTATTGAATCACCAAAATATATTCAGTTTGTCATGTTGTATTGATTTATCTTTTGTCCCTAGAGCTACTTGTGTAAAGTGTGAAAATCTGTCATTACATCTATTTCTGTCTTGATTGCACATTTTAGAGAATATTTTAGTTGGAAATGTAAATTTTGCATGCAGAATGGAGCACTTTTTGATGTCGGTACTCAGAAATGTAGGCTACATGCTCATTTGGCACCATGCACTTATCACACGTCTAGTGCACCTCCAGTAGAAGGCCAATTTTACTCCAAGTGTAAGGATTTCGGATTATAGTTTTTTGAAGTCATTTTCCAACACACACATAAAGGGACCTGCAAACGCACAACTCCTCACACACTCCTTTAATGTCGACGCACAATGGGGCTCTGTTTAGTAATGCAGCTTTAGAGTTGTAGCAGAGAGACAGGAAAGGCTTTGTTGGTGATTTTTGATTAGAATGTACAAACACCACCTTGACAGTGCAAGAAATATTGAATTAATTCATGATTAACTTTGTCACTGAGATACATTTTTTATGTGTTTATTCTTTGTCTGTTTGTTTAGTAATGGGGGGTTGAGGTAATAAAGAAATTAACCCTGAACTTCTATGTGAGCTTCCCATTTTTTGGCCATTTTGAGGAGATTTCACCATTAAAAAGATGGAATAATTTGTTTAAAATTGTTCAATGCTATGGAAAATAGAGACAAATATATTGGTTGCCCGATACGTTGGGCTGATATTCGGACTTTTTAACATCTCAGCCATCAGCCTTAAATATCCTAGCCTGATTCATCAACCAGTTTCACTTCGTAGAAACCGTCTGACCTCACAGTGTTAGAATTCGTTCCCTCAACGGTAGTCGGGTACTTTTTTCATTTAACCAATCGCTGCTATTTCGTAGTCACGTATGTAATGCGCCGCTAACGGGGCTAACTGGTATATTAAGCTTTTCCCAAACCCCATAGAAAGTAGGGCAATAACGTCTTTCCCCTTGATAAAATTCACCAAACATTCTCTTTGTTCTGGCTTTAAATCTTCGATCTTGGGAATTGTTGACACTGAATATATGGCTCTTCGCTGATTGGCTGGTGCCCGAACTTGCACTTTCCGGGGTTTTTGCGAACTGTCTATTGTATTTTGATTCCTGACCTAATCGCTTCAGAAAAATGAAATTGAGTGGAGGCACTAGGTGGCGCCAGCCTGGCTATAAATCTCCAGCACAGCCTGATATTTTGTTTTGGTCGGCCTGCTGCCTGAAAAATACACACTAAGGTTTAGTTTAGCACTTTAATATGAGGTACTGGTACAAACAGGGTTGTGGGTGAATTTGTAGTGAATTTAAATGTCATAATTTGAGAAAAAATAATCAAAATCAACCTTGCATATTGTCCCAAAAATATTAGTAGAGCTTATTGGCCTTCAGTTGCTTTGGATTCTAAACAATCGTATCAGCGTTGGCCATGGAAAAAAAAAACATATCAGTCATTCTCTAATGTCAAGAATTCTAATGCAAGATCATAACTTAGAAGGTTTTCATTATCAAATATGTGTTTGGATTATTATGTTTTATCTTGTATCAGTTTGTCTTTAGTTTAAATACACAATAGCATTTCATTACCCATGACTTCTCCCAAGCCTTTCTTAAAAAAAAAAAAAACATTTTACCCGATACTACATAAACTAGAATCATTTCAAATCTCCATAGTCAACCATCATCTTAATGTGACAGACACCCTCCCTTAATTTCCCATGTTGCTCGCCCACTCGTTGCAGCTTGTATCTCATGACTACTAAAAAGGACATTAAATATAGTCCGATTTTTCATGCTAGCTTCTCTGCCTATATTCGTGTCCATGTCAGGATTGATGGATAGGGCCAGGCTCTTAATTGAGGGATTGCCTGCCACGTCTCTCACTACACAGGTGATCTGTGTATGATTTCTGGATCAAGGTAGAGCCGGAGAAAGGATCATGATGGATGGGCAGTCGGCAGATTTTTCCAGATGGGAATCATGTGATGTATAAGGAGGAAGTGTGCGCGCTGATTGAATAAACATGACACAGAACCTGTGATCGGGTTTGAAACATGAGCGGGCCAGTGGAAATTTGACAAAGTCTTCATTTAGATTCTGCATCAGAGTCAGAAAAAGTCATGAGATCAGCAAAACAAAGCACTATCAATCTGGTTTATGATAATAGAGTGCTGTGGAAAAGGGGATTTATGTGTTGTGAATGGACAAAGGGATAGGTGTATTAAAATGCAGTGAATATCTGATGAATGCACCGGTGTGGTCTTGCAACATTTGGTGAAGACACAGGGTCCACTGAGAGTCTAAAAGAGAGTCTAAAATGTAAATAAATGTAAAATAATTAAATTGACTGAAAGTCAAAGTGCTTTTTGGAAACTCACTCCACACCTGGTCGTGGTAAGTTGCTTCTGTAGACTCCTCTGACTACCCTACTGTAGCATTTGGTAAAACCCATTGGTCTCCCGTCCTGTCTTTTGAGACCTGCGAGACTGCACATTCTCAAGGTAAATTAAGTAAAATTGTAATTTTAAAACTGAATACTAGTGTTGTAGTAACCGGCCTCAAGACCATTTTTTTATAGTCGACCCTCAGAGGTCTTGGTCTTATCCTTGGGACTCTGTGGTGTCGCACTGAACTTGGTCTCAATGGTATTGGATATATGTCACCAATAGTGAAAAATATACTGGATTGGATATCAACTTTAAATATCGGCTCAGCCTTTATCCTGGTTGGACATATGAACTGATATAATAAAAGCTGGTCTGTAGTTACTTGAGAGATAAATAGCACACATACATAGCAAATTCGACTTGGTGTTGTCTTATTTTATTTTTGTTTAAAGGCAATAAATGTCATTTTCATCTGCACTAATAGCGTTGATATCGGTATCGGCACGTACTTAAAGCCGTAGCGTTGGAATCGGTATCGGAGCTGACAAGCTGGATCAGCGTGTCCCTTAGCCACAAGTTGCCCTGAGCCCTGTCTGCAGTGTGTGCGGTGTCTTGGATGCGTGTCTTCCATGAATTTATTGGCATTACCTTTTAGCCATTCACAAATATACACAGAATTGGATAGCACTCCAGAGACCAGAGTCAACAGCCTGTTTACCTCCACACTGCAACAACGGAGAACACCTTTTTTCAGCACAGGCACTAGGCTCTGGACAAAATACATGATCAAAAAGTGTCACTCTTACACTTAAATTTAAAGATGCACTGTGTAACTTTTCTGGTGGAGGGCCCGTCCAATGCTTTTCTTAATTTATGGAGATGTTATTGCTTTGTCTGGAATGTTTTACAGTATGGCATTAAACTTTCTGTCTTCATGGAGACCAAACCAAACCAAGTTACAAGAATACCTATTTTTCTAGATTTTTTTGAGCTATAAAACCACCTGTAATTAAAGAAATGTAAGGCAGAGCTGTTTATGTCCAGGCAGAGCACTTAAAAACAAGCAAGTGACGAACCCCCAACCATAAACTTACACAGTACACCTTTAAAAATGACCATACACCTGCACTCATCAATACACATAATGTTAAATTGGCGTGTTTAAAATAATAAAGACTGCGTAAAGATTGACACCGTCACTTCATAATCTAATGAAACAAATATTGACCCAGTTGCCAATAACGCTGTGAGGATAGAGCTTTAAAATCAATTAGGGCATTATTTATTACAGCCCGGCGGCGCTCTTATGTCATTGACCGTGCATTGCCGTGGCAGCCCCCCATGCGTTCTTCGGTGCGCGTTTACAAGCACACGTCTGGCTCCACTCTCCCGCACGTTGCCGCTGTCATTTGAATTCAAACACAGCGGCGTATCTCGGTGCATATATATGAGCAAAGCGCACTCTCCCGGTGCTGACTGACCTCCAAAGATGCCCTCTCCAGTCGCAGCACGGAGCGCGGGGGGAATGAGAAATTAATTGCCAAACAATGCATAGCTCCCATCCATTACGGCCCTCATCATGTCAGATGATATCGAGGCATTACCGGATGTCTGGCTGCATAATTTACCCCCTCCTCTTCCTCTTCTTCCCTAACCCCTGTCTGAGGCTACAATCGCTGATGGGGCTGTGATAAGGAAGGTATGATGAGTATTTTTAGAGTTGATACATATTCCGGTCACAATAATTACTATAAATTTTTCGGTGAAAGCTGCGACAATACTCATATATTTTGTTGCTTGAGATTTATAGTCTGTATTTTCTTTGTCAAAGTGAGGAGATGTGGAGTAATTTTGTTGTAATACAATAAGATTTGGGCTTAATGCATAATGCTAGTAAAATCTAAACTATTATCAAATAAAAGCACGACTATAAAATGTAGTGTTAATTAAAAATAGACTTTGACTGATTATACTTTCTAATAAATATACCCAGTGCTTTGTCTTGCTGCTTGGGCTGATAAAATACATTTTCTGATAGCCTACCAATACTGACCCACAAATTTAGGTACATTAATAATAATTAATAATAATTCTTAGTTTAGTTCACAAATAAAAATTTCAGTTTCTTAAAAAATAATGACATTTTCATCTGTAATCATTTGTTGCGAGATTGTGCTTTTTAGTTTTTCTTTGCCTAAGTGATGTTAGTTTTTTCCTCAAATTTTTTATGCTGCACACAGTATAGAGACTGAGACAAGTGAGATAAAATATCAGTGTCAAACATCTGCAAAATTTTCAGCGTCATACCAATACCGATATCTGGACAACCTTTTCAATATGAGAGAGAGAACTCACAATTTTAGAGGATATCGAACTACCCATAAACTACCAGTGTGTCTATATGTGGTGTAAAACTTTGGAACAGCTTGGATACACATCTCAAGCAATGCCAAAATATCCATAAATTCAAGTTGTTATATAAACATATGGTCTGGTCACAGTATATAGAGAGTGCGTCTTGATATCAGAACAATACTTCCTTCTGTAGTGCTGCTTTATGCTTGTTGTTTCCTCACCACTGCTGGTATGTGCTGTCCCTTATCATTGTTGGTCTCCTTGTGTATTATTGCAATTATGTTAGCAAACTATAACGGTGACTCTTTGTCTGCACTTGTAAAGAGTTCATATAGTTTAATGTAAAATGTCTGAAAAAATGCGAAAGAAAACTCATTGTGTTAGATTAGAAGAGGGGGTGGGATTGAATACGTTTTCGCACTCTTTTTTGTTTTTTTTCTGCTATGATTTCATTAATGTTGTATGTTTCGTTGTAGAATAATTTCTTACTTCCCCAAAATAAATACATAAATAAAAATAAATGAATACTCACCAATATTGGACCTGTCGTATCACCCATTATTCCTAATTTATGAGACTGCCAACAAAAGAATCCCATTAAATGACACCAAGCTTTTACCATGGCTCTGTTTCATATCACTCATAGGGAAATGTAAGTAGTGTATATAGTGTTTTGTAGCGACTGATTGACATGAGCATTAGAGCGTTGATAGGAGTATGCAGGGGCTGAGTGAGTCATGCCATTATATGAGACGCTTATTGATCTGGTGAAGGACAGAATCGATAAACTAGTCATTGTGACTGGAGATTAACTATTGTTCTAATTTGAAAGACATTGCATTGTGCAGAAGGCTGAGGTTTTGAAGTATTCTTACAAACCTTTTTATGCTGCTGATAGCCTGGACCTGAGGGGAGTGTTTCTTTGTATTCTTTATATTAAAATGAAAAACAAATTCCAATTCTATCCCAGTCTCATAATACAGTTTGGTAATATTGGGTATAAAAAGAGAAATTGGTGCTCTCTGGATGTAGAATTCAGAATTACCATATTCATTAGGCATTGTTACTTTACACAGACCATCTTTAATCTAATCAGTGTAGATTTGTAAATAAACAAAACAAGTGAAAGAATTTCTTGGATTATTTGACCTCTAAATATCGATATGGAAGGACATCTAAGCAAGTATAAAAACCTGTGCAAAATTGTGCTGGCTTTAGATGAGTGGATCAGACATCTCCAAGCGTGCAGCTTCCCAGTCTGCAGTGGTCTTCATCCATTGAAAGTGGTCCAAGGAAGGGAGCAGGGAACTGGCAATGGCTGATACAAGTGGGGAGTGAAGACTGCCCCAAATCCCTTAATATTGAGAAAAGGCTTGAGAATGTCCAAATTGGGCTGAGTGAAAATGCATATAAGGGTTTTGTTGGATAATTTCAATTATTTTGTTGATGACAGTGGATCATTTGGTAGAGCATTTTCCACTGACACTTAATCCTCCTACACCCAATGTTTGCTTATGATGTATCTGTGTGTGTAAATATGTGATAGAAAGTGCTCTGAATGCTCTTTGGAAGTGAAGTGCTATATAAATGTGGCTATTTACTGTTTTTATTGACTGAATATTTGTAGGTTATCATGTTATCCCTGATTTATGCTCTTAAAAATGTGGTATGAAAAATGAAGATGCAATCGGGTACAGTGAAGTCATGGAGGGGTGTCTGCAGCGTTTCATATTTAGCCCCAAAATCCCTGCACACATCTTTTGATCTTGACTCTGCAAGATTCCCCTCCTCTCGGTGCGGAAATAGCAAGTCCTATAAGCCGGATCCATTTCATAACAGCAGTATTTTTAAATTTAATTTTATATTTTTGTCCCGGAGCGAAGTTGAGTAAGGCTTATCTAATTGCGGAGGCCCTGGGATGCAGACAGAGAGGCTAATTAGTGAGAAATGGAGGCTTTGAAATGAGACACAAAGCGCTGTGTGGTCGGAGGACGATGGTAGTGGAAATATGTTTAGTGAGAAGGATTTTTGTGCATCAGAAGCTCAGTGTAATGGGAGAAACCGTATGCTTTCTGTCAATGAAACAAAGCTGTATGGTGACGCTGATGTTATGTCCTTGGACAAGTCGCTTCAAGGTCCTATATTATACAAAATGGACTCTTGTGAGCTTTTAGCCATGTTATAATAACATCATAACAGCTACCTTTTGCTGTTTATTCATTAGAGATTGGACATTCCAGAGCTGAGATTACCTACATTATTTTACAGAAATGTGACATGACATCACAAGGTGGAACAGAGTGTTTTCAGTTTGAGAAAAGAACTATGTGAATGAAACAAAACACAATGTAGCATAGAGAACTGCCTTTTATCCTATCCTTCAAACTCTAAGGCCTTGACTATAACAGGTATTGCAATAAAGCCTTTTCAAAATTGTAATTCTTCTTCTATTATACAGGGTGTCCCAAAAAATTTCATTTCGCAGGCCAATAATTTTAGCAATTCTTGTTGAAATAACCTCAAAATTTCACAGAGTGTATAGAAACAGATCAAAATGTTATATTTAATTAATATTTTAGTTCTGTTTTTGGGTTGAGCCATGCCGTTCACTCCAACAGAGAAGTCATTTTGTGTCTTGGAATGTGCTCGCACACACTCACCCAAGACTGTGCAGCGTGCCTTCAATGCAAAATTTGTAAAAACTTCACCAACTAGCAAACAAATTTGGACTTGGTACCAAAAATTTTAAGAGGAAGGCTGCTTATGCAGGGCTAAAGGATCTGGCACACCAAACCATTATTCGAGGAATCTGCAGTTCCAAACTTGTTCTGCTTACTGTTCTTAAGAGTTTTTCACAAACTTGCTTGACCTTCTCTTCTGATGTTGATGATGGGCTACCAGATCCTTTGGCCCAAGTTTTTCCAAATTATGCACTGAAGGCACGCTGCACAGTCTTGGGTGACTGAGTACAAGCATATTCCAAGATGCAAAATGACTTCTCGTTTGGAGTGAACGGCATGGCTCAACCTGAAAACAGGACAAAAATAAAACATTAAATATAAACTCATGATCTGTTTCTATACATCCTGTGAAAATTTGAGGTTATTTCAACAAGAATTTCCAAATTTACTGGTCTACAAAATTATTAAATTTTTGAGACACCCTATATTTTATTCCTTAAACCAATTTGCAAAGCTGGGAAACCATTGTTGAGCATACAAAGATGCAATGAGTGGAGCCATAAACCTTGAATATAACAACACGTTGAATGTGTCCTTTTATATCAAATACTTCATACTGCTACACTGTATTTTAACATATTAAATTGGTGGTTACAGCAATTTTCCTTTGACCATATTTTGTTTCAACAAAGAAAGATGTAGCAAAGTGCAGATTTGAAAGATTTCGAGGTTAAATCGGTTTTGTTCTTTGTCCCGGTACAGATACAAACGCTTTGGACATTCAAATGAGGAGGTCAGTGGAGAGTCCTTGTGTGCATACCCAAATGTTGCACAATGCTTGCTCTTGAACTTGTTTACTCCCCTCGCCGTGTGGATGGATCGGAAGAGCTGGCAAAGCAAAACAAAATGTCCTTGTGTTGTCTCCAAGGCGAGAGTGGCCGGCTGGTATCTGCTACTTTTCTGCTCATCCCATAAAAAAATATACAACTTTAAGCCCAAGGACAGTCTTTCCTTTCTAGTCCCATCGGCCAGCTGTACGTCTTTGTAGGTGTTCATGTCGTACATTGTTAATATAATAGTTTTACATCAGTGAAATAGCAGATTATGGAGAAAAATAAAAGTTGAGAAGAAAAGTACAAAAATACAAGAGGTTGCGCTGTCCTAAAACTCTGCTACTTCCCACTGAACACTACAAATCCTAACAAAACCAAACCAAAAGATTCATGTAACAAAATGAATTGTGTTTATTTGTATTAATCTAATCATAACTATTCTGCAATTTGAATATTTGTTAACATTATTGTTGGAATTTCTAGATGTCTTTGCTGCACATATTCAACCATGAAGTAAAATTATAAACTTAAAAATCACTTACTTTCTTGAAGATACCAATTTAGGAATGAGAGATGGCACTTATTTCCTTAAAACAATACCTTATTACACAAGAGATCTGCTTGCGTTATGTAACTGTTGTTTATCTCTCACATCACGACTGAACAGCTTTGTATGAATAAAAGTTTAAACAATGAGATACTCTAGGACAATATCCGCTTATTACATCCAGTTTCATATTCATATTGGTGAATCCATACTTAAGGACAGAAACATACCATCAAATGATTATACGGTAGATTCTGAAGGATCATCAGAAATCAGGACTAGGATTCCAGATGTGGCTTTTGTATTAACCCCACAGCGCGTCCCTGATTGTCTAAACCCATCTGGACATCTAGTATATACTGTAAAGCAGATTACCAGATGTAAACTTCAATTGTCTGCAAACGTTAAGCCAATCACACAGTGCTCTGATTCAAATCATAAAACCAAGTCAGAAGACCTTGACCTAGCTTTGATTGGTGCCATGGATACACTTTCATTTAAACATGTGGATAATCTATTTGCGTTATTCAAAATTGTATGCAACTGTCACATGTCATAGATCGATTCTTATTCAGTTAGTGCTTAAAAAGTTTATCGTGTTTAGTTTGTTGCTATGTTGATGTTGCCATTGCAGATTTTTTTAATATAAACCATATACAACAAATCAAAGGTAATGAATTATGAATCTTAGGAAGTTCCAATACCGATGTCAATACTTTGGCTTTAACTATCTGCCAGTACCCAATATCAACTGATACCAGGACAGAGAATGAAAATATTATAAATTTTCTTTAAACATAAATGGTGTATGGTTAAATATCACCAAAATGTAGCAATTTAAACTACAAAACAGCTTTGAAAAAACACAAGTTTAATGATACAGTGTGTTTTGGTAGCCAGGTTGGCGCCACCTAGTGTCTCCACTCAATTTAATTTCTCTCCAGTGACTAGGTCAGGGATCGGAATACACTGGACGGTTCGCAAAAACCCAGAAAGTGCGAGTTTGAGCGCCAGCCAATCAGCGAAGAGCCATATATTCTGTGTTGGCAATGATTCCCAAGATCGAGGATTTAAAGCTGGAACAAAGAGAATGTTTGGTGAATTTTATCAAGGGGGAAGACGTTATTGCCCTTCTTCCTACAGGATATAGGAAAAGCTTAATATACAAGTTGGCCCCGTTAGCGGCGCATTACATACGTCATGACCAAATAGCAGCGATTCAAAATGAAAAAAAGTACCTGTTTACCGTCGAGAGAACGAATTCTAATGCTGTGAGGTCAGACTGTTTCTACGAAGTGCAACCAGCAGATGAATCAGGCTAGTGTTCTGCGCCAACATTGACCAATAAAGTGTCTTATTACAGATTACAATTTCTAAATGAAAATGACATATAAACTGAACCAATATCTTGGAACCGATCCATCAACAATTTTCAATATCAGCAGGAATATCCGATACCTGTAGCATGTCTGTGCATCCCTAATTTTGATCACCAACCTGATATAGTTGGGGACAAAATTATAACAAAATGAAGCCATTTCATTCCAATTATTCTCTAAAGTTGGCAATCTAAGCTCTGAAGTGAAGAGGAAATATTATAAAATAGATTAGAAAATAGCGTAACATGGCCCTTTGCCTGTCAGTCATATGGGGCTTGTAGTAAAATCATCGGTTAAGGTCTCTCTAACCAGCTTTGTTTTGGAGCTATTGGACTACTTACTTAATCCGCTAAACAAATCCCTTCGTAATCTCTTAATTAAACCCGAAACTGTGTGATTTAGCTTGGTAAGTTATGACCAATGAGCTAGTTGTACTGCTGATGAGTGCTACCACGGGATAAGCCAAAAACACCTGTGGATCCTAAAACACACAATAAATTCTTTTCTTTGCTCGAGAAAACAAACGCTCAATCAACCTTCGACTCTCGCTGTGATGGCAACCCATTTAATCAACCTTAGCTGTTCCTGGCTGCTGTTAGCTCTTAAATGCATCAACCACTGATAGTAATTTGGATTGTTTTACTCAAATCTCAATGGGAATGGGGTGACTTATGGTTTTGCATTTAGCATAGAGGGAGATCGGGCTAAACAAAAATTAGCAAAGTGGTCTCTCGCAGGTTATGGCTGTTATCTGAGCGCTCTTGATGCGTGACATCCATTATAGCTGCCAACCTAAAATCGACCCTCATTAAATTTAGTTTTACTCTCCTGTCATTTAGAGGCAGGGGCCATTCGTCACTTCTGTCACTCTGATTGTATCTTTACAATAAGCAGACAATGACGATCAAATTGCCTTCCCGTGGCATTGTGGGTAGGGGTCATAATACTACTTTTCTATGATTATGGAAATGGTGAGGCAATACATTATAGAGATACTGCTGCTGGTATACCCGGGGCAAATATAAACCTTAAACCTCACTATAGTAAAACTGTTCATAGTAGAAATTATGGCGTAATTTGAATTAAAGGGCCCATCTTATGCAAAATCAACTTTTCAGAGCTTTCTACCTTCTAAGAGTGATGTGTGGGCCTTGTATATGTAGCCAAAGTGTTTTTTTAAATTGCAGCGTATTTCTGCCACCCTCCCATATGACGCCTGTCTCCCCCTCCCTCCCTGAGACGGGTGGAGGAAGGGCGGCTCACTCAAAGTCTACGTCATGTTTGGAGGGCGGAGCCTGTGCTTTCTCAGGACGGGTGGGCGGATGAGCAATAGTCGGCCTTTCATAGTACCTGGTCTGTGACTGTCTCCAAGAAATCAGAAAGATTTCATAACTAGTGTGTAATGGATGTTCCAAAACCCAAATTGTGCTCGTATATGTGCATAAGATACAATGTGAGTTCAATTTGCATGAGATGGGCCCTTTAAAGGCGCTTAAAACTGTTATTTCTTCTTGTAGTCTGCACTGAAATGGAGCAAAGGATCATTGTTTGTGGGTGTCTGTCAATATATTGTGATGATCCACCATATTATTGTGAGAACTTGGCGATATAATATCACGATATTTCAGCTATTGTTACATCCCTAATTGCTTAGTTATAACAAACTCTTACCAGTCTTACCAGCTCGTCAAAACAATGCCATTTACTGCTTTTCCTCATGTGGCCCCACAGAAAAAAATCATTGCCCACTCTTGATCAAGACTAAACTGGGTCCAAACTAACCCCAAACAAGAAAAAGTACAAATCGATCCATACTTAAAATGGACTGTACTTTCTAATACTACATCCGCTGCTCACTCATACAAAGTGAGCGAATGTGTTCTGCTGCCCGTGTCTCAGAGGGGAGCATCAGCTGACACCTCCTACAGCGCCCCCCACAGGGACGGCTCACACATAAGGAATTGATGGTTGACATAGAAAGAACATGTGCCCCCAACACAGTTATTGAGCATAAGTGAGACTGGCCCATGTCAACAGTTACTTTTAGAAAGCTCAGCGGGGGACTCTGTGTGTGTTTGCTATTGTGCCAGTGGGGCTCCACAACTACTACACTGTGAATATGATGCAAAGTCACACCTGCCACATCCAGTCATCTACAGACTGAAAGATCCATCCTCAATATATAGTTTTTGTTAGATCTTAAAATATGTTTTTAATTGTTGTGTTATATACTGTTATGTACGTCTCATCTGCTTTGACAAAAATAATTGATTGACATATGCACTACCAGTCAAAAGTTTAGACTTAGGGATGTAACGAAATCCAAATCTCACTGTACGATATTGTCACGATATACACCTCACTTTACAGTAATTATTGCAATATTTTGTGGAGGCTAACAAAATTGTGAATATGCAACTTTCCTCTTAAAATGCCTTGACAAGACTTAATCCAAAGAACTAAGACTTGAAAGTGCTTAGAACTTTCATGTCTTCATGTAGTTTGCACCAAAACGGAGCAAAGGATCATGGTCAATGTAGTTCCCTCTGTTTTTTTAAGCTATTGCTGCACCATAACAATGAATTTAAGCAAAGAAACTTGTGATTCGATATATTGTGATGGTCCACGATATTATTTAGAGACTTTTGACGATACGATATCCCGATATTTTGGTTATTGTTACACCCCTAGTTTAGACACACTTTTCTTTTTTGTTTCTGTGTTTGTTGTTTACGTTGAAGATTCTCACTGAAGGCATCAAAACTATGAATGGACACATATGGAATGTAGCATAAAAAAAAACAAAAACAAAAAAAACTTAAACTTAAAAAACTCAACATTCTTAGATGATAAAAAATAGCCACTCTTTGCTTTGAACCCTGGTTTTGCACTTTGGACATTTCTTGACCCTTACAAGACAGACCAGTGAAAAGAAAATTATTTCATGAAACTTCATCAAGAAGCTCATTGAGAGAAGGCCAAGGGTTTGCAACTCTTTTAACAAAGCAAAGAGTGGCTACTTCGAGGATTTGAACATAAAATATAAAAAAAGTATATAAAATGTTGAAAGTAGTAAATATAATGTGTATCCAAACATTTGACTGGTAGTATAATTAATTACCCTATTGCTGTCCCTGATGTGGAATTGTTTTGGGTCAAAAAAAATGGTGATAGAAAATATTTCTAAATGACTGAAACCTTTTTTGTCAAGTGAAGACTTAGTCACAGTAGGACTCGTTTTAGACACTGCTGCTTCTTTGCTCCATTGAAATTTTGTTTCATTTTGTACAGTAAAATCTCATCTAATATAATCTACTTGTAGTAGTGTGCTGTCAACTTGCCCTTTTTATTCATAGTGAAAGAATTCAGTATTGCATTTTGAAGTATTCTGAATGAATTCTTTTTTGAACATTTCCAGTTCAAAATGATCTTAAAAATCTGCTTTTGTGAATGACAGTGTCAGATTCATAAGTTGACACTGACATAAACTCTGTCCTGTCTCATTTGCAGAGACCTCCTCCTCTATTATGGTTTACATGGACACCACCACCACCACCAGCCGCACCACCGTCCGCCCCAACACCGTTACCATGACTACAACCACGACCAGAACAAGCACCGCCAAGACCCCCACCACCACCACCACCCCGGTACCCTATTGGGCCCGAACCACATCTACCCCAGTGGCTCCAGTGCAGACGGTGGTGGAGGGTCTGGATACGGAGGAAGATGAGAGGCTCCCGGCTTCGTCCAACCTGCCCAACATGAGAGCGGAGTCCTGCAGCCCCATGGTCATGATGGACGTCTCCTGGCCCAAGACCAAACAGGGGCTGGTGGCAAAGATGCCCTGCCCTCCTGGGACTATAGGTACTGTGCTTTAAAAATTCACTGTTGATTTTGAAACTAAAGAAAGACTTCATACTCAATACAGATTTTGATACCAGGGTAATAAGACAAAATATACATAACTTAGACTGTATATTTATGAGATCTTTAAACTACAAATGGATCAAGGCCTTTCAAAAACTATTCATTAAAAGTTTATTTCTGTCATTTCTTCAGTATAGAGACATTTTCAAACAGGTATCTACTTTCAGTTCTTTTTTAAACCTTATTGTTCACCATAATAATAAAGAATAATTATTAAATACAATTAATACATTTAATTATGAGGCCAATTTGTTGGACCACTTACAACAATTGCCTTTTTGTAAGACACATACGTAAAAAATAATAGTTGTAAATTCTTGTAATAGTAGTATTTGTATTAGTGGAAGTCGTAGTAGTAGTTTTTTACACACTATATTATTTTTTTTATTTTTTTCCAGTATTTATAATGCAGTTATAATGAAAATAGTAAATTATTGAACTTTAATGAGATTGAATTATCTTGACATTTATTTCAAAGTGCAGTAGTATATTGAATTACCAGTGCTTGAGTGAATACATGTTGTCTCAAATTTCTCTCTCATTTTCATCTGAGCAGTTCCACTTTAAATCCTTGTACCTTTTCTTGATGTTTTTATTTCCTGCAGCATAGCTTTCTTTGCTTCTCTCCCGACTCCCTGATGCTGTTAAAGCTAAAGATAGCCCTGCATTACATCCACATGGCACGTGGTAACTAGCACGACACACAGCCTTATTTATGCCTCGTCTCGGAGGATTCAATTGGTGTAATTAATTAGCGGGTAAAGACATTTGTATTAGTATCACTGCGGTGGCGCCTTTACTTTGTATATAAGTGCTGAACCTCTTATAGAATCCCTTTGAATTGTGAAAGTAATAAAGTACACATAGTTTATTATATTTAATCAACATGTAGACAAATGTAATATTCAACAGTGCTGGTGGAAGGTTTGTCTGATGTCTCCATGGAGATCTTATTGCTTTACCTGGAATCGCAGTATGACACTTAACACATACGCAGTATCGTATACATTATCTCCATGGACACAAGCAGGTAATGCTACGAGGCCGATTTACATGTCAAATCTATGGAGAGGTGATCCCACTCACAACAAGAATGCATGTTTTTCACTGCAATAAAAACGACTGTATTTAAATTAGTGCAAAATAGGTCAGTTTAATGCCATACTGTGGAATATTTGAGACAAAGCAATATGATTTCCACGCAGAAAAGTAACAGTGCACCTTTAAATGACCCAGGCAAAATATCTTAATCTTTATACAGAAGACATGTAGGGTGTATCTGCATTAAGGCAATGACAACAACAAGCATCCCTTAACCTTGTTTTGTAGGGAAGTAACGATATCCAAATCTCTCGGTACAATATTATCACAGTGCGATATTTATTGCGATAGTTTGGAGAGGCTAATTGAATTGTAGATAGGACACTTTTTTGCTTTTAAAAACACCTTGAAAAGATCTTGGTGTGAATTATTACTGTCATAATCCCAAGAATTCAAGTAAAAAACATATCTCTCCAAGTTGTCTGCACTGAAATGAATCATGGGATATGTAGTTCTCGATGTTTATAAGCTGTTGCTACTGTAAAACAATGTATTTAAGAAGAGGAACCTGTGATTCAATATACTGTGACATCCCACAAAATTGTGAGACTTTTTCTATTGTTTTATTTTGCATGTAGTAACAAAAAGTAACAGAAAAGTATGCAAAGGATAATACTGATGAATTAATTTACTCACATTTTACATTCAGAGAAGCATATTCTATTGTTATTCTGTCTTTTAACTGTAGCCGTAATAAATGTCGAGGAATATGGCAGTTTTGTTTTATCTTAAGCAATTAGATTAAAATTCTTATTACTTCAAAGCATTTTAAATATATATTTTAGATTCCCAAAGATGATACAACACTTGTTAGTCTTTCTTATTGATGCATACATTTCGTAGCAGCAGCTTGGCCTTCAAATGAGAATTTAGCATAAATTAAAAGTGTAGTGGAGTTTCTCTTTGAGGAATTTAATGTATTCACAACTGAAAGAAAAACTTTGAGTATATTATGCACAATTAGTATCAACAATTTATAACTCCAAACAATGTAAAGTTAGTTCTACATTGGCTTTAGCAATCAGATTAAAATCTTTCTACTTCAATACTTTTTAAACACATTTGGAGAGAGATGATGCAACATGTTTAAATATATTCTGAATTTTATGATAATTTAATTTTATGTTTAACCCACATTTCATGCTTTTTGTTATCTATGAATACGGTTAGTAACATCATTATGGCATTCAAAGGACAAATTAAAAGTGTAGTTTAGGAACTTAGCAGATTCTCTTTCATGATTTTTGCATCAGTGGAGTCACCCTCATCCAGATCCCGCAGTGCAAACTCAAAGTCGTCTTCTCCTTTTCATTTAGGGTTCACACACACACACACGCACATATGCATACACACACACTTCATTAACGGGTTACACTAGCACAAACCCATAGAGACCTCAGTAACAGCCATCATATGTGCCAGATAAGAGCCAGGCAACCCCACCTCCTCCGCCCGCTCTTCAAAGACGCACAGCTCTTCAGACGACACTGACACGGACGCCATTTTTGCTCCATGCCACTTTGAAAATCCACCTCCATCCTCTCTCTCTCTCTCCTTCACCCAGCAATAAAGTCCCTTATCTTATAAACCCATCAAACGTAAGGCTGTCCGTGGTGTACTGCAGGAAGGAAATTATGTGTCAATCAAAATTTATATCTGCTAATGTTAGCTGTCTTGCCCGCTAACACTCAGCGTACCTTTAAGTACAAGGAAGGGCAATTTAAAGTCAGTTTGTTTGGCAGCTCTGAAAATATAGTTGCCAGTCCGTCAATGTAAGGTGAACTTGTTATTTAGTATAGGTTATACTACATTATAGTGCAGTAAATAGTCCCTTTTTAAACATATTCTTATTATAAGAGGGTTTTCTGAACTATTCCCAGCATGTACGATCTTACAACATACGAACCAATATTGAATTCAGTTTATATTTGTAGAGCTCATAATCACAATAGCTGTTGCCTCACAGGGCTAAACAATAGTGTTTATTTAACCAACAGAAAATCAAACTGTGAAACATCATTTGTCAATAACATGTATTCATTAATTTACCAGCTGAAACACAATATTATATGCAGAATGTCCTGAATGCTGTTAAGTTAGGAGCGTTGCCACAGCATTTAAAGGTCCTGTAAAGCTTTAAACCTTGTTAGAATGTTTTTCCAACCTTAAAGGAACAGTATGGATTTTTGGACATAGGACCTCATTTCCTCGTAAGCCAGAGTGTTGGAGATGTGTGTAAACACTTTTTAAAAATATTTCATCCAGTCCTTGTATTTGCAGAGGTCGTTGGTGCTAGGCTAGTGCATGTCAATGGCCATAGTTAGCCTGCCACTCCACAAAGCACCCGAAACAAATATATTATTACGCCAGACTGTTGATGTGAATGTCTTTGTTGATAGAATAATTTTAGAAATAAAACCAACCTTGCATTTGAAATATTTGTCTGAGCAGCAGCAGCAGCAGCGAGTTGTACTTCCTGATAGAAAGCTTGGCAGCAGTGAACTGATATCACCTAGCACCTATCTTAACGGCAAAGTAAAATTCCGCTGTTGCTGAGAAAATAGTCCCTCAACATGCGAAATTCATGTCACACAAGGTTAGTTTTATTCCAGACATTATTCTATCAACACAGACATTCACATCAACAGTCTGGCATAAGAATAGATTTGCTTCGGGTGTTTTGTGGAGTGGGTAAGACTGTTTTTAGTGGCAGGATAACTATGGCCATTGACATGCGCTAGCCTAGCACCAGCGACCTCTGCAAATACAAGGACTGAATGGAATAATTTAAGAAGTGTCTCCACACGTCTCCAACACTCTGTCTCACTAGGAAATGAGGTCCTATGTCCAAAATTCCAGGCTGTCCCTTTAAAACATACCGAGAGAAGTGTTTTATTACATTCACACATGTTTGAGTAATCATTTATTATTAGTCTGTCTACATCTCCAAGCTGAGAATGCTCTGCTCCACCTTGTGATGTCATGAAGAAGTAGTTTTCAAGTTAATAATGTAGATGCCTTTTGTTTAGTAAAGATTGGCAATTCCAGACCTGAAAGTTTAATAACACAGTCGGCACTTCCTGTATTACCATATGACATCACAAAGTGGAATGAAATGTTTTCAGTTTGAGAGAAGAACGCAGTCTAAATGTGCAGGATTTGTGTGTTAAACTTGCGTGAATGAAAGAAAACACAACTCCGTGTTTGTTTTGGACAAGGAAACAACCTTATAACATCAGATCAGAAAATGGCATAATATGAGTTCTTTAACAAACTTTTGAATAGTCAGCTGTCCTCAAAACGGCACCATATAACAACAGCTGAAACTTATGAATAGGGTGTACTTTTGAAAGAAAGTCAAAAGCAAAAAGTGTTGTTCTCAATCCCTGACTCGAATAGCGCTTAAATAACATCAGATTTTTTTTTGTATACCCTGATATCAAAGTATAAAGTCGTGCTCTGTGTGAAGATGTGACACTTTCTCAGCCAGCCTTATTTGACCTTTTGAGATGAATCCAGCTATGGTCGTCTTAATTGGCACCTATTTGGCTATTTTCTATTCCGCACATCTGCGAGTGTGCGTCTCTCTCTCCTCTCACTCTCTTGCACTGTCTGACTTTTAATGGCTCTATAGGCACTTTGTCTGACAAGGTCTTTAATGAAGATGTTTTATTTTTAAACAATAAAACCAGGCAAGCATCCATTAGTTCAGTTATTATTATGTGACGTAAGACTGCAATGCTTTTCTTTTCCAGGTGTGGCGTCTTATTTATGCCAAGGTCCAGAAGGATACTGGGACCCACAAGGACCGGACCTGAGCAACTGCACCTCCCCCTGGGTCAACCAAATCAACCAAAAGGTAACCATCGCAATACTGCATGTTTCACAGTTAGAGATGAGAACGCAAGTATTGGGAATATTTTTGATCTTTTAAGGAAGTGGGTTATGAAAAACTGGAGTTGAACTGTTTGTAATACCTCCTTAAATGAACTTTATGTTGCCTGCACTCTTATTTTTATTTGTTTTTTTTTATGTATGGCAGTTACCAGTGCCTTAAAGGTCCTGTATAGGCTCTATTCACGCTTACATCACAAACCAGGAAGACGTTTGGAAAGATGCGATTACAACTTCCCAGGCCCAGTTTTTTCTTCATCTTCATGTTATTGTAGTGTTCCGTTATGTTCAGCTAATCAGCAATTACAACCATACCTCAATTTTAAGAATTTCCCCACTGACACACAACTCCGAAAGCACTGCGTACATGCTTTTAGAAGAGACGAGGCGCCAAATTCAAGATGATTCCAAACGGCACATACATATGCAGTCTTCATTTTACTGCTGATCACATTTACTTCATTTTTTTTTATCACAGTCTGTTTTAATACTAATAATAGTCCATGTTAGGCGAGCCCAGTGTCGGTAACTACACTGGAAGTTGTTATCGCATGTTTCCAAACGTCTTCCTAGTTTGTGACGTAAGCGTGAATAGAGTAGAGCCTATTACACAATATAATTTATAATATTGTAAATCAAAAATTTGCAAGGAGTTGTGTTTTAGTTTTATTATTTTTTTCCACCCATTTCATGTTTGAACAATCCTGTTTTATTAGGTTGTCTGCATCTCCAAAGCTCAAAATACTTTCTTCCACTGTGATGTCATATAGTGGTAGTTTTCACGTTAACAGTAATCCTTTTAGTTTGGTAGAGATTCAGTAGAGATTGGCAATAGAGGTCTGCACGGGACAGAATTTTCAATCCCACTCGCACCCGCATTGTGCAGTTCTGCTTTCGCCTGCTCCCACAAAGAATTGTAATTTTCAGTTCCACTCCAGCCTGCATCTGCCATATTTTGTCCTGCCCGCAAGTCCAGCAGGATGGGGATGTTCACTTTCTTAAGCTCTATCAAACACAGAGAAGCGGAAAGGAATTGTCTAAAATGTGTGCAAGGTTACACCACGTCTGCATATTTTTATTCATGCCAAATAAAATATCCAGCATAAATTATGTAAGATAGGCATACATTAATCATTTGTATATTTTACTTTACACTATATTTAGTTTGAGGGACTGCAGTTTATCCTCTCAGCTGTCCCGCTCCGTCCCACGCTCGCAATGAGCTTTCAAAATGTGTCCCGCACCACACTGTTTTGCGTCGGGTCACGCGGGTGTAGGGCATTTCCAGAGCTGAAATCATCCAAATGATTCTAGTGAAAGTGTATGGAATTTAAAAACACAGTGGAGCACTTCCTGTCATTTATATTCCACATGACATCACAAGGTTGAGTGTTTTCTGTTTGAGAGAAGAACTGAGATTAAATATGCAAGGTTTGTGTGTTAAACATTTGTGAATGAAACAAAACACAACTCTGAGTATGTTTTTGATGAGGAAACGTCATTATAACATAAAGTAGATCAGAAAATAGCGTAACATGGACCTTTTAACCTGCAGATAGAGGAGATAGACGAGAGCTTTTTCTCATTCTCAGTATATAAACAGATCATACTCAGCACTAGCACTGACTCATGATTGTAATATAAAAGCTATGTTTAAATGGAAAATCTCATATTTTGGGGCATTGGTGAGTCAGATTTGTGAAACTGAAACTCAAAATCTTACATGCAGTTCCATTAATCAATAAAATGTGACACTGAGCTAAAAATGTGATATTAGATTCTCCAAAACAGTAGGTGGCGGCGTACACCTTTAACCGTTGTTATTAGTCCGCCAATATCATTAAATAAGAACACAGGAATTGACTCCGAACTGATTTGCGAATAAATCCCCTGTTCATTAATCCACTCAATAATCTGCATATATTTTGTACGTGAGAACGGGAGGGAGGGTGTCACTGAAAACCAATATCACATTTTACATTCCTCTGTGGCTACCAATGAAACTATTTCCAGTCTTTTCAGTCCAATATGGCTGCTCTCTAAGCACAAATTGTATCTCCCCTTCTCCAGGCTCGGCATTATGCAAAGCCCCTTTCAATCTCTAATAGCATAGATTGGAAAAGAAGCAGGCAGAAATGTGGATGCGGCTATAGGGATAGAGAGGGCCCTCCCCTTTAAATGCCTGAGCACTTATGATGTACTCAATAGCACAAAGCGAGGCTCATTAAACAAATGGAGGTCTGCGGATATGGACGGCGAACTGTGGGAGCAGAATGATCAGGTGCAATAAGCCACAGGCAACTGTTGATGGTGTTGGAGCGCAGAGAGGTTCTTGCTGAAGTTGGTGGAGTGGCGTATGGGCCGGCTGTTAAACCGCTTTTTCAAACTCCATTTTGTTTTACAGTCTGTCAGGTTGTTTGTTTGTTTTTTCCAGAAGCAACTTAGTCGCTCTCAGAATACAGTGCAATTATGTTTTTATGGTAATTTCTGTGTTGTTCAACTGAACCTAGGGCTGTTGATTATGGAAAAAAAAAATCATTATCACAATTATTTTGGTCAATATTGAAATCATTATTCAAGATTATTCAAACAATCTTTTTTTTTTTTTTGTTACACAATGCATTTATTCTGTCTCTCTTAAAAAAAAAACACTTTGTTATTGATAATTTACATAAAACTTTCAAATTGAAAATAGATTAAGGCTACAAACATGTACCTTAGAACAGTTTTGCGATGTATAAAACATAAAGTCAATAAAATATATTTTGAACATGAAATAAGGCAAAGAAAAACATAAATGTATCCAAAATAAACTTTATATCCAGCCATTCTACAATCTCTCTATATAAAAACAAAATAAATATATGTATGTATATTTAAAAAATCCCAAAATAACCTTTGTTACGCTTTAAATAATTTCAACTCGATTATATAAGTTTAGAGATTGTTGACACACAAATCGAAATTGCAGTAAAAATTCGATTAATTGCACAGTCTTAATTGAACCCATTATCTGCATATTACTCATACATCATTATAATAAATATGATCTTAACATTAAACATCAGTCGAATATAGTGGGCACTATGTAGCTTTCTGGTAAGTTGTCCACATCCTGCTGGTCTCCATGGAGATTTAATTGCTTTTTTGCTGGAATTTAATGTACCTATTTACTATTCATGTCATTACAGATGTTCTTCTAGCTAAAAAAAATTAAAATTACCTTGAAAAACATGCCTTCAAACTGTGAACACATCTGAGCAATAACTTGACCTTCTGGTGTAACCTGCTTGCTATTAATACACTATGGAGCATTCTGGGCAAAGCAGTAACATCTCCATGGAGACAAATAGACTGCCAGAAATGTTGCATGGAGCAGCTTTAAACAAGGAACATTTAAGGCAAAAGACCTAAACTCTCCAGAGTGTGAAACTGAGAAAAATGATTTCAAACTTTCTGTTTTGTCCAGAGAAAAGTATAATAGGTGGGGCTCCCAAAATCTAACAACTAGTTACTATAATGAAGAAATATTTGTATGCGACAAGTATTGAGCTTAAAATTGACCTTTGACTCCATTATCCATTCCATCCCTTATAAGAACACCTCACCAACGTTGAGTCATCATGGTGTTTGTTTGAAATTATATAGAAGACCTTTGGATTTCCTGTTTAGTGCTGATCAAGATCGGCAACACTTACACAGTGAAACAGTTTGACAGACAAGTGACTTTGCAGTATAGTGTGTACAGTATGAATAAATACACAGAATACTTTCATATTAAAGAAAATTTAAGTATAATTGAATACAAAAGTGTATTTGTTTAATGTGTTAAGACCCTGTACTAAGGTCTCAACAAAAAGGAGGCAAGAGGTTGGATTTTAAAATAAAATATATTAACTAAATCCCAAACAAAACATACACTGTAACTGGTTTTTGTCTTTGCACGACTCCTTATTTTTGGCTCGTGATACAAAGGCAGAGTACAGGAACTGCCAATTAAGGATCAAAGGTCAATTTTGAGCTCAGTAATTGTCACGATATTTATTCACATGATAAAATAGGTCTCAAATACAAACAAAATGACATGAATTCGTGTTTGAGCAAACATGATGTTGTGGTGTTGGGTCAGTCCACCTCAGTTCACCCAGTAACTTAAACCCTACTTTGTCAAATTTTGATGAAACTTGATAAATAGGTAAATCATAGTCAGAAAAGCCAAAATTTTTTATTTTACTTTTGATCGGACTAGCAGTTTCCGAGATATCACAATTTAATTTCTTCACTCTTTTGCATGGTCGCTGAATTTGAAATTGCATTTACTCAGCAATGATATCAAAAATGAAGGTATTTCTGCAAAGGGGAAATCATAAGGAATCCAGTCAACTTCTATGTAAATTTGTGGGGAGAAAAAAAAAAAAAAAAAACCTCCAGATTTTTTATGTATCATAGTAGACCTATAGGGCAAAATTTTTTCTATTGATGATTGGTGTCATTGAGGACGAGCATGTCCTTTATTGTCAATTTCAAGGTCAAAATATAGGTCAAAAGGTAATTCACCTCAAAAGTAGTTAAATACAAAAATAATTAAACAAGAATTTCCCCTTTCCAGAGATACCTTAATTTTTGATATCGGACCAGTAGTGGCTGCGTAAATGCAATTTGAAATTCTCGCAAAAAAGTGAAAAAATTAAATTGCGATATCTCAGCACCCATACACTAATTTTCTTTGCAAATGGACAATGTGAGGGTTCAAATTGCAATTTTGGGGGGTGAATTGAGGTGGAATGAACCTGTTGTTTTGCCTATGTAGCAATATTAATACATATACGTCATATGCACATTTGACTAGTTTGGATCCCCTTTGAAATTTTGTCTCTTTCAGGCACTAACATTTGAAAAGTTAGTGCCTTAACTAACTTTTCATCTCATCATAAGGTGACAAACAATTGCAATCTTTTCGCAAGCAAGAAGTGAAAGTCACACTTGATAGACTCACTAGATTGATTTTCTTTTTTTAAATTATGGCTAAACACGTCCTGATGAACAAATGATCTAATGTATTTTTAACAAGTATTATCAATCTCTTTATTTTCCTAACTAATCAAACTAGCTGCTGTCGCTATGGAGGCAGGGAGACTTTTAATGAAGACCAACCTGCCAGCGCGGTGTAAAGCCCATCTGGCACCTGGTTAAACGTAGAGACATTGTCCTGGACGTTGCATGCTTCATTAGCAGATGGTTAGCTTTGACAAAATGAGGAGGTGAGGTGCAGGGAGGAACAGAGGAGAGAGAAAGAAAAGAAGAAGTGACACCATGTAGCAAAGAGAAAGAAAAAAGCAGGCTATTTACACCTACACGCCGACACATAGAGCCAACATGTGTTCTATGTGCTTGTATAGAAAAGGCTCATTTAAACGTGCACCGTGCAAAGATCTGCCAGCTAAGGAGATGCTATTGATGCTCTGAGGTATCTTCCACAGTATGGCTTTAAATTTATCTGTCTCCATGGAAATAAGCAAGCCAGATCTGTGATGAGGCAACCACTTTCCACTCCTTGTAATCTTCAGTTCACCGTAAGCAGTAGTGAAGCTCAAATTAGGCTAAAAACTGCAGCTACTATTGTGAAAGTTTGTTAAAGTTACAGAAAGCAGGCAATGAAATAAAATGTTGTGGAAAAAGAACAAGGTTTTCTCACTTTCAATAAAATTTTTCATCTTTGTCGTCTCTTCTAAACTTCTACAATACTAGAAATAGAATGATTTGTCAAGGAAGTTGTCAAAGTTGTCTAATAATGTGCAGTTCAGTTTCAGACAGCGGCACATGTACATATATATATATTTAAAACCACAAAACAATTCAAGTAATAGAAGACACGTGCATTATTATCTGTGCAACATGTAATAGTCCCCATTAGTTTCATAAAGGTGTTAGTTACACTCTTGGGAACACTTCTTCAACAGTTGATTTCATAATTGCTCCAGGATACAATATTGGCCCCATTGTACAGTCTTAATAGTAACTCATTAATTCAGCGCAGAACTAGCACCCATGGGAGAAATCCTCACGTTAAATGTGTTCTGTAGTTTTGGAATCTGTTTGGGTATTTTGGAGCATAAATATTGATATACAAAGATCAGAAATCACATGACGGCCTGGGCTATTATTGTTATGGTAACCCTGTAACAATGTAGGGATGCAACAGTATGGTTTGCCCACAATTCGATTCATACCTTGATACATGGGTCACAATATCGATTCGATTCCTTTACGTTTTAAGACGCATGTACCGTATTTTCCGCATCATAGGGCGCTCTGAATTATAAGGCGCACTATCATCAAATGGTCTATTTTCGAACTTTTTTCACAAATAAACAGCACCGGACTTTAAAAGAAACACAAGAGTTGGATGGGTCAGTGGGACTTTGTTTGGCGCGTTCACAGTGACTCTGGGCTTTGTTCAGCTGTGGCGTGTAGGGAGGGTGCTGTCTGGGACCACTGGGTTGTTGGCGTGTTCGCATTGACTCAGTTGTTCAGTTGTGTCTAGAAGTGGCACGTTACACTCGTTTTTTCGGTTCGTTCCTCCGTTCCGTTCCTCGTCCGCGTGGAGTGATGAGTGTGGCTGCGGGTGGTGCGGCTTTGTAGTTTACTGAAGTCGTGCTGGGACACCTGAGTGGATTCGTGTATTGGGTGCTCTGGATTGTGGGGCGCGCAGTCGTTTTTTGATGGGGTTGGAGGCTTATGAGCTCGCCCTATAGCCCGGAAAATAGAGTAATTTTTTTCTGCTAATGAGTATAATATAATAATGCTATGATGTTAATGAAACATTACATGCATTACATACACTGCATTACAGCACAAATAATGTAAAGTTTATATGTGAAGTGTTTTAGTTCATTTGGTTCAATGATTTACAGTTCAGCATTTTTATTCAGTGAAAATAAGGACAGAGCTTTCTCAGGCTATTTTATATTTTATAATATAGCCAGTCTACTCTTAATCTAGAGTGGTAGGGGAGCTACACTATCAGACTTTCCCTCTTTGGTGATTTCTTTTCCTCTTGAGTCCTGAGCTACAGTCTGTGCCACACTGCACTCTCCCATCCTGTTTCTGGGCACTAACACTATGGTATATTACATAGAAATGTCTCAACGGACCATTTTCTGAGGATAGAATCTCAGAAAAAGATTGTGTATATTGTGAGTCACGTCGCAGGTACATATGAGCTCATTTGATTAAAGCCGATGTAAAGCCAAAAGCTATCTTTGTCATTCCTGGGTCTGTCAACGTAAAATAAAAATTGACTGAAAGATAAAATCAACCTCTGTTAGAATATTTCAGCTGTATGTCCTTAGGGAGATGTTTTCTTGTTGCATCTGAGAAGGACGCTGTGACAACTGTTCTCCTTTCAGATATCAAAATGTATCGAATCGTGACACCAGTATTAGATATTATATCGAATATCGTTGCATCCCTTGTAACCATGTCCTATTCATTATTATATTGGATTTTTAAGGTGCGCTAGGTATCTTTTCTGATCATGCAACTTTATCTCCATGGAGACAAGCAGGTGATGACAGGCTAGATCTATGCTGAGGCAAGCCCATTCACTGCAAAAATGCACGTTTTAAAGGCATTTGTAAGCTGTAACTTGTAATAAATTAATTGAATAATGTGGAGAATTGCTTGCAAAAATATTAGAATCGCCATAAAAAGGAGGTGACTGACTCCACCCACCAGAAAAGTTACATAATTCACCTTTAAGTTTTTTTTTCATTTATATTCTTGTATTTTTTCTTCTCTCTGCTCTATTGTAGATCTTCAGCCGCTTTAATTATGACTTTATTCTTTATACACAACTACATGAAACACAAGATACAAAATACAACATTTAAATGATGTATTTCTGCATTTGTATTTCAGATAAAAGCCGGAGAGACCGCAGCCGTCATTGCCCGAGAGTTGGCGGAGCAAACCAAATCCAATCTTCAGGCTGGAGACATCACCTACACAGTGAAAGCCATGGTTCAGCTGGTGGATCTACTCGATGTTCAGCTCAGAAACCTCACTCCAGGAGGCAAAGACAGCGCTGCCCGCAGTCTCAACAAGGTGAGGCTAGAATATTCTCACACAAAATAATAGGGAACACGGTGGAGCTGTGTTGTGAATGAGGCCTACTCGAGCACTCGGTAATTTTTAATGATCCTGCCACTTGGCCCAGAGCTGTCATATTAAATTTGGTCTTCCATTTGCATGTGGTCCACAGCACACCAAACCTGAGCCTATGCTGCACTATAATGTGATAGCTTGTTTAATCTATTGTTTTAAATTGCCAGTATTACACTATTTTCTGAGTTATAATGTTATTTCCTCATCAGAAACATACGTGGAGTTGTGTTTTGTTTCAGTCACACATGTTTAACACACAAATCCTGCATATTTAGGCTGTTGTTGTTCTCGCAAACTGAAAACACTCCAACTTGTGATGTCATGTGGTGATACAGGAAGTGTTCCACTGTGTTTTTAAGCTCCACACACCTTCACTAGAATCATTTGGATAATTTCAGCTCTGGAGTTGTCAGTCTCTACTGAAACAAAAGGTAAAATTGTAGCTGTTAACTTGAAAACTACCACTTCATGATGTCACAAAGTGGAACTGAGCATTTTGAGCTTTGGAGAAGTACACAGAAAAATAAAAAAGGGTTACTCAAACACGTGCGAATGAAACCAAACACAACTCCAGGTATGTACAGTATTTTAGGAGGTAACAACATTTTAACATGACTTGCAACTCACAAGAGTATATTTTGTGTAATATAAGAGCTTTAACATTGGTTCTATATCAGCTATCAAATTAAATAATAAAATATAATATATATTACGCTTATTTTATTTAGTTTTCATAAAAATATAAATTCATTATTAGTTATCTTTATCTGTTTCGCTGTCCGTGGAGTTCAGAATGATGAAAAATGAGAAATGCTGTTAGAGTGATTAACAGCAAAAAGCCTTTAATTAAAATGTCCTTTAATTTTCCCCAAAATTAAGTATTAAGAATTTGAAAGCTTGATGGGGACTAATCAGCTATGTGGGCCATAATACAACTAATAATTAGATTTCTTTAAAATCTATTTTGGGAACTCTATAAACCTCAGATTTATGAATACTTTTAACCTTATCAATATTTTCATTAGCTGAAATTGTCTCTCGTTATGGTCCATTACCTCATATTTGGAAAGCCTCTGTCTGGGATACAAAATGTTTTCTTTTCTGTACAATTTTTGAAAAGTCTATAAACAAAATTAATGGGAATTTGGAAGCGGCTGCTAAGCTCCACAGAACACCAAGTTACAGCTAAAATAATAGTTTTTTTAGCATCCATTTGTGAAGAAAAGCAAACACTTGTGAAAATCTTCAAATCTGTCATTAAATCTTTGGAGCACGTCACTTGTAGCGGGAGACCAGCACCTGTTCTGAAATGGCCCCTCTCTGCTGTATTTTTTTATTTTGTTGCCGCGGCGACACAGATGTCCCCATTGAGATTTTAGTGGCAGTTTTCCCCATTGGAGAGGCCGCTGTAAAGATAGCCAATAGGACTCGGAAGGGAACGCTGTGTGCAAATTGACAATGTGGAGCAACTCGACTTTATAATACCACTCGAAAACACAGGCTCATAAAACCCAAGTCATAGGCAACTGCTGTAGTCGCCAGTTTAGTTATACTGATCTGAACAGTATAAAGGGGATTAAAAAGGATTAAACTAAAAGGTAATTTCATTCAAAGGTGTAATAATATCTTTTTCACTTCTACCTCACATGGATTCAGGAAGGAAGGAAGGAGCCAAGCTTTTACTATGGATGTCTTAAATGGAAAAATTAAACACAATGTCCAAAAAAACTCTCCAAAAAACAATCCAACAATGAAACTAATTTATCTTGGCTTGATCAAGGTTTGCCTCCACAGAACCTTGTCCTTGTTAGTCCTTGTCTAGTCCAGGCTTTTTCCAGGGTGAGTCCTAATTTTGGATAAAATAAGAGAAGCTTTATTTGTGCAACAGTGGGAAAATTCCAAGGGTTGAAACATAAGTTCAAGAACAGCAGGGGGATTAAAATAGGCAAATAGGAATCAAAAATCTTGGTAAATAACTATTAAAATTTATCTTAACTCTTTTCAATTCAAAACTGTGCAAATAGACCAAAAATAAAAGGCTACAGCACTTCTTTCTTTCATTCTTTGGCTAAATATACCAATGTTGAAAGTTCTAATAATTTCAATACTTACTTTGTAAAATATTGTGTGTGAAAATGTGAAAAATGTTTGTGGTCATCTAGTAAAACGTAGGGGTGTAACGATATCCAAGTCTCACGATACGATATCGTCACAGTTTGAGCTGCCCGGTACGATATTTATTGCGATATCGTGGGAAAGCTCACGATATGGTGGGGAGGCTCACGATCAGGAATGTAACGATATCCAAATCTCTCTGTACGATATTTTCACGATGTACATCTCACGGTATGATATTTATTGCTAACAAAACTGCTAATATGTTGCTTTTTCCTTTTAAAATGCCTTGACAAGACTTAATCCGAAGAACTAAGATGTAAAAGTGCTTAGAACTGTTATTTGTTCAAGTTTGCGCCAAAACAGAGCAAAGGATCATGGACTATGTAGTTCCCTCTGTCTTTTTTTTTAGCTATTGCTGCACCGTAACTTTTAATTTAAGCAAAGAGACTTGTAATTTGATGTATTGTGATGGTCCACGATATTATTGTGAGAACTCTGACAATACAGTATCATGTTATTTTGGTTATTGTTACACCCCTAGTAAGCCTTACATGTTTTTTCATTTTTGCTCCTTCGAACTAACGAACTCTCACTATTGTCATTGAAACACACAGCACTGTGACTTTAAACTCATTTAAATTCTCCTTATTTTGAATGCATATTTCAAAACTGCCGGATATTTGTAAGTATTTGCTAATTTCCACTCTCTCTCTTTCTGGGTTACAGCTGCAGAAAAGAGAGCGCTCTTGTCGATATTATGTTCAGGTACTGGGCATTTTTACCTTAATATTCACCACCATCCCCCTCATCCTCTCTCATAGCCAAACTCAGTGCATGTCAACTTCTCCATCGTGTGCATGCTTCGTCTCAAGCATCTCAATCACCCACAATGCACCAGCAGCGCTTTTGAGTTTTCAAGTGGATCAGGAAAAACCTAGAACCGTGATTGCCCCAAAAGTGACCTCATTATATCAAGCTTTAGCTGCTAAGTGTGCATAGCATGTTACGGCTTCCCCCATTGAATAATATATACATGGCCTAATTTAAAACCTTCTGCTCCCCTCAGCTAGTTCTCAATACACCGTTTTGTTATGCCATAATGGTACAATGCTTAATAACTACACTTTCTAGAGCCAATACATGATGAACAAACGCTGCATTAAGGATTTGTCACAGCACTTAATGTTTTCGCAGCCATACTGGAGGTCAAGGTTGGTCAGGGTTCAGTTACTACAATATAATAAAGAGCACAAACAATATAAAACTGTAAAAAATTGCCAGCTTGTTAGAAAGATATAATGCTAAAGTCGTCCTCCTGGGTTGTGGAATAGATCCGTAAAACTCCAATATCCAGATATTTATAACTACTTAATTCATTCTACATCGTCCTACACCAACCAAGAACTGAGAAGTTACAAGGGGTTAGAGGCTTATAAATATTTTGTAGTGGGATGCGTGAGATCTTTGGTGATCACCAAGCCATCGCATCTGTTCCTGATAACAGCCAGGGTAAGTAGAATGGGAGGGTCAAAATCAGAACCGTAGCTATCCGGGCGGTGGAAATTGAGGGGGAGATTCCAAGGACCAGGACAGGTGGGATTCCCTGCTGGCGAAAGTGAAGACCACACAGCACGTCCTTCTTATTTTATTGCACACAAATACTACACATTGCTCCAGCTAGTTAGTTTGACCTCCAGTATGTCGGCGTGAACAACAGGTCACATGCTTCTGTGACGTAGATGCAAAACCGTAATTATTTTACTTTTATGTGTTTTTCACTGCTAACATATTTAGATCACCTTTTACCTTTTACTTATGCCATATTCAATGAAAACAACACAAATTAACATGTTTTATAAGTTTCATTTTCATTTCATTTCATTTGGTTAAGTTACACCCCCTTCAGAGCGCTATCACAACACAATGAGCGTGCATCCCGCTATTGAAACTACTGCATATTGCACCATGTTTATCAAGTTGTTGTGAACAGTTGACAGTTGTTTCATGCTTTTGTGTATTTATGGAGGGGAGCGTGCCTCTGTTTCCACAACCTTACATTCCCTCATTTCTAAGTTTTTGTTTTGTTTTCAAAATTAGGCACTATGTTCCCAGATTTCCTTTATCATCAATTTGCATCAGATTTTATCCCAATTTGTTTCGAATTTGGTCGTCACACCCAACCTATACCCATATAGATGAAATGTAGAGGTCATGGAGCAAAGGACCCTAGGTTGAAATACTATGAATCATCCCTTTAAATGTGGTCTAAAAATAAAAATGACTTGATTTTGAGAAAAATCTTAGAAATGAGGGAACACAGAGCTGTGGCAACATACGCCTGACCCCTTTACTTTATGGAGAATTGCTGTGTGTGAGCATGGATGAACGCTGGACAGAATCTTGGAGATAACTGTAAGGAGAGTTCGAATAGGGCCTGGGAGAGATCACTAAATTACTGAAACATGCATGAATGACATTGAAATCCCCTTCAGGCATGTTGTTGTTGAGAGGACATTATAGCATAGTAGAAGGCTAAAAAAAAAAAAAAACAGCTATGCATAATACTCTCTCTTTAAGTCAATAATTTTGCATATTTTTTGTATACATATTTTTTTATAAAGCTGCATTTCTGCCAGATGTTTTGCGGCAAACATTCAGCACTGATCCCCCCGAGGCTTGTCAAGATGGGATCGCTGCTATGTATAGTCGCATGTTTGTGCAAATCACATGCTAATGCGATGTATGTTTGGCTACGTATTTGCCAATGAGCAACCAGCTTCCTGTGCGAGACTCACTGGGAGCAAAGAGGCACAATTTTCATGTTATGGTGGTTGTCAACAAAACATCTGGAATATGTCAGTTACTGGTTGCATGTGTTGACAAGGGCACTGCAAAAACATTATTTATAAAAACTGTTACAGATTTGTAGTTGCATTAATTATTTTTCATTTCAAATTTGACTTTGACAGAATCGTCCTGTTTTACATATTGTTGGTGACAGAAGTTTAGTTTTGATATTTCATTTCTGGAGAATGCAAAATAATTCTCACTGGTTTGTAGGGCTGGTTATCATTAAGAAGTTGTCGATACGATGCATGTCTTGATACAGTACACTTTCAATTCGATACGATATATTTCAAATCGATTCGAAACAGTTCAATAAAAAATAAAGGCTAAATCGTGGCTGAACTGTGAATACCTCAAATGTGTCACATAAACGAGTTTCCTTCCTCTAAACAAGCAACAAAACTGTACTGCTGTAACAAAATAATTTGTAAAATATACAAAAAATACTCTTGCTGATATATAGATACAACAGCCCATGATATCAATTCTGTATCATCACATTAAACAATTTGATATATTGATTTTTCGATATTTTTGCACACCCTACTGGTTTGTCACCTGCTTGTCACCATGGATATTATTAGTATTATTAATTAATGTTCCACAGTATGCATTTATTCAATAACAAATGTTTTTATTGTTCAAAAATATCTTGAAAAACATGAATTCTTGCTCTGAGCGGGATCACTTCTCCACAGAATCGACATGTAACTTTGCCTGGTTGTGTCACCTGCTTGTCTCAGTTGACTGAAATACTGTGGAACATTCCAGGCAAAGCAATAACATCTCCATGGAGACAAGCACATAGCTCACCCCCTACCAGAGATGTTACATAATGCATATTTAAACATAGAACTCTGTTGTCCTTGAGTGTTTCTTGCCATCAAATTACAGATCTGAAACCTTTCCTGGTTATGTCATAATGCCTTTTGTGTTCGTATCGACAACACATTCTTCCTGTAGACCAGAGAAATGCGATCGGTAATTATTCACAGTGTACACATAAGGACACAATGGCAGTATTACATAAAGGACAGATTCTGCTCCTTCTAGACCCCTGTGTTATCAGTTGACATATTACCCTCCAATCACACTCCAAACCTGACCTGCAGAGGACAAGGTCAAAGCTAAGATGGGCTTTGTCTGAATTGGCTGTCAGTGTCTTGCATCTGGAGGAAAATGTAAGCATTGTATAACATATGTATGCTTGCTGTTGTCAGTGTATTTTCTATGGCTACTTTGGATGTCGCTGCAAGAACTCGTACATGTGTTCTGACAGAATTTTAATAAGAAGTTAAAAGAAGACAAAATCTTTCCAAAAGATTATATTCAACTTTATTGACCTTGTTCACATACACACCAAAATGTGGTCGCTTTTTTATTAATGACATTTTGAGTGTAAAGCCACTGTTAATTAGCCAGGCACCACCTAGTGCTTCCCCTTAATTTCATTTCTCTCCAGCGACTTGGTCAGGAATCGTAATACACTAGACAGTTTGCAAGAATCCCGGAAGTTGTAGACCACACACTGGCCAATCAGCGAGCTGTGAGGCCATGACGTCATACTCAAGTGCCTGTCTGGGTCCCTTTTGTGGTACAGCACAACAGTAAACAAAGTGGTTGAGATGAATGTCGATGAAGCCAAACATTCTGTGTTGGAAACGATTCCCGAGACCAAGGATTTTCACTCTACTTTGTTTGCTGTTGTGCTGGCAATTACTTGGACACCATTGAACATTCCGGCGCATTACATACGTCATGACCAATAGCAGAGATTGGTTAAATTCTAAAAAGTACCCGCCTACCGTCGAGTGAACGAATCCTATGGTCAGACGGTTTCCACAAAGTGAAACTGGCTGATGAATCAGGCTAACTGTTAATACTCAGAGAAAGAAATTCTGTTGTCATCAGAAGTACAGTGAAGCAAGTGTTAGATACAGGATTTATTTATATCATGAATGTGTTTGACATATGCACATATGAACTAGTACATTATACAGGCATTTTACATTTCTTTTCTTATGTGTAGCTGTATCACTTAGCTTTAGCTTATAGTCTTTTGATATTTTTTAAACTTACTTTTTTCTGACAACAGCTGATTTACTTATTTTAGCAAAAACAAAACACATCCCAAGATTGGGTAGTATTTTATTTACATTCTGCCACATCTTTATTTGACTACAACCAAAAGTATTGTGCTTCTTTTTGAAATATATTGTGTTACTAGTCAGAGTATACTCAGATTGTACTTCAAAACAAATCAAATTCAGAATTTTAATGGATCTAAAATGAGACTAGCATTATTTATGATGTATAGTTTCTACTTTTACTTAAGTACAATTTGACAGAAGTACAAATTGAGTACATTTTTAGCCATGTCACTTTTACCTAATTAAAAGTTTCAGGACTTTCTTCTCCGCCTGCAAAATTTCAATGATTTTGTTGAAAATTCCAATCGACTATACCGGCAGATTTATTACTATCTTCAGGCCTTGAACATCTGTGCACAGTGGTTACAACATAGCTTAACACAACATGAGAAACGCGGAGAATTTCAATGTACTTAGTCTCAAAAGAGAAAGTGGATCGCAATGTTAACTAAATGCTTTGAATCAACCTTAAAACTGTAAACGATTAACCCCATCTGCTCCACTCCGCTGTATTTCGCTCCCAACGCTGCACCACTTTACATGACAAACCCCGATAACGCGCCAACATCTGTGGCCTTACCTAAACACCGGCATTCACAGCGAGCTCACGTGCACCTTTGAGGGACTTTCATTGATTAGGGAAATTGTGCAACGTTTCCTCCTCACGGGGCCCCCTGGTGGTAAGTGGCGTCGCCAGAGGAATAGACAAATGAGAGGCGCACCTGCTTGTGTTGCCCCCTCTGTAAACAAAACGTGGAAGCTCCATCGGGGACCAGGGCAGGTGCGTTCAAGGAGACTCGGAAAATAAAGCACCCAGATAAGATTATGAGACTGGCAGCTTGTGACTGATGGTTTCATTCTGGTTGATGATACTTGAGAATACTAGTTGTAAAGTCTTTATCCCCTCGCCTAATTGCTGTTTTGAATAAGTAGGCACAGACCTGCACGAAGCGAAGCCGAAGTGGATGAAACAATGTAATTAATTATTTCTGAGCGTTTTGAGCCTGTTCGCGGTATTAGACATCAACAGAAGGGAATTCAGCCTTGATAAAGCTACAAAGCGAATCATGATCATCTCCCTGCGTTTTGAAATATTTGCCCTGCAGGAATGTTTCTGTGCCTTTGATTTTGATGGTAGAAACTGTGGCCTTCTGTGCTTTCTGGTTGAAAATAATAACTAGCTACTAAGCAATAATAGTAATTAAGCTTTTGTGCTGCAAGTTTAACAGTTTTACATAGAAACATGGAAATTATTGCAGTGAGAATTAAGCGCTGAACCATTGAAATGAATTCAAACTGGTGTAATAAATGGTTGGAAATGTCAGATTTTTAAAAATAACTTTCTAACATTTATCTAGTTAATTATTTATGATTAATACTATCTCACACACACACACGTACATGTTCATATCTCATCTTCATTTTAATCTGCTAAATATATTCAAATTTAATTGCCATCTGTGGTTTGGTGTTTATATATAGCTTAGAGCCAGGTTATGACACAGTACAGTAAAAACAACCAAAGGGGTTGAAGATGCATTGATTAAAAACTATAAATAAAACAAAAGTTCATCAGATTTTCAGAAATCATCATTAAAGAGTCAGTTTTATGTAACTATTGTATAATTCTATATAATTAGGACTAATTAGCTCTCTTTTAACATAAAATTACCACAAACTTACATTAACAAATGGCTCCAAAAGCTCTCTAATCTGATCTGGTAAATATTATTTAGAACCAAATTTCAAAGGGTCTGTATTACACTGTTTTCTGATGTTGTTTCCTCATCAAAAACATACCTGGAGTTGTGTTTTGTTTCATTCACACATGTTTAACACACAAATCCTGAATATTTATGCTTCTTCTCTCAAACAGAAAACACTGTGTTCCACCTTGTGATGTCACATGGTAATAAAGGAAGTGTGCCACTGTGTTTTTAAATTCTATACACCTTCAGCTCTGGAACTGCCAATCTCTACTGAACAAAAGCAAAAAGACCAAGAGTTTGTTTTCATATCTGACAGTTTCGACTGCTCACTAGCGCTCTTCCTTAGAGTGGTCACGTGATGTTACTGTGACGTGTCCCGGCAGCAGATTTAAAGAGGATTTGGTTTGGTGAGCAAAGAGGTAGCTGATAACTACCACTACATGACATCACAAGGTGGAACAGAGTATTTTGAGTTTTGGAGATGTAGATAAATTTATAATTCAGGATTACTTAAGCATGTGTGAATGAAACAAAATTCAACTCCAGACAGAGTCCAGTGAAGATCATTTGGTCTTCCATTAATTTATGTTATTAGGTTATTTTTTAAGAGTTTGTTTTCATACCTGACAGTTTCGGCTGCTCACTAGCGGTCTAACTCAGAGTTGTAGGAAGACAGCTCCTAAACCTGAATAAATCAGTTGACCAGACACATCACAGCAACATCACATGACCACTCTGTGAGCAGTCCAAACTGTCAAGTATGAAAGCAATCTCTTGGTCTGAAAAAAGAACCAAATAACATGCAATTCTAGGCATGTTTTTGATGAGGTGACAGCTTTCTAACATGGCTCAAAGCTCACAAGAGTCAAATTTGCGTAATATATGGCCTTTAACCAAAAAATAATCCCAATTTATACCATTTTAAAGACTCTAAAACCCTCACCGCTCATGCCATTCCCAGACAGTACATTATTATAATAACATCCTGTAGAACTCCTCCATCTAAAATGTTTTTGAAACCTTGCTACTCTCACCCATAGTTCGCCGTTTTAGTCTAAATCCCGCAGCCAAATGTGTCCACCTAATATTTCTTAGCGCTCCGACGCCGTTGCCGGGGAGTATATCTTGCTCATTAAAATGGCACCTTTGCTTTGCTCAGATGACTGGGGGGAGTGTCACGGCGCGGTGTGACCTTAGAGCGAGCAGAACGGAGCTGGGGAGGAACGTAACAAGATGATAAAAATTTCTCCCTGCCAGCCAATTTGTCCAGAGATGAAGATAACCACATCCCCATAAACACAAGGAGTCCTCATCTGGCCCTGTAGTGCAAGAGTTCTGCCTGGGTAATCAGTAAGAGGCATTCAAGGCCCACTGTGGGAGGAGGACGCGGCAACACCAGGGATGATTTTTAGACTAGTAGAAAATAGCAGAAGTGTTATAGTGTTTCTGTAAGGGCCGTAATAAGAGCTGAATTCAATTTGAGTTTGTGCTCATTTGTGATAAAAAATATTTGCACAAAAATATGGATTTGTTAGAGCTGGTTCAAGGGGAAAACAGGCAGAGGTTGTATACATAAGAAATGCTGAAATTATTAACGATGATTTGAAAATTGCATTACATTTTGTGCAAGAAATGATTAAAGGTGCACTGTGTCGGCTTTAGTGGTGGAGGGAGCACCAGCTCTTTGTCTCCATGGAGATGTTATTGTGTTGCCTGTTTCCTGTTTGTGAGTGTGAGAGAAGATTTTAAACCTTTTGTAGAAGTGGCCATTGTCTATTGAATGTCGCCCACCTTTTGTAGTTTGTTAAACAAGTTCATCAAGACCAGGCTCCACTGCTTTGTTCCAGTCCAAACTCCTGCGTGTCCTTCATCCAAACAAACTGTCCTGTGAGGTGTCTTCTAACTGTGTCTTAAATGAAATGTATGGCAAATAAAGGGCATTTTATGGAGTATTTGGACTTCTTGATCAGGAACACTTGTCAAGAAATCTATTTACACTTTGTCTAACCACAGTGACTCAGGTACACAACACTATTGTTCCCCAGCATTGCGTTATATACAGGTCAGATCTGTGGAGAGGCGACTCCTGAGTAAGAATGCATGTTTTTCAAGGTATGTTTTGCAGTAAATAATAATAAGTAATCTGTGCTTTAAAGGGCCCATACTGAGCTATTTCGTGATTTATGTTATAATGTTATTTACTCCTCAAAAAAATAACAGGAATTTTGTTTCATTCACACAGATCCTGCGGAAAACACTGTTTTCCACCTCGTGTTGTCATATGGTTATACAGGAAGTGCTCCACTGTGTGTACACCTTCATTAGAATCATTTGGATAGTTTCAGTCCTAGAATTGTCAATCTTTGCATTTATATAGCTCCTTTCAAGACACCCAAAGTACTTTACAGTTAATTGTTCATTCACTCCATACCCGGTGGTGGTAAACTACTATTGTAGCCACAGCTGCCCTGTGGCAAACTAACGGAAGCGAGGCTGCCATCTGTGCCATCGGTCCCTCCGACCATCACCATCACTCACACATACTTCACGTTCTTACTAGGTGGGTGAAGTGTCTTGCCTAAGGACACAACAAGTTTTTGCCACTACTGTTCCAAAAGGCAAATTGTAGCTATTAACCACTTCATGACATCACAAGGTGGAACAGAATTTTGGAGATGTAGACAGACCAAAGATAAAAGTCACTCAAACATGTGTGAATGAAACAAAACAACTCTGTGTATGTTTGTGAGGAGGTAACAACATTATAACATAAAGCTCACAAGAGTCAATTTAGCGTTATATATGACCTTTAATAAACGCACGGTATGTATGTTTGATGCAATAGTGTGGAACCTTTCAGTCATATCCATCATGTGCCATGGCAGTTATCTGTCTCCAAATGTTTTTAGTCCGGCCAACGCGCGAAGCAATAAAAATGGAAAACGCATGTCCTGCTTTTCAATGCACAGCTTTTGCTCTATAATTCACATATATGGACTCAATCTCCCACTTACCCGAGAGAGGAGGTTTCATGAAATATTTAACAACGGTGGTAGCCGAGATTCACAAGAAGACAGACGATTTGGCCTGCGGGTAGAAAGAGCTGTGAAAAAAAATAATAAAAAAAATAAAAAAACAGGTAGGTTTGACGCAACATCTGAACCGTAAAGACGTGCAAGTTCAATACTTGAAGACATTGCACACACAAATCCTACTTAGATTATGTTATGTACCTTCAAGTTCGAGTAGCAATCAGGAGAGGGGACAGTAAATGGCTTAGGAGGAGCATATAGCAAGCCAGAGAGGAGCCAGAATCAATTTACCCAAGTCTGCAGTTCATTTCATCAATCAGCAAACAGATAGGAGCACACAGTCCCTATTGGTCGGTCGGCTGGTTGGTCTGGACCTCTGCCAAGCTCTCAGTGTAACGGCCACCTTCCCCTTCCTACCTATGCATCCTCCTGCCTGCATACTTCCACCTGATTAGCATTTTCACATGTACCACCCAGGAACTATACGGCTCACAGTGCTGAAGTATACCGTACATTTTTAGCAGCTGAAAAGGATGGGGCGTTTTGGGGAGCAGGTTGAGGATTTGACAGCTAGAGTGGCACTAGGCTAATGGAGGTAAAAAGCAGGTCTGGGTATTGAATCATAAGGTTATGTGGGATTTTTGTGTTTTTATTTTTTTCATTTGATAAAGAAAAAAATGTAAAGATGTAATGTAAAAGCATCATTAAGGAAAATGTGTTGTGCTGTCTCCATCAAATTATAAAGCATTTTTATTATCCGTGAACCAGCAAGGAAGACATGTTGGCTGCCGTGCACTGCAAAAAGTTGGCCAAAATTTAAGATATAAATACTTAGATCTATCAAATAGTGACTTAAAAGTAGTGAAATTATCTGTCCACGCAGCAAGATAATTTTACTTGACAAGTTATCTTAAAATAAACGACCTCTCGACTAGTATTAATCAATTTCAGACCTAGTAAGTAGATAATAAATCTGAAAACAAGATGAATGAACCTGATATAAGTTTTCAAATCTTGGCCAGATCAGAGAAATTTGCAGTGTGGCCTTTAAAAGTTGTACCACTGAAAAAAGTTGGAGGGGGAAAAAAAAAATTGCTTTTAAAGGTACACTGTGTTAGCCTGATTCATCTGACCTCGCAGCATAAGGATTCGTTTGCTCAACGGTAGATGGGTAGTTTTTTTATTTCACTAATTGCTGGTGTTAGGTCGTGACGTATGTAATGCACCAAATCCCGTAGGAAGAAGGGCAATAATGTCTTTCCCCTTGATCAAATTCACCAAACATTCTCTTTGTTCCGGCTTTAAATCCTCGATCTCGGGAATCGTTGCCAACACAGAATGTCTGGCTTCGTCTACATCCATCTCGACCATTTTGTTTACTGTTGTACTGTACGACAAAAGGGACCCAGACAGGCGCTGAGTTTGACGCCATGGCTTCACAGCTCGTCGCTGATTGGCCGGTGCACTGTCTACAACTTCCAGGGTTCTTGCAAAACAACAATTCCTTACTTAGTCGCTGGAGAGAACTGAAATTGAGCGGCGGCACTAGGTGGTGGCAGCCTGGCTAGCACTATGTAACCTCTAAGGTGGAAGTCCACTACACGTGCTTGTCTCCATGGAGATGTTATTTCTTTGCATGGAATGCTCCACAGTGAGGCATTAAACATATCTCCTTTGCATTTGTTCAAGTTAGGTGTCTTATACCTTAAATTTACCTTAAAAATGTGAATTCTTATCACGTGCAGGCTTGCTTCTCCATAGATCCAAGTGCATTTCCATACTGTGGAATAATCAAAGCAAAACAGTAATATCTCTATGGAGACAAGCAGGTGATGGATCCTTCACCAGAAAAGTAAAAGTTACACAGTGCACCTTTAAGTATTGTAGATGAATTATCTTAAATGAATATAGCAATATTATTGAATTGGATAGGCAGGAATGCTAAGCAAACTCTATACTCCAAAACTTGATATAAATTGCTTCATGTAATAATAATTTAATTGACCTCTTGTATGTAGAATGTATATTTGTGGCTCTTACAATAGCCTGGATTTGTTTTATTTTGGCTTGCATATATTGGCCAAAAGAACAACTGATGCAGACCAGACACAACTATTACTCAAAAATCATATCATCAACCACTGCTAATGAATAATTTGGATCTAATTTCTTGGCATTCCAATCTACTCTGTATCAGCGTGATGCACCATTACAGTCAGTTGTGTCTGCTTTATTAGTTTCCATGGCCTAAGGGGTTAATGGGAAAACTGAACAGTATTCCAGTATTAATGTTTGATACATCCTATACATTATTCCCTTGTTTTTTTCTACTTTTGTTTATCAATTATACATGTTTCCATCTATGTTAAAGGATTTTTGACCCCTCCCTTAGGCACTATACATTTATGTCTCCTCTCCTTTTGTCCATATAAAAATCTACTACAGCACGTCGTACCTTATCTTATTTCATTTCAGTATTGTGAGTGGAATATAAGAGGGAAAAATCTTTACTTGACTGAACAAAGAAAGAAAAATAGACCGTGGAGCTTAAAGGAAGAAAGGGCCCTTAATTGAGAGCAAGTCAACGTCTGCAGATAGCTGGATGTCAAAAGGTGGGATTGGAGATTGGCTGCAGATAATGAATAATTACAGCTGGCAAAGTGCATACAAGCTGTTAACGCGACGTAGAAAGAGCGAAGAAGCATCTATAAATTGTGTTTTTGTTATGATATTCTCTGAAATGACAGATGTGCTGGTCGGGTTGAGTCTTATCTCAGATTGCACTAATTATATATTTTTTTGCTTCATTCGTTTATTTCATTATTTAGATTTTTTTTTAAACTGAAAACACTGTTCCACTTTGTGATGGAAGTGCCCCACTGTGTTCTTAAACCTCATACATCTTCAATAAAATAATTTGGATGATTTCAAGGGTTGTAACAATAACCGAAATATTGTGATATTGTATCGTCAAAGTTCTCACAATAATATCGTGGACCATCACAATATATCGACTTACAAAGCTCTTTGCTTAAATGAAGAGTTGTGGTGCAGCAATAGCTTAGAAAAAAAGATAAAGGGAACTACATAGACCATGATCCTTTGCTCCATTTCAGTGTAGACTACAGGAAGAAATAACAGTTTTACGCACTTCATAGTTATTTGGATTAAGTCTTGTCAAGGCATTTTAAGAGGAAAAAGTAGCATATTAACAGTTCTGTTAGCCTCCACAAAATATCGCAATAAATATCGTACTGTGAGATGTATATCGTGAAAATATCGTACCGAGATATTTGGATATTGTGAGCCTCTCCATCATGAGCTTTCGTATGATATCGCAATATGCCTGTGCCTTTTCTATGTTCATGAGGCAAGCGGTTGATGCCACCAGACCAAGTTACAAGTTATATTTGTGGAGAGGCAACACCATTCAGGAGTAAAACATGTTTCTCAAGATTTCAACCCCGTTATCTGCATACATGGAAGATAAATCAGTTTAATGCCATATTGTGGAACATTCCAGGTGTAGCAATGATATCTTCAAGCTGGTTGCATTGTTTTGGTCAATATTGAAATCACGATTATTGAAACGATTATTTTTTAGTTACACGATGCATTTATTCAACATTTCTCTCTCTCAAAAAAATAAAAATAAATAAATAATGATAATGATAATTTATGCAAAACTTTCAAATTGAAAATAAATATAGACTCCAAATATGTACTTTAGAGCAGTTTTGCGATGTATAAAACATAAAATGCAAAATAAAATACATATACTTATTTATATAAAAAAATATCCCAAAATAAAGTTTGTTGAGCTTTATCGTTTCAACTTGATTATGTGAGTTTGGAGATCGTTTGACATACAAATTTAAATCTCGATAAAAAATTTGGTTAATTGCACAGCCTTACATTTAAGTCTTAGACCAAGTTCCCAATGGCAATAAGTACAAATACAAGTAAGTCAGATTTAGCGATACAAGTGGCTGCAACATTTTACCAAAATTCATATATATGGACATAAAACTGCTTTAGTTATTTTTGATTACAGAAATAGTTTCGAGAATCTGGCGATCACCCACCCGCCATATCTCAGCCATAGCTTTTAATTTCCAAGGACAGCCTGGCTCTTGTTCCTCTCCCAAACACTGTTACTGGGAATGGATTGCACTACCTTGGTCATAAATCCTACCATTGGCATTTTTAAATCTTTAATGCCTCTTAAATTTTCATCTCCTTCTCAGGGAATGCTTTTTGCCTTGCTTACCGACCTCACAATGGTATAAAAGGTCAATTGTTTATTCCAATTACTTGCGGAAAGGATTTTAGCTAAGTGGTTACAGATATTTGCTCAGAGCCAACACCTTTTTTTTTTTTTTTTTTTTTTTTTTACTTACTTTAGCTTTGGGCGGTGATTGGTTTAATACTCTGGGATATTTTTAAATGTGTTTTTTGGAAAGCTTTTGTGTATTGGGATTGTCTGAGCGAAAGAACATTAATCACCCCAATTAAGGACTGTAGCCTGAAGTCATGTAAGAGTTGGCCTGCAGTCTCATACTCATATTTACATGATTAATGCATCCAACTAGTGGAAAATAATAACATGGCTGACAATGTAATATGTCCAAAAGCTCACAAATGGGCTCAATAAATGTCAGGACGAGCGCGGTCAGTCTAGTCTTGATGATTTAAGTCTTAGGTCCATGTTGTCTCTGTGGGTTCTTGTAAACTTATTGCAATACTAGATAACACTTTAAAACAGCTTTAGTCTTGAGAATTGGGTGAAGTGCGGGGCCTATATGCCTCTACGGGAGATTCGCTGTTTTTGCAAAATATATCCATCGCCGTGAATGTTGAAACTTATCATTTGTTACCGATTTGAAGTCCGTTCAAAACACGACAATCATGTATTTGAAGTTGAATAGTAGCACCACTTTCTAAAGCTATTGTGAGAAAAAATAGTTTCACTTTTGTTTGTTTAAGATGAAAATATTGAACTTTGTGTCAGTTTTTGTTTCATGCGGATGAGCCCAGAAATAACAGATCATCGAATTGTGTTTCATCTAAGTGTTGTTGGGGAATTTTTAAGCAGACAACAATACCATAAGTTTAATTTGCTCAGTTTCAGATAGCATCACAACATTCTATAGGTCAATAATATTCAATACAGATGCGACAGCTAGAATTAATATTGTTAAAATGCAGGTTTCTTTTTTTTTAATAGTAGTTTATATCGGTAATTTTGCAGCACTATAAAACAAAGTAAAACTAAAACTAAAACATAGACTACAACTCCATGGATCATGACCCAAAGGTTTAGGCTGAAGTAAAAATAATTCTAAGTAAGAAAAGCAGCGTATGAACAGCAAGTTTGCATTTACAATTTCACTTACGATTTACTGTGTATATGAGACAAAATATAAATTAAAACAAGCTAAATTTAATGTATAATTCATTTCTTTCTTTAAAAGTTCTTGTTTTTCATGTTTATGGTCGCATAAACCAACAATAATGACAAAGGAGTAGGGGTGTAACAATAACCAAAATCGGGATATTGTATCATCAAAAGTCTCACAATAATATCGTGGGCTGTCACAATATATCGAATTACTGAAGTTCCTTTACTTAAATGCATGGTTTTATAGTAGCAACAGCTTATAAACATCCGAAACTACATATCCCATGATTCTTTTCAGCGCAAACAACATGAAGAAATGTGTTTTTTACTTTAATTCTTCTAATATCAGCCTCTTCAAAATATCGCAATGCAGATCGTGATAATATCATACCGTGAGATTTGGATATGGTGACATTCATACAAAGGAGGCACAAAGTTCATCGTCCATGATCGCATCAAAACAAAATGCAACGTCAAAGAAAAGCATCAGCCAATAGTCGTGGTTTACTTGTGAAGACGATATATCTAGTCTTCTATGTATTTCTGTAAGATTAGATTTTTATGTTGTGTTTTTGAAGTGCATCAAATTAGTACAGGCTTTGATATGGTCATCTAAAGTATTCCATAAGTCTTCTCATCTTTTGAGAGTGGTTCGAGAGAATTGTTTTTTAAGATTCAGTTTTGTTGTAACATATCTGATTTTAAGGTCTAGTCACTAACATACAGTAAATAATCAGGTTCAGCATTTGTGAATTTACATTTTGGATATTTCATGTAAAATTCAATGTAATCTATTGGGGGAAAAAAACAATGTTCCTGCCTCATATCTGACAGTATGATATCATCACTTTCTAGAATCTGAAATATACAGTGATTCCTAATACATCTTTCCTTGCCTTTCTTTCCCATTACTTTTCCAGATTCGTCATGATAAACCTATAACATACTCCATTATGTATCTCATCATTCCTTTTTGAACACCACCATTTTGAAATAGTCCAATCTATGACTTACTTTTCTCACTTTTTGGACTAAATAGATCTTTTCTGCCCTCCTTAGGCGATGGTGGAGACGGTGAACAATCTGCTGCAGCCCCCGGCCCAGGCAGCGTGGAGAGAGCTGAGCACCGGAGACCAGCTGAAAGCAGCCACCACACTGCTGGACACGGTGGAGCAGGGAGCGTTTGTTTTGGCCGACAACCTGCTCAAGACTGATATAGTGCAAGAGACAACCGACAATATCAGTAAGTCAAGAGTAATCAGGATTTACTGCGTGTTGATTTACAATTCCAAATAGCTGAGATTCATATGACAAGAATGTTTTTTAGTAAGTTTCCTTGTGACTTAATTTTGAGGTATAAAACTAAACCGTTCAGTTCCACCTTGTGATGTCATATGGTAATACAGGAAGTGCTCTATTATGTTTTTTAACTCCATACACCTTCACTAAAATAATTTGGATAATTTTTTAACCTTGGAATTGCCAATCTCTACAAAACAACAACAAAAGTACAATTATAATGTTACATTTGCACATTACTAATTATTCCATTTATTTGACCTCACAAGCAAAAGTAAAATTTATAGTTTGTTTTTTAATGTAATTTTAGTTTCATATAGAAGACTGGAGTGTTGTAAAATATAATACTGTATAACATGTTTAAAAAAAAAGGCTATTTTAGTCGATCTGTTCATTGTCAAAATGAAGCAAAACTAAAGCAAACAGTGAACATTGATGAAAGTATCCATAACATTGCTCAAGTAAAAAATAATAATAATAAATTAAATAAAATAAATAAAAAAAAAACACATGAAATTTGCTATAAAATGCAACATTACTGATTTGATTCAGTTCAGATAATTTGCTTCAGTACTTTCATTTTTACTGACTATAATCTTTAACAATCATTTTTAACCTTGCATAAAGACTTAAGACTTTTTTAATAGTGCCTTTATAATCCAGAGCTCTTGTAATTACTCTGACTTCATTCTGCTTGAGTAAACTACTTCTTGACTCGTCTTAGCAACAGTTTACCATCTGCCAGTGTGTGTACTGTCTGATCAAATATGACATTTAGACAATCAGCCTCTCTAAAAGTTGAATACTGGCCTTCTCTGTTGCTATATTCTCAGTACTATTGCTTTTTATGATACTTTTAAGTGTTTCATTCAGCTTGAGCCAGCCTGTTTTATGGGGTCACAAAGTTCACAGTGGAGGTATTGATTTGGGCGCTCCAGTATTGACGGATTCGGCTCTTGCAGGCTGAGGAACAAGTGTGAAGGTCGGTGGATTAATGGCTGATTCTCGGTTGGAGGTGAAGTTTAACGGGGAACGCTAACGACTGATAGCTCCAAATGAATGATTATTGTGAATGATCGTGTTGATATTGGTGTCAGTTATGCACCGGCCCGTGTCTACAGATAATAGGGTTTCAAAAGTGTCATGTAATACTGTGAAATGATCAGTAACCCATAATTTTGACATTACATAATAATTACCTTGAACTGAACATTTTCTACTATATATATTCAGATGTTAAAGGCGTGCACTGTGACCTTTCTGAGTCTGCCAACTGTTTGTCTCCATGGAGATTGATATGTTATGTTATACTATACTTTGAAACATGCAGGCAAAGCAATAACATTTCCAGACAAACAGGTAGCGTACCTTACACCTGAAAATCTACACAGTGCAGCTTTAGTGGGCAATCTTAGCATTACACTTAAGGATGTCTTGATACACAATTTTAGTGTTATGAATATTGTGAGAAGTAAAATTTTGATTTTACAATTACTGACACCATATTAAATTAATGAAGGTCCTATTTATTTGTTTGTTTATTTATTTAGTTAGTTAGTTAGTTAGTTTTAGTAGTAGTAGTAGTAGTAGTACTTATTTGTTTATTTATTTATATCAAACATGTATCTACAACATATAATGCATCTTGACAATCAAAAAAGTAGACAGTAAAACAAATAAAATAAAACCTTTACATACATACATACATACATACACATATACACACATACACACATACATACACATACATACATACATACATACATACATACACATATACACACATACATACATACATATTTACGTACATACATACATACATACATACATACATACATACATATACATACATGCATACATACATAGATATACATACACGCATATATACATACACACACACATACACACATATACATACATACATACATACATACATATACACACATACATACATACATATACACACATATATACATACATACATACATACATATACATACACATACATACATACATACATACATACATACACATATACATACATACATACATACATACATACATACATATACATACACACATACATACATACATATACACACATACATACATACATACATACACACACATATACATACATACATACATACATACATACACATACATACATACATACATACATACATACATACACACATACATACATACACACATACATACATACATATACACACATACATACATACATACATACACACATACATACATACATACATACATACATACATACATACATACATACATACATACATACATACATACATACATACATACATACATACACACATACATACATACACATATACACACATACATACATACATACATATACATACATATACATACATACATACATACATACATACATACAAGGTCCTATATTGCACAAAATTGACTCCTGCGAGCATTTAGCCATGTTAAAATGTTGTTGCCTTCTCAAAAACACACCTGGAGCTCTGTTTTGGTCGTTTTACACATGTTTAAGTAATGCTTTGTTATCAGTCTGGATACCTCACCAAAGTTGTGATGTCATGAAGAGTTAGTTTTCAAATTAACAGCGACCTTATACCTTTTGTTCAGTAGAGATTAGCAATTCCAGGTCTGTAATTATTCAGATGATTCTAGTAAAGGTGTATGGAGTTTAAAAACACAGTGGAGCACATGACATCACAAGGTGGAACAGCGTGTTTTCTGTTTGAGAGAAGATCTCAGCCCATATATGCAGAATTTTTATGTTAAATTAAGCAAAACACAACCCTTGGTATATTTTTGATGAGGGAACAAGATTATAGATTGGAAAATAGCATAATATGGGCCATTTAATTGCCCCGGTGATTTGTTTAATATAATCAAACATTCCAAATGTTAGTGTTACAGACATAAACAGATAAAAAGCTCAACATTTTTGCTCATGTAATGAACTGAAATGATTAATAGCGTAATCTAGTTGTATGTTTTTATGTTTTATGTAGCATATGTGTGTTCTTTTTGTAGAATCAATACTTCCCCAGTGTCACTTCAAAGTAAAATACATAGTTAAATCATTTGTAGTGTGCTTCTTTTTGCCTTGTTAAAACCAAACCTATGGGAAAAGGCGATTACGTTCAAAAATACTGTTATGATGAATTGCCCAGTCCTGAGTGAATTCGACTGCCATGGCAACCTAAAATATAGGTCTGCTGATTTAAAAAGGAAGCCGAGAATTAATAAATGGGATTTTATTGTATCTGGCACACTATTCATCTGGGTATTAAGCAGCTCGTTTGGAAACAGGGGCGCGAGCGACGGAGAAGGCAGAGTCGGAGTGAGTTTTTTACAGCTCGCGGTGGTAGCCTGGTTAATTATGTTCTGGTGACATGTTTACTAGGTCTTATCTCCCTGTTTGCGTGGCTTATTTTTCGCAGCCAGTTGGCTTTTGTTGGCTCCTGCAATTCCTCACGCCATGCAGGGCAGTTAAATGAGGACAAGAAGCCCCATTAAACACTAGTAATCACTGCAGTGGCTAATGATTGATCTCTCGCATTTGAAAGGCATGGAAATGGAAAAAACTAGGTGCGGGAGGATGGAGCTTGCAGTAAAAATTAGGAATTTGTGCAAATATGATTGGAAGTGTCTGCAGATAAGGTCCGTGTCATTTCAAATATCCAAGACGTCATGAGCAAAAGAATCCAGTAATACGTTATCATGTAACTACACTTAATTCCTTCTTCATAATGAACAAGTCATTTGTTAAAGGACCCATATGATTTCAGCCCTGGAATTTCCAATCTGTACTAAACAAAAGTTAAAAAGGTAACATGAAAACTACTGTTTCATGACATCAGAAGGGTGAACAGAGCATTTTGAGTTTTAGAGACGTAAATGTAATGATTATTCAAACATGTGAATGAAACAAAACACAACTCCAGGTCTATTTTTCATGAGGTAACAACATTCTAACATGGCTTAAAGGTACATTGCATAACTTTCCTGGTGGAGGATCCGTCACTTGCTTGTTTCTATGGATATATCATTGCTCTCCCCAGAATGTCCAAGGTATGATATTAAACAGCTTTACCTTACACTTATTAAATTACAGGTGGTTTTATAACTCAAAAATACATACAAAAACACGCATTCTGATTGTGAGAGGGGTTGCCTCTCCACAAATCTGACATGTGACTTGATCTGGTTTGGTCTTCATGAAGGTAGAAGTGTTTAATACTATGAACGAGCATTACCATACTGTGAAACATTCCAGACAAAGTAATAACATCTCCATGGTGAAAAGCCTCTGACAGACCCTCCACCAGAAAAGTTACACAATGCCCCATCAGTATACACTTCCATCAACATACCCCAGGGCAGTTGTGCCTACATAAGTAGCTTACCACCACCCAGTGTGAGGAGTGAAAGAACAATGGTGAATTGACTTTAAAATGTGTCTGGAATGTTCCTATATAAAGTAGCGCATGATCATTATAGTAATTACCATATGAGAGCAAAAAATCTAACTTAAAGTACTTTGACATTTGATTGACATTTTGAATGAATTTAATGATGGAAAATGTTAAAGTATTTCCTAACAAAAGTTGAAAAAGCCATAAAAGCCTAAAAATATGTGGAATTGGACATACTAGTATTAAAGAAACAATAAGAGGAGGAGATAGACTGAAAAAAACTACTTCAGAGGGAGTCATACTGCATCTACACTCTCAAGGCTGCTCAATGTCCAGGACTCAATCGAGAGTTAGATTTCTCCACCTTCCTTTAAAACCACAAGCTTTAAACAAGTCTTCATGAAATCGTTTTAAGATTAGCCATCTTATATAATATACACATATATTTTTGTTTATAATTTGTATTTTTGTATGTATTGGTTGTTGGGAATTGTACTATTTATATCTTGTAGTTTAAACTGCTTGTAGCTAAAATCTGTTCAGCTTACATGTCCCATCATGCACCAGGGGACTGTGGGCTTGAACATGTGACTTACACCTATTACTGTAAATCTGCACTGTGATAGCCATCTTGAGTTTGCCCTGATGAAGGCCATTGGCGTGATTTTTAACTGATCTGCCATGTGGTGTTAAAGTCTTTTAATTATTTTGTACTTTCTGAGTGTCTCAGCTTTTTCAGCTCTTTATTTGAGACTGGTCCCTACACTGAAATAGCCTGATTCATCCATTGGTTTCACTTCTGACTATACAGCATTAGAATTTGTTTGCTGGACGGTAGGCGGATACTTTTTTTATTATAACCAATCACTGCTATTTGGTCTTGATGTATTATTGCGACAGAACGCTTAGTGGTGTCTAAGTAATTGCTGCATATTGCCGGAACGACAACAAACAAGGCAGAGGGTGAACATGTCTGTCAACGATCATTGTCATTTTTGTGAGATGAACTTGTGAATTAAAGGTGCGTTAAAAAATGTGAAGTTTGTATTTGGCAAAGGAAGTCTAATGGAGGATAGTGTATACAGTCTGCTGTCGCAGCTCGGGTGGGTTCAGCTCTTCGCCGGTGCGCTGTCTACAACTCTCGAGGTTCTAGCAAACCGTCTAGTGTATTCTGATTCCTGGCCTAGTCACTGGAGAGAAATGAAATTAAGCGGAAGTACTAGGTCACGCCAGCCTCGCTAACACTGAAGAGCACCAAAAGGACAATTTTACACAATCTCTACACATCCAAGCAGCACTGCCCCCTAAAGTTTTGAAAAATTTTCTAACAAGCTCGAACCATGGCAAATTTTAAAGGTTTGTACCATTATGTTGTTTTATTTTTATTGTATGGCCACTATAATGCAAGTGGTGATAATAATATGGCTGTTTAGTGCACTTGACAACAAATCCATAGTGCTCCTCTTTCTATTCCACTTTCCGCCTCTAGCCGATAATAAGACCCTTCACTTTCAAAGAAGCTCGACATTTCCTCCACCATTGTGTCTGTGTTTGTGTTTACACGTCACACCATCTTGCCTTTGTCTGCTTGTGAGTGCGCTCCACTCACTCTCTCCACTCGCGGCGTGATAATCTTACCAAAAGATTTCTGCCGATTAGCGTGTTATTTAAACCCCGGCTTTGAAGGTAGCGCCTTTGGGTCCAACATCTACCACGGCATCAAAGAAATTCCCCAAAGCCCGTCATAAGCTCTTTTACACAACCGCGTGGGGGGAAAACAGAAAGAAGAAAAACGCTTCCTCTATTGAGAACCGTGGATCTAGGGAATCGCCAGCTACCATGTCGGGAATTGCATAGGTTACGTTTACATGACAACAACAAATCTAAAATTCCTGTGGTTTCATATTGAGCTGGAGGATGCGTCGGAATTCTATAGTGGAATTTGCTGTTTAACCATCAGATTGCAGATTTGTTGACCTAGTTTGTGGTTAGTAATTACCCTTTAAGGTTTGTGGACCCAACCCATAACAGCCTTTTATTTTGGATATTTCTTTCCAAAACAGTAAATGTCCCATCACTATAGTTACACCATCAAATTGTAGAAGCTGAATGCAACCTATTGTATCGCCAGCACCCCATGGCCTTTTGGAAATGGCGGAACTGCAGCATCTCAAACAAAGGAGGCTGGAGTGAAAGCGTGGCTGGCTATGAGAGCAGATACAAAACAGGATTAGCTGTTCACTTGGGCTAACCTTTATCAAAGTGTGAGGTGTCATACGCAGCTGACATCAGATCATCAGCTGAATGCCTTATGGGGCTTAATGAAGGCTGCACTTTCTCGCACCTGATGCCACAGCTTCAAGATGGAATTTCTGTCTGACAATGAGCAGTTAGGGGGTAGATAATGCCATGCTGAAACTAATTAAAGCTACCGGTATGTACTTTGTTTAATACTTGATTAAGTGATGCTTGTTTCTGTTTGTTAAAGGACCCATATTGCCCTATTTTCTGATTTATGTTATAAAGTTGTTTCCTCAATAAAGGCTTTGTTTATACGATGGCGGTATGAATAGAAGATGCAAAAGTGGCATTGCGTCTTTACTTTTTATTCCGCGTTTAGATGAGTGTCTTCAGAAGGAAATCTGCGTGCATAAAGTAACGCTAAAAGTGTGTGGAATTCGAATTGGGTATGCATGCCAGGCAGCTAGGTGATGTATGTGACGTAAACACGTACGGAATGTGAGCAGATCTGACCAGAGTTTTGCATCTTGAGCAGTGTAGACAGAAACTCTACAGTGAAGCATATTCAACTTTTCCACTCTAGAGGGTAGTTTCAGATTTTTGCATTTTTAAGCCCCTAAAACGCTGTCACCATCTAAACTAAAGGCACTTCCGATAAAATATGTTGTTGTTTTTACCCACAAGCGTTCTCGTGTCAACAGGCCCAAAAACATACTCTGAGTTGTATTTTGTTTCATTCACACGTTTAACACACAAATCCTGCATTTTTAGTCTGAGTTCTTTTCTCAAACAGAAAACACTGTTCCACCTTGTGTTATCATGCAGTAATAGAAAGTGCTCCTGTGTTTTTTAAACTGGACACATTTACAGAATTAGCTGAATAATTTCAGCTCTACTGAACTAAAATTTGGAAAAATTAGGAATTTGTGCAAATATGATTGGAAGTGTCAGCAGATAAGGTCCGTGTCATTTCAAATATCCAAGAAGTCATGAACAAAAGAATTTATCACATTTAATTCCTACTTCATAATGAACAAGTCATTTGTTAAAGGACCCATATGATTTCAGCCCTGGAATTTCCAATCTGTACTAAACAAAACTTAAAAAGGTAAATTGAAAACTACTGTTTCATGACATCAGAAGGTGGAACATAGCATTTTGAGTTTTGGAAATGTAGACAGACTAATAACCCAAGATTATTCAAACATGTGAATGAAACAAAACACAACTCCAAGTATGTTTTGGATGAGGTGGTAACATTCTAACATGGCTTAAAGTTACATTGAACTAAAGGTAAAAGGTCGATGTTAACTTGAAACCAACCACTTCATGACATCACAATGTGGAACAGAGCATTTTGAGCTTTGAAGATGTAAACAGCCTAATAATGTAGGATTACCTAAACAACACCAGGTATGTTTTTAATGAGTTAACAACATTATAGCACGACTCACAAGAATCCATTTTGTGTAATATCGGACCTTTAAATAAACCTTTCAGAAATCTGTTCCCGTTTTTAGAAAGGGGCTTGTAATGCCTTAATTGAAGCAATGCCAATGATTTTTCTTTTGATCTGATACCAAATACATTTTCATAAGCATTGCGGTATTGGACATTTTTAGGTTCCTGTTATAGGAGCTGTTTTCACTCTTGGGGATTCTAAAGATATATTTTGTTTCTGAATTGTTAATTGCTATGGCGCCAGGCCCAGTTTCTCATCATTCTGAAACCCATAGATACAAATCCCTTTTCCATTTATTCTGTTCTAAAAGATATAAAAAAGGATGTAACTGTTTTTGTTTTTGACATTTTCACTCAGAATAGTTGACCTGAAACATAATAATAATCATTATACAACACAAAGCTTTGCAGGTTAGAGAGTTCAATAAAAAAAAGCTCCAAAATGGAACCTAGTCATTTAAATACATTACACTTCTGAAGCTGTGAATGCAAACACAGCATGTCCACTATCCCTTTCCGTCTATATCTTCCTTGGAGACGATGACATTTTCCCATCTATTGCCACCAACGAATCCGTGGAAAGCTCCGTAATGCTTTTGGAGTTAACATGACATTTAGTGATGCCTCGAATCCATTCAAGTCACGGCTACTTGAGATTAGAGCTGCTTTATTAAACTGAATGGTATCTTATCCTAATAACTCTGATACAATGAGCTTTATTTCTGCCAGGCTTCTCTATCTGCAGCTAATATTCCTTCTACTTTATGACCAGAGTCTGTGAACCATAAGTTTCCTTGAGGCACAACATTGGGTTATTGAACTATGATAAAAGCAATGTCCGTCTTGTTATTCTCTCAAAGCATTTCAAAAGAAAATGTCCCTGAAGTTTATATATTTATTTTACTTAAAACTACATTATGTAACTTTGTATCTCCATGATGATCTATTTTTTATTAGTTTATATTGCTGAAAAATACCTTGAAAGAACACGAACACGCATACTTGCTGTGAACCTGCTTGTCTCCATGAACATAGTTTACCTCAATGTCATACTGTGGAATATTTAAAGCAATGCAATAACATCACCAAGAAGAAACTCGCGGGTGGTGGATCCTGTACTGTAAAAGTTACAGAGGGAACGCTTAAGCATTTTGGATTGTATGGCATTGAATCTACATCTCGAGGAATTGCAATGTTTATCCCCACTTTTCAAATACCATGAAGTACATTGGCTCCATTTGACTTCAGGATTGTATTTGCTAAAGCATATTTCTATGTACTCGGGTATAATAACCAAACATATTGATTAAAAAATGTTTGTGCTTTCTTTGTGTGTGTGCAGAGCTTGAAGTTGCGAGGATGAGCACAGATGGGAATTTGCCTGATCTGAAGTTTCCACAGACTGGAGGACAAGGCAACTCCATCCACCTCTCAGCCAACACACTCAAGCAACATGGAAGAAATGGTGAGAAGCCTTTGACTCAAATAATCTTTTTAAGTTTTGTGCATTTTTGCAGCAGAGGAATTCCACAAGGGCCAGGTACTGGATCTGTTCTTTTTAAGCCCTATGAATCTTTAAAATTATTTCCTCTTATTCTTATTTCTTATTTACTTGTAATGGGGCAGCACAAATTAATGAATAGTTAAAATGTAAATATGTAAAGATTATAGACAGTGTGGCAAATTTCCATCTTCAGTCCCTCGGCAGGTTGATGAAGAAGTTGCCGATTCAATACATACATACGATACATACACCACGATACGATATATATCTCGATACAGCGCACTTTCGATTCAATATGATTCAAACTGATTCAATACGGTTCAGTAAAAAACATATCATAAATCATGGCTGTTAAACTACTTCTAGTGCAAAGTTAATATGAAACACAAACATTTTAATCATCAAAACAGTACAAATGTCAAATAAACAAGCAACAAAACTGTACCGCTGTAACAAAATAATTTATTAAAATATACCAAAAAATACAATATATTGATACAGCATCCATTGATATTGATATTGTATGATCACATGAAACGATACGATATATTGATATTTCGATATTTTTGCGCACTCCTATACAGGACGGAGAGAAGTACAGCAACAATCACACAAAAGCACAGTACATAACACCAGCACACTGCATACAGTACATACAATACAATTCAAAGTCAAGAGTTAAAGAGTTAAACCAACAACCCCTCAATATAAAAAAATATATATATATTTTCTTGAACATGGTGACATATTTGACCATTGAACCACTGTTTTAAAGCTTTAGAATTCATTTGCAACAATCTGTTATTATTGGGATTGGGTTTGGGAAATTGGGATTGTCACACATATTATTTTCAGCAAGGCTATTATCAAGCCAGTGTAGATTTTAGCTAATTGCTAAAATGATCAAATCAACAAAACTCACTAAATTCATTTCCAAGTATTATGATACTATATAGTGATAAATACATATATAATACCAGTACTGTATAGCAATATTGACCCTTGACCTTTTGAGTACTTTTTTATCATGCTTTGGACATTTTGCAAGTTTTTTGACGTTCGATTCCAAGCTCTGTATTGTGTCAATTGCGCTCCTCTTTCCACCATCTCATATTCAAGACATGTTCATATTTACCTACTATGATATACCATTCAGTTTACTTCACGCTTTCTTTCTCAAAATAACAGTGGTTTTTAGGCATGAATCCCCCTATATTACCATATTTATAGCCTCTCATTACCTACAGTATAAAACCTTGGTTGGTATAAAACTGCATAAAATAGCACTTTGATCTTTTCTTCAGTCAATGAACACAAAAGCGTCCAGAGAAATATATTCATGTGCTGTTGTCCTAACTGTAAACGAGGCAGTTAAGACACAATACATGGCTATATTCAGAAGGCCATTTTTACACTTTATTACTAGCTCATGCAAATCAGAATGAACTCCCGCAGCGCCCAGTGCCTCTCCGCTGGATGACTAACTCCGTGTCCAGCCGAGCCCAGGCCGGTCATTATACAGGGCCAGGAGATATTTCCACCGTCATCCACTACTGTAGCACCGCGATTGTTTTCTTTTCATCTGAGTGAGTGATCTCGGTCGCAGTGGGAGGGAACTTTCTTTTATATGTGTGCTCAAAAGTGAGACGGCAGGAGGTTAGAACTGTGTGAATGTGAAGAGAAAAAGAAATAATTCACAAGAAAAGCCCGGCCCTTTGTCAGATACAGCGCAGGACTGATATCTGCATTTGCCGGTGAAATTCAAATGGTTGTTTATTTAAGCTTTATGAGTGTCTTGGCAGCCTTGACATCGACTGGTTCTGGTTAAAAGGAAAAACGATGATTTAAAAAAAAGTCAAACAGATTTCAAGGTTTGGTAAGTTTAGCAAGAAAAATATCTTTTACTTATTTTGCAGCCTGTATTATGCTTTTATGTAATTGGAAGCAATGGAGTACAACAAGAACTTTTTCTTGGCTCATTCTTGTTTTCATATTGATAGTTAAAGGTGCACTCACACCTTTTTTTTTTTTTTTTTTTCATATATCAGCTGCTTGTTTCTATGGAAATGCCATTCCTTTGCCTGGAATGTTCCACAGTATGATATTAAACAGCTCTACCTTACATTTATTAAATTACAGTGGGATTACGGATCAAAACTCACTCTCTCCACAGATCTGACCTGTAACTTGGTCTGGTTTGGTCTCCGTGAAGATAGAAAGATTTAATGGTTTACTGTGGAACTTTCCAGACAAAGCAATAACATCCCCACTGAGAAAAGAATTTGACAAACCACTAGAAAAGTTACACAATGCACCTTTGATGGAAATTACAAAATGTCGATTATATACATATTTAAACTGTATATGCATCCTCGTTCACTATATTAAAACATTTTCAAATAGTGCAATTATTAGTAGTACTGGATGTATTATGGTAAGATAGACTATTGAGTTTCATTGAACATATCGGGCGCTTGATGAGTTTTGACTTAGCACAAGTTTGTTTGTTTTGCAGGTGAGATCCGCATCGCCTTTGTCTTGTACAAACACATAGGAGGCTACTTGTCAACGGAGAACGCTAGCATGAAGCTGGGCAACGACGCAATGGCTACCAACTACTCAGTCATCGTCAACTCTCCAGTCATCACAGCAGCCATCAACAAGGACTCCAACAAAGTGTACCTCTCCGATCCAGTTATTTTCACCATCAGACATCTACAGGTACAACCCATTACGCATTTACAGGAATATATCTAAGTAATTTTTTTACTTAGTGGCAGTCATAAAAGCAACAAGTGGAAGGATAAATAAATCAGTATATGATAAATAAACAGCACTGTACTATGCTATTATACTACTTTTTACTTTTTTACTAGGTCTTCCCTGTAGGAAAATATTGGGCATTGGTAAGAAAATTTTGACTGTGCCAGGTATCCAAGTATCTTATTAGGTAGCAATCTGATACATTTTCTAACATTTAACCATTTTTACTTCTAGCTTTAACATCCACAAAGCTATTAGGTAAAATAATAGGTAAATATCTTAACATACTGTTGCTATCTTATCTGCTAGAGGGTGACCGATATGGGTTTTGTTTAGAATACAGAGAAATCAATGGCTGATGACCAGAGGTGGTGCTACCATTAGGCAAAAGTTGGCGGCTGCCTAGGGCCCCCAAATCTGAAGGGACCCCCAAACAGTTGTTCTCAGTGCCACTAATGGTCGAGGCCTCAGAGCAATTTGATTTTTTCTCAATATGACATTAAATGAGAGTAGTTTACTAGTAGGCGACCTAACTAATAAGACAAGTTTCCAGTCCACCATAATTCAAATAAATAGAACAAAGTCTCAAGAACAATGAGGAAAAACCGACAAAATATAACAGTGCATTATAGTGAGGGCCCCAAACTCAAGTTCGCCTGGGGCCCCAAAATTGCTAACTCCACCACTGCTGATGACTTCTGATGATATTTTTGGGCAGATATGTAGGGCCTGATGATTTTCCCCAAATTATCTCATTTGAATTTATTGCAACCTTGTATAGTTAAACTTTAGTTCTATCTTTGTACGATAGTGTTCAAATCAAGCAACATGGGTCACACAAAATATCAGCCACTGTTTGAGAATTAAGGCCATTATTCTCAAAAGTGCAATCAACAAGTGCAATTATATGTGGCAATGATAGGCCACATTTATTGCCCAGTTACTTGGTCGCCAGTGACTAGATACATACATTATTGCACATACTGCAGATTCAGGGTACTTTAGGGTACTTTACTGTTGTGCACTGTAACAAAGCCTTGCTGATTTAAACTGTGCTATTGTCCATATCCAATACATTTTTATTATTTATAGGATTTTCAATTATGCTCAATGTATTACACCTCAGTGCCCCTCTAGCCGTGCTGTTTACATACACCAAAGGGTCTTTTTCTTTTTTTCTCATATACTTCACTAGACCTCCTTGTTTCTTGTGTGAGTCTTGCCCTCAGCGATTATCATTGACGCTGGCCAAACCGCTGGAGAATTGCTGTGTGGTCTCTGGAGTACAAGCAACCTGGGAGGAAGAGACAGAAATAGAGCTCGCAGGGATATACAGGGGGTAAAAAGGACGGTAGCTCATAAGTGTCAAAATTAAACTGCGGGGAAATGTCAAAGGGGCAAGGGCAGCGCAGTTATTACAGTGAGTCACCTTTTCTTAAGTGTAAATTGTGATTCTGGTTAGATATTATCATTTTTATCGTGGCTGTTTTATATTACTGCTACAACATTCAAAGCAGTTTGTTGAGACTCCGATAGTATCCATTTTGTTTTTATTCCTCAAATACACCTTGAACATTAATTCTCAGGGGCTTATATGAACACCACAATCTGATTCTAATCTGATTTATTTATTTAAATACGTGCAATTTTAATAGCCTTATAAAGCTAAAATCTGGCAGCCACTGTGAGCGGGGTCGCTTCTCCACAAATCTTACCTGTAACTTGGCATTACATGTTTGTCTCCATGGAGAAAATTGAGTTCAGTACTGTATTGTGGAACATTTTAAGCAAAGCAATAACATCTCTACGGAGACAAACAGGTGGCGTACCGTCTGCTGGAAATGTTTCATACTGTACTTTTAATCATAATATTTTTAGTTTAGTTTAGTTTTTTTTTAGTTTATTTATTTAATGAGACAGGGACAGTGCACAATATACATTAACCTTAACAGGAGAGATGCATTGTGCCAGGTTATAGCGCCAGTGTTAATTTCCACCTGTAGTCCCTGGGCAGGTTGATGTTATAGTTCATAATATCAAATATACAAAGAGAATGTCTTTATAATGTCCAGAGCATCATAATTCACTGTGCAATTTACAGTGCAATTTACAGTACAAGTCAAGCTTCAGTTAAAGGGTCCATATTACATTATTTTCTGATGGTACAATGTTGTAGCCAGGCTGGCACCACCTAGTGCTTTCGCTCAATTTCATTTCTCTTCAGCAACAAGGTCAGGAATAAGAATACATTAGACTGTTTGCAAGAACCCCCGGAAGTGCAAGTTTGGGCACCAGCCAATCAGCAAAGAGCCATACATTCAGTGTTGTCAGTGATTCCCGAGATTGAGGATTTAAAGCCGGAACAAAGAGAATGTTTGGTGAATTTTATCAAGGGGAAAGACTTTATTGCCCTTCTTCCTATGGGATTTGAGAAAAGCTTAATATACTAGTTAGCCCCTTTAGCAGCAGTTGGTTAAATGATAAAAAGCACCCACCTACAGTCAAGCGAACAGATTCTAACACGCGAGGTCAGACGGTTTCTACGAAGTGAAACCAGCTGATGAATAACAATAATGTTGTTTCCTCATAAAAAACATACCTGGAGTTGTGTTTTGTTTCGTTTACATGTTTAACACCCAAATTCTGCATATTATGTTCTATTCTCAAACAGAAAACTATCTGAACACACTAATAATTTACTACTAATAAAGGATTACTCAGACATGTGTGAATGAAACAAAACACATATCCAGGTATGTTTTTAGGAGGGAACAACATTTTAACTTAAAGCTCACAAGTGTTAATTTTTCATAATATAGGACCTTTAAACTATATTGGATGTGAAATTGACATTTTGGTGCATTCGCTGCAGCAAATTAAAGTCTCCTCTCTCTGGTAAAGCAATAACCAATCAGAGGTGGTCTTAAAAGAAACTCTAATTAAAGGATCTCTGAGCTCCCAGCATGGTAGCTGCAGGCGAGTCTGGTTTATGGATACTGAAGGAATATATCCGTTTAATTTGAGTTTTATTGGAGCATAATGCCTATTATTCCTTGAAACCACGAGCATAATATTTGGATTAAATGCAGGTTTAATATGTAGAGAGGGAGGAAAATGAAATGTCTCAAAATGACAGCCATTCAAGACAATTTAAAAGGGGTATTTTATGCAGCGCAGTTACGGGATGTTGTTTAATATACTGAAGGAGACTCATTTTGATTTTAGTTTAAGTTCACATAAGGAGAAATGACAACACAGCATTTTAGTATGTCTCTTGTTGTCTATCCATGGGAATGATGCAGAATTAGGATGGTTGCCATAGCAATTAATAATTTACAAGATTTTTTGAATGGGAAAAAGTCCCCCCCAAAATGAAAACTGCAGATAACAGGAAGCTGAAACCCACAAAGAGGTGGCAGATGTTTTGTTTTGTAATATCTCTATTATCTCTACTATCTCTGTCATTACTGAGGGGAAGTATCCACGTGAAATAGCCTTGTGTAAATTCATACAAAAGTTTTAAATTAAGTGGAAAATTTGTTATTAAGTATATTTATTATATTTATTATATATTCAAATTGCACTAAACTCGCATACACAAAAAACTAAATTGTGAATAGAAGTATTACAAATAATTTTTAAAAAGAACCAAAAATATAATTATTTTCCTTTTCAGAAAACACTTTTTTTTTAAATGACATTTCTCTCTCACAAATTCTCTTTCACTGTAAAGGTCTTTTTCCCAGCCTCTGTTTAATCTTTTCTATTTAACCATTTGGTTTTGGATCATTGTCCCTCGGCCGAAGATGACGCAGTCCCAAAGTTATTGTTACACTTCCCCGCCTCGCCTCTTAATGGTCCCAATTAAAGCCATTAATGTTACTGGGGTCATCCCATCTCCTCACCGTGGCATTTTTTACAGTACGTTTGTCGTGTGAAGGGTGAACCCACTCAGCTGCAAATTTACATTCACAGAAGATGAACCTTATTAGACTAATTACCTTGCACAAAGTGTGAAACAGAGGCAACTGCAGCTCTTTTACTGTTTATTGCAAAGGCGGGCGCTCTTAACCTTGGGATGATGTGAGCTGCAAGGGCAAAAGAAGATGGCGACTGGTACCTCAATGTTCCAAACTATGGCATTATCCTGCATTTATTCAGTTACAGGAGTTTTTATTCTAGAAAAGTACTTTGAAAAACATGCATTCTTGTTGTGAGTGGAGTTTTTGATGTGGTTACAGCGCTGTTATCTTATCAAAAACATACCTGGAGTTGTGTTTTGTTTCACACACGATTGAGTAATCCTTTATTATTAGTCTCCAACCTCAAAATGCTCCATTCCACCTTGTGATGTCATGAAACCATCGTTTTCCAGTTAAGAGCTACTTTTTATTTTTTGTTCAGTAGAGATTGGCAATTCTAGGGCTGAAATGATCCAAATGATTCTGGAGAAAGTGTATAGAGTTTAAAACACAGTGGAGCACTTCCTGTATTACCACACAACATCACAAGTTGGAACAAAGTGTTTTCTATTTGAGAGAAAAACTCGCAAGGTTTGTGTGTTAAACATGTGTGAACAAAACTCCAGGTATATTTTTGATGAGAAAACAGTATAACATAGAATAGAAAACGGCATAATATGGATACTTTAATGCAAAGCAAAAGTCGTAACAACAAATTTACATTTCCAGAGGATGAACCCTATTAGACTAATTACCTTGCACAAAGTGTAAAACGGAGGCTACTGCAGCTCTTTTATTGTTTATAGTAAGGAGGGGGGGCTCTTAACCTTGGGATGATGGGAGCTACAAAGGCAAAAGAAGATAGCGACTAGTACCTCCCTTTTTGTTTTTCAAGCCACAAAGTAATTGGGCTCGAGAGGAATGGCGTTTGATGTATCTATTTATCAGCAGTTATGTGTCACCGCGCTGGGTCCGTTGTGTGCGGGTGCCTTAAATAAAAATGGCGAGAGAACTAGCGGGGAGGAGACAGAGGTAGCGCACATTAAAGCTAAGGCAGGCCATTGTCAAACAGTGGAAGTTAAAGACCAAGGTCACCAAAGTGTTTGAAAAGTAGCATGGGGTGGCTCGGGCTGCATAAATGAAGCCACCTGCGAGCATGCATACAGAACTGGAGTCATGTGTAGAATGTAATGACTTTGCTGACATTGAGTTAGTTTGTCTGTTGGAAGTCATCAAGTTTTGTTTAGTTCAAATGGTCAAATAAACTGTATTATGACATAAATATGTAATTAAAATACGTACTTATAAAATGGAAAACTACAAAAAGCCCTAATTACCATTTGTACTAACAGATGCTACTACTACTACTAATACTATCACAACAGTCTATTGCTAAATAATGGAGACCCAGTCAAGATTTTGCCTCCAATCTTAGCACTGCAAAGCGGGGTGTGGGGAAAAATTATATATGGCTACAATAAAACAGCTCCAGAGACCCATTTAGTCAAAAAAAATTAATGGAGCTGATGACAGAAAGGGCACGAGGATGTGAGGAAATCCAGCATTAGGGCCGCAGACAGCGTAAGAAAACACACTTTAGGACAGAACTGTAAACGGTCTCATGTGAATGAGAAGCTTTTCTACAGATCCAGATCAAACCAAACTATAGAACAATACTAAGTTGTTACAGGAAGTGGGCGCGGGGCTGTGTTATGCTGTGGGAGGGTATCCGGACGGCAAGCGATCGTCCTGCACAGCACACGAACATGTTAGGAATGTTAAGCATTTTTCATCCTTATATATTTCCAAATAAAAGAAGCTTTGAGCATGTTACATGTTGTTTTTCAGTGGACTAGTTTGATATTTATTTTGACTATTCTGGCAATTTACTGATCGTGCCACACCACGCCCTCAGTCTGCTCCACTCCACCTGATATTCAGGCACAGCACACCTCTTGTTTAGATCTCCACACCCCTATACACACCTCAGATACAAGGGTAAAACACAAGCTGTGGTATCATTTCTGCATAATTTACATTTGTTTGAAAAGTACTCTTGTACTTGACAGCACATGGCATTAAAGGTGGACTTTGTAACTTTTCTAGTCAGAGAGTCCTCCACCTGCTTGTATTCATGGAAATACCATTGTATTTCCAGGAATTTCTTAATATGAACTCACTTGTTTTTAGCTTGGTCTGTTGTCGTCACCTGCTTGTTTCTAGAGACTGACAAATTTAATGCCATACTGGGGAGCATTCCAAGCAAATATTTCCATGGAGACAAGCAGGTGGTGAACTCTTAACCTGAAAAGTTACATAGTAAACCTGTAAATATATTTATTTTGTTGCGAATTTGTCCAACCAGTCTATTTTTATATACATTAGTTTATCCTATATTTGGAAATGGTTCAAATTGTTCATTATCCCAGTTTACTTTAATATTGTTTCTCTTTTTTTTTCCTTGTCTGTCATCTTTACAGCAATCAGAGGAGAACTTCAACCCCAACTGTTCTTTCTGGAGTTACTCTAAGAAAACTATGACTGGATACTGGTCTACGCAGGACTGCAGATTACTGGGGACCAATCGGACACACACCACCTGCTCGTGCACACATCTCACCAACTTCGCTGTTCTGATGGCTCATGTTGACGTGAAGGTATGTCTGAAACTTTGTGACTGAAAACTTGTGTAAAATGTGTCAGTCTTTCTCACCTTAGGCAACCGTCTAAAGTTGTTTTGAAAGAGTTATGAGTCATAATCATAGTTCAGTGGAAGTTTAAGATTGTCAGACCTCACAGGGCTACACTTTAAAGTCTATTGTGGAAGTAAATGGAGTGGACACCAGACAGTGCAAGTATTTGAACTTTTCTAGTATTACTGTATACTTTTACTATTGTTTGACATGCAGGAACAGAACATTACATTGACATTATGCATTGCCTGTACGGTATAGATATATAGTAATCCATATATAGAATAACATATATTGGATTCATCCTTTAGTTGAAAATGGACTCTTTGTTCGTCACATTTTGTAATAGTTAACCAATTATTGTATTAACATTTCTACGCATTGCAGCAGAAACAAGAAAGTATTGTGTGAATTAGCAGCAGAAATGAGAAAATACTGAGTAACTGGACAGTTCAGTCTGCTTCTTCACTTAAAATATTTACTAGTACTTCTCTTTAAAGCTGCTTTTCCCTGAGATCCTAATAATTTGGAGAGCTTTTGCCAGCCTCTTTCTAGTCAATTAGTCAATGCACAGGGCCTGTCTTCAGTCAACCCTAGTTTCCTGCAAGATATTAAGTTGCATCCAACATCAAATGGTTAACAAAAGAATGAACAATCTTTGAACATAGAAATAATGCATTTGGTACTTTTAACTATTGAACATTTTTGCATATTTATTAGGTAATTGAATTAGGTGATACAATAACCTTTCATAGGTCAAGCAACTATGTATTAAGCCTCAACCAACTTGCAACTTTCCATCTCCTTTCTGCATTAACTTAAAACAGATTTTTAATTAGAATTCACTATAATGGTTATGGATTTATTTCTGTTTGAGAAAAAACATAAAATAGAAATTGGCTGAGAACATGTTACAAATGGTGCTATTGAAGGCTCAGAGAAGTTGGTCCTTCGGATGGTGACAGACGGCTTCATTATTTCTGTAGAAGTTTGAGGAGCTTAGTGCTGACTGCGCCGACCACTTCTCCCTATCTGCTGTGGCATCTGTCTCTGGATAGCCTCAATACAACGAGAGGGAGGGAAATCACTCCAACACGTCTCACTTGGCCCCGCTCCACAAAACCACTAAGTTCCTCTATTGGACATTCTCAATACAGTCTGTTGAAAGCACGCAACAGTCGCATTTTTGAATCGCTTTGGATTGACAAAATGAAAGATTTTTTCTTTTTTTTTTTTTTTTTTTTGGCTTAGGGAAAATTGTTGCTTAGAACTGGCTGTGTGACTTGTAGGCCTGCTGAGATGTTGGAAAGGAGCTGGGTTCACAATGGGTAGCAGATAATGCCAGCCTTCATCCAATTGAGTAAAAAGGAGCGTTTTGTCAAGCTAGTTCTTTAAGTTTGAGCTTGATGCAGTTTTTGTCTGGTGAAAGCTGTAGACAGCATTAACTACTCTTATGTAGTCTAGCCTATGCTAAGTGGTGCGACGAAAACTTGAAGTAGTGACTAGGGGTGTGCATGGCCTTGAGTCTGATGATACACAATTCAATATATCACAATATTGCGATTTATCAATAATTGCCTCTAATAATACAATCAACTTCATCAAGTATATTTAAAAATGTTAAATCATCAGAACAGTGAATGTAATGAATTATTTTTAAAAAGCGTTTCAAATTCATTTTGAATCGATTCGAGAATTGTGCAATGAAGTATCACAATATATCACAGAATCAATTTTTTTCTTACACCCCTAGTAGTGACTACGATACAAACATTTTCAAACTCTATTCTAATACTAAAGAATAGACTCGACACTCAATACTGATTCCAAAACCATCATGATAATAAAAACAACTCTTTAGGCATGGTCTTTTTGGTAGTAGTGTAGTAGTTGTAGTAGTAGTGTAGTAGTTGTAGTAGTTGTAGTTGTTGTAGTTGTAGTAGTTGTAGTTGTAGTAGTTGTAGTAGTAGTGTAAGTATGTAGTATGTTGTAGTAGGAGTAGGAGTATGTAGTAGTAGGAATAGGAATAGGAATAGGAGTAGGAGTATGTAGTAGTAGGAGTATGTAGTAGTAGGAGTAGGAGTATGTAGTAGTGGTAGTAGTGGTAGTAGTAGTAGTTGTAGTATGTAGTAGTAGTAGTAGTAGTAGTAGTAGTATGGAGTAGGAGTAGTAGTAGTATGTAGTAGTAGTAGTAGTAGTAGGAGTATGTAGGAGTAGTAGTAGTAGTAGTAGTAGTAGTAGTAGTAGTAGTAGTAGTGCTTTCTTTTGTATTGCCATGTGGCCTGATGTCTGTGTAATCCTGCAGGTAGACTCCGTAGTGGTCCATGTATAGAGGTGTTAGACGTGTTCTGATACACTTCAAGTTTATTCTATTCAGGAAAGGTTCATTTGAATGTGACTTTGTAGCGTTAGATGTAGGAAATGTACTGAATAGTGAAAGTAACCAACGTAGGTACTGATTCACTTGTGATAAAAGAACTCTGAATCAAATGTATGGAATAAATGAATAAATGTATAGGCAAAACCCACCATCTTTGCTCTGATTATATAAATTGTTCAAAGAGATACTTTAAGTAAAACCATAAACAAAAGAACAGAAAAAACATGAGCTGCTGGGTTACTCCTGGTACGTACATTAAACTCTACTAGTAGTGCTATATCAATTATATAACTCTATAATTTGCTCTTAAATTAGTGTTTAACATGTTCAGATTTTGTTGTTTAATTGGTTTATCATTAGGCTAACTAAAAATTGTATGTGTGACCTCAACCTCTAATTTGATTGTATAGGGTCCTTTATGACAATATTATACCCACAGACTATATATATAAATGGACATAGCTAACATACTAGTTGCCATGTTCCAAATAGGAGGTCTTCATGGGGGTGCTTTTAGCTCCAGCAACTCTGGCTCCAGTTGTCTTTACATTGGAAAACTGTCACCCCTTAACCTGCTAGAATCATGAGCCTCATTTGCCTGGAGCTGGACACGATGAGTAGCCTGATTCATCGGCCAGTTTCACTTCGTGGAAACCGTCTGACCTGAATTTGTTCGCTCGATGGTATACGGGTTCTTTTTTAATTTAACCAATCGCTGCTATTTGGTCACAATGTACGTAATGCACCGCTAACAGAGCTAACTGGTATATTAAACTTTTCCCATTATTCTGTAGGAAGAAGGGCAATTTCGTCTTTTTCCTTGATAAAATTCACCAAACATTCTCTTTGTTCTGGCTTTAAATCCTCGATCTCGGGAATCATTGCCCGCACGGAATGTCTTGCTTGTCTACATCCATCTCGACCACTTTGTTTACTCTTGTGCTGTACCCCAAAAGGATCCAGACAGGCGCCTGAGTTTGACATCAATTACTTCACAGCTCTTCGCTGATTGGCCGGTGTGCGGTCGACAACTTCCGGGGTTCTTGCAAACAGTCTAGTGTATTCTGATTCCTGACCTAGTTGCTGGAGAGAACTGAAATTGAACCGAGGCACTAGGTTGCGCCGCCTGACTACCTTTAATTTAGAAGTTCTAATGATGGCAAGCAGTTTTGTGTGCATGATCTCTAGCATTTTGTATATTTTGTTTGTTTGTTTGTTTTGTTTGTTGTGTTCATCTATTACCTTACCGTTTTGGAGAAGCAATAGGCCTTTTACTTCCATTCAGATTTGCAGTTGCCTACCTCCTAGATCTATCTTTTCATATTGGACATTATTAAAAGACTATTTGAATGTGGAGAATCCTTTTCATTTGACAGCCCCTTTTCTTTCTATATGAGAAAACGGTGAATGGAGGCGAAAAGTCACAGAAGGAAGAAGAAATATAAATCGACCATTTTGTGTCTCCATGGCAACAGGACATACCTCCACTCCAGTCTGCATTGTTAATACTCATTACCCTGACTCCAACAGATTGTATGATTCAAACCTGGTATATATCTTGGTGGCAGTGGCAAAAAATACAAACATGAAATCAAATAAAACACAACTTATAGATTTTTAGATTTTAGATTTTTTTTTTTTTTCATTGGAGAAATAAGGTAGACAACAAAGCAAATATTTTATCCTATTATAGTTTGCTCCAGCTCTATACATCTGTCAGAAGCCAGCTGTGATTTTTTTATTCAATGCAAAACCAAAAATTATATATACATAAATTAGAGTTGATGACATATATTTATATTTATACATATATTTGTATATTTTCAGAGATGCTTTCGTATTTTAGATGCCATTATACATAGGCCTGGTTAGTCTGTGCTATTTGCTGCAGTTACTACGCTACTATTATTATTGTGGACTAGTGTATGTTCACAAAAGTTTTAAGTTAAAAAAAATCTGTAATTACAGTGTCATCATCTTTAAAATTTTACCTTAAAATCATCTCGCAACCCCGACTTTGGGATCCACATGAGAGGGCTTTAGATTGGGGCATTTGCGAGTAAAAACCACAAAATATTTTATTGGAAGTGCCTTTCATTTAGACAGTGACTGCGTTTTTGGGGCTTAAAAACGCAAAAATCTGAAGCCACCCTCCAGAGTGGAAAAGTTGAATATGCTCCGTCGTAGCGTTTACGTCTACACTGGCCAAGACGCAAAACTCTGGTCAGATCTGCTCGTGTCGGGTACGTCACATACATACAATACACAGAAGCAAACATGTCGCCTGGCATGCATACCCAGTCGAATTTCACACACTTTTGCATCACCGTATCGACACAGATTTCCTCCCAAAACGCTCGTCTAAACACGGAATAAAAAGCGAAGGCAGTACGCCACTTTTGCGTCTTCTGTTCAAACTATCATCATGTAAACGTAGCCTTAGATTGTATTTTCAGCCTTTAGGGGTCATTAGATGAGGCCATTATATAACAGTGTATAAGTGTAAAACTGTTTTGTATATGATGTATATGATCAATAGTGCCCAAATGTACTGCTTTCATGCCCGCTCTGTTTATTCTACAAACAAACCACGTTGTTAATGTTGATAATTATTGAGTTGATAGGTGATTCTGCCCACATACATACGCACATACTCCTGCTGTTTGAAATCCTTTGAAGACAAATATGGTGCACGCAATGCTGTTACCAAGTCAGAACAGAGGAAAAACTCCAAACACACGTCTCAATGGGAGTAATTATTTTTGATTCTGTCTCTGAATGATTTGCGATCTGCATATTGTAGATACTAAATGTGCACTATGTAACTTTTTGGTTGGGAGTCCATCACATGTTTGTGTCTGTAGAGATGCCATTGCTCTGCCTGGAATGTTCCACAGTGTGACATTAAACAGCTTTACCTTATATTTATTAAATTACAGGTGGTTTTATAGCTCAAAAAACTCTCCACAGATCTCGCCTGTAACTTGGTTTGGTCTCCATGAGGATAGAAATGTTTAATACCACACTGTGAAACATTTTAGACAAATAATAGCATCTTTTTTTAACTAATATTTTTGACTAATAAATGTCTGAAAATCTATCTTTGAGTTTAAAATGAAGTCAACAAATGCAGTTCAGGTGGTGCGATTGAAAGTTTAACAAGGTCACTGGAAGTCACACATCTCCCATTCCAGATTTTAGTTTTCTAATTTTTGCACTAAAAACGAAAAGGGGCTCGGGACTGCAGTTGCCTTTGGCCGCATAAACAAATTAAAACTGGCAATCAGCAGCTGTGACTGAAAGATTATTGGTCTGTTTTGTATTACAATGATTACAAATCGTGCTATCATGGAGACTGGGTGCACTTTGATGTGACTTTGCTAAAAAGAAGATGGATAATTTTGACCTCGGGATGTCCCATTGCTAAACCACAGGGCATCTGGTGATTAAGTGAGCTTAGACAGTATTGAAGTCAAATGCATTTCGCTCAGCTATTGAAAGGCCAGCATTGGATCTTGTCATCATTTTGAAAAATGGACTTTCCGAATGTGATCGTCTGACCCTTGTGTATTGATTGGAAAGCTGTGCCAAAGCCTTATGTTGTCATTTTCAATCAAGGGCAAGATATTGGTAAATAAGGTTAATACAGATTATTATGATTTAACATTTGACTGCACAAACACAAAAATAATTGTTGCCTTCTTGAACGACATAACACAATGAAAGCTCAAGAGTTATTCAAGAAACTGTAATCTTTGTAATCCCATGTGCGTTAGAAACCACTTTTCAAAGCGTGACCTCTTTGTTGAAGCCAGAATCCTGTGCTGGCACACTACTTAAGTCCACTATTTCATCAGTGGTAGTTCAAAGTGTATTTTTCCACATCCCTGAATGGCCTGTGCTCATTTGACCTCCTGAGACTCCTTATTGAGCCATTTCCCTTTATTTAAGCCCCCCATTTGCCAAGATCGCCGGAGGGCAGTTGGATTGAGAAAGAAATCGTTTTAAATATGGCTAAAGGACAAGTACAAGTTCACGAAATATAGTCCTTCTGTTGCTTCTGTCTTGTGGCCATTATTTAGTCAGTGGATGTGGTCGAGACAGGCCCCAGAGATACATTAAACTACTCTGAAGAGCCGTTATTCCCAGTAGGCTCGTAGTATGTGTAAATCTGCATTCCCCCACTAGTTGATGGTGGTGATATTTGGCTATCATTTATCATAGTCTTCCAAGAACATCTCTCGCGTTGACATTATCGTGGAGAAAAATGTGAAACGAAAGGACAGTCAAGGTTGCTTTGGCATGGTATTGTCTATTTATATGTTTAAAGCATGTACATTAACTGCTATGGCAACTAACAACCAATGTGTGATGAAGTTATCATATGGTCATGAGAGATGCTTCTGCTGTAGGTTTAAACAGTTTGAGTAAAAAAAAAAAAAAAAATCTAATATTTTTTGGACAAAAAATGCAAATGAGATAAAATCTTGGGTTTTGGATTTTGTTTAAAGTTTGTTTTTTTGACAAAGAATTGACAAAAAGAATGAAATTATGAACTGAAAAATGAATACAGGAATCATGGCAAAAACAAAAATTCAATTTGTTAACTGGACAAAAGTTTATTTGGTCGAATATGTTTCACAGCTCAAATACACGAATACAGTAATCACATTTCAGAACATGTTTGTACAGATCTAAACTACATGGTTAGCAGTTTTTAGACTTAGACTGTGACAAACTTTATTGATCCACAAGGGACATTATTTGGATACACAGTTGCTCACACGTCACAATATATTATAATAAAGAATGGCAATATAATTGGTCATAATAAATTCAAAATAAGAAACACATATAGTAAGATAATGGTGTAAAATAAGGCATAATTATACAAATGTATTAGTTTATGTACAAGTAAAAATAAAATATAGAAAAAAATAGTAGGGTTGTTCCAATACTCATACTGATATCGGCAAAAGCTCTGATACTGCACATTTTTTCAGGTATTGTATCAGTATCTGCGAGTACTCAGACCAAATTAATGATCCGATACTGCTCTGTATTTTCCACAACTGAGGACATGTAGATGCAAGCGTGGCCACTCTTTACCTCTGGTAGAAAGTAACAAATTAGAAATGTATAAAATCAGCACTACTTATGGTCAAAATCATTATATATTTGACTCTTAACATTTAGTTCTCAAAATCTAATTTATTCTTCTTGATTTTCTTTAGAGAGTCTTTTAATAGATGTATTTATTACTCAAAAAAAAATTTAGTAGTCTTAGGCTACTTCTTAACATTATGTGGTATCGGACTGGTATTGGTATCGACGAGTACAACTAAGGCCAAGTATCTGGATCGGATCCCCCAAAAAAGGTATCGGAACAACACTAACATATAGTAATACAAAATATATTTCAGCTCTATGCAAGAGATGGATGTTTTTATAAAGGGCAACACATTTTGTTTGTGGAATTATAAAAACTTGCTAATTGTGTTCATTCAAATTACAGTTTCCATTTGATTGTGATTAATCTCGCAGCCCTGTCTACTGAATGGTTGAATGTTGTCTTTTTTTCATTTGGACAGGGCTACCTCCCCCAGACCTTTAAAAATGTGACGAATTTGCTGGCAGTTCTGATTCATACGCTTCCCGTGCTCCCCTTATCACCATGCACTTCATAAATCCTATAGTGTAGCATAGGTGATCCTCCAGTAAGGGCCACTATCCACCCTCCCTGCCCTCTCCACCGGCTGTATTTCATGACTCAAAGGCCAGTGCTGTTCGGAGGCGTAGAAGGGAGATTTATGCATTTTAATTGGATTGGCTGTGCGGGCCCCATGCTGAGAGCGCTTCTTTGAGGTACGGAGGGGTTGGCGTCATGATTTTACATGCGCCACTTTAAACCTGTCTCCGGAGAGGCAGTTCAAGAGGTGTAAGGCTGAGATTCTATTCATGCTAATCAAGGACCTATACATGATCTTACAGCTAAAATAACATGTGATCTTACTAATAATAGATTTGATTTATGTGCTGTGTGGGCTGTTAAATAGAAGCCTGCATGATAGATCGCAAAGTATCCATAGTGCAATGCTGATTGACACAATCACTGATATCGCAATGTACTTAGTTTGGCTGGGTAACATTCAGAATTTGACGATACGATACATACCTCGATGCATAAGCCTAGATAAGATACATATCTCAATACAGTGAGTTTACGATTCGATACTGTTCAATAAATAAAGGCTAAATTATGGCTGTGATACTAAAAGTCTTTGTTAAACCACTTCTTGTGCAAAGTTAATATGAAACACATCTTTTTAATCATAAAAATAAACAGTGAAAATGTCAAATGTCGCATGAATGAGTTTTCTTCCTGTAAACAAACAACAAAACTGTAGCGTTGTAACAAAATAATTTAGTAAAATATACCAAAAAATACTCTTGGTAATGTATCGATACAGCAGCCCACGATATCGATACTGTATCATCACATTAAAGCGTGCGTCTCCAACTTTTTTCTCTGGTACAAAACGAAAATGCCAGAGAGCTACTGGTCATCAGAAATGATATAAGAGCCATGGCAAGCCTTAGATGAAGTACAGTTAGATGCCTATAAACATCAACTGTTTATTAGTGCACAAAGTTAGAAATCAAAATGATACATGTACATTGGTAAAAGGCATTTATTTAATCAGATTTAACTTATTCAGCACAATACGTGTATATCAAAAATTCCTTGGCGAGCTACTTGGAAGGGGGTGGAGAGCTACTGGTCGCTCCCGAGCTACAGGTTAGAGACCCCTGCATTAAAGGATCCGATATATCGATATTTCAATGTTTTTTATATTTTTGCACAACCCCAGTGCATAGTATATCACTTTTATGAATATCATCATATCAAAATGTTTTTCCGTACATAGTCAAAAAAATTGGCCTGTTTTTGCAAAGATTTTGTCTCTGTTAAGTTTTATTTAGACACTTGTGAATTAATGCATGTATTTTGTTTTGTTATTCCTGGAATTATTGAGTGAAAACAATCTTAAAATGTTGCAGTAATATTGATATTGCAGTTCTTAGCAGCAATATCAGTTAGTTAGTAGAAAATACGTTGCAAAGATGATTTTGACACGCTGACAGTGGACCATCTGTTTTGTGACTGTTGTTAAGATTTGAACTTGAAACATGGAAATGTCTTTTTTGAATAACTTTTTAATCCCTAATATTTACAGTTCTGAGATATCTAGGGATGTAATGATAAATCTCTCGGTACAATATTATCACGATACACATCTCATGATACGATATTTATTGCGATATTTTGAAGAGGCTAATATAACTGTAGATAGAACACTTTTCTGCTTTTAAAATACCTTGACAAGATTTTGGTGTGAATTATTTCGTCATAATCCCAAGAATTCAAGTTAAAAAACATATTTCTTTATGTTGTCTGCACTGAAACGAATCATGAGATATGTAGTTCTCTATGTTTATAAGTTGGTGTTACTGTAAAACCATGTATTTAAGAAAAGGGACTTGTGATTCAATGTATTGTGACAGCCCACGATATTATTGTGAGACTTTTGACGATACAATATCACAATATTTCAGTTATCGTTACATCCCTAGAGATATCACTTATAACTACACCTTAATTAGTCTTAATAAAGCACGAACAAAGACAGTGTGTATGAGGTAGTTTCATGGCCTGAAGGCTCCAGTGGCCAGACACCATAAAATATATTGTGCTCTGAGGCTCAAGATCGAGGGCAGAGCCAATCTCCTCAGGCATCCATCTGGAATGAAAAATATGTGTGTTTAAGAAATCAAAAAAAGAGAGAGAGAAAAGATTGGAAGACAAATGGAGTGCCTTGGCCTAAGTAACGTGACTGTAGTATGACTTGTCTACCCTTGCTACAGCCTGTGAATTTTCGAACAAATCAAGCGGGCGCAAGTTTGAGACCCCGACATGGATTTCTATCACGCTGGCCTGTCGGTTTGGGCCAAGGTGCAGACGCCGTGTAGATCACATCATTTGCCATTCTGCTTGGACAAACCCTGCGTAAAGAGAAGCTTTTTAAGGCCGACAAAGAACAAAGAAATCATTGAGGAGTAAAATCTATCACCTGCTCGGAGATACACCCCCTGCCCTATGGCTCTGAAGCTTTTTCTAGTTTCTCGCCCCTTTTCCTCGTTGGAAGATAGTGATGGATAGAGCACGTATCCAGCGGCACGGATCGCTAGCCCAGGAGACTCCCACAATGCAACGCTGCTATAGGGCCACCCACTGCATCAATACCAAAGCTAAGCAATGAATGGGAAGTAGCCACATTGCCAGGCAGGAGTCGTGAGCAGCTATTGCATCCTGTCTGCAGTAGTACAACTTAACTGAAAAAGTTGGGTGTGAATATAGAAACAATATCAAAATATGACTTTATTTATATAATGTTTAAATTATTCTTAGCATATGGTGTCCACAAATAACTTTCAGATTAAAATTATTATAAGAACATTTTACCAATACAGTAGTTTCCATTTGAAATCTGAGCATATCAATTTCTTTAGCAATAATATTTTAACTGGGATAGTTTGAACCACATAGAAATATCCAGAATTATTGTATTTGTAGTTAAAGTAGGACTAGATGGATCAGACCTGGGCATTGTACAGCTCCTGGGCCGCCTACAGCCCTTTGGTTGACTCTGATTGACCCATTTAAGCTAATTTGGAATAACAAAATAAACATATTTTACACCTCACACATGGACTAAAGCTGCATTGCTTTTATTTCAGAGGTGTTTTTTATTATTTATGTTTTTTGTTTTTTTTTGTGAGGTTGTTTCCAATTAGATGTGATTTGAATCTGATCTCCAGTGTGAACTTTAAACACCCCAAAATCCCGCATGTGCATTGAAGGACATGCTCAGTGTTCACGGAAGTCGCCTAAACGCTGGGCTTGTCTCCCAAAATACGGTCCAGTTCTTTGTAAAATGGACAGGTTACACGTCCAGGGCCGCTTTGTTTGTTTGAGACTTTAGCCTCCTTGTATTTGGCTCGCAGGCTCTTTATTTTTTGTTGACATTGGAGCCAGGACCGTCTGTATCCGCGCTCGGACATTTCTTTGACAATCATTTTAAAAAACGCCCAGTTCCGATAAGGCCCATTCAATTTGGCCTGAATACAGCGATCCCCCAAATACTAATAAACTTGCAAAACTCGCTTTCCCTCCATTGACTAGACTCCGAGCCTGACATGTAGGTCGGATGAAGTCGCATGTCAAAAGATCAGATATGTATCGGTTTTAGGAGCATATATCCAAGTGACCTGGGTCACATTTCAAAAAATCAGATCTGTGTCGTTCAGACTGTCATTAAAAAAAAAATTGCATTTGGGTCACTTAGTCATATACTCTTACCAGCTCACCAAAACAATGCTGTTTACTGCTTTTTGTAAAGAAATACAATTTATATTACGCAGAACTGAGTTAACCATTTTGTCTCCGCCCTCCACAATATTTTCTGTTTCTCATGTGGCCCCTTGAAAAAATAATTGCCCACCTGAGATAGATTTTGTGCTATTCATGTACAAACACATGTTCGCTAATTCATGGTGGACTGCCAAAATATCATCTGAATACCAACATGGGCGCAATACAAAAAAGTATGTATATTTGTTAGTATCTCCCATCATTAGTTGTAAGAACAAACAACAAAACCACTATAGTTTTTTTATATATATATATATATATATATCTTGACACTGCTACAACTTTCTTTTTTCTTTCTTTTTCACACACAATCCTTCTGTAACACAGTAAAATCTGTCCCATATATAAGATCTCTTGGCCATCAGACAAGAGAATCCAAAGGAGGTCCTCCCCAGACACCAAGAGCTCTGAGGCTGTTATTGCACCCCATAATGATGAGCATCTGTTCCCTGTACTGCTAACATAACTGGGCTACCACCACCGCATCTTATCTCCTAGGTTTTTCTCACTTAAACTGGTAAACTAGTCTTGGGGGGAGGGCAGAATACAGAAAAACCTCCAGTGAATTGTGATAGTACCCCTCTTCCTGGAGAATCCTGCTGACTGTGGTTAGAAAATGATTTAAAGAGGTGCTTGTTTGAGAGATAGACTAGACGTATAGTATGGTTATTTCTCAGTGTAAGCAAATATTTTCTCAAGGATTTCAGCACCAAAGCTCGATATAATATAACTTGCTGGAGGCCATGGCTGCATTTATATCGCAACTGTACTGTAAGACCTTGTAGTCTGTCAGTGCTGGAGAAATGTCACTATAAAGTAGTTTAAGATCTAGGTTACAGTTTATAATAACTACACCTAATTACCCTTAGCAAAGTATGAATAAAAAAATAATTCATAACAAACACATTTATTAAAGCTCCTATATTACACAAAGTAGATTCTTGTGAGCTTTATGCCATGTTGGAATGTGTTAGTTCATCAAAAACATAACGGGAGTTGTGTTTTGTTTCATTCACACATGTTTGATTAACCTTTATTATTAGTCTGTCTACATCTCCAAAGCTCAAAATGCTCTGTTCCACCTTGTGATGTCATGAAGCTGTATTTTTTAAGTTAACAGCTCCCTTTTATCTATTGTTCAGAGATTGGGAAATCCAGAGCTGAAATTACCCAAATATTCTATCTATATCTAATGACTGGAGTTTAAAAACACAGTGGAGCACTTTCTACATTCCTACTTTAATACGTGACATCATAAGGAGTGTTTTGAGAAGTCTAAAGCCCAATTTATCATGCGTCAAATCGTCTGCATCAATCGCCGTGAACTCTCTCCGCAGAGTGTCTGCATCAACCAACGTGCACCTCTGAAATTTTGTTACTGAGCATCAAAACGACGCAGACAGCAGGGAAAGCAACTCGGAAAATAAGGGCTGTGATTGGTCCTCTCTACATACATTTCCTGTACTCCACTTTCCCGCTTCATTTTGTATACACGAACACAATCCTCGCCTCCTAGCTTTGTGGTGCACAGACCTCAACGCAGATCCATGAATCAAAAACGACGACAAGGCGATGGCGGCAGTTTGCATTGATTCGACACAGAGCTATAATTAAGCCTTAAATATGCAGCGTATGCAGTGTGTTAAACATGTGTGAATGAAACAAAACACAACTCCAGGTCTGTTTTTGATTAGGAAACAACACTATAACTTAGATTCAGAAACAGCATAATATGCACAGTAAAGGTGCTGCACCTGATTTTTATTGTCAGGTATCTTACTTGCACAAAGGTACTACTACACTTTACCTTAGTTTACTGTGGTACAAAGTTATTATATGCAGTGGTACAAAGTTGATCCTCACTTACTTTATGCAGTCCGAGCATCCTAGTTATTCACCATGATGAGTTATATGGTAGTTTTAATGGCAGTTTTCAAATCCAAGTTAAAAAAAAAAAAAAAAAAGATCAACAAATTTTGTTCTGCTGAAACAATAGAAATATGAATCCACTAATAATAATAATAATGCATAACACTTGTATAGCGCTTTTCATGATACTCTTTACATGAGGAGACAAACAAAGGTGAACAAGAGAAAAAGACGGTTAATGAAAGTTATTTTATTTTATTTATTTTTTTCAGAGATGGGTTTTTTTTAAACATGGGGAGTGTGGATGACTAAAACAAAGATTGGTGGGTGGTACTTGTAATGCAGCAGTTGAACAAGACTCTTTACCCAAGTTGTATTTGTGGTAGTTTGAGTGATTGTTTACAAAGATATAATGCAATAATATGTTAAAAAATGTTTTTACGAATCATTATTCTTTATCCTATCTGTCAGAAGTTTTGTTAATAGTGAGCGATTTTGAGAACTGAAAACAACATTGAACTTCCAACTTTGTCTTCTATGCTAATTGTTTTATTTGGGCACTCTGATTAATTGTCTAGAAACTTAAATGAGTCTTTTCTTAGTTGAGTCCTTGTTAGCATTCATGTGACGGGCCTCATTAGCATTCCAGCTATATTGCCATTAGCGCTGAAGTGATCCAGTCAAACCCAAACGCTCTAACCAGATTGTCCCAGCAGGGGTGACAGCTTCAAGCAACTTGGATAAATTCTTGCACTACTCCCACATGTTTTAAATCAATGCCCAGAATGTTAAAAAGAGGACAATTCCCAGGAGAAATCAGGAAGCCATACTCCAAAGTGTTGAGAGTTAGCAATTACATTTACAGCCCGCTATGATGACACACTGCTGTTTATATATAGGGGAGAGGTGTTAGATACAGACAACATGACTTCTTTAAGCGAATGGTGTCGTACTGAGAAGGCACCATCTGTTAAGTGACATTTGTTAAGATATCTGAGTATTTTGTTGTTTTGTTTTGTTTTTCTTAAAGGTCCATTATATAACTTTTTTACTCTGACATTAAACATATTTGGTAAATGGTCTTTTTTTAAATAGCGCTTTTCCACCTTCAAGGCACACGAAGTGCTTTACAACAATGAACCACTCACCTATTCACACACCATTGTTCACAGACACTGGGGGCAAATGTCTTGCCCAAGGACACAACAACAGCATTCATCTGTGGGAGTGGAGAATTTTGGTTTTGAACTGTACAGTATTAATTTATTAATCATTAATTAATTGTTGCATTTATATATCGCCTCTCAAGACACCCAAAGCACCTTACAGTTCATTGTTCATTCACTCCACACTCGGAGGTGGTAAGCTACTATCCTAGCCACAGCTGCCCTGGGGCAGACTGATGGAAGCGAGGCTGCCAATCTGCACCATTAGACCTTCAGACCACGACCATCACTCACACACACACACCACTGTCATACCAGGCAATGCAGGTGAAGTGTCTTGCCTAAGGACACAACAGTTTTTGCCACTGGCGCCCCACTGTGGCAGCTAATTTTCCCAGTGGTTTCACATCCAAGTACTAACCAGGCCTGGGCTTGTTTAGCTTCTGAGATCTGATGAGATCAGCTTTGAGAAGCTGCAGTGGCCACATTATTAGTGAGGAAAAAGTTGATGCATAGTAAAAAAAAAGGTTGTTTCTGTTTTCTACACTAATCTTATGCAACTTGGTGTCAAAAGTATGCTAAGACTACAATACTCTGGACTACATTAAGCATACATTTTAATGGAAGTATTCAGTATTCTGTGACATTCTCAAAGTAGCCTTCATCACTGAAAGCAGATCTCCTTCGGTTTATCAAAAAACATTGACATGTAACATCTATTTCCCCTGAATTATGCATTGTTTTACCATTGCAGGCTTGTAACACCTTTGCGGGGGTCTGCATTCTCAAGTGCCAGCCTTCATCAGTACATGCTTCTGAGTTGCACAGATGTGATTTCTCTGTTGATTTTCCCATTGTAAAGCCACAAACTTATCAACAGTCCAGAGAGGCAACCAAACGTGTGCACAGCGGCATATTAGGCTCTGAAAAGAGAGAATTATCTAAAAAGCCTGAGTGAAAGTTATCGAGCGAGTTGGCTTTGATTGCGTTCCCGTTGAGCCCGGCCTAGACACCTGTGGCCCCTTCTGGACTGTGTATTTTGTATTCCTTTTGTTGGCCGACCAGAATGGAGCAGCAGGGGGCGTTTTGGATTGATTCACGCTGACTAATTTATGATTCATATCGCCCACCTGTGGCTCCCCATGTAGTGGCTTATTGGAGGGCTATGGCAACGTACCTCCAGGAAACTAAAGATCCTCCAGGCAGGGTTTGAAATGACTGTATGATTCCTCGTCATGGGTTTGTGTTTTGGGCTTGTAACACCTGATTGCTTTGTCTTTTATTTACAGCTGTGTGAATAAGTAAAGGCATCCTTCTGTTTCTCCTTTCTGTGGTGTTGTTGTTAAAATATATATCATTTTTAATAATAGAAACTAATAGAAACCAAAACAAAATGTTATTTGTACCAGTTAAAAATAAAATGGTACCACTTTCAACGTACAATGTTTAAAATTTAATGTCTCCTTATTACAAAAAGCCCTCTTAAATCAATTATTTATCCAATGGAAAGGGAATACAAAATAAAAGGAGGAGGAATGGAAGGGATCAAATATGTATGTATATATTTATATTCATATGTACTATCTGGCCATTAAAAATGTTATTTAATATAATACTCCTAAATTTAAAAAAAGCGGGGAGTGGAAAAAAAAAAAAAGCTGGAAAAACTAGTTACTCATTTAAGCAGGTATTGATACTAAAAAAGTCACCTCCACAGGAAAGAAATGAACCCTTCCTGAATAGCTTTAAAATGATCTTTAGCTGTATCAAACTATCAATGAAAATACTATTATTTAAAGTCACATTGTGTTGTCTAAATGAAGTGTTTTTTTATTACTATTATCATTGTGGTATTGAAATCAGTACGGTTTTAAAGTCTATTCTTTAGTATCAAAATTGAATTTAAAATTTTAGTATTGTGACAACTCGAATAGACACAATTGAATATTTGAAACATATTTTGTGCATTTCTTTTTCCACAAAGGCAGAGAATCTTACTTAATTGTATATTATTTAAGCATTTTCATTGAATTTGTTATTGTTTGTGAACAAAAAAGTCCAGTGGTATATTTAATTATTTTTCCACAACAACAAAATCTGATTCATTCTTTGTATTGTTTCATGTAAGTATTGGACAATTCAAACCCATTCCTCTTCCTCTTTCGACAGAACACAGACCCGGTTCACGACATGCTCCTTGACGTCATCACTTGGGTGGGCATCCTGCTGTCTCTGGTGTGTCTGCTCATCAGCCTCTTCACCTTCTGCTTCTTCCGCGGCCTGCAGAGCGACCGTAACACCATCCACAAGAACCTGTGCATCTGCCTCTTCATCGCAGAGTCCCTCTTCCTGGTGGGGATCAATCGGGGCGACCAGCCGGTAAGTTCAAGTTAGACTTCAGTCAGACAAACTTTATGGATCCACAAGGGGGAAGTATTTGGACACTGTAGCTCACTAATTTCAATATAATAGTAAAAGCAAAAAATATCAAGAGTTGTAAAATGAATTAAGTAGCATAATCGCAAGAGGTTCATGTCAAATAAGACTCAGTTATACACATAAAAAAATATAGTAGATAAGTAAGATTTATATAGGCCAGTGTTTCTCAAAGTGCAGTACGTGAGGGTTTGAGGGTTTGCGCAATTTAGAATTAATTTTATCTACCTTTTTGTACTACTTTTGATAATTTCTTGTTTAGAACTACAGTAGAAATGTTGTAGTCCACTTTTAGTGCTGGTCCAGCTCCGATTCGATCAAAAATAGTCCTGTTAAATGCTTCATTTAGATCTGGTGGTATTTGGACAGTCAAATCCTTACGGTGTGAAAAATTGTGAGCCACTGATCTAGACTATAGAGATGTTGGGGCTAAGAGTTACAAGTGTAAAGATGAAATGGTGGTTTTAGTTGTTTTTGTACAGTTATAACCTATTGCTAAAGCAGAAGAAAACTCTATGATTGAATGTGCTTTTGTCCACAGTTTGACTTTGTTGTCTGAAAAAAGCTGTTCCAAATGTTATGGGAAAGTGTTTGTTAAGGCTAAGAATTAGAAACATAACATCATATAGCTGAGTTTAAGTTCTTTACTCTGATATTCATTGTACCTGTGAGTTTTGATCATTCATATATATCAATATTATATCATAACTGCCATAGGCTACGTTCAGACTGCAGCCTGAAGTGACCCAAATCAGATTTTTTTGCCCTTCTGCGACCTGTATCTGATCTTTTAATCACAGTCTGGATGGCACAGATCCCAGTTTTTTCAAACGCGACCCAGGCCACTTGGCTATGTGCTCCTAAAACCGATACATATCTGATCTTTTGACATGTGACTTCTGTCTGAACAGTCAGGTCGCATTCATCCCACCTACACGTCAGGACTCGGAATCTAGTCGATGGAGGAAAAGCGAGGTTAGAGAGTTAATTAATATTTGGGGGGATCGCTGGCCAAAATTGGAGGGGTCTTGGAGGGAATCGGGCGGTTTTTGAAAAAGGTTGTGTCCAGTGTTAACAAAAAATAAAGAGCCTGCGAGCGAAACACAAGGAGGCTAAAGATGCAAATAAACGAAGTGACCATGGACCTGTAACCTGTCCATTTTTCGAAGAACTGGACCGTATTTTGGGAGACAGGCCAGTGTTTCGCCTACTCTCTTTGTGTGACATCATCGTGTACTTCAATATGCATGTGGGACACTTTTAGAGCATTTAAAGTTCACACTGGAGATCACATACATGTCACATTTAATTGGAAATGTGAAGGACCTCTCAAAAAAATCTGATTTCACAAAAAAATCCAAATTGAGCATTAAGCCCTGCAGTCTGAATTTAGCCTTAGTTCACTTGTCCTGACAGCTTTGTACTAGTTTTATTTCATGTGGATAAGCCCAGTAATTACAGAGATATTAACCCAAATTCTACCTTGCCCTCCCACTCTATTTTAAACTATGGGCAGTTGTCATTGAACTCATTTAATCATTTAATTATTATATATTCTACAGGTAAGTGGTCAGTAAAAATACACGTGCATAGGTAGTGGAAACATTAGCTTCAAAAGGTGACATTTCATTTAATTCGGCAATAGTGCGTTATACAGACCTTTAAAGACATGCATATATCTTTGCCATGCTCAATAATAAATGACCTTTACAGTAATAGGTGTGTGAGGTGCTTATGCCAGACAATGTATTACTTATTGCATGGTAAATTGTAGAATAATACAAGGGAGCCAAGAAATATTATCTTATCTAGACATCGATTTTGCCCTTCAAACACTAACTCCCTGCTCTATAAATACACAAAACAATTTTATGCTTTCTACTGCAAAGTCACAGCATCTTCGCTATATGCTTTGATATTTGTTGCCAGGTTACAGAATAAACAGAACGAAAAACCTGCAAGTCTTAAAATGTGTTAGTGTTATTGCATTGACACCTTTTGTTTCAAGGTTCAACCGTTAAACTAATCTAAAGGTGCACTATGTAACATTTCTGGAAGAAGGTTTGCTCCCCACTTCTGTCCATGGAGAGGTCATTGCTTTGCCTGAAATGTTCCACAGACGGCATTAACGTAATCTGTTGAGCATTTATTTCATTACAGATGTTTTTAGTGCTCATCTCCACACAGATCTGACCTCTAACTTGGCCATATTTGAAAATCGGTTTGTCTTTATGGACATGGCTAACTTTTAGGGATGTAACGATATCCAAATATTTCGATATGATGTTATCACGATATTTGAGGCTGATGTAATTATAAACGGGATGCTTTTTTGCTTTTAAAATACCTTGACAAGACTTTGATGTGGATTATTACTGTCATAATCCCAAGAATTCAAGTAAAAAGCATATAACTTAATGTTGTCTGTGCAGAAATGAATCATGGGATATGTAGTTCCCGATGTTTATTAACTATTGCTACTATAAAACCATGCATTTAATCAAAGGAACTTGTGATTCGATATATTGTGACAGCCCACGGTATTATTGTGAGACTTTTGATGATACGATATTCATGATATTTTGGTTATTGTTACATCTTTAATGTCATAGTGTGTAATATAGGCAAAACTATAAGGTGGCAGACACTCCACCAAGAATGTTATGTAGTGCGCCTTTAATGCTATATGATACCTAAAGCCCATAATGAAGCAGACTCGACCCCTTTTTAATAGACCAATGTTGATGTTGTTATTATAAAAGTTGTTAATTTGGAGCACACTGAAGTTCTTTTGCTCTTTTGATGTAAACCCACAGTGATACACGTGCTGCTGTCCTGCTGTGCCAGGAGCTTGTGACCATGAACTTGTTTTCTGCATTATCTAAACTAAAGTTTTTAAATTAACAACAAATATCCTTGTATGAAAAACATCAAAACACAATTGAAATACTTAATACATTTTCTTCAAACCTGACAATGGAGATTCACCTTGGAGTCGCACGCACTAATTTATATAGAAAATAATGTTTAAGAAGTTGTGTTTATATGCACAAAACTCAACAGTGTGGCTTAGTTTACATACGCACTTTTTTTTTTTTTTTTTTTTTTTCCAGTTAAACTAAAAAGCTATACCAATTATGGGTGTGCAAAAATATTGCATGTAATTTTTGTACATTTTACTTACTTATTTTGTTTCTACAGTTTTGTTGCTTGTTTAGGGGAAAGAAACTTATTTAACACGTTTGATATTTTCGATATTTTTGATGTGATTAAATGTGTGTGTTTCATATGAACTTTGCACAAGAAGTGATTTAACAAAGACTTTTCGTATCACAGCCACAATTTAGCCCTTATTTTTCTTGAATCATATCGAACTGATTTGAAATGTATCGTATCGAATCAAAAGTGCATTGTATAGAGGTATGTATTGTATTGGCAACTTCTTAATGATACCCAGCCCTAATACAAAACATTAGAGTCTAGCAAATCTGTAGGAAAGTCTGACTTTGCATACACTTCAACAAAAACAATTATGCACATACCCACTTTTCTTAATTAAAGCTGCACTATGAAACCTTTTTGTTGGGGTTTCTGCCACTTTCTTGCCACCTTGAAATGTTATTGCTTTGCCTACAGATATATATACTTTGCATAATGATATACTATTACCTCCAATTAAGAATTAAAGTCTGTGCCAAAACATGATATTCATCTTCTATTAGCAGTGAAAGCTACTGGCCTGAGCCTACACCTTTCTTTCTATAACCTTTTTATTGGGCTGATCCTCCATCTCCTGTAAGATCACTCTTCTCAGCTGCAATTTACATCCACTCAACCTTTTAGCCATTTAACTGAAACCACTGGGGGGACAAAAACCACCCAGTGATGTTCACCTGTGCCAATAATGACATCAGTGCATGTAAGTGCAGTCAGGATCTTGTTATTCTTAGAAAGCCACCGCTCCAAAAGTGAATAATTGCGTCTTTGCACCTGCTGCTCACAGAAGTTACAGCTCCTGGATTGTCTTCCTATATCTCTCATTCATCCATGCCAGCAAGCAAACAAGACCACATGGGCGCACTGGCTAAACTTGTCCTCTGCCAGCAACCACAGGCAGAACTCCAGTCCGCCCAGCCAAAGCTTACTCAGTACTGTGAATTGTTGGAAATACGCACTTATAACAAGGTCAAAATCTCTCTTATGGAATTTAACATTGTAAGTATGATCCCCAAGAGTAGTATGCAGGGTCTGTTGTCTCTTTGTAATACTAAGTTATGCGTTTTCTTCACATAAAACCAGAGTTAAAAGCCAGCATTTAAAGTAGTTGTCTCAAAAGATTGCGTGTATTGCTTTTGAAGTGGATATGTTGGGTTTTTCGTTTTTCTGTGTCACAATGATAATGATAAATAAGGAGAACGCTGTAAGAGACACCAAGGTCTTCCCATGACAAAGGATCTCTTATGGATCATAAAAGCCTCGTGGAGAATGCAGAATCCAAGAGTAATTATATGTACACAATGTTTAACAATGTGTAACATAATAACATAACAGTATTTTCAAAGGCAGTTCATGGAGTACTTTGAAGTTTTAACTTTTATAGGGGAATCTTGCTCACATGCTATATCTTTTGTATGACCGCAGGTGGGAGGAGAAGCCAAAAACTGTATTTAAATAAGAGTAACTTTACTTCCAAATAGTATTCCTCAAGTAGAAGTAAGTAAGTAAGTAATGGTCCAATAAATTAAGTATGAAAGTGTTTGTAAAACTTAAAGTAACTTAAAGAGTAGCTGGGGGGACATAACATCTGATTTATAATTTGAAGTGAATGTAAATGGGAGGATTACGATAAGATATTAAATTAAATAATGCTAAAAAATAAGTTTGTCTTTTGAAAGAATAGACTCAAAAATTTGAAAAAGTAAATATTGCTAGAGTAAACCACATTTTCACACATGTAAGAGTACTGTTATTTCAAACTATGGTGTCCAAAATCTACTCTTTAAAAAGTTCTTCTGTAAATGTAACTACCCACCTCTGTGTATTACATAAAAGTTTGGTGTTTTCAAAATGTTCCATCTGTGCACAGATTTAGGCTTTCTCTTCCTTTTTGCCCTGGAGCTGTGTCATACAGTATATGCATTTGAATTTGGAGTGCATAAATCATTCACATCATAAAATGCTGTTTTTTAAGATTGTATATCTTGTTCCCCAAGACATTTCAGAAGTTGGATTTTTTATTTATTTTTTTAAGTTACATAAAGCCATGTATTGTTGGGTTTACGGGAAGCAGCACAACATTGTACAGGTGAATAATATGAAATGCAGATGAGGAGGGGCTATATGCTGATTTTTTAGGAGTAGTCTCTTATTGAAATGAGCAAGTTCAACATTTGCGATTTTACCTTTTAGATAATTCTCCTGGGAATACTGCTGTACAACTCCCTGTCACCAATGAGCACATTCAGTATTCACTACTTAGACAAAAACTTCATGAAAATATTTGACTTTTCTTCTTTGAAACATATATTCAACAGGGAAATCTGGGAATATGAAACCATCCCATTCTTCAATCTGAAAGCCTCCAGTTTAGCACTTCTTTGCAAAAGAAGCTTAAACTTGCAGTATTTCTGGTCTATGTTGTTTCCTCATCAAAAACATATCTGGAGTTGTGTTTTGTTTCATTCACACATGTTTAACGCACAAATTCCACATATATAGGCTGAGAAAACACTGTTCTACTGCATTTTTAAAGTCCATTCACGTTCACTAAAATCATTTGGATGATTTCCTGGAATTGCCAGTCTCTACTGAACAAAAGGTAACAAAAAGTAGCTCTTAACCTGAAAACTACCATTATTTAAGCATTCTGCGCTATGGAGATGTAAACAGACTTATACTAAAGCATTACTCAAACATGTGCGAATGAAACAAAACACAACTCCAGGTATTTGTTTGAGGAGGTAACAACATTATAATTTAATGACTTAATGATTTAAAGCTCACGAGACTCAATTTTGTGTAATGTAGGACCTTTAAGTAGCTACACGTAGTTCACACTTGTCCTGGTTTATGAGGAGAAAATTCAGTTTGTCGACTGGACAAAAGTTAGTTTGGTTGAATCGACAAAATGAATTTTCTCCTCATAGATTCTACCTGGACGACTGAGGGATTCTTCACACATTGTCCTGGTTTAGTTTTGTTTTGGCCTTATCTTAATCCTGATGTAGACTTCGTTTGGTCTTATTGTAGTCCTGGTTTAGTCCTTGTGTAGTCCAGGTTTAGGTCCAGGTTTTGTCTTTTAGTTAGTCCCAGTTTTGTTGTTGTGTATGTGCAAGTCTGAACACAGCCTTAGTACAAATATTTACACGAGCATATAAAATTTGTCCTGGCCAGAATGTACCCGAGTTGCATTTTTATATTCTGAGTCTTTTTATAATAAGACTGTTGATCTCTGTTGCTCTCCAGATCGCGTGCGCCGTCTTCGCTGCCCTACTTCACTTCTTCTTCCTGGCTGCGTTCACGTGGATGTTCCTGGAGGGCGTGCAGCTCTACATTATGTTGGTGGAGGTGTTTGAGAGTGAACACTCCAGACGCAGATACTTCTACATCGTGGGCTATGGGGTCCCTGCTCTCATCGTGGCCGTGTCTGCAGCTGTCGACTACAGGAGCTACGGCACAGAGCGAGTGTAAGTGTGTCAGATTTATTATTTATCAGTGTATTTGTGAAAGTATATTATTTTAGTAGACAGAAGTTACATAGAAGTTCAATCATTAGAGGTCAAAATAAGAGTGTATTTAAGTTGCAAGTTTGCATTCAAGTTTCAATATATCTTTGTAAAACCTAAAAATAAATAAGTAAATACAAGTGGAAAGATGATATTCACTTGATCCTGTAGGTCAGGGGTCACCAAACTTTTTTCTCTGGGGACCACATTATCGCTCCTGGCTGTGATGGGGGGCTGGGGTCATGTAGGCCGTATAATTATAACAAGATAACAAAGAATATTACAAGATTATATTATTTGAAAACCGTCACACTTTTATTAAAATATATCATACAAACTGCACGGTCCACACACTGAGCAAAAAAATTATCAGTCGTCCACTGTCCTTTGAAAACTTGGCACTCTCTGTCAACTTTTCGTACTTTAACACTCGTCATTTTTCTGTCCTTAACTGCACTACAGAACTCTGTGCGTGTGTTGATCTCGAGCCTGTCAGCTGACGAATATTTGGTTATTTAAATATAAATTCTTCATATAAATAGAATAAATAATAACAGAGATGTTATTGTTTGCCAAAAAGTAATAAAAAATAAATAAAATAGGCCATGACAACTGCTGAGGATTGCCTCATAGGGCCAGTTCAAGTGGTGGGGGCAGAGGGGCTGGGGGCCGGTCAAAGGGGTGTGGAGGGCCGGAGATGGCCTGTGGGCCTTAGTTTGATGACCCCTGCTGTATGTGAAATCAGTAATTGGAAAGTTTGCTGTTTTGGCTCCTAGTCTTCATATTTATAAGAGGTTATAGTGTTAATATTTTGGTGGATAAAACTGGGCCATATGACCAAAAGAAGATCTTGCCTTATTTAACCCAAGTAGTCAAATTTCTTCCTCAAAGATCTGAACTGTACTCTGAACCACAAGCTTTTCACTGACAAGGGATTGGTTGTCTTGATTAAAAAGATCCAAGCACACCATTGACAGTTAGAAAAGTCTGAATTTTGATCTCTATTAAAATTTGACCACTAAGGGTATAGGTCAAATATCTATGATGACTGTGTCTACATCAAGACTTTGAATCATTTTCATTGGAGTGACATTCATGCAGTTTATACTCGACAAAACCAGTTCTTAAAAAAAAATCAAGAAAAAGAAATATGCGAAAAGAAAAAAGAGGTGTGACATCTTACAAATCTTTCTTTTATTGCAATGGAACAAACTCTTTTTTCCCTCTGGCAGAAGAATAGGCATTGTTGTTACGGCGCACCAAAATACTACCATGGTGGGACGCAGTTGCATTGTTGGAAGATTGTCAGGGTGCTAACACAGATTTGGAATAGAACATAAAGACTTAACCAAAAAGGGATCTGAGTTCTATTGAAAAACAGTGGATTTCGCTAAAGCCATTGCGGTGTAGCTTTAGCAACAGCTTTGCCCACCACTCGTCATTGTTAATCTGAAAGTTTGGTCTGAACAAAACTGTGAAAGAATGTAAGTGTGATTTTTTTTTTTTTGAGAAGCATTCTGATTAGGTTTGCAGTTTGTGTTTTGAAGAATTTAGTTTAAGTTCACATTTTAAACATGTCCTTTTTCCCCAAATTGTTACATCACAAGTAGAAAATCAAAATTTCTTCTGCAAAGTTTTAAGGGACAGTCTGGAATTTTGGACATAGGGCTTCATTTCCTATTTAACCATAGTGTTGGAGACATGTGGAGACACTTCTTTTAAATATTCCATCCAGTCCTTGTATTTGCAGAGGTCACTGGTGTTAGGCTAGCGCATGTCAATGGCCATAGTTATCCTGTTACTCAAAACAATCTTACCCACTCCACAAAGCACCTGAAGCAAAACAATTATTACACCAGACTGTTGATGTAAATGTCTGTGTTGATAGAATAATTTTAGAAGTAACCAACCAACCAACCTTGCATTTGAAGGATTTACGTCTGAGCAGCAGCACCGACTTGTACTTCCTGATAGAAAACTTGGCAGCAGCGGACTGATATATGAGAAAATAGTCCCTCAACATGTGACGATTCATGAGATGCAAGTTAGTTTTATTTCAGACATTATTCTATCAACACAGACATTACATCAACAGTCTGGAGTAATAATTGTTTTGTGTTGGGTGTTTTGTGGAGTGGGTAGGACTGTTTTTAGTGAGAGGCTAACTATGGCCATTGACATGCACTAGCCTAGCACCAGCGACCTCTGCAAATACAAGGACTGGATGGAATATTTAAAAAAGTCTCTCCACACGTCTCCAACACTATGGTTCACTAGGAAATGAAGCCCTATGTCCAAAATTCTGGACTGTCCTTTTAAGTTCATCAACTATCACCGTACTTGTTCAGGCGTCAAATTGTGTTCACAACTAAAGCCTGGCTCTATTAGTGTATCATTTATGTTTGACTAATGCTTAATTGATTTATTTCCCCTTGTTTAATCCCGGTGCTGACAACAGAGGGAGCTCCAACTCTTAAATGCTTCATTGGAAACAGCGGTGTAGTTTATATAGTCTGTTGACATTATAAATTAAAAAATGTGAAATACTAAACCCAAGGTGCACAAAAACATTTTTAAAGGAAATAAAAGCCACAAAAATGCTTAAAGGGTCCATATTACGCAATTTTTAGATCTCGGTTATAATGTTGCTGTGAAACCTGAAATTACCTAAGTTATGTTTTGTTTTATTACAGTTGACCAGCACTTTGGTCAACTGTAATGTTTTTAAAGTGCTTTATAAATGAAGTTGGTATGGTATTCAGGTTTGTTTAACATACAAACCCTGCATATTTACGCTGTGTTCTTCTCTTAAACTGAAAACATTCTATTCCACCTTGTGATGTCATGTGGTAATACAGGAAGTGCCCCACTGTATTTTTAAACAACACACATTTTCACTAGAATTATTTGGATGATTCCATCTTAGGAATTGCCAATCTCTACTGAACAAAAGGTAAAATGTAGCTGTTAACTTGAAAACTAATACTACATGACATCACAAGGTGGACCAGAGCATTTTGAGCTTTGGAGATGTAGACAGAGTAATAATAAAGGATTACTCAAACATGTGTGAATGAAACAAAACAACTCCAGGTATGTTTTTGGCTTAAAGCTCACAAGAGTCCATTTGGTGTAATTTGGGACCTGTAATATGTGTTCTTTTTAAATTGCAGTCTGGTATTTGCTAACTACGACCGTTTAAATTGCAATTTCGATTTGATAGCCATATATCTTTCAGCCATACTGAAAGCCATGTGATGATAATGAAGAGGCAAGTCAGCACTTTGTCCTGATGTTTATCACAGGGTCTCGTTCACACTGGGGGCTGTAGACACTGGGAGAGGGGTACGGCCGTAGTTCTTCGTGATGGATGGGCCGATCACTGCCACAGTCTGAGCCCTGGCATCACGTGAATAATTAAAACCACAGGGACAATTATACGCAGCCACTGAATAATGAGGGAGAGCGGTGGGCTTGGGAGGGGATGTACCAAATAGGCGTAGGAGGTACTTGAAATATTTGTAAAAGTTGTATTGCCAAAATTAGTTAGTCATTTCACTGCATTTAAAGGACTGTACTTGATTTAATAAAATGTATTTAAGTAAAATTTGGTTCCCTCCAGTACATATATATTTTAAAAGTACCTCTCAATTTTACATTTTTACAGTCAAAGATGTAATGTTATTGCACTGTTGGCATGCTGGTTGTATTTAGCATTACCATGATGGCAAAACTCCCTTCCTTACTTACACACTTATAAACTCATCTTGGTGAGTAATTAGGATTGCATTTTTCATACAAAATTTGATTTGATCCCCTCATATGTAACAAGTCCTGAGGCTGATGGAGTGGAATAGCACTTTGCAGAGGTGGGGACATGCAAGTTGTGACTTGGACTCGAGTCAGATTTGAGTCACTATTTTTAGGACTTGAGACTTGACTTGATCAAATGGACTAAGACTTGAGACTCGACTTGGACTTGAAGGTCAATAACTTGAGGCCTATGACTTAAATCTGAATTCTTTCTATTCTAACTGTAATGATTCACTGTAAGATTTTATCAAGACATTTAAAAAGGAAAAATTTCACATTTATATAGCTTATAAATACTCATATATAAATATACTATGACTTTATAAGTACAATTTAGTTTAAAAGTTATATAAATTGCAAAAATCTAAAGTATATTTAAATTTAAAGACTTGAAATAACTTGAAACTCAAAGAAGACGACTTTAACTCAACTTGGACTTATGGGCCAGTGACTCGAGACTCGACTTGGACTTGCCTGTATTTGACTTGGGACTTGACTCGGACTTGAGGTTGAGACTTGAGACTTGAGACTTACTTGAGACTCGCAAAACAGTGACTTGATCCCACCTCTGGCACTTCGTATGTTCCACTGTGCCACAGCAGAGTCATTCACCACCCATTATAAAACATAGAAAATATTATAATGGGAATGCTTGTGTACAAAAGTAGTTCATTTTCTTGCTCTTATATTTAGAACATAACATTAGTATAAACCAATGTCTTCTTTTTTTAATAAGCACTGTGTAGAGCAATTGTAAACATTGTAATGGCTCCGTGTGGAGTCTGGGAGCAGGCACAATCACATTTACATAAGCAGGGTCTTGCTACAGCAATTTGGTGTATACAACAAATTAGCAAATATTTAATTTCCCGTGCTTGCATTGTTTAGTTATTTGCAAGTAAGACCTGTTAAAACATAATAGCTGTTGCAGGGCAGTTTCTGAATAATTGCAACTTGGTACTAAGCATGGTGTAAATAGGAAAACAAAGTTTATTAATTTCTGAATTAGGGTTAAGCAATACGAAGATATGCTCAAACACATTTTCCCCAACACACTTCTCCTATTGGTCAGCTTTTGTCATATTCTGAGTGAGTGACAGGTGGATTCAACCAATCACAGAAGCTTTGAAAACTTCCTGAAGCTGCAAATGTACAATATTTTAAAGGATAAGTGAAGGTACATGATCTGGAAGAAAATCATAATATTATTTTTTTATTCTGCTTAATTTTTTTAGAATTCAAAATCACAACAGCATCTTCACAGAGCTTAAAGGTGCACTCTGTAACTTTTTGGTTGGGGGTCCGTCACCTTCTTGTTTCTGTGGATATGTCATTTCTCTGCCTGGAAACTTCTACCTTATATTTATTAAATTACAGGTGGTTTTATAGCTCAAAATACCTAGAAAAACAGACATTCTTTCTGACTGTGAGCGGGGTTGCACCTCCACAGATCTGAGCTGTAACTTGGTCTGGTTTGGTCTCCATGAAAAGTTAGAACAAGATAAAGAAGATGGAAATGTTTAATACCACACTGGTCTTTATGGAGAAAAGCTTTTTACAGACCCTCTACCAGAAAAGTTACACAATGCACCTTTAACAAAACTGATTTAACCAACAGAATTATTATTTCCTTGTACACTCCAAAAAGCGATATCTAGGTAAATTAAAGTGACTTAAATTATGAACATTTTACTTTATTTGAGTAAATTAAACTTGACGGATAAAATGAACTACCAGTGGAATAAGCGTGGTTTTCTAAATTCAAGCAACATCAGATTTAGTTTATTTTAATTTCAAAGAGTTGTTGTTTTTCTTTTCTTTCTAAGTGTTTAGCAAGATATATTGTCATATTTTAAGTGCAAAAAGAAATCTTGTTCCATTGGTTGTATAATTTTCCTTGTCAAGTGAAATGTACTCAAATCAGGATAAAACTTTCTTAATTCAAGTAATCTTAACTTTTCTTAACTTTAACATTTTAAATTTGTATATATTCTTAGCTTTCCCATCCTTTTTGGCATTCCTTTAGTCATTCTCACCCTCTGACCACTGAAAAGACGATCTGCGTTAGTGATTTTTGCACATTAAACTGTTTTTGACAGCATGTGGCAGCCCCAGTGCAGTGGGTGGCAAGGATCTCCACAAACCCAAGCTGTTGGCATGCGCTTGGCTAGTGTTTTGACTGGCGCGAATATAACTCCCTTATTTCGCCACCAAAGTGAATGAAAGTATCTCAGGAGGAGGAGAGAGATAAAACTGTGCTCCCAAAAAACCACCATGACAAAAGTTGAGGACAGCCTGCAGCTCCCGACGCCCACTTGCTCTTTAAATCTTTCTATGATCTCAACAAGAAGGCAAAAACATGAACAATAGACGCTTCGGAATAATTTAGTACACTTTGATGGGTTGCCAGATCTTCGTGCATGTTTTCAGCTTTTGTTTAGCTTCTTTTTTTGGACGCCCATACGACTTGTGCTGTGTTGATGCGCAGATACCGGCCCTCGCGGCAAAGGAACAGTCAATTTGTCACATTCGCTACACAAGCCCGCTCTTGCATCGAAATATTGTTTGAGAGGAGTTGAAAATGTGCTGCTGACACTTTGTGAGGTGGTTGTAAGTTTATTATTTGGCAGCTCAATGCGAACGGGTTACCCAAATATACACAACATAATAATTGGGATCAGCTTATATAGGTCCTGTATTGTGATTCAATAAATTTTTTGAAGCTTTTATTATTTAAAAAGCACATGTGGACATTTTCTGTCTGTCAATACTGCAAAGCAACCCAACTTTAATTCCAGCAGCTATGGTTTTTCGCCTGATTCAAGTTACTTATTCCTCAGTGCCCTAGCATCTGCAGTCCTTGTGCCCTCTGCTGGTGCTTTTATCTTAAGGGTAGATTACCTTTTGAAATTTTTTGAAACCAGTACTGGACTTTGCTTTCAAAACGTGGACAAATACAAAAAAAAAGAAATTATGATCCTTCATTTTATTAAATACAAATTTATTTGAGGAGGGGAAAATTTACTTTTGTCATTTGTGTGTTCAGTGTTCTCCCATGACCCGCCAGGCATCTATTTCATTTTATTTTTATTTCTTTTTTATTCTAAAATGTTTTGGCATCTGTAGTACCTGAGGGGTAATGGTTCCTTTTACTGGTTCTCAGTTCTATTTACATGTAAACTAGTTTTGCTTCCACCATGAAGGCTAATGTAGGATCAGTTTTATTCCCTTTAAGTGTAGCAATATTGAAACTAAATATTCCAAACATTTTTTACCCCAAAGCCTTTGAGAAAAAAAATGCTTAGTTCAAATTAAACGTAAATTTCTGTCTTCCCAAATGTCTCCATTAAATCCTTGTTTTACACTTCTTTACACCACAGCTCGTATAATGCACTTAGCCCTAAATGCTTGTAAGACGTGCTTAATCTTGCACCACTTCTCTGCTCGTCCTATTGCTCTGAGTGACAACAGCGCTTCTTGGACTGTAATTTTCTAGTGTCCAAAAATGGAGGCGCCCTTCTGCAGCCGTGGCGGAGATTAACAGATTAATAATTCAGCCACGCGTCATGAATCATGTTTTTGTTCGGTTTCATTTTCTGTGGGCCCTTTTCAAAGGAGCAGTGTCGTGTTTTGAGGTCCTCTATTGTTGGCTCTAATCACAATATTTGGTTCTGGCTCTTGTTTGGATACAGGGTGAAAGGACGGACTTATTACTACATGGACTGAAATTGGAGTTCACAAAAGCGCAGAGTTTTCATTGCATGTTTTGCTCAAGGTCAATACAATTCTTTTGAGACGTTTAAATGGTTTAACTTGTCTATAATATGTGAAATGGGTTTTGAGGAAAAAATCCGTGGTATTAATAATATACGTATATAGTGTAGGAACTTCCTTTGTGCACTGCATGCCGTTATTCAAAACCCCAGCCTTGAGTTCTCCACTAAAATTAATATTTGTCATCAAAAGCAGCAATGTTTTATAGGAGTGTAACAATATCCAAGTGTCACAATACGATATTGACGGCAAGATATTTATTGCGATATCGTGGGAAAGGTCACGATTTGGTGGGGAGGCTCACGATTAGTGATGTAACAATAACCAAATCTCTCGGTACAATATTTTCACGATAAACATCTCACAGTACAATATTTATTGCGATATTTTGTGGAGGCTAAAACTGAATAGGCTACTTTTTCCCCCTTAAAATGCTTTGACAAGACTTAATCCAAAGAACTAAGACTTAAAAGTGCTTAGAACATGTAGTCTGCACTGAAATGGAGCAAAGGATCATGGTCTATGTAGTTTCCTCTGTCTTTTTTTAACTACCGCTGCACCATAACTCTTAATTTAAGCAAAGAGACTTGTAATTCGATATATTGTGATGGTCCACGATATTATTGAAAGAACTTTGATATTTTATTATCGTTACATCCCTAATGTTTTAGGATTATTCTTTACATATTAGAATTGGTAACTTCAACTAAAGCTTTAATGATCGACTGTAACTGTAACTGTTTTCTGGTTGGATAATTGCAACATGCTTGTCTCCACGGAGATGTCCTTGCTTTTCTGTAATGTCCCACAGTATGGCATTAAATATCTCAATGGATGCAAGCCACTTTAGGACTTGTCAAAATGCATTTATTTTTCTTTTACTATTAAAAAAATATATTTGCAATTGAACAAATCCAAGATATATCCATTTAATGTTACACTGTGGGACATTCTAGGCAAAACAATGGAATCTCTGTAGCAACAAGCAGTTGGCGAAAAGTCCCATAGTGCACTTTTTAATTGTTTTGAAGAGAGCATGACCATTTACTCTGAGAAGCTCTCCGGTTAGATTCCTTTTATTGTAGCTATGGGCTTGAATACACTGTGTCAGATATGAGTTATGCTATCCAGCGTTTGCACAAATCCCTTAATCCCAATTTCCTACCTTCAGCCAATCCAAATATACCTTAAATCAGAGCAGTGTCCGCCTAAGGACCCATTTCCTCTTCCTGTTTTTATACAGTTTAGCCTAGAGAGCTCCATTATTATTGCTGTCATAGAAGCACAACGCGCCCCTCCTATGCCACTAAATTCTCCCTGTCGCTCATAACTCTTCTGGGCCCCTGGTGGCGACCCGTGCCTTTTCCAACTATGTCACTACAGCCTTGTACTTGATGTATTTCCTGTGAGTTTAAATTTCCTCTTCTCTCTCTTTCTCTATTCCTCTCTCTTCTACTGCAGTTGCTGGCTGCGGTTGGACACCTACTTCATCTGGAGTTTCATCGGACCGGCAACCTTGATTATTATGGTAAGTGGACATTCACACACATACAGTTTATATGTTGAATTTCCATGTTTTTGGGTGACTTTACATTGACTTGACCTGATTTTATCCAAACCTTAAAGGAACTGTATATTGAGGTTTGAGTTTAAAATTCTATAAACTTGATATAACTGTGTTCCCAGATACGAGGTAGGCATGTTCAAATCAAATATCGCTTTCACTGTTTCATTCAAAAAACACTGAATATGAGGGCCATGAGTCTCTCTTTTGGGTTGCCAATTTCATCACTGAAAATCAGTTGTTTTAAACCTAAAAGGACTCTCTGGCTTGTTCCAAATAGTTTAAATGAAGAGTCTTCAACCTTTTTCCTCTGGTGAGCTACTTTTACAAAACGAAAATGCCAGAGAGCTACTCATTTATCGATCACAAGAAATTGAGTAAATACAAGATGTTGGAGCACAACACAAGATCTACTGCCTTAGATGTCTGTGAAACATAAACCATTATTTATTTATTAGGGCGCAAAGTCAGGCATCTAAATCAGACATTTACAGTGTTAATAGGCTTTTAATAAATTACATTTTAGTTATTCAGCGCAATACATTTGATTCAGAAATCCCTTGGTGACCTACTTGGAAGAAGATGAAATGCTTCTGGTAACTCACGAGCTATAGGTTGGAGACCCCTGGTTTAGATCATACGTTCTAGCCCCTAACCCCTTTATCTCTGGAGCTACGTCAGAGAGGTCAACCATAAGAGTCTTAGGGAGGTAGGGTAAGGAGCTTCAGCTGTGTTTGGAGAGTCCGACTGTCCTAAACAGCAGTGGGAACAATGAAGAAGTCATATCAACCTACAGCTGTTTAAGAAAAAATCTACAACACCCACAAAACGGACTACAATAAGCTCTCCTCATTCTCCTCCTCTGCACTGATTTTACTGAGAATTTCAACGTGACAGTTTACTTAAATATTCGGAGTATTTGCACATGAGAGAAGGTGCTGCTGTTGAATGAAAAAAGCTTTGCCATAAACCCCACAGACTGTACGATCTGTGAGTATGAAAAGCTTAAACACGAACCACCTCCAATAATAAGATATTCGCCCATGCACAGAACAGAGTAAATATATTCTCCAGACTCACTATCAGCTGCAGTCTCTACTCTGTCCTCTGTCAGAACAAATATTCCACCAAATCCTGTCCTTTAGTCCATCTGCAGTGGAGCGTAGAGCGGCTCGGGCTCCATCAGCGGAGTTTATGAAAATGAGCCATGTGGGCTTTAAGTTTTGTTTCTATAAACGTAAACAATGTGCGTAGATCTTCCCTTATGTGATTATGTAGTCTGCAGATAAAGCAGGTGAAGCGTGAAGTGCTGTGAGCTTTTCTTTTCATTCCTATATAAAGTTGGGTTTCTCCAGATACAGTGCTTGTATTGTATAATGTCTCTGGCAATGAAACTTTCAACGCATTAGAAACTCTTTGTGCAGAGATCAGTCATGTTTGAAAACCTTTGGGGGAAAATTCACACTATATTGTGGGATGCCTCATAGCTCCTTACCGCTGGTTAGGAAGCAGTAAAGGAGCTACGAAAGGAAGCACGCATGGCTCCTTTTCCTAACTCCTTCCTCCTACAGTCTTTACCATGGCAGACGGTGACACACATTCGGTTTTGGCATAAGGAGCTGGGAGCTTCGTGACCAATTTGAAGAATTCATAATGAGCCTCTCTGATCTGAATCCTCACATAAGCCCCAGCACCTTTGTCCAATCACTAATCAGTGCTTCTGCCATAACTGCGCTGCCTACATACAGCTCCTTTAATCATAAGTGATACGTACTTATTCAGGCTTTTCATTTTAAGTAAATCAAGCCACATTTTAACTTAAAATCTTAGGTGGAGGATTCTTTCACCTAAGAGGATTCACTGTTATTGCTTTGCCTGGAATGTTCCATCGTATAGCACCCCCACTGGAAACTGGTTGGCTCTTGATGTGAGGTCTCTATGAAGTGTGTATACAGACTTTAGTCCCCATAAATACTGTTATAAATGTCATAAATACTTGACCACCTATCCATCGCCCCTCAAAAAGTTACATAGTTCAGTTTTAAATCTTGTTGTTGATCTAATAAGAAAGCATTTACGTAATCAGGACTTGATTTTTGTCCTCATAAGGAAGGCCAGTCTGTACGAATCAAGTCTGTATACAGATGTTAGTCTCCATAAATGCTGTCATAAATCTCATAAATACTTGATCACCTACTCATCCCCCTTGAAAAGTTACATAGTTCAGTTTTCTCCTGTTTACAACTCCATCCTCAAACCCAAATCAAAACAAACAAAGAAAACAATAGGGATAGTCAGATCAGGGCCAGAGGTGTGAAAACATTCATTATGTGCCTGAATGATTATGCTAATAAAATCCCACACTCAGTGCAGTCCATTAGACCTAGCTAACAAAAACTGTAAACAAGTAGGTGTGTTAGTTTCAGAGTAGTTTCCCTGTAGTCAGCCGGTTTCACTTCGTGGAAACCGTCTGACCGTACAACATTAGGATTCATTCGCTCAATGGTAGATGGGTACTTTTTTATTTAACCAACTGCTGATATTTGGTTGTGACATATGGAATGTGCCGTTAATGGGGCTAACTGGTATATTAAGCTTTTAGGAAATCCCGTAGGAAGAAGGGCAATAATGTCTTTCCCCTTGATCAAATTCAACAAACATTCTCTTTGTTCCAGCTTTAAATCCTCGATCTCGGGAATCATTGCCAACACAGAATGTCTGGCTTCGTCTACATCCATCTTGACTGCTTTGTTTACTGTTGTGCTGTATCACAAAAGGGACCCAGACAGGAGCTTGAGTTGATGTCATGGCTTCACAGTTCTTCGCTGATTGGCCGGTGCACAGTCTACACCTTCCGGGGTTCTTGCAAACCATCTAGTCCGATTCCTGACCTAGTCGCAGGAGAGAAATGAAATTTAGGCACTAGGTGGCACCAGACTGGCTAATTAGCTCGTCCCTTCAGGCAGATATGTGGGGCGGCAGTTGCTCAGTTGGTAGAGCATTCGCCCACTGATCCAAAGGTTGGCGGTTTGAATCCAGCTCTCGACATAAATATCACAGGTTGAGCGGTCAGATCCACTGACCCACAGGTTGGCTGGTGTGATTCCAGCTCCCACAGATGAATGCTGTCGTTGTGTCCTTGGGCAAGACACTTAACCCACCTTGCCCACAGTGTCTGCGTACACTGGTGTGTGAATGTGTGTGTGAATGGGTGAGTGGTTCCTTGTTGTAAAGCGCTATAGAAAAATGTGACCATTTACCATTTAACATATGGAAGGAAGTGTCCATCAGCATTTTGACCAGAACTGAAGAAGCAGCTTGGATGAGCTGCGAAACGCATTCAACCAAATAAACTTTTATCCAGTTGACAAATTGAATTTCTCCTTTGCCATAGTTCACTTTTAAATTTTGTTAATGATCTAATAAGAAAGAATTTACATCTTCAGGACTTGATTATTGTCCCCATAAGGAAGGCAGATCTCTATGAATCAAGTCTATATACAGATTTAATCTCCACAGTCTGATAAATACCTGCCCACTTACCCCTCTCTCCTCAAAAAGTTACATAATTCAGATTTAAATCTTGTTGATGATCTAATAAGGAAGCATTTATGTCATGGGGACCTGATTTTTGTCCCCATAAGTAAAGCAGGTCTCTATGAATCGAGTGTGTACACAGATTTGAGTCCCCACAATGTCATAAATACGCACCCGAGTACCCCCCACCCTATCTAGCACGTACTCACTTTTGCTCATTAACCCGTATTAGCCTCCGGGTCGTCTGCTTAAATGCTCCGTCGAGATTCCCCTCCGTTGCTAACACCTTTCCATGCTACCTCCGGGCACAGCAAAACGAATGAGGGCCTCGATGAAAATATGGCAGTTTGTCACCCCAAGTCGTGGTCACTGGCCGGGAACGTTTTTGGTCAGGGTTGGAAGGTTGAAAAGATAGACTCCACTCAGTATGCAGCGTGGAGTAATCCGCATTATGATTGATTTTGTTCCAGCTCTACTACTTTTTTCTTTTTTCATTTGGCCAGCTTTTTGGTGCAAGGCAATATGCAAAACGGACACGCGCTGACATACTTTCCTGCAACTAGGACGAGCTTAATTTTGTATTATTTATTGATTTGCGTCAAGGAGTTTAAGAACAAAAACTATTTTCAAGGATATCTACTTGTAAACATCTCGCTTTAGGAATAGTTTGAATTGCTTGGATCTTGCATTATGGATTACAGGATTATTTACTGGAGCCCCCAAACTCTTCAAACAAGTCTTTTTAGTGGCAAGTAGCGAGCAGCAGTTGGCTAAATCTGAACATGCATAATGCAGTTTCACGCTCCACTTTTTGTATCTACAATGGTTTTCTGTGAGGCTCATGAGTCACTAGTTCTCAATGCTTCCACTATGCAAGTCATGACTTTGTAGAAAGAAGAGGATTTTTTGAAGATTTTACCTTAAACAACCTTAAAACCATTGGCTAGACAAAAGGGATTTGTATTAATAATGAAAGCATTACCTTAAAGCCACAGCAACTTTGAAAAACTTTGTCATACTCTTAAGTAGGCTTGCTCCTTTCCCATAAACCTGACTCTAAATTGGCCTCCTCTTGCTTGTTCCATGGAAATGTTGCTACTTAGGCTATAAACATCTACATAAAGCATAAAACATATGGAGAATGTGCCAAAGTATGGTTTAAACTTTTTTTTTATTTTTGTGGAATGATGCTGGTGACACTTAAAATGGACTTTTTGGGGTGAAACACTGTACTAAAATTGGATTCAAGTATTTTTGCCAAAGTGTGGCATGATCATAGACTGTATAAAGAAGTGGACAAAGGGAGTGTGACAACACCCATAGCATAGCCAGGCTGGCACCACCTAGTGCCTCCACTCAATTTCATTTCTCTCCAATGACTAGGTCAAGAATCGGAATACATTAGATGGTTTGCAAGAACGCTGGAAGTTGTAGACAGCGCACCAGCCAATCAGCGAAGAGCTGTGAAGCCATGACGTCAAACTCAAGCGCCTGTCTGGGTCCCTTTTGTGGTACAGCACAACAGTAAACAAAGCAGCTGAGATGAATGTAGATGAAGCTATACATTCTGTGTTGGCAACAATTCCCGAGATCAAGGATTTAAAGCCGGAACAAGGAGAATGTTTGATGAATTTTGTCAAGGGGAAAGATGTTATTGCCCTTCTTCCTACGGGATTTGGTGCATTACATACATCACAACCAAACAACAGCGACTGATTAAATAAAAGAAGTACCCAGCTACCGTCGAGCGAATGAATCCTAATGCTTTGAGGTCGGACGGTTTCCACGAAATGAAACCGGCTGATGAATCAGGCCACACATAGCGTCCAGCTCCAGGCAAATGAGGCTCACAATTCTAGCAGGTTAAGGGGTGACAATTCTCCAGAGTAAAGACAACTGGAGCCAGAGTCGCTGGAGCTGGAAGCACCCCATGAAGACTTCCTATTTGGAACAAGACAGCTAGTATGTTAACTATGTCCATTTAGATATACAGTCTGTGGGTGTAATATTGTCTTAAATTAATTAAATATCAGACTCTTTACATTCAAAATTTTAGAGTTAGTCTAAACAAACAAAAAACTTTGAAAATTACTTTCATCAACTTTGAGAATGGGCCAGATATGAAAAGAGCCTTGGCAGAACATTTTACTTGTTTTGTGTAGTTCGTATATTGCACTTTGAGTCATCGCTGTTCTAAAACTTTTTATAGATCATTGCAGTTTCTAAAATCTCTTACCTTTTTAACACACTTACTTTTGGAACGGCCAAACCAGGCACATTTGCTGTTCCCACAAGGTGCTAAACTTACCCCCATTGTTTCTAATAGAAGGAACACAGTTGTATCTTTTTCTGGCCAGATTTCTTCACCAAACTTTTTGAAACCTGCAGACAATCACAGGAACATTGGCTTGCCTATCTTGCTGTTTCTTCCAAGTGTGAGCTGCTCCTGTTTTGTGCATCACCATAGACATAGCATAGGATTTTTTGTGCTCTGGTTGGCAAAGTGGGAATCCAAGTCCAGCAAAGTGCCTTGATTTAAAATGAATGGATTTGAACAATACACGCCTCATCTGTGTTTTCTTTTTTTTTCAGCTCAACGTGATCTTCCTGGGCATCGCTCTCTACAAAATGTTCCATCACACGGCCATCTTGAAACCAGACTCCGGCTGCCTGGACAACATCAAGTAAGAGCACTCGGATTGTGCGAGTATCCATTAAAGCAGGACTGAAATAGCAGGGCCCTCATGCACTTTATGTTACCGATGGAAAATATGTTTCGCATAGACAGCAAAAGGTTCTGCCACTTCAATAGCAGAAATAGGATCCAGTTTTCAATTCAGCTTTTGAATATGCTTTGGGTAACGTTGACAAATGAAAGACAAAATGTTTTGGCAGTAATATTAAAAAAAATAAAATAAAATCATAATGCAACAGTCTAAACAAAACCACAATATGTTCTTTTTTAATTGTAATCAAACTGAAATAATTAAAGCTACACAATTTTAAAAAATAAATAAACTGGATAGCAGAATTTTAGAAACGATGACAAATTTTGAACTAGTATCTCCAAATAGTACTGGCAAATGTGTTATTAAAATTTTGGCTTAAAACTATTTATTTTAGATGCAACAAAGGTGTTTTTAAATAAATGTGGCATAAACTAAAGCATTGTGCAAAAGTTTCACTGAGGTGTGAAAAAAGCTGTTAACTTTGAGAGCTTTGTTAAATACAGGCCTATTGTAGTTTTTAGCAAAAGGGGTGAAAATGGACAAGGACAAAATGATGTACTTTCAGGTTCTAAGAAAAATAAGGCTTACAAGATAAAAACTAATAACTTTTCTTTCATTTAAAGGTCAACTTTATTAGATTCTACTATGTTATAACTTTTTTTGAACATACAACATTCTCAAGATATTAAAAGTGCTTATCTTCATGATTGCTTTACCTAGAATGTTCCACAGCATGGCATTAAACATATATATCTTACATTTATACAGTTCTAGGTGTTTTATTGTATCTAAAGTACTTTGTAAGACCGGTCTGTAACTTACCCTGGTGGTGTCACCTGCTTGTCTCCACGGGGATAGATATGATTATTGCCATACTGTGGGACATTTCAGGCCAAGCAATAACATTCCCATGACAACAAGCTTTAAACCATGTTATAATGTTGTTACCTCTTCAAAAACATACCCGTTTCATTCACACGTTTGAGTAACCCTTTATGTTTACGTCTCTGCTCTGTTCCACCTTGTGATGTCATGAAGTGGTTAGTTTCAAGTAAATACCTTTAACCTTTAGTTCAGCAGAGATCAGCAATTCCAGTGCTGATATGATCCAAATGATTTTAGTGAAGGTGTGTGGAGTTTAAAAACACAGTGGAGCACTTCCTGTATTACCACATGACATCACAAGGTGGAACAAAATGTTTTTTGTTTCAGGGTCTGTTTACCCGAGAACGCTTATGGGTAAAAACGACCAAATATTTTATCAGGAGTGCCTTTCGTTTAGAAGGTGACAGCATTTTTGGGGCTTAAAAACACAAAAATCTGAAAACACCCTCTAGTGTGGAAAAGTTGAATGCGCTCTGCCGTAGCATTTCTGTTTTCACTGCCTAAGGCGCAAAACTCTGGTCAGATCTGCGTACGTGATGTGATAGTGTATCACAGCGCCACCTAGTCGAATTCCACACACTTTTGCTTCACCGTATGCACGCAGATTTCCTTCCGAAAACACTCGTCTAAATGCAGAATAAAAAGTCAATATCCTCATATAAACGTAGCCTAAGATTTGCGAGTTAAACATGTGTGAATGAAACAAAACAAAACTCCAGGTATGTTTTTGATGAGGAAACACCATTAAAAAATATATTAGATAACAGTGCAAGATGAGCCCTTTAATGTCTTACACTGGACAAATGAATAAAATAAAATAAAGTGACAACAAAAACACATCCAGCGACAAGATACAAAAATGTCTGAGCTATTCTCCTTAGACTTTGTATCACCAGTGGCAGACATTGGTAGATGGGAGGGCAGGAGACAGTCTGGCACAGCCCTGCACCCCTGTTATCTGCCTGTCACTGCAGCTCTGATGAATATTCATTTTGTTTATGAGTTATGCACATTTCTCTCTGTTTATCTGTGCCTGTTTGCTCTCCGATAATACCAGCGCCTCGGGGACACTGCTCAACAAACTTCCCAACTGTTAATATGATTCTCTATTGGTGCAGTTAAGGTTTCGTGCACATTTATTAAAAGTCATTAGTCTTGTTTACAGGCAGGTTTGCTTGACTACAGAATAGGTTGTGCAGACTGTTGACTGAGCAAGGGCCTCGATAACTCTGCGGGTGATTCATTGTTTTGCAAAGAGGTCACCAAATTTAGAAAAAGTATTTCAGTTCATAACAATTGTGCCTGTGTGTTCCCACTTTGTAATAATAGAATCTAAAAAAATATAATAATGTGTCCCAGACAAATTATCTTCATTATGCAGTTAAACAATGAATGAATACCATAGAAAATGACCTGCGCTTCAGCTCAGTTTTAAAATGTAGTCGTCTTACCTATCCATTGGGTTCAAAGGGGTGAAAAAATTGCACCGTTGCCCCGGTAGACATTTTTACATCGTTTTTGAAATCAAGACATTTCATCTCCCATCCAAAAGCCATTTTCAATCTTGCATGGTCAAATGTCTTCAATATGGCCCCCAATAGGGACCAGTTGCTTATTGGATCTGGGTATACTCTGCCCCAGGATGTAATTCATGAACTACAATTGACTTAATGCTTACAAATGGTGACTCTCCACATAACAGTTCTTGTATTATTAGCTCAGTGTCAGTGTCATCCATCTTATTCATTTTTGTATCTTGTTCTATTTCATATTTATTTCGCGTTAGTGTTGATATATGTTCCAGAAAGTGACTGAAATCTATTACAGTCATCTTTTGTCAATTTCTTGACTTGCTAGCTGCTCACACTCTGCTCTGCTGTAGTATTTGCTCCCAAACAATAAGAGAAAGTGGAACCGCGGGCTGCTGAAAACAATGAGTGATCATCATTACATCTGACCTCATTCACATTACAGCCATTTAAGAAGCCTTACTTCACCACTATTGATCTGTGCTGCTTAAAGTGTTGCTATTGTGTACTATGGAGCATCCATCATTGGAGGCACTATCGCACGCTGATGGGCCTCATAGTGTTATTGTTTCATTCACAACACATTTGTTTTGAGTGCGATTTCAGAAAGCACTAATGTTGTCAAAATTTCAATCTCAATTTCGATGCTAAGGAGCTGACTCGATACTCACTACCAATTTTGATACCACAATGATGATTAAAAAAAAGTATTTTTTTAGACAATAGAATGTCATTAAACCTTTCTTTTAGATTACTATGCAGCCTTGTATCTGTGCAGTCCCTCAGTTGTCCAGGTAGGTTTCACAGTGGTCCATGGGCGTAAACTAGTTCATGTGATCTTATACTTTTTCTGGTACAGCTCAAGATCATTCAAGATTAAGATCATGTAATTTTAATATATTTCTTATCCTGTAAAGCACTTTGAATTGCTTTGTGTATGAATTGTGCTATACAAATAAACTTGCCTTGCCTAAAGCTATTCAGATAAAGTTAATTTCCGTCCTCTTGATGTGACTATTTTAGTATCGATAAATGTTCAAATGAGTTTTCAATATCGATTAGTATCTAATTTTTGATAACTCTGACAACACAAAAAGGCACTAAAATGTTCATTTTAGCCAGTTTCTTTTTGATAATGAATTGAGAAAGTGTTTTTAAATTAACTTTCAAGCAACTTTTTTTTTTTTTAATAACTTCAGTGATTGTTTTTCTCAATGTATTTTCACATTTGTGGCATATTTTTCCATCCAATTTAATGTGTGTATAATATGTCAAGGTGATTATCTAAATTCGTTAAACGTGTCTTTTTCAAACCTGAATATTTGATCATATCCATTAGCATGTTCTAAATACTAGTTCTGAACAATTAAAACAAAACTAATTGCAGTTAAGTTTCAACTTAAAATTTTTTTTCTTGAGTTTTCAAACCAAAACTTTTCAGGCAGCTTTGTGTTACCATGTTAACTGCTGAACAATCCACCACAGAAATACATCCAGACGTTCCCCAGCATGACGTCACTACAAAGTATTAACACAGCCGCTGCGATCGATTCTGTCTTTCTAAAGCCACTTCCAACATTTTGGCTTTGGTCCCTTTTGTACGATTATTTCATAAGGTTTTTCTCAGCGCTCACTGGCCGCCGTCTGCCCCCCTCCTCCCTTCACACTCATATAAAAAAACAATCTTCGCCTGGCGTGACAGAGCTTGCTTTTGCCTGGTCATGGAGCCCTGTACACTGTGTTATTCCATCATAAAATCCCCATAGGATTCAACACAGTCAGCTGTAGTTCAGAAGTGTACAAGGCAAAGTGCAGCTTAAGTCAATTCCAACAGACAGTCGAATTTGATTTTGGGGACATGATGCTTCTAACACAAAAATAATTCAATGTAATTTCTTGGCTATACGGTGTGACAAAAGTTAATCATATTGTTTTTCCCCTCATATCACTACAAAAAAATGGTCTTAAATCCAAAATTACAGATTTTTGTATTTATTAGAATTAAACGAATTGCACAGGCCTACAAAACTCCATTTAGAAACTATTCAGAAAGATGTGGGTAGAAAAGAATTGAAATAGAACGCAACAAAGATATATGATTTTTTTTTTTAGAAAATCTTACGTATTTGAAAAAGAAAAATATATAAAATGATCTTGAGCTGTATCAGAACAAATATAAGAGCAAATAGACAAAGTAAACGCTCATCGACCACTATGGAATCTACCTGGACAACTGAGGGATTACACAAATATAACACTGCATGGTAATATTAAAACAGTGTCCAAATCCAAATCCACTTTACTGCACATTTTACAAACAAAGCAGTTCCAAAGTGCTGCACAGAGATCGTAAAATGAAGACAACAAAAAGATAAACTGCTAAAATTTTGTCATACCTGTCCTAAAACAATAAAACCAGTAAAAGCAAAGTAAAAGCAAAAAACATAAAAATCATAAAATAGCAGTAAATAACTAAAATAAATCAAATATAGTAATTTAATGTTGAAATTTAATGTTGAAAACCACATTCTAATGTCTTAAGAAAGAGCATTTTTAATTATCATTGCAGTATCTGAATTGGTACTTCAATTGAGTATTAAGTCTATTCCTTAGTTTCAAAATAAAAAATGCACTATATATCGCACAATATATCGCAATTGTATGTAAATAGCAATATGAATATGAATAACTATATGAATTCCACAATGATCAAATCACAAAGGGTGCATTTACCATCAATTATTCTGTCCTTTTATTGAAAATGTTTAACCCTATAGTTGGATGTCTACACAAATGAAATGCATTTGATTCTTGTATTAGTTTAGCAGTTCATATTTTAGCTGTCTCTCAAATGTTAATGCTCCTGGATGTGTTTAAAATGTGCACTGTGAACTGAATCCTAATTCGATGACGTAAACATGGCCAATGTAATCTGCATCTGTTAATCAGCTGAAATAGATTAACCATATCCAATGAATAATCGCCAAATCTTGGTGGTGAAAAGACACGTCTGAAATGAAGTTGGGGCAGGACCAGGAAATGGCAAAAGAGATGTAACCAATAAAACTGCCTCCACTCTGCTACAGTAAGATGTTTTGTAAATTATTTATATAGAGAAATGTTCAAATATTTCTTTAGAGCTTCAAGTTGACCATCGTAAATCCAAATTAAAGTGGAGGTATTATGCAAAATCAACTTTTTTTGAGCTTACTGCCATGTTACGAAGAGGTTTTAGATGTCACCCATGCATATTTCAGTAACTTTGCAAACTCTCCTGGGCCCTATTCTTTCCAATGCTCAACACACAAACCTACGTCACCCATGCTCCAACTCGACAATTCTCCACAAATATACAAAAGCATGACACAAAACTCTACACAACAACTTGACAAACCTGAAGCAACGTGCAGTAGTTTCATTGCCGAAATGCACGCTGATTATAATATGATAGAGCTCTAAAAGGGGAGTGACTTCAAAAACTAAAGGGAAAGTTATAAAACATTTAATACGTTGTTTTCGGGAAATGTTGCATTTTCAAATAAAATTAAAGTTAACGTGGTGATTTAAATATGTTATGTTAGCAGTTAATACCTCATAGAAATAAAATACCCTTCTTTAATCTTTACTTTCATTGTTTATAAATGTCCTTGTCCTGAATAATTAATACAAATAATTATGCTATATACATCTGAAACAGAATTGAGTTAGTAACTGCTCAGTTGTCTAAGCAAACTTTAAACTTGTCCTCGTATCCTCCCCGTAAATTAACAATTATTCCTCCCTCTTCACCCTCTTTACACTGCACTCTCCTCTCAGCGCTAATCGTATGTTAATCTAAACTTCTAGCAGGAGATAAAGATATTCAGCGGCATCTCCTTTCTTCAATATTTCATTAGATCCTGTTTGTTTTTGATTACAGCCAACCAATCTAACCCAGAAAACACAACAACCAAGGATACAGAATAGATATCAAATGTGTTATAGCAGAACTAGCACTGGTCAGTATTCTTAAAGTAACAGTCAATCAATTTAACTACTGAACTGGCCTAAAGGTTACATCTATAGGCCAGTAGCTAAATAACAAATAACAATAATTTTAAAGTCCTCAACATTTCATCCATAATTCAAAAGAAACATGTGCCTGAGCAGTTGTTCTGATAGCAAAAATAATTTATTCCATAAGTCTTGCCACAAATATGTTTACAATTTGAGCTATTTTTACAGGTGCCCTAAATTTATAGGATTTACTAAAGTGTTTTATCGCTCAAATTTGACAAGAAAAGTAACATAGTGTGTCTTTAAAGCCGAACAACTATGCAAAATCCACTTTTCAGAGATTTTAACCATGTTGTAATTGTTTCCCGTTCTCATTTACACTTAGAGAGACATTTAGAGAGATTTGTGCATGTTGGAGAATGACTAAAGATTGCTCAAATTTTATGTTTTCTTAACTTGTTATACTCGTAGGTTTCAAGAGTGTTCCTTAGACAATTTGGTACAAATGAAAAAAATAAAAATCTGCTTTTCGCTGGCAGCTATCCATAGGAGGTGCCGCCAACTGCACGACTCTTTGTTGTGATGACATTTATGCCGATATCAGCTGACTTTTTTTCTTTTATTAAGTAATTTTAGATCAATATTGCGATTTAAAATATCCAAATAATAACATAATGACCCACAAGTGTCATAGGTTATGAATATAGCATACAAAAGCACATTTTGGCCCAGAATCTTAATTAGGCTTCACTGAATTTAACAAAACTATGAGGGCACACAAACCATTCCTCTTTATCCACCATTGCCTTGTCCACAGTAGATACATGACTTTGTTTGCGCTGCAGAAAATATTGAGTGTTTTAGTTCACAGTGTCATATGATTTATCACACCGGTCTCCCCATACCACGCTGACTCCGTGACCCCTCTGACTTCAAAACAGTTTCAGACAGCGATTGGAAAAATACACCGAAGTGTGCGTTTCTCGTCTGACGCAGCGTGAAGCCATTACACAACAAAGGCCAATACAAGCAACACAATCTTACAACAAAGAGGCCAGTGCAGCTGTATACACTACATTTGTCAAAAAGTATTAGAGGAATGCATCTCGTTTAGTTTTCATGTTGTTGAGTACAGTTGTCATTCCCCAGTATAGACATAAAAACACGTCTTGAGGTCAAAATAAGCGAGCATTTAGCATTTATGCTCCACGAACAAGGAAGTAACGCTGGTTAGCATGCTAGTTGTTGTTACAATTACCATGAAAACTCCGCTCTGGCCTCTGAAAGCTGTGACGTGTGTTTGTAAGCTCATTAAAGTGAATAATTAGGATGCTAAAAATGTGAAGAAAGCGAGAAATAAGTTTGGACTGCTGCAAACATCTTTTCAAGTTTTAAAAAAAAATAAGGTACAATATCAGTATTTCAGTTTAATTTCAAATACTTTGGGTCAACCTTTTCACACCAGTACAAAAAATATTTATATTACAATGTACTATCTCAACTAACAACAGAAATAACAGTAAAATTGGAAGGAACTCATGTATATTATGGACTAGGACTAAGCCAGGCCTACATAGGGACTAAAACTAAATTAAACTAAAACTGAAACTTCAATTTATTCTAGGGACTCATCCAAGACCACACCATACATTTACGAAAAAAGGTTTAAATAAAATCTAAGCCAAGACTAATGAGAACTATAGCAGGGCTGATTTTGACAAACAGACAGTTGCTCTTACAAGTTGAAGTTGAGTCTTTTTTATTTATTTATTTATTTATTTGGACCACTACTTTTATCTACTAACTGTACTCACAGCAAAGTACTTTCTTGGCTACTTTGCTTCCCTTTTGATCACTCACAAAGTAAATAAAAATAGCACGTCTTCTTTTGTTTTTCTCAAATATCCAGTTCCGATTGCATCAAGCTTCATCTGTGTTCCCATGATTTTATGTTCTGATTTAATTTGAATGTTTTCTTGCTTTGATTGTCTGTCTCTTTTATCTCTGTGTGTGTAACTTTTAACATCTGATTTTTTTGTTTTTCATTCCCCATTGTTTTGCCCTAGCTACCGGTATTATGATGGATGTGTTATTGTAGAGTGGCACCGGTAAGACCAAACATTTCTAGCTGTAGCCCAGTGTGGAGCAGATTTCATATTGTGTTTGATGTGTTTGCTTCCTTCCTTCACTGTGTGTAATGGAGAACACTGCAAACATTGGTTTATGACGCATTTAATGAGATATGACTTTTACTATTGCTACTGCATCTATTACGAAGGACTGCTCAGTACTTTCACGTGTCGAACCAATACACAAGCACTTCATGTAAATTCAGTTTGAACGTGTGTTTGATTTCCAATGCAGTTTGTAGTTTAGTCATGTATTTTCAGAACCTAGTAGTAGTATGTAGTATGAAGTAGTAAGTAGTAGCAGTGATGGTAGTGGTACTAAGTAGTAGTAGTGCTGGTGGTGGTACTAAGTATTAGTATGTAGTAGTAGTGGTAGTAGTAGTGGTACTAAATATTAGTATGTAGTAGTGGTATTAGTAGTAGTAGTAGTATGTTGTGTAGTAGTAGTAGTAGTATGTAGTAGTAGTAGTAGTAGTAGTAGTAGTAGTAGTAGTAGTAGTAGTAGTAGTAGTAGTAGTAGTAGTAGTAGTAGTAGTAGTAGTAGTAGTAGTAGTAGTAGTTAGTAGTAGTAGTAGTAGTAGTAGTAGTAGTAGTAGTAGTAGTAGTAGTAGTAGTAGTAGTAGTAGTAGTAGTAGTAGTAGTAGTAGTAGTAGTAGTAGTAGTAGTAGTAGTAGTAGTAGTAGTAGTAGTAGTAGTAGTAGTAGTAGTAGTAGTAGTAGTTAGTAGTAGTAGTAGTAGTAGTAGTAGTAGTAGTAGTAGTAGTAGTAGTAGTAGTAGTAGTAGTGTAGTAGTAGTAGTAGTAGTAGTAGTAGTAGTAGTAGTAGTAGTAGTAGTAGTAGTAGTAGTAGTAGTAGTAGTAGTAGCAGTCGTAGTAGTAGTAGTAGTTTAGTAGTAGTAGTAGTAGTAGTAGTAGTAGTATGTAGTAGTGGCAGTGGGTAGTAGTATGTAGTTGTAGTAATAGTAGTAGCAGCAGTTGTTCTAGTATGTGGTATGTAGTAGTAGTGGTCGTGGTAATAAGTAGTGGTAGTGGGTAGTAGTATGTAGTTGTAGGTAGTGGTAGTGGTAGTAAGAAGTAGTAAGTAGCTGTAGTAGTAGTAGTAGTAGTAGTAGCAGTAGTAGTAGTAGTAGTAGTAGTACCATGAAGATAAGATAAAATATCAGAAATAGGTTTGTCCTGTAATACCCTTTTCATGGCAAAAAAATGTTAAGTACTTTAAAAGTCATTGAAGTTTTAACAAACTTCATTACATTTCTATCCAAATGTACCATTAAAGGCAGTGATTTACCTGTTTGCTGCTTCTGCCAGTGGTCCTCCATTTTTCCTCTTCCTTTGAGCAGCTGAGCGGTTTTAGGGAGATTCAAAAACAAATTGACCATTTGCAATCTCATACATAAATGATCCGTGGCAATGTAATGAAAGGCACTCCGACAAATGACACCATTTTCACAGCAAATTGGTGAGAATTTGAAGCCCCAGTCTTGAGAGGATCCAGGTTTCTGACATCTCTCTCTGCAGATTAGCACAATAAAGAATTGGATTTCTTCTTTTCAAAAATACTCCAATGCTTTATATCCTGTCACTTTACTTTACGCACCGTTTGACCCTTTAACCCCAACAGAAAAAGTATTTAAAGCCCAGTATATTTCACATTGACTACATTTTAACATTACATTTTGACATGCAATTCACAAAAATTTTCAGGGTTTTATACATGTTTAATGCTTATTCATACATTATAATATTTTAATTTTATGTTGTTGTTTTTTTAGTTGCAGTGTGTTTTGTTTCACATGTTTAACACACAAACGCTGCATATTTAGTCTTCTCTCAAACGGAGACACTCTATTCCACCTTGTGATGTCATGTGGTAGTACAGGAAGTGCTCCACTGTGTTTTAAACTCCATACACCTTCACTAGAATGATTTGGATAATTTCAACACTGGAATTTCCAATCTCTACACAACAAAATATAAAGGTAGCTCTTAAGCTGAGACCTTCACAAGGTGGGACAGAGCATTTTGAGTTTTGGAGATGTAGACTAGCAAATCACAATAACATAGGAGCTTTAATACCCCTACCTTTTTGAAATTGTACCCAGTGTAATTCATTACTTACTCAAATCTCAGCACTTCCCCTTTGTCCTGTGGGCTCCTTGCTTCCCTCAAATTTCCCCATACATTATAGATCTGAAGGTACAGCAACCCCGATACGAGCACTTTCATCTTAATATCTTGTCCTTTTCCTTTTCTTCCTGACCCCGCACATCTCCATAAACTGTATTTTTTTCTGTTTAATTCCTTGTTTGACTGCCCATTCCAGAGGCTATGGTTGTGATGAAGTACCTACCCCAACAGGTCGTTAGGACAGCCCTGGGAAAATGATGTTTAATGGTTGCCGTGGTGAATTCATAAATCACTAATTTTTCAGAGCACCTGGCCTATTTAAAATGGCTTAAACACAAAGAGTCTGCGAGGATTATATAACAAGATAGCTCTAACGGCAAGTGAGATAATAGTGTAGGTACCTTTTAAGCTAAAGCACTAACATTCCATGAGAATATAGGCGTTTGAATTGTACATTTAATGGCAATCTGGGCTGTAATTACTACCTGTGAAATAAAAGTGCTGCTGTAGTATCAGGTAGTATTAAGTAGTAAGAAGTAATGGGAAGTAGGGATGTAACAGTATCCAAAATATCATGATATTGTATCGTTAGAAGTCTCACAGTAATATCGTGGGCCATTACAATATGTCGAATCTCAAGTCTCTTCGATTAAATTCATTGTTATGGTGCAGCAACAGCTAAAAAAAACAGTGAGAACTACATAGACCATGATCCTTTGCTCTGTTTCAGTCTAATCCACGTGCTGAAATAACTATTATAAGCACTTTTAAAGCTTAATTATTTGGATTGTGATGAGGGAAAAGTAGCATGTTCACAATTTTATTTGCCCCAACAAAATATTGCAGTAAATATCATACTCTATTGTGACATGCATATCGAGAAAATATCGTATCGGGGGATTTGGATATCGTTACATCCCTAATGGCAAGCAGAAGTAAGTAGTCTTGTAGTATAAGTAATTATTGATAACAGTGGTATTGGTAGTAGTATTAGTAGTATTAGTAGTAGTAACAGAAGTGACAGTAGTAGTAGTGATAATAATAGAATTAGTAGTAATAAATATTGAGTAACTAGAGATAGTTAGTAATAAGATTTGTATTAGTAGTAGTAACATTAGTAGTAGTACCAGGAACCAGCAGTGACAGTAGTAGTGATAGTAATAAAATTAGAAGTAGTAAGTTGTGGGTAGCTAGTGGTAGTTAGTGGTAAAAGTTTATAGTAGTAAGAGTAGTATTGGTAGTAGTAACTTGTAATAGTAACAGCGGTGACAGTAGTAGTAAAAGTAGTAGTATTTATAGTAGTAGAATTAGCAGTAATAAATATTGGGTACCTAGGCATAGTTAGTAATAAAAGTAGTATTATAAGTATTATATACTTATTATAAGTATATAAGTAGTAAAAGTTTTTAGTAGTAAGAGCAGTATTGGTAGTAGTAACAGCAGTGACAGTAGTAGTAACAGTAGTACTGATAATAGTAGAATTGGTAGTAGTAAGTATTGGATTGCTAGGAATAGTTAGTAATAAAAGTAGTATTAGTAATAGTAACAGTAGTAGTAGTGGTAGTAGTAGAATTAATAGTAGTAAATATTGGGTAGCTAGGGATAGTTAGTAATAAGATTAGTATTAGTAGTAGTAACATTAGTAGTAGTACCAGCAGAGACAGTTGTAGTAGTGATAGTAGTAGTAGTAAGTAGTGGGTAACTAGGGGTAGTTTGTAGTAAAAGTATTTAGTAGTAAGATTAGTATTGGTAGTAATAACATTAGTAGTAGTACCAGCAGTGACAGCAGTAGTAGTGATAGTAATAAAGCTGTAGTAGTAGTAGTAGTAAGTAATCCCAGTAATAGTAAGACTTCTGGTAGTAGTATTGAGTAGTGGTATAGGCATATAATCTCATATACTTTATTACATTTGCAAAAGAAGATTTAAATAAGAAAATTCATACTTACTATTTACTTTTACAGGAACAATACTAGTAGTTTTCTGTGATGACGACTTTTACCATCTTTGTATCATGTACTGTTGTGTATGTGCCCTGTTTTGCTCTCCACCACACATTTTATTACATTTCTGTACTGTCTCATATTTGTGTTGCATTATTTGATTTATGTCTGCTTGCTTCTTCTCTGTTCCCGTCACATCACCCAGCTATCAGGATTATGAACCAGAAATCAAGTAAGACCAAATTAGAAAGGCGGCCATTTTGTTCCCTAACTCCCATTTTTCATTCATTCTTCCATCCCATGTGAACCGATCAGGTCCCTAATCCAAAGAGCTGCAGAATCATTAAGATGATTTAGTGCCAGTCGTGTTGCAGACGGTTTTGGTTTGCACACAGCACTACGGTCTTGGATATACACAGCCTACGCATGACAGGGGATATTAGTTTGAAATGATATCTGTAACTTGCAATCTACACACCAGGGCACCCACATTTGTCAAATCACTGTATATTTTAAAGGTGCACTGTGTAACATTTATAATGGGGAGTTCAGATGTTTGTCTCAGTGGAGATGAGATTGATTTACCTGGTGTTCCACATTATGGCATGAAACTTACTTATCTCTTAGATTTTTATTGGTTAAATTCACTGTTGGGCAGGTTACTTCAGAACTGTATTGTGTTATTTATTACTTGTCACTGGCATTGTAAAGTTACATTACAAAATTATTCCATTTAAAATGTAAGGCATTACACGACTATTGCATTTCTTTTAAGTTACTCTCACCAAAATAACTGTGTGAGGATGCCAAAGTTTTGCGCCGTATATGGACTAAACCAGGACTGAACCAAGAGGACTGAACCAGGACTAAACCAGGACTAAACCAGGTCTAAAACAGGACTAAACCAGAACTAAACCAGAGCTGAATCAAGACTGAACCAGGTCTAAACTAGGCCTGAACCGAGGACTGAGCCAGGAGGACTGAACCAGGACTAAAGCAGAACTAAACAGAGCTGAACCAAGAGGACTGAACCAGGTCTAAATCTGGACTAAAACACAACTATACCAGGATTAAACCAGGTCTAAACCAGGGCTAAACCAGGACCAAACCAGGTCTGATCTTAGACTACAACTTGGAATCTCGGACCGCCCCTGAGAGAACCCAGAGTCCGTGGAGCAGGGTGTCCACAAAGCGCGATCGGGCGTCAGCTACGATTGGCCCCATGGAGTGCGGAGCTCTGAGCCGGTCCTTTCGCCCGATGGTCTACGCGGGCGCACCTCCGGGCCTGTCTCGAGATTCAGAACCGGAATGATGGTGTTTCACCGCTGCTGATATCACAGTGATTTTAGCGAATTTGTATGAAGAAAAATGAAAAACCCATCACTTCCACCCAGGTTAAAAATACATTGCAACGCGCTTTACTGACATTTGTACCAAGTAAAATATTACCAGTTTTACTGCGTTACAGCAAAAAGCAACGCATTACAGTAATTTGTTACTTTTATAACTCGTTACTCCCAACACTGGTTAAATTGGACTGTAAGCAGGTTTGCCTCTTCACAGATCTGACATGTAACTGTGCTTCTTGTGTGTATAGAAAAGTATAAGTTTAATGTCATACTGTTGAACAATCCAGACAAGCAAAACTATCTCCACAGAGACAGAGAAAATCTACACAGTGCACGTTTAAAAGCATGATAATAATTCAGAAATTCCAGGTACGAGTTTGGCGGTGTAATATAAAAGAGTGGACATACACTTAGCAAAAGAAAAAATTCCCACTGACCATGAATGCCTCTTGTTTTGTACCCAACACAAAACGGCTTGTTAAAAGAAATATGTTGTTTTTCAGTACACCATCACTGAGCATTCTTGTTTGCCCTTCAAAACCATTTATTTTAGTTTAGTGCGCATGTAACCCTCAAGCCAGGAGAAAATCACCATGTAACACATCTATATAAATAGCCCTTTAATGAAACGCCCTATACATTCTTCCTACCCTTTATAAAAGTTAATGTCATTGGCACATGTAACCCTATAGCCTCTAACAATGTTGATCCTCCCACAGCAGCTATCAATTATTTTTAGCCTTCACTTTTCTCACCTAGATGTTCCTATGTATGTTTTTTTCTAACTCTGCTTTTGTCTTTTGCAGGTCTTGGGTGATAGGAGCCATTGCGTTGCTGTGTCTTCTTGGTCTTACCTGGGCTTTCGGTCTAATGTACGTCAATGAAAGCACCGTTGCCATGGCGTACCTATTCACCATCTTCAACTCACTTCAAGGAATGTTCATCTTTATATTCCACTGTGTACTGCAAAAGAAGGTCTGGATTTCAATCAATTTATTTAATGTATTTATTCATTTCTACAGAGGTGGGTAGAGTAGCCAAGAATGTATTCAAGTACAAGTAACTTTACTTCACTGGGCTTTCCCGTTGAGAAACACAGAACCAGTGCCGCATGCATATGTCTTCCTGGAGCTGCCAGTGTGGGGAAAAACGATCAAACTTGACTTGGCGCGTTTAGCCACTTATAACAGGTCAATAGTGAAAACAACTGAATGAATTGGCTTGTTAACTGTGTGTACAGGCTGACCACGGCAAACACGAGGATTTCAAAAGTACATTTCAAAGCACTAATTGAGTCTTTTTGGACCTCGGCTCTTTTAAACGATGCATAACTGCCCCAGGAACATGCTGTGCTGTTGCTCCATATGTGCACCTAGTTCGGGCAGTGGGGCCATCCTCATCCACTTTTAATGCATCCTAGAAAATATATGCCCAACACATGCAGTTTTTAAGCTTGCGTAGGGTGAAATACACATGCAAGTTCCATGTGTCCCTGTTCTGTCTGCATGTTGCATCTTACTTAGAGTTTGTAGTTAATGTAATTTGAAGAACAAAACATGAAACAATTCCCAAAATCTTGTATTTTCAAAAGATGGACCACAAACCAAATCATTTAATATTGTCAATACAAAGCCTTTGTCTTTTCTATAATTGGGAAGTAGTAGTAACCAAAACTGTTACTCAGATAAGCCTACTTTAACACTGTGAAATATATATTATCAAGTAGAAGTACAGGTTATCCCCAGGTTTGACTACCCCAAATTTAAGACTTTTTAAAGACCTTTTTAAGACCACTTAAATGAAAATTAAGACCAACATTGTATCCATTATGCGAGCAAAAAACACCAGATTCAATTCTAATAATGACCAACCAACTACGTACTATATCTAGAATCTAAGAGCCACTGTGGATTAAACCTACACTGTCCCTTGGTCCATCCTGCGTCTTCCTCCACTGTACTGATTGTTTACTCATTGCCACCAGTGCTAGAAACCAAGTATTTTTTGCGCATACTCCAAATTAGATGTTTATTCACATTACATGAGTTGACGTTGTTTTTTCCCCCTCCTTTCGTTTAACATTGCACTGCAGCCCGGTTGAGTATACAAAAAAATAGGCTAATGAAATTTAAGACCTTTGTGAAAAAAATAAGACTTGGACAACATAATTTAAGACTTTTTAAGGCCTTAATTTAGGAACATGAAATTTAAGACCTTTTTCAGACTTTTAAGACCCTGCAGCTACCCTGAAGTAAAAGTCTGTACTTGAGTAAATGTAACAGAGTACTACCCACCTCTGCACTTGTGTGAGTATTTAGTGTAACCTGATGTTTATGTGCAGGTGCGTAAGGAGTATGGGAAATGTCTGCGCACTCACTGCTGCAGTGGGAAGAGCGTGGAGAGCTCCATTGGTTCAGTGAAGGGCCAGGCCTCTCGCGCACCAGGACGCTACTCCTCCGGCTCACAGGTGGGCTTTTCATGTGTTCAACATAATAGCTTATATTTTCTGCGTATTGAATTTAGTACTTCAGAAAATAAAAATAATGCATTAGTCTCGTATAGCACTTTCCCAGATGCTTGTTTTAAGTTTCTATAAAATGTCATGCATTTTTCACTGTTGTGCATATAGTATCACATTACCTAACTCCACGGAGACAAGCAGAGAGTGCAACCAGGCAAGTTACAGGTCAGATCTATGGAGAGACCGGCCCACTCACAATGTTTTTATGCTATTTTTGAAAGCAACTTAAGTCATTTTATGAAATATATACAATATTCAAAAGCTTATTGCTATACTGTGGCAAAACAATAACACCTCTATGGAGAGAAGCAGATGATGGACCATCCTCACCTGGAAAGTTACATAGTGCACCTTTAAGCTCTATGGACCAAAAATCCATGACTCTTTCTTAAAAACGTATATAAGCTGTATTCAAATTACAGCTACTTGTCTGCAAGCCATTTTGAATGTTATGTAAACATTATATCAGCCCTATTTTTTGATGAAACTGTGAATTTCTCTTCTCTAGCTCAAACTGAAGTGCAGTATAAAATATTAAAAAGCCATATGTATTAAACATTTGGCAGGAGGCAAACCTAGCACAAACATCCCCTTAATCATTTATAGAATTTCCATCTGTTTATAATAATATGACTCATAACTCTTTAGATTTAAATATTCCCAAGACTTATACCCATATTCGTCACTAACACCAGGAAGTGCTCGTTTGCATTTTCAAGTCTAAATTTTCAGTAGTCATCTTTGCAGTTGCTTTTCCCTGATGCAAGCTCTGGTCACACATTGTGCTGCAGTGCGCTGACTACAGTGTTGGCTGGAGCTAGGTCAGGAATCCGCTCATGCTCGCGAATGCCGACTCGACTGTCTCTGACAAAATATGCAGGATCCGAGCAAAAGCGCTAAGTCTCATCTCTAGCTAGCACTCCAACTAATAGATTCCTCCAACATAGACTTAAAGGTCCGACACCTGCTTGTCTACATGGAGATTTTATTTATTTACCTGGAATGTTTCACAGTATGGCATGAAAAACTTTGTCAATTACATGTGTATAAAAAGAAGTTAAAAAGTAGCATTCTTTTTATCTCCAGACAAGTTCCTTTAGAATACTGATATACTGATGATATCAATAATCTAGGTACATATTTGGAGAGGTAATAAATAACTATTGACACTTTGAAATCCTTGTGAATGACGGCGCGACTGTCTCTGCCAAAATCCGCAGGATCTGTGCAAAAGCATAAGTCCCCCCGTAAAAGCTAACACGCAAACTAATATATTCCTCCTACATAGACTTGATTCACCGTGATTTGCCATATTTGATCATCTTATGTGTTTTTTAATGCCTTCCCTTCACACCATTCAATTATAAATATTCCTGCTGAGAAAACCTGCGCTGCAAGCAGGATGGTGCATAAAGATCAAAATGTTTTAATTAAGAAACATTGTTTTGACAAGAGGGCCCTGACCCCACATTTCATTTCACTGAAGGAGAGAAAAAGAAGAGAACATACTTTGTAGATGAGGACTACTTTTTATTTCCTCTGGAGATTTTCAAATGAACAAAAAGCGAGCTAAAGGTGCGCTTAAACCTGTTGGCACTTCAAACAACAGTGGGTGCCATACGAGAAGGCGCTGTTCTCTTAATGTAATGAGCTGTGATACTGTGAGATATGAGTCACTGGGTGTCAAAGGGTTGTCATTTATGGAAGCGGTGGGGTTAATATGACAATCATAACGTAAGGAATGTTCATTTAAAGGAATGCTGTGAATATGGAGACAGCTTCTATTGTTCAAACTGACAATTCAGCAAGCCTGTCTGCCCGGAAATGCATTACACTTGATTAGTAATATTAAAGATGGTCTAATTGTACATAGTCAGTTCTGATCGGGCTGTTAAAGGTGCACTGTGTAACATTTTTAGTAGGCAAAGTAATAACATCTCCATGGAGACAAACAGGTAGCAGACCCTCCACCGAAAAAGTTGCACAGTTTTTAAATAAATGTCTGTCCCACTCATTACCCCCGTTGCTGTTGAGTGATACATGGAACATAGAGAAACCAACGCACCTGTCTCAAGTAATTGACGTGCGATGTTCTCATTCTTTTATATCATTGGAGTGTCAGTGATACCAAATCTGTCCAGTGAACAAATTTAAAGATGCATATTGTAACTTTTCTGGTGGAGAGATGTTATTATTTTAGATAAAGTATGTTCCACAGTATGACATTCAAGTTGTCTTTTACTATGGAGACAAATTACAGAATACACTCACAGTAAGAAGAATGTTTTTCACTGTATTAATCAAGCAGTAAAATAATCTGTAATTGAAGATACTGTTGAACATTCTAATCATAATCATAATAATAATAATGCACCAGTTTTATATAGTGCTTTTCTGGACACTCAAAGACGCTTTACAGAGTATTATTCATTCACTCCACACTCTGTAGTGGTACTAGTGTAGCCACAGCTGCCCTGGGGCAGACTGATGGAAGCAAGGTTTCATTCTGCACCATAGACCCCTCCGACCATCACCAACACTCACGCACACCACTTTCATACTAGGCCATGTGGGTGAAGTGCCTTGCCTAAGGACACATTGACAGTTTTTGTGACTATGCGACTTTTGTGGCGCCTGATTTTCCCAGCAGTCTCCCATCCAAGTACTACCCAGGCCCGGCCTTGCTGAGCTTCTGAGATCTGACGAGATCAGGCTTTGACAAGCTGGTATGGCCACAATTCTAGGCAAAGAAATATTATCCCCAGTGTTGTGTGCTGGAACTTCCAGAAAACGTCCAAAAATGATGGAATTTACTACTTGATGCAGTCGCTCAGTGTTCCATAATGTGTAAAACCGGTAGGGCATCCGAACCATTACAGGAACAAATTAAACATCATTTAAGTTTGCTTATGGTGTCAGTTCAGCAAATTATATAAAAGAAATCAACCAAAAAGATTGAAATACTTGAGATGGAAGCTGAAGGACTTCTGGCTCTTGCTGTATTGACCTTCCCTGTGGGTTTTGCCTGAATAAGCAGCTCCGAAGCTTGTGCAGCCGCGCATGGGACGTATAATTACCCAGGATGAACTGTCTTGGATCAAGCCCTCTTCTCCTCACACTTTCTGGGAGCTTGATGGACGACTTTATATGGACTATCTCATCTTTAATGCATCGCGGGGTTAATGCAAGAAGCAGGCATCTTTTAAAGGAGGACTAAACACCAAAACTCCGCCCACAGCCATGTTTCAAACAGAGTTGGCATACTGGGCAGTGCCTGGAGGACAAAAGCGGAGAGTGATGGGGGAGGAGGATGGGGTTTGGCGGACTAAAGAGGCAAGTGAGGGAAAGGGAACACGGGGCCTGCAGGACTAAAGAGAAGAGTGAGGCGAATAGGGGTGAGGTCTCTAGGACTAAAGGTGAGAGTGTTTGTTATGTAATCTGGTTTAATTATGCCAATACAGTGTGATGTCATGTGGTACTTGAAATTGCAGTGGCCCACACTATTTTGCCTGCAAATTTGCTTAATTTGTACCAAAAAATAAAAGATTAGGAACAGTAGAATATGCTTTTAAAACACCATGTACACAGTTTAGTATCACAACCATGGATTTAATGTTTAGTTCCACTTTAAATATTCTAAAACGTATTTCTTGTTTTGTTGTTGTTTTTCAGAGCCGTATCCGCAGAATGTGGAATGACACGGTGCGAAAGCAGTCGGAGTCTTCCTTTATGACTGGAGACATCAACAGCTCGGCTTCACTCAACAGAGGTACACGAACCTAAACACCAGTACTCTCTGCCTGCACTGCCCTTACACTGACCTCTTGGCTAATGCAACAGCGTATAAGAAGGCAGGTGAATTGGAGCACATGCTGGCAACGAGAAGTATGAAAAGCCATTCCACCTGACAACCTCAAACTTACACTTAAAGGGCCCATATTACGCTATCTTCTGATCTTTGTTATAATGTTGTTTCCTCATCGAAAACATATGTGAAGTTGTGTTTCATTGTATTCACATGTTTAACACACACACACACGCCACTCTTTTTCCACCTTGTGATGGTATGTGGTAATGCAGGAAGTGCTCTACTGTGTTTTTAATCTCCATGCACTTTCACTAAAATCATCTGGATTATGTCAGTAGTGTAATTGTCGCAGCTGTTAACTTGAAAACTACGGTCTCATAAGGTCACAAGGTGGAAAAGAGCATTTTGATCTTGACTAATAATAAAGTGTGACTCAAACATGTGTGAATGAAACAAAACAACTCTGGCTATGTTTCTGACAAGGCAACAACATTACATCTTGGCTTTGAACTCACAAAAATCAATTTTGCGTAATACAGGACCATTAAAATACATTTTAAATGAATGCTGCAAAGGCTCACAAAGTGTAATTTGAACTGGTACATAGAATTTCTGTGGTAATAAGTGAGAATTAAGTGAAGCTGTTAGGTGGAAGCAAACTTGTTAAATACATTTTTTAATTAAACATTTTAAAATAATTAAAATGTGTTAAATCTGCAGAATAAATTTGCCCTCCACTAATCTTTTTTTTTTTTTCAGTTGGGTATTTGTGAGTGTAGTGTATTTAAAGTTTTAGTATATTGAAAAAAGTGAAACATTGACAACTTTTAAACAGTCACTTCTTTCTCAATTTAGTGTTTTATATTGATCCAAAGCAAAAACTAAATTGCAAGATAATCTCTATTAAAATATATACCAATTTAACATAACATTTAAATGGAAAAGGCAATTATGTACAGTATATAAAGTAGGTCAGCATTTTAACCTAGTGTATCTGTCTTTTAGTAGTACTAGTAGTTTTACGTAGCAGACATGGTTTAAAGTAATAAAGTACTTTTGCTTTGGTAGACTGGGCACCCCTTCCCCCTCTTGTTAAGTGAGAATAGATTTTGTAAAAGCACTTGATTCAAATAGGCAAACCCACATTTTAGCCTAATGTATTTGAAATCTCCCTGTACAGAGATATAGTAGGCCCCATCCTCCCAGTCCTCGGCAGCCTGATAGTGGCTCTAAATATTCTGCCTGCTACACTAATGCACGGTTTCAGTGATGGATGGCTGTTCTATCTTACAGAGTGGGTGTCGGGATCGCTATAATTCGGGTGCCTGCTTACAGTCAACAGTGCAGGCACCCTGGTGGTAAAGACAACAGTGGAATTAAAATGACAAATTTGAAAAACAAAAACTGAAACTAAATAATCAACACAGCTAGAGATAAGTAAAAATAGTAATTCTTGAGGTGTCACATTAACATTTTACACATATTATTACACAAAAATTAATTCTCACATTAATAAACTCATTACATTGCAATATTAATTCAGAAAAACAAAAACATATGAAAACTCTAGAGCTTTTTACTATTTACTGCATCGTAAACAAAGGTATAAGTGTATTATTAGTCATTTTAATTGGTTAAAACCTCCCTCCTGTGCATATTTTTATACTTAAAGGTCCTATATTACACAAATTGTGAGCTATAAACCATGTTAAAATGTTGTTACCTTATCAAGAACATACCCAGAGTTTTGTTTTGTTTGAGTAATCCTGGATTTTTAGGCTGTCTACATTTCCAAAAATCAGAATTCCACAAGTCGGAACAGCGTGTTTTCTATTTGAGAGAAGAACTCGGTCTAAATATGCAGGGTTTGTGTGTTAAACATGTGAATGAAACGAGAAACAACACCGGGTATGTTTGTGATGAGGAAACAACGATATAACATAGATCAGAAAATGGTGTAACATAGGCGATTTAATTTGATTTTTACAGAAGTCAAGTACAAAATATTTACTCTCTGACAGATTGGGAGCAACACTGCAGTGTGTGGGAGGAAGCAATTTGTTTATGCATTGTAGGATAAAATGTATGGCTACCTGCTTGTCTCTACGGAGAAGTTATTGCCAAGAATGTTCCAAGGTCTGGCATTAAATATAGCTTATTGCCATGATGACAAATATGTGACGCCATCAGTCCAAGTTACTGGTCACATCTGTGGAGAGCCGAATCTGCTCATAGCAACAATGCATGCTAAAATATATCTTGAAAATCTCAGGGTATTTTTTTTATCAGTAAAAAACACCTAAAGTTTAATGCCATACTGTGGAATATTCCAGGCAAGGCAGTGAAGACAAGCAAATGGCGCACCTCCTATCAGAAAAGTTACAACAAGAAAACAAACTCACAATACAAATGAGAGTGGCATGAGTCGGCCCAAAAAACAGCAGCAAAAGTCGGCCCAAAAAAACAGCAGCTTATTGATTCAAACCGTATTCTAGTACATTCTGTTGTGTCCTTTGGCAAGACACTTGGCTCATCGCTCTCTCCTGACACAGAATGTAAAACTACACCAGTACAATTTACCCCCTTGGTTTTAAGTATAAGTTTAAAAGAGTTGCTTAACTGAAGGTTTAACTTAGAACTGCTTTGATTCATTCCAGTACACAGAATCTGATGACTCATTGCACCAAAAATATGACGAGGATTACATAAATAGCAAATGAGCCGCTGTTGTGTCCAGGAGAGCAAAGAGGAGAGAGTGATGAAGAGGGCACTCAGACCAATGTGAACCTTAGACATCTCAGAGTAGTTTTCTGGTAGAGATTCCACTTGCTTTGCCAAGAACGATCCACTGTATTAAGCGTATTCATCTCCGTGGAGACAAGCAGTTGACGCTGCCAGGCCAAGTTACTGGTCAGATCTATGGAGAGGAGATCACAGCCTGTTTTTCAAGGTATTGAGCAATAATAACATCCATGCTGAAGTACATGCAGTAAAGATATACTTAATACCTTATTGTGGTAATAATATTCCCAGCAAAGAAAGCAACATCTTCGTGGTGATAAGCAAGTTACATAGTGCACCTTTAAAGGCTAAAATAGTGGAAATACTGATGGTCAGTGCTAGTCAAATTGCAAGATGATAGACAAGCAACTAAATATTAAGTGAAATACTTGTAGTGTTTATAATCTTAAACTTTTTTACTGTCACCATAAAAAATGTGAATAGAAATAGAAATAACTAGAAATGAAATACAAATTACTGCATTCATACAAGAAGTGGAAGAGACAAATGATTAAATGGGGCAAAAAAACACTAGTCATATCCAATGATATTGTTCACAAACAGAGGTCTTGAGACAAGCATACAAAAGGAAAATATATTGCATTGTTTGTCTATTTAATCAAATTTCAATTGGGTTTATTTTTGTAGAGCACAAAATTACAACAGCAATTGCCTTGCAGGGCTTCCTAGAACTGCTGATTTAATTAACCAGCAGAAAGTTGGCACAAGTGTATCTATTTATTTGGCCTCACAATGCATCTGTTTTACTTTGAACTGATGTAAATGTAGGACTGCAGTGTCTTGTACCTAAATGTGGTTACACAATCCATACACTGTTTTCTGATTTATGTTAAAATGCTGTTTCCTCATCAAAAACATCCCTGGAGTTTTGTTTTGTTTCATTCACACGTTTAACACTCAAACCCGGCATATTCAGGCTTCTTCTCTCAAACAGAAAACACTTTTTTCCACCTTGTGATGTCATGTGGCAATACAGGAAGCGCTCCACTGTGTTTTTAAACTCCATATACCTTCACTAGCATCATTTGGATAATTTCAGCCCTGGAATTGCCAATCTCTATTGAACAAAAGGTTAAAGGCAGGTGCTCACTTGCAATCTACCTCTTCATGACATCACAAGGTGGAATTGAGCATTTTGAGCTTTGGAGATATAGACAGAGTAATAATAAAGTCTTTCTCAAACATGTGTGAATGAAACAAAACATCTCTGGGTGCGTTTTTGAAGGAAGTAACTGCATTATTACATGGCTTAAAGCTCACAGGAGACAATTCAAATAATAGCCGACATTAGCCGCATAGTTAACACGCTGCAAATGGTCACGTTGCATTTGGCCTTGTAACATTACTAATCACGTATAAATGGCTGTCACTGCTGCCTTGGCGATCTGATCTATATTTGTATATGTTCTGTGTGTCTCTCTCTCTCTGTCTGTATCTATGGCTGCAACAGGGGCTATGGCTAACCATCTTATACCTAACGCACTGCTCCGTCCTCATGGCACTAACAATCCCTATAACACATTGCTTGGGGAATCGGCCGTCTATAACAACCCGCTGGGCATGTACAACCCTCAAGGTGTGCTGGCTTTGTTTCATTCTTTTAACATTTTGTTGAACCAGAGCTGTGTTTTCCTATGTTTATAGCCAGAGGTGGGGACATGTACTCAAGGAAGAGCAGCATTACTTCAAAATAATATTACCGCAAAATAACATAAGTACAGAATTACTCAAGTAGAAATAAAAGTACAGGGGTGAAATACTACTCCAATTAGAGTAACATAAAGAGTAACTTTAACTGTGAAGTGACTGTAATTTGAAGGTCAAAAATTAATAAATAATGCACAAATTCTGGTATTTGCAAAGGATAGGCCCAAATAATTTGAAATAAACACACATTTTCAAAACATTTAAACTAGTTTTGTACTTGTAGAGTTATTCACAGTGGGAAGAACAACTAAAGCATTTAATCAAGTACTGTTACTTATAAAAAAATAACTCGATTAAAAATTTACTCAACTAAACATACAGAGTAAATGTAACTGAGTACTACCCACCTCTGTCTATGCCTGTGCAACCTCTTATGTGGTTTCTGCAACATTATTTTTGGGAAATAAGCAAACCTAGAGGGAGATGTAGCAGGGCTATATAATAAGAGAACACTGCTCTAGTTGTGTGTGTGTTAGAAACAAAAATGTAGCCAAAAAAATCCTAGTTTTGTGATGCTGTGAAGTATTTTTATTTTATTTTTTTTACAAGGTGGTGTATTCTGGATTCTGAAAGCTATTCCAGTGAAGCAAGATAAAAGTTGTATAAATGTTTAGCTAATTATCAAAAGTAAAAGTTAGAAGAGTTAGAAAAATATTGGGAGCTTACATAACGCCTTCATAAATATGCTTGACTATGTGTCCTCCTTAAACTAATCTATCCCAACAACGTAAGAAATTAGTAAGTACATTTAAAAAGCACTATAAAAATGGGGCAATCTTATGCATAATTAATATTTACTGATTATAAAGCCCCTAAATTTGAAGAAAAAATACTAACATTGTGCTAGTATAAATCTGTATTCATCCTTCTGAGCAACATTTTACAACTGCACATTTTAGTGTTAATTTATTTATTATTTTGTAATTAATTGATTAATATATGTGCTGTAACTTTAATTTATTGATGTGCGCAGTTACTGTTGTTACAAATAGCCTCTTCTATGATCACACAGTATACTGCATCCAATTACTTTGCTCTTTCATTCACACAGCCAGGGCGTAACTTTGAAAGTGCGTAAAAACAGCAAAACTGCTATAAAAACTGAGATAAAAACTCACACAACAGCTTTGATCAGCGAATAATTTATGTTTTGCAATACGAGCGCCGCGTTGGAGGCCATGACAGAGGGTCCATAACTTATCCCTATAGCTGTAGATGTAAAAGAAATATCCAGGATGAAAATGCAAATGAGACACATGCTCAATTTACTGCTTAGACTGGAGGACTTCAAGTGTGTGTGACAAGTTTTCATGTTTTTTCTAATTATGACTTGGGTTGATGGAATGGTACCTGTGGTAAATATTTATCTTAGTTTTTACATCAGTCAAGAGGCAGTTTGTGGAAAACAAGTTGAAAATAAAAGTCCAAAAATAAAGAAGTAGTGATGAGTTCTGAAATGTAACACATCAAACCCAACATTTTTTTCTTGGAGTTTAAACCTTAGTTTGAAAAAAAAACAAGATATTGCCATTTATTGTATTACTCTAATTATAATTATTGTGCAGTTTAGTTTTGCTCCTTGTTAAAATGCAAAAATGTAATTAACTCTATCTATGTTTCTACCAAAAAAATGTTGTTTTTGGGTTGCATTTTTACAAAATCATTATCTTTCATCGCATTATTTGTATGTGTGACATTTCTTATCACTGTTATGCTTATGGTGTTTTTTCTTCTCCCTCTTCTTCATGCTGTCCCTAAAAGAGCCGTACAGAGAGACAAGTATGGGAGTCACACTAAACATTGCTTATCAAATGTAATTGACTTTGGCTTTACTTTTCCTCCTCACCTCTTGCTGACAAAGTGATAATGGAAGTAATAGCACTCTTGTACAACTGTCTTAATATAAGTACCATTTAACAGGGCAATCGAAAGATATATGTAGCACCAGTAAATACAGAACATTTTACAATTTACAATTCACTTTGATCAAGAAAACACACTTTTCAAAGGATGACGAATTTGTCAGATTTGAGGTCAAACTTCAGACAAGAAACTTCTAACAAGCTGTATGGCCTTGTCGGAGTTATTTTACATTATTGCAAAATTGCACTTTGAAGTTATAACATGACTATAGCGAGATCATGGCACTCTACAGGATTGACAGTTTTAAGTACTTTTGTCTTTTAATTTTTCCTTTCTATGTAGGTTTATCTTCTCTCAAATTCAACCATGTCCAGTAGATACTATTAGTGCTGGTGTCAAGCCTTGATAAATACTCAGTTCTACAGTTCCAAAAGGGCATCTGAAGTAATATCAATGCTAAATTATGATTCATTGCTGTCTAAAACATGGACAAATTAAAATGTTTTGATACAGGTATGCTCATAAGGGACAATATGGTTGAGGTCAATTTCCAGGCTTCTAAATGTTGTGAACTGCATGGCCACTTTCTTTTTGTCTGGTTGCATATGACATTTGTGCTTTTTGGTGTTGTCTGTCTTGTTTGTTGTGTTGGTGGTCATGTGTGTTCATCTTTGATATCATATATAATGTAATGTGTTAACTGGTTTGCACTAAGGTAAGTATGAGTGTTTATAATGACAGATAATAGAGTGTAAATAATGCACCCAGAGTTTCACAAAGTGCACTTAAATCATGTACAGCAGCAGACACTGTGATATGAGTGCTGACTTTAAAGCACATTTGACCACTGTGGTTTATGATGATGGTTGTAATTTGTGGTTGACATTTCGCTTTGCATATCAGATCTTTCATTGTTTTTTTTCTGCACCTCTCCCCACCCCTGCACTGTGTGTCTTTTCAGAGGGAATACTGAACAATGCCCGGGATACAAGTGTCATGGATACTCTACCGCTGAATGGTAACCATGGCAGTTACAGCATCGCCAGCGCCGACTACATGAGCGACTGCGTCCAGATCATTGACAGGGGATACAACCACAAGGAGACCACCCTAGAAAAGAAGATCCTCAAAGAACTCACCTCCAACTATCTGCCCACATACCTCAATAACTCCCATGACCGCTCGGCTGAACAGAACCGCAACCTTATGAACAAGCTGGTCAACAACGTCAGTAATGGTGGGAAGGACAACGGGTATGGGATGGGTCTGGGAATGGGAATGGGCATGGGGATGGGCATGGGCATGAACGTGGCTTTGAGTTTGGATGACCACTCCACTTTTCCTCACCATGATGAAGGCTTGGGCTTGGAGTTGATCCGCGAGGAATCGAATGCACCACTTTTGCCTCAGAGGCCTCCGCCGACCTTAGTGGTGGACAACCTCCACAATCACCTGCACCAGCCTGTGCCCCCTGCCCTCCCTCTGCCCTTCTCCTCCGCCTCAGCCTCCTCATCATCCAGGAGGAGGATTCCTCAAGAGAACAGTGAAAGCTTCTTTCCTCTGCTCACCAACGAGCAGACTGAAGACGAGAGCTCCCCTCCACACAGCCACCAGAGAGACTCCCTGTACACCAGCATGCCCATGCTGCCCGGCCTCCCCGACGTGTCCCAGGACTCCGCCCACTGTAAAGATTCTGCAGACACCAAGAGCCAAGAGGCCAGCTCTGACGACGTTTACTATAAGAGCATGCCCAACCTGGGCTCACGCAACCACCTGCACCAACTGCACTCCTATTACCAGCTAGGCCGGGGCAGCAGCGACGGCTTCATCGTGCCCCCCAACAAGGAGGATGCCCCAGAGGAAGGGCATCCAGACGCATCACAACTGGTCACCAGCCTATAGGCCAGACGCTCACCGACAGCTCGTCACGTAGTCCTGTTTCCCTGTTTCCTTTGTCCTCTCAGTCGTTGACAGTGGTAGCCTTCGTTTTTACTATGTGTCCTAAAAACTAAGGCAGATGACTGCAGTCTGTTAGTGACCACAGAAGGGACTGTGCTCCATGTGTGGACCTGTGTCTGCTTCCAGTGTAGGACTCTTGTGTAGTGAAGGACTGGTGAGTTTAAACTCACTGTGCAGAGAGACGATAGCCACACTGGATGTCTGGGGCCCTGAACACTCTATCAGACTTACCAGAACAAATGGGATATCAAAGGACTATTTTATTATACTTCTGTTTTGACTTTTTCAGAGATTTTCTTCCTCTTTGGTGAGTTGCAGCAGATTTTATTTGCTGAAGTGTTCCTTCAAATGAAAAAAGACAAAAAAAAGAGATGGTGCATTTTGAACTCTGAAGGAAATCCTGATGCTTTTAAGCATAACCGTTCCCTTTTCTTTGATTTTACTGTAATAACAGTTGTTAAGAGGGAGAAAAAACTAATAAGAGAATTATGAGATATTTCTATGTAATTGTACAGATAACTAGCATTGCACATAACAATATGCTTTTTTGTTTGGAGCAAACCCTTTGTCTTTGTAAATGTAGTGCTTTGGAGCAGTTCTGTTGTGCTGGACTTTGGGTTCCTGGTACCAGTTGTTTTTGTTACTTCTTTTATCACTTTTTAAGAGTCTTAAATAGGCCAACACAGAAATACCACAGCAGAACGCAATGACCAGTGAAGGCATTTCTGTGTATTTCTCGTCTGTTTCTGTTCCCATTCACTTTGACTTTTTGCTTTGGACTGTGTAGATAGCAGATCCAGTGGTTACTGAGGAGATGAGTTTAGTTTGAGCTAATCACAAATGGTTCACTGCATCTTTACTGAAATTCCAAAAACGCTTGTGCTTCTCGCGATGAGAACAAAATGAACTTTGGTGAGCACCAGGCACTTGTATAAAAGATGGCTGTTTTACTTATTAAAGAAAGAGATTTTGGAGTGAGTAAACCCAATGTGTTTTTTTCATATTTCTTCTCTAGCAAGCTTTATTTATTTGTGAAAAAATCTCATAAAATGGGTAATAGAGCCAAGTCATACTGTTGTCTTTTTATTTCACTGAAAGTTCACCATTATTATATAGTAACTGTAAAAACATACACGCACATAACCAAATACTTCTTAAAATGACCACCAAGCAACAGGGGGAAAATGCAAATTTTATTGACAGAGGGTATCTTAACAATGAAATCATTCCTTTTGGCCAGTCTAGTTTAATCAATTCTAATAAAAGATGCCAGCAGCTGTGCTATGTATACCCTTTTATAAGCCCTGAGGTGTTTCACTTGTCCCTTTTAATTATTATATAAAAAGTGTGACATGACATTATGTAATTCTGCTGGTGGGAGAGTGTGCTTGTCTCAGTGAAGATGTTTTTGCTTTGACTGGAAGGTTTTACAGAAAGGCATTCAACTTTTATTCTGCTTCAGGTGTTTTTGTCACAGATAATTCCTTGAAAAAATATGAATTCTTACTGTGAGTTTGGTTGCACCTCCACAGATGACACCTTGACTCAATGGAGACATGCTTAATGCCTTACTGTGTGACACTGTTGGCAAAGCAATAGCATCTTAAAGGAGACATGCAGGTCTGTCAGAGTCTCCACCTGTGCACCTTTAAAGGGCCCATGTTATGCTATTTTCTGATTTATGTTATTATGTTGTTTGCCCATGACAAACATACCTGGAGTTGTGTTTTGCTTTATTCATACATGTTTAACACACAAACCCTGCATATTTAGGCTGAGTTCTTTCCTCAAACAGAAAACAATCCACCTTGTGATGTCATGTTGAAACAGAGGAAGTGCTCCAGTCCATTCACCTTCACTAGAATCATTTGGATGATTTCAGCCCTGGAGTTGCCAATATCTGTTAAACCAAAAGTAAAAGGTAGCTGTTAACTTGAAAACTACCACATCACTACATCACAAGCATTTTGAGCTTTAGAGATGTAGACAGACTAATGACCAAGGGTGTGAATGAAACAAAACACTGCAGGTACTCCAGGTCTGTTTTTGAGGAGGTAACAACATTCTAACACGGCTTAAAACTCATAAAAGTCAATTTTACAGAATATATGACCTTTAATATGAGTCCTTTTATGTGCCTCCGATAGTTTATGCCATCTGATAAATAAATAAATATCCATTTTTATTCCAGGTTGGATGTTTGATGGCGCTCTTCTCAACCCTCATGCTGGTGTTGTAGAGCTATGACTTGGGTGGACAGAAAGCTGAAATATGCAGAAGATGTGACAACAGTCAGCCTCCAAATCCACTTTTATTAATGAATCGTTACGCAAGCTTCATCCTGCAGCCTGCACAGTAACATGCTTGCTCTGCACAAACCGCGATGGTGGAGAAGCAACACTCCCCTCCTCTTTGCCTTCAAACACAACACAATTGACATGTTTAGCACCGCGAAAATATTGATATCGCAGAGTCCTGGAATCAGCAAGGTTGCCTGTGAATATTTTCTGTCCACCACAAAAGTGAATTGATTTTATTGACTCCTACGCAGGTCTTCAGATTAAAATCTGTAATTGCAAAAGGTTTTACTGCCTCTGCTCCTCAACAAAGCACCTAGATTTTCAAAGAACTTATCGTTTTTTGAGTCTGTTTCAACTGTGGAAAATTTTTGAAGCCATAAATTTCTCTGTGCATTTTCTTCCTTTGTACAGACAATTGTATTTGGTGAATAGGCGAATCAAGAGGGTCTAATGCTCGTGAGCAATTCACTGAAGACTCTTTGGTTAACTAGCCATTGTGCAGAATAACCCTGATTATGATCTATAGTACTGGACTAGAACCCATTCACCACTTAATCAAAATAAGAAAATGTGTCTTTTCAAAATCTTCTACTCCACAGATGTAGTACAATTATATGTAGGTCAGTTATGTATGTTTTGTTTTTGACGCTATGTATTTAAATTTTTTATGTTGCACCATGTAATATATTTGGTGGAGGATACGTCATCTGCTTGTGTCTACGGTGAGTTTTTCCACAAACAAGAATGCCATCAGAACCAAATTACTGATCAAATCTCTGAGGAATGTAAGAATGCATGTTTTTCCAATATTTTTTTAGCAATAAAACACCTATAATTGAAACAATAAGTCTAATACCATACTGTTTATTATAGGCAAAACACACTTACTTGGCATAATGCACTTTAAAATAGCTTTATTATTCCATATTGGCAGTAATTTTAACATAAATGGTCACTTTTATATCATGTTTTTCTACCTGAATCAAAGCGCTTTACATCAAGGAAGCACTCACCCATTGACACATCAGTGTATGCAGACACCCAAGAACTAGTGATGAGACTTTCGGCCCTTTTATGGTATCCAAATCGTTTGGATCTGTTCATGTCAAATAGCTGTTCAAAAGACTGGCTCTTTTACATTTATTTATATGACAAAAGCCAATGCGAGAACTCATTTCATCAACAAACTATCAGAGAAATACCAAGGCTCAGATCTGTTTGAAATGGTTCAAACTGAGAGTGGGAGTGTGTTTAACATTTGAAATTATGCATAATCTAAATAAAACATTGCACTACAATAATCATTTACAAACTAACGGTTATTACGATGCCAAATATGTTTTTTTTGTGCAACTCTCACTCAAAAGCCAAATCATTCACAAGTAACATCACATCACTACCAAGAACACAACCATTTTCATCTGAGGGAGTTGGAATCCACCAACAACGTTCATGTCAAGAGCGAGATTTGAACTGCCAACCTCCAGATCAGAGGATGAGCACTCTACAACAGACACCCTAATATGACACCTCTCTGTTAAATACCCAATTACCAAATGAGTCAGCTGTGAAGGAAAAGCTAAAGAAACCCCCATACTTTAATTTTGGTGTGAACCTGGATTCAGAAGTGATGAATAAATGGCACATTTCATATCTGGCCCCCTGGTGCAAAATCAATGGCGAAACACCTGGCAGAATTCCAAATGAAAGGTGAATCAATGCCATCTGCGGCGCTGTGTATTGGGACGACTTGACAGGCCTTTGCACATAAAAGAAAATACCTGGCCGTCTTTTTGAGTTGAGATAACATTGATTTAAGATGATGTGGGGATTCTGTCAATGTTTGCCACTCTGAGCCTCATACTGTTCATGGACTGTGGATAGCAGTACTTTGTAGATGGTAAAACATGAATGCAAACTACCATCTCAAATGCTAAAATCATAGAAAAGGTACATTTGTAAAGACTACTAATGAAGTTGTCACAATAATAATTTAATTGTTTTCATTAGGCCAAATATTTTTTTGGTACTTTTTATAATTTGAAGAATTGTATAATTAATTTGAAAAATTGGAAATGTGCATTTTAATTAAACAGTAACACTTGTCTCCACGGTGATGTTTTTATTTTTCTGCAGTAGGGCATTAAATGTATCTGTCTCACATTTATTAAAACATACCTGGAAAAACATGCATTCATACTGAGATTTGACCTTTAACATAGTGTAGTGTTGTAACCTGCTTGTCTTCATGGAGATGGATATGTTTAATGCCTACTATGGAAAATTTCAGGCAAAATAATGATCTAAATAATCTCTATGGATGTCGCCCACCTTTATTGGATCCTGGAATACCATACATTCACATCACAGTGCTATCCCCGAGGAGCTGGTTGACATTGCTGAAAGCCGTGAGAAAGCCTGGCAACCAACATGAGCGAGGAATTAAAAACAAAAGGTAGGTCTATGTGCTACAGATGTCAAAACCATATACTACCTGGAGTTTAATATCGCAGATTTGAGTGATTCACAGTGCCACTCAATACTTTGATACAGTAATACTTTTCAACATTAGGAACATCTAATAATCCTGATCATATAGATTACAACCCTCAGTGAAAGACATGGACAGCAACAGTTTACTATAAATGTAATCGTATATGGCAGGGGTGTCCCAACTTTTTTCATCAAGGGCCACATATCTAAACACAGATGAAGCAGAGGGATGATCGAGGGCTATGGACTGGAGCTCAGAACAGTGAATAATTGAAATATGTGCATGTTTAACACGTTAGAATGAGCCACCAGCCTTTATTCATGCTAAGATCCTTAAAACCACACACTAAATATTAAATATTAGTTTTATCAAGGTAGATTTTCAAAAAAGTTGCAGTAAAAAGTTCATTTTTAATTGATGCAAGGTAATTTGGGCCAATTCACCTGGAAGCCTGAGGGCCCAGAAAAATTTGTCTGAGGACTGCATTTGGCTCATGGGCCAAGGTTTGGACATGCCTGGTATAGGGTGACCAGATTTTTTCCAAATTAAAACCGGGACACATCTGGTTTGGGGTGGTTGGTAATAATAAAATACTTGTGAATCAGTATATGACACGAGTCTTCTGGCAATTTTCAAGCACAGTTTTCAATATTTAGACAAAAATATCTGGCAATATATTCCCCTCTTTACTGTTGTCAGTTATCATAATGGTCCAAAATGGGACATGTCTTGTATAAAACTGGGACTGGTTTTGTATAAATCTGCTGGGACTGGGGACACAGGGCTCAAAACTGGGACTGTCCTGGCTAAACAGGGAAATCTGGTCACCCTAGATTAGTGTTGTATACATTACATTTAACTTTACAAGCCTACCACACCTGTTTAATTAATAAGCTGAAAATCGCAGTTGTTATCTGGCAACATGTGACAAACTCATGCTTGCTAACCGGGGCTATTTTATTATTTATTTTTAATCATGGGATATTTTTTACAGCATCCAGTGTAGCATGCTTTTCCAAAAATGGGATCACAACTAGACAGGCCCTGGCGAAGTACAAGCCCCTGTTATCAATTTAAAAACACGGACAAAACTTGCAAGGTGAGTATGACAATTATGCTAATTTGCTAAGCGGCTAATGATAATTACGTGGTGCATTAGCAGGTGCAAATTATTGATATAAATATTTAATATGTAATGTAATACAGCAGACAGGCACTCATAATCACTGTTGAAGCTAATTTTGTGGGAAAATGACAAATATTTTGAGGTATTTGGCCTCTAGTAAGACTTAATGAACAAATACTGAAAAAAAAGAGAGCTAACCTTGATCATATTAGCTAATTATGATTTGAACATGGCTGGGAATGAACTAGATGTAATAGTCTCTGTTTTTAGTCATGTTTTAATCACAAACGCATCTATACTAGTTCTTAAATTTGCCCTATTTGGCTGCTATTCAGATTGACAAACTGAAATTATACTTGTAGATTTTAGTCATGAATAAAACTAGGCTCCCTCTGACCAATTAAAAGATAAAATGGTGTCATCTCTTTGGGTAGGCTACAGTAATTAGTCCATGACTCTTCTGCAAGTTCCTTTAAAACTTGGCATCAAGCAGTGTGCAGGAATGGCTGTTTTTCTCTTTCTAGAAACTTCTTAGAGCTCAACTAATCAGGTCACTTTCAAAAAGGTATTTAATCTGATGCTGTCAAAATAACTTGCAATGAAATATTATCATATGTAATTTTACAACTTACAACAAATAAAAGATTGGTAATATAGTTTATTCCACAGCACAATTTACTACTGTACAAAAGTACTCATTCATTATCATTAAAGAGTTTTATTTTTTTTTATTTTTTTACTTATATTGGGTAGTAACTGGTAACACATAATATATTTAGATCACCATGTTACCTTTTATTGTTTTGAAAATGCTATATTTGCTAAAAACAACACATTCACCTTTTCCACTTAAGTTTTTGATGCTCTTGAGTCTCCCCTCTCTTCGCTCCGTGGGTTAAGTCACTCCTCCTTCAGAGCTCTATTGCAACACAACAGGCTCTATTCACGTTTACGTCATAAACCAAGAAGATCTTTGGAAACATGTGATGACAACTTCCAGCGAGCTCTGTTCGCGGTAGTAAGTCTGACAAAATCTATGGAAAATGAAAAAATGGCCCAGTTTTCTTCATCTATGTTCATTCATTGTAGCGTTCTGTTATGTTCGGCTAATCAGCAATTACAGCCATACCTCAGTTTTCATAATTTCCCCATTGCCACACAACTCCGTGAGCACTGGGCAATGCGATTAGAAGAGATGAGGGTGCCAAATTCAAGATTATTCCAAACAGCACATATGTATGCAGTCTTGATTTTACCGCTGATCACATTTACTTCAATGGGTTTTATCACAGTTGGTCGGCGAGCTCAGTGTCGGTAACTACACTGGAAGCTGTGATCACATGTTTCCTAATGTCTTCCTGGTTTGTGACATTGCGGATGTAGCATACACCCTCTAATGAAACTACCGCAGGTTTGTGAAATTGCTGTCCTGTTTTGTATCATGTTTTTCTATATTTATGGATTGCATAACCTCTTCAGGCATGTTTTGATGATTGAAAAACATTTATTAACTTGATAGAAAGCTCCAAGAAATCGATTTTGCATAATAACTTTAATAATAAAGGGCCCATCTCATGCAGAATCTACTTTTCAGAGCTTTCCACCTTCTAAGAGTGATGTGTGGGCCTTGTATGTCACCAAAGTAGTTTTTAGATTGATTCTGCATTTTTTTTAACAAACTGCAGCGTATTTCTGCTACCCTCTCACATGACAACGAACTAAAGCCTGCTACAATGATGACGCGGCCAGCTACACCTATGATGTGTTTGACGCAGCAGAAAGCACTTTAGCACCTGCCTCCTCTCCACCGCCTCTGCCCCACCTCCACCCCGCATCGACTGACAATTCCCACATGAACACCTAAATAAAAGCGACAGCATATGCTAATTGTTCTACACTGCAGTGTACACGATATAATAAGTTTATCTACTAGCGTTTATTAATACTTTACCAATCAGTAATGTTCAGCTGATGCCGACGTGGTGCTTGCGCTTCGTGCACCTCAAAGTCCTCGTCTGATTCCGGGTCCAACACATAAGGTGGAACGCGCTGTGTTGCCATGATGAATAAAAGTTTATTCCTACCGCTATCAGGATGCACGCCTGTCTCCCCCTCCCTCCCTGAGATGAGTGGAGGAAGGGCGACTCGTCACATTTGGAGGGCGGAGCCTGTACTTTCTCAGGACGGGTGGGGGGATGAGCAATAGCGGGTCTTTCACAGTTCCTGGTCTGCGACTGCCTCCAAGAAATCAGTAAAATTTCATAACTATTGTGTAATGGATGTTCCAAAACCCAAACTGTGCTTGTATATGTGCAGAAGATACAATGTGAAAAGACTTATTTTGCATGAGATGGGCCCTTTAAGATTTTTAGGTTTAGCCTATTTTAAATTTCTACCACGGTTCTGTAGTTGCTAAATTTACTGTTGAACATAATTAAAAAAGAACAAACAAAAGAAAATCTCCAAAGTCATACCCAGCACAGCTCCTCCACTACTTTGAGTAATACAAAGTTGTGTCTAGTTTAGCATTCTCCTAAATCTAATTTATGTCAACTGTAAATATCTTTTCATAAGGCCGCGCTGCATTACTGTCTATCTTAAATTCACTCCCAGGTGCCCTTGTCTCTTCCAGCCTGTCATAAATACACTTCCCATCATGCTTTGCTTTTACGACAGAGGGGATCAGCCGGAGTCGTCCTCGTACCCTTTTAATACACCCTCGGAGGAACAGACAGGAGCAAGCAGGAGCAAACGGGTAAAGACAGGGGCAAACAGGGACAGACAGGAGCAGACAGGAGTAAGCAGTAGAAGACCGGAGCAGACAGGAGCACACTGGAGCAGACAGGAGCACACTGAAGCAGACAGGAGCATACTGGAGCAGACTGGAGCAGACTGGAGCAGACAGGAGCAGACTGGAGCAGACAGGAGCAGACTGGAGCAGACAGGAGCACACTGGAGCAGACAGGAGCACACTGGAGCAGCAAGATTAAGCAGGACCAGACAGGAACAGGCAGGGCAGACTGGAGTAGGCAGGGGCAGACAGCAGGCAGGGGCAGACAGGAGTAGATTGGCATAGACAGGGGCAGACAGCAGGCAGGGGCAGACTGGAGCAGGCAGGAGCAAACAGGAGCAGAGAAGCAAGGCAAGGCAAGGCAAGTTTATTTGTATAGCACAATTCGTACACAAAGTAATTCAAAGTGCTTTACAGAATAAGAAATACATTAAAATCATAATAAAAACAAATCAAAACATAAATAATCATGAAGATTAAAATTAAAAAAGAGAGACATAAATTGGAGAGAAGAGTGCGGAATGAAAACCTTTCAGTCATATGCACAGTTAAACAGAAATGTTTTGAGCCTGGATTTAAACAGCGTTACAGAAGAGGCCTGTCTCACATGTTCAGGAAGAATGTTCCAGGTTTTAGCTGCATGAACCTGAAACGCTGACTCCCCTTGTTTAGTTCTGACTCTGGGCACCAGCAGGAGGCCGGTCCCTGAGGTCCTCAGAGTGCGAGATGGTTCATATGACACTAACATGTCACAGATGTACTTTGGTGCTCGGCCATGGAGAGACTTGTACACAAGCAGAGCTGCTTTAAAGTCTATTCTCTGAGGCACAGGAAGCCAGTGCAGAGACCTGAGCACAGGACTTATGTGCTCATACTTCCTAGTTCGAGTAAGGACCCGAGCTGCAGCATTCTGGATGTTCTGCAGCTGTCTCACAGCTCGTTTGGAGAGACCAGTGAGCAGACCATTACAGTAGTCTAACCTACTGGAGACAAATGCATGGATAAGTTTCTCCAAGTCTGCTTTAGACAGTAAACCTTTGATTTTTGCTATGTTTTTTAGATGGTAAAAGGCTGCAGATGTTATTGATTTTATGTGACTGTTAAAGTTCAAGTCTGAGTCCATTATTACCCCTAGATTTCTTGCCTGATTTGAAGGTTTTAGAGCGAGAGACTGGAGGTGACTGCTGACACTGTCCCTTTGTTTCTGTGGACCAAACACTATGACTTCAGTCTTGTCAGAGTTTAGCTGGAGAAAGTTGTTTTGCATCCACACACTGATTGTTGGATGCAGTGACCAAGTGACTCCACTGGTCCATAGTCTCCTGCTGCCAGAGAGACGTAGATCTGAGTGTCATCTGCATAATTGTGGTACGACACGTTATTGCTGCTTATTAACTGGCCTAATGGCAGCATGTAGAGATTGAACAACAGGGGGCCCAGGATTGACCCCTGAGGCACCCCACAGGTCAGGGCCATGTCATCTGAGACACAGTTTCCAATTTCAACAAAATACTTCCTGTCTTCTAGATAGGACTTGAACCAGTTTAGTACAGTACCAGAGATGCCCACCCAGTCCTCTAGTCTCTGTAAGAGGATCCCATGATCGACAGTGTCAAAAAGCAGCACTCAGATCTAACAGGATCAAGACTGAGACTTTGCCTGCATCAGTGTTCAGGCGGATGTCATTTGTCACCTTGATAAGAGCAGTCTCAGTGCTGTGGTGGGCTCTAAAACCTGACTGGAAAACATCAAAGGAGTTGTTCATTTGGAGAAAGTTCGTAAGCTGTTGGTAAACAGCTTTTTCAAGGACTTTGCCAAAAAACGGCAGATTTGAGATGGGTCGGAAATTGTTCAGTACTGTGGCATCAAGACTGCTCTTCTTTAGGAGAGGCTTAATGACCGCAGTTTTCAACGCATTTGGGAATGTTCCAGATTGAAGTGACATGTTAACTATGTGAGTGAGTGGTGAAAGTAAACTGTTGAGGACAGACTTTAGAAATCTAGTGGGTAACATGTCCAGGCAGCAAGTAGATGAACTCAGACTGGTAACGATCTCTAAAACAGTTTTTGTCAGTTACAGGTGCAAAGTGATTCAGCTCTAAGTGTCTCTGTGGCTGCATGCTTGTTATTTGTGTTGTGGAATTGATGGCATTTTTTGATGCCCTGAACTTTGTCATTAAAGAAAACTGCAAACTCATTACATTTAGATGTGGAAATTAGTTCTAGTGGCAGTGGAGCTGGAGGGTTTGTTAATCTGTTCACTGTTGCAAACAGGACACGAGAGTTGTTACTGCAATTACCAATAATGTCTGAAAAATACTTCTCTCTTGTTTTACTCAAAGTGTAGTTGTAACATATGCATTGTTCCTCTGTAAATCTCATAATGAACCTGGAGGTTTGACTTGCGCCATTTCCGCTCAGCCTTCCGGCACTCCCTTTTCTGTGCCCTGACTGAGTCATCATTCCTCCACGGAGCTTTTTGCCTATCTTTAACCATTTTAACCTTTTATCGGGGCAATGGCATCCAGAACATTCAAAACACTCAAAGTCACAGAGTTCAACACATCATCAACATTAGAACATGAGGCAATTTCAAAATGTATCATTTCCATGAACAGTGCACCTGTGTTATCATTTATGTGTCTTTCTTCGAACAACTGTAGGAGCAGCCGGTGGTTTGGGAATAACAGACAGGTCAAAGAAGACACAGAAATGATCAGACAGAGCAACATCAACCACATTGACATTTGAAATATTTACACCCTTTGTAATGAGCAGGTCCAGAGTGTGCCCTCTGTTGTGAGTGGCTCACTGACATGCTGAGTCAGACCAAAAGTTTCAAGGACAACACTAAGCTCTTTGGCATTTTTGTCACACACATTATCCACATGTACATTAAAATCACCTGTAATGACTAAACCATCAAAGTCTGTGCAAACAACTGAAAGCATCTCAGTAAAATCATCAAATAAACTTTGACAGTGCTGAGGAGGTTTGTATATGACTATGTAGAGTATGGACGGTGATTGTTTTAGCTCCATTTTGAAGGAAACATACTCAAATGATGAAAACACCCCAAATGACAACCTGTGTGTAACCAAATGATCTCTAAAAAAATGCACACACTCCTCCACCCTTTTTATTTGCTCGTGTTTCAGATTCAAATTTGAAGTTGGGAGGGGTTGATTCCACTAGCACTGCATGACCTGTGTTTTTGTCAAGCCATGTTTCAGTTAAAAACATAAAGTCAAGATTAAAAGAAGAAATAAAATCCTGAATTAGAAATGATTTGTTACATAAAGATCTGACATTGAGCACAGCAAGTTTCTGATTAGTTTCAGTAGGACTGGATGTTATCTTCTTACAGGGAACGTGAACTAAATTTCTCTGATTAGACAGTCTAACTGTCCTTCTTTTAATCTGTCTACGTGTTGTAACTGGAGCTATAGCTCCATCGCAGGGCCCCAGCCTGATATTACCTTTATCATGACTGTATGTCCTGGACAGCAGAGGCCCTGTGCGTCCTAGCTCTTGGTGATAACAGCTCTGGGGAAAGGCGGGGGAGGGCGAGCAGGGGAGAGTTTGGGGTAAGTGACCAGGTGAGGGACCAGGTGAGGGCCGAGGAGGTGGCCGAGGAGGTGGATACGGGGAGGTTTGGGTGAGGGCCTGGTAAGGACCGAGGAGGTGGAGTAGGGGGAGGTTTGGGTGAAAACTTAAGAGGGAGAGCTGAGAGAGTCTCTGGTGGTGAAACAGGCACAGTTTTTGTATGGGGGAGAGTTCAACATAACCCTTGACCGTGCTATGTTAGGTGTGAGAGGAACCATCTTGATTCCCGATCTGATGAGGCTTTCTAGATGGTTGGGCAGTGCCATGGGTGAAGGTGGGGAGGAGAAGGGAGAGTGAAGAGTCCGTTGATGGAGTAGATGTAGCAAGGGGGGACTCCAGGCTGGTCTGTGGGCAGCGGAGGTGAATGGGTGTGCTGGTGGCGGCTGGGGGAGGTGGTGGTGGTGTTGCTGACTCATTCTCTGGGGGAGGTGGTGCTGCTGACTTGTTCTCTGGGGAAGGGGGAGGTGTTCTGCTGACTTGTTCTCTGGGGGAGGTGGTTCTGACTTGTTCTCTGGGGAGGGGGAGGTGATGATGCTGTTGAGTTGTTGTCTGGGGGAGGGGGAAGTGGTTGTGGTTGTGGCAGCGGTGGTGCTGTCAATGGTGCTGACTTGTTGGCTGGTTCTCTGTTAGGTGCAGCAGGGATGCTTCTCCCATTTCTCTTTTCTCTCACTGGATGCACAGGACCCTGTCCAGGCCGGTGCCTCAGAGCGTGGAGGAGGTTTTCCGTCAACACTCTCACTCCACCTCTGCTTTAGGTGTGGGCCATTTCCCTCGAACAGGTCCTTCCGTTTCCAAAAAAGATCAAAGTTCTCAATGTAGTGCAATCCTCTGGTTGCGCACACATTCAGCAGCCACGTGTTCAGCTGAAACACAGTCTGGGTAAATTTGTTCCTGTTCCTTAGGTCTATGTTGGGAAGAGGTCCCACTGATAAATGTCTTAATCTCCACTTTATTAAGCTCCTCGAATAATTTTGTGAAATCCCTTTTCAAGACTTCACTCTGTTCCATTCTGATGTCCACTGCACCCACATGCACAATCAGCTGTTTGACCCCTTGGTGTGTTGACAAAACTTTTGGCAGGAGTTTTGTTATCTCAGAAACAGTGTACGTCGGGTAGCAGCATGTTAGGATTCTTCTGTGACTCACACCACTGATAGCCCCGTCTCCTAGCAGCAACGTATCTCTGACCTTGACGTTTGGCACAGATTCCCGGTATGCCTGCACTCTTTTGGCAACTTTATTGTTCTTGTTTTGTGATGACAGTACATTATCCCTTTGTACGTTAACATCAGTCTGTGACAGTGGTGAAAATCTGTTTGTTAGCTTTATTGTGGGTGCTTTTATCACTCGCTGCGCTGGCTTAGCATTTTGGTCTGTACCAAGTTTTGGAAAAGACACAGTATCACTCAGGTTTAACTTGAAAGAATTTTCACCCTCTTCTCTAGAAGTAACTGTAGGTTTCTCACCACTGGAAGTCACTGGTAGCGTCTGATGAAGTCCTTTTTCAGTTTCTAAAGCAAATATCCGTGCTTGTAGCTCATAAATTTCTTGTTGATAGTTCCGACAGCGCTCACAGATAGAATTCCCTTGGTTTCTTCTCCCCGACATGTTGCTGGCTCATCAGATGATTTGTTAAAAAATGTAAAAATGTTTAAAAGTATTAATTTACTTAAAAGGAAATCAAAAATAGCCGTTGTTGGAGGAGGTAAACTGATTAAAAAGCAAAAACAGCAAAAACAGCAGGAGCAAGCAAGGATAGCGTCCGCACTCTTCAGAAGCAGGAAGTGCACCATGGGTCAAAGAAGTCACTTGACACTCCCAAGAATCACTGGTGAGTTAATTTGTAGGATAATTCCTAGTTCATAGGCCTCAGCAGAGGGAGCTGTATGCTGGGGGGAACAGTAATGGCTGCCAGGGGAATAGTGTGTACGTGAGTGGATGAAAATACCACACAAATGTGCTGCAGTGTTATACTGTACACCTGTTACTGAATCCTTCATGGTCACACTGCTGTTATGTAGCTGTGATAGCGTAGCTGTAATTTGGCCTTGTCATGGTAGTAACCTGCAACATCCCTATTATAGAGAATGCAGATCTGCAAAGGGGGTGGTGGTCTTTTCTCAAGGTAATCGTTAAATAGTTGGCTTACTTGGTGAACACTTATTTAGCTTTTTTTGTGTGCATAGATTATAGTTAAATAGTAGTTAGGCACAATGCTTTATAATACACTAAAATACATAACTATTGAGAGTAAATGTTCCCAAAGTAATCTTTAAACAGAAGAGGGTTCTTACTTTTGGTATGTTAATTTGCATTAGGGCTACAACAAATTAACCTATTATACTTGCTGTCCATAACTGTGTTCAGATGTGTAGTTTAGGGCAGGTTTACACTTGGCTCATTTGAACCTTGAGTTCACGTTCATGCAGATTCATGCATGCTAAAACAGTCTTCCTGAAGATGTTAGACAGGCCTCTACTTTGACTTTGTTTAAATCCAAGCTCAAAACAGTTCTGTTTAGCTGTGCATATGACTGAAAGGTTTTAATTTTTTATTCCACACTCTTGTCTCTAATTTAATGTCTTTCTCTCTTTTTAATTTTATGTTGATTATTTATGTTTTGGTTTGTTTGTGTTGTGATTTTAATATATTTCTTATTCTGTAAAGCACTTTGAATTACTTTGTGTACGAAATGTGCTTATACAAATAAACTTGCCTTGCATTGCCACTTTAGTCCTGATACAGGCTTTGTTTAGTTCTGGTCTAGTCCCAGTATAGTCCAACTTTTGATCTCTGTGTGCAAGCTATTTGAAATGTAAACCCACATGAGGATTAGGTACACTTTATTGTCCTCGTGGGTAAATTTGTCCTCTGCATTTGACCCAGTCTTCTATTCAAGGTTTGATCAGGACATCAGGACTACCTTAGCTGGAGGACATGGCTTTGCCGAACTGTGGATTACATCCTTGTTCTGTTTTTCTCACCTACAGGGGTCTACACCGCTGTGCAAGGCCAGACATCTCAGTCACGCTCCAGCCCGTGGTTTCCTGTCTGGAAATGGTACAGAGACGTTACAGCAGGTTAAAACAGTAAATCAAACTAACCTGCAGCATGCACCAAGAAAGTTGCCTCTATCCATGGGTAGGGGGAAAAAAAAGAACTTTACCATAGAGATTAACAATGTGAAACAAATTATTATATCTACTGAATGGAAAAAAAGTCCACAAAATGTTGCATGTAACAGGAAGATTAAATCCATGAGTAAACTAAAATTTAATTATTGTTTACATTTTTTTCAGCTGCATATTTTAAACTTTTTTTTTAAACTACGTATATTTTTTATGTTAAATATTTTGCCGTGTTTAAGCAACAGTAGTCGTAGAAGTTAACTGTGCAAACCAATAGAAGCATATTTTAAAACAGCAGAACTTTACCTTAATGCAATTCCAGTATGTGAGATAAATAAGTCATATTCTCATTTCATTTATGCATAAGATTTGCAGATTCTTTGCTGATTTATTGGTTCTTTGGTTATTTTTGCTCAGCAGTTTTTCGGTGTAGTCTGTTTTTGCCCTAAGGTTTTGATTATAGTTTCTGCTGTTCCAAACTAAGGTCTATTTAACAGCGATACAAATGCAGCTGTAACTGGGTTGTGACAAGCCTAACAATGATGTAATTGTGCTCTCTCACACCTATAGATGAGCGATCAAAAGGCTGCGATAAGGGTGAAATAGTCCTGGCCCGGAACCAGATGGCACCGTGATGATGTCTGGACACAAGTCAAGGTACTCAGCCCATATATATTTATACAGAGTCACCCATGGCCCAGTTCGTCCCACCTCTGCGGACAATCACTACAGATAATCTTTTGAATTAAAAGAAAAAATCCAGGTTGAGCAGCTCCACAAGATAAGTATCCTTTGTGAGTGTGGGTGATGGTATTTTAATTAAATATATGAACACATGGGCCTGCCCCAGATGCTCAAGTCTAAACAAAGATAGCATCATCTAATCAAAGCCGGGCCCCGAGAGTTTCAAGGGCAGAATTATTTTCTATTAGGGCCCTGTCCTCGGGGATCCAGCCAATTTTCTTTATTATGATAGAATCAGCATATTGTAGATGGAAGTCGCCGATAGTGTCGTGGCATGGTGCGTTTCAGCGGCTCCCTAGCATTTTAAAATCTTTCAAAATCTCAGCTTTGTTTTTGGGAGTATTGCACAAATGTAAATTCACACGGTTATTGTTGTTTCATATAATTCCTCTGATCCATTCTTCTGTTTGGCCTTGTCTGATTACAATCTTCTTTACTTCATCAAATGCTCTTGAGAACATGACTATAGTTACTGCCAGTGACATTAATCACATTGATCAAGCTTTCTGGTGGAGGTCCGGAACCTGTTTTTCCTGAACCTGATTTACATTTACATTTAATGCCATACTGTGGAACATTCTAGGTAAAGCAATAACATCTCTGTGGAAACTTGTAGCTGTTGAGTTCTTCCTCATTAAACAATGTCACTATTTTACAATTACAAAAGTAGTTTTCTCAATGATATATGACTAAATAAAGGTAATTGTAATCAAACAAGGTCAACAGAAGAATGAATCAGAGGAATTCTAACAATAAGAGAGTTGACTTTAGAGGGGCATGCAAGGATAGAGAACAGTTAAACATAATTTGTAGTATTCTACAGGCTCAACATATTAGCTTGGCATATCAGAACTCCTTGGCAATTAGCATCATAACGTTTTAGTATTATTCAGTCAGGCAGCAGTTATTGTAGACCACCACAAACTGACCACTCAGCCATGATCAAATTCGACTCAAACTCTACAAGAGCCCAACCTATAAATGTGTGTGGATAAGCGCTGGATACTGTTGATTAGCCTCCTCTGTGGTGCAGCTATTTATTTAAAAGGATCTCCTGATGAGATGCTCTCACTAATGTGTACACATCTGCACCGCTCGCAGGGGCGGGATATGGCTGGATGCTACTAACTAACATCAGAGTACGCAGTTAGACTTTTAAGTGATGACTTTTAACGGGCCATGTTTTAAATGGAGTAGATGGGCACTACAGGGTTTCATGTTGTCTGTAGAGAAGCCAAATGAAGTACACTTATTAAAGCCATAGTATGTAACTTTTCAAATACCATTTTTTTCTTACTGGTTTGCTCTCCACAAACCTGACTCTTTCTTGGCCTGCTTGTTTCCATGAAAATGTACTTATATTGACTACAGTATTTCATAAAACTGATCTATCTCCCTGAGAAGTATTGTTTTAATTTTTTATTTCCATGGAATATGTGGTGTGGCGCCTTCAGAAAATTACATACTGAACCTTTAACATCTAATTATCTACTAATTTGCATAGGACAGTTTTGTACATGAAAAAGTGTAAATAAGTAAAAAACATTTCCTTTAGGACTAGCCCTTAGGAACATACTTAACAACACCATTATTACCAATAGCACATCATGCTCAATTAGCAACATAATAAGATTATGCAGAATAAAAATGAATAAGGGCCAAATAATACAAAGTAACATTGAATTAACCACATGCACATATGCAAATTAGCAGTGTACCCTAAAACAATGTGTTACTGAAATGAGAAATTTGAATTGCATCACTTCTAAGCATAAACCAACATTTCCTGCTGTTTCGAGTCACCACAATATTACATTCAGTGACAGTACAATCACGCTCCCATCTCTGTGCCATAATAGATTCATTTATTACGCCCATTACAAAGCATGGACTCCAATCTGCACGCTGGCACCGCTTCACGTTCTCAAAATCTATGGCTGGCCCCTCCATCACGGCCAGAGAAGTCTGAGGATTTGTGTCCTGATTAAGAAGTTTCATTTCTGGCCTGAAACAAAGCGCTCCAGTTGCTAATTGCTTGGCTTTTCTTGTACTTTGCTAATTGGCTTAATTTAAATCAATGGCTCTCACATAAAGACACAAAGTCAAATGTTACAAGTGCAACATCCACTCCCACGTCCACATTCATCTTAGACACAGGTGATTATTAGTGTTCCAATAATTCTACAGTCTGATTTAAAGGGACAGTGTGTAACTTTCTGGACGTGGCACATCACCTGCATGATTCCACGGAAATAAAAAGTTAAAAGCTTACAGAACATTCTCCATGGGGATAGATATGTTTTATGCCATACTGTGAAAGATTATAGCAAAAGCAACTTCCATGGAAACGAGCAGGAGGATTCGCTCCCCCAGGCCAAATAAGAGTCAGATTTGTGGCGATGGAAGCCTATTCAGAGTACTGACGCACGGTTTTACAGTGCAATAAACAACCAAATTGAAAAAAAACATGCTTTGGTACATGTCTATTTTTTTGATAAAAAATCTTTGCATTTCTGCCTATTTTAATACAGTAAGTTTTACTTTTTACTTCACTTTTTTGACTGTAACATCAAAGGGGACATGCAAAATAGCTTTATTTAGAAACTCTAAAGCAAATCTCATCACTTAGAAATAGATTCGTTGCTTTTAAGGTGTGTATTGCAAACACAGATTAATTATGATTATTATGATTAAAAAAATATAGATATAATCTAATAAGAATTGGTCATAAATCAATTGTTTAAAAAATCTGAACATTTGGTGGACCCCCATGTTTACAGTTGCTCTCTGTTATGTGCTGTTGAAATTTTAAACCACGTTTTTACATCATCTAACACATCGAATGAGTGATCGATACATATGAATATATATGTATGCTAGGGCTGGATGATTTGAGAAAAATAGAAGTCAAAGTTTATACATTAAATGCATCCGTGACAAAAATACTGAAATACAAGCTGACAAACTAATATAAGAATCATATTTCTAATTATTTTTGTACAGATCTGAACTGCAGGGGTTAGCAATTTTTATATTAAATTAAAAAAATGTTTTTTTTTTTCAAAAATTACAGCCTTTGCCTTTTACTAATTGTGTCCATTCAAGTTACGATTTTGATTTGATTGGGAATAATTTTGCAGCCCTCATATATGCTTTCTGTATTGTGAACAATACACTGACAAATGCTGACATGGAAATTTCAGACACAACCTTGTAAATTTTAACATGTACTGCTTTGGCAGCCAGTCTCATTAACAGTGTTGTCAGCGCGGTTCTCATTTGTACTCACAACATGTAGTGGAGCTGATGTATGCAGGCTGACTCAGGCTCTCAGTCTTTAGATGAAGAGGCCGGTGACATGAATGTAAAGTAAATGTAAAGTAAACAGGCTTAAGAGATGCAGAGTCAAACAGGGCTGAGCGCGGAAAGGGCAGCTGATGGTTTATTGTGCGTGCGCAGTGTCATTTTGTGCCTCCTAATAAGACTGTATTGGCTGAGTGACGATCAGATCACAGGAATCAGCTGTGTAGCACTGTAATGTCTATGGAGGGCTTAGAAAAATAGAGCATCAGTATCCTCTGTTATTCTGACAAGAGCAATTTACATGATCGAATATTAGTAACCTCAGATCAATGTCTTTCTAAAATAATGTAATTTGTGGTTATATTTAAAAGTACAGAATCAGAAGTAGTTACATTTTTAAGATTGAGACAAAATATATATCCAAAACTCAAAATGCTCTGTTCCACCTTGTAATGTTATGAAGCGGTAGTTTTCAAGATTTCAGCTGCCTTTACCCTGTAGTTCAACCGAGATTGGCAATAGCAGGGCTGAAATTATCCAGATTATTCTAGTGCAGGTGTTTGGAGTTTAAAACACAGTGTAGCTCTCCCTGAATTACCACAGGACATCACAAGGTGGAACATAGTGTTTTCTGCTTGAGAAAAGAACTCAGCCTAAATATGCAGGGTTTGTGTGTTACTTAAGAATGAAACAAAACAAAACTCCTTGTATGTTTGTGATGAGGAAACAACTTTGACATGGTTCAGTAAAAAGCATAATACGGGCCCTTTTCAAGTAAGGCCGACCACCTGTTTTCTTATGCTGCATCAGTCCATACCCTTAGACACAAAATGACCTCGTGTAAATGTGCTCTCCTCTGCTAGGGGCGAGCTCTAGCACACAGCTAAAATAAGAAATCACATTGTCGATGCATATCAGTGCCCGGCTGTTTCTTGTGTGACCTTGTAAGATCTGAATCCTAGATACTGTACAGAGAGGATGCAGCAAATTAAAGCCTCACGCAGGAAATTGAACTGTCAGACAGATGGAGAAAGAAGAAAAAGGTGCTTTGTAATATAGCTGATTTCCACGTGGAGGGTCTGCTTGTACAAATGTCAAACTTAATGGATGTCATTCATGGACGAACGCTCTGTTTGGGGAAGGAAGATGCAAAGTATTTTATGCCCAAAGCTGGCAAACTGTTGTGATGGTGACAGAATGCAAGATGATGGCTCTGTGGGGAAGCTGTAGTTGTTGAAAATTTGCACAAGGAAATTTGATAAAGAAAGCACTCACTGAAGAAGCAACACTGTGAGTAGGGAATGTAGCAAACACATAAACTCCTTCAGTGTTTGCAAATAAAATACTTAGTAACCCTCACTCACAAGGTTGCGTTTCCAAGATTATTAACAAGTTAGCTATGCAACTCAAAAGTTAGATCTTGGCCTTTTTTTCAACAAACTCTGAAAGTATTGCCAAGAAGATTTTTTTTTTCTAGCTTCATCTAAAAGTAGTGCTATACTTTTGACATCTTGTCTTGTCAAGAAGGGTCATGTGATCGTCTGTTTGACTTTTGAAATTAGAAATGGTTTAAAATGTTGTCATGACAATTTCAAATTTGATAATTTTCCTAAAATTATATGATCTAATACTACAACCTTAAGTTACTGTCTGTACAGTGCGCATCTATACATAAAAAAAGTATAATAAGAACAGATAATAAATACATCTTTCCAGACAAACACGTTGGTTTACTACAGACCAATGGAACAGTGTAGTCACATTATTTGCAGTGTCTTCTTTGTACAGCATTCTTAAATAAACTTTCTGGTGTTTCCTTTTGTCATGTGGTCAGTCCAAACAAAATATCAACCTGTGCTGAAACTTTACAGGTGACAGGTGATACTTTAGTATAAGTATTGAACCAATATATAACTTCAGTCTTTTTCTACACGATGTGAACTCAAACACCATGTGCAATATTTAGTAGCATCAGCTACACGTTTGATAGCTAAAAGAATGTTAAAAATGGATTATGCTTTGATACTCTCCAATGGTTAGATTTGTTCTCTGCTAAAACACTGAAGTATTTTTAATGCACACTGAAGAGGCGCTGCTCATTTAACCGAGCCCCCTTCCATAATCCTTATTTCCTTGTGATGCATTCCCAAATTGCAGACTGAACTTTTTGGCCTGTGCCTCAAACTTGCCCAGAGACACTGTGTCCAATTTAAAGTCCGAAGGCAGATACATATTTCACAACAGTGTCTTCAGTTATTTTTCTACAGTCTTGTAGACAGCTGGGTTGTTCCGTGTTTGACCTTGTAATAGGACTGCACAAAATATCGCAAAAATATTGATAACGCAATTTTGGCTGACACGATAATTGATATTATAAGAAAATAAATATATTGCAACAACACAAAGTTCTTTATTTTGCTGAAGTGTTCCGTTTTTTACGAAAGTAAAATGGACAAAAGGCAGATTTTGTTGTTTTAACTTATTAAGTCATATATTAAACTTGGGTTGGTCTTGGTTTTTGTAAATTAACAAATGTGCTTTTTTTTTTTGTTTTTATTTTTACTGAACTGAAATATTGCAAGTGTATTGTTAAAACATAGTTACACAATATTGCTTCTTTTTCTCATATTCTATAGCCATACCTTGTAAGATCTCACAGTCTGAACAATGTTTTGTTTTGTTTTTTTCACACTCACCAATGACCACTTTCCTTTTAAACTCCAAAGTGCAGTCGCTGAGTCCATCCCTCCCGAAAGCCCACTCACTCCATGTTACCCAGACATTTGTGCAGCTGCCATGACCTTAAATTGTCTCCTGAGATATGATCTTAAGTCAAAATCCTTTTTCTTCTATCTAAGTTAAAGTAATGACCTCAAAGCTTTCTCAGAGCAGTGCCCCGTTCATCTGAAAAGGCTCTATCTGTCCATTTATATCAGATAGACAGTTGTGGTATTCTCCTCCCATGAGGGGCCTAACCAAGACAAGTCTCTCAAGCTTTTTGACAACACACACTTTCCAGCATACTTGACTGAACCAAATGGCTATGTCCAGGGAGCAATTTGAGCCAACAAATGACAAACCGTACAATCTCTCTTCGAATGCTAGGTGACAGAACATTTTCTTTTCACCAGAAACCTAGGTTAATGGTCATCTGAGATATCTGAAGGTTTCCCCAGATATTGGAATCAGTCCAGTATTGGAAATTTTGCTGATATTTGGCACTATTTTTTTCTGCACTGCCCCAGTCTCTGTGCTCATGTGTCATTCCCAGTTTGACTTCACTGGATCAGATTTGTCTTTTTATACAGACCAGGTAAAAATATAAAAATATTACAATATGTGGTACACAGTCATAGGCAAGGCAAGGCAAGGCAAGGCTTTTATACCCCAAATAAATACATGCTGTTATTAGTGAAAAGCTAGTTGACTTAGTTGGGAACTTAAGTATAGTGTTACTGGCTGTACCCATCATTTTCTGGGTTGACCAAAATTAATTCTGCACCAGTATTGATATATTGTATTACAAGCAGCTTTTAAGGTGGAAATTAGACCTCTGTGTGCTGTCTGTGTCTACTTATAAAGCTTTATCCTCCAAGAATCAGAAAAAAACATTGTTAGCATGATTGTTGTTGTTACTATTACCATCATAGAAAAACTCTAATCTGGCCTATGAAAGTTCTTAAATGTGCTTATAAACTCATCGCTGTGAATATTTAAGATGCTAGGAATCCATACTGTAAGTAAGGAATAACTTTGGACCAGTGCTGAAATTATTAAAATAAACTACAATTTTTGAATGCAGTGAAAATCTTGCTATGGAGCTTAATATTGGTATCTACAAATATCAGTTATCAGCCGCAATATCAAGTCAAATATGAAGTATCAAAAAAAAGTCCATATTCTAGAAAGCTACCTTGCTGTTGTTTACATGCGGCACCAGTTCCGGCAATAAGCGGCTAACGACTGAAATGATCATCTAAAGTAAACCTGCAATGAGCTCTTGTATTAGCATGAAGCTCCCACAGGACAAATGATGGGGCCGCATTAAATTAAGTGAGCCTTCCGATTCTATCATATCACCCCGAGCATCTGTGTTTCCATAATTATGTGCGTTCCAATAAGAAGATTTAAAAGGCAATCTACGCCACCGCTTATTTAGCATTTCCGCACAAATAATGTCAATTAAATATGTCCCGGTGGGCCTAAATGACAGTAAGTGGATAGATGGAATTTTGTGTTTGTTTGGTGAGTCAAGATATTGTACAGTTGCAAAACCTGGAATAACCTTGTTGTCATAAAACAGTATATCTGAATATCCGACGGTTTTGGATCATAGGTGATATTGGATTGTTCAGTGTAGCTTGAAAAGGGGGAGAGAGTGGGTAGAGACATTCAGCCTCTCCATTTTCATACAGCTTCAAAATAATCACGATTGAACTGAAAAACTTCATACTTTTCCAATATAGCTCCTCTAATAACCTGATAAAAAGTATGTAGACTTTCTTAGAAATACTGTTTTTTCAATAAGCAGTCACATATACAGTACTTAAACCTTTTTATAGATCTATTTTTCACCCTTGTTTTAACTGTATTTTTCTTAATGATTTTCAAAGTTCAGTAAAAAGATCGTGGTATAGTAAGATTGATTGTATGCACTTCTGTCTATTTACTGCTACATGAATTCCTAGAAGCCATTGAGTCAGGTGACATATTTAAACTTTTCCCACAATTCCTGCGTTAGGTGTCAGTTTTCAAGTACAGCACCATCAATTATTCATGACTGAGGTATTCTGGGTAATTTGTCTGTGAATTTTGGATAGCACTGCAGATGGATAACAGCAAACCATTCCAGGATGATAAGCAATTCAAGTTCATTGAATTGTGATTTGTTTCCTGTTAGAGGGGACTACCATCGCTCCCCATAATCTATTTTTGCCCCGAAACAAGCAATACACTGGAATTAAAAATAAACTCTTTGCCAGTTGTATTATAAATCTACTGAAATAGCTCTGTTTAATTCTCAATCAGTCCCTTTTTGATTAGAGGCAATAAGTGCATATTCACTCCAAAAACTGTATTCAATAAAATTATTCAAATAAGCATAAACCTGTGGGAAGCACTCGTGTCTTAATATCTGGCTGTGGGTGTACTCAAATCTGTATAAATTAAAATAATAAACCTCTTTTTAATTTTTTTATTTGAGATCTTTTTTCAATTTCTCACCCTTGGCTTGCCCTGCTCTTCCTCCTACTTTTCACAGCTGAAGATTATGCATGACTTAAGTGACTTTTCTCATTGGTCAGCATGAAGGACTTTGAATGGGCTCTTTTGTATGCATAAAGCACATTTTAATAGCGCTCACTAGTTTTCTCTGTTCATCAGTTGGTCTTTAAACATCCCATTTTTTATTTATTTAGCCATACTGATAATGACTCATTTATATGCAATATCATGTCTCCTTGGTATCTGCTCTGTGTGAGAGATGCAATTAAAAGCCAGCGTGATCTTAATTATTAAAACTCTATATTCTTTATTAGCTCACTATCCTTGTTCAGAGGCTGGCTCTCTCCCAACACGTGAAGCCTGAGTTCATCAAACTGACCGATCGGCAAAAGGAAACAGTATTTAGCGTCTTATAAACTGGGTCAATAGGGGACTCTATAACATGACATTTTAATGATAGTGTTGCTCATGGGAACAATGGCAACACACAACACCAATGGCATTCTGGGGCATCTTGCAGCCGTGTGTTAAACAGCGTCCCAGTGCAGGGCGGCTGCAGACAAAGAGCCATGTTCCAAAGAGAGTGTCTGTCATTTCACAGACCTGTTCCTCCAGAGAGCACTGCCATAATGGCTCAAAGTGTGCAGTGTTTTACTGAGGAAACCGCACAACGCCACTTGTGAACTTTGCATTTTTCATGGCCTGTCATGTTTTGTCAGTGAGTCTGGGGATCTGCTTTGGTTCTGTGTTCTGCGCACAGACATACGTTTGTGCATAGGGCACTGATTACACGTCCATGCATAATATAACTGCACTGCGAAAATGTTTTTGTTCACAGACCGCCTGGCAGAAGTAGCAGCGTGTCCAAGTGTTGGCGTGTTTGTCACAAGTAATTAATTCCCCCATAAAACTCCCTCTGGGATGATGGAAAAGGTAGGTTCATTAACCTTCGTCACCTAAGCTTCCTGTGGCACTTTACAATGTACTGGTGGCTGGCTGCTCCAATCGCCCATTACACAGAATGTGCTGAAATGAAAGGCTTTTCTTGTGAGATGGCGGTGTCTGCGAGAACAAAAGCACGGCTCAGTTCCGACTCTGCACAAGCTTTTAGGAGCAGAGACACAGGGCTTCAGAAGACCTCCTGTTTGTCACTGAGCCCTCCTCTGACTCCACGGCGCCCTTCCGAGTCTGAACGCGCTCACCGTTGACACTTTATAGAGGCTAATCTCTGTGGGCTGATTGGCAGAGTCCATCAAATAAAACCACACAAAAAGTGTCAGAAAGTGTGAGATAGACCAAATGAATGTGTTAAGTGAGATTCCCAGGAAAAGGCAGGGAACACAATGGCGAGCTGGATGTTCTTGGTGAATAGTGAGATTTGCAAAACAGTGGTGAAATGCTTCTTTTGGATTTGCCTTTGTTGGTTATGTGTGAGGACAAGTGTAGCTTACTAACCAGCTGCTGCTGTGCAAAAAGCCCAAGGGAAACCATCTGCTGTGAATGCTTGTCTACCACAGACCAGCGCTCCATGGTGAGGCTTTGTAAAGGCATTTTGGCATGAATAAATAGCTTCTGAAATTCAGTATAATTCAGTATAATACAGTATAAACGGACCCAGATTGTTTATGCCTTATAAATATTTGGGTACAAAAATGAAATATTATTGGTTTCTATCATTTAAAGCCAAGCACGTTTGGTGCAGTGGTGGGTTATTGCACCTTCACAAAGTGACAGTGAATGGTTATAGTCAGTGGTGGTCTCTGGTGTTTGGCACAACAAGTTACTAGTACTTTTGATTCAATCCAATACCAAGTAATACTAAAGTGAGTATAATAATATCAATCTGATATTGATACCAATGATTTTTGTATCAAAGCCCGTGGTGTATAAAGACTTATATTATCATCTTCTCTTTAAATTAAATATATGTCTGAAAGACAAAGAAATATAATTTTTTTTTGTAGCTTTGATACCTTCATGAGTGATAGATATGTATCAATATTTTGGTTGGAATCTGCCCATCACTACACCACAGTTACCATGGTGTTCAGGTACAAATTTACTGGCTAATCTCCATTCATCAATCATCCTTTTTCACTTTTGGCAACTTTTGGCAGCAGTCATTACCTGATAGTAAGATTTTAACTTGTGGACTCTGAAGACATGTTTAAACTTGTTCTGCTCAGCCTCTGCACAGTGCCCTGTGTGGTGGTGTGGAGTTGGCTGGCTGTACAGCCCATTCATCTTCACCGTCATCACTGGCATCATTCACAGTCACGCCACCACCTCCAAGGCCCACGAGCTTTGGGGGCAGACTCGTAGAGCCCATTGTACAGGTCTTAAGAACACCATTTTCTACACACTGTAATGGATTACCTCAATGGTCAGCCTGTCACGGTCAATGTTGGCCCTGACACTTCATGTAAAATTCCTCTCCTCGGGTGAAATATCATACAGCAGCTACTAACACTAGCAGTTTTGTCAAAGCGATTGTCAGAGTGTTTGGGGTGTAATTCCCTTGTTGTCCTGTCTCTATTCTTTCTGCCTGTCAGGCGTTGATCCTTGGCACTTTGGCTGAAAGGAGGTGTTTTTTCAGTGTCAATTACAGTTTCCATAGTAATAGCCCACTGAAGAATCCACATTTTGGAAGCAAAATAATTTGAAACAAAATAGCTGTGACTTTAATATTGTTTTCCTGTGTTGACAGACTCATACTCAGTTTGACAGCTGCTTTGCGTCTTTTCTGCGATTCGCCTTTTCTTTTCCTCAGTCTTTGAATTCTTGTATCTTTTATCTAAAACACCTCCTTGGCCTCTACAGTCTCATTTGCTTATATATTATTTATTTTTCATTTTTTGTGCTTTTATGCAGAAATCAGGCACACATGCACACTCTGCTCATTTACTTCCCATTTTTTGCTGCCCTCATTCAGCTTGTGAGCAAATCTCAACTATGTCATGTTCTGCTCCAGTTTTAGCCTACATTTCTTTTGCAGTTTGTAGAAACATTGTATTTAGGCTCAATTAGATGAGCCATTCTCAATTATGAGAAATTTGTGAAAGCACCAAAATTGTGTTACCAATAACACAAAGAAAACTAAATCCAATGGCAAAATATAACTGTTTTGTGACCAAAAGCAGGCCAGATGGTAAATGGTTTAGTTGTTATCATTATAGCTGCTATCTTGCTTTTGCATAGTGCTACATTAAAACGTTGATGCATGTTTACCGGGCCATTTGCTGTTGCTGATATTCAGTAGTGGTCAAAGCATTGTGTTCTATGACCGTAAAATGGTTGTACCCATTTTGGTTTTGTGTTGAGCAAAATTTGTTTTTCCTCAGTACAGATATATTGTATAAGCAGCTCTTAAGGAAAAAATTAGGCAGCTTTGGCTGTCTGTATCTAGTCATAAAAAGAGGATCAGGAAGTATGTTGTTAACATGATAGTTGCTTTTACCATTACTACACATTAAAGCTCTGCCTCAAAGTTGTGATATGCTCGTATAAACTCACTGTGTGCTAGGTCTCTGAAGGTGTTTTCAGGCAGACAGAGAACCATGATAGTGCCAGTTCCTGCACCTAATCTTGAACCAACGCTAGAAATCAGAGCGTTCGGGACCAAAAAGTTGGTTCTCAGCAGGAACCAAGTAAAACTTGTTTTTTCGAAGCAAAACTTGACAACACAGAATACGTCAGCACATTCATCCAGATCACATGCGGTAAAATAAACAAACAAAGAGCAATTGAAACTATCACGTATTAAATTAAAAGTTTTAAGTCTACAAAAACAATTATGCACCATTCGTCTTGCATGTATCTGTGTTCGCCTGATAAGATTACATCTTTGGATTGGGCATCTCTGCCGCCTTCTCCACAGCAGATCGATGTTGTAGCAGAGCTTGGTGCATATAAATAATGACTTGTATAAGTACAAATGCTAGCTGGTGTTGATGATGCGATCCATGATTGTTATTTTCCTTCCTGCGGCATCGGTTTCATATGACCCGGTTTTTATTTGTGGTAAATCCACACCCTCTGTTGATGACGCATCATGGGTTCATGTAAATAGTATGAACACTGGTCGTTCACTGGTGAGCACTTCGGTTCTCAGTGGAACTGGTCTGGGAACCGGCACTGGCACCGTTTTGATCGGCCTGAAAACAGCTTGTATGGCTACCTCTGTCGCAGCAAGAAGGTTCCAGGTTCCAGATTCGACTCCCAGGCTGCCCAGACTTTTCTGTGCTGAGTTTGCATGTTCCTGTGTTTGGGTGGGTTCCTCCAGGCAGTCCTACTTTTCAGCAACCCAAAACTGACCAAGTCCAACTCAAAATGTGGGGATGGGTCCCCAACAACAAATTGTATCTTTCCTTACCTTACCTTAATTTAGGAATAACTGTGGACTGCAAACTGTTGTATTTTTAATGATTTGAACACAGTAAAAATTTGGTTTAGTGCCTTTTATGTGGCTTGACCAACATACAAATATCAGCACACCATTAATGAACATAGTTTAAACTGCCTGTTCAGATTTTGCACAACAATGCAGTGTTTGGCCCTGACCAAGTCATGTATTTACCTTTCTTGATATTCCCCTCGTGGACGACATCATCTACTTCGAAAGCTATTGTGCAGCTCATGGTAGAGAAAATCACCACGGGTAAAATGACTTTGACATTGGTCCATAGTACAGGCAATGGAGGGTGACATATCCAATATCGGGAGAGTGGCAGGGCTAAATATTTTTGTCAGGCCAGCGGCTTTAGTGCAGAGAGATGTGGGTGACGGGTTCATTTGGGTCTGGCTTTCAACACTGCATTCTGGGAAGTGGAACCCCAGGTAACTGCTTTGGTTGGCTCTACCCTTGATGAGGACATGGAGGGAGAAGAGAGAGAGAGAGCTATTAGGCGTGATGAGGGGCAGAGCAATGTCACACTACAAGTCTTACTACACTTAATTTTTCAAGTACAGCAATTTGAGATTTAAATACTGCTTGACAAGTGGAAAAAGAAATTGTGCATAAGCAAGCATTGAATTAAATGCAATTGTAATGAATGTCCTTGAACTTGTATGTAGTAGAGAACAACTACAGACTTCATGCAGTGGAGGAAGATCATTTTGATACTATAGAAAAAGTTTTAAAAAGTTATATTTTATTTGTTGTGAAAGTATAAAAAGGCAAGGTGCAAGATTAGATGTTCCCTGCTTGAAGTTCTGATAAAGTTCTTTCAAATAGTTCAGTAAATAAAGCAGGCTCTATTGTGGAGTTGATTTGTTTAGACCTGGAAAATCTCAAACCCTCATTAGGTTACTAATGTTTTGATTTCATAATTGTATACATTCTAAATACGTAAAGGTTACAGCGTACATCGGCATTGCCTATAATGAATGACCTTCCCTTTTATGATGTAGAGGTCACTTTGAGTTTTATGTAGTTATTCTCTGCTGATTAGTAGATTCAGTTTTAAATAGCTGAATGTTTTGAAGATTTTAAATGCCTCCAGAAGAATTGACCAGAAGCCTGAAATATGAACTGATATAGTATACAAAAATTACATATCAGCACATGTTTGTATAGATGTAAAGTACAGGGTTAGCAGTTTTTTATGTGGAATATGACAGGATATTTAGTTGTTTGTGGAGGAAATTATGGTACTCTAAACAGCATTCCTTTGAAATTGCAATTTTGATTTGATTGCTTTTAATCTTGCAGCCCTACCAGCGAGTTAGTGGTCCGCGCAGGGGTAGTGTTCGCTGCTGTTGTCGAGCATACTATAGATTTATGATGCCTAAAGGCAGTGTGTGACCGAGCGGTGTGGCCCGGCTCTGCCCTGTGTTTTAACTTTGGACAAGTGTTGTGACATGGTGCATTTGGGGCGCGGGCTTTCTGCTCTGACATCCTGCAGAGCTAGTCTTCCTGCTGAGATAACAGCCTTGAGAGCATGTCACAGTGGAGGAAATAACCTGGGTGAATCGATGGACTGTTTCTTCAAATGCCAATCAGACTTGGAGCATGGAGCCATTTGGATCAGCGCGAGCCATCTGCGCCGTGAGGTGTGCATCCAAGGTCAAAGCTTTTAGAAATCCTTTGTCACCCCGAGCGCTACAGTGGGAGAAACCTGTCAAACCAAAGTGTGCTGCAGTGTCTAATGGATGGTAAAAATACATTGTGCTGACCTTTTGTTTTGTACTTTCTGCTTGTTTACGAGCTCGGCGTGGCTTATTTATTTGTCTCATAAGGCAGTAATTTGTAAAGTTCACTGTACAAGAGTTAAGAGGCTATTTGTGGAACTGCATGTGAATAATGTATACTCACGTGAGCCGGTTGTTGGGAGAAATCAGTATATTTTGTGCACCGAAACACTGCATCACAAACTATAGCATTATTTATACAATATTCAGATCATTTCATTTAAATCAGCTGATTTGACTAGATTAAAATATATTTCTGTCCTCAGTAAATGGCTGATTGGACTATTGGATCAGTTTTGGACACCTGGAATAAAATTTTCTGTATAGGAGCATCCTAGCTATAATTATTTAAAAATTATTGTCATAACAAGATAATGTGCATAATACAACACAAGTATAATAATGATAATTCTCATGATAACTTAGTCCATCATGGATTACTTTGTTTTGAAAATAGATGATGTATGAATATGCACATGATGATGCTGCTAACCATTTTTGTTCTTTAAAGGGTCTGCTCCTGCGACTGCAAATCTCCACTCCGGCCTCTGAAAGTGGGGAAAAGAACTTTACTTCCACGAATACTGATACGGATGAAAACTGTTTAAAAAGAACTCGTCCTGTTTTTCAAAATTCTACAAGAAAAATTTTAAAAATTCAGCTACTGCACTTCATATTATAATAATTAACACTAGCCTAATGAAAAATCCCTTCTCATTTTATACCTAAAACTAACTCTTTAGATTTATTTTTCTCTTTTTAATAATGCCAGTTAAACTTTATTCACAGCAGTAGTGAAAGTGAATTGTTTCCACTTTTCCAAATTGAATGAGTAGCCTGCTCCTCAGAGGATGCTGTAGTGTTCGGGCTGCTCTCCGCCTGGTGCAGCGTAGTCCCATGGTGCATTGCAGATACCCCCTATATTTACATGACAGGGGGATGACTTATCTTTACCTTTGAAGTCCGTAGTGTACTCTGGGCTCTGAAAATGCAGCGTACAGTGAAGTAGAGGCACACTGCTGTGAATCGTGATACTCTCCCTCTCATTTTGTGTATTGGATGTGCTTGGTTATATTAGCGGGCGGCTATGGGACGTGTGAGTATACATTTATCCACCTGTTATCGACTGGTTTTCCCTCACGCGGTGAGTTGAATCGGAGCAGCCACATGTTCTCAAATACAGCATGAAAAGATACAAGTCAATTTCCTGTATTCTCAGTTAGAGCTCAAGGCTGTAACATCAAATCAATTTATAACATGCGAGTTTGTGTTTCCGCTGGAGAGACTGTTAGCAATAGGGAGGGTGGGCTACGTCCTTGTTCTCAGACCCTCCTACTTGGCTGTAACGTAAACTCCAAAAACCTTGTTAAAGAAGACATATTATGCTTCCAGGGATGCAACGATCCAGCTTTTTCAATTCCAGTACCAATGTCACTACTTTGACTTTGACAGCCGTTACCCAGAGTTAACTGATACTTGTGTAGGGATGGAAAATGGCACTTATTTTCTTAAAAGACAGTTAACTTATTACACAAGAGAAGCGGCTGTATCACTGTTATTTATCCTTCACAGAACTACTGGACAGCGTTGTATGAACAAGTCAATAAATAAAACTGTAGAACTCAGATGCCCTGCTTTTTCATAGTTGCATTTCACCGTAGCAAAAACTGCAATTTTTTTTTTAACCCTCCACATATTATTAAGAGTCTGATTTTATGTTTTTAATAACTGCAAGTAAGTACAGACCAGTGGGCAGAGATACGGTGTAGGTGAAAAATAAAATTTTCCAAACTCTTAGAGGTTAAATGCAGGACAATAATGATGAGTTTATAAATGTCTATTTTTGGAAGACTGTAATACAGCCCTTCTTCTGGTGTCTGGTGTAAGTTTGTTTTGTTTTTTCTAAAATGTTTCACTGTATTGCATTCTCTCTTGCATTTCAAAGCTTCCTCCTATTGCTTTTTTGTGCCAGCCTTTTAATGTCTTTTAATTTTCAAAAATGGATTGCAATCATGGTTGTGTTTGGGAGAGAATTTTACTGCCCTCATAAACCAGGGCCATTAGTTTGTCCAAAATGACTTTCATTAGAGCTCATTTAGCTCCTGCTTTGATCACAATTCGACATGTTAAGAGCTTGGGTCTGATTTAGGCTCATGTTTTTACATTGAATGAGGGAGAATTTATTTGGATGAGTGGAAGTGTACGAAAGTCTACACCAAAAAGCCATGTAATAGGTTGAGTTCACATAACACGATAACATTATAGGGCCCATGTTGCGCTATTTTCCGATCTATGTTATACATTGTTAACATAACATTGTTTCCTCATCAAACATATACCAGGGGTTGTGTTTTATTTCATTCACACATGTTTAACATACAAACCCTGCGTATTTGGGTTGAATTCTTCTCTCAAACAGAAAACATTCTGTTCCAGCTTGCGATGTCAATGTGGTAACACGGGAAGTGCTCCACTGTGTTCTTAAAGTCCATATACACCAAGGTAAAGGGTAGGTGTGAACTTGAAAACTTCCGCTACATGACACCACACAATGGAACAGAGTATTTTGAGTTTGGAAATGTAGACAGATTTATAATAATAATTTACCTTTTGGATATTTCATGTTGAAGTACAATGTTATTTAGAGGGAAACTGTCTCTTGACCCTTGTCTGGGATATGGCCTCATCACATTTAGAATCTGAAAACCACCAATATCCCATCAACAAAAAACAGGAACAATTTTCAGTATCTTCTCTGTAATGTATGGTTACTAGAAAATGAATGGAACTTGTTTTCTTCACTGGATCCAGTTCAGTTCAGACTTGATGCTCTTATCTTAGCATGTCAAAAAAAAAAATCAAGGCTAAATTTTAAAACATGACGCACATTAAATATGAATCACATCCAAACAAACTGCTGCGCACTTTGAAGAAGGAACATAGGCCACTTATGTTGATACAATGGGTAAATATTGCCCACTTTGATGAATGATGTTTATTGCCTCTGTTTTCCATATAACCATAATTACTTTATTTGTATAGCACTTCTCAGAAGCTAGTTAAAAATCTTCACAATACATGAATGCCAGTATCAGTGGTACATTGGTGTTAAAGGTGCAGTATGTAACTTTTCTGATGGACCTGCCACTTGCTTTTCTCCATGGAAATGTTATTGCGTTTCTTGCTCTTCTTTGTTATTGCCATTAAAATACCTTGAAAATCATATATTCTTATTATGACTTATTTTTTTCCATTGATATGCATATGTTTAATGGCATACTGTGTGATACATTCCGGGAAAAGCAATGACATTTCCGTGAAGATAAGAAGGTTGTAAACCCTCTATCAGAGAAGTTACACAAGTATTGCCGTGTACAGTATTTGTGAGCGAGAAAAATGTTTTTGTTTTTCTGTCAACGGGAATATTTTTGCTTGTTCGTCAAATATTTGTCATGATGTTACAGCCTTTCAGTGAGAGCCGTTTCAGACTAATGTGTAGAACTAAAAACCTCAGTTTAATCCAAGTTCAGTTTAGGATTTAGTCTAGGCTGAGTTTTTATGTAGTATATGTGAAAAGGTGAACATATGACAGCATCCATATACTAGTAGAACAGCATCCATTACTATAGCAATCCGTGACATGTTTTAATAATTAGTCTGTGCTAATTTCATGCTACATTTTCCGCCCTGGTGTATATATATGGTAATAGTTTCCAGTTAATACATTGACAACCAAAAGGGTTAGCACCATTAGAGAAATCCCCGAATATCATGCTATTGTTCTCCCGATGTTTTGACTGCTGCTGTAATTGACATTAATACTCTTCTATTTGTGTCTGAATAAGAAGCTCGCTGACTGGGGTAACAAGACCACCTGTTAGCACCATGCCTCTGCATCTGATGCGACATCATAAAGGCCTACCATAGAACACCACTTAACAAATTATAGCCCTAATTCACTTTGAGAGCTTTACTATATGATATAGTATGTCAATTCCAATGTTACCAATAATCCCCAGTATGGATTTTACTCTTAAAAAAGCATTCAGTCATTCACAATCATCTGCGGCACTTTATGGGAGTTGTCCTTTGTGAATTTTTCTGAGGGAAGAGCCATCAAAGTGTCAATAACCCAGCAAACCCTTCTCCATTTCAGACTAAACCGCCAATTTTATCTGTTTTTGGTGCCGTGATTAGATATTGAACTGGGCTTCTGCACAATGAATGACTGCAAACTTGAGAAGAAAAGAAAATGCGAATTGGTCCATTTGAGACGTGTCACCTCTATAGATGACTGAAATTCTATTACCCTGACATGCTCCTCAAAGTCTCTGTTATTATTGATATTTGCAATAATAGAGTAGCTGTCCGTTCAGTGACCCAAAATGGCGGCGTGCACCATGTCAAGATTGGGCTTTTATTTTATTGTCCGGGTGAAGTGGACACAAAAGTGCTCGATCTTTGAAAAAAAAAAACCCCACTACTCTCACCATCTATCATTTTTCTTTCTTTGTTCAAAATAATTACACTGATTTGACCGATTCTTCCTGAGATACCTTAAAAGTGCTGTACCTGAGTTTTACTTTCTAAAAAAAACCCATGAAAACCAGAACTACTTCATTTTATAAGGTTTAACAGTTATCCATAGTTGTCCCTTACGTGCCTTATGCACACAACTTTCAGAGGCCAGACTGGCATTTGGCTGTCTCAGTATTGTGAACATCTAGCATGCTAACATTACACTTCCTAACTATTAGTCAATAAAACACTTTATAATTGAATGCAGACTGTACACAACAGGCATATGAGAGCTGCTCATATACATAGAGATGAATTGGATATCGGCCCTTTAATGCATATCAGATATATCAGTGTGCATATTAGTGTTAGAAGTCTGTTTCATTTACTGTAGCTTTCAGGTGCGTAGATGGTCTGCCATTCAAAAGCATTAAAAATACATCAAATACATCTAATTCCGTATTTGCGTGTCCATACTCATTTTCACTGCACCAACACAATGTATTGTACATATATTTTTTGTAGAGCCCGACCGATATATCGGTTGGCCGATATTATCGGCTGATATGGGCAACTTTAGGCATATCGGCTATCGGCCGATATTTCACGTGGGCATGTTATACCTCGTTATAAAGTTTAGACTCTCTACATTCTGTTCATTTAATCCAATTTACAGACAGATAAATGTCCTAATATGTGGCTCCACATCAGTATTTATCTACGGAGTCATTTGTCTGTGTGTGTCCGTACTGTCCCTGAACACACCACAGAGTCGCGTCATTCACGTGTGTTTGTTTACACCTGCAGACACAGATCCAAACACTGAGATTATATTCTTTTTACGGACAATCGGTTTGAGTCTGGATTAAAAGGACATTTATTAGTGCAGATTTGTGATGTGAGGAGGAGCCTGTATGAGCGGTGAGTGTTGGAAATATGTCGACTCTGAAGCTAGTTTTTGTCATTTGTTATGGGTTAGCTGCTGTAGCTCCCGCACATAAACAGACTGTTTTCTATTGGTCTGTTCTAAAGTGACTATATTGGCCGTATATTTGTTACTGGACCTGCACTGATATGTAAATGAGCTGTGAATAGAGGTGTGAATTATGACATTTGCGTATATAATTAATTACCGCGGCGCGCACGTATTTACGGCTAAAGGCTAATAGCGCTACTTTCTTTACTAGTTATGGGTCCGTCGCGAACGAAATGACTCTTAGAACCGGCTCTTTGAAGGGAACGACGGGAGCCTGATCCTTATTGGGAGCCGTGTTTTCTCTTTCTCTCACTTTTTTTCTCTTCACGCCGCGTGCAGATTCGTGGTATGACAGCGGCAGCGGCTAAAAACGAAACTTTGAGAAAAAAAAAAAAAAAAAAACGAGCATATTTGACTGTAGTTTAGCATAAAATAAATAAGTCCCGGTTTAGTCCTTTTTCAGTCCTGGTTTAGACCTGGTTCAGTCCTGATTCAGTCCTGCTTTAGACGTGCTTTAGTCCTGCTTGCAATAAAACAATCTGAAGAGCCACTTGGGAGCCAAAAGAACCAGCAGCTTTTAGTGAGCCGAGCCAAAAGAGCCGGTTCTCTAAAAATAACTGGAATACCCATCACTAGTGTCTAGAATGTGATGCAAAATGCCATTAAAGGTTGTATAGAGGATTTTCCAAGGAACGAGAAATCCAGCCACTGTTTGTCCTTTTTCAAATGTTGCGCATGCGTGAAACCACCCCCCTCCCCTACAGCTCCCTACGTAGAAACGCCTTCTCCCGCCTCCTCTTTACACCAGAAACAGGTTTGTTTACAGCCGGTGCGCTGCACATGACTTGTAAACAACTAACTACAGTGTTGGTTAGGCAAGGCGGAGAAGTGAGGAGCGGGGGGAGCGGGTGTGCGGACATTTCGTTCGCGGACGAGAAGTGAGGAGCAGGGAGAAGAGCGGAGCAGGGAGAGAGGAGAGAGGAGAGGGGAGCGGTGCGCGGAGATTCCGTGCCCGGAGAAGTGAGGAGCAGGGGGAAGAGCGGATCGGGCAGCGGGGAGAGGAGCAGTAAGGGGTGCAGAGAAGGTTGCGCGGAGATTCCGTGCGAATGAACTAGCTACAACACGCAGCAGCAAGCGGACTCTTTCTTTGCCTTGAAAATTACGTTTTCAGACATAGGATGTCGCTTTCGTGTCCTGAAAAACGTTTGACTAGCTCTTGGAAATAAAATACGTTTTCATAATAAGCAGAAGTGACCTGTCCAGGAGTAATTTGGCGACCAATGCGTCAGTCTTTAGACCCTGCGTCTGCTTCAGTCGCGCCATCGCTGGAATGAATCTTCAAGAATCACCTTAGTTTGGCTTCGCTGCTTTTCCCCTTGTCTTCTTCTTTCAGCGACCTCAAAAACGGACTTTCTTTTGCGGCTAACTGCTCCTGGATTCTTGTCTGCCATTGCAACAAACTTTGTGCAAACTGCGAGGAAGATATAGGTCAAAAAAAGCCGCTAAGAACTGTTGCGTTGGTGGAGTAAACAGCGTCTGTGCGTCTTGCATCTGTGGACTGCGTGACAGTCGTACGTAAACCACGTACCGGCGGCGCGCAGGCAGTCAGTTACGCTAGAAACGTAGGGAGATTGATTGACAGCCTGTCAGCTCACAGATAACGAGACAGTGTCGTTATCTATTGGCAAATGTTTAGCCCCACCACGTCCAGAGTTGATGAATTTTTATTCTCTTTTTTTTGGTCATCATAATTACAAGGCTACTGCACCTCTATAATGCTATTATTGACAATTTGAGAAAAAAAAAAAAAAAATCCTCCATACAACCTTTAAGCCAACCTACTGTCTGTAAATATGATGTAAAGAGGCAGAATAACAAATAAACCCAATTTAAAATCCACCAGAGCCAAACCTAAGTTTTTTAAACAATTCAACATTTACAGTGAATTTTTACATCACTAAATATATCGGTGATTATATCGGCTATCGGCAGCTCCAACTTCCATTATATTGGTTTCATATCGGCCACAGCAAAATCCATATCGGTCGGGCTCTAATTTTTTGTATTGTACAGTGTTCAGCTTTTGAAGGTAAAAACGACATTTGTGATGGACCGAAACAAATATCTGTTAGTGGACCCCTTGACTCCTCGCTTTGAACATGAAAATTACTTCTTCAGAGAAATGCCTTTTATCTTTGATGATGGTATTTTTCTTCCTTTTAAATAAATGCCTCTTAATTGGTAACAACCATTCACAAGCACTAACTGTTTTCAAAGACCGCTGCCTATAATGCATTCTATAATAACAGAGAAGAATAATAATAATCATATCAGACTTATATAGCACTTTTTCGATACTCAAAGATGCTTTACAAATAATAAGAAAACCACATATATTGCAAAAAATCTAAATTGCAATACTGTTTAATGCGATACAAGAAAATAAATATTGCAAGTAGTGCTAACGTGGCAGATTTTCTGTGTTTTTTAAATTTTTAAATGTTAAAAGCAAGCATGATTGTATTGTTTTTTATCTTTTAATCACTGAGTATTGAGAAACAAATTTAATTCTGTCATGTTCCTCTTAAACCTTTTGACATGTACATTTTTAGTTAACTGAATGTACATTTACTATTAAAAAAATTATATTGTTTTGTGTTCACATACTGCATCAACTGAATAACTGCACTGGGACTAAACCTGGAACTTGACCAGGACCAGGTCGAAACCAGGTTTAGTACAGGGCCAAACCAAACCTACATCAGCATGAATCCTTAATCAAGCCAGAACATGTCCTTTATCATCAAGACAGTATTGAACATAGCTATTTACAGTATATCTGATTATTTCATGTATCATGCAACCCTGTTTGCGTTATAGCAGCAGTAATCTGGTGCTTGGTCTCATCACTGTGTTGGCGGCTGGTGGATAGCTCAGTTGGCAGTCCTCTTGTCTTGTTTGTTGAGGCCAAAGTGGCAGCAGGAGTTACACCTGGTTGTGGTGTGAACTGTGTAAGTCTGTTAAATCATTGACCACACTTTGTCCACATTAACAAAGCACAGGAGTCGCACTTTATTACTATTGTTCCATGTATTTGAGCAAAATCAGTCTTGTTCCAGTACACGTATATTGTATAAGCAGCTCTTGAGATCAGAATAAGTCAATTGTGCACTGTCTCTCTATCTAATTTTTAGATGAGTTGTGGACAATTCTTCTTCTTGTTGTTAGTGTAACTATGATGTCCAAACTCAACAGAAATGGGCGACTTATACATCTAAATCATTGTTATTTTCATTTAAAATTACAATACTATAATATTATTTTGATTATTAATATCTGTAACATAACTGCCACACAGCTTAATAATTAATTTGATAGGACCATTAATTGCAGTTATTTCAGCCATAATAATCATAACTAAACTTCAATATTGTCCCATGCCTGTGGTATTAATTTGATTAACAAAACCAGACCTAAATATTTGTGGTAACTGCACTTTTGAGAGGTTGGAGACTTAAAGATGACCTGACTCACACAAAGTTAAATAAGGGTGTTAGCCACAGTATACAAGTGACACACAAATACTTTTTACAAACAATACTAGCTTTTAGTCCTATTTAATGTACATGCAGATCACGCCAACTCTACTACATTGTAACAACATTTGGAGAATTTCATGTACCATTTTGATTAGAAATTTCTAGGGTTGCCAACATTTTCAAATAAATCCATATTTGGTTGTTCAAGTCACATTATAATCATAAAATCTAAAAAAATATATCCTTGAGAATTGAAGACACCAAAATTGTTTTATCTGTACTCGAAAAAGTAAACCTAAATTTGTTTGTTTATATGACATTAACATCACATTAAAAAAAAGAAAACAGATTGATTTCACAGTTTTGGCCATAGTGTAAATTGCGAAACATAATAAATTCACAATATTATCAAAAATCATAATAGTTGTAACACTGAAAATGATATTTCAATATTTCCAGTTGAACAGTAACAAGAATAGATCTTATTTGCTGTCTAATTAACTAAAATATCAGTTTCTATCTTAACAAATACATCTGACAGTTGTACATTCTGTTCAACTTCTCCCTGCAGTGTTTTTCTCCCTCTCCGTGTTTACCCACAGTCCATACACTACAGCACCCATGTCAGAAACTATTACACACCGATCGCCTGGTGCTTCCTGGGCTCTGTGCGTGTGGGCAGTATACTGGCTGTAGTCTAAACAAACACAATTGTAGCCATGCCCGGCGGTCAGGAATAAGCCTCAGCATCTGTTGAGGAAAGCCTGTTATTTATTTTTCTGCAACTTTTCTGCTTTTCTGTGTCTCTGCAGGACAAGTCTCCTCCCGCTAAGCCGGAGATGGAGCTCCGAATGGCCCAGCCTGAACGCGCCCTGGGTTGTTTGTCCTTGTCTAGAGTGTGTCAGCTGTCCGCCATGTTGAGACAGATCTGACGGCTGTGAGCAAGAGAAGAGAGGAGAGGTGCAGACTGTCTACCACAACTCACTGTAAGATACCTCTGACATTTTTAGTCCTTCTGTCACTATTTTATATAATCCCATTTGGAAATTATTTGGTGTCCATTCATACATATTAAGGCTTTTTGGAATGAGTAGGAAAAAAGGTTACATTTAGAAATTTTGTTTACTTACATAAATGTAAAAATAAAATTTTCATCAACTCATATTTCCGTATGGAAGAGTGTGCATTATAGATGAAAATCTATGCAATCCTTCAGCTAAGCGCTAAGCAAGGACATTATTGCTTGTGTATTTTTATATTGCCTATTGTTATATCAGCAAATATTATATAATATTGAACACAGATGTTTGCATCATGCGAACATTGTAATCTAGGGCAGTAACTAATGATGATTATTTGATCAATTGATTGTTTACATTCACATTCACAAAGACCCGAGAATATGAGATTTTGTAGTTCTGGCTTCATATGAGTCATGAAACCTTAGGTCTATGTACAGATAACAGTTTGTTGTAGTTAATTGATTCAACTTGGAGCGCTATTGTAATTGGATTGCAACATCATATTATTGATCCTAAGAATCTATCCTAAGGCTGTTTTGTTGTGAATACACACACATGTGCTTGCTTCCTTGGTCCTATACACGCGAACATGCTCACCTCTGCTGACTGTGGCACAGATATTAAGTTGATCCAAATCTCCTCATAAACATGTTCAACAGCAGTGCTGCAGTACCTATTCATACTAATATTATCCAAGCCCTTTTTTAACCCAATTCCAAGAATTGTTAGGTCTGTCTGAAGTTGAGTTTTTCCTCACTATTTCAGTCTAAATTTGTAGACCTGATATATTCTCAAATTCCTTAAAACATATTGCGATGTGCACATTTTCTGTTTGGTTTGAATTGTGGCAGTTATTTAATTATGCTAGAAAAGCCATTACTGAGCAAACCCACAAATTAACTACTCTAAAACTGCTAAAACTGATGCCAGTGTGTTTCACTCGATATTGTTGTCATTTTTTTCACCCTCACCATTTCACACAAGAGCTGCTCATTTCATGGACTTTGGCGCATTTATTTTTCCTCAGGTTAGGGTTGTGTTCCCATTATCACTTGTTCCTTAAGGAATGCTCAAAACAAATTAGAAAGTGCTGCAGCAAACACAAAAAAGCCCCTTGTTTTTCATTAGCACAACCAGTCTAATGCAGGCTCCACTGACCAGGGAACAGCAGGTGTAGTCTAGCGTGTTGGCACCTCGGAGTGGCACCACTTCATTAGTCCGTGCAATTACTTTTGGCCAGCCGAGGTCTCACCTGCGCTTCGTGAATGTAAGGGTGTGTAACTAATTATGAGCATGAACCCAAACCTGAACACACCACAGTGACCCATGAGCAATCGGTGCGAGTGACACCAAGTTTGGTATTTTCAACTCATTAAAAACATTTTTTTTTTTTAAAAACTGGATGTTAGCTGTGGCATTGCCCGATTCCTGTTCACCTAGTTGGAGTAAATTTGTTTTGCCCCAGTACTTATGTATTATAAAAGCAGCTCTTAAGGAACTACGCTGTTAGCATGCTAGTTATTATTAGCATTCCAGTGGCAGCAAATCTCCATAATGGCCTCTGAAAGTTGTGAAAAGCACTTATAAATGCATTGCAGTGGATAATAGGATGCTAAGAATGGGTTTGGAAAGTGTCTAACCATGCTCCTGATTGGCTCTTTGGTTGCTATGGTACACCTACTCTGATTTCTAATTATGGGTCTTGACTAGTTCATTCATTTGGGTAATTTGGCTGGATGTTATGTCACACATAGTCAGTGCACTTCTATAAAGTCTATGGTTCCGACTTTTACTCACTCATCTGCACCAATGACCAGCTGACTAGCACATGTCTTTTAATAGTTTTGATCCTTGCATCAATACTAGGGTTGTGCAAAAATATTAAAATATCAAAATATCGCATCGCTTAATGTGATGATACAGTATCGATATTGTGGGCTGCTGTATTGATATACCAAGAGTATTTTTTGGCATATTTTACTCAATTATTTTGTTACAGCACTGCAGTTTTGTTGCTTGCTTAGAGGAAGGAAACTCTTTTATCCAACACATTTGACTAATTCACTGTTTTGATCATTAAAATTGGTGTGTTTCATATTCACTTTGCACAAGAAGTGGTTTAACAAAGACATTTATTATCACAGCCATGATTTAGATATTATTTTTATTGAACCATATTGAATTGATTTGAAATATATCCTGTCGAATCGAAAGCTCACTGAATTGAGATATGTATCGTATCATGGCCAATGGAGGTGTTTAACATATCGACAACTTCTGAATGATACCCAGCCCTAATCAATACTTGGTTTATGCCATAGAGGTTAAATAGGACATTGTGCTTTTTCTGTGGTATTTAATATTAAACTGTAACATACATAGATCATCATTTCACATTTTGTTCATACCTCAGTATTGATTTAAAATAGCTTAAATATAGAAACGGGTTTATTGACTTTCTGTCAGAGCTGAAAAAACCCGCCTCTTCATGGTGACATTTCACCGTGGCAAGCAGCAGATCACTTGTTTTTAATCCTCCATGTATGATACAGAGCCTGACTATTTGTAAGAGTCATAAATACGTACAGCGCAGTGGGCGGAGATAGAAGGTAGGTGAAAGGACAATACAAGATAACTCCAACATGCATAAATCAATTGAAATACAACTTTCAAGTGTTTTAAGTGAATAATGAGGGAACTAGACTTGTCAGTAAATATAGATAGAAACGATAATATCCCCATGAGCTGCAATAAATAAATAAATGAATAGCAGAATGTCAAACTTAAGTTAATAGTTTGTATCTAATAATGTGTCTTAGAAATTCTTAATTCAACCTTCTATAGCTAAAATCTTATAATATTGCAAGAATATATAATCATTAGTACAAAGGAAAGGTACACATGATATTTATTGACCTCCAAAGATGATTAACTGGCCTAGAGGGAACACTGGTTTTACAGCTCATGAATGTCAATTTTACATAATACCTCCCCCTTTAAAACTAGAAATCATCCCAACATAATCATTTGGTTCATCGGGATCATGACTTTGAGTTGGCTTCTTCTGTAAAACATGTTTACAGCACAAAATTCCATAAACAAGCCAGTATGTAGTACTGAAAATACATATTCAGAATACACATTTTGACTAACTGTATTCTGGCAAGGTTACTTTTTCATTTGATGGTATTCAGAATATAGTTACTTCCCTAAAATTAAAGGAACACATTGTGGTATTTGATCATGCAATTTGGGCCTCAAAGTGGAAGGTATTAGTGAGGAAGATAAAAAAAAGTCCTGTTCTTCTGGTGTAAGCATGTATGACTTTTCCTTCTTAAATTAGTGATATATAAATGTGTAACATGATACACCAAACACAAAGCTGTTTTTTGTTTTTACACTGTAATTTAAATGCAACTTTAAAGGGCTCATATTACGCTGTGTTATTTATAATGCCGTTTCCTCATTGTTGTTTTTTTTGTTTCATTCACACTATACAGGAAACTCCGTACACCTACATTGGAATAATCTGGATAATTTCAGCCCTAGAATTGCCAATCTCTACTCAACTAAATTAAAATGTAGCTGGTAACTTGAAAACTACCACTACATAACATCACAAGGTGGAACAGAGCATTTTGACATTGGGAGACATCAACAGACTAAAAATAAAAGGTAAGTCAAACATATGAGAATGAAACAAAACACAACTCATGGTATAGTATGGGACCATTAATGCAAATATAGTACTCTGATTGCACCACATAATGCAGGTATACACTGTTCTGCAACTAAACTGCAACATTTTCAAGTATTTCTTCCATCACTGAAACATACTATATTGAAAGACAGCATTATTTCTATTTGTATGTTAACATCCTGAATCCAGAAATCCTAGTCCTGACTAGTCTGTCTTGATATTTTCTCTGCCTCCACCCCTCCTGTAAACAGCTTTCTCATCTCAATAATTACACCTCCCCACCGCACCTATGGTATTATTCTTTATCACCTGACATAATAAACTCGTACCCCCTTGTTACCAAATTATATAGTTGCCATAAAAACTCCACAGTGAATGCACTTAGCTTAGCCCCCCCGTGATATTTGATAAACAACAGCATCATCAACAATTGAAGCCAAGGCAAATAAAAACATTGCATACACTTCTTTTAAGATGTTTTTTTTTTTTTTTAGATTTAAACTTCATTGTCATCATAGCTTTACCATGTATTGTTATTATATTAGTATTTCTGGTTGTTGCAATGAATTGTGTCTTTTTAAACAATCACTAATCACTACAAAAGGTTTAGGGATTATTTCAATTTAAAATAATCTGGAGTCTATTATACTTAAAAGGATCCATTGGCATCTTTTGAAGAGAAATGTTTAATAATACTTGGTGAATTAAATTGCTTTTGCAGTGATAAGGTTTTAATAATGTTAAGAAAATATGTTGGATTATCACATTTAATTTGTAATGTAAAACTGTTGTCTTTCCATTTCTTTTGTTTGTACTACTACTGCTGCTACAACTTCCACTTCTGCTACTGTATTTTCTGGACTATTGAGTGCACCTGAATATAAGCTGCATCAACAAAATTTTAACTAAGTTTTAAAATTGTTCATATATAGACCGCACCTGAATATAAGTCGCAGGTGTCCACGTCTTCAAGAACGTTTTCAAGTTCAGTTCATCTGCTTTCATCGCCTCTGAAAGCTTTTGTCGTCTTTTTTCATTGATTAAATTCGTCACGCTGCCGTCGCCAAAATCTCACCATCGACTCATTGATGCCGAGTTCACGTGCAGCAGCTCTGTTTCCTTCTTCCACAGCCATATCAATTGCCCTTAACTTAAAAGCTGCATCATTGTATTTTAAATAAGGAGGGTGTGTGTTAGCCTGATTCATCAGCCGGTTTTACTTCGTTTCACTTCGTACAAATTGTCTGACCTCACAGCCTTAGATTTTGTTTACTCAACGGTAGGCGGGTACTTTTTTAATTTAACCAGTCACTACTATTTGGTTGTGACGTATGTAATGCCCTGCTAACAGGTCTAACTGGTATATTAAGCTTTTCTCAAATCCCATATGAAGATGGACAATAACGTCTTTCCCCTTGATGAAACTCACCAAACATTCTCTTTATTCCGGCTTTAAATCCTCGATCTCGGGAATTGTTGACAACACTAAATATATCACTTTTTGCTGATTGGCTGGTGCCTGAACTTGCACTTGGCACTTTGCGAACTATCTATTGTGTTTTGATTCCTGATTCCTAGTGGCTGGAGAGAAAAGAAAATAAGCAGAAGCACTAGGTAGCGCCAGCCTGGCTAGGTGTGTGTATGAATTCCAAAACACAATCAAACAAGCACCTTCCTCGGCACATTACCCCCGTCTCTCCCCGCACTCTACGGCGCATGTCTCCAGCAAGAGTCTCTGTCCTGTCTGTATCATGTCAGTGTCTTGTAGGATTTCAGCAGATTTCAGACACTCCCGGGGACTAGGCTAGTTCTATCAATCAGGTATGAGTGGATGTTCAGCTACTAAAGTTTGAGACGTTTCTTCTTGTCATTTACGCATTCGGGTAAGATGTATCCCCCTCACTAATGTTCATTTAGCATCATAACTTATTTTATCACATGGCGATAAACTGTTTGAGTGTGCTGACAACATCACTCGCTGGTGTAGCAACTTGATGTTAACCCTAGATCCATGTTTGACCCGCACACACAGCGGAGCTTTCTGCACTCAGGTTGCATGCATCCGCTATGCTGCCAAACCATAGACCGTATATATGAATGGACAATGTGCCAAACAAAGAATCTGTCCATATAGTACCTGCATCATTTTATTGGCCGCATGGTTCAAAGTGTGAGAAAAAAGTAGCTGCTTGTAGTCCGGAAATTATGGTACTTAAAAAAACAAACAAAAGAAAAACAATACAAATATAATATGGCATTTGGTACTGTACATGTTCTATATTTTGAAACATTTTCCATTAATTTCCATATTATTATAAAAAGGTGCCGCAAGTCTTGTTGACATAGTCTTTGTAAATTAGTCTCCCGTATTAACCTTAACACAAACTCCCACACTTCAAACAAATGCAAAACTAGACCTGTTTGTAGTAGGTCAGTGCTCCGGTTCACTCTGGTCAGGTGACTAGGACATGTGCGTACTGTCTACATTGTGTAAGTTACACCACCTGTGCTCCCTGGCCGGCCTATTGCTGTAGCTACCGTCGCTACCATAGGCTCATCTGGGGCTATTTACATGTTTTATGACTCCAGGTAAAAGGCAGGAGCTGCAGACAGGGACAGGGATGGTGTAACAGAGGCAGGGGCTGGTAAAACTGCGGTGAAGATGTGCTGACAGCTGACAGGTAGGTCGGTTTTGATAGTTTATTCTCATAGACAGGACATGTGTTTGTGACTCTTGTGATGTGCTCCTTCTGCTGATGTTGTTATTGTAGTGTGCGCTTACCTCCAGAGGCTAGCTCCTGCTCGGGAGTTTTAAGTTTTCTGAAGAGTTAGCTCCCTCTCTGAACCGCTCTTAGGTAAAATGTCAAATACTGTTAAAAATATCAAGTTAGTTGTTCAAGGTTCAAAGATGAGGGTAGTACACAAATTATTATGTTACTTGTCTTAATCTGTGCGACAAAACTGAATGTATCTGACTACGATACTAATACAGACTGAACGAATTTTATTTCTTTTAAGTTTATAAATGTTGTTTTGCCATTTTCCTCAAACTCTATTGACTTTTAATACAAATAATAGCATGTTTCAAAAGTAAGTGCTGGTAATTAGCCCATTTATTTAATGATGGAGTACGCTAATTTTTATTATTTACAACTAGGCTTCTGCTACCACTCTGTTTGCTTGAATCCTTTGAATGTCAAAACAGCCGCAAGCTTATTGATATTTAAATGAAAATACCAAACCAAATAAAAAGAATACACAAAAAAAAATGCTTATTCATAGTTTAACATAGCCCTATGTTTTTGATGAGTCAAGGATACTCCGTACTTTGACCCCTTCTTCGAAACATCACGTCTCTGCTAATGATTTACCAGAGTGAAACTGTAAACACAACGCAACTTTCCAATGAACCAACTGTATGTATGAGACTTATTGTGTACTGTGATGACATTATATTTTGACTGACACCTGGTAATGCTTGATAAAGTGCTAGTGTTCATCCTATCACTTTTTATTAATCAGAATCATTTGATAATTCATTTGTTTTTAATGAAGGGAGAATTAGCTGCTAAAAGTGATTGACAGGACGCCTGCGGTAGCCCAGCAGCTTAAGTATTATTTTTCTAAATCTAATTACCTGGGATGACTGATTTAATACTAGGTGATAGCTCGGTGAATACGCGGCTGTTTGTGATTAGACGTGGAAGTTGAAAAAGACAGAACAATTTAAAAAGGCCTTTGAAGAGTGCTGATTGAAGATAATTTAAGCAGAAGTTAGATTTTTATATTATACTCTACAGTGCCCCTCACTAATCTTGCTGGATAATTGCTTTTAAATAAAAAAAAACAAAAAACACACACACAATTTGATAAAATAAAAAGAAAAACTGACATGAAAATCTAGGACTGAAATACAATATTGTTTCTATCTGTATTTATATCTAAAGATGATTTGTGCTGCTTTATGAAATTAATTTTGTTAAACTATGCAATATTGTCCAGCTTTTTTTTTTTTTTTTTCTTAATAATTGTTTTAGCTATAAAGGCTTCATTGACAAACTACGCTTGACTCTACAGTCTGTTATGTTCATCTAACAAGGCTCAGATGTTACTTGTGTGGCTGAGTGCAGTTGCCAGGGTTTACGTAGTTTGCGATGTTAAGAAGCTAATGGTAACTCCCATTAAAAATACATTAGAAGTGTCTATACCCCCAGCACTGTTTGAAGCCCTTAAAGAGTGTAAAAAAAAATCTTCAAAACAATAAGCTTAGCAAATTTGTATCTATCTTATGTAACTCTATAGCACTTTAACAATTCTGTCTGACTCAAATTAAAACTGAGGCTGTGTTTGAACCATTTAAACCAGCCAGTATAAATGAAAGGCTTGGCACTTTGTGAAGCTGGCACTCCGGCGTTCAGTGCTTGGTGCCGCTGCAGTCAAATTTACTGATAGTGTAACTGGTAACAGGTTATGCTCAGAAGAAAATCAGATTTTTACTCCCACACTGATTTTATGGGTAGATAGAAAGAGGAGTAAAGCTGCAGCTGTGAGGTATGGATTTTACTTTGATATATTGATATGCTTATTCCTATTATGTAAAATTGACTTTTATAAGCTTTTAACCATAGTAGTGTTTCCTCATCATCACTTTACTCAGAGTTGTATTTTGATTGATTCATGCATTTTTGAAGGTAGAGATACATATAGTTTGGCCCATACATCGAGCTGATATTTGGACTTTTAGTGTATCAGGTATCAGCCTTACATCTCCAGCACAAGCCAATATTATGTATTGGTTGATTTGCTGCCTAAAACATAAGCGCAATGTTTTATTTATTTAAGACTTTAATATGATGAGATAACTGCACTAAATTTGATACACCTCTCTCTAAAAGGTTTGTGGTTTAAAAGGCTGTTGATGAGTTTGTAGTAAATTAAAATTAAATAATTTGAAGAAAATAATCAAAATCTGTCCTACATATCGGCCCAAAAATACTGGCAGAGCTCATTGACCATCGGTTGCGCTGGATTCTAAGCAGTATTATGGTTCAAAAATGCTTTGTAGCCATTTTTAAATAATAAAAACACATGAAAAATCGCTGCTTGCTACACTGAAATACCATTATGAAGAGGCGGTTCTGCAGTTTTGAACAGAAGGTCAATGGAACTTCTATTATTAAAGGGTTTTAGATTAATGTTGTGATTTACAAAATGTTAAATATCTATTTACTTATGTTATATAATACACAGAAAAACTAATAAACTAAAAAAAAAACTACAACAAACCATATCTGTATAGTGCACTGTTGCAAGTATTTATACAAGCAAGAAAGTGTGATGAAACTATTTCTTGAGCCAGTGTATCTAAATTCAGTAATTTGTTATCCCCGAAGCTAACATCTGTGCATCAAGTGTCAGCCACGCTAACAACTGCGTGCGCCTGCATTAAGTCCACACATCGCCCGGCAACTCAAGCATGACATCATTTCTATTTCAAATAAGTAATTATAGGTCTACGACCCTGCCAGTCTCACAAGTGTAAGGCGCAGACCAGACCATGCATTGCTTTTCAGAAAGAATGATGGATGAAATGAATGCATTAAGCTCCAAGTCAGAAAAATGTGTAAACACAAATGTTCATAAAAAAACAAAACAATATTCAGCTGAAATGGTTTCTGCAAATAGAAACATTGATGCAGAATGAATAAAACAGTGTGTTAAAGTTTTAAAAGTTCACAAACAACACTGGAGATGCTTTTTTTAAACTTAAAAAACATCATACAACAATCAAATATCTTTTTTAGTCATAAACTGTAAAATTATAACTACTTGCAGTTCTGTAAGCTCCAATAAACAAATTTACAAGTTCATTACCCTTTTTAACAACAAAAAATATGATATGGTTCTTTTATAACCCCATAATATTTTAAAGTGGCATTCTAAAAGTAGGAGATTAAGACCCAATGTCTGTAAAGAACCGTTGCCAGCCTAAAAACTAGAAACCATTTCTAATCTTATTTGTTTTAAAATAAGCATTTACTTTTTCATACTGATCACCTGATATTAAAATACATCAGTTGTGTCAGTAAATACAATATTATATTGAGCATTATAGAGTTACAGTATATATACACAAAAAGAGATGTAAAATCCTAACTTTTACGTTTTTGCTGCTGAATGCAATGTCTGATTGTTTGTTCTTTGCTTCGTTACTAGCACACTGTAGAAGATAGACAATAACTTGCTTAGTTACCTGCCTGTTTCCATGAAAATGTTATTGATTTATCTGGAGTGTTCCTCAGTATAGCTTCCATTTGATCAATCTTGTATTGTTTTCATTACAGGTGTTTTTATAAATACTGTTAGTGGATTTACCGCTCCACTGTTCTGGTCTCCATGAAGCTGATAGTGTCTTAGGTAGTCATCTGGACAAAGTTTTTGAAACTTGTGTTTTTAAAATCTAGTTTCAAGGACATCTTTATTTGTCTCTTGGGAGAAATTTAGTTTGTAGAAATGAGTTTGCTGCATACAACACAGACACACATAACTACGCAATAGACATACAAGAAGAAAAAGAAGCTGTCATACTGTGGACCCTTCCAAACTATGCAAGGACATCTCCCTGGAGACAGGCAGGTGGTAGAACCTTTACCAGAAAAAAGTTACACAGTACATCTTTATCTCCCACAGATATATTTTTACAGTGTGTGGTTGAAGGTGCCTTCTGCTACGTGTTTGGGGCCGCTGTGTCACTGTTGCTCTGGTGAGGGGCTTATGACGGGGCCAGACAGGAAAAAGACAAATTGAAAGCTGCAGCACTGGGAGCATTATACCCTTCAGACAAATACAGCGGCCCTTTGTAACGCGGGTGGCAGGTTTCTCACTGCTCTCCCCTGCTCCCATACTGTAAGACGAATATCTCTTTCCATCATCCGCGGGCTTGAAATAATACACTGTTTTGTTCCCAGTCCCCAAATGCCAGCCATGCATCAGCACTTCTGTCCTTTCAATAGTTTCCCCATTTCTTCGCTCGCCACACACTGTTGGTGGTAGTTTCTTGGGGCTTTCTGTGGAATTAATGATGCCAGAAAAGCTGATGAGAAGTCTTGATTTACAAATGAAAAAGAAAAAAACTAAGAGAAATGGGCAAACTTAAGTGGCATTACTGCAATACAAGTTTTATGGGGGTGTTTTTGAAATCCGTAATTAACAAGTGCTACTACTTATTGAGTAAACTTAAAGGTGCACTATGTATTTTCAGTATTTCTCAATATTATTTAATTACTGGTGTTTTTATTGCTTGGCCTGGTGGCACCACCCGCTTGTCTCAATAGAGATAGATTTAATGATTTAAATTGGAACATTCCAAGCAAAGCAATAACATCATCAAGTAAAGAAGCAGTAAAGTGTAAAATTAAGTCTGTGAAACTTTTCACATAACTATAGCCTCACCGAGATCCACATAAAACATTGTAATCAGTAATCCGCTTAGTCCATAGTGCTGTAAAGGTGCACCATGTACTTTTCATGCGAAGACTTCAAAACGTTTAGTGTGGAATTAAGAATTATATCCAATTAAAGTCACAGAGGAAGCAGGGAAGGGGATACAATATTTAATGTAATTGCAATGCATATACAAATAGTAATAAAAAATTACATTGTTTTATGCTATTTATGTATTCAGTTTTGTCTCGGGGACTGCGGATGGAAATTAGCTTTGAGAACTATAGCTTTTGTACATGGTCCTAAATAATAAACCTAATCAGCTAAACTCAGTTTTCTGGTTGAGGTTCTTGATATTGTCTTTCTGGAAGATTCCACAGTATGGCATTAAAGTTATGTATATGCAGGGAAACAAGCAGGTGACTCTATCAGGTCAAGTTACACAATAAAACTGTGATTATTATATTTTCTTTGCAATCAAATGTCCAGGAATTGATAACTTAAAATGGAAAAGTTAAATGTAATGCAGAAGCACAAGCAAGTAGTGACCCCCCTACCAGAAAAATAGTACATCTTTATCTGTATATTATTTGTGGACTTGGATTTAATTTTACCTAGAGTTGTAGATGCTATTAGAGATTTTGTATTTTTTAGAACATTATTGAACATCAGTGGCTTAAAAAGTCAGTTGTACAGATGTGTAGTGTTTCTATCATGAAGTGCATTGACTTTATACAGTAGTGTTACATACTTTTATCATCATAGTATAAACTCACTTCAGTAAAATAAAAAAAAATGGAATAATTTGTTGCTCGCAGTCATAGATGAAAATGATGTGGAAACGCTCTTCTTGCTGATTTGCTCTCTCTCCAGAGGACCGCGTTTATTGTACTTTTTCATACACTCCAACTTGAATGCAAATCCTAATCAGAGCCGCTGTTGTTACTTGTTATCTTTTTCTTTAGATGTGGAATTGCAAAACAGTCCTTTGCTGCATGCTCGCCCACATAAACAGACTACTGCATACAGTCTTGTTAAAATATAGTTTTGTAGTTTGTGCCTTTATGAACGTTTTATGTTTTGTTTAAAGTTGCTGTATGTAACTTTACTGATGGAGGGTTTGCCACTTGCTCGTCTCCATGGAGATGTTATTACTTGTCCTAGAATGTTTCACTGTTTAGTTTATCTCTCTCCATGAGGACTTGGATTAGTTCTTGTTCAGTCCTCCAGATGTATTTCCGAGTTTAGTTCCAGTTTACTCCCAATTTTCACTTTGAAATCTATATCTAGGTATATTTTATTAGCCAGTTTGTTGATTGCCAGACACAAAGTCAAAATCACTCCTGATCAAGACAATACAATCTTGTTTTCTCAAAATGAATATTAACAAATGTTTAGTGATTCAAAACAATTGTAACTAATTTGTAATGAGTCTGAGGGATGCCTAAGGGGGCACAGTTTGGGAGGAGCAGTCGGAGATGCTGTTTACCCTTCATGCTTGACGTGATTGGAGAGTGGAGGTGGTTCGGAGCCATCCCTCTCCTGCACCGCACAAAAGACCAGGGTTGAAGTCTGTGTTTACAAATGCAGCACATACTCAATTATACAAGATGGAGTCTAGTGTTGGCACGTGTGTAGGGCACCAATGTGATGATCTGGGCCACTTTATTACTGTAGAGTGGAATGTTACAATAACATGAAGCCAATACATAATGGTGCAATTTGCAGCAAAACAGTAGATAGAATACATTATCAGAATTGTAAATAAGAATCTGCTTCTGAGGTTAAAACAGTTGTCATGTTGACAACTGACGAGAGACATTTTGCCTCTCATCTAAAAAATGTATTTGCTAAAGGTGCAGTACCTGATCTTTACTGTCTTAAAAACTTGAACACATAAAATGTTTTATTTAAATTTTTCACAAGCTCACAAAAGAACAAATGTCACACAATTGTACAGAATATATTATTATCTATATCTATCTATATATTTTATTATTATGTAAATTATATATAGAATTAAATTTAAACATTCAGAAATTGAGTTGAACTTTGTCTATTGCAGTAAACAAAACATCCTTGAATGCTCTGTAAATAATGTAAAGATGCAGAGTACAGATGGATCCTAGACAGAGGAAATGGAGCACTAAAAGGTGCTACATTTGTCAGGACGACCCCCTCAGGCTAAAAAGTGCATCTGTACCTGCCCTGCCTCTGTATGCACTCCCATCTGAGGCCTCAGCGGACCACAGAGCACTTTACTGTACAAAATGGTTTAAACACAGCTAGCACGACAACAAAGTGGTTTAGTGTTGTTTCACATGCAGTAAACAATGAATATAAAATATAATGATGCTCAGATAACCAAAGAACTGCTGTTACATATTGTACATTTTGGCCGTTTGATCCATTATATTTGCTTGTTCAATTTTAAATTCAACGCTGTTCCTAAAATATTCACAATTAAAGTAGCCAAAATTGTGCTCAAATAAGAGCTCTGTTACTTTAAAATAATATTATGCAATAAGAAGTGTAGCAGTCCAAGAAATTACAAGTAACAGTAACCAATTGGCAGACATAACTATACTCAAATAATATTGTAAGAACTGTCTGGATGCATCTGATTTGAATGAAAATGTTTTTCAAAGCCTAGACCACAAAAGTGAGTACTCCAAATCAAATCTATACAATATGATATCGATAAAGTAACCAAAACCTTTACTTAAGTACTGTTACTGTAGTATATTTTAAATAGGAGTAAAAGTACTGTGCCTGAAAACTGTGCCTCTCAGAAGTACAGTTTTAATCTATATCAGGCCAGAACCAAATCAAAACTGAATCGTTACCATCAATTATACTAACACCATTTAAAAATATTAGCTAAACTTTAGGTACTCTTCCGCATAGTTCTCTGTATGTTCTCTGTTATTAGAAATGATGTGTATGACGTGAATGTGTGTTGTCATCTCAGCAGCACTGTGGAGTCTTTCCTAAAGGTCACATTTGATGCAGACGAGGTGTAAAAATGTCAGGGTGGATGTATTTGTTTAGGAGCGCTGTAATCTCGGCTCGGTGCCTGGTAAAAGCTGCTGTAAAAGTTTTAGTGCCAAAAGTAACACGCTTGTCATTTATTTAACTCGGATAGTGATTCATAAAAATATGGGTCTTGGTCTGATAGGGTTTAAATACAGTGATGGTAAGTTGGGTAGAATGATTAGTTATTGTTAACATGCATATACTGCTTTGTTATATTGTAGGAAAAAAAGAAACAAATAAGGATGCAAAATTGAGTTGAAATAATCTTTACACGCTGTTCACATCTGTAAATGTATTATTTGAGATTTAAGTATTACAAAATCTGAAATGACTGTACAGTTACCTATAAAAGTGTAGAAATATTACATATATTGGTCAGTTTTTTGCTGTTTATCGTCCCTTCTATAAAAGTAATTTTGTGTAATAAATTATGTAAATGTAAAAAGATGTTATTTTTTTCATTTTCTCCAAGAAATATATTGGATTTTTAAAAATGTGTAACCTTATACACCTCAAACCACCTAACCCTTGTTCTTATAGTTACAATATTAAAATATAAATTGGTGACTGTACAGCCTTGCCCTGCTGAGCTATGAGCCGAGGTGATAATAATTCTTTGAAACAGGTGCTAGCCCCAAGGCCGGGTTAGGAAGTGAATGATTAGTGGCACTCCCCTTCAAGATGCATGGCTCCTCTGTATTAAAACCAAACTCTGCCTTTCTTTATTCCCTCCAGGCTTTGTTATTAAGTGGGCCGGGTTGCCATAGCAACGCTTTGGCAGGATATTGCCGAGGATCAGCCGTAATGGGTCTCTCGACGCAACTCACTCTGCTCCTGTGGAAGAACTTCACTCTACGGAAGAGACAGAAGGTACGCCACCAGCAGCCAGTCAGCATCGTCTAAAGGGCAAATTGGACCTGCAGAATGAGGCTATGTCCCTATGTGGCATTATCAAGGGCAACTTAAGTTATTCATGGGAGGGAGAGGTAGGGATATACTCCGAAAATGCCTGTCTATAGATGTAAGCTGCTGCGAAGACTCCCACTAGACAAAGGGACCAATCTGAGCCTAATGCAGACCAATTCCAAATGTCACCTCCAATTTGTGCAGATCCGTCTCCTGTGTGGGTTATGTCATGTAGCCGGGGTTTTACTTCTAACAAAGCCCGTTTTCAGACCTAACAAAAGCAGATAGGAGCCAATGTAAATGTTTACTCTGAAGGGCAAATACTGCATTTTCTGCCACACTGACATCACCTTAAAGTTTGGGTACCCAACTTTTTTTTTTTTTTTTTTGGGAAAATGAGTACATTTTGTGTTTTCCCCCACAGAGTATATTACAGCAATACTTTGTGACAAAATGAGACCACTGCTTGCCTTCTGCAGCTAATCCGAAATTAGAGCAGAAAGCAATGCTCTGATTGGCTGTGCTTGGGTGATCCACCCCAGTTTCACTTTGCTGCAGGCCCGGGTCTACTGGGGTGCAAAATGTTTTATTGCAACCTCATTTAATAGTGTTCGCACCCTTGTTTGAGGCATGTTAAATAATAACTTGAATACATCAGTTTGGTCTGGACCGTCTCTGCTTTCCCTTCTGAAAAAGCTGCTCTGAATCCATGTATGCACTCGAAATTGAATGTGTGAGGATATTAACAATGTACCAATGGGTTTTGAGAGGTATGAATGAGTTAGACAAATTTAAATACCTACTCCTGCTTCTGCGGTGTGAAAACCAAGTGTACCTTCAGTGTTCATATTTGCCTTCAGTGTCCATGTTTGCCAAAAAAGAAAACAGCCTCTCATGATATTACTGGAGGCCTCACTTGCTGTGAGTGAGAGGTCACATGACAGGGTAATAGTCACACCCAGTGCCGGCAGCAGGGCAGAGGCAGCACTTTGTCACTGAGTCTATGGCACTTTGGGAGCCATTGTGAATCTGCACTGTGTTCTTCATTCAGAGATAACAGGGCTCAAACACAACCACTTGTTTTTGTGAGGGGGTCAGGCTACCAGATCAGTTTTGTGTTGCCAAAAAGAGACATACACTACCTCTGGGGGGGCGGGGGTATTATTTTGTAACTTTGCAACCTTATAGAAAAAACAAATATATTGCAGTTGAAAAGCATTGTAAGAAAATTTGAGTTTTAGATTAGATTTTCAGCCTTTTTTAACTTAAACATACATTCACTAAGTTTTAAGTGTTATATATTGTAATGAAATTTATTAAGGCTGTATCCCCTGCTTAGCCTCCACCAGAAAAATGACATAGTGCACCTTTAAATAAAATGTTTTATACAGTATCTTTTATATATCCATATGACTTCTTTACTGTATAATAACTTAATATAACATTTTTCCCCTAGATATGCACATTTTCCCAGAATATGTGTGAATATGATGTGTTACTTATATCACAATCTGAAATAGTGTCATTAAACTGAAGCAGAGAGAGTTGGACAAGGACAATTGTAGTTGTGGAGGGCTCGTGGAGGTTAATGACCAATTACACCAATGCTTCACCAAGCATTTTAACATTTTATAACAGGCATGAAGCAGATTTTATGGTCCAGTATTTCCCATAATTCCACAGGAGGAGATTATCTGTGCACAAAGACGCCTCTGTCCGATGGCAAATGCCTAGGGAGAGAGACACTGATCTAGTCTTCCTCATGTGTGCCTTCCTCGTCTCATTCCTTTTCATTGGAATACATTATGATAATTCTAGCTCTCCGCGGAACCACATTCTCTTTGACAAATGCGCTAGAGGAGTTTCAAAAATTATTCAAATTCCTATATAGGTTCTCTGAAATATGTTGTATGATTTCGGTAATTTACACCTCAGTGACTAAATATCTCATTTTCCGTAGGGTGCCATAGTAGATTTTCTCACTGGCATCAGTCGTCCATCTTGATTTTAAAAGATTAAATTTAACAGATGTGTGCATAGATCAGGCGTAGCACTACAAAAACTGACAGATAAGGAATATAACATAGATGTACAAATCCAAAAATTGTCAAGTTTAAAAAAAAAAAAAAAAAGGGTTTATTTGCCTATTTTTTTTCATACTAGCACCAACTTTCAGAGCTCAGATTTTTAACAAGCATTCCCAATCTGTTGCCTGTTTAGCTTATTGTAAAAAGTAGCCAAAGGTTTGTGATTCAATTGCTGCATGTTAATTGGTGGCTCTGCTCAAGACAAGAGTTCGAACAAGTATTCATAACAGCACGCCGGGTTAGTTGAGGTTAGTCACCAGGGCTTTGAGGTTGTGCGAAAAGTCAAGCAAAGACCAGTCCTTGCATTGTAATAACTCATTAAAAGTCATCCTTTAAGAAAATCCTGCTCTCAAACAAGTGAAATGAATGGGCTTAATTAAGTTTGTTTGGACTGCCCTTTCTTTTAATGTCACATCCTATACCTTGACTCATGGGGTGTTATTTTGTTATTTTGGATTGACGATTTTAAGAATAAAACTATCGATTAACCGTAAGAACTGTGATCGAGACTATTTCAGAAGCAAAAATAATTTACATCAATTCAATCTATACTTCTTTTTAAAGATGCACTATGTAACTTTTCTAGTAGGGGTTGCATCATCTATTTGTCTCCATGGAGATGTTACGGCTTTGCCTCTAATATTTTAATGTATTTATCTTCTTTTTATTTTATCACAGTGTTTTTATTGCGCAAAATGTTGGAAAAAGATGCATTCTTACAGTAAGCAGGGTCACCTCTCCACAGATCTGACTTAACTTAACCTGATTGTGTCACCTGCTAGTCTCTATAGCGATAGATTAAAAAAAAGTTACATAATGCACCTTTATTTGGCGGTTTATGTCACATTTACTTTATCGTTCAAGAAGTGACTTCATAAAACTGGGCACATGCTAAAGGAATCTATTAGAAAGTATGAATGAGAGTGAATTAAGGATTTCACGGTTGTTTAGTCTTGGGTTTGTGAATAAGTGCACAATCATGATGTATCTTTTTACTTTAACTGTAGCACTTAAATTTGACATCCTTACTTGGCACTGTAACGAAACCGCACGTTGGTAAAAAGAGGAGAAAATGCACAAGAATTTGTCATGTGCAATGTAAAAAAAAGAAAAAAAAGAAAATAAAGAAAAAAATGTTGGTAGAATATCGCTCAAGGCCAGCAGCAGGGAAATGGGAGAAATAACCTAGCAACCAAATAAAGCTTTGAGGGCACCCATTCAAATCTATGTGCACTCTATTCCCTGGGGTTCAAATAAAGAGAAGCATGCAGTGTCCCATGAGACCAAGGCTGCAAGCGAGTATTATACTAGCTCTGCCACAAAAGCAAGGTGTGAGTCACATTGGTAACACTCAGAGGAACTGGTTCTTTTGTACTGAGAAGTACGAGGTTTTGAACTCCAAGTAACTGTTTTCCAATGGCATCAATGCTCCAAGATCTTCTGAATGTGCTTCAAAGTATAAACAACACCTCACACTAAGAAGTCAATTACATTTCCAGAGTGTCATATTCAAAGATTTTTCTAGTAAAACAAAGAAAAGAAAGTGTTTGGGATTCATAAGTAAAGCCGGAAACGCTCAAGAGCAAGTTATGCCATAGCTGGACTTTATCTTTTAGGATATGTAACTTTTATGATGGGTTTATGCCACCTGCTTGTCGCTACTGAGAAGTTATGGTTATGCATAAAATGTTCCCCAGTATAGCAATAAACTCTTTCTCTACGGAGATAAACAGGTGACGTCACTAGGTCAAGTTACATGTCAAATCTGTGGAGCGCAGCCAATCACAGTGTTGCTTTCAGTGCTTACTTCCAGATTGAAGAAGAAAAAAAAGTTGTCTGCAAACATAGTGTAGCAATTTCATTTTGCTTTTACAATGTACCTGTACGTGTTTGGGGGAAAACACAAAGTTTACTCATTTACAACAACAACGACAACAAAAACCCTCAGGTACCTCTTCTTTAAATTTAGAAAAAAATGTGTATGCTCCTGACCACGTGGTAAGCATTTTGGGCATTCCTGCATCATAAAAAAGAATACTTACACATTTTCCTTTTTTCTTTTTTCTCAGTTGCGACTTGTAGTTGAACTCTTATGGCCACTCTTCCTCTTCGTCATACTGGTGTGGGTACGCACCACTACCCAGCCGGTTAACGCAGACCAGTGTAAGTGACGCAATACAACGATCAAAGGTGTTGACACAAATGACGTAGAGATAAAGGTGTTTTTTGTGTTTTTTTCCCTTTCAGGTCATTACCCGAATAAGCCTATGCCATCAGCCGGAGTGTTGCCATGGATACAGGGAATGGTGTGTAACATGGAGAATCCCTGCTTAAACTCCCCAACACCAGGGGAGGCTCCGGGACAGGTCAACAACTTCAACGACTCCATGTAAGTCTTAGTTCTTGTGATAAAACGTACTCCATATTGAGTAAATAGAAATATAATATAAATAATACAGGAATCATGTCTTTTGTTGTGTGTTTCAGTATCTCTGGCATCCTGATTGAGCTGCAACAACTTTTAGTGAACAGATCCGTTCTGAGTAAGGCGAAGTTACTGGCTGATGACATGAACCAGTGGAATTTGCTACTGATACAAAATAGTAACAATGGTAGGATTTTTCATTGGCTAAAGACTGTCCCGATTTTTTTCAAATGTATTTGAGCAAAATATGTCTTGCCTAAGTACAAAAATATTCTACAACAGAAAAAATATGTCCGCTGTGTACTGTCTGCGACTCATTAGAAAGCATTCTACTGGTAGATAATCAGGAAGTCCACATTAGTATGCTAGTTTTTAACATCACCGTCCTGAAAAAATGTGGAAAAACATACATCCATTATGCTGAGCTTGCATTTCCACAAACCTGCCTATCAATTACTCTTGCTTGTTTCTGTGCAAATGTTTTTTCTTTGACTATAAAATTCCGCAGTATGACATAAAAATGTATCTATCTTTGGAGAATGTTCTGAAGTATGGTCTTAACTTTGATTTCGATGATATTAGGAGACGTGCCACCTCCAGAAAGTTACATGGTGTTTTGTAGACATGTCATTGGTACTTCTCTTAAATTACTGTAGTGGAATGAAAATAAAGCAGAAGGACAACTGCCTCATAACGGAAACGAGGTCAAAGAGTTTCCTTTCTTGTCATATCAGTGCTGAGTCATGCTTCAGCAATAATTGTTATTGTAAATGCCGCACTGTTGTAACGTCCCCCTTTGCTACATCTTCGTTAAGTGCTCTCCATCAACAAAAGTATCCCCTTCACGGCGATGACAAGTCTGACGATTTGTTATTCCCCTTTTATTTCTCCAAAACAATGCCGTGGGAATTATTTATGGTGCAATTCGCCGTTCGGACTGACAGATAGTTTGTCTTGATAAGATGCTGTTTTGCATTAGCCTAATTTAATCTGATGATATTCAGATTTTCATACGGAGTTTAATTTGCAAAGTAGCACAAAGGGGAGGGGCCGGGATGGTGGTTGGTCGCCCCGACGCTGTTGGACAGTTGCCTCGCAGTTCATTTGCATATTCGGGGTCGTCGGCTAGTAATATACAAGATTAAATCCATCAAAGATCAAAACCTAAGCATAATTAATGGGATTGTCTGTCTGTAGCTGGAAGACTAAAGGTCATTGTAGAGAATAGGGGATGGAGAGCTACCGGGAGACTAGAATGACAGGGGCGATTGTTGTGTCCTCTTTTGTTTTTACCAAAGGTTGATTAAAAGACTAGGGTGGTCACTTCAATTAGAAAGAAGAAGAACCTATGATCCTGCTACACAACCTTCAATAGATTTATAATAACAACACATGTTTGGATCAGAAGGTGTGCAAAGCAATATCAAGACAGATGTATAATTAATTCTTGTCAATCCATGCTATTCAATTTCCCCTTTGAATAACTTAGTAGTCGAGGGCCACTTCTGCTTCCTCGTTCTAATAATGGACTGATTTCCATTTATTACATCTGCAAACGACTAATCTAATTAAACAATGTCTCTATCACGGCTCTGGATCGGAGAGGACCCACAGAGCATGAATACACTTGAAGAAGGACCTGCTTTATAAGAAGCCATTGTTTTGTCAGACCGAGGATGCGATGAGAAATCAATTGGGTTATTATCAGATTCTGCAGAAAGCTAATGACTGTATGTTGCATGTTTTAGCAACCGTTAATCAACAGTTTGGGATTTAATGGTAGTAATTTTTTATATAGTGCTTCTCAAACTGTGGTATGGCAACCCTGTACCTTCTGGTTTTAACTTGCTAGAGTAGTAAGCTCAAATTGGGTAGTTCAGGTTTCTAATGACCCTTAACTTGAGTAAAACCTAAAAGTACATTATTGGTGGTCTGGTCTGCCACATGCTTATTGCCATGGAGACTGCTTTGCCTCCTAGAATGTTATGTATTGTATTAAACGCCATCAGGCTAAGTTGGAGATCTGATTTGTGGTGAGGTCTGTCAGCTCTCCATAACTCTTACTACATGTTTAAAATATATGTTATAGAATACAAGAAAAGCAAAATTAGTAATGCTAAAATACTACCTGGCACTGTGGAACATTCCAGGCAAATCTAGAACATTTTTAACAAGACTAGGAATAGAAAAAAAAAGTGAAAAAATAGGAATTTTCAGTCTCCCCAGGGCTTCCATAGACATTGCCCCACAGTCGTTACTTTTCTTTTAAGAAGTTAAATTGCATTGTTCTTGTCCTCAGCTCAGCCAGTGATCCTGCGTACAATCCTGCGGGAGAATGAGACTTTTTCCACATACCTGAGAGACGATCTGTCTGTTCCACCAGAAGTCATCCAAAGCCTGCTCAACGCAAAGATCAATCCAGTGAGTAGCTTTTCACAAATCTGCTGACACCCTATAATGCATACAAATGGCCTCATTCAGCTCCCTTCACTGCGCCTTTGCCCCAGTGGTATGCGCCCCGATAGGCTAACATCTTGCACTTACTTGTATTGCAAATCAGTGATACCATGTTTGGTATGATGTGATTGAGCTGCAGCTAACATCGTAATACATTGACTTAAGTGAAATTAATTGTCAGTCATGATTGTTATGGTGTTTTATTAATGCAATGGCAATATGACCAAAACCAGTGATGTTGCATTGTATCAATCAGTCACAGTGTTCATTTCCATTTCATTTAGTCTGTTAAAAACAAATAATTATTTCTTTCAATTTAGATTTTTTTTTTTTTTTCAGTAGAATTTTAATGCTAAGAATGTCCTGAAACCATTGGTTAAAAAAATATGTCTGCTATTTTTACCCACTATTGTACAGATCAGCAGTATAGATATTCAGGATAAACCATTAAACCAAACATAAATGACTTTTCATTTTAAGTTTCCAAACATAAACAATACAGAATTTGCATAATTGCTTTTTAATATCCAAAAATCTGTCTGAACTCTGTGGCTGTTGACATCTAGGATTAAAGACTGATCTTTAGCAATTTGAAATAAATAAAACAAAAAAACAAAAACAAAATCTCACTCTCCAATTAAAATATGAATCCCTATAGTGTATTACAGTGTTGATAAAACAGGATAACACTTGATGTTCCCTCTGGTACTTAGAACCTACTTCTTCTTAGTACAAATGTTGACTCTGTGGACTTCATTATAAAGTGTCCCATTGTCCCTTGACAAAACAGCAGTTCCTGTGCCCATGTCGCCTACATGTTAGAGTCATGTTCCCACATCTAAATCCCAGCATACATAATTATGACGTCCCTGTAATATGTATTTGTAAACTTTAATGGAAATTACAGGGGGAGTCATGATTTTCTTGGCCGCATAGATCACAATTCTAATTTCATGACAACTCATACCAAGTATCCCTCTAGTCCCAAGATATTCAGTAACTAACACCATCCCCTGCTGCAATACGTAACTGTTCTGTTGGGGGTTATACATGTTTCTATGGCAGTTTTATTGCTTTGCCTGGTTCCACAATAGCATTATTTTTATCTATCTACATTTATTAAATTGCAAGTTTTTCCATTGCAATACTTTGTAAACATGTATTAATACTTTGATTGAACTCACCTGTCTACAGATCTGACCTATAATTTGACCTGGTTGCTACCAAGTCAAGATCATCTCTATGGAGATTTTGAAAAAAGATCATTGCCATACTAAGAAACATTCTAGGCAAAGCTTAAACATCTCATAGGGACAAGCATTTGGTGGACTCTCCTCCAGAAAAATTACGTAGTGCACTGGTTACTGTGACTGGGTAAATTCACCTGTCACTCACCTGCCAGAACATGACAAATCTGACTCATAGGAGAAATGGGCTTGAGAATGGGTGAGGAAAATGCCAGTTTTAAAGCAAAGAAGTAAAAAAAAAAATCACTGAATCAGTTTCACCAAAAAGGCATATAGTTCTGCATAGTACACAAATGAGAAGAATTTTCATTATTGTTATTATTTGCCCCAGCCTACATTAATTTTTGAATTGTAAGTCACTTTTAAATTCTCAATATTAGAGGGGCCTAGTATTTGAAGAGCATCTGTCTTTTAACATGATTTGATATCTTGTTATAACCGACCCCTCCGATGCAGTCTCCTGTATCTTCTCTTTGTTAGTTTTTGTTGTCAACTTTCTGTATATTCCTTAGAAAATTGACATCCAAACACCTGAGAATCTGAAGCTTGTCTTGTGTGAGGGGACTGGTCTAGATGACTACATCCAATTTAGCCGCCCGGACGAGAGAGAAGCCTTTCAGAACGTCAGCTGTTCCCTGTCTCCGCGGCAACTGATTAACGCACAACAAGCACTGCTGCGAAACCTGGATCCAACAAAAGTGGTATCCGAGGTAACAACAAGCTCATCTCAAAATATGTCGGACACTTTGAAACTTGTGGAAATGTTTTGGCGAAAAGTGTGTGCAGTTGCCAGCCTGTTTTTGAATTCTCTGCAGCTTGTCACCATTAAATCAGAACATGTTTTTGGTTTGCCTCAGATTCTAGAAAAAAACTAATGTAGTGAGCTGCTGAAAAAGAATACAAGGACATCACTGTTATGCTTCTGTTAATTACCCAATATGAAGTTATCGATCTCATCAAAGAACTGATTAATTAATCTGATTGATTTTTACAAATTTTACTTCAGAAAAGATATTGCACTCAAGATGTAACAAGTAAAACTACTCTACTACTTGTTTTTTATGATTGTACATTGTAAATACCTTTATCCCGAAGGAGCAGTTGCCAGAGCTAGTGCAGCGTCTGCATCTCAGTGGGTGTATTCTGGAGATTCTGAGCTTTCACATGAGGCCTGTCCATATACTGAGAGTGAGAAAAAACATTTACATGTCCTCTATATGCATGTTAAGGCACTGGCAACCTGGATTCAGTTTTTTTTTTTACTGTAAGAATACAAGCTACATATAGTTCCTTTAAAGGTTGTTTGGAGGATTTATTTTTTTTAGTTTCAAATTGTCAATGAAAGTTTAAAATGCCATTACAGAGAAGCAGCAGCCTTGTGATTACGATGACCAAAAAAAAAAAGAATGAAAATCTATCAACTGTGAACGCAGTGAGGCCAGATAGACATCAGCCAATAGATAACGAGGCTACCTCATTTTCTATTGGCTGTTAGGTTGTCAATGAAACTCCCTACATTTCTAGTGTGACTGACTTGCTGGCGCGCAGGGGTTATGTGGTTTATGAGGCGGTTCTTAGCGGCTTTTTCAAACTGTAGCTTCCTCGCAATTCGCACAGAGTTTGTTGAGATGGCAGACAAGAATCCACGACGATTTCGCCGCAAAAGAAAGTCAGTTTTTGAGGTCGCTGAAAGAAGAAGAGAAGGGGAAAAGGAGCAAAGCCAAACTGAGGTGATTCTTGGAGATCTCTTCCAACGATTGCGCGAATGAAGCAGACGAAAAGTCTAAAAACTGTTGTGTCGATTGCTAAATTAATTCTAGACAGGTCACTTCAACAGTAATTCTGAACGCGCATTGGCTGTAAACAAGCGTGATTTCTAGAGTAAGGAGACAGGAGGAGATGTTTCTACTGAAGGAGCTGTGCAGGAGGAAGGTGGTGTCATTCATGCACAACATTTTAAAAAGGACTGTCGCTGTATTTCTTTTCCCTTAAAAAATCCTCTATACAACCTTTAAGAACATTTAGATACTGTACCATTGCATACCATTGTGTCCTTACCTTGGGCAAGCTGGCAACGTGTTTATGAATATGGTGTACACATGAGTATATGGTGGTGGTCAGATGGGCCAATGCCGCAGATTGGCAGTCACACTTTCGGCCGTCTAACCCAGGGCAGTTGTGGCTATATAATCTCTTCTCCCACCACTGAGTGAGGAGTGTTTGTTAAGTTTAGTTTATTTATTTAATGAGACGGGGACAGTGCACAATATACATTAACGTTAACAGGAGAGATGCACTGTATCAGGTTGTAGCTCCAGTGCTAGTTTCCACCTATAATCCCTGTGCAGGTTAATTGATTGATTGTATTTAATTGACCTTAACCATCAGCTATTCTTCCTGGAGACCTATGTAGCGTGTTTTGGGTGTGAATGAGTAATGCAATGGGAAGCATGTTGAGTACCTGGAAAGCCTCTATATAAATCTTATTGCTACATCCTACCAATGCAGAAAATATATTATGAAAACGTAAAGGTGACTGCACAGTGTAATTTCCTGCATGAATATTACACCAATTAGACAGTAATATGAAACATTTTCCCCAGATTAAGGAAGTTCTGGAAGTAGACACAGTGCTGCTAATCTCTCCGGATCTACAATACATTTAATATAATTACAATTATACTCAGCTCCTACCAATTTAAAAGTTAAACATTATATTTTTGTCTCTACTGTAAAAAGAATGTAATAGATAATGGATTTCCAAGCAAATTCCATTACGCCTGTTTCAAATTTTAATATATATACATTCTGACAGGTTGAATCAAAAAATAATTAGATTTTGTGTACCGTATGCTGATTTTACGGGAATGCTCGAAATTATTTATCAGAATCAATGTTTTCTCAAATTCCTTTAAAAATCTCTCAGTCCCTTTTGGGGATGATGAAAGCCTGCACACTCTCCTTTGAGTTTATCTTTGAGAGAAAATATATGGGACAGAAAATCCAATAAATAAGTGATAAGGCAGGAAGTTCGTAGAGGAGAGCATTTGAACAATTTAAGCCCTCAGGCATTTTCAAACACAGGAGAAGAAATGGCGCAGACAAGATACGCTATGGAGAAAAAAAAATCCTTGGCGCCTGAAGCAATGGATGGGAAAGAACATCAAATCTTCACACTTAAGGCTTGACGGTCGCAGAATGGTTTTGATAACAGACAAGAGGAGGAGCCAGGGTTTAAGCGTTTATTTTAGATTTTGGACAGGGAATGTCTGGGGTAGATATAAACCTACGTTCGGATATCTCTTTTCTGCAGATGACTTCATGAACGTATACATTTGAATCAAGTGTTTTAAAGGTGCCCGATGTGTAACTTTTCCGGTGGAGGGTCTGTGGCCTGTTTGTCTCCCATGATGTTATTGTTTGGCGTGAATTTTCAGCAGTATGGCATTAAAGGGCCCATATTGTGCAAATTTCTGATCTATGTTATAATGTTGTTTCCTTTAAACCTATTTGTGACCGTGGAGACAAGCAGGTGACACGATCAAGCCAAGTTACAGGCCATATTTGTTGAGAAATGACCCTGCTCACTGTAATAACTAATGATTACAAACATCTCCTGGACTGAAGAGCTTACAAAAAGTATAACATTTCAGAGTCTTTTTTGAAAGCTTACACTGCATGTTTTTTATTTTTGTTATGGTTATCCTGCTGTAATGCAAGTTTAATTTGTGTCTCATCAATCATAAAGTTACAATCTACTTATCATCTATCCAAGTTGTTTATGTAGTATACAGAAGAGTTTGTACACTTTAAATATTGTCTCTTTTTCCAGACACAATCAGCTCGTCAGGATCCACTATCCACTGCTGAACTCTTTCAACAAACCATAACAAATGCAGAACCGGTATTGGAGGCTGTAAGTTACACTAATAACTTTTTTATAGCAGATTTTATTTCCAATGAACTAATGCATAAAATTTTCTGTATTTAGTTTAGAGAGTTCCAGAATTCTCCCAGTGTCAAAGCTGCCCGTTCGCTGGATTTCCGACAGGACATGTTTGGGAGCAGCAGCATGCTTTTGTGCGGGACAGAGTCCAACTCCAATGGGACAGCTAGATCACGGTCCAGCTATGCCAGGGCAGGGTTCAGCATCTTCTCCGTTTTAACCAATGACACAGGAAACAATGGTTCAGGTAAGACCGTACTTAGGCCTGTCACCATAACACATTTAGATAAATTATATATCAAAATAAATTAAAACATTGAAACTACTTCCTACCATGGCCTACCACTGACAAAATAAGTGAGTGATATTGTAAAATAAAATGACCATCAATAAATGGCACCAATAAAAATGTATGTAGTCAGCGTTAGTATCTATAATGTGTCCTGGAGGTAAGTGTGTCTCAGCTAAGGCCATACTCCACAAGAACCCATAATATGATCCATTACAAGTGTTGGCATTAGTCCCAGCTAGTGATCGACTGATATGTTTTTCCCTTGGCCAATACTGATGTTTTTTTTTTTTTTTTATATAGAGCAGGTTAAAACTCTCTGCTGATATTTTGAGATTGATATATTCATGGGTTTCAGATTCCTGTTTTATGGAACATTATTAGGACTTTTTCCCAATTTAAAAGATATAATATTTAGTTTTAAATTGTTAATTGCTATGGAAACTTTTGTCATTTTTCATCTTTCTGGGTCCAATTTTGATAATTTCGGTATTTTTACTCTAAACTCAGTTACATTATTACAAAGCACTGCTCTGCATAAGATGTATGATGAATTAAAATATTTCTATAGCGATGACCACTGCTCTGTCTCTCTGCAGACCTGTAAGAGAGCAGTAGTTACATTTATAGGCTGTTTATACTGCACTAAAATGTTTAAACAAAGCAAAATATTGGCCTATGTTGAAGCTTTAAGGCTGATAGCTGATATGCAAAAAAGTGCAAACATCGGCAAGTCACAGCCAATCAAAATTCCCTTGTTAAGGTCTAATAAAATAAAATAAAATGTCAGTGATGGTTGCAAATTGCTCCTTCCCTCAACTTAAAATTATGCCATTAAATGACTTTAGATGAGCTGGTACGAATTATTTTGTGAAGTATTGCATCAGCCCTCATTGGCACGTTCGTCAGTGGTGTAATGACTAACCATAACCAGTCAAAGTAAAAATATCTCGCCCCAGTGCACAGAGGCATTTTATTCTAGCAAACCATCTCGACTGCTTTAAGTAACAGCTCCCACAGTGATGAGTGTGGAGCTCAGGGAGTCTTGTGAAGTTTATAAATTGTAAATTGTGAAAGTTAATATTTCTGTTCAGTTTTTAACCAAGATTTAGTGCGGGTTGCTCCCTGATATGGTTGCATGTGCTTCCATATTTTAGTGAAAGAAAGAATGCTGAAATCCTACATTACTGCTTTCGTCTAAATATATATTTCTAGGTCTGCAACTACGGATCATTTTGATTGTCAGGGAGTCAGCAATTATTTGTTCAATTAGCTAACTAGTCAGACCATTTTTTTTCTATAGGTAATTGAACTTTAAACCAAATAAATGCTTAAATATTGCATCTGAATAAAGTACAAGTCACATTTATCCTGATTATTGTTGCAGCCCTATTTTTTCCTGTACAGTTTTGAATACTCACTACACCAATCTGAGCTCATGTTTTTGATTAAAACCACCTTTACCACCTTGAAAACATGAAAAACAGAATTAGTTCATTTAAAACGGTTTGCAGTGATCCAGAATTATTCCTCACTTTCCTTATGCACGCTGAGTATCCCAGTTATTCACCACAATGAATTTATAAGCTTTCTTCACTGCCAGAATGTAGTTTTGACATCATTGTAATGTGGCCAACAACTAGCATGGTAACCACATATTTCCTGATACTCTGTATAATGCACTCTTCATAATTAGACTTAGACAATACACAGCCAGTATGTTTTGACCTGAAAAGCTGCGTATACCATATATATCTATTGGGGCTAGACGCGTTTTCCTCTAATACATGGGGGGAAAAAATGGTACGAGTCCTCTCAGACGTACTACCGTACATAAAGCTTCCTCACAAGTAACTGTCGGAGCATAATCATGTCAGGACACAATTACAGTTTTCTCACTTGATCTATCTTTCGATTAGGGCGCCCCCTGGAGGGTATTGGATTATTATCCCCCACCTGAATACTTAAGAACAAGCCCAGACCGCGCTCTGATGTTGATACATGAGCCTGTTCCCTCCAGGTCTAAAGAACTTTTAATCATTTCCCCTGGAATTTATTTTTAGTGTTAAGGAAAAAAGGAGCATGTCCACATGGGAATAAGCTACTTTTTGTTTTCATTTTTAGTGTGCAGATGTTTGTAGCTTCCTTGGCTTGTAGATGTGATGTTACGTGTTATGTGAGGTATTACATAGAATAGAGTGACTGTTGTGTACATGGCTGAAGAATCTTGGAAAAACATTTAATTGATTTCTGATGAGCATTGTGATTAGAATTGTGGTTTATATTTAAAAAAGTAGGATGCTGCACATTGGAAACAACTCCAGGTGCCTTAATACTGTATGAGTGAGAAGACTGAAATGCGTACTGATAAACTAATCCAAAAATGAATTGAAATTGAAGCCTAAACTACAGGAACAAAAAGATTACAGGATATTTTGTTCTTTGCAGAGGACATTCTATTATCTAAATAATTGTATCTTTTGATAATTGCGCCAACTCAAATGATGTTTTCTATGCAGTTTCAATATATTATACAGTCCTACTCCAGAATTTGCAAGGTTCTTATAGCGTTGTCCTCATTAAATCCTATGCCATCCTGTTTCATTAACTATCTGTTCTTCAGAGAAAACTGCACAAAATTACATTTTAATAAGGGGCTTCTATTCCCAGGAAATAACCCTGTTCTGTGAAGTGAAATTGCATGCTCGCGCCAGCTCGAATTAGCCAAAACATTTTATCATCTATGCAAAATACGCACTAACACGTCAGTTAGCATGCTAATAGCTGTTTTGGATACGCCGTGGCATCTCATTGTGTTGGTGTATGTACGGTTAAATAAATGTTGAAAATGCAGCATGTCTGTTTAATGGCCAATTACAAGTCCTTTGTAAGTGGGAAAGCACTCAAAGGGATAGTTAAGTGGCCATAATAGAGACAGAGTTTTGTAAAAGGTTTGGGAAGTGTCCCCCCTCTCCAATTAATCCCAGGAAACTTCCGGAGCATTTCACAGAGTCATCCAACTGTTCCTCTGGCACAGTAAAACAAAACTATGCACCATACTATTTTATGAGCACTTTTATCTAACTGCAGTTCCTAAGATTTGCTCCCACTGCTTTTCCCATTATGTTGTCAAAACAGCCGTCCCTCTCATTTATATGGGCCTATTTGCCGGTTGTGCCTCTCCCTCGGTATCGCTCATAACATTTACTAATCGTCTCCGCGCTCTCCCCCTCTTCCTTCAAGTATTTGCCTTTCGGTGTCTCTTTGAATAATTAGTCTTTTGTTTTCTGGGATTGGAAGTTTAAGTGCAACGTCTCTGTAGCCTGTCGTTCAGTCTTGAGTGGAGACTTGTGCTGGACTGCGGTACTCAGTGGTGATTCTTCATGGGTTTTTTACCAGATAGGGAGATATTCCTTTTTTTTCTGTCTTATTAAGCCCTAATAATGGATTTCAATATGAATTTTCTAAACACAAATCAGACGATAAAATGGCCTGTTCACATGTGAAAAATAATCTAGTGATATTTTGTTTGAATGTGTTCTTTTCTTTTTTTTTTTTTACCTCAGACAAAAGAGTTGAAAAAGAGCTGGTGAGTTACATTTCTTGAGAATCTGTAATTCCATAAACTGGATAGGAATAGTGATAGCAAAAATAGAAAATAAATTAATAAATAAGGCCTTAATTGTGAAATGAACCATAGAAATGATTTAATATATCTAAAAAATGTTAATCTCATTCTCATGGACCCACTTTGACGTCTAATCTCGTAGGAATTGTCTTGTCCCATCCTTATACTGACTTTATATTAATTTCCTTTTAACACAAAAATTGTCAAATATCCTCCAAAGTCTGAACTCTGCTCCAAGCCACAAATCTTTTTTACTGACAGAGGATTGGCTGTGGCACTCTCAATTATAAAACCCCAAGCTGGTCGCTGACAATTTGAAATGACTGAAACTCGATTTGATTAAAATCTGTTTCTATATCTAGTTGATTTGTACATATGGAAAAAAGTACCACAAAAGTATTTTAACATGGATATAAACATTACTTCCTGTGTGTACATCTGCTTGTCAGCTATAGCGTCATTTCTTATGTTGGGAAAGTGTCAGTGATTGGTTGTCTTAGCATCTGTGGTCTTGTCTGGCAGCAGCTCTGATGAGGCGGTCTCCAGGGTGCGACTCAAATTGATTAAATTTGCCAGGTAAGTTGAGGGGCAGACTGGAGGCTCCGAGCAATTATTTGACTGCAGCTGAATCCGGCCTCAAGCACAGAATCAGATGTTTTGTATCATGACTCACTAGTGTCTTTGAATGACGTAAAGAAGGTATATTTAGCATAACAAAAGACTTTCATTGACCAATTCATGAGTTTCAGTTTCCTGTTATATGCAACATTCTCAGGATTTTTACCCATTCCAAAGATATGCCGTGGCAATGGTCTTTTTAGATATTTTTAACAGTTCCCAGTAAGCCATGATTCAATGTTAGCTCTATATTTTGTTATATTATATAGCATGTTATATAACTTATATATTTTTATTTTCTTATTTTAATAATATCAATGTATTCAGTTTCAATACTTAACAGTACATTATTCATTCATTCCACACATTTTTCTCAGTGGTCAGTAGATCACATATGAGCAGGGTACATCCAGTTGTATAAAAACACTTCTATATACTGAAAGCTGAAAACAGGTTGTCGTGAGGATAATTCGCTGCAATGCATTTAAAATAATCCACTTAATCAACAAGTAATTTAAAAAATCTATGGATGGGGACGGAGCGAGGACATGGTAATTAGAAAAGTCAATTAGAGAAGCTGCAAGGTGCTGTTTGTTGTAAAGTGAAAAACACTGTTATTAGTTTGATTTGACGATGACTTCTTGGAATAGAGGCTGTACACATGTCTGCTACAGCTACAGCTACGTACATAAACAAATATTTAATTTATAATAGTTTATAAATGAATCAGACATAGACATAGGCACAATGACATCAGACATTCCTCTCTTACCGTATGCATTTCGAGCATCCTAATTATTCACCGCAATGAGTTTACAAGCACCTTTTTTTTTTTTTTTCAGTGGCCAGAACCAAGTTTGACATCATAATAATGCTAACATCAACTAACATCCATGCACTTCTTCATTATCTGACAATAAAACAATTATAATTAAATACTGTACACAACAGACTTCAAAAACTGTTTTTACCATACATCTGTACAGGGGCAAGACAAATTTTGCTCAGATACATGGAAAAAAAATTAAAAAATAAAAATCAGGTACAGGCCCTTTAGTTATGAGATTATAAATTAGGGTTAGGGCATTAATTAAGTAGATAATTCTAATAAACTATTTGTTCATTATGAATTAAGTCTTGGTTCATGCTTCATTAAATCTTAGTTAGCATACAGTGGTACCAAAATGCTTGAATTGTTTCAACCTTTGACCATTATAATAGATTAAGAATGCAGGAACATTTAGTATACAAAATGGTGTCTATAGAAGGGCTTTTCATTGCCTGTGTCTTGTGTGTTGAGCTGGAGGGAACAGCTGGTCTTGCTCCAAATAAAGGCTAGCCATTAGCTCGCTGCACACAGACCTCCCAGGAGCACCTGAGAAAGACGACCAGCAGGCAGAAAGGCTAACATTTAATTGCACCGAAAATGGCCTCTAAAATCTCCCTGATGGTGGGAAAATGGTCGCTCGGCAAAATGAACAAGAAGAATAAATGATATTTGATGTAATGACAGGTAGGGCTGTTGGTACCAGTTGGGAAAGGAAAGGTATTGTTTGCCAAATGACTCAAAAGCCTGATAGGATGGTATATTATTAAATATTATAACAATAATCAAGTACCTTCAGACTCCAGTGGCAGCTCTATGGAAATCCTCATTTGACCTGTTCTCTGCTCTCCCAACCCGACAATATTCGCTTTGGCAGTTATGCTAAATTAATAATGTTCCAAGCCCCACTGCATGGGTTTTCTGCGCCTGCTAAGTCATGAGCACATTTTTTTCCTTGTAGTTTGACAGTGTCTTGTGAGGTGGGCCATATGTTAATTAATTACTTTGCCCCAGCCCTTTGCCAAGGCAGTGCCCCTGTTTTACACTGACCACAGTTAGATGCGCACCAAACATCTGATTACTATAATCTGGAATAATTTCCGGAGTTGTCTAATTATTGAAATGTCATGTAGATCTCAAGATCTGATGTAATTAATCTGATTTCTTTCTGATCGTTTGCACATTTTCAGAAAACAATAAAAATACAGTAAAAAGCACAGGCAGTATGAAGATTAATGACAATATATACAATATTAAAACAACTGTAAAAGAACAATTACTGTTTTACAAATAGGTACTACAGTCACAACTGAACCGTGTGTTTCCATCTTAACTTGCAGATCGAAAACTCACAAGTTTTTCTTGGTATATGTACAGGCCATGTCTCTCATGTGAAAGCTCAAAACCTCCAGAATTCAGCACCATGCTGCATCAGCACTGATTAATGATGGCTGCAGGTGCTGGGGTTTAGGTAGCGAGGCTTCAGATCAGAGAGAGGGCTTTTAGGTTTAAACTAACTGGATTTCAGATGGCAACCTGAATTAGAGACTCATGTGAGACTCATTCTGCATTCTGATTGGATAATCCTCTTGAGAGCCAAAACACCCATTTACAACATAAATAAATCATGATTTATCATGTTTTTATAATTAAGAATAAATCAGCATAAGAATTTTTTATCAGTAAAAGCTATTCACCTTTATCTGGATGTTGCTGTGGGCGCCATCATCATCATCATTCGGGATGTGTTATTTTGCATGAGGCTGCCGTTCCTAACAGCAAATAAGTTCAATATGGACGATTAAACCATTTTAAAGCCTCTCAGTGAATTGGTGCCGTGTTGACTTGCTGGTGCACATGAACATTTAACATTTTACACAAGTTAACCTATTTTATGTCATATTTAATTGGCAAAACTTTGATCAAATTGCCATTGACATGAATGGGATTCCCGTTTAACGAAAAGTGCCCCAACAAAAAAGCACGGTTTAGGAGCATTTGGAGACAAAACTGGGCAAGCTCAATAAGGTGAATATTGGAACACTGAATTGATAAGTCTTATTTATGAAATTAAACATTTTAAGAGTGGTATTTTAAAGGTGGACTTTGCAACTTTTTTTTTTTTTTAAGAGAAATTTTATCTAAGACTTTGGAACATTCCAGACATTCCACATAATGTTCATAGAGATAGGTGGCCAATCTGTTATTTAACTGCTTAAATTATCAGATTTTTTCTGACCATGTGAATGTAGCCTCTAACAGAGATATGATTGCTCCAACTGTATTGAAACTGGCAGTCTTCTATTTCAGGAATAAATGCTTTTTACACTGAACCAGTCAGAATGTACCTAAACAATGTACAGAATTATTTTGAAATAGTTATAAAAATATGCTTTGTTGTTAATATTGTGCTTCCAAGTTCATAATACCTGTCCTCTTTTCCCAGATGCATTTTGTCAGAGGCTGGTTGACACCCTGGAGGGAACACCAGCGCTGCGCTACATTTGGAGCACCTTTAAGCCGCTCATACAGGGAAAAATCCTCTACACACCTGATACACCCGCTGCTCGGCGCGTGGTGCAAGAAGTGAGTCTGCTCAGATCTACAGATAAACAAACTGTACTTTTATAAATTGTAATAAGTGTAGAGCAGCTAGAATATGCTGTACTTGTTTTACTTTAAATGACACTCAATGACGCAAATTATGTTGTTTGTTGAATCTTAGGCAAACAGCACTTTAAACGCCTTGGCCATGTTAAAAGAACTCGCGGATTCATGGGAGGAAGTTGGGCCTCGTGTGTACAACTTTCTTCAAAATAGCACTCAAGTCAATGCATTTCGGGTAAGTTTGTAGCATCTATCACAGAGCTCATCAGTCTTCAATTCAGTGTTTCCCCTTCATTATTTTTCATTAAAGATGCATTATATACATTTCTGGTGAAGGGTCCACTACCTGCTTGAATTTATTCTTGTGTATTTAATGCTAAAATATTCCTTGAAAAACATGAATTCTTACTGTGAGCAGGGTCACCTCTCCCCAAATCTGATCTGTAACTAAGCCTGGAGGCAACACCTGTTTGTCTCCATTGAAAATGATAAGTTTAATCCTGTACTTTGGAACGTTCTAGGTGCAGCAGTATCTCCTCTCAAACAATTAGGTAACAGACCCTCCACTAGAAAAGTTACATAGTAACAATCAAGGTAATAACAGAAGAGAAAAAATATAAGTTCTAACCTCACGCGGTCACTAAGCTTTTGTGACTCGATAATAGACTTATCCCTAAACAAGGATATTCTGAGATCAAGGGCATCATATATAGCTTATCATTGCAGGATAAGGCTAATACTAATTCCCTCATTATTACATGTTGTCATTTACGGTACATACATAGATTTACATAGCCATTGCTGTTAAGTGACCTTGTACGCACAAACAGTGGAATCCGCACGGGGATCTACTGCACACATTATGTATATTAATTTGTGGCACTTGCTATTATATGCGGAAACAGCAGGGGGAGGTAATTATGGATAAGTGCAGGATAATTTTGGCGGTGGCAGAACGGATTATCTGCACAAGTAGAGGACATGGACACTTTGCTAGCTTCTCTCTGCCTTTCGCTGTATTTCCTTGACACCGACATCACTCCAGTGTCACTCCAAATGAGCTTATAGGCAGCAGCTGGAGGGGAGCAGACACCGGGCTCTCCGTACAGCCCGAGTATTCATTACCCTAGCCCTAACCTTTACACAAATGGGCCGGCAGTCCTCCTTTGTCTTCATTTTCTCTGCCTCGGCCTCTCCTCTCTCTCCTCTCTCCCTCCTCGCTCTCTCCTCGCCCTTTCCCTCCCCGCCCCCACCCCCGCGCCCACGCTCCCAGCGGTCCGTCATCTCCAGAGGTCGTACAAGGTCGCAGACGCGTTTTACGTTGATGGACCAATTACCATCACAACAACGAACAGATCGGAGATAGGACAGAGGATGAGGAAGGCCTGGGCCGAAGGACATTTACTATAGGGACATTGGTATCGTTTACATCTAGCAGTGTCTTTATTTCTACATTACATTTAGCTTTACGAGTGAAAAGTACTCAAGTGATATGGTAATCAAGTATAAATATGAACAAAATTATTTATAGCATTCTTTTATAGATAGATAGAGACAGATAGCCATAGAAAATTCAATACTGTCAAGTGAACAAAAGTTTGAGCTAATCCAAGCTGCTTCTTCAGTTCTGACTGAATTACATACATCTTATTATACTACACTTCTATATACCACTAGTATAACATAAATCTTTTTGATTGCAAGGTGAGCATAATAACATTGGACAAATCAGACAAATATCAAGTTTTTTGCTGATCCAATCTGAGAAACTTCAATCAAATGAGGAAAACATCTCTTGAAACTTATTATTCATAACATATTGTATTATATATATTATAAAAGAACTAGTTTAGTGCTTTGCTTTTTGATTCTGTAGAAATCTGTGTTTCTCTGTCCCTTTTTTTTCTTTCTTTTTTACTTGTAAGCCTCCAAGTTTGTTTAGACAACGAACCATGCTTTCTCAATAGTCAGTCTGCCTAACTATCACACCCATCGAAACTTGGACCCTACCTCCAGTTGTTTAAAATAGAAAAGTATTTGCAAATTATTGGAAAAGTACGTAGTCTTGGCAGGAATATTACAAAATCTCATCACATGCAATAGAACGAAGCATTGATTGATATTCAGCAGATTTATTCTCAGTAGCATTGTGCATAAATATTAATCCCCGTATTTGTTATTCAACCAAGATCTCAGACCTCTGCCTTCCTCCCTCTACATTGTGACGTTAGCATCCCAACCAGAACATATAATCTTGTAAACAAGTCCCACATTTGTCTTGATTCAAATGTACGTGACAGTTATATTATCAAGGTTAATTTTAGCCTATGTAATCGCACTGTTATTACCGCTACAATGCCCTACCATTACTTGGGCGTTAATTTCTCCGCTGAAGGCAACTATGCAAATACAAGGTGGGAGTAATGGGAATGGTTGTGGCTACTAAATAGAGTTCAACACATTTAACCAACAAGTTGGAGGGAGACTAGCTTATTATGCAAAAGCTAATGTGTACTGATCTTACAAGCAGGTTTTTTTTTTTCTTTTTTTTCTAGCAGCCAAAACGTGTTCCCTGTATTCATTTATTGTTGCGGCAGTGGGGAGGTCGTCTTTGCCCTCACATCAAGAGCGCCGCCTTCAATTATTTATCATATGATTAGTGCAATTGCAGTTTGATCCTCCAACCTCACATTATAAGGCCCGAGCTTGATCGTAGCAGCATCGAATGAAACGCTGAGGCAATGGCTAGCTCTAGTTTTTAAGATAGCTTTCTCCCTTGGGTATGTATAATACTGTGCGCATGTATTGCTTTTTTGTTTACAAATAAAGAGGTTACTGGTACAGTAGTCATGTATACAAAAACAGCTGCAGTGGACCCAGATTAATGGCTGTACAAAATAAATTAGTGTTCTTACAATACTATAATTTAAGTATAAAGATTTCAAAAGCACATAATATAATAATGATAATATAATAATGAGGAGTTCTGATTAGGGCTGGGTATCATTCAGAAAATGTCGATATGAATCATACCTCGATACCTAAGCCACGATACGATACATGTCTCGATGCAGTGAGCTTACGATTCAATATGATATTTTTCAAATCGATTTGATACTGTTCAATAAAAAATAATGGCTAAATCATGGCTGTGACACTAAAAGTCTTTGTTAAACCACTTCTTGTCCAAAGTTCATATGAAACACAAACATTTTAATCATCAAAACAGTTGTCAATGTCAAAATGTGTTGCATAAATGAGTTTCCTTCCACTAAACAAACAACAAAACTGTAGCACTGTAACAAAATAATTTAGTGAAATATAACAAAAAATAGTCTTGGCGATATATCGATACAGCAGCCCACAATATCAATACTGTATCATCACATTAAACAAAACGATATTTCAATATTTTGCACACTCCTAGTTCTGATACCTATAAGTTTCAGAATGGTGGATTATTATGAACATCGCCATAGTGATTAACAATTTAATACTAAATAATATAAATATAAACTATATCTTTAGAATGGGGAAATGCCATGAAAATATCAAGATCATACTAAAACTATTTAGGAATTATAAAAATCTGTCCCTCTTCACCAACCTCAAAGTTTTTAGTTTATTATCTATTTGACAATCCTAAATTATATGATGCACCAGAAATTAATTTATCATTATTATTATGTTATTATTATCACGAGACCCAGGACTGCAGACATGAACCCTTAAGACAATGTGATAATATTGTCCACTGCAGTTTAGTCCAGTCCAGTTTGACTGTGGTTCCATTGTAGGGAGTATTATACATCTGGTAATGTAGGCCAAGATTATTACGTAGAACAGTTTTTTGCAATTTCTTTATCAATTATTTATAGTTTTGTAACAATGTTTTTATTCAAAATTAGAGCTTATTGAAGAACCGACTGTTTGCTGCACTTGTGGACCAGCGTCTCAGTGGAACCGGATGGACTGCAGAGTCACTCGCCAATTTCCTGTACAACGGACCCCCAGAAGACCGCCCCCCTGGCATGCCACAGTATGACTGGAGGGACCTGTATCAAAGTCTCACAGAAATGTTCAAAACCATCTCAAAATTTCTTGGGGTAAGACATATTTTTATTACGCTTTGAGTGTAATTGGATTTTCAGCTGTTCACATAATATGCAGAAAGCAAGCGGTTATGGTGCACTGTTGTGTATACACACCCTGTTTCTCTACTAAATGTCTCTCTCCTCTCTTCATTTTATGCTTCTCTCTATCCTGTGTAATAAAGCATATTGGCAAAAAATAAAGGAATAAAAACACATTGATTTACTGAGCAAATTGTAATTGAATTTAAATGTCTTCTGAAATGACATAAATAGTTCATATTGTGTCTTGAGAATATGGGCTATGAACTTGATCTCACATAAGGTTGATTTTATGTTGGATAAATAATAATAAAACCGTAGACAGTGACAGCCAAATTGCTATTCAAAATGCTATTCTTTCTCCCTTATTCTTTTTTCCTTCCAAATGCTGCCAAGAAAAACTGGATATTTGCCTGGAATTGGTATCCAGTTACGTGTGGCAAGTTGTTTTGTTTTTTTTAATGATTTTGCAGTAAATGTATGGCATAATACGGCAAAGAAATGAAGAAAACTTATCTCTCATAGTATAGCAAGATCTTTGACTAAGTTTCACAGAACAGATCTGCCATATTTTTTGTCTCAGTAGTGCTCTATTAAGTGTGTGAAAGACTATATGCACTTCCATACACAGGTAAGAGGTGTGATGGTTTGTCTATGTGGTCAGTGAAAGCCTTTAAAGTGCCCTTTTCTAAGCCTTAATGAAAGCTGTATTGTAGAATAATGGATTTGAGAATGGACATGGCTGCATATCAGATGATTTTTTGCTATTTTCTCTCTAAGGAAGTTTAGAGCTTCCTTTGTTAAGGTTGTACAGTTGAAAAGTAAAAGAAGACAAGTGCACCATCGTGACCAAATTATGTTGTAACTAGAAAATTGCCAATACATATATTTCAATTATGTTCTCAGTCGAATCAATTATATTTGCTGTAGATCTCAAATATGTATATAAGAAAAAGTCAAATTTCTTCCTGAAGTCTTTGGCAGTAGACCTCTTAAAAAGACCCATACCACTGACAGTTACAAATCACTAAAGCTTGGTTAGTATTGGATCAATTGCACAGCCCTTTATGTACCATTAACTAGCTTTTTGGTAGCAGGAAACAACCTTATTATATCAAAAAAGGCATGAAACATCAATGTACAGTTTGAAAAGCAGTGTCTCCCCTTTAGAACTTCCCTATACACCTGCATTTTTCAGTAGTCCATTCCACCTTAAAAGTTCAGGATATAGTTTGGTGCTGAGAAGGATGTTGCGTCACTTGCGTTGAGTGAAGGGGGCAGACTTACTGGTTTTCCAAAGTTCTTGTCCTTGTCAAACACATGTCCATCCTGTTTCTGTTGATGTCTGACAGTCTTTTGACCCGTCTCGCACACCGTAGACAGGGGCACATCCATTTCATTCTGGATAAGGTTACATAAACTCTGACACCAACTCATGTTCGAGCAGGAGCACCATGTTTATAATGAGATTCTACAATAACTACACACCTGTGCTATCACTCACTGACCTACACAGCATGATGCAACCGTAACTGTGCTGCCGCCGCTGCCCAGGAAATACCAATAAATTAGGTCAAACCCAACCCAGTACTTGATAGAATTCTAGACATATTATACACTGTCAAAACACACACACACACATATATAGTGCAAACATTATCTAAACTTTTATTTCATCACATTCATTATGAAATTAATTACAGTCTAAAATTAATACTAACTGAATATACATTTAAAACACTGAACACTGAAACAAATGTTTTCAAATAGTATCAAGTTAGCAAACACTGCAGTTATTCTTGTAACATGATTCCCTCTTCAATAGGGGTGTGCAAAAATATTGAAATATAGATATATTGTATTGTTTAATGTGATGATACATTATCGATATCGTGGGCTGCTGATATCACCAAAAGTATTTTTGGGATATTTAATTGAATTATTTTGTTACAGCGCTACAGTTTTGTTTGTTTAGTGGAAGGAAACTTGTTTATGCAGCACATTTGACATTTTCACTGTTTTGAGGATTAAAATGGATGTGCCTTTATTTTTTATTGAACCGTGTCGAATTGATTTGAAATATGTCATATTGAATCGTATTGAATAGAAAGCTCACTGTATCGAGATATGTGTCATATCATGGCTTATGTATCGAGATATGTGTCTTATCGGCAGTTCTGAATGATACCCTGAATGATACCCTGAAACAAGCATTCAAAATAAATGAACAAAATAAATGATCATGTTAAAATGGAAATACTGCCAGCATTTTATAAACTAGTTCTTTATCAGGTTAGACGCATGCACCATCAGTACCAAACTTCAAACCTGTCTCCCTACTGGCCTGCCATTACATCCTCACCAGTCTGCCACAAACAAACGCAATTTATTTTTTCCAGCCAAACCCAGATCCACAATAACGACTTGTGAATTTGGGAATGACAAAACTGTTGCAGCAGTGAGATGTGCGGACAGCTGTCAGGAGTGACTGGCTCCCGGGACGCCAAGCTCATTAGCGCCTCATGAATGGTGGGCAGGGGGGCTACAGAGGAGGGGAGAGACGGGGGTTTCATTTCAGTCTGCCTTTGCCAGAGCCCAAACCATTTTCCACCCTCTGGCAACACTAAACCATTTTGAACTACACTGGTGGTGAGCTAGTGCGCTGCTAGTGATGCTATTCGCTAAACAGCCATTTGCCAGCGTGTCATGTCATTATTACATGTTCTCTGGAGCTGATTTTAGTTAGTGCTAATGTTGTCCGGGTTAGTTGGTTGGTTCATTGGTCATTGTTGGCTGATTTGTTAGACTATTGCTGGGACAATTGTAAACATGAACGGTTTTATGGTGTTTTGGATGTCAGTAATTTATTATATTTGGCAAAGGACATGCTGGGTTTCTTGTAGGGGTGTAACAATAATCTAAATACTGTAAAAATCCTGATAATATTTGGGGCTACTACAATTGGATCACAAGAAACAAAAACAGAACTGTTTCAAAGTGTAAAGAAAGTCTGGATAAGTGATTGCAATTAGGTGATCATTACAGTATTTTTGCAATATATTTTTTACCATAACATTTAACCCTAAACTACTTAATTCATAAAATGGACAGCAAAAACAATGCACTGGAGCCATATCCTATCCCCCTGATTTGAGTTGGATGTGATTGACAGATGGATTAATCAGAGAAACACACGATTCATTGTTTATCATAACAAAAATGGCAGCTTATGAAAAACTGAAGCGTCAACCTTTTATTTATTTCAGGGAAAACAAGATACATTTTGTTCTGAGTGATACAAGAATTTTGGAGAGGAAATGTCTTCTGCATTTGAGAGCCACATGCTACAAATTAGCGGCTGTGGTTGGACCGTATCAAATTAGGACGCTCTGCAGTCCGATTCCAGGCCCTTCTGGATTCAAACAGAATGCAGAAGGGACTGGCTGGTCAGGCCACTTCATTGCGAGACATCTGTTGCCTTGGAGAACGCTTCTGCTTTCCTAGCACTTTCAATTCACTATTTTCTCATTGTCTTGTTATGTACTCAACAGTGTCTGGACCTGAATAAGTTTGAGGCGGTGCCAACAGAACGACAGTTGGTCAGCAGAGCGTTGGACCTTCTGGATAATGGGACATATTGGGCTGGGGTTGTGTTTGAAACCATTAGCACAAACTCCTCTGAGCTGCCTCTCTACATGAAGTATAAGCTCCGGATGGATGTTAATGAGGTGGAGAGGACCGATAAAATAATGTCCAGGTAAGAGCCAATCTTGAAATGTTGTCTAATATGCACCAAAATAATGGAGCCCACTGCCATACTGGGAAAAGCCTTAGCACATATAAAATAAATTATTTTATTTATAATTTTTTTCCCTGCATGTTGTTTTGGAGATGTTATTGCTTTGCCTGGAATGTTCGTCAGTATGCCATTAAACATGTCTGTCTCCATGGAAACAAGCAGGTGGTGTTAATAGACCAAGTTACAGGTCAGATCTGTGGAGAAGCAATCTTGCTTCCAGTGAGAATGCATGATTTTCAAGATACTTTTGTGCAACAAAACCTATGACATGAAATAAATGCAAGATAGATAAGCTGAATGACATCCCGTGGAAAATTTCAGGCAAAGCAGTCTCCTCTCCATGAAAAATACCTAGAGCATCTTTAATTTACAGCTTCTTCATCAAAGCAGAATAGAATGTGCCCATTTTACAGATAAATCCACGAAAATTACCCCAGCTGTTGACTTTTAATACCCTCATCTCTCTATTCAAAGAAACCCATCTTTTTACGGTCATTTAAACTTAACCAAGTGAAAATATGACCTTAGAAAATCGCTGTGTTATCCCGCCAGTATTTTTTGACCAGTGAGTCCGCAGTTTTTTTTTGTTTTTTTTTTGTACCTGGCATTTGCTAAGACAGATCCCTTTGTGTCTACTTTTAATAAGGTCATGGTCTCCTGGGGCTCGGGACAACGCCTTTAATGACCTGCGCTATATATGGGGCGGCTTCTCCTACCTGCAGGACATGATAGACCACGGCATTATCCGCCTGCACACGGCCACGAACCAGACGCTCGGGGTGTACGCGCAGCAGATGCCCTACCCCTGCTATGTGCTGGATGAGTGAGTATCGTATATAGTTCACAGCTGACAAAACTACAGTGGGATGATGTGTAAGACCCGGAACTTGTAGTCATAAGTGTACAGGCATGCACAATAACACAGCAGTCTTCACCTTACAGAAAGTTCTCCACTCAAAGTATGCTCAGACTTATGTAGTCACAACAAAAAGTCTAAATGTGGATGTGTAGAAATTAAGCAACATTGTGAAACTTTCTGGAGGTGGCACATCAACTCGAAATTGAAAGCATACCATACTTTTGAGCATTCTTCATGGAGATAGATTAGCATGCCATACTGTGAAATATTCTAGCTAACAGATCGGCATTTACATGGAGACAAGCAGGTGAGGGCCCTCCAGCAAGTAAAATAAGTCAGGTTTGTGGAAATGCAAGCCTCACAGTAAGGGGGAAAAAAAAGAGAAAAAGAAAAAAAGCTCAGTGGTTTTTTAATTAAGTGTGAAAATGGACAGACGGCAGATTTGTTGAGGGCAGACATGCATTCATTTGTAGACAGAGTTCAAGTCTATAAAGCCAGAGTCTACTTAAGCCAGAGGGGTAGCGGGTGGACCATCCAGGATAGGGTAAGTGTCATCTAGGCAGGTGACGGGTCCTCTAACCAGGTGAGGGAAGGTGGAGGATCTGGGTCCATAGGTCAGGACTGAGGCAAAGGAGAGGTGATCTAAGGTCAGATTATTACTTGAGAAGCTAGTAGCCAGAGATGAATAGCGAGAAACAGACAAAATACAAACTAAATATTTCATATCCTGTTATAAAGAATGTAGGAGGAACTTGTGCTACTACTGATTATGATTTCATTTATGCTTCCAATGCCATGTGTAAATGTTTAGTTGCTTCTGTTGCTACTCTATTACTACATTTAGGGGGTGAGACTTAAGATTTAATTGATAATGAGTTCAGACTTAGTAACTACTTAATTAATGCTCAATTAATACTCCTAACCTCTTAATTCTTTAAATGCATTACCTATTTCTTGACTATCCAATGACAATCAGGGTAGTCACGGCATCTTAAAAGTCTTAACAGTCTTAAATTTCATGTTCTTAAATTAAGGCCTTAAAAAGTCTTATGTTGTGAAAGTCTAATTTTTTTCACAAAAGTCTTAAATGTCATTATCCTATTTTTTGTATACCCAAACGGGCTGCAGTGCACTGTTAATTGGAGGGAGGAACAAAAAATCAATAACGTGATGTCATGTAATGTGAATGATCATCTAATTTGAACTATGTGGAAACAATATTTTGGTGTCTGGCACCGGTGGCAATGAGTAAACAATCTGTACAGTGGAGGAAGACGTTGGATGGATCATGGGGAAGTGTAGGTTTAGATTCTAGATATAGTAGTTGGTTGGTCATTATTAGAATTGGATCTAGTGTTTTTCGCCCGCATAATGGGTGCTGTGTTGGTCTTAATTTTCATTTAAGTGGTCTTACAAAGGTCTTAAAAAAGACTTAAATTTGGGGTAATCAAACCTGGGGATACCCTGGACAACAGTGTTGGGAGTAACGCGTTATAAAAGTAACGAATTACAGTAATGCATTACTTTTTGCTGTAACGCAGTAATGTAAGGCATTACAGGGGAAAAAATAGTAATATTTTACTCGGTACAAATGTGAGTAACGCGCGTTACAGTGTTTTTTTAACCTGGATTGAAGTGGTGGGTTTTTCTTCATACAAATTCGCTAAAATCACCTCGATATCAGCAGCAGTGAAACGCCGGAGATAGACCTTCAGGTAACCGCGGGCGAAAGGACTGACAAAGAACTCCACGCTGTTTAGACCTGGTTTAGACCTGGGTTGGTTCTGGTTTAGACCTGGGTCAGTTCTGGTTTAGACCTGGTTTACACTCGTCCCTCCCTCTATCGCAGTTAACTTTTCGCTGTCTCGCAGATTTTTTTATTGTTTATTTTTTGTGCAATTTTGCATGCCCTGTTTTTTTAACATTGTATGAATGCGTATTGCGTTCCTCCCGCTGCGTCCTGACTGGCCAAGGGACTCCTGTCTCCTGTACAGTACAGTACAGAATGTGTTCAGCTGCCAAATTTAAATACATGTTTAATCTCTAGCAGTGTGATTCTGAAGTGCTGTACGGTTGCAAGTTTTCTCCCCGACGAAAACCCACAACGTCGACGAAACGTTCTGCACCGACAAAGGCTCCTGCGCTCGCACCCAAAAGGCAGAGGAAGATGCAAACCATCACACAAAAAGATGGACTTCTGGACACGCTGAAGGAAGGTAGAAGTTACGCGCTGTAACAGAGTCTTACACCGGCTCGGGTACCTGCAAATAGTTGCTGAAATCAGGGCCGCGAGCCCGAGCAGCAGGGTGACAGCCGCTCTTACCTCCGTGAGGTGCGGAGCAGAGCCGCTCCTTTCTCCTGCGGTCACCTTCGAGCCCGTCCCTACAGTGAGTCCTGTTTTAGTCCTAGTTCAGTTCTAGTTTAGTCCTAGTTCACTTCTGGTTTAGTCCTGGTTCAGCTCTGGTTTAGACCTGGTTTAGTCCTGGTTCAGTCCATATACAGCGCAAAAGTTATTTTGGTGAGAGTAACTTAAAGTAATGCAATAGTAATGTAATGCCTTACATTTTAAATGCAGTAATATTGTAATGTAACGAATTACTTTGAAATGACAGTAATAGGTAATAAATAACGCATTACAGTTTCAAAGTAACTTGCCCAACAGTGCTGGACAATATTACAGCATTATTATGATTGTACACAGAGAATTGTGCTTGGTATCAAACTAAATATGAACGGACTGTACCTCAGATTTTTTATTATACCCATTACTTTATTGGTGATGCATATTTTTGGTATATTCTAGAAGCAACTTTATACCTCCCTTAAGTGTACTACAACTTCATTACTGGTTTTACAATGACAACAGCTCATTTTTCACAGTAAAATCTACAGTACCATTAAATACTTAGAAAAAGTTACTTGTTTACCCTCCTGCTTCAAACTCTGGTCCAGGTGTACCCATTCATCATTTGTACTGCACTTTGTTGACCTGTAGTAATATGAGTAATACTAACATTCAGGCAGAGGAGTTTAGGTCCTTAGCTTTGAAACCCAATGGCAAAAGTCAATAATAAACATGTAACTTCCTGGAGGAGGCATTTAATCATGGACAACAGGTCGGTGAGGAAAAAGCAAAAGAAGACGCTATTGATTATTGTCAAACCACAGGAAATTCTTGAATAGCGAATGGATCCTGAATTATTAAAGGCACCACCACAAGGAGATGCCTGCTTTCTTGTCTTCCTTTCTCTCTCAGAACTAACCAGATCATGTAGAGCGATTGATAGCTGCCCCACCTGCGTTACATCTGCTAGATCGACATACCTCAGGGACACGAATGACAACGTATTTCAATGAATCTTCTACAGACAAGGCTTCCAGTGCGCCGTAGATCTAGCCTACTTCCACAACATTACCATCTCCATTAATAAAGAAACAGATCTGAAATGGCATTGAGGGAGAGAGAGAGAGAGAGAGAGAGGGAGGGAGAAGGGGAGCGTGATTACCCCGAGAGATTTAAGACCAGGGGTACAATGCAGACATTTACAAGACACGAAATATTACAAGGAGATGCGGAGAATTGTTCAATGCTGTGACAGCCAACATGAGAGCAAGATAGACACGCTTTGAACACTACAAAGTCCTGTTCTGATCAAAGGTTTGTCAGTTTGTATCTAGGGCAGCCTTACTGATCATTTGAATGACCATGAAAAACATCTTATCTAAGCTTAATATTAATGCTATAATGTAACATCAAGATGCAACACGATTTTGCGCTTTGCATCAGTTTCTAGACTCGATTATTTCAAAGAGTTGACTTAAAAGAGCATTTGACATTTTAAAAAATCGTTTGTCAAACCCAATTTACTGTAAGAAACTGAGGCCAGCCAGCCAGCCATCCTAATACATTTTAATGTCCTTGCTTATTAAAGGAGCGCTATGTAACTTTTTTCTGCTAGAAGGTCAGCAATCTGCTTGTCTTCATGGCGATGTTATTGCCTAGAATATTCCACAGAAATAATGTATTTATCTTGAGATTTGTACATCAATTAAAATTTATTTTCAGTCACGCTCCCCCTAGGAAGAAGAAAATATTTCACTCCCCCCACTCCACAGAACCACTATCAAACGTGGACAAATCGCACCCTCGCCTTCAGTAGTCTACATACGAGAGCAAATGTGTTAGTTGCACTTCCAAAGCGACTCCTGGGACACACGCAGCATGTGTCTGTCCGTATTCTGCACTGCGCTCACCTGCGTCATGAGGCGATCCACTCCTGTGTCTTCCAGGTCTTTAATGATCATGTCTGTGTTAAAGTTCAACTCCTTTGCTATTTGGTACACCACCTTATATGATGTTAACAGTGCTCGCCGGTTTACTGAAGCAGCATTCACAAAGCGGGATGATTGCTGGCAATATTCGGCATGTATTCGCTGAAGGTCTCAAGCAGCGTGATTGGGGTGTAATGTCTTTAAGTGATGCTGTAATTTATTTGGCTTTATGCTGTCCGCTGCCAACATTTTTAGACACATTAAACACACTGGTCTTTCCTTGTTTTCCCACCGTAGCCACAGTGAACCCCAAGCATGACATACGTTTTATATATAGTTTGTTCACTGCACTTCATATCTCCTGCTCTGTGCTGTGTTTGTGTTTGCTTGGTGCAAAAAACCCAACACTATAATGTTAATACTTCCTGCGCACACTCTGACAATGAGAGCGTCGCTGCCAACTACTGCATTGGATGTGCAATTACACTTTATTCAAGTATGGCAAAAAAAGCATGTTCCCCGAGCTCACACGTGGCCCCCACTATTTGAGAAGGACTAATTTAAGGGTTAGATCTATAGAGAAGTAAGCCAGTTAGAATGACGTTTAGTGTTACTGGGAAAAAAAAGCAAACCTTCATATAACAGATAAGTTTAATGTCATGCCATGTAACATTTTAGCCAAAAGCACTAGAGAAGTTATATAAGTGCAGCTTTAAGATATCAAATTTAACACATTCCATTACGTCAAATAATAAAAATAAAACATGTCCTTTTGAGCTGTGGGCTTATGGCAGAAACAAGATATTTTTAAGTGCTTTTTGGTGGTTTACTTTTAATCAAATAGCATTTTTATTGGCTCACCATAAAATGTCCCAGATTTGTATTCACATTGTGGATCTAAGATTAAATGCATCTTTACTTCTTTTTTACTTTCTTGCTGTTGCATTAGTTCACCTGGCGTCAGTTCTGTGTTTTACAAGCATTAAACTACCAAAGAGGGTGCACTTAGCTGGGCCTTTCCGGTGCAGGGATCATTTCAAATTGTAATTGGATTGATGTTATATGCAATACCAAGATTTTTATCCAATAAGCAATTTACCTTCAAATAAAAATACTACCATTGGACTCCCATAAATGTAATGGCTGTATCCCTAAAATAGATGCTAAAATAAAATGAAATACTAGACCCATGTAGAATCATTTTGACAAGCAGGTGGACTATATTGCCAAAAATAACTGCATTGATATTTTGGGTGAGGTTTGAACAAAAAACAAAACAAAACAAAAAAAACAAACATAGCAGATTAGTTTTATTAAAATTTTTACAGTTTTTATTATGCATATGCAATTGTAATTTTGTATATCACTAAAACAATATTTTCAGTGCTGTCTGTTTGATATACTGACATGTAATTACACAATTTTCATTGCTTCCCTTTCATTGTCCTAAAACAAAAGATTAATAATTACTCACCATAAATGTAGACCATCAAGCATTGCAATACCCTCACCATTTAGTCTCTTTGCCAGCCTTCCCATTTGGGCATTCCCGTGAATTATTAACACTTCAAAACTGCTATTTCATTCATAAATTATTGAACTGCATGGGGAAATCACACAAAGGGGCAGAGACACGCTAGAACACACAGATGCATGATGGGAAAGAACCTTGATGGTAATTATTTTGATCTTTGCGGCCGAAAGGGATGGAGAGAACATTGTGCATTCAGATGAACATGTCTTTGCTAAGTCTTTCGCAGCTTAGTGGAAATCTCTCTTTAAAATGCCATTTATGGAAAACCTCAGGCACCAGGGCCATTCAGGGGCGCAATGAAGAATTAAAAAATATATTCTTGTATAGGAAATCAATGCAGATTTATTTATAGTGATAGAGAGGCTGTGCTGGTGGCTACAGTTCATACATAATTGCATTGTTGATGGCCAAAAGTCAAAGAGAAGAGTTCAGTTTTCTTTCAGGGTTATGAGGGCAGGTAAAAAAGACAAAAAATGTTTCTTCTTTTCTTTTCTTTTCTTCTTCAGTTAAGAAAATTATTTGTAATTTTTGGTCACGAAAAAACCCAAATGTTTAGACTGTCATATGTTTTAAATGTGAATGTTAATGGTGTGGTATTGTCAAAATCAATTGCAATCTTATTTGTGAACATCATAGAAATCTTAAACGTTCATAAAAAGAAAAATGCAGTAAACACATTTTCGAGCATTCTGGACATACTTGTAAAATAACTTGTGAGGTTTTTGTTTTTAATTGATTTAATTTCTATATACATGTATATATATTAGTGCTGTCATGCGATTAAAAAAATTGAGAGATTAATTAATTATGATCTGTAATTAATTAATCTAATTAATCTAATTTTAATCTCACCTAAAAATTGCTGAGAAAAGCCTTCAATTTGAAGTATTTTCATTTAAATTCATTATTACATTATTGTGGCAGATCAAAAGACTGATATAGATTTTAAAAAGTTACTTTATAAAGTCATTTATTGTTTAACAAATCTCTCCAATTTGGCTGTTGAGCCCAAGTCTCCATGAATAAGAAACTGTTTGCTGTAAAGTAGTAAAGACGAGGAAATCTGAACATAATAACCTTTGTCTACTTAAAGACAATAAAAAGTCCAGTCTTTCCTTAACCATATTAAAAATATTATTGATAGAGAAATGCTTTATATATGAGATCACTGGTTTTAGTCCTGGTTTAGACCTGGTTTAGACCTGCTTTAGTCCTACTTTAGTCCTAGTTTAGTCCTGGAATGGATTAATCTTGGTTTTAGTCCTGGTGTTAGTTCTGGTTTAGTCCTGGTTTAGACCTGGTTTTAGTTCTGGTTTTAGTTCTGGTTTAGTCCTGGTTTAGACCTGGTTTAGTCCTGGTTTAGTCCTGGACTGGATTAGTCCTGGTTTTAGTCTTGGTGTTAGTTCTGGTTTTTAGAGGCTCACAGGAGGAAGTGCGGTTTACGCAGCGTACGCGAGAAAACACGATCCACACGCGGCTCACGGGAGGACAGCGGTGTCCGCGCAGTGTCTACGGAAGGAAACGTGGTCTGCGCGTTCTCAGTTTAATGACAATGATGAAGGTGTGTGTTTGTTTGTGTGTGTTTGTTTGTGTTTGTGTGCGTGTCCCCTCATGTGGCAGGTCACTATAGGACAGTAGTGCAGACATCATGAGCCTATGCAGGTTGTTTTCAGGCTATAATATATTTGGTATTTTCTTTTATATTTCACGTCGGGAGAAGAATTTCCAAGACACGAATGTGTTTTTACCTGTGCGCTGCTGCCTCTGTTCTACTGGCTCTTCGACCTCGTCCATTGTGCGACAGACGCCGCCAACGTGAACATGACGTTTACATCGCTCTTACTGCGCGCGTTTTGTGTGGGTTTCCGGCAATGAGTGGAATTATCGAAATAAAAAAATGTATAAATGTGTTTTTGTGTGTAAAAAACGTTTTTTTAATAAATTAACTCACATACAGAAACACTAAAGTTAGAGATTAAAAATGAGATTAACGCGATTAAAAAACATAATGCGCTAAATATGACTGTAATTAATTATTCGCAATTAACGCGATAATTTGACACCCCTAATATATATATATATATATATATATATATATATATATATATATATATATATATATATATATATATATATATATATATATATATATATATAGTCCACATAACCCTGGATATAAGCATAGTCAAAACAGTTGGGCTGTAAACATTCAATCAATATTCAATCAGTCACAGGCGGTAGCGTCGTAGTTGACCAAATACTTTATTAGTTGACAGAATTAGTTAGATTCAGAAATTCATTGAGAACTGTTTCCCCCTTTTACGTACAAATAATAATATATTTATAAAAACTTTCCCTGTCTTCTCAGTGCACTGTTGTACCAGAGATTACAGCCCTACAAACCCATACTCCCAAACTAATAACCCAAAAATAATTTGTAGTTTTCTTCATTTCCTCTGTGTATTCCATGTCTGCTCCATCAGTGAACTCCCCCCTCCCTCCCCTGACCTGTTGGCATTTTGAACCCCAGATAAGCAGACTGTATTAAATCCCTATGTGAGTGTGCTTTCCTATTGTGATGATGCTGCTGGATAAAGTTTGACCCCTGCCAGACCTGATAGCACGTAAACGCCTCCCTTTATCTGGTGACCTCGTGCCATCTCACGCGCCCCAATCTCCTGTTTGAATCCTGGGGCTCTACATCTATAGGATTTTCACATGGGTCCAAGTGGAAGTCTGACAATGTTTTTAAACCGAAAATTACATAGACATGATAGAGATAGCAAGTTTACCTATCTAATCTGTAAAATCTGAATGAGGAGAGTCAGTTTAATGGAATAGGAGAATGGGATGATGAACCCTTACAATTCTAAATCCTAGGGAGTTTTTCGTTGTCGTAGAGGGTATTGGCGCAGATTGGCAGCCTCACTTCCATCAGTCTACCGTAGAGCTGCTGTTAGGCAGAACAACAACTTACCACTACAATCAAATGTGGAGTAAATGAGCAATACAGGTCTCTCGCCCTCACCCACATTGTGCAGTCCGCAAAGAATTGTAATGTTCATTCCCGCTCCCGTCCGCATCTGCAATATTTTGTCCCGCTCCCGCCCACAAATCCTGCAAGATGGGGACGTTCGCTTTCTTAAGCTCTAAACATGGAGATGTGGAAAGGAACTGTCTAAAATGTGCGCGAGATTAGGCCACGTCCACAAATTTAGGCTGCTTAAAATGTTTTTATTCATGCCAAATAAAATATCCAGCACAAATGACGTATGACAGGCATACATTCATCATTTGTATAATTTACTTTACACTCATATTTAGTTTGCGGGATGTAGTTTATCATCCCATCCACCCGCTCCCACGTTGTCCTATCCCACTCCCGCCCACGCCTGCAATGAGCTTTCAGAATGTGTCCCACACTGCACTGTTTCGCGTCAGGTCCCGCGGGATTGCAATGCTCTAATGAATAGTCCAGGAAGTAATGCAAAGAAATTAGATTAGCATAGATGCTTTCTTGATTAAAGGATCTTTGTAAATTAATTGCTGAAGCATTACTTGGAAACTTTCTCCTATTCCTTCTTTAGAGCCTGTGCCAGCAATCATCCCCTATTTTGTAGCTATACCTGGATCATCTATTACAATTCAAAAACATTGATATGACCTGTCTTTTTATTAACCAATCTATAGTTGGCCCTTAAAAAAGTAGGTTTTGAGGTTGCTTCTGCTAGCATCAGGAACAGGTTTGATTGACAGCGTTGCTGAGCTCCTTCCCCCTGCTAAACCAGCGGTGTGGGTGAGAAGGGGTGTTACTTTTAACAGCCTCGCTCTGGATTGGATCTTTGGGTGCTATTATACTCGCAGTCGGAATTCTGGACCTCAGCTCCAATTTTGCCCTTATAACTGGCAGCCTCGATGAGCTTCATTTGACTGGAGCGCAATGCTATGGGTGACGTCACACTGTCTTAGTCGACTTCTTCATGTCTGTTTGTCTCCAGAAAACAATTCCAGTGATAAAAATCCAACTATTATTTTTTTGTAGTCGATTAGTTATGATTATCCAATTGATCGTGTAGCCCAACATTCACACCAGTTTAATGTCATCTTGTCTTTTTTGAAGCACTACTATTTGATTATTCACAGTCAGAGTTGCACCAAAGCGTGAGGCCGATAAACACGCTCATTAGTGCTTGGGCTGAGTGCGTGGTAATAGCACTGCATTAATGGTGGTATTTTTTCATTTGTTGTGTCCTGCGTGACACTTTACAAGAGCTGCCACTGTGGAGCACCGGACCGAAGCCCAGCAGCAGATGTTCCACCATTTCAAACATGATCCATCCCCAAACATAAAACTCTGCTATCACTGCTACAAGCGCACTGTTGTTGGGATAGCACTTGTATGGCAGTTTGTGGGCAAAAAAAGTTTCTCAGAGTACAAAAATGTAAGGAAGCTAAGGTAAGTATACAATGTTCTATCTGAAATGCTTGAAAAATTTACATGCATCAGGGCATTTTTTTCTGGCAAGTTAAACCTTCATTTAACAAAATAAAAAAGTGTGGTGTGGTCCTGCTGGGTAACAGCTATGAAATTATCTATATGTGCACTGCTGCCCATGTCCAACTATTATAAACTTCACAAAAGAAAGAAAAAGAAATAGATCAAACTTGGTAAGATTTCATTATAATTAAGTTAACTATGTTTTAGTGAACTGAGTAATCTTACCTGTCAAAAAAGAAAATGTTTTGTTAAAAAAGCTTTGTACAATTTGTATTATCACAGCCAAAAGTCGGGACCTGTCTTGCTGGTTCGCACAAAAAGATGATTCACAACGTTGAACTTTTATAATCTGTTAAAAAAAGTTATTCAATTTCGGAGTAGTCAGTTTTTGATTTAAATACCAGTATCTGAATGGTGTAGGCAGTATCTAACAAAGGCTATTTAAAAAATTACTTGTAAAACATGCCCCATGCTGTATTACTGGCATGGCCCAAGGACTTTGTGGTTAAAGGAAAAATGAATAAATTTAACAGACAGGTCTGACAGTACTGCAGTGCCATTTAAAATAACAACGTCAACAACAACATCAAAAAAACTTGAACTTGAATCTCCGTTCAGTAATTCCATTATCATAATACACTGCTAGGACATTGAGAGCAAAGACTGTTTTAGCTGTTCTTACACCTGAGGTAGATGAAAACAAAATATGTATCTTTATTAATCCTGGAGAAATTCAAGATTTCGGTGTTGCTTGCCATGTTTTTTTCCAGCTGTATATACTAGGGTTGTCAAAAGTATTTAAAAAATCTGATACTAATTGATATTAAACCAGTGTTGAAACTAGATACTAATTTCAGCAGGTATCAATACTAAAAACGTCAGTCATACTACAGAAATTACCCTTTCCTGAATAGCTTTAGAATGACCTTGAAAGGTATCAGAACTAGTGTAAGACCCCATAAACTAGTATACACACATGGACCACTGTGGAACCTACCTGCATGACTCAAGTATTACAAAGATATAACACCTCATGATAAAATTCAAGAAAGTACTATGATTTAATGTTAAAAATTACATTCTGTCATATAGAGTCTCTTCTTTTGTATTGAAATCAAGTTTGAAATTTTAGTATCTACTACTTTGCACAACTTACCTACTGTATACTGTTTTCTAGTTTTCATTCATTCATTTTGATATTATTTCATAACATTGCAAGCCATCCAACAAGTCCACCAGAAGGACACAGCCTCCTTAGCTCATAACAGCGTACATCTGGTTCCATATTTCCTTAAACGAGTTGTACTCGCCCAGAATTTTTCCACCTTGAGAAATATGGCCTTAAATGAATAGCTCATTTCCAACCTCAGTGATGTATTTGCTCTAGATGACTCCTGGAGCTTCTTTTAATATCGCCACGGCAACCTCATGGGACACGGCGCTCTCTCCATTTACCCGGGAATCAGTCTTCCCTAAATTTAGGTCACTCTGCTGTGGTAACCAAAGCCCTGTCTGGAGTCCTATTACTTAAGCACCTCTCCGATCGATGAACCAATGTATTATTCAACAGCATCTGGTGGCGTGCACTGGAGTTTACTCACAGTTGTTGTCAATGGCACAGAATAAACATTGTCTTTATTTCCAAGCATTTCTATTGATGTGATCTGGTCTGAACTCAGTGGCTTTATTGTGGTTGTCTTTGAAAGTGTCTTAAGTCACTGTCTGTGCTATGACTCTCCATGTAACAGAAGTAGCAGGGTCTCATCTGTAATGATTTGGTAGAAAATGTCAAGATTAATTTGTCAGTCAATAAATGTGATTATTCAAATCACACTATTGAAGAAAATTACAATCTCAGTAAATGTAACAATCCACATTCACTTTATCATTCAGAAAGTTTGATTTCCTAAATGTTGTCACCCACCAGAGGAATTGTAGTTTATTAATGAAAAGTGAATAAAAAGGGGCAGCATTTTGATTTGGAATAGCATAAAAGTGACCTATCTGTGTCCACAAATATGAGGTAGACATGTTCAAATCAAATATAGCTTTTATTGATTGATTTTAATAGAGATGTATTCGTAATTAAACTCATATGTTGGCCAACTTTTTTCTTTTCTTTTTTCCAGAATGAGCTTCGCACAAGTAATTTGAGTTGACAGTGTAATTGCTGAAATCCAATTGCTTTTAAATCTAAAATGCCTAAAGGTTCTGAGCTTGAAGCATGGCCTGTCCGTTTACTGAAAATGAGGAAAACGTGTATGTGTCCTTCATCTGCAGGTTAAGGCACTGGCTGCCCAGCTTCAGTTGTGATTGTAGTTATTTCTTTAAAGCAGTAAGAGTGCAGGCTTCATACAGGTTTGCCATAATCATGTTGTCATTAATCATGAGTAATAATAAAAAATGTTACAAGTTTTTTCTCATAATAATTTAAAACAATTTAGAGGCAGAAAATAGAATACAGCTACCAACTAATGATCTGTCAAAACTAAGTTAACTTTAAAAGGTGAACATTTTCAAAGTAAGTTGGAGACGTAATGTACTGTTCAATGTGAAGTGTGACAAAAGGTTGTTAACTGTAACACATCTTTGCATTGTTATACTGAGTTCCAAGAAATGGAAAATAAAAATATTTCTTGGTTCACTTAATTGCTAGTTAGTCTGTTATAGGAGCTTGGGGCTGGGCAATTTTCAGTTGGGAGGGGTTCAGTAATACATTTTAAAAATAACTCGCCCAGGCTGGTTCAAAAGAAATTTCTCTGATGTAAATGTTAACTGCAGCTATGTAAATCGATTAGTTTTATAAATTATTTTCCAGTGAAATGCCCATATATTTATGCAAAAGTTATTCCATAATAGTTACCTAGCAACCATCATGTTAAAAATTACACAATAGTTATGATTAGACTAATTAAAATAAATGGTTTGACCTTTATTTTTGAAGGTTTAACTATCAGAAAAATCACTTCCTTTTGCTCCAATTGTTCATGCATTTTGGCTAGAATTTTCTGTGCTGATGATGTAATCCATTTTATAACTCTACTCCCTGTATTTTTGTACTTTTTTTTCAATTATATTTTCCGCAAATTGCCACTCAGTTATTGTAATGATTAATGTATGCTAAATATTTTCCCAGCCACTCTCCCACCAAAACAAATAATCAGAACAGCATGAAAATCTCTCATTTTAATGTTGTTTAAATTCCACCCCATGCTTGCGTTGCATTATATCACTAGTATTTATTAGACCTATGAGCTATGCAAAATCCATACATTGTCAAACCCTATTAGATATCCCTCCTTCACTGTCTAATAAAAGCAAAGGAAGCACTTTGTAATATTGGCGTGGGAGTCAGTATCGACATGGCATTTTGGTGGCATTATGAAGGTGCTTTAATAATGGGTTATTGTGTTGTAACAGCATCAAATCATACATCATCCCCTGTATTAGGCGCAACACTGCACAGATTGACTGAACCGTGCAAAAAGTTTATTAAGGTGAAGAGAAAATGTGATATAAAATGCTTGATAATGTTCCAGGCTGAGAACACGTTGTGGTACAGATTGTGGTTGATCATTAAAACAAACAAATTTTTTTTTACTTGTACCTGAGAAGTATGTTTGTTACAAAAGCTAGTCATACTATTTTAAACTTTACCATACATTTTTGAATTTCTCTATGCACCTAAAACTTAAGAAGAGGCTTGAATATTTGTTATCTGCATTATTGCGATCTATATCACAGTGCAAAATATGCAGTCTAGGCTCTATACATCTCGACTTGAAACGACCATATTCTGTATATTATTTCAGTGGTAAAAGTTTGATTAACTAAGCCACTTTGATTAAGAAAGTTATTACAAATCTGTCAAAATGATTTACTTTCTTTCATGTTAGCTTGGGACTGTACATAATTCCCACATTTCAGATAAATAAAACTTGTGAAAACATATTTTTTGTAGTTTTGCTCTATTTGGTTGTAGCTCTGGTCTAGTCCAGGCTTACTTTCAGGTTTAGTCCCAGATTATTTGATGCAGTGTGTATGTAAATGTGAACACATACACTTTTAACTAAAACACAGGCACAAATACATTGAAAATTATTTACTGACTTTCATGTACTGTTCAGTACATGAAAGCTGGAACAATATATTTTTGGATTCAGTATTTATCATAAAATTTTCTTTCCCTGTTAGTGATACTGTCTAATTTAAAAAATGATTTACTGGGATTATCTTCCTTTATTGTTATTGTATCAGTGGCATTAAGTAGTTTCAGTATTATTATTTATCGCAGTATCTCTATAGCAATATATATAGTTTAAAATGTGTTGCCTAGCAACAGCTAATAATAATAATGCTATTTTAGTTTGTTTTATTGTGTACAAGTACATAAAATATATTGTTTTCTGTTCTAACTACATTACCCATATTGCATTGCTAACCTCTACAACTAATGTATTACTTTCCTTCAGATTCACAGACAGTATCGCCAACATCCTCCCCATGTTCCTTGTGCTGGCCTTCATTTACACAGTGTGCATGACCATCAAAAGCATCGTACTGGAGAAAGAGCTCCGCCTCAAAGAGGTTCTCCGTGCCATCGGCGTCCAAAATGGCGCCCTGTGGGCTGCCAGGATTACTGAAAGCATCCTCCTCCTCAGTATCACCTGTGCACTTATGACTCTGATGCTTAAGGTCTGTAGATCCGCAAAGTAAATACCAAAACGCAAGGCAAGAATAGGTTGAGTTCACGTGACTTCAAAACATTTTCAAATTATTATAGTTTAAAATTTAGCTGGAGTTCAGGTCCGAATGGTGGAATTTATTATTCAACTGTCAAATTACAGATTTGTTGATTTGGTTTATGATTAATATCTCTTTATTTACTGAGCCTATCTATGTGAAACACAAACATACACAAAATTCGGCCTCTGTACCATCAGTATAATATATATTTTTTCCCCAATGACCTCTGAAATTGGTGCCATTATTCAACTCTTTAAGCCATGAAATTAATATTGCAGGTTTGTGGACCCAGTTCCTAACAAATAATGATACATTTCAGCATTTGTAGATCAGAAGTTTGGATATTTGAAAAACAGCAAATCTCCCATATTTACATAGACCTTTACCCACCATTTGAGATTATGACTTCATCAAATTGTAGTACATGAACACAACCTACACACTGCAAAATCTTTGAAATTCACATCTTTTGTGAAACGATTTATTTTTACAAAAAAACAAGTGTCAACAAGTTCAACAAACCACATAATCACATCGGTCATTAAGTCAAAGGCTTCTTGCTTCTGCGATTTGGTATTTTGCCTCCATGTTAATCATCGCTAATAAAAAGAGCTCTGGATCCAATCATTATCCATAATTCGTTAAATCATCTTTCTGGTGCTTAATTAAGTGTGCATCAACCCAAATCCGCAATTAAGTCAAATTAACGTCATGCCAAGCCGTATGTGGCCTTTATTTCCCTGCGCTTGCATCACCTCTTCTCCTTCTGTGTTTGTAGAAAAGAAAACTCAATGCATGCTTGAACTGCTGTGATGATAATGAATAGGTTTTGTAACTGCAGACAATTTTCATTACTTTGTGTGGAATAGTAGGATGAAAGAGCATGATCAGCTGCAATTGTTGAGAATGCACTGATGTTACAAGCCTCATAATGTACAATGTTTAAAGAGCAGTATGGTATTACACGTCTACGGGGTATTAATAGATAAGACAGCATATTTAGATTGGCATGCTACCTTTATATATATATATTTTAATATGCTAGCTGCACTACATGTTGCTCTAAGTTACTCACCCTTCAAAGTGCTATTGCATCACACTCAACGCACATCCTGCTAATGGTACTACTGCACATCTCATCAGGTTTGTGAAGTTGTAGTGTATTGTTTTGTATTACTCATTACGTAAAGGTGTATGGGTGGAGCCTTGTATTAGAGGTGTGAGCTCATACTGCTAAGAAGGGCTTCTGTATAAAATCTCTTCAGGCATGTTTTTGATGAGGAAACAACGCTGTAAACTGGTAGAACACTCCAAAAAGTTGATTTTGCATGATACCGCCACTATAAAGCATTTTAAACTGAAAGGACACTTGTAAAATGCCAAATTGTCCACCATATCAGCGCTATAAGTCAGCCCATGTAAAGACCCAACATCGTCCTTTGACTTGTGTTCTGTAGACACCAATACGATCATAAGGGATGATCATTTCACGTAGCGCTAATCCATTTTTGCAGTTTAATTGGAAAATAGAAGCGGTAAATAAAAAGTGATATTTGAACAGCTGGGCGAAACGCAATTTCCCCATCAGCCTAATGTGTTTGCAAGTCATTGACAATTTGTAAACATTAATAACAATAAATTGAGTTAGCGGAGTGCCTTGGAGGAGTGGTGCGTGCACAGATAGTGGGGCCTGTTCTAAATGATAATTTCACAGGCATTTTCAGCGCATTAATAATGATGGCAAATCAAATTGTGATTACCATAAGACTGTGTCTGGATTAGGTATGACAACAATCAGGTTTGTCATGTGCACCTGAGCCCTCTGCCACTTTGCACTTGTTTTCCCTTCTATTATGAAGGAGGCACTGCGTATTATCCAATAGCCTGTAGTTCTCTTTAATGAAGGCTCTGTGGAAAAACATGGAATATGTTCTGTCAGTAAACCTTGGTGAAATGTTCTTGGCATTAATCAAATATGCAAGACATATATAAAACCAAATGGTTGCGCTGTATAATGAGTACACTTTAAAGGCCCCATATTGCTATTTTCTGATCTATCTTATGTTGTTTCCTCATCAAAAACAGACTCAGAGTTTTTTTTTTTTTAATTCACACATGTTTAACACACAAATCCTGCATATTTACTTATTTTCTCAAACAGAAAACTCTCTGTACCACTGTATTACAAGTGGTAATACAGGATGTGCTCCACTGTTTTTAATTCCATACCTTCGCTAGAATTACTTGGCGTCATGACATCAGAATGTGGAACAAAGCATTTTGTGCTCTGGAGATGTAGACAGACTCTTCTTAAAGGGTTACTCAAACATGTGTGAATGAAACAAAACACAACTCCAGGTATGTTTTTGAGGAGGACACTGCATTACAACATGTCTTAAAGCTCAAATGAGTAAGTATGGAGTAAGAAAGCTGTCAAAAATATTCGTGCGCATAAAATAGAAATCCGTGCGTATTTGGGAAATCCGTGCATATTTGGCTGTAGTTGCGCATAAAATAAATATTTGTAAACTCTCAAATGAGTCCAGTCGTACATAAAATATATTGTGTGTATTTTATCCATCAGAATACGAATTGAAAAATTACGACGTCATGAATTACAATCACGAAATGAAAATTTACGATTACGCTTTCATCAGTACGAATACGAATTCACAGACGGAACTTTACTGTCAAAAATACGTCATCACTTCACAGACATTATTCATCGAGCAGAAGAAACATCGATCAAGATCAAGACTGCGCATGCTCAAGTTTGTAGCAGAGGGTAAAAACAGAGAGTAATGGCACAAGAAGCTACAACAACGACCACGAATATTTTTGACAGCTTTCTTACTCCATAAGTAAGTATTTTATATAATATCTTAAATTGGCCTTAATAAAGTAAGAACATTATTTTCATTATAAGCAAATAGTTAAAAATGATTCAGGTTTTGTAACTACTTAATTAAGTCTTAGCAGTTGTTCGTTATCAATCATGCTTTATTTAGACTGTTAAAAGTGATCTCAAAAGTGCAGTGTCTTAAAAATAAATTTTATCTGATTATATTCTGAAATAAAGGATTCTACAGTATAAAAAGACCTGTACCCAATTTTGAACCACGACAGAGAAACTACTGTCTGGAACATCATCTCTGGTTGAATAAATGTGCCTGTACCTTGCTTCTGTACATTTAGCTTTTGAGAAGGTTAACAACAAATCTTACTTGTAAACGCTATAAAACACCATTTATGAGAGGGTTTTATTATTGGCAACATCAAAATCCACCCAAGCACATGAACGCAAGCAGCGAACTCTGACCTCTTATCCCAGAGTTTCCTGATTCCATGACAGCAGCTTTATAGGCGTCCAACACAGACTGCATATTATCCCATAGCCTGTAGTTCTCTTTAATGAAGGCTCTGTGGAAAAACATGGAATATATTCTGTCAATGTAAAGTCAATTGAAAAAGAGTCGATGTTCATGGGGGCATTGACTCTTTTACAATTGTCTTCACATGGGAAAATTGTCACCCCTCACCTCTGTATCTGCTGCAGTGAGCCTCGTCATTTTGGTCTTAAAATGTTTGTATTAACCCGCTCTGCATGATCCAGGTGTTTTTATTTTGTACCTGTAACTGCCAGCATAGTAAGCTTCATTTGACTGGAGCTGAAGGCTATGGGTGACGTCATACTCCCTTAGTCCACTTCTGTATAGAGTCTATCACCTCTACATAGTTCAAGCAGCAGCAGCATGTGTATGGGACATATTTTCAGAATTGAGTGTGCACTGTGCAAGAAAATGAAGAAGGGGGCAGATTAACATGTGATGGATAAGCGCTTTAATTAAATCCAAGCAAACAAAATGAAAGGTGTTGTAGAAATAATCTTGAACCAAAACATATGCTTATGGAGAAGACAGGGACCCTCTGTGCAATCAGTCTGTCTGCTGCTAATTAATGAAGTGCATCACATTAGTCATAGATCTTTATCTCACTGCACTCTTTTTTATTGCCTTATCTTCAACCAAAATTCCTAAAACATGATATAGTCAAGTGTATGTTTTGCGTGTCAGCCATAAGCCCCATTCACACATACAGTCTAACCTGGAAATGTACCTTTATTTTGCTAGAACAGGATCATGTGTGAACCAGGCCAGATCTGATTTGCATTTCTGATCTGGTGGGGAAATAAGGGAATACGCAGAGATGGCTAAGGTGTGAATGAAGCCAGGAGATTACCAGTACCACTGCTTAGTTTCTTTGGTTTCGAGTTTGGTTTCCTTATTTACAAGCTTAGTTTTCTGGTTACAGGAGAGCTAAATGCCGGCAATATTCTGAGATTGAGAGCGTGTGAAGGGCGGTCATTGCTAAGTGTAATACAAATAAAGTATTGTATTGTTTCAAATGTCTCCAAAATGTCCCCAACATAACATTTGGATTTAATTGACTCATGCTGAAATAGAAACCTTCAAAACACTCAATTGCAAACATGAACCTAGAATCCCCAGTCCCCTAAGATAATTTAAGATAGCTATATGATTTATGTGGCAAATTTGTGGAGCCAATCCCTAACAAATAATGATAAGGCTAAAGGAAATATTCAATTTGTCAACTGGACAAAAGTTTATTTGGTTCAATATGTTTCGCAACTCATCCAAGCTACTACTTCAGTTGGTCATTTTTATGCAGAATAAGACAGGTTATTTTGTTTGTTTGTTTTTTTGTAGAAGAAATTATGGTACAGTACTTAAAATGTAGTTTTTGCTATTTGAGTCCCATCAAATTGTGTTTTTGATTGTGATAAATCTTACAACCACTTTACCAACTACATATCAGTCTGTAATTAGGTGAGGTAAGGACCGATATAAGTCTATTATAAACCTACACATGTTAAACTTTACCATTATTTGTGTAAAATCCCTCAGTCATCCAGGTAGAATCCATGGCAAAATGAGCAATTAAATTTGTCAACTGGACAAAAGTTTAGTTTGGTTGTTATTAGCATAATCATCTGGGGCCATAATGAGTGCTTTAACACCTCTGGGTAAACAAGCAGTTTTGTTAGTTTCAGAGTAGTTTCATTGTAGCTCCTCCGTCATCTGACCAGAAGTGAAGAAGGAGCTTGGATGAGCTGTGAAATGACCAACATTGTCCAATTGACAAACTGAATTGCTCATTTTGCCATGGATTCTACCTAGACTACTGATGGATTTTACACAAATAATGATAAAGTTCAACATGTGTGGGTTTATGATAGACTTATATAGATCCTTACCTGACCTAAGTACAGACTGATATGTAGTTGGTAAAGTGGTTTCAAGATTAATCACAATCGAAAACACAATTTGATGGGATGCAGATAGCAATTCGCAGAGACAAAATTTTTTGAAGTACTGTACCATCATTTCCTCCACAAAAAAACAAAATGACCTGTCTTATTCTGCATAAAAATGACTAATCCTGTAGTTTACATCTGTACAAACATGTTCTTGTATTAGTTTGTCTGTTCCTGTTTCAGTCTTTATGTCATTGTCATATGTCATTAACTTGAATAAATCACGAATCTAATCGCTGTTCTTGCCGAAAAATTGCAACTGGATATTTTTAACAACTCTTTTTCCTCCATCTGGCTGCTCTTAGGTTCATGAAACGACTAAGCGTCTCCATCCCGATGTTCTTGACCCTTGGCTGGATTTATTCGGTGGCCATGATAGTTAAAAACATTGTGGTTGAGAAGGAAGCACGGCTAAAGGAAACAATCAGAATCATGGGCCTGAAGAGCTCCATCTATTGGCTGAGCTGGGCTGTGTCGTGCTTTCTGCCCCTGGCTTTAAGCGCTATGCTTCTTTCTCTGACCATGAAGGTGATTTCAAAATGATCCTGTTGATTTAAAGTGCATATGACAGGTTTTCATGCTTTTCTAATTATTACTTGGTTTGGGGGGGATAGTACTTGTGATAAATATTTATCTTAGTTTTATATCAGTTAAGTGGCAGTTTACGGAAAAAAACGAAGAAAATAAGAAAATTACAGGAAGTACATCCAAAATGGAGAGAAAATTTACATTCAAGGCAGACTTTTTTTCTGCCATTTTGAACATTAATTTACAAAATGTAGGCATTGTCCTTTATTTGTATTAGTCTAATTAAAATTGACGTGACAAGCTTTAACAACAAGCTTTGACCTTTTTTTAACATTATATGTGTAAGGTTAACAGTTAAAGTAAGTAAAATATAAACTTTAAATTATAAACCAAAGTTAAAACACTTAAAAAAACTAGGCAACTCTTTTAATACAATCTTAATTTTAGTGAAGTAGCCTAACCTATCATATGCACCTCGAGAAGGACTCAGCTTTACTATGAGTGGAGAGCTCCGACTATCATGTCTGACACTTGACAAAGCTATTATTGCACAATTTTAATCAAGATAATATAATTAAAATAATTTTTATGGTCCTACAAGCAGCATTTATACAATTGTCTACACATTCAATTAAACTCAAAATTAAATTATACAGATACAAGGCTGTGCTAAAGGAGATTGGTGTTCCTTAAATATTAACAAATACTAACAAAATATTTTTAAAAGAAACAAAGGCAAAATGCAATGTTTGCCAGAAAGATAAATAGAAACAAATAAACTTCACCTTGCAGTTGCTTTGCCTGAGTCTTCCAAATACTTTTAAAGTATTTGTTGAAAGGATTACATTACAGTTGTTTTATTGCTCAAAAATACCTTGAATAACATGTGGGACCACCTCTCCTCTTATCAGTAGTTGTTTTCATGGAGATAAAAAAATAGAAATAAATAAGATGGATAATGCTTCTTTAATTCAGCAATGCCATTATGCATTTTTACAATATTTGCAAAAGGAGATGTGAATACCTTTGAAACACAATATTATATTTGAAAATCTGCTGAATCCAAGTGAAAGGCAAACAGGGCCAACCAAAGTACAGCTGGGTTCTTCTTGTTTGGAAAATCTTTTTCAATCATACATGAATTATGTTACAATCCATTTTCAATCACATGTTTTTCTTCTTAATTTGTTCACATTTAACATGTGTTGTCTTTTGCCTCCCTGGTGCAGTATGGGAAAGTGCTCCAGTACAGTGACCCCTCTGTGATTTTCGTGTTTCTGCTGGTCTTCTGCCTGGCCACCATCACAGAGTGTTTCTTGATTAGCGTCTTCTTCTCCAAAGCGAATCTAGCTGCAGCGTGTGGAGGCCTCATATACTTCCTCCTTTATTTGCCTCACCTGCTCTGCCAAACCTGGCAAGATGTCATGAGCTTCCGCACCAAGATAGTTGCGGTAAGTTTATTTTTATTTTTAACTGCTGTGTACTGCCTGCATGAAATTATAAATTGTTTTATTGTCCGAGAAGCTTGTTGTCCTTTTACCATGGCAGCAAAACTGCGCTCTGGCCTTTAAAAGTTGTGAAAAGAACTTATAAACTCATTGCCGTGAATACAAAATGTAAGGCAGGAATAACTTTGCACCACTGCAAATCCTTTAAAACTAGTTTTCTTTCTCAGGTTTTTATAATGGTAAAAAAGCGCCTTTAAGTGGGTTGAAATACGCAAGCGGCACAGAGACATGTACCTTAAAGGACACCTAAGCAGCGAGGGGCTTTGGGGGTTTGTGGTCTCCTTTAAAGGATAAAGATAAATAGTGTAGCATTGCTCAACTCTCAGCACAGCCCTTCTATGTGACCTTTAGAGCGGTACTGCTATCATTTGTCCTCGAGCTGTCCTGTTCCTCCGACAAAGACGCACAAAATCTCCAATCTCTGTTGTTCGGTGTCCGACTGCAGCTTTCCCAGAATCCCAATCAGCTCATGTTTTCTTTTTTGTGAACAAAGACAAGACTGTATCAGGTCAGGTAAAGTCATCTGATCTCCAAAACAAAAGATAAGAAGTTAGGGTGCTGCGTCGCAAATTTATTATTAGAAAAGGCTATAGAGTTGCAGCAAAGTATTCGTCCTTCATTGGGCCAAGATCTATATTGTGGTCCTTTTCGGAACAGAATTTTTTTGTGAACTCTATAAAACAAATTTGATTACATTTTGAAACTTCTTTCCTTAGAAGTTACCTTCAATACTCTTAACCAAAAAGCTTTCTTCACTGCTTTTTCTATCAGCTTAAAATTTGTACCTTACTGTCTTCAAATGATTTGTGGTTTTAAGATGAAAGTGGACAGCAGAGTACACCTGAGTTTTATTTTGTGTTGATATAATCTCTTATGTAGTGGTTGCTTAGTTTCCCGTATGTACTGTTCCTTGCAGTTTTCGATCCCACAGTGAATTCAGTACACTTCATTACTCTGTTTTTGTGTTGGTGTCTTTGGTGTGGCTGCGATGGCTTTGCTTTACCAAGAATGTTCCATGTCTCATTAAACATGTCTAAATCTCCATGGAGACAAGCAGGCGACACCTCTACCTAAAGACCTATGGGGAGACATGACGTCTTACCATAAAAATGCAGATTTTTAACACATGTGCCTTTTTATTTTATTAGTGATAAACTGTAATTGAATATGTGAGCTGGTTGAGTTTAATGCCTTACTATGAGAAATTCTAGGCAAACTAATGAATGCTTCATGGTGACAAGGTAGTGTACCACCCACCGGAAAAATAGTCTTGTCATTAACACTCAAATCACCATCATATATTTGCAAACAACTTTATAACATCAAAAATAGAAATAAAAAAATCATGTAATATGGGGCCTTTGATAAACTCATCAGTCAACTAATACATTAATCGACTAAATGACTAAAGGTCTATAGATCAGCTCTCTCCCTCTCTCTCTGTATCTCTCTATGAGCATGTCTGACTGTCAAACTGCAGCATGTGTCATCTCACCGGCGCTTCATTTTACACCAGAAATCACACAATTCACAATTCGAACTAACTTACTTGGTCTCTTAGATCAGACACAAGAGCATTTAAAGCCAACACCTCAGTGCTGTCTGAGAGGATGCTGATGTAGACCTTTTTCACAATGGCTGGAAGTCCCTCCTGGTAAGGTTTGCAGAACTTCAAGTTAATGCTTTTCTGTGGCAAATTATCTGTGGAAATGTCCACCAGCTTCATAAATCTGCCTGCCCCATCACCAAATCTTTAACCAACAAGGTCAACAAAGGACACATTTTCTCCATTACGAATTTGTCCACAATTATCAAGGTAAGAAAGATGAAAGCTTAAAGACTAACAATGACTAGCATTAGCCAACTACTTCTGAGCAAAGCAGGGCATTGTGAAAATGGTCTATTGCACTGGTGTAAACAAGCGCACGTGAGTCAGATGATGTGACTCTGGGGGGTACATTCAGGTGCAGTACGGCCTCACAAACACACACAAACAAATTACTCCTCTGATAAATATAGATGCAACACCACATATTAGGACATTTATCTGTCTGTCAATTAGTTTAAATGGACGTAATATAGAGCGTTAGGCTTTATAACGAGGTATAACTTGCCCACATGGACTATCTGGTTATATCGGTTAGATTTAGGCTGACAGCCGATATGTCTTTGATATGAGTTTCTGGTTGCTGTATAAGAAAAGAGGTGAGGACCACATGTGCGTTTTCTGAAGATTTAATACAAACACATACAGAGCTCTGGCTCTACTGCCTACATGCAACTACAGAGAGATTGAGTTTCAGCAACAGACAGTTTTATATATAGTGTGGTGGACAACAGGCGTGAGGCTCATGTCATACAGAGTGATTAATACATGGTCTGGCAACAACTGTAGTCATAAAAATGTACTGTGACATCTTAACTTTAGCTACAACCAATGGTCTAACGTTCCTTTTTAGGAAATAACATACTTATTCTCATACTCTTTACATTAAGCTTGTTTGTCCTTCAACTAACATCAAAAACATGCCACCATTCTCCAAGTGCCCATAGCAGCCAATAATATCCACCAACCGATATATAGGCTGTGCCCTAATGTGCACAAATGGTGACAAAACAAAGTGTTTTGCCCAAGCACGCAACCGCAGTTATTGAACCACCAGCCTTTCTTTACTAACCCAGCTGCGGCCTTTCCATATTCGGCATGCTTTCTAATAATGCCCAGCTCTAGTGGCAGTAATATTTTGCCTTGACACCGCCAACTTTTTCAGAGCCGATTTTGCCTTTGAAAGTTCACTTAAAAATAAACCTCATTTTCTTCCCTGTGCAGGTTTAAAGCATTTTACATCTAAAGCAGGCCAAACCTTATTTAATCTTTGGTGCCACTGCTCGCTTCTCCCTTGGCACTTTAGGTTTTATTCCGGCGTTCCCCTTAGATGGATAGCCCTCCAGCCTTCTAATTAGCATGAGCAATGTTCTTGTGACCAAACCACTATCCTCTTCATCCCTCCTCTTTATCAGATGTGCTTGTGCAAAGATTTTTCTCTTTTTATTCTCTTCCTCCCAGCTAAGAGTCCAACTGCACTGTGCCCAGGCATACAAATTCTCCAGAAATCACCTTTTTTTAAATCTAGGCCTGTCACAGTAATTACTATATCGACTTATCCTTCAATATGTGACAGATTGTACAATTAAAGGCGATGTACATGGTTTCTTCTGTCTGAAAATGTAAAAAAAAACAACTAGTTCATTTTATAGCTTGCAGTGGTCCAAAAGTTATTCCTCACTTACCTTATACATTTAGAACATTGTAATTATTCATCAATGGGTTTATAAGCTTTTTTTCCCCACAACTCAGAGACCAGCATGAAGTTTTGTTGTGTAAAACCTAATATTTGGGAGTGAGTTTTGGGGAGCTCAGTGGTATTTTTCATTTGTACTGATGATATGATACGATTTCAGTTCTAGAGGGTTGAATAAATAACTTCTATGACTCATTATAGATACAAACTAACTACTAGTGTGCTTCATTCAGCTAATTATTTATTGCGGCGAGTGTTTTTATGAATAGAAATGCTCAAGCTTATTTTAAAGGGACAAAACCACCTCCATGTAATTGCATTGGCACATAGTCCGTATGAGTTTAATAACAATTTCTTAAAAGAGTTCAAAGTTATTGAACATTCCCCTGACATATACTTAATTTTATTTTCAGGCTCAATCAGTGTTTTCTGACTCATATCGGCCTAAACAAACCATGATAATAGACTAGTATGCTCCACTCATGTCAACTGAATTATGATTGAAGCTAAAAATCAAACTACTATATGTTTAATTCAATTTAATATAGAATTTACCATCTTAACATCTCCCTCATTGTATGAACAAGACAATACCGATTTCTACATTTCATTTCAATATAACCTAATTATTTATGAATGAGGAACTAGCAGTAGATTCACAATACATGATTTTTAGGACTAAAGCAGCAGTTTCGTTCTTCTTTTTTCTAAATCAGACGTGACAATTCTTGTGATTTCAAGAGCTGCATATACAATTTCTGTATCTGGGGCGAGACACATTTTTCTCAAATGTATCAGAAAAATATGAGTACAGCGTCTTTAATATTTGGGAGTTAGTTTTGGGGAACTGAGAGTTATTTTTCTTCTGTATTATGGTAAGATTTGAGCTCTAGAGGGTTAAATAAATAACATCTATGTCTGATTATAGATACAAACTAACTACTAGTTGTGTTTCAATCAGCTAGTTATTTATTGCAGCACCTGTTTTTATCAATATTTCACATTTATAGTTTGTTTAGTTTTAATATTATCGTCTAAATTTTCTTCAACAATGTATCACATTTCCAAATTAGTTTCCGTGACAGCCCTATTTTAATGAACATTTTCTGATTGTGACACACATTACATCAAACTGACAACTTCTTTTAGCTGAAGCAATATTAGGGCTATTTGTCATTGTGCAACTTTGAATTCAAACCGGAGACAGGTCCTTTACGTTCTGAAATTGATTTGATTAATTCATAAAAAAATGACCTTTCAATGAGTGAACTTTTCAAAGATTGCTTTAGCCAAATTAGTGACACGTGACCTACGGTTTACAGAGGAGTTTTGTCCATATCTTTTTTTAACGTTTGACATTTTCATATGAATGGAATAATAATTTCTTCAGAACTATGAAAGATGGCTTATTACACTTGAAATCACACTTTTAGTAAAACATCAAGGCCATGCTGTGATCACTGTTTTTAATAGCATCTTTTGTCCGCCCCCAGTCCAAATAGTCTTGGGCTTGTGATTGTGTGTTGTTGAGTTCAATAGCGGCTTGTTTTTGAGCACCTCCCAAACATCTTTTTTTTTTTTTCCCCCTCCCAATCCAAAGAAGCCTGTTGTGTTGTCAGTCTTTCATCCGGAGGTCAAGGATGGGTGCCCATTTTGTCCCATTCTGTCCCCAAAATATCTCTCCTCTCTGTTGATTGCTTGACATTAGTCGGGCAGCGCTATTTGAGAAAGGAATTTGTGGACTGGATCGGGCTCTTCTGTCACTGTCAGCAGTAGAAAGAGTACTGAAAATGTCTACTTAAGTAAATGTACAGTTACTAGGCTAAAATTGTACTCAGACACAAGTACTAGTACTGCTGCTAAATGCTTACTTACACGATGAGTTGAAGCAGGTTGCACCACTTTCAGAGCCAAATGCCAAAGCCTTCACTATAATGCTAACAACAACTAGCATGCTAACAGCGCACTTACTGATTCTTGGAGGATACACACTTTATGATTAGACAGCACACAGCAGTCTCATTTCTAACTTAAGAACTGCTTATATCTGTTCTGAGGTAAAAGAATAATCGAGTACAAGTACACAAGGAATATACTATCCATTTACTTCTTTTAAAAAAGACCTACTGTGCTCATGTCTGATATATAGTTATGATTTATGACACCTGTGCATTAATCGGAATATTCATCTAAATAAAATAAACAGGTCCACTGACTTGTGAGTTAGAAAACTGTGGTTTTGATGTAAGCAGTGATGTCTTGAATGCAGTATAAGGATTACTCAAACATGCACGAATCAGACTAAATACAACTCTGAGCGCATAAATGAGAAGGAGAAAGAACTATAACATAGTTAAAGGCTCAAAAAAGTCGATTTTGTATAATAGGTCTGCTTTAATGCAAATCCAGTAGCATTTTAGATCAGTGTTTTATGCAAAACTTGCTTAAGCTGTTTCAAACCACAATCCACTTATTCTCTGAGCTGAAGACCATGGTAATACAACTGGGGACAGGAAGAACTGTGACTCCTTTATTTAAAATATAACTAATTACAACTATTTACTCAATTTATACTCGATCACAAGTACAAAAGTATGTTAAAAAGCTACTCAAAAAGTACAATTACCTATAAAAATTTACTCAATTACAGTAACTTGAGTGATGGCAATTTATTACTTTCCACCCCTGGTCACTGTTGGAATACTTCTAGAAAGCATTATAATTTCTCTGTCAAGGTTCGTCAAATGACTGAGGTTGACTCAAAGCAGTGTTAGCCAATGAGGCGTGAGCAAACAGCTGGCAGCCAACATGGCGGCGGAGTGATCGTCAGTGGCAAACAGATAATTTCTAGTGTCATTTGTGATTTCATGTCGAATAAGCCTTTCAACAGGATCTGCATTGGCAGAGTACTATTATTCTTAATTACTTGACTTTATTATTGTTGTTGCAACAAATAATAGGCCAGCAAAGACATTGATTCATATTTGGTGTGTGAAAACAGTGGTTGGATGCTGAAATTGTTGCTTCTGTCAATCATTGAGAGACGGGCAAATATAGCAACTTCAGCCCTGAGAATTTGATGAAGGAACAAATGAATAAGTAAAACTTATGTACCTGATTTACTGTTTTAAAAATGTGAAAACCGCAGCTAGCTCATTTTAAACAACCTTCCAAATGTATTGCTCACTTTCCTAATGCATTCCGAGCATGCTAATTATTCACCATGATGAGTTTATGAATGCATTTCACAAATTTCAGAGGCTAGAGCAGAGTTCTCTTGTTATTGTAATGCTAACAACAACGACCATGCCAACAGTGCACTTTCATATTCTCAGATAATAATCCTTTTGACCCCAAGAGCTGCTTTTATATTACCGGAATATCTGCACTAGGACAAGACAAACTACGTGGAAAAAAATCAGGCAGAGTAATTTTCATCACAAACGTGTATTTATTCACAGAGTCTGTTGTCATGTGTGGCGTTCGGATACGGATGTGAGAACATCGCGAAATATGAAGAACAGGGGATCGGCATTCAATGGAAAAATATTGCCACCAGTTCAGAGGAGGGGGGGCGCTATAGCTTCCTTGTTTCTCTTATGATGATGCTGGTTGACTCACTGATACACTGGCTGCTCACCTGGTACATCGAGAACGTATTTCCAGGTTTGGACCTTTTACTCGATAAAAATGTTTATGTATAGTATAACTAGAGAGAGATAGAGAATTCAAATAAAAGTGAAAATAGTGAATAAATTATAATAAGAAAATATCTTAATATGTCTCTTTCATTTACATTTTAGTAACAGGTTTGAGTTTTCTTGTAGATTACAAAAATAAAATTGTGATTATAACAACAATACATAATAAATTCCGAACGCATCATGATTTTGGCTTCATGAAGTTTGTTTTTTCAGTAGCACCTTTATTCTCAGATTATTCAGGCTGGTTTAAAATATTAACATTATTTTGTGCGTTGCTTTCAGGACAATATGGCATTCCAAAGCCGTGGTACTTCCCGTTCACCTCTTCTTACTGGTGTGGGGGGAGCACTTTGATTGACCTCAGTGTATTCGACAACTCCATTGAACAAAATGGTAAAGAGGGCTGTTATTTCAATTCTCACCTTCTTGTATTTGTTAGTTTCTTGTTACAGACTAAAGGGAGTTTGTGGTTCAAAAAAAAAAAAAACATCTGCGACCTAATTGGGATGGGTCACAAGTGAACATTAGCGCCTGCTTTTTCACATCGGGTGATAATAGAGCTGGAGCCATTAGAGGAAAACTATTTACAATTCATTTTCAAGGGAGATGCTCAAGCTTATTTTAAAGAGACAAAGCCACCTGCATGTAATTGCATTGGCACATAGTCTTTATGAGTTTAATAACACAAGTTCTTTAAAGAAAGTTATTGAAGATGTTTTAAAAGTTGGAAATTCCACTGACATATACTTAATTTTTAGGTTCAGTCAATGTTTTCTGCCTCATACACAAACCTTTATAATATATGCTCCATTAATGGTAATTGAATTAGGCTCATGGTTGAACCTAAAAATCAAACTATGTTACTGGCCAAATGTGGAAAACTGTCATTGATTTAACAAGACAATACTGATCTCTACATTTTATTTTAATATAATGCCATTATTTATGAATGAGGAACTAGCAGTTGATTCACCATACACATTTTTTAGGACTATAGAAACAGTTTGGTTCTTCTTTTTTGTAAATCAGATGTGAAAACTTACGACTATTACAGTGAAATTTTGTACACAGTAATTACCGTATTTTCCGGGCTATTAGACGCGCTCTTAAGACTCTAACCCCATCAAAAAACGACCACGCGCCCCACAATCCAGAGCGCCTCATACGCAAATCCACTCGGGTGTCCCAGCACGACTTCAGTAAACTACAAAGCCGCACCACGCAAACACACACGGAGCAGACAGCGACTGCACAGCGAAACACACCCGCAGCCACACTCATCACTCCACACGGACGAGGAACGGAACCGAGGAACGAACTGAAAAATCGAGTCCAATGTGCCACTCTGAGCCACAACTGAACAACTGAGTCACTGCAAACACGCCAACAATCCAGCGGCCCCAGACAGCACCCTCCCTACACGCCACAACTGAACAAAGCCCAGAGTCACCGTGAACACGCCAAACAAAGTCCAACTGACCCATCGAACTGTTGTGTTTCGTTTAAAGTCCAGTGCGGTTTATTTGTGAAAAAAGTTCGAAAATAGGCCATTTACTGACAGTGTGTTTTATAATCCAGAGCACCTAATAGCCCGTAAAATACGATATCTCATTTCATAAAAGGAAATACGCAACATTCACACGTACAAGCACTGCGTCCATTCCATACTAGGGTTGTAAATCTCAAAAATCTGATATTAATTGATACTAAAACTAACTATTGAAACTTGATACTCATTTGAACAAGAATCAATACAAAAAAGTAACATCAACAGGACCGAAATGAACCTTTCCTGCATAGATTTAGAATGATCTTGAGCTGTATCAGAACAAGTATGAGACCACATAGACTAGTATACACCTTTGTAAAAGAAAGTACCATTATTTACTGTTGAAAAGTTTTTACAATCATTGTGGTATTGGAATTGGCATTGAGTAGAGTGGTGTCAGAGTGGCTGAAACGAGTTGTTCAAGGGCACAGCAACAATATGCTCCGATTATTACTTTGCCTCACCCCAATGCCACCTTTTGCTGTCAGTGTTGTCCTTAAGTATGCCCTACATGTAAACATACTCAATCTTATCTTTCCCCAGAGTACCTCGAGAAACCGCCTCCCAATGTGGAAGCCGGTGTAGCCATCCGGAATCTGGTCAAAATCTACAAGACTGGAAAAAAAGTAGCTGTGGATGGTCTGAGCGTGGACTTCTACGAAAATCAGATCACGTCTTTTCTAGGCCACAATGGAGCAGGCAAAACCACCACCATGTATGTAGCCCTATCTACCTTCTGGTCTAGTCTTGGTCTAGTTTTTTTGGTTTAGTCCCGGATTTGTCCTGGTTTAGTCCTGATGGTTTCGGTTTAGTCATGGTTTCATTCTCGTCTAGTAAAAGTGAAAAAATGCATAGCACATTCAGATGGCTGAAGTCCAAAAGCTTTTTTTTTTTTTTTTTAAATAATGGTTCAACAAAAAACCCTTCATCAGATTATTTTTCTTGCTTTGGACCACAGTATAGTATATTAGTTCTCATCTAGACCTGGTTTAGTCCTGGTTTAGGCCTGCAGTCTCGGTCTAGTTCTGGTTTAAATCTGGTATAATTCTGCTTAATCCTGCTTTAATCCTGCTTTAGTCATGGTTTAGTCGTCTTCTTCATCTAGTTTTGTGCTGGTCTAATCCTGGTTTAGTTCTGGTTTAGTCCTGCAGTCTCAGTCTATTCCGGGTCTAGTCCTGGTCTAGTCCGGGTCTAGTCCTGGTCCAATACTGGTCCAATACTGGTCCAGTACTGGTCCAGTACTGGTCCAATACTGGGCCAAACCTGATTTAGTCCTGGTTTAACCCCAGTCTAGCCCTGGTTCAGTCCTAATCCAATCCTGGTGTAATCCTAATTTAGTCCTGATTTAACCCCAGTCTAGTCCTGGTTCAGTCCTGGTCCAATTCTAATTTAGTCCTGGTTTAACCCCAGTCTAGTCCTGGTCCAATCCTGGTCCAGTCCTGATTTAGTCCTAGTTTAACCCCAGTCTAGTCCTGGTTCAGTCCTGATGGCTAAGGAATACAATTTAGGTCTACTGTGTAATTTCACACGTACAAACTAATCTAAAGCGTACACAATACCAACTGCATGGAGGCCATATTAATTCAGAGGTCATTGCTTCCAAAGACTGACTTCTTAAAAAGGACATTTATCACATAGAGTCAGCTGGTGGGGCTATACGGGAGTTATCTAATTGCTGTTTAAAAAAGGGGGAAGTTGGTAGAAAGGTTTTAAGGTTCAGGGGATGACAAGAAATAAATGAAAACCACTGGCCTGGATAGAACGAGCAGGGGAGAGCTACTGGTGCGAGACTAAGGGCCCAAGGGGAGCTCAGACTAACTGTAACAAAACATAACGGAGCACAACAAACGGGGAGGGCAGAGATAGGAGTCCATGCTGCTTATGCAAAGTGTAGCTATATACTTTTACATTTGAACTGGATATACAGTAAATTAGATCTTAATTGGTGGGACTTCAAATTAATAAGGAAGCAAGTTATTTTTGTTTATTTATTCTAGCTCAGAAAATCAGCCTTTACGCCATGCAACATAACATAAAAGCAGAAAATCGAGAGGCCTTTTATATGTTTTAAAAGGCATTTGTTGGATGGTGTATACAGTAGGATTATCAAAAGTGTAGAAAATCGCATACTAATTGATATTAACGCTCATATTGAAACTAAATACTCATTTGAGCAGGCAACAATAGTAAAGTCATATTCACAGGGCAGAAATGAACCTTTCCAAAAAAGCTTTAGAATGATCTTGAGCTGAATCAGAACAAGTAAGACTAGTATACACCCGTGGACCGCGAGGGAACCTGCCTGGTCGACTGAGGGATTACTCAGATACAAGACTACATGGTGGAAGAAAGCACTAAGAATTCATGTTGAAAACTTTTGTCTAGAGTGTTTTTTTTTTGTTTTTGTTTTTTTCATCGTGGTATCTGAATCAGGATTGAGTCTATGCCTTATATATCCTCTTGGGACCCAAAGAAAAAAAGTGTATTGCAATATATACTTTTTTGTGATTTTCTATTTATTTGAAGGTAAATGAACACCTTTGCATTTCGATTTTATTGACTTTATTTTTATTTATAACTTTATAACATGTCCTCTGTAATGGACGCCGGGGACATTTTGGTGTTAAATCCATGTGAAGTAACAAAAACTACTTTTTTGGTGACCAACATCTCTGATAGGCTTCTACAGTTCCCCTAAAAGGTTTTCAGACTCCCTTTTAATTTCTCCTTCTTCTTTTCATTATTATTATTATTTTTTTTTTTTATCATAGTTCAGCCACAAACTAACTCCTATTGAATTCATTTTGTATCCTGGACATGATAGTACACTATAATCTTTCAGCCCCTTACTTAGGCAAAGGAACCTAGTCCCCCCCATTAAGAGTCTATCTCAAAACACTTAAAAGATAGATTAAGTCCACTATAAATGACACAAATGAATGGGCTGGGTCTCAGGAGGATATTGAAATCTAGTATGTATCTACTATTGTGACAACGCTATATAGAAAAGAACTGCCAGGGTGCATCTTTTTATCCAGTCCACTTCGGTGAATGAGAAGCATGTGGAAACAACTTTCACTTAATTCACTCCACATAATGTCAGAATGGACTAGTCAGTTCAAATTAAAAAAATTTCCACTTATTATGGTGAAATAGTATGTAGAATGGAACAAAAAGCTGCACAGAATAAAAGGATCTTAAAATAAAAAAAAATACAATTTTACATGAAATAAAATAATTTGAAGGTGAAGTTTGGAGAAGAAGTAATATTTGTAAGCCCTTGTGTTAATAAAAACAGGAACACATTCATCACATTCTGGCAAACATAATTAGAGTTGATATTGTGTTGAAAGCAATTTCGAATTCAACATTAAGATTATTTCAATACTTCAAACTGAGTAAACAAGTTTGAAATGTTAAATTTGACAGCTGTGATCATATTTTATTGTTAGTAAACCAAACTGATATTCTTTTTTGGAGTTTTTGATTTGCTCACAATCTAAGTTCAGAGAGAAAAATGTACCCGCTTTAGTAAAAAAAATAAAATAAAATTCAACAACTTTTCATAACTTTCTAATGTATATATATATATATATTTTTTTTTTTGAAGGTCCATTTTGACAGGACTGTTCCCTCCGACTTCTGGCACTGCGCTCATCAATGGCTATGACATCCTCTCCGACATGGACGCTATCCGGAAATTTTTAGGAATGTGCCCCCAACACAATGTCCTCTTCAACGAGTGAGTCTCTTTGTCTAGTCCTGTCTTAAAGCTACACTGTTTAATTTTTCTTCATGCATTCACTTCATGGAGATATTATTGCTTGGAATAGAGTTTAATATTCAACAGCATGCATGTTTTTAAATGTGTTTTGAGCTCAGTGTATGCCAGGCAAATAATTAATATCTCCATGGAGACCAGAAATACCACCAAAAAAAGTGCATAGTGCATACATACTATATAGATACATATAATGCTGGAACATTCAAATTTACACAATAACATCTCCATGAAAATGAAAACAAAAGAAAAATCACTTTTGAGTTTATTAAGATCCATAATAAGACTTGGGAGTTGTCTTTTATTCTCCATCAACACATCATTATCTTCTCCTTGTTTAAAAATTACTCACACACTCCAGTGTAAAATGTAAAAATAAATAACTCAATTTGCAACTGTTTCATTTCACTTCTACGTCCCTTTATTTCTCTGCTTTCCCAAACCGATTACCTGCAGCTCGACACTAGTCCTACATCATAATTATATACAAGCGCCTGCAGATTACTTCCATTAATTTTAATTCCCTGACAGTGAAGGCATCTGAATTAGGAAGGGTTAAATACAGTGTCCTCTGCTAATATTGGTAAAGGATAAATATGTGAAAAAACAAAACAAAAAAGGCTGTATTGTATTTATCGATTTATCTTTTCCTCACATGATGAATTTGAAAAAAAAAGTTGTGTGTCTGGTTCGAAGTGGGTGCATAGATGGTTTTCAGAAACAAATGTTTCTGGCAGGTATCCCCATCCAAATACACAGAGAGCATGAATCTTTGGTTGTATTTGTGCTTTTACCATCAGCACAACGTGCTCCTGGGGCAGTTCTGTGTTGAGTGAAAGAGCCCAGGTCCAGAAAGACTGTTAATAAGTGCTTGAAAATTAACTTTTGAAATTGCTGTGGTGAGTCTGTACAGAAGGTAAATACAAGTCTGTTCAGCTGTTAGTTTCACTGTGGATCCGATACAAGTGGCTAAACGCACCCAGTCAAGTTTGATCGTCTTTCCCATTGACAAACACAGAGCCAGTGCTGCGCGTGTACATCCTGCTGCAGTGAGGTTACGTGTGTAAACACTGATGCGTGCAGTGGAGCCAGGCCCTAATCTTGCAGCCAAGAGCGCAATCTCACTAAACCAAGTATCCCGACTCCTGAGGAGGGTTAGGAAGGTGGTAACATTTTTTCACTGAAGCACAACAGCTGCCTATGTCCAATAATGATGAGCTTAAAGTCAATTCAAATTCAGTTTGTGCATGGTTACATTACTAACCATAATTTTATAACTTTTTAATGCTGTATCCTAAATTGTGGATAATTAAGCTAACATAGCATATGATGAATTATATTTCTTGTATGATATAAGATGTAACAATAACCGAACTATTGTGATATTGTATCGTCAGAAGTCTCTCAGTAATATCATGAGCCACCATAATATAGTATATCAAATCACAGGTATCTTTGCTTAAATTCATTGTTTTGGTGCAGCAATAACTAAAAGAAACAGAGGGAACTACATAGACCATGATCCTTTGCTCTGTTTCAGTCCAATGAAATTACTTATTAAACACTTTTAGATCTTAACTCTTTGGTTTATGGCAGAACCAAAGGCTTGTCAAGACGTTTTTAAAGGAAAAAGTCGTATATTCACAATTCTGTTAGCGTCTACAAAATATTACAATAAATATCGTACTGTGACATGCATATCGCGAAAATATCATACCGAGGAATTTGGTTATCGTTACATCCTTAGTTTTGTTTCATTAACACTTTTGAGTAATCCTCTGTCTATGTCTCCAAAGCTCAAAATAACGTGTTCCAACCTGTGATATCACGAAGCAGTAGTTTTCAAGTTAACACCTACTTTTTTGTTTATGTTCAGTAAAAATTCCACGGCTAAAATTATCCATATGATTCTAATGAAGGTGTATAGTATAGTGTGAAAACCCAGTGCCCTTTATGGCCTGAACTAAATCAATTGAAAACATTTTACTTTGGTCAGTATTGGTCAGTCAAGCCTTCCTAATTGTCTCTATAATATAATATTCCCATTCCAGGCTAACAGTGGAGGAGCATATTTACTTTTACGCACGGCTGAAGGGATGGAGCAAAGACGAGGTGAAGGTGGAGATGGAGCAGATGATCAATGATGTCGGGTTACCGCACAAGAGGAAGGAGCTGGCCAAGAACCTGTCTGGTATGTTTTGGTACTGCTGAAATAATGAAGGGCTAAAAGGAGAAATGTTTGTGCTAAGTAAAAGAAAATGGAAAAAGGTAAACTGTAAGCTGCAATTTTATTCAAGTATTGTAAATTTCAAGTTATAAAGACAATTTTGTATTTGCATTTTAAAGACTCTTCTGTACCTGATTTTCAGTGTCTTAAAAATGTGAAAAACAGAACTAGTTCATTTTGCAGTGATCAAACATTAATCTTCACTTACCTTATGCATTCTGAGCATCCTAATTATTCACCACAATGAGTTTATAAGCGCCTTTCACAACTTTCAAAAGCCAGAGCTGAGTTTTGCCGCCAATGTGACACACTTGACAATTGCATGCAGACAGTTCACAGGACTTATTCTGATTTAAAGCACTGCAACATACTTGTACTGGTGTATTCTGCTCAAATGCATGGAAGATTTTGAGGACAGGCACTTTTATTTATTCATAATCCGCTTTTTAATGTCTTTTTTTTAAAGTCAGTTCCCTTTCATCAGCTACTATTGTGTTGTCAACGCCCAGACAAACTCATTCATTCTTGTTTACATTTCACAGCGCTTTTACACAGACAATTGCCTCCTTAGCCTTAAAGAGCAGAATTCACTCAGTGTCTGGGCACAGAAACATGCCCTGTACCTGCGCCGAAGCTTGTAAGTCATTGTCTGCGGGCTGTGAGCGAGTCCTGCTTGATAAATTGTCCTCGGTCATTGGCTGCTTGTGAGCAAAATCACTGAAATATGACTTTCAAGGTTGATCTATGCTGACATTTCCACTACATTAGCACTACATCGGATGCATTCTGAAGAGCCTCATATCACCCCAGTAATCCATCCATCCATCGTGTGCTATCAATCATTTAAGATCACTGACTGTAAGAAACATGGCCGAACATTTTAGCACTGTTAAAGTAGAAGCGTCTTAAAATCTCTTCACTGTATTAAAAATGCACCTTGGAACTTTTCTGGTAGGGGTTTGTCACCTGCTTGTTTTTGTGGAATTGATTGGAATGTTCCACACTATGGCATTACACACATATATTTTCTTGCTTAAAAACAAATACATTACAAAAAATGAGTTCATACTGTTAGCTGAGTTACGTCTCCACATATCTAAATTGTAGCTTGGCCTGCTTGTCTCTGTAGAGAGAAGTTACATATTACAAAGATACAACTTTTCAGGTAGTGGGTATATGTTTGCTGGTTCTTCCTTTATCGTGGGGGTTACGTTCTAAAAATAAACCACAATAGGTGAAATCTGTGAAGTAGTCAGCTTAATTGTTATAAATAAATATAGTTATATCTGTTTTAAAGCTGTAAAACCCCTCACCACATACTTTATACACTTTTCTCAAACAGGACGGTTACAACCCTTTTTGCATCCTTCCTAAAACTTATTGCTACTGTCGTCCTTATGTTATTTTACTCCTTTTTTATGTAGTGAACCGAAAATTACTTTATTCCGTAATGGTGCCCTATAGCCGCGTAATATCTACCTTCCTTCAGCGTGTCCAGAAGTCCAACTTTTTGTGCGATGATTAGCATTTTCCTCTGCCTTTTGGGTGTGACCGCAGGAGCCTTTGTGGGTGCACAATGTTTTGTTGACATTGTGGGTTTTGTCAAGGAAAGAACATGCAGCACTTCAGAATTACACTGTTAGAGATCAAACATTTATGTAAATTTGGCAAGATGAACACATTTTGTACTATACAGGAGACATGACATGGACAAGATTGATTGACAATGGTCTACAGTCCCTTAGCCAATCATGACGCAGGGGGAGGAACACAATGCACATTAAAAAAAAAGCAAGCAAAAGTGCAATAAAAAAAATAAAAAATCCACGAAACAGCAAGGCCACGAAAGATGAACTGCATTATAGTGAGGGATGACTGTATGGTAATAACTGTATCTATACGGAGACTGGCAGGCGATATCAGCAGTCCAAGTTATAGGCCGGATCTGTAATTTCACAGATCACAGTAATTTAATGCCATACTATGGAACATTCCAGGCAAAGCTTTGGAGAAATGTATACAGTAGCAGATGACTCTATCAGAAAAGTTACATAGTGCACCTTTAAGTAAATATGGACAGACTGTCTGGTGGAATTTTAACAAAAGACAAGCATCTTCTTCTTTCAGCAGCTCTACTTTGGAGATGTTTTTGTCCCAATAGCACTGACACTCAGATGGTGTTTTCCAGGTGGCATGCAGAGGAAGCTGTCCGTTGCCATAGCGTTTGTTGGCGGCTCCAAAATAGTCATCCTGGACGAGCCGACAGCTGGAGTGGACCCGTATGCCAGAAGAGGAATTTGGGAACTACTCCTAAAGTATAAAAAAGGTATGAAATTCTGTTGAAATAGCTACGGCATACACTACATAGATTTTTACAATTCTAATGAATATGCCCATGACATAATATTTGCTGGCAGTGTAATCAGGACAGCTGTTTCCTTGTGGGTGTTTTAAAAATGAGTTCACTGTTTTTAATGCGATATATTATCCACTATTGAGCTTGTTAGTTAGGCATTGTTGATGCAAAGTTGCCATTATCGCTATGGGTAAAATTTCCAGTAATATCAGGATTGTTTTATTAATACAGAAGCTCAAGTGGTGATGGCATTGTTTACTCACTCTAAAATGTATTAATGTATTTTGTTTTAATGGAGTTATTTTTACTCTAGAACTTTCCATTAGTTTGTTGGCCGATCTAATATTACAAACCACACTTTTCCACCTTCAAGGCACTTAAAGCACTTTACGTAGGCTCTCAAAGCACACTGACTACAAGATTCGTAAATAAATTTGCCCTAGATTATTGTTTCCCAAAGACTGGAACACTCAGGTGGGTCACAAGAGATTGTTTGTGGGTCGCCTTGTCACGATTTGCATGTAGGTCTGCAATATACATTTTTAAAATTATTATTATTATTATTTTTTATTTTTATTTTTTATTTTTTTTATTCAATATTTTGCCAGGTAAGTCAGTTGAGAACACCTTTTCATTTACAATGACGACTTGGCCAAGAGGTGGGATAAAAAAAAATTTAAAAAAAGAACAAACAGAAAACATACATCAACTATAACATGAAACAGTGAATAGAGAAATAAGACAGTGAAGCAACTGTAGATTAAAGGTAAAAGTGTGCAATTTTCCTGCTGTAAAATACTCTGGATGGAGTTTTTAAAAGTTGACAGAGGTAAAACGAAGTAAGTTTTAAAGTCTGTTGAAGGTGGTTCCAGTCACTTGCTGCAGAAAACTGAAATGAGGAACGGCCCAAAGCTGTGTGGGCTTTAGAAATGACCAGGGTTATGTATCTGTTGGAGCGCAGTGTGCGTCTGGAGCTGTGGATGTGCAGGAGTGAGCTGAGGTAGGACGGACTTTTACCAATTAAACATTTATAAATGAACAGTGACCTGTGGGTTTGTCTGCGGGTGTGAAGAGAGAGCCACTTCACCAGAGAGTAAATTGTCCAATAAATATACATCTCTGTGCACCCCCCTGCTCCTCATTTTTTTTGTCAGCACGGCTTTACCTAACCAATTTTCTGTGGGAAACACTGATCACTGTTTTTCATTGTTTAAAACATGAGTAATACTAATTGTTCAGAGGGATATGATCACTCCGTCAACAATAAAATATCCTCATTAATGTTCAATAATAGTCACAGATTTATTTTGTGATTTACGAATAATGTTTATTCACTTGAGTCGTGAAGATTTGTGACTTTTAAAATATGGGTCCCCAGAAAATAAGTTTGGGAAACACTGCCCTAGATGAAGCTAAAGAATCTCGCATTACAGTGTTGGATTTTTAACAATCATATCAGACTGTCGCAGTAGATCTATTGACATTAGATCTTGCAATTTGGCATTAAGCTGCACTGACATGTCTCTGCTTTCGACATGTGTATTGGAAGTCTATCTCCCACCCTTGAACAGAATAGCTGAGACAACTCCAGTCTTTTAATTGTCTCACCTTCCCTGTCACTTCACGGCCCTATAGGCTTCCATGGTGACTGCTAGTTTTAAGCAGGCCTTGCACATGGTAGGAACCCATTCTCTCAGTCTAAATCTTTAATGTGCATTGAGTGACACCTCGCCCTGGCTGTGTCATTAGCTTCTCGCCGTCTAATCAAGTCCTTTCACTGCGACTGGGAGCTGCAGATAACTTGCTTATAATGAGAACACCCACATTGTGCTGCTTGAATGACTAGTGTTTTGTGCCTCTCCGCGTGTATTTGTACCACAGTGTTAGCGAGGTTTGTCATTAAGCGAGAGAGAAGAAAAGCCAGCGGATTTATACAAAGGGCTAGGCTTCTTGTGGTTAGTCAGAAGCAATTAAATAAGTAGGATTCACAGGCAGTCGGGGCGGCAAGACGGGCATAAGTGGGTGTTGTTTTGATTCACTTATGTATTTGGCTGCTGTTCAGTTGTACTCAAGGTAACATGAACAGAATGTGCACTGATCACGATGATGAAAGTTGATGTGAACATATTGGATGAATGATTGTAAGTACGGTGTCCCGCTCATTGTACTAAAGGTGCCTTTTTAGATCGCATGTGTAACTTTTCTGGTAGAGTATAGCAACAAATATATCATGTTTTTTTTAATGTAGCTTATCCTTTATTTAGCCAGAAAGGTCCCATTGAGTTACAGTATTGTTCTTTCTGGGAGTCCTGGTCAAAATACAACGTGGAGCTTCCCAAAATCGTGGAAACTTGCTACACATTATGCAAAACTGACTCTTGTGAGCTTTAAACTGTGTTAAAATATTATTACCTCCTGAAAACATACCTGGAGTTGTGTTTTGTTTCATTCACATGTTTGGGTCATGTTTTATTATCTTTAATTATTACACTATCTACATCTCCAGAGCTCAAAATACTTGTTCAGTATTCAAAAACTGTTTTTTTGTTTTGTTTTTTTTGTTATAAATTGCTCCGGAGTATAAGTCGCACCGGAGTATAAGTCGCACCAGCTAAAAATTCGTAATGAAGAAGAAAAAACATATATAAGTTGCACTTTTTGGGGGAAATGTATTTCATAAAATCAGAGACCAGGAACCGAAATTTCATCTTGAAACACAAATATATATATTATAGTAATGACAATAGAAAAGAGAACAGAATAGAATAGGCGTCTAGTATGTTAATGTAGCTTATTAACAGTTATTCAGATAACTATAGCATAAACAACATAACATAAGTTTACTCTCAAGCTCTCAATCTCACTCCAAATCACTAAATACTTTCTTCATCCTCTGTGTCACTTCTGAGCTACTCCATGATCTCCAGAGATAAACACAGCGCCGCTTTAAAAAAAAAAAAAAAGAAGTTCAGTAGAGATTAGCAATTCCAGGGCTGAAATCACCCAAATGATTGTACTGAAGGTGTTTTGAGCTCAAAAATGCAGTGGATCATTTCCTCTGTTGACATCACAATGAGGAACAGAATAACAAATATGCAGAATTTGTGTGGTGTGTGAATGAAACAAAACACAACTCCAGGTTTGTTTTTGATGAGGAAACAACATTATAACAGATCAGAAAACAGCAAATATAGACCCTTTAAGTTACTAGTGCTAAACCATGAAAACTTCCAATGTTAGAAGCAGTTAGAAATTATCGACCATGGTGTATTTTATTAGAGGTAACGAGCATTAATAAACCGTATTTCCATTTTATCACACATTAGTCATACATAAAACTATTTTTTACCATGCGTGGTCTCAGCTCATGTCTGGGTTATTTCTGTCTAGCATCTGGTTCCAATAGTACGATAATTCTGGGAAGTAAAAACATTAATATCCCCCAAGTTAGCAATCAGGATTTAATTAGCAGTTAAGAGTCTGAATACTATAAACCTGCTACTTCAAATGGCTGTAAACTGCACATCACGGCAGATCCTCTGAGTTTCTGTATACAGCAAAGTATACCCAATGCTGCTGATTCAGTCTATTACTGACAAAGGAGTGTATTTTAACTCCATAGAAACTGTCCTGAATTTTTTTTTTTCTTTAAATTGTGAAAAATGGAAGGTATCATATATAATTCATTGTTTAAGATATCACAAATTAATGATGTTACTTGAAGCCACTCTTGCTTCAAATGGCATAAAACATATTGACATCTGTTTGAAGTGTTAGTATTTAAATCTTTGAAATCCTAAACCTTTGTACTTTGAAAACCTTGAAAAATAATGTTGATTATTAGTTGTGAAGAATATTCCACAATGTCTTTGACGAAACATATTTTTCATTCTGGGTTATTTCTGCTTTTCATTATAAAATCTCATTTGTTTTGTTTTCTTGTTTTGACGCTTTCCAAATCCTTCTTTCAAGTTTATGTCACTGCAAACTATTATCATTTTCATCTGTTCAAAGCAATGAGTCTTTTGTTCTAAAACATAATTTCAGAATTATTGATCTAATGCGACTTAAGCTATTTAAGCAGCAGTTAACACAATTTCTTCAAAGCAAATTTTTAACTCTATAAATCTACAGTCTCTTCTGACTTAATCAACCACTGTGAAATCCATTTCTTTCAGGTAGATTTACAAGGGAGGAAGCTGAATAACAGAAAGCAGATTTTCCAGGCCTCAAAGTGCGACCAATTTAGCCCAACGCAGCGCACTTATTTGATATATCACTTAGAGCTGTAATGCACTGCAACTCGCTATAAATCAGAATACCTTTGTGGGCCATCTGCGGTCCAAATAAATGTATTCTACCCCCGACACAGCCATGATTCACTGTGTTTTGATTAGAATTTCTCCCCCTTGTAAACCACAACAAGTCTCTAGGAAAATCATGAGCTTATTTTTGCTCTTTGGTAGCACCAACAAAAATTGAACCTTCTCCATGACAGGAACAGTAGACAGCGCTATTAAAGGCACTGTCTTACTCCCTTTAAAACAGAACGAGTTTGTAGTGGTACAAACGTATTTCTCATTTTCTTAATGCATTTCTAGCTCCCATTCTCTTGTCTGACCAGCCAGTCTTTTCTGCATTCTGGGGGTCTAGAATTGGACCATAGAGCGTGAAAATCCTCCATCGTAATGTGGGACGATCCAACCAAAACTAATTTGTAGCATGTCTCTCAAATGCGGAAGACATCTCCTCATGTCATTCAGAACAAAATATGTAACTTCTCTCACAGAGATAAATAATAGTTTGTTGCTTTGCTTGTTGATTCTGCAGAAATCCAAGCTGTCCCCAGTTCTCTATGTTCCCTAAACAGTAATGTTTTATGTTTACCTGAACGGAAAATGCTTCTCTCTGACTGGTCTCTCCACCCGTCAATTACTCCCTCTGGAATTGTTGAGACAGGATATGGTTCCATACTCACTTGTCTTTGTAAAATCTTGTCAAAACGTGCTTCATAACTTTCAGAGGTAATGCGGTAAAATAACAGCTAGCATGTTAACAGAGCACCACTCTTACGTTCTCATTCACAGGCTATAAAAAATGCTTCATGACAGCACGCAGTGGAGTTTTACCCATATGAGTAGCTTTTAAAATATGTCTTTATTTTTTTTTTACTTTATTACATGAAAAAAATAGGTACAGCTCGTTTAAAACACCACACACGCGTAAGTTGCAAAACACAGGATAAGCATTTAGTTCCACTTCAGCTTGTCTTTGCTGGTCTGGTGATTGCTTGCAAGTTGAATGCAGCAGTCCTCACCTGCAAAGATTTAGCAGAAATTGTGAGCAGAGCAAAATGGGCTGAGTCGGACTGTGGTTTAATGACCTCCGAGCTCGTCCTTACCTGTTCTAATGTGACCGGTGAGGATACCACATTTAACTACCTCTGTGCGGAAAAGCCAGTACCAGCAGTAACCTTTTTGCTGCTAACACTAGACAATGGAAGAGCAGAAATGAGTAAAACTACCATTCAATGCCAACTTTAAAAGATTTATCAGTGTCATCTTCTTTTAGGCTTTTTCCTTACACTAATCGTTCCAATTTGGTCATGTTATTGCCAAAATTGTAAGTAGGTTTGTTTCGGGTGAAGAAATGATATTATTAAAGCGTAGTAGACTACCTTCATTTAATTTTTAAGGTATTATCAAAGTATCTAAGTAATATCTATTGTCAATGATTGATGACCACCACGCTCACATCTCTAATCTCTATACGACATCTCTATCTAATATCCGACCGCAGAAATGTCAAGTCCAACCACAATGGGTCAGAAGAGGTGGAATTTATTTGTTTTAGTTGAGATTTGTGGCTGATTACTACAAGAATTACCACAAGAAGGAATAATTAGCTTGAAACCAATGAATAGAACTGATGGAACACTAAAAAGTTTATGAGAATGCACTTTAAATTTATAGACTAGGGATGTAACAGTACCCGAAATATTGTGATATTGTATTGTCAAAGTTCTCACAATAATATCGTGGACCATCACAATATATCAAATTACAAGTCTCTTTGCTTAAATTGAGAGTTATGGTGCAGCAATAGCTTAAAAGTCCTTGTTCTTTGGACTAAGTCTTGTCAAGGCATTTTAAGAGGAAAAAGTAGCATGTTCACAGTTTTCCACAAAATATCGCAATAAATATGGTATTGTGAGATGTATATCGTGAAAATATCGTACTGAGAGATTTGAATATTGTTACATCCTTAATCGTGAGCTTCCACACCATTTCGTGAGCTTTTCCACGATAATAAATAAATATCGTACCGTGAGGTTCATACCGTGGTGATATCGTATCGTGAGACTTGGATATCGTTACACCCTTTTATGGACTGCAATTTTTGTGCTCATGTTTATGTTTTCAGACAAATGTTGGCATTCTAAGCCCTGCTCGGACCTGTGCATGCTGTTGTTGTGTCCTTTGGCAAGACACTCCACTAGGGCTGGGTGTCATTAAGAAGTTGTCAATACGATACATACCTCGATACATAGGCCATGATATGATACATATGTCAATACAGTACACTTTCGATTCGATACGACTCAACACGATATATTTCAAATCGATTTGATATGGAAAAAGAAAAAAATAATGTCTTAATCATACTAAAATACTAAAAGTCTTTGTTAAACCACTTCTTGTGTAAAGTTAATATGAAACACACCCATTTAAATCATCAAAACAGTGAAAATGTCACGTGTTGCATAAATGAGTTTCGTTCTACCAAAAAAGTAACAAAACTGTAGCTGTAACAAATAATTTAGTAAAATATACCAAAAAATACCCTTGGCGATATATCGATACAGCAGCCCACGACATTGATTCTGTATCATCACATTAAATGATACGATATCGATATTTCAATATTTTTGCACACCCCTACAGTGAAGTGTGAGACTGATTGGCAGTGGCTTTGTAGTATGGATTCAGTGGATAATACATTGTAAACCTGAGAATCTTCAATGGTGCTATCCAAGGTGTTGCCATTTTTACTGTTATTAAACACTGCTTTTGTCCTTTTAATTATCACTGTTATAGTTGTAAGCTGCCACTATTTTTCAGACGTGTAAGTAGGTCTCTCAGTTTGCTCCCCAGATTTCAAAAGCGCCAAATCATAACTCCGTCGGTATTTGTGTCGCTGTAAAATCCCACCTTCATTTTCCGACGCCTTTTTCGCGCAGCCCCCGGGGACTTGACCGCGCTACGACTTCACCACACATCTCATTTCTATTTTATTCTCCATTTGATTTCTGTGCTGTGTGTTAATTAATATGTGTTATCTGATCCAGCATGCTATGAAAGGATTAGGCACCTGTGAATAACCTAGCCAGTATGTTTTGTTTTCAAACCACTGCCACAATCGTGTTCAATTTGACGCCTCTTGAATCAAAGCTCCGGCAGTATAAAAAAAAAAAAAAAAAAAGAGAGGACGGTCTCATAAGGAACATTGGAAAGTCGAGGCTCCGAGTTCGGCCTTGATCATGGTTTTAATTTTGTCCCAGATTCCCACCCACACGATCCACAGCAGTTGCTTTGTTGCCATGAGGATTAGAAAGTATGAAACAGAGAGCAAAGTCAGCAAGAAGGACATAGTCAGACACTTTTTGTATAGTTTGATAGTGTGGAAGCTTCTATTGTTGGTGGTAGACAAATCTAATCCGAGTCTTTGTAAACGTGCTTTTATCGGCATGTTTCTTTGCCATCCGATATGTTGTTTGGTATGTTATGCATTGCATAGTGTAGTTTTTCTTACAGTTTGTGTTGCAATTATTATTCATTGCTTCATGTTGCACCATTTTTCCAAAGCACATTACTAGAACAAAAGTACTGAAAATCAGATATTAATCGATATGGAAACTAGATTTGAGCATGAAAAAGTCACATTCAAGGAAAGAACTTAAACTTCCCTGAATAGTTATAGTTAAGAATGAGCTTGAACTGTATCAGAACAAATATAAGAGCACATAGACTAAAATATTCCCATGGACCACTACGGAATCTACCTGGACAACTGAGGAATTACATAGATATAAGACCACATGGTAATATAAAAGAAAGTACCGTATTTTTCAGACTATAAATCGCACTTTTTTTCATGGTTTGGGTGGTCCTACGACTTATACTCCGGTTCGTCTTATATATTAAAATTCTCACACTAACAGCCGTGAGAGCCTCTACTGCACATGTCTCCTGCTTGTGTCCTGCTGCTAGTAATGAAATATACAGCCGAAAACAGTAATCAAGCAGCAGAAAGAAAGTTTGAAGTGAGTGAGAAACTTATGAGGGACTGGGGGAAAGCGGGGATGGAGTACACAGTTTGGTAAACTTGTTCTGTTCTGTTGTTTATGCTATAGTTATCTAAATAACTCTTCATATGTGATGTTAACAGCCTGTTGTAATGCTATTGTTATTACTATAATTTGCCTTTCAAGATGAAATGTTGGTTCCTGGTCTTTGATTTTATAAAATAAATTTCCCCCAAAAGATGCGACTTATATGTTTTGTTTTTCGTCATTATGCATTTTTTGGCTGGTGTGACTTATAATTTGGAGCAACTTGTAGTCCAAAAAATACGGTACTATGATTTAATGCTTAAAGTCACATTCTGTTGTCTAAATATGGAGGAATTGTATTGGAATTGGTATTGAGTATCCAGTTTATTCCTTAGTATACACATAGATAGAGTAAAAATTCTGTCCTGCCACAACGGGACAGTAAAGGGAATTATACGTCATACTGGTTTATTATGTTAAGAAATTGTAACTCAAATAGAAGATTGAGGTCTGCACAGCTCATCTTTATCATTACAACATTAACAGACAATGCCTTGGTAGAGGTCTTTCATGTTTATGGTTTTCATAAGTACCGTTTTTAATGAACAATGCACTGAGGGCTCTTTTTCCCACCAGGTCGCACCATTATATTGTCCACACACCACATGGACGAGGCGGACATCTTGGGTGATCGCATCGCCATCATCTCCAATGGAAAGATGCGTTGCTGCGGCTCTTCCCTCTTCCTCAAGAAACAGTTTGGGAGCGGCTACTACCTCACTCTGGTCCGAGACGGAACTGAAAAGATGACCACCCAGCGGACAGGCATGATACAGAATAAAGAGGTACAAAACAAATAGGCTCAGTTTTCATCTACTTATATGAAAGTTGGAAGTTAAATCCCCGCTCTGTGTCATCACTGCTATAATGTCATTTTGCAAAACATGGCCATTTTACCTACAAGTTTTGCATCTGGCTAAAATACAACATATAGGCTTAAAGGCTCAGTACCTGATTTTTATTGTGTTTACAGTTTGTGTTTAGAGTGGTCCAATAGTTATTCCTCTCTTTTTAATACAGTCCTAGCATCCTAATTATTCACCACAATGAGTCTGTGAGTCAAAGGCCAGAGTGAAGTTTTCCTATCATAGTAATGCTAACTGACATCCTAACAGCGCACCAGCAGTACTTCTTGGTTCATGGCCAATGAAAAAACATAATAATTAGATTAGATTTGACCCTAAGAGCTGCTTTGACATTATGTCTGTACTGGGGCAAGACAAGTTATACTTTATTACTTGGAAAGAATATTCTACATTTGGTACATTTGGCACTTACATGTTTCTTGACTAAACAGATAACCAAAACATGATGCATGATATGACATCATGTATTGCTGAAAAATAAATACAACCTGGTCTGGCTTAAACCAACATAATATCACACTGATTTATACTGCAATACTGTCCTGAAGCAATGCGTAGTGAGTACAGCTCCCCGACAGAGCTAGCTCTGAATTTTAGTACTATAACATAAAATTACTGGTGCTGATAGGCAGTGCACTGGAGGGGATCCATTGTTGCACATTAATGATTTACAGAATAGACACTATTGTTAATTGGGACATTTAGCTGACACTGTGAATCCCACTTGTTTCTTTCAAAGGAGATAGGCTTTCATTGCCTTTCTTTAATAATGCACAAAGCCAGCGCAGATAGCATTTAAGTGCATGTGTGTGGTTTTGTTATGTGCAGATAAACATGCCATTGCTGATTAGGACCCCCGCCTGACTCCTCTCTCCATCTTGATAACTTTCAATTGAAAACCATTGTAGTTCCAATTTTAAAGGACACCTATTATGCAAAATTTTGGATCTTTTTACCTCATTACAACATTGTTCCTTCATCGAAAACACACCTGGAGTTGTATTTAGCTTCATTCACTTGTTTCAGTAATCCTGTTTACGAGTTCCTTTCCTCTGAGGCTCACTTGACATCATAGGTAAAAATCCATAGCCCTCATGTCTTGTTTTTATCATTAATTACTGCCAAACTTGTTCTGATCATTTCTGCCATCAGATTGCATTACTACTGCATACTCGTGTTAGCTTACAAATATATTGTATAAGCAGCTCTTGAGGTCAAAATATTTCTGGTGCATGCTCTCTGCGTCTAATTATAATGTGTTTTATTGCCCCATAGTTGAAGACCCTGCCAGCATGTTAGTTGTTGTTGCTTTACTGTGCTTATAAAGAGCTTATAAATCATCACGGTGAATAATAAGCATGCTTGGATTGCAGAAGGTATGCGAGGAATAACACTTCAAGGAATAACCATTGAAAAGAGTTGAACTACTTCTTTTTTCAAATTTTTTAAGGCAGTAGAAATCTGATACAGCATCTTTAACTATCAATCTACAACACTTACCTCCTCCATATCTGGCCTATCATTAAACACTTGAACTTTTCTACCATTGTGTACCCTTTCTGTAATGATCCATGTTTAGTCCCTCCCAGCATGAGAATTGGCAACTCCTAGGCCTTGGATGGTACTAATTGTGGCAGGGGAGAGGGGGGGATTCTCACTTGGGTTCACACGTACTTCGTTTTAATCAATAGGAGCAAATGAACAAGAAGCACTAATGCCAGCAGGGCCAGTGCAATTACCATTAGTCTGCTGGCTCTTTGAGGTGAGAGGGGCCATTCATTTCAGAGGTATAAATAAACACCTTCTTTTAGGGACGGTGGACGGGCACCCAAACTGTTATCCCTTTGTAATTGACCGGACTGCAGTTTCAACATTTTATTTCTCCACCATTAAACTTCATGTAACCATAAAAATGAGTCCTCACTTTCATCCCATCTTAATTATGGCCTTCTTTATTGTCTAGACAGGAGAAAGACTTTGAGCAGATTGTAGCGTCAGGTTAACCACATTATCTGTCATCGCGTGCATACGGCTTTATTTAAGGCAATTACATCAAATCTTTTGGACGGCTTCCATTATTTGATTAATGCGACACAGGAGTTGTCAAGGAGGCACTGTTCATCATGGTAAGTGGAAAAGCATTTCTAATCCTATTGTGATTAAACAGGAGGAGAAGTGTCCTTTGAGAAGTGGCAGTCCAGATGACGGCATTGGCAGCCAGAGCTGGAGCAGAGATGATCCTTCAGGTACCGGGAATAATTTATAAACAAACAAAAAATTCAGAGTTACACACAAGTAGAGCTGGATGATATGGCAAAAAAAATTCACATTTATGTTGTTGATTTTATTTCACTACATGCAGCAATCTGGAAAGAGTCTTTGTTTCTAAAATGTGCTCTAGAAATCAAGTGCAATGGATTAGATCGTTAAAACACATGAAAAATGTGTTTAATCAAATTTTATGAACAAGACATCATCTGTGCAGTTAGACACAAAGAAACTGTTGATTTTCTTACTCCAAAGTCTGAACTCTGCGTCAAACCACATACTTTTACTGCAACAGAAATGACTTTAGACCTCTCAATGAAAAATCGTACCACAGAGAATATGAAACTATTAGATTGTGATTTGATTAATTCCCTAGCCATTCACACAAGCTGAAATCATACACATCTTTCAAACAATTACAACATTAACTCAGCTTGTTGGCATCACCTGACACTGTCTTGTCATATCCTGATGAAACCGCCCCTCCCTTTCAGTGAATGTTCTTAAAATACATACAGACATAAAGTATTTTTGTTGGTGCTGCCCCATTAGCACAATCAAGCTGTTGCTGTTTTGTCTTTTTTCTGAGATCCGTGTCATGATGAAAGAATCAGTGCCTTTTCAAACATGTTTTCCCTAATTTCTGCTATTCCCTTGTCCTGTCAGATCTAGAAATGCTCAACTTTTTGGCAGTAATGGTTCCATCAGTGTAGTTTACTATTGTTCTTCGCCTTTGTTGATCTGTCTGCCCACACAGGACACGTTTTTCCAAGAAGCTGAAATTTGGTTCTTTTTAAGTTATGAAGAATAGCTCTATGTATCAATGAGCAAGCTATAATAGGCAAATCACATGTACCAGACAAGAAATTGGATCACATTTGAGTATGAATCATGCCCCATTTGATAATTTCATCTTTTATATCTTTGTTTGTAGCAATGTTCAGATCAAAATTACTTTTCATTTTTAGCATCTGTAATATTGATTAAATAGCAGACGTAATCATATCTTCACTTGTGACACCACATCCCTCTTTGTTAGCAAATAATTCAACCCGATGTGTGGCTCCATCCCATTTTACTTCTTTATAGATCCCTAAGTAAGCTGCTGGTTGTTACTTCAATGCAAAGCCAAGTAATTATGTATGAGAGGTTGGGGATCAATAATGGATGTGGTGAGTCCTGCAACACTGTCCAGATTGATTCACAGTAAGGCCGGGCTTCAGACTAGATGAGACCAAAGAATTATGTCCCCTGATTGGATCGTCTGTGTAAAGGTCAGACAGGTATGTGCTGATTGCAGTGACTGAATCTGTAAATGTGCAGTGAGAAAACATACTAGGGCATACTAGGTCTTATTCAATTATCGCATTGTTATTCATGTGTTAAGAGAGTAGTGCTTTTGCTGATTTTGTTTTGCTTAGTTGAGGCAGGCGGTAAGAAAACAAGAAAAAAAGAAATGTCCAATTATGAACATTTCAAAAATATTAACACTGAATTACAGAATTACAGAGTTGTTTTTTTGTTTTTTTTTTTCTCAAATAGAGCTTACTTTTTGTTAATGTTACTAATGTCATTTTAAACAGCTCTGATATAGATCAAGACCATTGTAAAACTATTCAGGAAAGATCCCAGTTTTTTCCCATTTATATGATTTGTATTATACATTTTTTTGGATTGACACTTGCTCAGTTGCTTTATGGATTAGGTCTTGGTATAGATTTTCTGATTGCTCAATCTGCAACAAGTTCACAAGGGATTTTTACTGTGATTGCAGAATATAGTGCAAATGAAAGCATTGTTAAACATATGAGCAAATCATCAGGAATTCTTCTGCCTCAAAGGTGTAAGAAAGGAAAGCAGCAAACATAAAAAATAGGAGACACTCTGACATAATGAATCTTTAAAATATGTATTCAATCAAATAAATACATTTTACACAATGTTCTGATCTTGCACACATCAACATGTGATAAACAATATTATGTAGTCACCCCAAGTAATGGATGTAGTTTCATACTGTGTGCTAATTGCTTGGGATCCAGAATACATATTTCTTCAGTACTAAATATGAGTCTGGTCACTGGTAAATTACGTGTTTTCAGATGATCGAAAGGTGGATTAGCCAATCAGGGACACACACAAAATATCACAGGGAGCTGAAATTGCAGATTTCTGCAAAAATCAATGAGCCAATCACTAAACTGTTACTCTGAGGTGAGAGAAACATGATTAAATTCATAATTGATAGGTGACCAGTGAGCTCCTTGGTTTCACATGCGGCACTGAAAAAAACAAATCTGATTGCATGATCACGTTTGGCTTGAGAAGCAGCAGAGGGCATGGGGACCAGACTGATGTCAATTTGTATAAAAAATGCAGAGATCAGATTCTGGTTTTGCCAGTATGGTAATCTTTAATCAATATTTAGTTTAATAAATGCTGAAAGTAATAAGTAATTCCACCCAAGTACATCATGATGTCAAATTAATATGTATAAAAGATAAAGGATGCATTTTGCCAGTCTTTTCCTGTCCTGAAGCCTGAGTGTCTAATTGTGGTGTTGTTTACTTGGCAGACCTGACAGCAGTAAGTCAGCTGGTGCGGCGCCACGTCCCAGAGGCTGTCTTCTTAGAGAGCATCGGTCAGGAGATCACATACATCCTGCCCTACGCTGGCGCCCGCAATGGCACCTTTGCCCTGCTCTTTCGAGAACTGGACTCTGCTCTGGCTGACCTCGGCCTCACCAGCTACGGCATCTCGGACACGACGCTGGAGGAGGTGGGCTGAACGTGGCATCCGCAGGCCTGCCAGAGATTAGCTCAAGTGGGCACATATACAGGGACACAGAGAGGTCAAAGTTCACACAGTTTAGATGCAGTTTAGCTGTCTGGAAATGTGGAGTCAGAGAAATGGTTTGCAATGGTGGTTGGTTCTGTTTAGTTTGTATAGGACTGCAATGATTAAGAACATAAATTTGATTATATTATTTAAACTACTTTAATAACTATGATTTAATTAGCCTTAATAATGCATGAACAAAGATCAGCATGAACAAATTGTTATTTAAAAATGAGTCGCACTTAGCACTCTAGTGCGTAAGCTTAAGCCTTTAAGTCAGTGTTGGGTCATTCTTAATAAATTATTTGTGTATTATGAATTGTTCATGTTTTATTAAGGCTAATTCAAGGCCTAACCATTTTAAAAGTGAAAATGTAAAAGTTGTTAAAGAAATATGAGTTGAGATTATATAGCAAAATTAATCACTTAAGTGGATAGTAATGAGTCATAGTTGTTGTTTTTTTAAGTAGTGATAGACCAGGAAACAGACAAATATATTCCAGTTATAAAGTGAAGTTGTCCAATTAATTGATAATTATTAACTAGCAACTTAAAAGAAATCTCAAAAGCTTAACCTAAAGTCAAAACTAAACTTTCAGTTGTGATTTGATACTGAATCACTGGACAGAATTAAAGCATTATTTTAGGTCAGTAAGTATTCACTTGCAGTTAGGTAAAATTGTACATATTATACTACTTTATTACATTGCAAAGCTTTTTCATTTCAGCTGCTTGCATCAGATGTTTGGTGCTTGTTACGGTTTAAAGTACGCAGTCAATTTTTTGAAATTTACTTCAACTAACCTGAAATACTTCAATTATAATATTTTCAAATGCTCCAGTTCTACATAATTATCCTGACACTGGACGTACACAGCTATTATTGGTGGTTTTCAGATTCTACAGTGTGATGAAGTCATACTCACAGATGGGACCAGATTATCTTACTGTTTACATGATATTTATTGAGTGGTTTTGCTGTATATGTAGAATTGTTTAACTAACTATTCAGCAGTGAGGGAACCTGTTTCATTCTCCTATTTTTGTTGCTTATGGGACCTTGAACTTAATGTCCATGACCGATTATTAAGTACTTTTTCAGTCACTTTTTAAATTAATATCTAAATGTTAAATTCACCAAGATTTAACCTTATCATTTATATTAGTGAGCACACTACAGAACCTTTTAACAAATCTGCACTTTTAACAATCATTTGACCTACCCACATCTGCATTAAAGCTCGCTTTCGTCCTCCAATTTCTCCAAGGATACAGCAGTGTTGTGTAACCATTATGGTACAAATTTAAACAACTACAAAAAAATGGTTCTCACTAGCGTGTTCTGCAGCTTTCTGTAGGAGGTACGTTACTCTTTGTTGTTATGCGTTTGCACCGATTTTGTTGGTTCCCATTGGGCACTGCACATTTCAAATGTAGAAATCAAGAAAATCTGTTTTATTCATTTGTTTTAAATCTAGATTACAAGTTTAAAATGGCCAAATCAAAGCATAATGATCCAGAGGTAGTAGAGAAAAGCACAATCTATTTTCTTTAAAGGGTCCATATTACGCTATTTTCTGATCTATGTTATAATGTTGTTTTCTTACCGCAAACATAGCTGGAGTTGTGTTTTGTTTCATTTCCACATGTTTAACACACAAACCCTGCACATTTAGGCTGAGCTCTCCTCTCAAACTGAAAACACTTGTGCTGACGTGTTAATACAGGAAGTGCTCCACTATGTTTTTAAATTCCGTACACCTTCACTGAAATCATTTGAATGATTTCAGCCCTGGAATTACCAAAAAAAACAAAAAAAAAAAACTACAGCTTCAGAGACATCACAAGGTGGAAGAAAGTATTTTGAGCTTTGGAGATATGTACTAATAATAAAGAGCTACTCAAACGTGTGAATGAAACAAAACACAACTCCAGGTATGTTTTTGAGTAGGTAGAAACATTCTAACTTGGTTTAAATCTCACAACAGTAATATACAATGCACAAGTCTTGGTCCATATTCCTCATTATGACTACAGTGTCTTATTTGTGCAGTAGCACTGAGTCATGGGTGTGTTTGTCATGCAGCCCCTTGCTGTAGTCTAAAGCTGAGTGACTGCAGGCTAATGTGGCTCTTGTAAGGCAGACATGAATCAGACACTGCCAAGCCTCGGGCAAAGTGAATAATTCTCTGTGAATGTCAAACTCCATACAAGACCACACTTCTCCAGTCTCTTTTGAAGTCCACTAGTTTGATAATTGAAATAACAAGATGCAATTTTAATAATATGGGGTTTTGTAAATAACAGCAACATGTTAAGCCAGAGTTTAAAGGACTATTTTCTGATCTGTGGTAGTGGTGTTTCTTCATCACAAACATACTGGACCTGGAGTTTTATTTTGTTTCATTCACACATGTTCATCACACAAATCCTGCATATTTAGGCTGAGTTCTGCTCTCATACAGAAAACATTACACCGTGCGATGCCATGTGGTAATACGGGAAGTGCTCCACAGTGTTTTTAAACTCCATACACCTTCACTAGAATAATCTGGATGATTTCAGACCTGGAATTGGCCATCTCTACTGAAAAAAAGTAAAAGGTAGCTGTTAAATGACAAATTACCAGTACATGACATGACAGAGCATTAACTAATAATAAAGAATTATTCCAACATTTGTGAGTAAAACTAAACACAATTAGAGGTAACATTGTGCTTTAAAGCTTACAAGAATCCATTTTGTAATATAGGAACTTAGGGCAAATTCAAATAATTCATTTTATTAACTTAATGAATCAAACATAGAAATTTGACTATGCTGACTTGGTTTGATCCTGGTTTGACCCTGGTCTAGTCTTGGTCTTGTCCTGTTCTAGTCCAGATTTGGATGTGTTATGCACTATGTACTCAAATCCATAAGAGTTGAGCAATTAACCCCTTAACGCCGAATGTCACAAATATATGATAATATGATAAACTTTTTGGATCAAGATATAAGCCAAGATAGCTGCTGCATTCCCCCAGTGCCAATTAGTGCATATGCAGGACCTTCCTAGGAACCTTTGGCAAGCTTTTGGTTCTAGTTGTTGCAAATTTGCAGCAAACCCAAATTTCAATTATTATTATTTTTTGCTATAGTCAAATGAATAATCTCAACTTAATTTACCATCTCCTTAAATGCAAGAACACACACAAAACATTTTCTATATATATCTATATAAATCCAATCATAGAGGGGTTAAACAAACCAAATAAATTAATTTGTGTTTTTAAATTATCAATTATGTAAAAAAAAATGGCTAAATCATGAAATCAAGGTGTACTCCTAACTTTCTTATTGACAGAACAAAGTTATTATATGCAGGAAACGGTGGAATACAGTGACACTTCAGGTCAAGGATAAGAACATAAAAAATAAGATAAGATCACAACTGTCCAAAGACCTACTCTCTGCTAAAGTACATACTAGTTTAGAGTCAATTTCCACACCAGAGTAGAATATTTATTTCGCCTTATGCCAGTTAAAAATTTCCATCACCAAATCAACACTGGCAAGTTTAACGGCGATGTACCCAATTTTTACTTTCTTAAAAAACTGAAAAATGTAACAAGTTTGCAGCAGTCTGTATTTCTCACTTTCATAACACATCCAATTTATTTATAAGCTCTTTTTCCAACTTCCAGAGGCCAGAGGAGAGATTTGCCATCATGATAACACTAACAACGACTAGCATGTTAACGGCGTACTACTAATTCTCAGACAATAAAACACATGCAATGCTATTTGGCCAAATTTGAATTACTGCCCTACTCCCCAAAGAACTTTGTGTTAAAAAAATTGAGAACTACCCAGCACATATTAACAATACTTAAAAACAGAAGGTCAGACGGGTGTGATATTTTGACATATGGCCCTGATTTGATAAATAAACCTGAGATGAGAACTGCTTTCAAAGGGGCCAGTTGGCAGAAGCTCAAGCAAATGTTAGCATCTCAACGGGCGATTTTTCAGTAAATATAACTGAAATTATTCCTAAATGCGCCGAAATTCTGACCAGCCAAAGGGAAAAGTCAAATACAAGTCAACATTTCTGCAATATTCAGTGGCTTGTAAGCAGTGCGATATAATGATGCTGGGTGCCTATGCTCTTTCACTCATACACGGTTTGTTGGTTTTTACAGATTTTTCTGAAAGTAGCAGAGGATACCGGAGTGGATGCACAAATACCAAGTGAGTTCCACAACATTGCAGACTCCTGTTTGATAAGAATTTAAAATGGTGATTGACCTGAGAGCATTTTACTACTACTTTTATTTAGTAACTTTTTGCCATATGTTTGCCAGTTTGATAGTAATTTAGGGCAGAGGTTATGTGCAGTAGAGTTGTCTAAAGTATCGGAAATCAGATTCTAATCGATACTAAAGTTTGTATTGAAACTAAGCAAGTAAAAATGTAAAACGTAAAAAAAAGTTTTACCATGAGTTTTACTAGATCTAGTGTAAGACTGAATGGTATAATAAACAAGTACTATTCTTTTGTGTTGAAAATTACAATATTGCCTTAATAAAAGAGCTTTTTGGATTATAATTTGGTTATCAGAACCAGTATCGAGTATCAAGTGTATTATTTGGTATCAAAATTGAATATAATATCATGACAACACTAATTTACATTTATTTATTTTAATTTATGTTGCTGAAATTAGACATAATAAATGAAAATAAAATAAATATAACAACAAAGCTATTCAAATGCATGATATTAAAGCTACACTAAGTAACTTTTCTAATAATGGGTCTGTCACCTGCTTGTCTCCATGGATGTGTTATTGCTTTGCCTTGAATGTTGTACAGCAGGGGTGCTCACACTTTTTCAGCATGCGAGCTACTTACAAAATGACCAAGTCATAAAGATCTACCTAATACAAAGCCAAGCAAACTGCACTGAAACACTCTGTGCCCCTTTTTTGGACCCTCACCCACAGTTTGAGAACCTCTTTAAGAGAACTTCCTCTGGCACTTTACACAAAACTGTGAAAAAAGTGAAGGAAGATTTTAAACCTGTTTTTTAAAGTTCCAAACTGGAGTTGCATTCTTTTCTGGTTTTGCAGTGATATTTATCAGCCTCTGCACGTTTACCAAACCAAACGCACATCGTGACAAACATAGATGCATTTGTGCACTTTTGTTAGACAAACTTCAGCCAAATGTGGCAGTAGGTCTGTTCTGTAGATCCGCTCTATGCTGTGGACCTGCTTTGTGCCAACACTGTAACACAAATTTAGACTTATTTTTGCACCCCTGTTGTACAAAATTGAGTTAAGCAAAATTTCATGTGTTTTTAAGAACCTTGAAAAACACCTACTTGTCAAAGAGAGATAAATTTAATGCCATATTGTGGAACATTTCAAGATAAAACATAAAAACTGCATGAACACCTCCACCAGAAAAGTTACATAGTGCACCTTTAAAGCTACTTAAACAACCGTGGCAATCCTATGCTATGCCTGTAATGTAAAAAAAAAATAGATTTTGAACATTAAACATGAAATTGTACTTACTACATTTTTACTTACATTAATATTTTATTTGGGTTTATAAATAATTAATGGACTAAAATAGGACCTTTTATTTCTATATGTTTAGCAATGAGAGTAGATAGATACCTCCATTAAAAAAAATTAAAAAAAAAAAAACATTGCTCAAAATTCTGTGCTGTCAAAGTCTGTTTAGTGATGTAAGTGTTTTTTTTAAGCTCCTCGTACAAGCACATCGTATATTCTCACTCTCTCAGTCCCTTTTTTGTTGTTTCTTATTGATTGACCCTCAGCGGATGAATAGCTCTCCTCTATATATTTTTTATTTCCCCTCAGTTGTAAATAACGTTTTGAGTTTTACCACCAAACGCTATTGTTCACATTTCTAAACACCTGGCTTTGTGCTTTTACAAGGAATAATATGGCTTCACAGGGAGAGAGCTATCCTTAGTGTTATTTATAACCTCAAAATGGGTCAGGCCAAAACAACATATCTTATTTGTAATTCCCATAGCAACCATAGAGCCGCTGGTACGGGACCGTAAGAAGAGCTTTCATAAACACAAACGAAACAGCGTGGCCAGTATTTCCAGTGTAACCCAGAATGGCATAACAGGTAAGTCGAACAACAGTTTGTATTGACGTAAAGTGCACCTTCATTTATTTTCTACGAGATGTGTTGACTTATGGTGTTCTATGTTCTGTGTTTTGTCTTGTTCAGATATGAAAGAAAAGTTTTCCTATAGCGTCGAAGGTAGGTAAAGCTTAAATAATACAGCGGTTCCAACCTTTTGCAGTAAAAAAAAACAAAAAAACACATTTGCAAGAGTTGTAGAATTTTAATAGTTATAATAAATTATAGTTTTGTGTTGTTTGTTTCAGAATTATTTCGTAAAACGTACAGTAGTTGAACACATTTTTTTCTAGTTTGCAATGCCAAAATACTTAAGAAGTATAGTGTCAGTTTTGTTCAGTACTTTATTTTATTTTTGCATTTTTAACCTCATGAAATAATTTATAACTTTATTTAGCTTTCACCGGAGAAGTAAAACTCTCCCAAGTTAAAAGTTAATCAAACAGATGTGCACACTTTACAGTCAAATTGGGACCAAACAAAAACAGAACTAAGTCTGAACTACATCACAAAGTTTACATTAAGACTAGACTGAACCAAGGACTGTAGCCTTATATGTAGGGCTCAATCCTGCATTTATATTTGATTTTATATTAATTGTTGCCATTTAACACAAAACATTATCACATTTCTTCCTCCAAAGTCTAAAACTCTTTGCTCCAAGCCACTTTCTTTGACTGGAGATTGGTTTGCCTAATGATGCGTTGCAGCTGACGTCATCAACCTACCCTTAGGAGTGTGAAGCTAAATGGAAGCACTACTGTGTTAGAAGCTCTGTTACTCAAATTACACTTAATTTGAGATTTATTTTAACACAATCTGGCCAGAAAGAACTGACTTAGCTGGAACAGGTGAGCCGATTTGTGCTGCTAAACACACTTCTCTCACATAAAATTACACTCACCTTTTGTGTAAATCAACCTCCTAAACAAGACCATGAAACAGGGTAGCCTCGGGGTCTCAAAAGTCTTAAAAATGTCTTAAATTTCATGTTCCTAAATTAAGGCCTTAAAACATCTTAAATGATGTTGTCCAAGTGTTATTTTTATCAGAAAGGTCTTAAATTTCATTAACCTATTTTTTTGTAAACTCAACCGAGCTGCAGTGAAATGTTAAATAGGAAAATTAAAACAACAATGTGAAATTTTGTGAATGAAAGTCTAATTTGGAGTATGCGCAAACAATACTTTGGTTTCTGGCTCCGGTGGCAATGAATAAACAATCAGTACAGTGGAGGAAGACGTTGGATGGCTCATGGGGAAGTGTATTCTATAGTAGTTGGTTGGTCATTATTAGAATTGGATCTGGTGTTTTTCGCTCACATTATGGGTGCGATGTTGGTCTTAATTTTCATTTAAGTGGTCTTAAAAATGTCTTAAAAAGTCTTAAATTTGGGGTGGTCAAACCTGGGGATACATTGATGAAAGCTCATATTGATCACTGGCTCCTGAAAATGTGTTACCATCTTAAAACTATTTTGTCTGTTTGTTAATGTGTGAATTGTGTCAACTTCTGAACATTTCACCATAAAGACTCATGTAGAACACTACCAGAGAGATGTCTCTGCAAAGTATCATTTAAAAACCTCAAGCTGATCACTGACGATTTGACACTGAATTTTCATCTCAATGCAAATTAAAAGAATTGGACAGCCCTACTAAGACATGTACTTTGTTTTAAGACTATTTAAACTGTCTCTTACCTTTTATAATGCATACTGGGACATTGCCACTAAAGATCTAGTTTAGTTTCCTTATACTGAGTGCGTATATCTTGATAGCGTTAATTCTTATTGGACATCTTTAAAGCATGTAGATTCTATATGGTCCAACACTGGAGAGGTGAAATTGCATTAGCTGACACATTCACCATTGCTTTTACTTATGAGCAGCTATTATCTGTCTCAAACACATGTATAAATGATAGATTCGCTTCTCTTAATGTTCACCGCAGACCTCTGGAGGCAGGACGGCGAGGGGGGGCGGGGCACCGTGGTGATTGGCGGGTGGAGTCTGATCAGGAGGCAGTTCCTGGCGCTGTTCATCAAGCGCTTCCACCACGCCCGCAGGAGCCGCAAGGGACTCATCGCGCAGGTAATGGTCCCTGTCTGTCACGCTGATGGATCTGGGGGCTTAGGCTACACCGGAGATCACTGTACTATTGTACCAAATGCACGTTGGCTTTCCAAATCAATTAATGACACGTATGATCGAGTACGCTAATTTGAGACCTGCAGGGAACAAGTCATGCCATCCATCTTGGCCCAGTGTGTAGTGTAGTTGTACAAAAAAAAGTATATGGGACAAGTTTTCAAAAGATTGTGATTTTTTTTTTTTTTTTGAGGAATAAAAAAAGTTATTGAAGGTGAACTCTAACTTTCAGGGAGATGTTATTGCTTCTGCTCACAGTAAGAATAAGTGTTGTAAAGTACTATTACAGTCAAATGAAGTTCACCAAGGCTAACAATTATAGGGGCAAAATTAGAGCCGAGTTCCATGTTAGGAATAAGAATTGATTTACCATCAAAAGCAAAATAACAACACCAGGATCATGTATCATTATTATTATTTTGAGATTTAATTATCTTGCTCAAAAATGTCAGTTTGCTTCTTTGCTTTGACCCAGTGTGGCTTGAATTCATCATACTTTATTCATCAAAGAAAGTATGCGGTAAAATGAAATGAAGACCCACTTTTTTTCCAAATCTGAATCTCCAATTGACAAACAATAGCTCGTAAATGTGCAAAAACGATGTAACGTTCAGAGAGATATTATTGCTTCACCTGGAATTCAATGTGTAAACCTGCTCACAGTAAGAATAAGTGTTGTAAAATACTAAAATTTCAAACTTGTTTTCAAAACTAAGGACTTGATACTTCACTGATTCTAATACTACAATGATAATAAAAAAATCACTCTTTGTTTAGTCACAGTAGAATGTGATTTTCAACATGTTAAATCATAGTGTATTCTTTAGGCAAGGCAAGTTTATTTGTATAGCACAATTCGTACACAAAGTAATTAATATCCCTCCATCCCTCAGGTATGTTACATAGTGTTCCATGGACCTATACTATGTCTATGTCATCTTATACCGCATTTTTTGGAGTATAAGCCACTTAAAACCCTTTAATTTTGTCAAAAATCGACAGTGTGCCTTATATATTAACTCTGGTTGTGCTTCTGGCTGTGATATTATGGGGTAGACAGTGCTCAAAAATTTGTCAGAATGTTTTAGTACGACTTTGGTAAACTGCAAAGCCGCACCGCTTGATGGATTGTTGGAGCATTATGGCTACCGTAGTCAGGAGCCTCGCGGAGTTAGTCTAACAGAAGCTGACAGCATCAGGGCACAAGGAGTGAGCTGTTTTTTCAGTGCGTATAGTTCATGCAAATTAGCCCTGTGGTTTTAAGTTTCATTTCTGTAAAACATAAACAAATGTGCGCAAAGCTGCATTAAACACATTATTACTCAATGTATATTTGAGTCCTCCTTGTGGGAAATAATAAAAAAAAAAACTTAAATTATCCACACACATTCACATTCATAATACACATTCACCAAGACAGGGAGGCAATGCCAGGTGAATTATGCCACGATCTGCCAAAGGATCGTGGATGCCTGGGCTAAAGTATCAGTCTCAAGTGTCGTCAGTTTGTTTGGCTTAATGCGCCTTATCATCCGGTGCACCTTATGTATGAAAATAGATAAGAGAAATTATTGTACCTTATAGTCCGAAAAATACAGTATTTGTTCTGATACAGCTCAAGATCATTCTAAAACTATTCCCTGTCAGTTTAAGCACACTGAGCAATTAAATATAACAATTACATAAAATACAAGATATTGTTTCAGCGATACAAAACACCTGAAAAAATTTTAATTGCAAGTTTAATGCCATGCTGTGGAAAATTCCAGTTAAAGCAGTTTTATTCCCACATAGACAAACATGTGACAGACCCCCTTCCAGAAAAGCTATATAGTCCATTTTAAAAGTTTATCTATTTCCCAACAAAACATCATTTTTCAAAATTATAATGGGTAATTAGATCAACTAAAAACTTTGTAAGACTTGCAGTAGTTTATTGTCTGTTGCTGTCTTCTTTAAAGTGACTTTTAAATGAATATATTCTTGTCATTTAACTTATTCATCTTTATACTTATTCACTGTAAATTTGATCACATAGGGTACATTTTTCTCATCTGTAAATGCAATTAACAGGAACATTTTACGACAAAAGCGGCCTCTCTCTAGCTTTCATTAAAATTCACATTCACAACTTTACCTTGCTTAGACACACGCAGCGGCTCTGCAATGTTGTTAAATCCTGTCACCTGGTTTGTGTGATTGACGCCAGCATTGTAAAATGACACCTATGATTAGCTTTGCCTTCACTTTAGCCACATGCTAATCACGTCTCTTCATTATCTTTGTATTAGACCTGATCGCACAAGAGTTACAGGGACAACGTGCTGCTATTCAAATTATGTCTCTATCATTTTGTTTCTGGCCAACATAATCCGAAAAGTCAAAATCAATAGATAATTATAACTGAATATGTCGGAAGTAATTTGCGCAGATAGCAGTTTATTCCCAAAAGTTCAGCCGCATCCTCTGTAAACGAAATAGATTTTTAGGTAAATGTCATGTTTGGTTATGACACAATGAATTCACAGAACCTGCATGGCAGCATTTTTAAGGCTATTTATAAAGACTGTGTTCACTGTTCACATTGCGTTAGAAAAATAGTGAAAAATATCTTTTATTGTTTGGAAATGGCAAGATTTGCACTTCAATGCTAAATGCAAATTTTGTTGACAATGAGTCCAAACAGTTCCTCAAAATTTCCCCAGATTAAATATATATTTCTGTAAATATGGTGTTCACTTCTACATTGCTATTTCTGGTATCAAGCACAACTTTTCCGCAGTTTTGTATTTCATAAAACACAAATTCAAAACATGAGTAGAATACATATACTATAATATAAAATAAAGTGTAGAAATATCACCATATATCCTCTACTCAGTTTCTTACTTTTTTCCATTTTTGTAGCCTATTTAAATTGTTAATATTATAGACCAGTGTTTCCCAAACTTTTTTTCTGGGGACCCATATTTTATAAGTCACAAACTTTTGCAACCCAAGTGACTAGACATTATTTGTAAATCACAAAATAAATTTGTGACAATTATTGAACATTAATGAAGATATTTTATTGTTGACTGAGTGATCGTGTCTCTCTGAACAATTAGTATTACTCAAGTTTTAAACAATGAAAAACAGTAATCAGTGTTTCCCACAGAAAACTGGTTAGGCAAGGGTGTGCTGCCGAAAAAGTGAGGAAGAAGTGAGAAGTGGGGAGTATGTATATGTATATTGCAGACCTACTGTACATGCTAATCGTGACAAGACGACCCAAAAAAAAATCTCTTGCAACCCAGTCTTTGAGAAACAATGTTATAGATAATACACTTGATATAGTAATTTTGCACAAGGATCGTTATAATATATAAAAAATATATAATGAATATAATGTGATCCATCCATTTTCTTCTGCTTATCCGGGGCCAGGTCGCAAGGGCAGCAGTCTAAGCAGGGACTCCCACACTTCCTCACCCCAGACACGTCCTCCAGCTCCGCCGGGGGGGACCCCAAGGCGTTCCCAGGCCAGCCGAGAGACATAGTCCCTCCAGCTGGCCTGGGAATATGATATAATAATCAATACTAAAACCAATAACCAAAACCAATTATACAAAAAAAACAAAACAAACTAACTAACAGTATTTGTACTTTCCTTAAATAGTTCTACAATGATCATGAACTTTATTAGAACATGGTAATATAAAGTAACTTTATTTCATGTTGAAAATGACAACCTTTTGAGTGAAAACAGCATTTTTATTATTTTGTGCTTTCGAAAAATAGAATCCTGCATCGAGTCTGCATTCCTTGAAATTAAGTTTGACATTTTAGTATAATACAAAACTGCATTTGCAATATTATGTTTTCATATGCCTCCCACCCCAAACTGTGTAATAAGAAAACCAATTCAACAAATATATGACTTAGTTTCAACTTAGGAGACTGAAATAATGCAGGTGAGAAGTAACGCCCTCACCTCACAGTGCACTCCGCTCAATTTGCTGCAGCCCCATCTCCATTAGTCACTGTCTCTCATGGGCGTCCCTCTTTAGCGGGACACGGAGAGGACGGTGCCAGTACAAGGACAACGGGGCTACTGTTCCCCTCGCTCTCCTCTTTATTCATTTTGGCCCAAGGTTTTTCGCCGTCGTCATGTCAACACCTCCCGTTGTCAGGAGATATGATTGTTCCAGAATGATCTATGCCAATATGAGAGGTTAGGGGGAATGTAAATACGATTATGGCAGGGGACACAAAAGGAGTGATTTATGGGCAGAGAAGTTGGAGACTGGCGGGACTTTGGCAATGTCAGAATGAAAAGACAGATTTTAGAAACGGAAACAGTTTTAGAATTTTGAGATGAACAAATGTACTGTTTTGTAGGTGTGGGGTAACACAATGTAATCAACACACTAGTTTATAATATAGTTACACAGTTTCTTCCATTAGTTAAAATTAATTTAAATTTATTTAGTAATTCAAAAAAGTGAATTACCGTATTTTTCGGACTATAAGGCGCAGTATCAGTAGTATTGAATTCTCTCATCTTTTTTCATACTTAAGATGCACAGAATTATAGGGCGCATTAAGTCAAACAGACGGACGACACTTGAGATTAATACTTTAGCCCAGGCATCCATGATCCATTGGCAGATAGTGGTATTATACATTGAGTAATAATGTGTTCGATGCAGCTTTGCACATATTTGTTTACGTTTTACAGAAACGAAACGTAAAACCACATGGCTAATTTTGCATTAACTATAAGGGCTGAAAAAAAAAACTTCCTTCGTTCCTTGTGTGCTGATGCACTTCTGTCGGATTAAAGGACACAACTCTGTGAGGCTTCTGACTACAGTAGCTGTAATAGTCCCACAATCCATTAAGCGGCTTCGTAAGTTACCAAAGTCATACTAAAACATTTTGACAGATTTTTGAGCGCTGTGTACCCCGTAAAATCGGTTTGAGGTCAGTAAGCACAACCTGAATTAATACATAAAGCGCACCAGATTATAAGGTGCACTGTCGGTTTTTGAGAAAATTAAAGGATTTTAAGTGCGCCTTATGGTCAGGAAAATACATTATGTTTGTTCATGAGTTGAGTCTAAAGATGCAGTGCATGACTTTTCTGCTGTAATCGCTTTGCCTTGAATGTTCCTCAGTATGGCATTGAAATGATCAACAACTGACTAAGTCACTGGTCAGGTCTGTGGAGAGGCAAGCAAGAATACACTGTTAAAAAAACAAAATACATTAAATGTTATTAAATACATGTAAAATTGATTACTTTAGTGCCATACTACAGAGCTCTCACTCTCTCTCTCTCTCTCTCTATATATATATATATATATATGTTAATATCTGTATTTAACATCTCCGTGGAGACAGATAGGTATACTACTACTACTTTCTATATTGTCTTCTCTAGCTGGAGTCACTTTCATCAAAGCAACGCATGTGTTTATGTTTTAAAACCATTCTAATCCATCTAATACAGATCAAATTTTTATTGACTTTTACTGAGAACACTTGTTAACTTTATCTCTTTATAAAGTAGCTACATTTTACTGACTAAAATCAAAGCAATATAAATGTTTGTTGGGAAAACAAGTTTAATGTAATAATGAGGCGTTTGATTTTTGCTTAAAATGAAACATCTTAATTACTTTGGTTGTTCTGCGTATAATCCTTTCTGATTCCTCTTAATCCCCTTCAAAGTGGTGAAAGTCCTAAACTCATGTATTGTTCATGGAAGTACAGGCTTTGTAATGACTTCTGTCTGTTTTCGTCTTTCCCTACTCCACTAGAAGAAGTAGTAGCTGTCACCTGCAGTTACCACTGGAGAGAGAGAGAGAGACAGGCAAAACACAGACTGAATTGTTCTTTTTACCTATTCACTCCCTCTGCAACACTTTATCTTTCCTTTGAGTACATTACTGTAGCCAATATTGTTTTTTTCCAATCTGAGCTTCTTCAATTGTCCTCGCAAATTGCACGCTATGCAATTAATCAAGTATGCAAACCTCCCAGAGCCTACCGATGATTAAACAAAAAAGATACCCTAACAATGAATGGGAATTGCTTGGTAACAGAGTCAGACTTGGTTGGTATTTCTGTATTAAATATAGCACAAAGGAGGACAAGGGAGTAATTACATTGAGTCCCACAGTGATGACGGCATTGTGGGAACTGTTTAATCAAGCACATAACGCACAAAGAGAGGCCTTAACAAGTCAGTGTTGCGCATATTAATGTGTGTATGTTGTGTTGATTGCATCAGTCTCTTTTGTAATGATGGCACAGTGAATGACACGAGATGAAATGTAGTCTGCTGCCATGCTTGAGCACATACACAAGGAGATAACTGATACAATGAAGTGTTTTGTTATTGGACTTAGAATGCACCGCTGACAATGCTTGAGTGTTAGTGTAAAACATTTTATAGTGTCTCTCTTCTAGTTCTAGGGGAAATGCACTATACACAAGGAACATACAATTTTAAAACAGTCAATCAATCGATTGATGGATCCGTTGATTTTGTATACATTTTTTTTACCCAAAAGTATTGCAATTTGATTAATGTTTTTTCGATGTGTGTAAAATCCTTCAGTAGTCCATTCAGAATCCATGGCAAAAGGAGAAATTAAATGTGTCAACTGGTCAAAAGTTTATTTGGTGGAATACGTTTCGCAGCTCATCCAAGCTGCTTCTTCAGTTCTGGTCAAAATGCTGGAGGACACTTCCTTATATCTGCCTTAAGGGAGGAGCTAACTATAATGAAACTACTCTGAAACTAACACATGTACTTGTTACTTGTGTGGAGTCTTATAATAAGACCCCACACTCATTGCAAGATCAGTAGGCCTAGCTAACTAACTGAAACTGTAAATAAGTACATATGTTATTTTCAGAGTAGTTTCATTGCAGTTAGCTCCTTCCTTCAGGCAGATATAAGGAAGTGTCCACCAGAATCTAACCAGAACTGAATAAGCAGCTTGGATGAGCTGCAAAACATATTTGACCAAATAAACTTTTGTCCAGATGACAAATTGAATTTCTCCTTTTCCCTTTTTTCTATGTTCTTTACACAGGACATTCTATTATGTAAATATTGCAGTTTTTATGATCTGATAGTTGCTTCTCAAAACTCAAATTGCAATTTTAATTCAATTGCGAAATCCTGTGTAGTGTTACTACGCACATGACTATTAAAACAAATAAGTGAACTAAGGGGTGTCATGTCACCCATAGCTCACTGAGGCTAGCAATTATAGGAGCAAATGTGTAGCCGAGTTCCATATTAGGAATAGTAATTGTACACACAGAATAGCAAAACAAAAACATTATTATATTCAAAAATAAAAACAAAAATGTGGCTGTTTGCTGCAGGTGTTCCAATCAGTGAGAGCAGGTAAAGGGTGCTCTTGGAAAAGGATCAAAACTAAAACACAACGGACTCCAGGCACTCCAAAGAAGTAAAAATCGGACAAGGAAAAATATAGTTAAAAGGCCTTTATTTAAATGGCCAAAGCCAACATGTTTCGACAATACTGATCTTCATCAGGGCTTTGTTCAAAGGCCTGATGAAGGTTAAAAGTTAAAGGCCTTTTAACTATATTTTTCCTCATGTGGTTTTTACTTCTTTGGAGTGCATGGAGTCCATTGTGTTTTACATTATTATATTCATTGAAATAAATATGTGTTAAAATCAAATCAAGACCATCGTGTTTATCAAATCTGGATTTCCACTTGACAAAACAATAGCTCATAAATAGGGAAAAACAATAATGTAATCTTTAGTCATGATATAATAATGGCATACTATGGTGTACATAATCACCCCTTTTTTATAATTATCCACAATCTATTCTAAAAAAGCAACAAGTACTGACCTAATTATAAATCTGTGTCTTGTGTTTGTAGATAGTTTTACCTGCTGTATTCGTCTGCCTGTCTCTGGTCTTCAGTCTCCTCGTGCCTCCGTTCAAAGAATATCCAACTCTGGAGCTGCAGCCCTGGATGTACGGCCCTCAAAACACATTTTACAGGTAAGCGCCGATAGCTACCAGAATCCTAGCATCAGCATCAACAGCAAATGTGAATGAATAAATAGGCAGAAAACATAACGCCGTATGTACAAGCTCAGAAACCGCAATAACATATCTAATCTTTGACTTGCTGAGGTCATCAGTCTGCGCCCAGTCCCTCCTTCGTTTGCAGATTTAGCTTGTGGGACATATAAACAGAATGAAGTGCTAGTAAAGTAATAAAGCATGTATTGGAAATGACATTGATACCAGCAAACATTGTACCGATCTTAAAATTATTCTGTGGTTTGCGTGAGTGAGTGCTCATTTTAAATCCTTAATGATATTCTTAGGCCTTTTATTTGAGAAATTACCCGCTACGTGACAGTAAAAGCATGTTTTTGGAGTTCAGACAAGATGAGAAATTGGTCTATTTTTGTGGTAAATGGCACAAATTAAAACTCTATTGTTAGTCTTAATTTCACTTCCCAAAAAACAAAAAACTAAGAAAGAAAGTCATATTTACTTGTTTTTAAAATGAATAAATACAATTGAATAGAAATTAGTGAACAGTCAACATGGGGGAAAATTGTGATTGTTTTCTTTCTCTCTTAAATGTTAATTTTTGAGCCTTATTAATAGAAAACCAACCGTACTCATGAGCTGTCTCTGTCCATGGTGCTGAAATCTCAACTGCTGCTTATTGTGCCTATTTAACTGGGATCCAGAATACACACTTCTATAGTTTACGAAGATGTGAGTTACAGAGACTTCCTGTTTTCAGATGGGTGTGATTGACAATTAGATTAGCCAATCAGGGACATGCGTGGTCTGTCTGTACAAATGAAAGAAACTAAACAAATATGGCTGCTTACAAGAGGAAAAGATTATCACTGAGACTGAAAAACACTGCAGAGTTTTGCAGTTGCTGTTAATCTGAGGTGAGAGAAATGTCATTAAAATGATAAATGACCAATGAGCTCCTTTGTTTTACACGTGTCACTGAGAAAAACAAATCTGATTGCATCCAGTGTGGAGACCAGACTGATATTCATCCAAATAAAAAATGCAAAGAGATATCATTCTGGATTTGCAAGAGAGTACACCAGTAATGCATCATCACTAATATTCAGAATAATTTTAACTGTCAACTTTCTTTTTAAATAAATGAAATTGTTGAATTTCTGTGAAGATATTTTTGAAACAGAGAACCCATTTTCAGATATTTTCTTGACGTTCCCATGGGCCAATTACTGCTTTGCCTTTTCTCTTGAGTGACTTTGTTATAGTCGTTTTCCTCAGCAACAGCCTCTGTAACTTCTGCTCTTTAGAGGCAAACCTTTAATGCACACATCATAAACCCTTATTATATTTTCAAGCCTGAATGTTTGATAACGATACATGCCATTTGGAAGATTTGATGACTTTCACTACCTAAAATTATGCAACCAGCACAAATGGGAGTATTAGATTTTATTAATGTAATTTTAAAGTCCGCTTTTAGACTGGTTTTATGTGGTGTATGTGCTTACCATACTTCAGAGCTGATACCACGTGGTCGCCTGCTTTTTTAACTATCTTGCACTTGTGATAACTATTCATTAGTTCCACTTCTTCAGAGTATATGCACCCGTCTACACTTCAGGGCCATCCGATAGTTTTATTATCTTGAATAAGGTGCTAGGCCAGCCATTGTTAATTGCAAAACAGATGGGTGCACATAATCCATTTTTACTATCGCGCCACTCGAATTGCGCTCAGTGGTCGCCGTGGAAATGACCAGCTGACCTTCATGGCGACGCCTCTCAAACAGACAATGAACAGTGAATGACTCCAAAGTGTTGGCTCCGTGCCACATCCGCGCTCTGTTTTAAGTCCCTCCGTAGCCGTAAGATAAAGGGCAGCGCTGCGTGGGCTGTAATGAGACTCAAATTAGAATGGGGAGATTGTTTAAACCTGACTCAGGCCTGTGTGGACACTGCGCTCGGATAGTGCTAAAAGCATAACAACTCTACAGTGGTTTCACATCAGAATAATACTGCAGATCTATAGTAGCTTTTATTGCAGGGTTAGACACACAGAGACATAACTTGAACCTTTTTGGGTTACATATCTTTTGTTCATTGCTTTCATTATTTAAAATGAAAATCTAATATCATTTTAATTGCAAATTCCTCAAAATAAGAGATTATATTTACACTTATGCAATGTAAAAGACTTGATACACATGTGCTGTGCAATTTAGATTGTCTCCATATTGATGTTATTGGTTTGCCTGTAATGTTTCACATATGGCATTAAATGTAGCTATTTCCAAGGAGATAAGCAGGCATTGAGCACTCTATCTACTAGGGGTGTAACGATATTTTCACGGTACCATATTTATTGCGATATCATGGGGAAGCTCACGATATGGTGGGGAGGCTCACGATGTAAAAATATCCAAATCTCTCGGCATGATATTTTCACGATATACATCTCAAGATGCGATATTTATTGTGATATTTTGTGAAGGCTTACAAAACTGTGAATATGCTATTTTTCCTCTTGAAACGCCTTGACAAGACTTAATCCAAACAACTAAGACTTAAAAGTGCTTAGAACTGTTATTTCTATTATCATCTACACTGAAATGGAGCAAAGGATCATGGTCTATGTAGTTCCCTCTGTCTGTTTTTAGCTATTGCCGCACCATAACTCTTAATTTAAGCGTAATTCGATATATTGTGATGGTCCATGATATTATTGTGAGAACTCTGACGATATGATATCACAATATTTCAGTTATTGTTACATCCCTACTATTTACACAAAGATAAGCAGGTCAAATCTGTGGAGAGGCAATCTTCACTCTTAGACTGCATATTTATCAAGGCATTTTTAACTAAATTAAAGTTTAATGTCATACTGTGTAAAAAATTCCAAGCATATATTATAACATTTCCATGGAGACAAGCAGATGGCGAATTCATAACAGAAAATTTACATAGTGCACCTTTAAATTCAGTTTGACCGCTCAAGTTTTAGCTCATAGTGTCAATATATTTCCCTTAAAGTTCATGAATTTCTTTCTGGTAGCCATGTGCTCCATATACAAAGTTGTTCATTTGAGTTTTGAGTCAATCTCTGAATTGTGCCTTTCTTGTTTGTGTTGCCAAGTTGTTTGCAGTAGGTTGAGTTTGGTGAGTGCTGTGACCCGACAGTCAAACTCTCCTTGAATCAATCAATGCTAGACCTGATTTGCTCTAACCCGACCAATAGTTGTTCCTTTTATTTTGGCCTTGCAGTTCTTTGACGATTGCTTTTCTCTGTATTAAATTTTCACTTGTGCAACCTTTATGAATTTTTCAGCAACGACGGGCCAGATAATGCAGAGGTTTCTCGAGTGGTGGATACTTTAGTGAATAACCCTGGCTTTGGTACTCGATGCATGTACGGAGACCCAATCCCGTAAGTATTTTAATGTAAAATAATGCTACTTTCTTTTTTTGTATCTCCTAAGTTTACAAAAGCATGTCAGTGTATCTATCACCTTTGATAAAATTACTACGTGACTTCTAGCATGAATAGTTTATGTAATTTTAAATAAGAAAAGTGTGTTTAAAGATGGAATAGGCTTAATCAACAGTATACCAGGTTTAGAGGTCCTATATTACGCATGGCTTTTTTAAGACATGTTATAATGTTGTTATCTAATCAAAACCATACCTGGAGTGTTTTGTTTCATCAACTTGTTTAAGTAACCCTTTATTATTAATCTGTCTATATCTTCAAAGCTCAAAATGCTCTGCTTGACTTTGTGATGTTATTCAGTGGTAGTAACAAGTAAACAGCTAACTTTTGTTTAGTAGAGACTGTCAGTTCTAGATCTGAAAATATCCCAATTATTCTAGTGAATGGCCAGTGGTGTTTGGAGTTTAAAAAACAGTGGAGCACTTCCTGTATTGCCACACGGTCACAGGGTGTTTTCTGTTGAACAGAACTCAGCCAAAACATGCAGGGTTTGTGTGTTAAACATGTTAATGAAACAAATCACAATTCCGGGTATGTTTGTAATGAGGAAACATCATTTAATAGCATTATATGGGTCTTTTCAACAGTCTAACAAACTCGAGTGAGGTGGCAAACTTTTTACCCTTAGTTACTTTGTGATAGAAAGCAGCAACAATTATTGCTGCATAGCTCTTTAAAATGCAATATACAAATTAAATAACAGCAAACTTTCATTTAAACTTCTATTACAACATAGAGCTACTTGGTATGGTACTGCAATATAAATCTTTAATTCAAGAATGAGTCCAGCGCAGTGTGAAGCCCTGCTCTCACTCTACACCATTGCTCTGCGTGATTTTAACAAGCCTTTTCTGGGAACAAGTTTAATCAATACATAATAAGCTTTTCAAGGTGTCTCCTAATCAGAACAGGATGAATAATGAATACCTATTTGTGTGTGATGATTGGGATGGAAAACTCTGAGCGCTAATTGAAAGACTGCTTCTCTTTGAATTGAGGTAGCTCATGTTTACCTTTTGAAACACTCAGTAGGCTAATAGGTTGGGTTTGCATTGTAGAATTTTATGATGTTGTAATTTCAAATAGTGGGTAAGCGCTTTTGTAACTCTATTGGAGAGTTATTGTTGTTTTAAAGAAATATGCAACATAGTAATCCACAGATGTTGAACCTTATTAGTATTTCTTTGAGGTTCCATCCACTAACAATGCCATATTAATTTTAAAGTCCTTTTGACTGACAACAATTGCATAGAACTTTGCAGAACTTTGTGCCTGCTTTTACACAGTAATTACACAGATATTAACCATAATCAAGAGGGGTTTTCAGATTTTAGAAGGTGATGGCAAGAGTTTGTTTCCCATATTGTTTACACTGTACTTTGATAAAAATAAATAAATAAAATATCTAAAACAATTCACTTCACAAATGTTGAACCAGATTATCTCCACAGATCTGACCTGTAACTTGGTCTGGTTTGGTCTCCTTAAAGATAAAAACGTTTAATACCATACTGTGAACTGGTCCAAAGCAATAACATCTCCACGGAGAAAAGATTTGACAGTTCTTTCACCAGAGAGGTTCCACAATGCACCTTTAACTATAGGGGTTCTAAAATACTGTGATGTCATGAACACAACCTATTGTTTTCCCCCCAGGAAGCTGCCATGTACACCCGCCTCTTCAGATTGGCTCACCCCATCCGTGGATCAGTCGGTCACTGATATCTTCCTCAACGGCAACTGGAGCATGGCTAATCCGTCCCCCGCGTGTCAGTGCAGCACTCCTAAACGCTCCATTATGTTGCCTGACTGTCCGCCGGGAGCAGGGGGGCTTCCTCCGCCTCAGGTTAGTACAGGGACCCCAGTCTCTGCTTTGTGACAGTAACGTGTGATGCTCCGGTGCTGTTTAAGCTGCACAGCAGTACATATCATGGTGCTGTTGGGTAATCTAATAGAGTCCCCTGGCCAATGTCTTCCTTCTGTGTGGATCTGAACACATAAAAACGCTGCTAGGTTCTTCCGTGTATGAGCTTTTACCACACAAGGATTGGTGTTGAAAATCATGTGTGGGTCTCCTCCTGCCCGCCTGGTTTCCCCCATCAACCCAAAACATGCACAAATGATACTCCGCAGTGACATCACGCAGGGGATGTTCTACATGTATCTCTATTGGCAGAATGTGCAGAAGTTACAGAATGCACACACTGGGGAACACAGACAAAAAAGTTTAGTTTGAAAACTCAAGAAAAAATACAAAAAACAATCAACACATTTTCAGGTGCCTGTGATCGATATGAGCATTCTTGGTCCTGTTTAAGTGTTTCAACAAAAAGGTGAGAGTGAGTAACTGAAAAACTGTTGGCGAATGCTAACTAGCTTGTGACTGTAATGTTATTTGAGAAAGAATCACAGATTAAATAAAGACTCAGAAAGACTAATAAAGAATATATATAATTATAATAAATACTGAGATATACCTAAACATTGCAGACAAAAAATATACATCAGTTATTTTTGTTAAGACAGAAACATATTTTTACAGTTTTGTTCTTAGTATCATGTTCCACCTATAGTTTAAAAATCTCAAATCCATTCTCCCACATGTAGTTTTGTAATCTTCCTCTTTCCAGTTTTATGTAAAGAAGACTTATGAAGAGTGTTCAGTGGGACTGTAATTCTTCATCTGGTGCATTTGTTGATGCTTCTGCTGTAGATGTGTGCACTTCATGTCAATGTAAGCCCTGCCCGTTTGTTCAAACACTCTTTATTCTCCTATTGCCATTATTTGGACATTTTCCATAGTCAAAGTTTCTAAATTGCCCTTCACAAACCACTGCGTGATGTACCGATCATCTTTTGTACCATCTCGGGTGAATTGCATGGATGTGCAGTATATGTGTCGTAAAGCCAGTCACTACGGGATGTCGGTAAAAAGGAGCGAAAATAAGAAATAAATTGGTGACACAACAATACAATAAAAATGCTTATCACTGAAGCTTTTGGCTCGCAGCCCTAACGCCCAAGTCAGCATCATTTTGATTTGAAATTGTAAAGGTACTTACTAACAAGGAATTTGCATCGCATTGCAAAATGTAAATCAGCCTTTTGTGTGGCTTCTCTTTTGTGGAATAGCATACATGCTGGGCCAAAAAAAAAAGAAAATCCAGCCAATACTCTTGTCAGCAGAGGTGGGTAGTGCTTAGTTACATTTTCCTTGTACTTGTAATTAAGTAATATTATTATGTTATATGTTATAATTATTAATTATTATTATAATTGTTATAATAATATAATATTATTGATGTAAGAATACTCCTGAGTATACATTTTTTGGTGGCTCTTTTCACTTATTAAGATTAAGGTTTATGTTTACAATAGGAAATTATTTGAAAAATTGCGTGTCTTGTACCATTTCTTCCACTGTGATTTTATTTTTTTTCCCCTAATTTTTGTGGTCTATGTTTTCAAGAATATCATACTTTGTTCATTATTGTTATTATTTTGGCTGTTAACAAACATAAACATCAAACTATACATCAGATTTTATGTCCAGATAGTTACTTTTACTTAAATAGTACCTCATTTTTACTCTTGCCTGAGTAATTTTTGAACTGCTACTTTGTACTTTTACTTGAGCAGTATTATTTAGAAGTAAAAAGACATACAAGAGTACATTTTTTTGGCTACTCGACCTACCTTTGCTTGTCAATATTTAGCACAACCCACCACTGCTAAAAAATCCAATATATTACTTTCTAATCCGCTTTCACCTTGTCGCATCTTTTGGATTTTTCCAGGACTGACTTTGCAGGTTGTGTGCAGCTCATCTTCGGTCAATACCAATCACTCGCCACTTAAGGGCCATTACTTTAACAATAGATGTACTCAAATGCAACTATAGGGACCATGTTGGAAACTTGGAGAAAGGCAGACCCCACCATCTGCTGTTTTAATGCACAGAAAAAGTCTCATTTGGAGCTAAATGCCTTACTCCAGTCACACAGCAATAATAAGCCAGCCACCTGCGCGTCTGTGTGGTTAAACTGGAGATAGCTTTGTCTGTTTGCTCAGGTTTTGTGGCATGTGGCTGCATAAGTGGAGCTCACAATAGGAGTGTCCCATACTATTCAATACTATTCAATATGTGGTCTTCCTATTCCTATAAACTATACAAAGAATATATGGACATGTTTCACTGAATTAGAGTACAGTTATAGAACAGTGGAAAAATGCAATTCAGTAAATGTCACTAAGGCCATTGAAAACAAATTAATAATTTTTTTTATATCCAAAAAGTATATATATGTGTAAGACAATATTGTGTTCACTTCCAGCTTGTCTCCATGGAAGTTATATGTGTGGCATTACACTTCTAACAGTTCTAACCAGAATCCTGCACGGCAGGTACGGGCGAATAGTTGCTGAAACGGACGGGTTTTAACGTCCTGGAATTTTAAGGGGGAGTATGCGAGTGGGTAGTAATTACACAAGGGACTAATCCAGGACTCCTTAAAGCGCGTCCACAAAGTGTGATCGGGCGATGGCTATGCTTATCTCTGTGCGGCATGGAGCTCTACATCAGTTCTTTCACCTGCGGTCACCCGACGGTCTACGTGGCCGCACCTCCAAGCCTTTCCAGACAGTGAGTTCCCATTCAGTTCTGGTTTAGTCCTAGTTTAGGCCTGTTTTAGTCTTAGTTCAGTCCTGATTTAGTCCTCCTGGTTCAGTCCTGGTTTAGTCCTGGTTCAGTCCGTGGTGTGTGTGGCACAAAAGTCCGTCATCTTGATCAATGTTTCTTCTGCTCAGTAAATAATGCCTGTGAAGTGATAACAGTAGAGTCACGTCTGTGAATTTGTATTCATACTGAAGAAAGCATAACCGTTTCATTTTGTGATTGTAATTCTTGAAGTTGTAACTTTTCAATTCGTATTCTGATGGATGCTTCTGTTAGAATGCTTTTAATTTGTGTGTGATTTATCACTGGCATGGTCAGGAAATAGGTGGAATGTTAACGGGTCTGAGTGGGTGCAGGTTTAACTTTGAAATAATCACAGGTTAACGGGCGGGTGCAGTACTGTACTGTGCAGTGCGGGTCTCCAGGACTGCAGGACTCTGCTTTGAACAACATAAAATCTTATTAGGAGCTTGGTCTACTCCCCACAGATTTGACCTGTGTGCTTTGTATCCACCACCAGAAAAATGACGCGGTGCATCTTTAATCTCAACTTGATTTGACATTAATAAACAAACAAATAAATTACTTGACTACAGTATCAATACAATAAAAAAAACATGCTATTCTATTGTTGTAAAAAGAAAGCACCAACATACAAGATTCATATATATATAAAGTAGAAAATATTAAGAAATGTACCCATTTACCAGCCTTCTGCATAGCACAGTTTAAATGCAACACTTGTTTTTGCCACAGAATACAAATGTGTGCAGTGCAATGCTTATGTAACACTATTGATTCGACTCTGTCTGTCACTACACATACTAAGACCCTTTATAATGTATGTAACATAGGGAGGGACTGTGTTAACCTTCTGGTGACATTTCAGATCACAGATGGCATGTCTTACTTGATGTGTTCCACAGCCCCGAAGCCCTTTCACTGAATTAAGTTGTGAAATGACACTTCAGTGGGGAATTGTAATAACTTGAGAGCGCAAAAAACTTTGTGTGTTTAAGTTTGCTTTCAAAGACTAAGCTATTTTGTAATTTTAGTTCAAGTATGAAAGGTGCTGTTCTTGATTTTTACTGTCTGAAAATGTAAAAAACAGAAGTAGTTCATTTTAAACAGTTTGCGGTGGCCCAAAGTTATTCCTCACTTTCCTTTTGCATTCCAAGAATCCTGATTATTCACCGTGATGAGTTTATAAGCACTTCACAACTGAGTCCTGATCTTGGGACAATAAACTGCAGTACACAGAGCTTTCATTTTGACCTCAAGACTTATTTATACCAGATTATAGCTAAATGGCTAGTTTACATCTGCAGTCCTTGGTTTACAGAAATAAATTATATAATGCAATTAGTCAACAATAAGAACAATTCACACTGGTCTGTCTCAGACACACACAGCATATCACACATTAACAGCAAAGCATTCAGTATTTACAGCATCACACAAGTCGGGAGATTGTTCCACTCCTTTATCGCGTTATAAGGGAAGGATGTTTGTGGGAATGAGGTTTTGCATTTTGGAAGGATACACTGCCCCCTTGTGGAGGCATGTGTGGCTCTGGTTGTCACTGCAGAGGCGGATTGGACAAAGCGTTGAAGAGGTGTGGGGGTGCAATCGAACTGAAGCTAGTCTTTGTATAATGTCGAAGTTGAGCAGTCTATCTTTGTAAGATATGGCAGTGGTGTTGTTGTGATGGTTTCTGGTCTAGGATTTTTAAGGCTTATGCTTATGGAGTGATTTCAGTGGTTTCGGGGTAGTTTTGCCTGTCTGATACCAGTAGGTTATACTGTGATAAAAACGAGACAAATCGTTGCATCGAAAAAGGTTTGAGATGCATCTTGTGTTAGTGAGTTCCTGATCCATTTGAATGTTTTGATGTTGTATTTCAGGCTTTGGCACATCAGTTTGATGTGTTTTTTAAAGGTGAGAGTGTAATCTAGGGTGATCCCCAAGTATCTGAACTCTGTCGCATTTTGTATCACTTCCCCATTTACAGCTACATTAGGGAAAGAGGTGTTTTTACGTTTGTGACAAAATATAGCTGCAGTTTTCTTTACGTGTAATGTGAGACATGAATCATCTAGCCACCTTGTGACTAAGTATAACCACTTGGTGAAATATCTGACTTTGTCTCCTGTTTAATTTTTGCTGTTTTTTCTCAACAAATAGTTTATTAAGATTAAATCCGGCTTACTAACTACTAAATTAACTGTAACCCTAACTGTAAGTCTGAAAGATTATTTGTCTGTTTTACTCGTTATGAATTAAGTGTTTGTTCATGCTTTATTAAAGTTAGATAAAGTGTAATTACTAAATCATTGTTAGCTGCAGCCCTACTTTCCACGATATCTTTATCATTACATCATTAGGGCAGTTTTTTAGCTGGAGTTTGCACTGTTAGCTCTAGTTGTCATCCTCTTTTCTTACACACGACATATTTGGGAGACTCTGAACCAACAGCTTTCTAAACCAGGGCACAAAACAACATCTAAAACCCTCATCATTTGCTTTGCTTTTTCCCCTCTTTCCTTCCGCTCACATCTTCCTGCAGCAAACGCCTCACAATGTAATGTCCCATTTCACACTCCCCACGGATCCGCAATGCCTCGTTGATCCCGCCATCCGCAGCCACTTTGAAGAAGCCACTGTCCAGGTTTCATTTTAGAGTCTGATTGTGTAGACAGTTCGACTATAGCAACGGCCTCTGGGTAACCTTTTTCTTTACCTGACTCTCGGCCCTGTCTCGTGATAGGCCCTGTCAGAACATCTCCCATTTGTCCAGATGTAAACTTATCTCTGTCATGTCTTCACCACTGCCATGCACAGAGCTGTTAGTTAGACCTGACCTCCTTTTTTGTTTTCATCCTGCTCTGTTCTCTGCACAATTTGGAAAAGGTTTTTATTTGAAATTGCTGCTCCTTTTTAACTAATTTAAAACTTGAATGAACTTGGATAAATTGTAGTCGGTCAAACGTAGAGTAAACATGTTTTATTCAAGTATGTATTCATCTTGCTCCTTATATATTATACGAACATTTCCACCACTTTTCATATCTTTCTTTATTTTTCATGTTCAAGGTGCATTTAGAGTTGTTTTTTTAATTTATTTATGTATGTACTTGTAAGCTTTGAATAACTTAATGGTTCATTCATTTATCCTTCTCTTAGTTCAAATATAGGAAAAAAAAACTTGCATATTATGTGATATTTAAAAACATATTTATCGGCTAAGTAGTAGACGGACCTGTGTTGTACTGATGCCCCTGTTGGCATTAGAGCAGCCAATAACATGTCTAAAATAATGACAATGAAGACAGCCGTAGCGTGTTTGTAGACTTTATGTAAATATGTAAATTAACCATGTGTTTGGAACCCCTGAGGGTATTTTCAGACTTTTCAAATAGATCTCGACTTGAGACAGAGTAGGTTAAAAGACTGGGAAAGGCTTGTTTAAAAAAAAACAAAAAATGTAGTTGCTTTTTTCCCCCTTTTTCTTTTTTCCATTCCAAAATGATTTGTTATAATAATGTACAGATTATATAATATCAAATAGTACAGAGCAAATATTAACCTTTAATTCATTGCCTATGGAGCAGGACAGGTACATGTATATAATTCATATCACAAGATTCATTTCAACTTTAAATAAAATTGTAGGTACTTTATAATAGAAAATAGTTTATTAATAATGATTCAGGCTCAGTAACTACTTAATGAAATGATAATAAGGTAGTAAGATAATAGTAATTGTATTATCATTTTACAGCTTTAAAATGTATTCATTTATTCATCTTGTGATTCTTTCATTATATTTAACGTGATTAAATTTGATTTTATAAAACTGTGTTAGCAGCACGGCAGCTTAACCAAGGCAGCTGTGCTTTGTTAACATACTGTATGTAAATTAGCCATGTGGTCAGAAACACAAGGCACTTTTATGTTTATTTAGTCCCCCATTAGCATCTGGTATAATTTCATAGATGATTTTGCTTTGTTTTTTTACAGTTAAGATATAATACAAGTAGCAGAACAATATTACACAGTTGGAACATTTGTTAGAATGTGTAGGGTAATGTGATACGTAAGTGGATGCTACATTGGGTGCACTTATTCTCTATAAAAAACCCATTATAAACACTACTCCTTCCTTATGCTTAGTTACTTCGACTTGCATCATTCCTGCTGTATTTACAAGATCTGCATTTTGTCTCAATCTAGATGCTGTATAAGTAAATAGACCATGTTCTCTTCCTCCTCCCCTGGCAACAACCTTGGGGATATGAATTATGATTTTTTTTTTTTCTTCTTCAAATTAACAAAAGAACGGCAATGGCATTAACGGTAAGTACGCGCCTCATCTGCAGTTACTTTCGGCATAATTTTAATTTTTCCACACCAGGAGGCGCTTTGTAGACGAACGTTTCATCATTGGCAACACTTTGAAAGATTTATATCACTCTGCTTGCCAGTGTCGTCCCTGCATTAAGAAACGTCTTTTTATATAATACAGCTGTCATGTAATATTAACAATTTCTGCTATATGGAATCTAAAGCGCCCTGTATTTCCTGATTGACTCCTGAAACTGTCATATATATATAAAAAAGGCCCATATATGCACTTAGAGTTTGCACATACGCTATAGGAAACATACATTTTTCATACGTTTTTGCATTGAGGGAATTAGCAGCCCACCTATACGACTGCATTGTGAGGGTGCATTCCTTTTGACCTGAAAGGCTTTCTCTATCTTGAATAAATCATGACAAAAAGTAGCGCTCCTTTTCATCCCTTATCCTGACCATCCTCGCAATATGGCCTTGGAAAAAAAAAAAAAAAAAAAAACCCAACAGAAGGAGGAGGAATCGCGTCCAGTGCACTGCGGGAGGCAAGCTTGGATCATTGTTGCCATGGAAATAGCAAGCAACAGTAAACCCATTATCAATTCCCAGCTATTGACTCCCGTTTGACGGCGATATTAGCCTCCCAAGATGAATAACTCATGGTCCAATGCGTGCGGAGGAATTGATAGCGTCGCCATGTTTACTGCATTACCATTGATGTCTGTATCATTCCACTATAGGGCTCCCATTAGGCATAACATTATGACCACTCAGAGGGGAATGAACAGTAGTGATTATCTCTTTGTTATGGCTTACATCTGGTTGGCTGGAATGTAATGGTGAATATGTTGTTGTTGTAAATCAGTCTATCAGGCTGTACTCAATTTTTATTTCTGTATACTTGCAAGGTTTGTTTGTATCCCAGTACAGCAGCAGCAGCAGCTCATAAGGTAGAAGTGAGACTGTTGTGTAAAGGGCTGCTGGATTCTGGAAAAATATCATTATCACGATTAATTTGGTCAATATTGAAATCACGATTATTCAAATGATTATTTTTTAGTTACACAATGCATTTGTGTAACACATTGTTACAGATAATTTATGCAAAACTTTTAAACTGAAAATAAATAAGGCTACAAATATGTACCCTAGAGCAGTTTTCTTATGTATAAAACATAAAATGAATAAAATATACTTTGAACATGAAATAAGGCAAAGAAAAACTTAAATGTATCCAAAATAAACTACATATATCCAGCTTTTCTACAATCTACAATTTACAATAAATATACTTATTTATATAAAAAATATCCCAAAATAAACTTTGCCAAGCTTTATCGTTAACTCGATTTTATGAGTTTGGAGATCGTTTGACACACACATCGAAATTAAACATAAAAAAATGAATCAAAATTAAATTAATTGCACAGGCTTAGTTGTGCACATCTTATTCTCCTGACAGCAAAACTTCGAGCTTGTCTCTGAAAGTTGTTAAAAGCACTTATAAACTTATCGTGGTGAATAATTAGCTTGCTCAGAATGATAAGTGAGGACCTCTGCAAACCAAATAAATAAATTATATTTTTCACAACAACTTGCAGGAGTTTCATTAATGGGATGCTTGCTGATTGTATTGTGGCAGTTCTCTGAAAAGGGAGAGCAATGGGAGCGGAGATTCAGTGTCAAAAATTAAAGTGAAATTTATAAAACATGATAATACATAGATTTTGGCCAACATAGCATTTTGAAAACAATAAAAGGTATCACGGTGATCAAAATATGTTATGCGTTAGCAGTTAACACCGCATAGAAGTTAAGTACCCTCTCTTTAAGGCTAAGGTACACATTACTGTCCCTGTAGGCAACTTGTCACTACTTTTGATTCCCTTTTTTTAATGCTGCTGGGACAATCTGTCAGAAGCTGGAACTGACCATTCTCCAGATCTGAAGTGCTTGGTCAGGACTACTTTAGCTGGAAGATTGTGCCTATTGTGCAAGCTTTAGTTTGATGGGGGAAACCGAAGTACCCAAATTAAACCGACCTAAACACAAGGAGAACATGCAGACTTTGCACTGGATCTGGGAACTAAACCCATAACCATCTGTGAGCAAAGAGTCACTATGCCTCCCTATGAATATGCTGTAATAAAGTGTGAATTGACAAATATTGAACCTCATAATTTATATTTGTGACAAGACCCTATAATTTACTATATTACAGCAAAAACCTGCATTTAAACTAAACTAATTTTATCCCCACATCTGTATTAAATATTATTGGTCAGTAGAATTTTGTTTTGTCATCTGAAATCCAGCAATTGTGGTAAAGCTTCACAATGGGCTGCCTTTTCTGTCAAAACATTACCCTATAAAAAGAGTGTTATTTATTTTGATGTAAGTACCAATTGTAATCGTACATTGATGCACAAAAAGCATAGCAACATCTGTCTAAACACTGGCGTTTTGCAGACAGACAAAAGCTGATTTAAAGGGCTCATATCATGCTTTTTTTTCTGATCTGTTACAACGTTGTTTCCTCATCAAAAACATACACCGAGTTTCGTTTCATTCACAACAAACCCTGCTTATTTAGGCTGAGCTTTTCTTTCAAACAGAAACGTCTCTTGTTTTCTTGTGATGTTATGTCATAAAGGAAAGGCTCCACTGTGTTTTGAAACTCCATACACCTTCAGTAGAATAATTTGCATAATTTCAGTCCTGGAATTGCCAGTCTCTAAAAAAAAGGTAGATGCTAACTTAAATGAGATGTATAATAAAGGATCACTCAAACATGTGTGAATGAAACAAAACACTACTCCAGGTATGTTTTTGAGGAGGTCACTACATTATCACATGACTTAAAGTTCACAAGAGTTAATTTTGCGTAATATAGGACCTTTAAACAATGGCACACTGAAGACTTTTTATGCACTTCTTCGTGGCGCCCTCATTGAGATTCCCAGTGTCGAATCAGCAGCCCTGACATATTATTGCTGTCTTATGTTATCATTTATTCATGCAAGTCAATGAAATGATAATGAATGTGTAAACCTTAAGTCGTAGAACATTTTTCTCCTCCTCGACATTGCACCAGGCTATAAGTGTAGTTCATCTCTGTAGCGGTGGATTCACAAAGCCCAACCGGTTGACATAACTCCTCCCTGTCTGCTTTTTTATGGCGCTTACTACTACTACTACTAATTTCACTAAAGCATGGTAAAAATCAGTTTATTTACAATTGTACTAAAAATCTTGCCTGTTTACTTCCAGTTTTTAAATGTTGGTGTTTATAATAAGGGCTGGGAATCACAGAGTCCCTCACTATTTGATAAGATGCATGATACATGGTCCATGATATGATATTATCATCATATGCCTATACATGGGATAATAGCAACAATATTTCTTTGTTAAACAGCTACTACTACTACTACTACAAAGTTAATATGAAATACTTATTTTTTAGTCGTAAACAGTGAATATACCAAGTGTCTTGCATAAAAAAGTTTTCTACCACTAAATAAGAAACCAAATTGTAGTGCTGTCACAAAAAACATAGCTTCAAAATACGTAAAAATACATAGATGCAGCAGCCAATATATCAATATTCTGATATTTTTGCACACCCATATTTATAATTGTACTTCCTAATTGACCAGGCAGCCAATATGTACATGTAGAGCTAATTCTATAACTGTCAGCAACCATCATTATGATCAAAACTAGTCTAAATTAGTTATGGTTAGACTAATTGCAGTAAACGACAGCTTGAGATAGCTCTTTCTTTATTTTAACAAGAAGAAAAGAACTGCCCAAAATGTGACTACACAGTTCCCTTATGGGCTTGTGGTAAAAAAAGGGTTGTGGGTGAGTTTGTAGTCCATTTAAATTGCATAATTATAATAAACAATATCAGTCCTACGTATCAACTCAAAGATATCAGCAGAGCTTATCTGCTGTCGGTAGCTCTGAATACTAAACAATCATATCGGCATCAGCTATGAAAATACCCTTTTTGGTCAATTTCTAATGACAACACTTTTATTTTGTTAAAGCAAGGTTTAAATTGTAAATCATCCCTGCATTTTGGATGACATTTTCAGTGTTAGTGACATAGGAAGAGGTTTTCCATTTTAGATCTAACTGCTACTGTACTTTTCCTCTCAGCTCTTTTCCACAAACTGCCACACAACTCGTGCAAAACTATTTTTATGTACCACAGGCACTATCCCACTAAACCAAGTAATAGCAAAAACATTAAAACCTGTCATTTGCACTTTAAATTCTCAACACTACTTCCCTGAATTCTCACATCCTTTTTTGTCATTGCACAACCTGTCCGCACGCGTCCTCTCAAGGCGCCATAGTAGAAAAACACTAAAGGTAAGGGGTAGTGAAGTGTGGAGAATAGATTAAGGGCATTGCTTGTATCGAAACACAACAGAAGGCGTCTGGTTGAAGGCAGTTGTTGAATGCAGATATATGTGGCTAGATTGCTCATTATCGGCAGCACAGTAGTTAGAGCTGTTTTAATTGAGGGACACAGCTGTTGATTGGTTACGCCCGGGGGTTACACAACATATTGTCAGTGCGTCCTTACAACAGTTTGGACATACACAGTGGAGACAGTGGTACACAAGGTAAGCTACTGTAGGTACTCAATGGGAGTTGTTAATTGCTTGTATAAAAAATTATATTGTAAAGGAATTCAATAATCAGTAATCTGTTTTTTTGGTAGGCTTTTGTATCACTTTTTTTGTTTTTATTTTGTTTTTATCTTTCAGAACAATGTTACAGTAATTTCCTCAATTATTATATATAACATTTATGGACTTTACTAATTGGCGTTTAACATAAAAGAAATAGTTAAGTTTCTTTTCCAAAGTCTGAACTCTGCTCTAAAGTGCATATGTTTACTGACAAGGGACTGTCTGGAGCCTCTCAACATGCTGCTCATTGACTACCAGAGATGACTTATTGAACTTCATTAAAATTTGATCAATTGCACAGCCCTAACTATTAGTATGTAGCAATGTTCTTGTTATTGATTGAAACCTACCAACTTCATCCCCAAGTTGATAGTAATGGGAAAAAAGTAGCATCATTCTATTAAAAGGTACGTTATATAACTGCCTGTCTCCCTGATTTGTTCAGTATTTCTCCACTGAGACCTTTAACCTGCCACAGGCCCTGTAAGCAATTCAACAACTGGTTTCATGCTCAGTGTATCTTATACAAGCTCCAGACACTAATCCCCATACAGCCTGATAAATAAAATAAACACATTTGTAAATATTGTACATGACGCACTATTAATTATTAATTATGCATAGACAACCATTTAAATTACTCAAAATTTTCACTTTATACAGGCATTTGATTTTTCAGGCTGGAATCAAAATCATTGGCGTTACAAATCTTACTTTTAAAGATGCACTGCGTAGCTTGTCAGGTGGAGGGTCCGCCACCTGTTTGTCTCCATAAAGACATTATTGCTTTGCCCAGAATTCTCCTAGCCAGGCTGGCGCCACCTAGTGCCTCTGCTCAATTTCATTTCTCTCCAGCGACTAGGTCAGGAATCAGAATACACTAGACGGTTTGCAAGAACCAGTCAGTCAATCAGTGAAGAGCTGTGAAGCCATGAAGTCAAACTGAAGCGCCTGTCTGGGTCCCTTTTGTGGACCCTGACAGGCGCAGCACAACAGTAAACAAAGCGGTCGAGATGGATGTAGACGAAGCCAAACATTCTGTGTTACCAGTGATTCCCAAGATCAAGGATTTAAAGCCAGAACAAAGAAAATGTTTGGTGAATTTTATCAAGGGGAAATATGTTATTGCCCTTCTTCCTATGGGATTTAGAGCATTACATATGTCACGACCAAATAGCAGCGATTGGTTAAATAAAAAAGTACCCATCAACTAACGAGTGAACGAATCCTAATGCTGTGAGGTCAGACGGTTTCCACGAAGTGAAACCGGCTGACAAATGAGGCTAGAATTTTCCACAGTACAGCATTAAAACATAAGGTCTCCATGGGGATGAATGGTTGGAGCCACCAGACAAGTTATTCAGATCTGTGGAGAGCAAGCTCATGCACAGTAAAGATGTTTGTTTTGAAGGTATTTGGGTTTGAGGTTTGGCCAACAGAAACACCTGTAATGGAAAAAAAATAAAAAAATCTAGATGTATGTTTAATACCTTACTTGAACATTACAGGCAAAGCAATAACATCTCCATGGAGACAAGCAGGTAGTGGACCTTCCCCCAAAATGTTACATAGTGCACCTTTAATGAATAATACTCAATTAATCAGTACAACTTCACACCTCCGTCTGCTTGCTTTGTACATATGCCCAAGATAACATTTACCTTGGAGGGTGCGAGCGATAAAACGCACGCCAAGTTTTTATATGAACGGTCCGCAGTCTCTTATCGCCGCAGTGGTGGAGCATGCCAAGTCATTCACCCCATTTGATTACCCCTTAGTTTACATTTCTCTCAACTCTGTTTGCATCATCAGCTATCAGGCTGCTGCTGTGTACCGGGGAGCTCATGTCATGAACTGAATCCCAAACATAGTCAAGATAACATACAAGGAAACTGCAGAGGAGAGACCTTGGTTTCACACTATAATGTTATATGCCTATTTGAGTCACTTCTGACAGGATATGGACCCAAGCCAACATAATTAAAACCCTTGCCGACTGCATTCTTTGGCAGTGCCAGTGGAGAAGCGCGCATTTCTTCCATTTTGTTTGTTTTTGAATTCCGATGTTTTTGTGAAAGGAGAGTATGTTTATTCAGAGATAAGCCAAGGTTGCCGCCGCATTCATGTGTGTTATCTGTGATTCCTAAGCCAGATGGGTGCTCTGCTTCCACTCACTCCTACCACCATGTCTTGTCTTTTATACATTTGATTATTCACTATTTTTCCGTATCCTTCAATTTACCGTGTGCGTCTTAGGATTCATAACAAATTGACTGTAATTATGTGTTTTAAGAGTGAAACATAATATCATAGTACTGTTTCTTACAAAGGTGTTTAAAACTATAAACGAAAATAGCTTTTAGTTTTTGCTCACCAGCCAAACCTTGCTGGAAAAACCTGCATCTGACCTGTAACATGGCCTGGTAGCATCGCCTGCTTGATAGATAAGTTTAATGCCATGCTGTGGGGCATTCCCTGGAAAGCAATAACCTCTCAGAGATGTAGATGTCAGATGTTCTCTACTAGAAAAGTTGCACCTTTAACCTTTGTTTTCTATTGTAGTGTTTATAGTTGTTTAAAGTGCTCATTTTTAACAACAAAGGTGCACTAAGTAACTTTTCTGATTAAAGGTACTTGAGTAAATTACAAGTTAGACCAGCCATATTGTGCAAAACACTCTGGGCAAAGCGTTAACATCTCCATGGAGACAAACAAATGGTGGACAATTCGCCAGAAAAGTTGCATAGTTGACTTTAATTGTGAAATAAAATGGGCTTTTAACTCAATAAAGTTAAAGGTGCACTACGTTGCCTGGGGTTTCTTCACCTGCTTGTTTCTATGGATGTCTCTGTTATGACTAGAATGTTCCACAGTACGACTTTAAATGGCTCTACCTTACATTTATTCAATTACAGATCGTTTTATAGCTCAAAAATACCTCGAAAATCAGGCATTCGGACTTTGAGTGGGGTCACACCTCCACATATCTGACCTGTAACTTGGTCTGGTTTGGTCTCCATGGAGATAGAAAGTTTTAATGTCATACTGTGAAACATTCCAGACAAAGCATTTGACGAACCCTCCGCCAGAAAAGTTACATAGTTCATCTTTATTTGTGAATAAAAATAGTCTCAATAAAATTAAAAGTGCACTACATTGATTGGGGTTCCACCACCTGCTTGTTTCTATGGAAATGTCACTGCTCTGCCTGGAATGTTCCACAATATGGAATTAAATGACTTAAAACCTTACATTTGTTCAATTACAGGTGGTTTTATGGCTCAAAAATACCTAGAAAAATAGGCATTCACTGTGAGCAGGGTTACCTCTCCACATATTTGACCTGTAACTTGGTCTGGTTTGGGCTTCGTGAAGATAGAAAGTTTTAATGCCATACTGTGAAACATTCCAGACAAAGCATTTGACGAACCCTCCGCCAGAAAGGTTACACAATGCACCTTTAGCTCGGTATGTCAAATTGTCAACATTGAACTCTATCCTGCGTAAACCACTGCGTGTTAACCAACCAGGGGGGTCTCTCACAAAGGCGTCGCAGGCAGGGGTCTTAGTGGCTCTTTATCAAGGATCACTCTGCTAATTACCCCCGTGTTCCCTCTCGAAACAGACACCGCCGCCGTGTATTTACTGCCTGTATCCGTCCACACACAGCAAGTGTTGGTGCTCTCTTAATTGGATGTTTGAACGCACCCATTTATCCTCAGAAGGCCATCTAATTAAGGCTCCTCTACATTACACAGCACTGGGGTAGCGATGCCAGCGGTCTGAGTTTTAGCAAGAACGCCCATAGCCTAGCCTAATTGACTATTATGATCGGGTCGAGAGAGTTAGGTTTGCGGCGTATAGCACCTGCAAAATGTACGTATATTTTATCTTGAGGAAATTTTGGCATTGTGTTTTTATGGGTGGCTGGGCTGCGATTGCGGTTCGCTAGTGATTATAAAGTTGCTTATAACAAAGACAAGGAAAAAACTTTAGCTAGTTATTGTTGTCATGTTGAATCAAATAGTATGCAAAGTTTGTAATGTACGCTGTGGTCTCTTGCTGAACTTGAAAACTTATTTGAAAAGTTGCTAGAAAACTAAAAGCTGAAAGTGAAGCAACAGGAAGTGAGCATTTGACCTTAAAGTCTCTGGGGACCTAACATGGCGTCTGTTTACTCATAATTTTATGGCCATATTAAATTGATTTCTGGTCTTGATTTGCAACTGGAGTAAACTTGTTATGATACATACTTGGAATTAAAAAGTTGTTTCAAACTTGCAAACTGCTTGCAGGCAGTTTCTATATGGTGCAATGCTTAAAATGTTAGGATGTAAAACTCTGACCAAAATCTTCAATGTACACTATTCAGCTAAAACTTTGTAATGGCTGTTTGTGTGCTCATTTTCTATTATGTTATGTTATTTTACATGAATCCATATAATGCCCCAAGTCATTCATAAACTAAACTTTCTTGGTACATTAGTTACCACAGAAAATTACAAAAACAGCAATCAATTTTTTCCTCATTCGCCCCAAAGCTCTTATTTGCGTGAGCCTGTTGTATAATTATAATCCGTGACAACCATGGATCATTATGTCATAATTTGCATATTTTAAATGGCAATATTAGTCTAAAATCGCTTGATAAAGGTGCAGAAATCAGTTCAAATACAACTTGAAGAGAGTAAATGAGAAAGACAAACAATTATAACATGGTTAAAAAGTCTATTTGGCATAATTGTTCTGCTTTAAAACTGATGAAAAAAACTTAATACTATTATATTACAACAAATTTATAGAAGGACAGTTCTTTGCATGTGAATTCATAACATGTAGAGTTGAAATCACAAAAATCAGCTTTTACAAATGGGTAGGGAATCCTGACCTTTTATATTGTCCTAGGAAATGTGCTAAAACCTACCTGAAAATGTCTTGGTTGGGATTCAAGTATTGTGTAATGCGTGAATAAACGGTAAAATGTATGAAAATGAATAAATATAAATAATAATGATTTTTTTGAAGGATTACATTACTAAGTTAATTACCATTTTATTAGCTCTTTTTGTGGCATTTAATATTAATTTTTCTAGACCATATGCTTTACTTAATATTGTAATTTTGCACATTTCCAAAGCAGCAATTGATCACACCCACGTCTACTTTTATAATGAAATTGCCTTGCAGAAATTAATTAAATCTTCTAATTATTTGTCTTGTTTGTGTTTTTTTTTTTCTCTTTTTCAGAGAGTCCAGAACACAACAGACACCCTGCAGAATATGACTGGCCGAAACATGACCGATTTTCTCATCAAAACCTTTGAAAAACAGGGCAAAAAGAGGTACTTTCACTTCTAATATTGTACCAGTAACAGCATAAAAACCCTTTGATTTTAGTGCCATTTTCTGACAAAGAAACATGTGTTATAGTCCCAGTACTTTGATATTTTCAGGATGATTTTTAAAAAAGAGGGCAGAGATGACTAGCTTGGTTACTGTTGCATCCATTTTGAGAAGGTCAGGCGATACTTGAATGAATGAAAGGACATGGTGGTGCATGCTGCGATGCCATTTTGGTTGCCACGAGTTACGGTCCTGTCGCAGTCTGACAAATCCTGCTGGGGCGCTCTTAGATACGCTTCCTTTAACCTGTCATTTTACGCCAGCAGCACATTCACTGCCGACTGCCAACATGATTAATAGTTAAGTGTTTGGATGGTGTGTGTGGGAATGTTATTTTTGTTTCTATAGAGGTGGAACAAGAAATCTATACTGAAGTTAGACATATTGTAACTAATGTTGTCAAAAGTATTGAAAAACAAATAATAATCCATACTGAAACTAGTATCGGAAGTAACTAGATACTCATTTGAGAAAGTATTGATACTAACAAAGTCACATTCACAGGAAAGAAATGATACTTTCCGGAATAGCTTTAGAATGATCTTGATCTGTATCAGAACAAATATAAGCGCACATAGATTAGTTTATGCCCATGGACCACTATGGAACTTACCTGGACAACTGAGGGATAAGGCTACATGGTAATATGAAAGAAAGTACTACCACTGAATACTGAAAATGTCTTTCTGTTGTGTTTTTTATTATCACCGCAGTATTGGAATCGGCATTGAGTATCGGGTCTGTTCCTTAGTATTGGAATCGAGTCTGAAATTTTAGTATTGTGACAACACAAACTGCAATAAATATTGACAAAGGTGTAACTATGAGGGAACTTATCGTGCTTGCCTCCATTGGGATGTCATTGTTCTGCCTAAGAGGCTCCACAGTGTAGGATTAAACTTGTCTACAGGGACATTTTTGAGCAATAAAATCACATGTGCTTCAATAAATGCAAAATGGATGTTTAATGCTGTACTCTAGAATATTTCATGGAAACTCACACACACTAGAAAAGTTACATTGTGAGTAAAAATGAATGTGGCCTATTGTTAAGTTTCGCAATACTACATACATTTTAGGCTAAGTTTACACTTTGTAAAGTGTTACCACTACTGTAAGATTCAGAAACATATATGGATAAGTTTAACCTGCACTACCATTACACAGACTAACATTAATTTCCTGGAGACAATCCTAATCTTAACAATAGTCACTATGATAAATACTTGCCCAAATACACAACAATAAAATACATTTTGTTGAATACTACTACGTAGTCATAAAATGAGACTTTATATTTCTGTGACTTCTGTGATTTCTGCTCCATAAGTGCATACTTGTCACAATAATACCCCCATGATGCCTCATTTGTATACAGATTTTGCATGAATTTACTTCTAGTTTTAAGACTATATACACAATATTTAAAATAGCATATTTAAACATGCATATATCCAAAACAGGAATGACATCTGCCATCTCTTCTCTACATTGAAAGAACATTTTACCCAAAAAATATATTCATAAATGTGTGTGTGCTCTGAAACCGCATACTCTTCAACATATGCAGTATATTGTAACAGTGCCCCCACCACTTTGTACACATACTTTTACTTGAACTTTCTCATATCCCACCTTACAGATATGGAGGCATCTCGGTTGGAGGAGTCAACTCCCAAGCACAGCTGACTGAAGCGGAGATCGAACACGCCTTCACCGATCTCAAAGACATTCTGAGTACACTGCAAGTATGAGCCCACATGACCTTCCTCCACTCAAAGAGCACTTGTTGATATTGAATTACTGTTGAAAGGGAATGTGTCTATTGTTGGGAGAGGTCAAAGGTTGTACTATTCTAAAATAAATACAAGAATAGTATGCAGCATAGCATAGCAGTGATGGGAGACAGAGTGGCTGCAGTGTATGCAGTATGTGCAGTAATATGAGCAACTAGTAGTAGTGGTGTGACACAACAGCAATTCTGTAATTTTAAGCAGGAGTCTTAAAACGAACAAACAAAAGACTTAATTTCAAAAGAACAAATAAGATAAGATACAAATATATGATAACCGTGTCCCTTAGTCTTTGTTTGGAAAATTTCACTGTTGCAACATACAGTTCAGAATCAGAGAGGCACACTCAAACATCAAGGGAACTAGAAATTGTTGAATACTTACTTAATAGAAGCAAACCTTATTAAGTACTTACTAAGCCTGAATCATTCTAAAGTGATATGTTTTTGAGCCTGCTTTGAGTTTAATTTATGATATAAATATATACCGTATTTTCCAGACTATAAGCCGCTCCGGAGTATAAGTCGCACCAGCCAAAAAATGCACAATGAAGAAGAAAAAGACATCAAATCATCAAAATCATCAAAAACAACAAAGTCCCACCGGACTATAAGTTGCACTTTTTGGGGAAAAGTATTTTATAAAATCAGAGACCAGGAACCGACCTTTCATCTTGAAAGGCAAGTTATAGTAATAACAGTAGAATAAAGAACAACAGGCTGAATAGGCATTCATATGTTAACGTAACATATTAACCATTATTCAGATAACTATAGCTTAAACAACAGAACATAAGTTTACCAAACTCACGATCTCACTTCAAATCACTAAATCCACTGAATTCTTCATCCTCGGTGTCACTTCTGCGCGACCGGAGATAAACCATAGATCCATGATGTAAACGGAGCGCCGCTTCCTCTTCTGCGTAGCTGTCGTCAGACTCAGCATCGGTTCCAGTTAAAATTATTCTGGCCTTTCTGAATCCCATCAGGATGGTTACGGTTGTCATTGAAGGTCAGGCTTTGTTGATTCATCCAGTGACTTTCAGGAAAGTTACATGGTGCACCCGCCCGGTTGCTGTGTAGCTGTGTTCTCCATTCCCGCTTTCCGCCAGTCCCTCACAAGTTTCTCGCTCACTCAAAACTTCCTTTCTCCTGCTCGATTACTGTTTTCAGCTGCATATTTCACTGTTTGTAGCTTTTACTACAGGAGACATGCGCAGTAGAGTGAAGTGACAGTTGTACAGGAGTAAAAGTAGAACTAGATACTGACACACAATCCTAGAGTGCCCTCTCGTGGCTGTCAGTCTGAAAATTTTAATGTATAAGTCGCACTGGAGTATAAGTCGCAGGACCACCTAAACCATGAAAAAAGTACGACTTATAGTAAAATACGGTAGTTATTATAAAATGTTACTTTTACCCAGTAACAGATTGGCGGCCAGGTTCCAGATCATCTTATAACTGGAAGGTTGGCAGCTCTATCCCAGCTGTAACTATTGGATGCTGACTCACTGACACAGGTTTGTTAGCCCCGGTCCCAAAATCAGTGTCTAAAATAACCACATTGTTTTATTTCATTGATACTTTTAAGTACACAAATCCTGAACATCCCCTGTGTGCTTTCTGAGTCACCTTCCTGTGTGAAATGTCCTTAGTCTGAGTTAATCATCATTACTATTGTTGTGACATTTGTCTAGTGGCATTTACCAACTTCTGCTCCTCTTATTGCAACTTTCTACTTCTTTTCTTCTCCAATTGGTTGTTGCGGCCACCATTTTTCTTCTGTAGAGACTGCGGTTTGCCGGTCTTCTTTCTAAATGGAGCGTGGAGTTCTTTGTCCGCCAAGCTTTGTGCCTTGGATACAGGTGAGGTTGCTTGCGGCAGAGCCACGATGAGGCCTTGAAAGAGGGAGAAAGGATAAAAACGGCAAAAAAGAGCGAAAGAAAGAAAGAGGCGCGGTTAAGTTCTCCAAATGGAATCTGTTGAGTGACCATGGCAACAGGCATCGCTTTCAGTAAATGGACCAATCTAGGGTTTTGACAGAAAAAGAAAGGATAAACACAAGGTCCATGGGCATTCGGCAAATTTTCACCTTTTAAACTGTCATGCTTGAAAACATTTTTAATCTTAACAAGGCCAAAATGGAAGAGAGGCCTATTAGAAGACAACCATGTTTATGACAAATAAAAGCAAGGTTGTACATGTTAAAGGATGAAAAAAATAAATAAAAAATGTCAAGAAGGACATGCTGGTAGAACATGCAAGGCCAAATCACTGTGGACACAGAAAAGCAGCCTGAAGGAGATGGCTAAAAACGTAAATATAAAAAAGAAATAAAGATGCTTCTTGTGGATGGCACCTGCTTGTCTCCATGGAGATCTTATTGCTTTGCCTGAAAACCTCCACAAATAGGTGACACCTCCAGGCAAATGTACAGGTCAGATCTGTGGAGATGTGATTATAACAACGCGTTTTTGTAATTAAGAATACATCAACGTTGCAACTGTAATCTACAAAAGCTATGTTTGATTTGAACTCTTGCACACTGGTCCTTTAAAGCTACCATCTGCAATTAGACCTGTCCCAGTTGTATTCACACATTTCACCACTAGATGTTACCTAAGTTACTTCTGTCTGATAGTGTACCGGCTTTGGTCTGACCAGAGAGCACAGGTGAGCCTAAACAAAAGCCAGGTGATGTGAGGGATGAGGGGGAAACATGTTTCATATGTGCCATCTATTGGTGAACAAAAAAAACCCCAAAACAAATACAGATGGTAACTTTAGAGCCTCATATTGTCCCTGGAAACTGCTTGTCTCACTACAACCATTTTGACACAAACCACTAGCTTTTTTGCACCTGCCCAAACCAGAAAATGGGGTCTGAAAATTTCTCTTTAATTGCAATCCTTGTCTCGTAGGTAAAAATAAGGGCTTTGTGTTGCGAGGCATGATGGGAAGGATGAGAGGAAGAAAGTCCACAAGATCCAAACTTATAATTAAGGCAAAACAAATCTCGAGTGGCAAAGTGTGTTATTATGTAGAAACTGTTTATATTTTTGTAGTTACCCCATCCTACAAGATACAAGTGGTCTTTCATTTTCCTATCACAGTCATTGTGGACAAATTGGATGACAAGTTCCATTACATGATACGGGCCATGCTAATTATTGTTGCTAATTAGGTTAAATTAACTGTCAGAAGATTCCAAACTGTATTCGGTTCTAGGAAAAGCAAAAGACAGGCGAAACTATTCTGTCAAAGTAGGTAATTAACTGGGCAAAAATCATACACTTATTATTATTATTATATTTATTTTGGTCTAGACAGTGGTTATATTTATATTTATACATTTTTTTAATCCTCTTGGCTGTTACCTTGTAAGGAGTTGTAATGGCAATTCAGCTGTCTATCTGACCCAATTCTCCATCCACCCATTTTCTTCCACTTATCTGGGGCCAGGTCGTGGGGACAGCAGTCTAACCAGGGACTCCCAGACTTCCCGCACCCCGAACACTTCCTCCAGATCCTCCGGGGTGACCCTAAGGTGTTCCCAGGCCAGTTTAGAGATATAGTCCTTCCAGCGTGTCCTGGGTCTTCCTCTGGGCCTCATACCGGTGGGAGATGCCCGCCACCTTAATTTGGTAGAGTGGTTTGAGTGTCCAAATGTTTCTGGGTGCTATGTTGTCGGGATTTTCATGTCCCTGGTAGGGTCACCCAAGGCAAACAGGTCCTAGGGGAAGGATCGGACTAAAAGCAGTTCAGAAGCCCTTAAAATGAGCAATAAAGCAAGGCCAGTTATCACTTATGTCGCCCGGATTGGCATTAACGGGGCCCCACCCTGGAGCCAGGCCTGCGGTGGGTGCTCGAAATCGGAAAAAAAAAAAAAATCTTTACTTTGTTTTGATGACAGAGAAGCCATTGAACTTTGTGCCAATTTCTAGTTCATGTGGATTGGTCTGGAAATAACATCTCCATGGAGACAAACTGTACCCTCAACCAGAAAAGTTACATAGTACATGGATAGATGGACAACATTCAGCTCTGCGTAAGCCATATATAGACTAGACTGTTAGTGCCCTTGTGGATTACCGTCCAGAGAAGTCGGCCGCACTTGTATTTCCTTGTTGTCTAGTTTCCTGGTGTCTGGCTGGTCTTCAGGTCACAACAGCCATTTGCAAGAGTTCAAGTATGTGGAGCCAAGGTCCACGGACAGAATAGAATAGATGGAGGGTGGCTCCTTCTAGGACAACATCCACCTGTCCATTTCAGATTTAAAGGGCCCATTACATTATTTCTGAACTTAATGTTGTTTCCTCATCACAAACATATTTGGAGTTGTGTTTTTGTTTTTTGTTTTTTCACACAAACCTTGCATATTTAGGTTGAGTTCTTTTCTCAAATGAATGTGTGATATCATGTGGTAATACGGGAAATCCTCCACTGTGTATTTAAACTTCATACACCTTCTCTAGAATCATTTGGATGATTTCAGGATTTGCTTATCTCTACTGAACTAAACGTAAAAGGTAGCTGTTAAATACTACTTCTGCATGACATCACAAGGTGGAACGGAGCATTTTGAGCTTTGGAGGTGTACAGAGACTAATACTTAAGGATTACTCAAATGTGTGAATGAAACAAAACAACTCCAGGTAAGTTTTTGGGGGACTTAACAATTTTTGAACACAGCTTTAAGCTTAGTCATTTTTGTGTAATATAAGACCTTTAAAGCAAAGTATATATTTTGAATGGGGAAAATATAACAAGAAGTTGAAATGCATGAATAGGGTGACTCATGCAGACAAGACAACAGTCACCTCTGCACAGGCGACAGAGACTAAACTGTTGATCTCTGTGGATTATCTTCGGCCATACTTGAGTTCCCTTGTTGTACAGTTACCCTGGAATCTGGCAGGTCTACAGGCCACAGCAGCCACATTGTCCTTGAGCACGGATGAGTTTGACGGGGATTAGATGCAGACAGCCGCTGGCCCGCTCCTCATCTGGGTTTAGACTCTGCTAATCCTTCACAAATACTGCCTGTTTGGTGCTACACTACGCTGCCCACCGCCACTAGAAGAACATCAGTATACACCAGTTAGGCTGAAGACAATCCCTATTATTCAGGGAGACGATGTAAGAAGTCTTGTTACAGTTCAAGTGAATTAACAACTATTGAATCAGTTATTATGCGCAAAACTTGTAAGACAATGGTGTAAAGAACCAGAAATTAATGCAACTACCTCACTTTTTTTTTCCGTAACCACGCTAAACAAACAAAAAATAATAATAATTGCACTAAATTCAGAAGTAGCAGACATTTCAGTAACAGTTACAATGGAAATACAATCAGCTGAGATAGGAACGGTGGGAGGTAAGTGGAATTAAACTGTTTTTTTGCTACAATGAATGCTTTTATTATTTTAGCAACTGAATAAATGCAAGATACTCAGGTTAATGCCATAATTTTTAACATTCCAAGAAAAGCAATAATGACTCTACGGATATAAGCAAGTGGTGGACACAAGGATCAGTAGTAGAAGAAGCAGTAATTAAAATATTTGTATTAACCCCATAGTATAAACATTCATAGTAATACCAGTTTGATTGCAAGTACGACCAGGTGTAGAATCAGATCCATTCACGGGTTTCAGAATGATGAAAATTGAGGACTGTTGCCATAGAAACTGACAATTTAAAACAAATTATTACCTCTTTTGAATGATAGAAAGTCTTCAAAATGTCACCTACAACAGGAAGCTAAAACCCATGAATAAAAAAGGTAGTAATAGCAGTTGGCATTTTTTAAGTGCAAATGTAAAACGCTGCGTGTCTAAGTAGAAGGAGTGAGTAGTAGTTTTACTTAAGTGCTTATTTTGAATGTTGTTTCCTCTTCAACATTATCCGGTATGAAAATCTGTCCTTGCTCTTTCCCTATACGTAGGTGTATGCAAAGTGCGTTGTATACTGCTGTGTAGCCGAAACACTCTGTAAATATTGTGTTACGGTAAAGCCAGTAAGATGCAGGCAGCACCCATGACAGAGCAAAGGGAAGCTAAGAGGAGCATATTCCTAAAATATTTCCAAATTTATCAGGTGCCACAGAGCAGCACAGCGTTGGCGTCGGAGTGAAGGATTGTGGGACAGGAACCACAAAAGCGCTCTATGATCTTTTTAGGAACCTGTCTTGAGGCTACACGTATCTCCTGCTATCTTCCACATACCGGTACATTTGAGCTTTTTCACCGAGGCACCAGAACGCGCGCCGATGTCTGTGCTGATTTTTCTCCTCTCATTCCTCGACCTCCCTCTCCTCGCCCCCTCCCTACCTGGCCCAGTCCTCTTCCTCACAAATGATGAAGGCCAGGAGGTACATTTGCATTTATATCACATAGCGTAATGTGTTCAGTGCTTTACGGAGGACACAAGCAGCAGGGTGCATTGACATAACACTTTGGGAAAATCGCACGCCTGTCATACCGAACTCTCATCCCAAGCTTCATTTGACGTACAGTGTGATCTGAGTATAGTCCCGCTTTTATATGTCCACTTGAGACTTATCTTGTCCACAATGCCACAATTGGAAGAAAGCAGACACTGTTTTGTTGTTGTTATTGTACCGGTGGAAGTATTGGAAGGGAGTTATTATTTGCCTTGTCAAAAGAAACATTTGTTTTAGTAATTCTGGACTACTGTCACCGAGATTTGCTTTGGTGAAAACGGTTTTCATCATTCCGTTCAGCAAAAACAGACTGTACGAGAATTGTGGTTTCAGCTAAATGAAGCGTGCGTTGTCTTCTTTAATTTTCAGAAAAAAGTAATCTGAAAATACATTATTAATATGCTGCCACATGGAAGAGGCTCATTTGGCTGTAGAATCTATCTTTCTATAGATTTATTTATAGATTGGTGCACCTTTAAATGGTAAATGGTCACATGGAGTGCTACCTTCAAGTGCTTTACGTCAAGGAACCACTCACCCACTCACACACATACAAGCCAGTGTACTCAGACACGGGTGGTGAGGTCGGTTAAGTTTCTTGCTCAAGGACATAACAACAGCATTGCCAACCTTTGGATCAGTGGATCTGATCACTCTACCAACGATGTTCATGTTAAGAATGTGATTTGTATTGCCAGCCTTCGGATCAGTGGGCAAACACTAAGCTACTATCGCTCAGGGAAGTAAATAGTTTAAATACTGTAATTTATAATATTTATACCTTATAATCACAGCATCTTAATTAGCCGTAATAAAACGTCAACAAAGACTGAATTCATAATGAACAAATAGTTCATTAAAAATGATTCAGGATTATAATTGCTTAATTAGGGGTTTGGGTTAAGTATTGATTAAAAACGCACAGTGTAACTTTTCTGTTTGGGGCCCTGCACGTGCTCTTCTCTATGAAGACAAGCAGGTGACAACACCAGGCCAAGTTACAGGTCAGATCTGTGGAGGAACAATCTTTCAAACAGTGATGTTATATTTTTTCCCCAGGTATTTTAGAGCAACAAAAATATCTGTAATGAAGTAAGTGGATGTGATACTGTTGAACCATTCAGGAAAATCAATAACATCTCCAAGGAGACAAGCAAGTAGAATACACCCCCTCAGGAAAGTTACATAGTGCACTTTTAAGTAGTTACTAAACTTGAATTATTCTTCATAAACGGTTTATTTAGACTAATTAAAGTGTAGTTATTATAAAGTGGCACTTAATACCCTATTATACCCAGAAATAAACATAATATATTAAGCAATTACTTAACATTTTTAGTCTCATTTCCCCTCTGCAATGCTTTTTAATTATTCCTCACTGTTAAATAAAACAGAGATGTCAAGAAATGCAAGAAGCCGCGTTAACAGGGACACAGCTCTGTGGGATGTAAGTGGCTCAGTGAACCCAAATCTTCTACAGAAGTCTTCATCTTCGTCAGCCTCCTCTTCATGTTTTTGCATTTCAAAGAGGTCTGGTGGTTTTCCAAGTGTGTCCAATTAACTCCAACTCTCCAACTTGTTTTTCCCTCTTGTTTTTCCATATCTTCATTAGGATAACGTGACTGATGAGTTCCTGCAGAGGGCGCAGGCTCTCTCCAAGCAGCTCGGGACCAGAGACAACCTCAAGGTAATGGTTGCTAACTTTTTGGTTTTGATTTCACAGTTTTTGTCAGGAAAAAATATCTTTGTGTCACAATTATCATGCCTGCATTTCTGGTTAATTTGGTACTGTTATAACATGCATACAGAAGTACAATGGATTTCCTTACAAACCCATAACTGATGTCAAAGTAAGACTGGACGTTCAAAAATGCTGAATATAAATCTAAAGCTGAATGTACCAATGTTTTGCCCATTCTAGTATTTTTATGTGTCTTCTATTTCAATGTGGATGCTTGATAACTTCAATCACAAACCGTTATAATTATACATTTTCAATATAATAATCATTGTACCATTATTGACGTCTTTTGGCTACACTGTCTCTATTTTACAATCATACTGAATAGATTTTTAGTCTGTGATAATTTAATTAAAAATAATATGCATTACTGAGCACTTAAAAACTGAACTTTGGTTGAGGTTAAAAGTTTCATTACTGATAGACCGAATACACTGTAATCATAGGTGCAAAGTACTCATTATTTTAAATTCTGTTAAGAAAGTGCATTGATTAATTTCCTTGTTAACGTTACAACAGATAACTTATTTTCACTTTGATTTATTAAGGCCTTCCTGTGGCAGCTATGACAGCGATGATTAAAAATCTTAAATATAACTCTGTTAAATTAATTACACTAGGATGTGTGATTCTCAGCTTTTGGATCAGTCAGTAGGTGGAAAGTTTCAACTTATTTAAGATATAAATACTGCTGTACAGGAAATAATAAAACAGTTTGAGCTATAAGTAAGGCTGTGCAATTAATCGAATTTTGATCACGATTTTGATTTGTGTATCACACGATCTCCAAACTCATATAATCGAGTTGAAATGATTTAAAGCTAAACAAAGTTTATTTTTGAGATATTTTTTTATATATCTCATATATATTTAAGTATATTTATTTTATTTTTTTAAATATAGAGATTATAGAACAGCTGGGTATATAGCTTATTTTGGTTACATTTATGTTTTTCTATGTTCAAAGTATATTTTATTAATTTTATGTTTTATACATCGCAAAACTGCTCTAAGGTTCATATTTGTAGCCTATATTTATTTTCAATTTGAAAGTTTTGCATAAATTATCAGTAACAAAGTGTTGTTTTTTTTTTTGTTTTTTTTTTGTTTTTTTTTTTTTGTTTTTTTTGAGAAAGAAATGCTGAAAAAATGCATCAACTAAAAAATAATCATTTGAATAATTGTGATTTTAATATTGACCAAAATAATCAGGATAATGATCAGAGATTGAAACATAATTGGTGTGACAAAGGATCAGATATTGTGTGAACTGTGGTTAATGCATGTTATGTTGAAATGCAGACACAGACTTAGAGTAAGCTAGGAGTAAAGCTAGGAGTAAAGTTGTAGTAGTATAAAAGTGTACTATAAAGCTTTTCTTAAATTTATCTGTCTCCAGGGAAGCAGGTTGTGGATGATTTTGAATGTATTTTTATAGACGTTTAAGGCCGTACAGTCGTACATTCCAGAAAGAGTAATAACATCTCCACGGAGAGCCGTTATGGACCCTGCACCAGAAGGGTATACTTAGTACCTTAGTAGCAGCAATAGTAGTTTAAATTATGATAGCAGTAATGGTAGTAATAGTATTTTAAATCATGACACTTGAATTGATTTCCACCGTATACTTGTTAAGCCTTTTAACTTATCATTTTATAGGCTTAAGTATATTCAAAGCGTTTCTGTTTTCATGAATCAGACCTGAGCTTTAGACCTTTGAGGACTTTAAAAGATAAAACGCTGCGATGGGGAGATCGTATCAACTGCTGCGTAAGCCTGTTACTGACTTGACTTTGTGCTGATATTTATCACATTGTGGGGGACTTGCTTCTCTTATGGGGACAAAATCCAGGTCCCCATGTTGCAAATCCTCTATTATCAAATCAATAACAGCATTCAAAGTTCAGATATGGGTTAAATATGTTAAGAGGGTTTAGATTAGTCAAATAATAACTATGGATAAAGTAGCACTGCTTAACTTTGGTGGAGGTTCTGCTGCTTGCTTATCGCTACCGAGATATTACTGCTTTGTCATGCATGCTCCAAAGTACAGCATTAAAACTCATCCCTGCTGTAAATATTCAATTACAGGTGTTGTTACTGCTAAAATACCCTGATAAACATGCATTCTTAGCAGAGCCCTGCACGAGATAATTTTTGGAGACCTGCACCAGTGTACTACAGCACCACACCCCCCACCCGTTAGCCCGTGATTATATCAAAGTTAAATCCACAACCGCCCAGGATCTGTTAACATTCCACCCATTACTTGTCGTGCATGTGATAAATCGAGGTCAGCCCATTAGTCCAACGGCATAATAGTTCAGGACTAAACCAGGACTAAACCAGGACTGAACCTACACCGTGTCATTGGTGGATTATAACTATATGCACGCCTCAACAGGACTGAACCAGGACAAAACTAGGAAAAAAAACAGGACTAAACCAGGTCTAAATCAGGACTAAACCAGGAGCGCAGCCACTGAGCCGATCACCTACGCTGATGGTTTTATATAATAAATACACAAAAGTCTCTCAGCCTGGTCTGCCATAGTTTCAGGAAAAGACCAGGAAATGGCACTTGTTTTCAGGGCAATGAACGTTTTTTTCTCCCGTTTGTGATTCATTTGATTCACTTGACCCGCCTGTGTGTATTCACTACCCGCCCGTAAAATTCCAGAACTATTTAAATTAAATTTTCAGCAACTATTTGCGGGTACCTGGCACAGTGCAGAACTCTGATTCTTGGTGTGAACAGACCTGCCTCTGCACAGATCTGACCTGTAATTTGGTCAGGTTGGGTCAATTACATGGAGAGAGAAAATTTTACCATACTGTGAAACATTCTGGACTAAGTTCTCAACATATCCATTAAGACAAGTAGGTGGCAGACCAGAAAAGTTACATAGTGCACCTTTAAAGTCAGGCTCAGCCTCCAGGAAATAATAATAATGTAATGTCCCCAAGAAGGCTGGAAACCCAATTGTGTGTGCATTTGTGTGTGTATATGTGTGTGTCTGTGTGTGCGTACATGTGTGTATGTGTGTGTGTGCGTGCGTGTGCGTGTGCAGTCTCTGATGCACAGCCGTTCTGTTAGACTGACACTCAAACACCAACCCGGTCTTAATTAGCGCTGCGCGATCAGCAGGGGGCCCCACTCTCTTTCATCCTTTTCTTCTGAACGCCCCAGACGCCACACACTCGCAGAAGGCGGCCTTACATTAAAAAGGAAAACTGTAAAAATAAATAAAATAAAATAAAAAATACAACCTTTTCCTCTCTGCAGCTCGTGTGCTTTGGCACTATGGGATTCCACCAGTCACAGTAAAAGCCTTTATCTCCCATTGAATAGAAAGTTATGTTTGTCAGTGGTGCTTTTAGTTTTATAAAACACTAAAATATAGTAATTTGAGCCTTCAGTGGATGAAAGAGTCTGAATTTTAGATTGAAATAAAGACATTTGATCGCAGAGTGAAATCTGAGATCTGTTTTATTATTAATGGTCCTTGTGTATATATCATTTCCGATGGTTATTGAATTATTGGTTTATTGAGTCTGAATGTAGTGCTTATATTGCTTAGATGGGCAATTTGTCAGTCTTTTCCGGGAAGGGCCTGCCACCTTCTTGTCTCCATGGATATGTTATTTCTTTGCCTGTAATCTCCCACAGTGTAGCATTTAGCCAGTTTAGCCAATTTATCTAATTTACAGGTCAAAGAACACATTTTCCAACAGATTTTTTCACAGCAATAAATACACCGATTGAATAAAAGGAATAAATACAAAATAGAAAAGTTAAATGCCATATTGTGGAACTTTTCAAGCAAAACTTGAGCATATCAGTGGAGACAGAGAATCAGAAAAAGTCACGTAGTGCATCTGGTTATTCCACCAAAAAGTCAAAATAAATGAAAAAGTATTATACTACTATAGTAGTATAGTATGTTTTATGCATAAATTGTATATTTTTATTTGCCATACTCTTCAGTATCTATTTCTCAAAATATGAACAGTTAAAAATGCTAGTTTAGACATATTCCATAGAACAGTTTTTACCGTGGCCAGCTCAAATGGAATTACAGCGCTCGTTTCTAGACTGTGGAGAAAGCTGTTTGTCGCTGCTACAGAATCCATTCAGGACAATATTGGCTGCACAGTGCTTTTAAGAGCCTTTAACAACACCTGATTACATCAACACCAGCTATCACAACACACCAGCCAGACACTAGCAATTATGTGCCTTTGAACTCTCTCCCACCTGCGCTCCCTGCATGTTATCGCGCTCAAAGCCAAATAAAGAAACAAACATCTCCAACTGGGATGACACCAGTTGTCACAGAATGGTTCTTTGAAAATGGGGCCACGTCGAGGCCAGCTCTAATTGCCAAGAAAAGTTTGAAAAGAAAATGCACCTTTAGTTAACGCCAGCAAAGGTGTAAATTCTCTGTAATTATTGGAATGTGTCTTTATTCACAACCAAGCTGATATTTATGTCAGTTGTTAGTGCTGTGTTTCAGATGGCATCACAACATTCTATTGGCCAGTATTATGTTTATTGCGATGTATAAAACTGTCCTTACTCTGATTAGGCTTGGATTTCCACAGAAATTACCATAGACCCAGAAGAGGGCCTACACTTGTTTTTCCCCATGGCTATAATATTCAGTGTTACATAAAACATGTTTATCTCAATGGAAAATGTCCCAAAGTTTGGCTTTAATTTTATTTTTTTCTTGGAATCATGCAGGTGACATGCCACGTCCAGAAAGTCACATAGTGGTACTTTAAGTATAGATGGGAACAGCTAAAATATATATAGTTAAAATGTAGATTTTTGTTGTGGTACAGTGAATTCTTGAGGTCAGCTGGTATAATGATCAGGTTCAACATTTGTGAATTCCCTTTTGAATAATCCGTGGCAAAGTACAGTGTTATTAATACGAAACATTGTCTCTTGGCCTCATCTGGGCGTATGACATCATCTAGTATCTGAAAATCACCAGTGGTATTTCTGCTGTAGATTTTCAGACTAATGTTTATGTATTTTGTCCCTGGGCAGGTGTGGTTCTATAACCAAGCCTGGCACGGCATGGCCTCCTTTATAAACGTTGCCAACAACGCCATCCTGAGGGGCAACCTGCCAGTGGGACAGGACCCTCTCAGCTACGGCATCTCTGTGTCCAACCACCCCCTCAACCTGACTAAGGAGCAGCTCAACTTTGTGGTTATGTGAGTACGGCTCATATTAGATATAAGGCATATATTGTGCGAAAATTGTCTTTTTACAGTGTCCATAGAGATGGCCCAATGTGGATTTTTGAACTAATACTGTATATGTATCATGTATTTATAACATTTATCTGGGATATAAAATCATTAGTTGCATGATTGTGTAAACATACAACCCTATATTTAGCCCATTTGCTCTTCTGTTAATACAGGGGTCTCAAACTCAAATTACCTGGGGGCCACATTAGATAAAGTCTGAGTGAGGCTGGGCCGCATTGTGTATTCGATAAATAGCGGTTGCACAGGAAAAAAGGAGAGAGAAAGAACAACACGCAACACACTTTCTTAATCTTTAATAACAGTTCAGAACATGAAAATGTATTCAGAACGTAAGTTTAAACTAATACGTCTACTCTTCTTCTTTTGCCTACTCCTTGCTGGTTGAAACCTGGCTACGCTTCATCTTGTACAGCTGAGAGATATTTGGCTTGCAGGAGGAAGCAAATGAGATCCTCAGGATAGATTGAAGATGCTCATCAGTGAGCCTTGACCTGTATTAGGTGCTTTCACACCGACAGTATTTGGTGCGCACCAAACGATCCATTCGAACCAGAAGTGGTTAGCTCGGTTCGTTTGCGTTGGTGTGAAAGCGTCAATCGGACTCTGACCCGGACCAACTCAAGTGGACCGAGACCTCAAAAAAGAGGTGGTCTTGGTTCGCTTGAATCTTCTGGTGTGAACGCGAACCCGGGTCCAAGCCACAGACAGCAGGTCCAAACGAACTATTCTAGATGCATCATGGGAAAAACTCGTCTCCTGCCTGTAATGACACACTGTACGACTCCAGCGCAGTAAAAAATTGTTGTCCAGATGCAGCCGCGATTCATTTTCGAAATATTTTACCAACAATGGCCAATACAGAGAATGTAATACACGAAGACCAGAGCGAGTACGTGTGAACATGTGGCTCCAGAGTTAGTCAAAAATGGGGGTGTGTACTTCTGTTCAGGACCTGCACAGAGGTCCCGGTGTTCCCCGTGATCATGTAGGAACCAGCATTTGTTATTTTAGGCTTTAATTAACCAAATAATTTTATGGCAATAGGCAATCGCCCATTCAATTGATTCACTTTTAATAAAAAAATGTCCTGCTTTTAGCCTAGTGTGAGAAATACAGTCGGACTAGATCCAAACCAGAGTCCCGAAACCAGCAGGAGCAGCTCCGGTTCTGTCCGGGCTCAGATGACGTGGAGCGGGGAGTGAAAAGCGCTTTTCCCGGGAAGAACCAAATGCGGACACCAACTAAACTGGATTCACGTTCTGTCCGGATGCTTTGCACCACCTCGGAACCAGCCGCGGTTCTTGAGCGCGGAGGACAGGAGCAGCACAGACCTGTAGGTATATATTCCACAGCGCATTCTCACTTTCCCCGCACGGAACACTGAAACCAGCGCGCAGACGGCGGAACGTACCCGCTCAGACCCAGTCATTGCGCCCTGGTCTTGCTCGCCACCGTCTGGAACCAGCACATGGAGGACAGAGCCTCCGGACCATCTGACCAACGCGCTTGTAGGACGACAGAAGACCAAGGACCAGACCCCAGCCCCGTCCTGAGGAGCTGCGCGCTACTGTGAACGCTGTTGGCTGCTGCTGTTACCCGAACTCTGGGCTGATGCGGTGAGTTTGTAGAAAGTTCTACGTTGCTGTTTTATGAGTTCATGGTGATAAGATGAGGACGCCCGCGGTTTTAACAGGGAACATCAGTATTGGTTACTGGAGATATCGCTGTTCTACCAGGATACAGAGGCTCGTTAATCGGACCAGTTTTGGTTCGTTTGCCGGTGTGAAAGCGGACCACACTGGAGTGTATCTGCTTCTCGTATGTCAAACACGGATGGAAGAGGCTTATTTTTGCCTCATACTTTTTGCTAACATGTCGCCAAGCCTCTGGAATAGATCACTGCAGTTTTGTGGTGCTTGCATATTGATGGGACAGCTGTGTTTGCCGCTGAGTGCGCGTGGATTTCGGCGACGCACAGGTGGAGCTTGGTCATCGGGTTGCCAGCAAGTTACGCACCGAGTATTGAGCAGGTAAACAGACTGTCAATGTCTTTTTATTTCTTATTAGCCCCTCCAATAAAGGTCCCACACTTATGAACAGGGGGATTCTGTCAGCGCCTCCTCTGCGCTCTGATGCTGTGGTTGTGGGAGCGTAAAGTGAAGTGCGCACACGTGTACCACCATGTGTGGTTTGTTTTGGTTCTTCGATGACGCCGTATGTGCGCGTGTACTTGTATTAACAGATCCACTTAGACTCTTTGCTTCACAACTGCTGTAAATTGAGTTTTGGGATGTAAACTGCGTTAATAATCTGTTGTGAATCTGCATGGGCACCGATTGCAGCTTCATCTGTCAGTGCGGCCCGCGGTAGAGGGGTGGGATTGTGCGTACATCTACCGCGGGCCGCACTGACATTATTCTTTGGAATCAAGTGGAGGGCCGCAAAAAATCCTTCCGCGGGCCGCAGTTGGCCCCCGGGCCGCGAGTCTGAGACCCCTGTGTTAATACATTGTTTTTGTTGAGTATAGGATTTTCAAAACTTCAGCATGGTGATTTAAAAGTGTTGTTAACACCCCTTAAAAGTAAAATACTCTCTCTTTGAAGTGAGTAGGTTTTAGATTTCATTTGACATTTTTCAGATTAAATCTTCCTTGATTTAATTTGCGTGCCTCAATCATTAGAACATTTACCCCAAAACTAGAATATCTGATCCTATATCTTGTCCTATATCTTTACTGTTGTGTGTTCCTAATGCAAGACAATCAAATACCTCCTTCTATACCGCTCTAGTGTAAAAATACTACCCTCCGCAGCTCATTTCCAGTCTTTTGTGTCTGGCTGTAATCTGCTTCTCAAAAACAAGGCAACTGTGGCCTTTAAAATGAGAAATATGCATTCAGCACATTTCTTTTTACAATACAGATTTATGCAAAGGGAGAAGACTGATTGTTCGCCAAGCAAGGACAGAACAATGAAGCTAGCACAATGAACAGAGAGCCGATGACTACGGGACAATAAAATGGGAAGCATATGAGACAGATAGATGGATGGAGGATTTGTTTGAGTATGCACAGATTTGGGAGGCCCCTGGGAACCACTGTGGAGGATATAGCTTCTTTTTTTCTTTTTTCTTTTTTTTTTTTTTTTTTTATCCCTTGGCTCAGAAAGAGAACAGCTCCCCATGAGAGTCTGAGATTAATGACGTTCTAAATCACAACATACTGCCTCATAACATATGGATCCATCTCCAGTGTGAACTGCTTTCCAGATCAGGAGCCAAATATTTTAAACTAGAAAAGATGTACAAGCGTTGAAGGTGTACTGTGTAACTTTTTTGGTAATCTGTCTGTCACCATGAAGATGTTTCCTGCTTTGCTTGGAATGTTTGGGAGTATGACATTACATTCACCCATCTTCAGATAAGGAGCTAAAGATTTCCAACGGTACGGAGGATGTACGAGCTTTGGAGTTTTGTTTAACTCACACATGTTTGAGTATCTTGCATTGTTAGGCTGTCTATACGTCCTTAAAGCTCAAAATGCTCTGTAGTTAACAGCTACAGTTACTTTTTGTTCAGTAGAGATTGGCAATTCCAGATCTGAAATTATCCAAATGGTTAAGATGAGGGTGTATGGAGTTTAAAAACACAGTGGAGCACTTCCTGTATTACCAGACAACGTCACAAGATGGAACAGAGTGTTTTTTTGTGTGAGAGAAGAACTCAGCCTAAATATGCAGGGTCTGAGTTTTAAACATGTGTGAATGAGACAAAACACACTCCATGAAACAAATTCCAACAAATCTAAAAGGCACAATGGAGGTATTTTGTATTACTAAATGATTTGGACTTATTAGTATGAGATAATACAGACCACATTCAGAGCAGACCCTGTGTCCACATTGTTATAACATGATGAATATAGATAAGGGAACAATGAAGGACATGCTAATCTACTATAGCTCGCTCCAATATGCACTTGTGCTGGTTAAATGGCTGGCCTCGGTTAAATTGGGAATAAGGGAGTTCATGAAAAGATAAAGAATACTATTTGCTAACAAGTGCAGGTTGTAATTGGAAGGATTGTATGAAAAAATTTTACTTATCATACTAAAATTATACTTGTATAACAACTACTGGAATTGGAGCAGATGTGGGTAGAGTAGTAGATAAATTAGCCATTACTTAAAAACAAAATTATATTTCTTAAATAGAAGTACAAACTAACAGTCTGGTCATAACATATTTTGGATTGATTCTAAGGACAAAACTTTAAAGCTACGCTGTGTCTGATCTGCATGATTCCATAGAAATTAAGTTAAAACCATACTTCAGAACATTCTCCATGAATATATTTGAATTTAATGCTACACTGTGGGATATTACAGCCAAGGAGACAATATTTCCATAGAAACAAACAGGAGGAGGCCCTACTTCAGGCCATTTACGAGTCTATTTTGTGAAGATGCAAGCCCCCTCAGAGTAAGGACTCCTGTTTTTAGGTGCAATAAACAACCAAAATGAAACATGTTTTTATTTTACTTCAGTCTATTTTTGTCTTTTTTTTTTTTTTTTTTTTTTTTTGTCTGCACAGTGGGACTTTAAATAATACTTGTGTCACAAAAAAAACAGCAGATTATATAAAAAAGAAATGATCATACTCAGAGTGAAAAGAGTAACGTTTACTTAAGTAAGAGTACTGTTACACTGTAAAAATGTTATATTGAGTTTTTATACTTTGGATGATGCATTTGATGAGCCCATATGGCCGTCATTTCCATCTGTCTCTCATTTAACATTTACACATTAAATCCTGCTCAATATTTTTCAACTGAAATACCAGAGCCAAGGACTTTTTGAGAATACGTCACAAAACCTGACAGACAGAACGTAATTATAACTATGCACTGCGTTTACAATCATCTGCCTAACCTATAGTAGAGAATAGCCTCAAGAATTTTTGTAATTTGAACTTGAGCAAAGAATGAAAAACTAAAATGAAAATGAAAGTGTAAGAATGCAATAATTATAGCAGATTTCATAACTGCTTGATTCGGTCCCTGTTTTAGCAAATCCATTTACACTTAACTCAACTTTTTCTTCTCTTTGTACTTTGTTTCACTTCATTTCCAGCAAATTGCATATTTTATTATTTTATCTGGTGACACTTTTCTAATGCCATGTTGAGAATTGGCAGAGGTATTTTCATTATCGCTACCACAGTCCAATCGATGAATCATTAGAGCGACTTGTTTCCTCTCCAGCATTTGGGCACCGAAAATTACAACCTGTCTTCTAATCTGTAGTGACATCCCACTCAAAACCTAGTGCTCTTGTTATCAATTTTAATGCTTCCAGTGTCATAGGCACCAGATTGCAACACATCTAAAAAGTAGGTATTTACTCCTCTCCCAATGTTTCAGCACAGCATTTTCTCAGTCATCTTCCCAAATGTCAGACTTTGGCACCATTTGATTATGTAAATGTCTGTATTGCCTCTTTAATTGTCAAGATATGTCAATTTGGCAGCTGACAGAAACTTGTGCTCATTCCACTCGGGTGAATTTGAGGCGTAATTTAGTTGTAATCAGTCTTGAAAATTGTCTTACTCGTGGAATACACTGGCACAAACATACATCATATGATTGAGCTTGCATAAAATTGGCAAAATCGTCCCTCATGCCAAGACGGTGTTGTTTACGCCAAAATGGACTTAGTCTGAGTCAAATTAAGAGTTTGAAAAGTAAATTGTTAACAATTATTTCAGACAGATTATTTAGGGATCGTTTATTATAGTTTGTGTGATTATCCCATTTTAAAGATGCACCATGTAACTTTTCATGTCCCAAGTTTGTCTCCATGGAGGTTTTTATCACTCTTGTCTGAAATGTTCCACTGTATGACCTTCTCTATCACTCTATCTTGAATCTATTTAATTATGGGTGTTTTGTTTTTTTTTTTGTTTCTTTTTTTAATTACAAAACTGCAAGCAAGGTCGCCTATCGACAGATCTGACCTGTAACTTGGTCTGCTTGTCTCCATGGAAATACAAGAATTATGTTCAGTGCCATACTGTGGAGTATTCAAGGCAAAGCAATAACATCTCCATGGAGACTAACAAACCCATCCTCATCTGGAAAGTTACATACTACACTGTTAATGAATAATGATACCATGATAAGATTCAGCAGATGTTGTACTGTACTGTTTGTGGTAGTTTTGAGAAATAAAAACCGTAATTGAATAAATGTAAGTGCACCTTTAAGGCGAGACATTGCAGGTGAATAGAAAAAAAAAGTATTACAACATTTCACCATGTAATGATTTTATATAAAAATAAGGCATTTCATGTGTAAAAACAGCCCAAGTTGACCATTTTTAGGATATTAGGACATTTTTGGACAAAACAATGGAAAGAGCCAGGTTTAAATTTCTTGCTCCTTTTTGTTGATATATTAAATATGGAAAAATATACAGAGAGGATTTTGAGATCTTATTTAGTATTTGAGTAAACTAGATCTGACTTGAATAAATCAGACTTAGAATTAGACATTAAAAAAAAATCTTTTGTACAATTTGTCAAAATCTTGTTAAATTTAAGGTTGAAAAGTTTGGAGTCTGTAGGTGTTACTTTAACTGGTGATTCTTATGTCCCTTGGGAGGAAAATGCATTTTGAGAAAACAGCCTTTGAAGTTACAAAGTCCCATATGACTATGACTACAGGTTGATTCAATTAAAAAGTAACATATCTTTCAATTCAGAGTGAAAAAAATTGTTGTTTCCACATAAAAGCTTATATGCCCAGAAACCAAACTGACCAAAACATCTAAAAACTTTGAATGTAGTGTCTCACATTAAATCATGCATGTTTCACCATTGCAATTACTCTATTAATACTTGTTATTGGCACTCTGTTTGCCCTATAATTGACTTTAATTATCTTCAAACATTAGGATCAGATCTTTGCTAGTTTGTCCTTTACCCTACAAGCCCACACAGTCCTCACACCCCATTTAAACATCCTCCCACTGTGGGAAGTGAATGCTCCTTAATTGCGTGTTGTTGCCACTGATAGATTCACCCACTTTAGCCAAGCAGGGTAACTTATTTAATATGCTAATTACACGGCGGGGCATCTGATACACATTATCTTGGCCTGTGGGTGGCAGTGGGGGTTAAAGCATACGCCTCTGCTTAATCTGATGCTAATTGAGCGGCCATGACTAAAGACGATTTCAATCCAAGTCGACAAATAAAAAGTTAAATTGATCAGTGTAGAAAAAAATTCAAGGAGAGGAGAGAAGTGAGAAGTGTTTGCCTCATTAAAGTGCATAAGATGAGCTGGACTACCTGATTCACTAAAACATTGTTAACATAATTATATTTAAAGGGCCCATATTACGACGTTTTCTGATCTATGTTATGTTGTTTCATAATCAAAAACATAGCTGGAGTTGTGTTTTGTTTCATTCACACATGTTTAACACACAAACTGTATATCGTATTTTCAGGACTATTGAGCGCACCTGAGCCACATCAACTCAAATTTTAACAAAATTTTTAAATTGTACATATATAGGCCGCAGGTGTCCACATCTTCAAGAACGTTTTCAAGTTTAGGCCGTCTGCTTTTATCGCCTCTGAAAGCTTTTGTCGTCTTTTTGCATCGAATCAGTTCATCACGCTGCCGTCGCCAAAGTCTCACCATTGACTCATTGATGCCGAGCTCACGTGCAGCAGCTCTGTTTCCTTCTTCCACAGCCACATCAATTGCTGTAAACTTAAAAGCTGCATCATCTGCATTTCTTTGTGTATTTTCCATGAGGAGGGTGTGTGTATGAAGTGCAAAATAACTCTTCAAAACACAATCAAACTAGAATCTTCCTCGGCGCATCACCCCCATCTGTCCCCGCGCTCAACAGTGCTTGACTCCTACAAGAGCCGCTATCCTGTCTTGTCTTCGTGTCAGTGTCATGTAGGATTTCAGCAGATTTCAGAGTCCCTTGGGGGCGGGGCTCGTTCTATCAATCAGGTATGATCAGATACTGACGTTTGAGATATTTCTTCTCGTGTCATTTACACATAGGGGTGAGACGTATCCCCCTCACTAATGTTAATTTAGCATCATAACTTATTTTATCACACGGGGATCATTTGATTTGAGTGAGCTAACAATATCTCTCGCTAGTGTAGCAACTTCATGTGAACCCTCAATCCATGTGTGAACTGCACAGACAGCGGTGTTTTCTGCAATCAGGTTGCATGTATCCACTGTGTTGCCCACCATAGACCATAAATATGAATGGACACTGTGCCGAACAAATAATCCTTCCATATATTAGCTTCAGGGTTCAAATTGAGAGAAAAAAGTAGCGGCTTATAGTAAGTAAGTAAGTAAGTAAGTAAGTCTTTATTTATATAACACTTTTCACAGACATGTCACAAAGATGCTTTACAGAGCATTTTTTCTAGATTCATTATTCTGTTTCTCCACATAACTCCAGAATTTACAGTATTTAGGCTGAGTTTTGGAGATGTAGATAGACTATAATAAATAATTACTCAAACATGTGTGAATGAAACGTAACAAAGCTCTGGGTATGTTTTCGATGAGGTAACAACATTTTCATTTTACATTCCATTTTGTGTATTATAGGACTTTTAAGATTTAACAAAAAAAAAAAAAAACTTATGTCTTGGACATATTCCAAACTGTTACCAAGCAACCAAGGACCAACACTAGTCTAAATAGCACAATAGTTATGATCAGACTAAAACAAATAATTAAGAATCACATTTATAATGTTAAATGACTGATTAAACTGAAAAATGTGTTCTTCCCTTGTAAATTTTCGTTCATTTTGCTGATGAAATAGTTGTTTTTGAACTCAGTGCTTTTTCTTGTATTTTTGTACTTTCCTTTTCAGCTTTTTTCCCCCACAAAGTGCCACTTGACTGATATGAAACTATGATCACTATTTACCACAAATACTATCCCACCAAACCAAGTAATAATTAGAAAAGCAGTTTTTAAGTTTTCAGTAAGTAAGCAAAACATCTGTTATTTATTTCACCACTCACATGCCCCAACCTAGTCATTTCCTCACTAGTGTCACCATGAGAATTATGACTTTCCTAATGTGGATCTTTTGGTATATACTTGCAATGACTGGCGTTCACTGAAATGGAAAATCAAGTCGTGGTAGTATTCCCTTAGAAATAAATGTGAATGAAGAGAATATTACCCAGGAAGTTTAATCAGGTTCATTGAAAGCAAGAGACCATTTCATTTAAGATTTCATTTGAGCTAAACCTCCTTATTACATTTCATATGGATACATTTATTCAAAGTGCTGTGAGGAGGACGGTTTTCAGTATTAGGGAAGGCAGGCTCATGGTCTGTCTAATGCAGCTGTGTTTGTTTATGGTGAGTTTGATTACTCACAAAGAAATAGTCAAATATATGCCTTGGTTAAGTTTAAACTACATGTAAACATACTTTTCATCAAAGCTAAAGTAATTATCGGCATTTATAAAGCTAGATACAAAGATTGAGCTTAGACTAAAACAGGGGTGTCAAACTCAAATTCACAGAGGGCTAAAATTAAAACTGGGACTAAGTCGTGGGCCAGACTAAATAATTATTGAAAAATTTCGACAACATCTGCATGTTTTCTCTTCTTTCAAGATATGTAATATTAAACCTTTTCTTATTTAAATAAATGTTTATTAATAGTTTTGCTTAAACATTGAATCCAGAACAAGCATAATATAAAATAATAACAAAATTTTAAATAAATAATGTCTCTACAGCATATCTGTAGCCGGCTCTACGTGTCTGGACTAAAATAACCCCAAACTGGTTTCACAGAATTACAATGTCAAGTAGGGCTGGGTAATATGACAAAAAAATGTATGATTATTTTTTTATTTTTTTTGTTCCCCCTCATATTCGTTTTTCCCTTAATAAAAAACAAATAAAAATGGCTTTCCATACAATTTTCCTGAGCATGAACAAGACAAATACAAATTTCTACTTTTAAAGTCTGAACACTGACAATTCGAAATGACTGAATCTGTATTAAAACTGTATTAATTGCACAGCCATAGTTTCAGTTATTTATTTTTATTCCACCCATTAGTGCAATACACTTCTTGCACTTAGCTTGTTGGTAGTTTTGGTCACTTTATCAACTCAGTTTAGACAAAAAAATTAAAGGTGTTTTTTTTTTCTTTGTAAAAGGTAATTTGCTACAATTCTTGAAATATAATTTGTCTTATTTTGGAATTCACATAACCAGAGGATTTAGAAAAATAGAAATTGGCTTCTAGCTCATGTTGAAGTTGTTGTTACCAGTGAAATGTTTGGGCACTCTTTTTTAAATTTATGTTTGTTCTTTATTTCCATGATTGTTTACATTATAGATTCTGACTAAAAGCACCAAAACTATGACTGAAAACATGTAGAATGTAGTAAACAAAAATGAACTCAAACTCACTCCAAACTTGTTTTAGATTTATTTTTTATTTTTTTAACCCAACCTTTGCTTTGATCACTGCTTCATACTCTTGACATTTCTTGACCCTGACATGGCACTGCACCTGTGAAGTGAAAACCATTTTAGGAGATTTCATCATGAAGCTCACTGAGAGAAGGCCAAGGGTTTGCAGCGCTTCAATAAAGCAGAGTATGAAGTATAAAAATATTTAGTTTAGTTAATTTATTTTTCTTTTTTCTTTGCTACATAATTGTGTACATTTAGCATCATATATACTGAATGGGAGGATGTGTCCAATACTCTAATAAACCCATACACCATGAAAACCATAAAAGTTCCTCTCCTCACATTTGTCTTCTGTCTCCCAGGATGACCACTGCTAATGACATCGTGGTGTCCATCTGCGTCATCTTTGCCATGTCCTTCATCCCGGCCAGCTTCGTCCTCTTCCTCATCCAGGAGCGCGTCTCTAAAGCCAAACACCTGCAGTTCGTCAGCGGAGTCAACCCCACCGTGTACTGGCTCGCCAACTTCGTCTGGGACATGGTAACTGCAGCGCTTAACTCAAGACATGCAAATTAGGCAACGCACTCAAAGGAAATGTACGTAGGAGTGTTGTCATGATACTAAAACGTTAAATATTTCAATACTAAAGAATGGACTCGACATACCGATTGCGATACCACAATGACTATAAAAAATGCTTAGAGAATGTTTTTTTCTCAGTATCCTCATGTGAAAGCTCAGAAGTCCAACACTGAAACTGGCCCCTCAAAAGAACCAGAACGCCAAGTTATAGCATAAATAAATGGGACATAAGAGGTGGAGCATCCAGTCAAATTGAGAAGGCCAGAACTGACGGTTAAATAACTTTTAATCTTTTCCTTGCCGTGTCATAGAACCAGCATAAGAGCTAGACAAGAATAAAATAACAGAAATTACCATATGATCCCCGTATCACTAGCTCATTACATTGTTTAAGTGTTATAAATTTTCACCGTCCCTTTTGTTTTTCACCATTAACATTGCTGTGTTTACTTTACTTTTCAGTATATCAGGCTAACGTTTTCACCATCACTTCCACTTACACAGGAAGTCGCCAAAATAAAAGCATAACCTTACTATTAAATACCATGGATTGTATGTGAATGAATATAAGAGCTAACTTCACCTTTACATCAGGCAATGTTTTTGTATCACAGCCAATGTTTATGTAATTAAGAATAGATCAGCATTACACCGACAGTGTTACAGTCAGGTCATGTTTATGAAATTAACACTATATAGATTAACTGGAAAATTAAATAACTGTAACATGCACAACAAACATACAATCTGAAATCTGCAGTATGTCTCAGATAAGATAATTTCATTCAAAAATTTGCAACTATTCCTCTTGTAAAAAAATGGATCGTTGCCATAGAACTTAACAAGAATCCATGTGTCATTCGTTCATTTGTTTTTCAATATAAAACTAAAAATAAGGAAACGAACAAACAACAGTTTTCTTCATTATTTGTCTCCAAAACCAAAATGAAAAAAGAGATAATGATTCGTCATTTCAGTTTTCAATTTTGTGTTTAAATGAAAAATGGAAAAAATGGATAACGGCCGTTTTGCGTTTACGTGACTTCCATGACTGCGATGCCGAACTTTGCACTGCATACGGAATGAACCAGGACTGATCCAGGTCCGGGACCAGACCGGGACCAGACCGGGACCCGAGCTTTGACTCCAAGCCTCCGCAGGGTCTGAGCTTCAGCTTCGAGCTCCAGCCCTGTTGTGGGCTCTGAGCCTCCAGTCTGGTCCCGGTGTGGTCCTGGTCTGGTCCTGGTCTGGTCTCAGTCTCAGTTCTGCTCTGGTCCCGGTCTGGTCTCAGTCTCAGTCTGGTCCTGATCTCAGTTCTGATCTCAGTCTCAGACTGGTCTCGGTCTGGTCCCGGTCTCAGTCCCACTATGGTCCCGGTTTCAGTTCTGATCTCAGTCTCGGTCTGGTCTCGGTCTGGTCTCGGTCTCAGTCTCAGTCCCGCTCTGGTCCCAGTCTGGTCCCGGACCTGGATCAGTCCTGGTTCATTCCATATGCAGCACAAACGTTCGGCATAGCAGTCACGGAAGTCACGTAAACTGGAAACGGCCGTTATCCATTTTTTCCATTCTTCATTTAAACACAAAATCGAAAACTAAAAAAACAAATTGTTATCAGTTTTTTTTCATTTTGGTTTTGGAGACAAATAATGAAGAAAACAGTTGTTTTTTCGTTTTCTTATGTTTGGTTTTATATTGAAAAACGAATGAACGAATGATATGCGGATTAACAAGTCCTTATTTCACAATTATTTGATTATTTATCCCTCTTTCTTTTCTTACCTATTATGTTGATAAAACCTGCATTTACTGTAATTGGCTGTATGGCTCTGAGATTGCTGGAGCATTAGAAAAAGCAGTAGATACAGGCCGTCATAATTATCTGCGCTGTCTATCCCTGGTTGGTAGCGTTCGACAGGATTATAGGTCATCCCCCTCCAGCGTAATGGAAGTAAACATTTCATCAGCTACCTTCAGTCAACACACAATAGCACAGCACTCGTCATTATGGTGGGATAAAGGTGTCTTGGTGCACAAAACAAATGCACTTAAGAAGAAAATGTAGTAGGTTGGACCCTGCAGCGATCAACTGTTGAGCTGTTCCAGGGAATCTAGTTACAAAGACGCGTTAATATTTACTTTGAAGGTTAAATAAACAACTACTACCATGTGCAGAGGTGGGAAGAATAACCAAACATGTATTATTTACTTGAAATTAATATTACTCAGGTATAAAGTATTGATCCAATTTAAAAAGTATTTGGGGAAGAGAAATTGTAACAGTGACTATCTGGATGTCACATCTGATTTATAATTTAAGGTTAATGTAATTGGAATAACAATGCTGGAAAAAAATGCACAAAATCCAGTCTTTTGAAAGGATAAACCGCAAACATGAAAACAATCACATGTGAAGGAGGCCTGCAAGAAACACAAATGTCCAAAAAATTATTTCATATAGTCAACATAAAACATTTGTCACTTTTAGACTTGGAAAGAATGGGAATAGTAACTAAAGTAGTAACTAAACATACAACTAAATAGTAACAATAACAGTAAAACACATAGTACTAAACTGGTAGTGTATGTTATCTAAAAAACTATTCTGAGGAGTAGAATTTTATTAAAAAGTTACTCATAAATGTATCATCACTACTCACCTGTGATCCTGTGTACACTAATCTTTGTTTTCCCATTGTTTCTGTTCACAGTGTAACTATGCGATCCCATGCTTCATAGTGATTGTAATCTTCCTGTGCTTCCAAACTAAATCCTATGTCTCTCCTCCTAACCTGCCTGCATTAATCCTGCTGCTCCTTTTGTACGGGTAAGCAGACCGTGTCCTGTAATATTGACTCTTTCATTTTTTTTTATACATGCATGTTTTCAATCTATTAAGGCCCCGCTGTCACTGTTAGCCACACAAAATCTCTGGAATAAATCTAAGTGCAGCGAAATTGATTCAACACAAGCTGCAAACATTGATTTCAATGTTGTGACTGTGGTTTTAATTGAGTTAAAGGTTGCATGGAGCATTGTTTTGAAAAGCCTCTCAAAGCTTGCGTGAAAGATGCCATTATAGGTCACTAAAAACACCGAATTAACAGAAGCTATGCAAATCCATTAACACACTTAACAGTACAACACTAGTTATTACAAAATTTAAATAATTGTAAAATTAAGTGAAACCACTTAAAACCTGAAAGCTGCAGATTTAGTTTCAAATAACAAAAAAGTAGAGAGAAAAAGGAGTCCTCTGATCAAAAGATGGTAATCCATAGATTTCAGAGGGATGAGAAATGAGCACTGTAGCCAGGCTGACGCCACCTAGTGCTCCGCTCAATTTCATTTCTCTCCAGCGACTAGATCAGGAATCGGAATACACTAGACTGTTTGCAAGAACCCCGGAATTGCGAGTGTGGGCACCAGCCAATCAGCGAAGAGCCATACATTTTGTGTTGGCAACGATTCCTGAGATTTAGGATTTAAAGCCGGAACAAAGAGAATGTTTGGTGAATTTTATCAAGGGGAAAGACGTTATTTCCCTTCTTCCTACAGGATTTGGGAAAAGCTTAATATACCAGTTATCCCTGTTAGCGACACATTACATATTTCACGACCAAATAGCAGCGATTGGTTAAATGAAAAAAGTATTTGCCTACCGTCGAGTTAAATTCTAAACACTGCGAGGTCAGACGGTTTCTTACGAGGTGAAAACCAGCTGATGAATCAGGCTAATAGGTATTAACAATTCAAATCAAAATTAGCAAAAGTCCTTAAAATACCAAAATACATTTAAAAAAATGTGCATTGTTGAGTGGGCATGTCTCTAGAGCTGAACTTTTATCTTGGCATGGTGACTACACCTGCTTTTTCCATAGGGATAGGAGAGTTGAATACAATAGTGTGGATCATTGGTTTGGAGACAAGCCCTTCGCTGTGAAAAATTCCTTAGTGCATCTTTACAACTGGCATCTCTGTATGTTATTCTACAAGTAGGGAATACACATTTGAAACTTCACACTTTTTTACCCTTCAAACTAAATGTATAACTGACTTGTTTGACCATTATAACTCACAAGACACTACTTTGTGGCGTTGTTTGCTATTCACAACTTTCCCCAGTTATTTTAGTAATTATTTATTTTTTCTAGATGGGCGATTACTCCGATGATGTACCCCGCGTCCTTCGTCTTCAGCGTCCCGAGCACAGCCTACGTGGTTCTGACTTGCATCAACCTCTTCATCGGGGTCAACGGCAGCGTGGCTACTTTTGTCATGGAGCTTTTAGACAACGCGGTGAGTGATAGACAGACGCCTATTTCACTTTTCGTAACCACTGCCTGACCCTGACATACAGACCCTTTAAAATGCTCTGTCAATCAGAATGTTAAAAACTGTGGAAAAAGCGGTGACTGGAGGCAAAAGTGAAGCAGACCATGATTTTCAATGATTAACTGACATCACATCAAAATGCTAATGGATTTGAAGTCTAATATAAGCTACCAGTTTTAGTAGTTTCCAGGGTCAAAATGTGACTTCATTGCTTTTTTATTACAAATTATGGGGGAAAAAAACTACTATTCTACCCTCAACACTGTATTTGAGCTTCACAGAAAGTATAATTTTTGGTAAAGTATGTAATATATCTGTAGACCACATGAAAAAACTATTGTGCATTAAGTATTTGCCCAGTTCAACCAAAAAGAATTGAGTTTGCCTTCATCAAAACTGGCATCATAATTTCCTTTTAAAGCTACCATCTGTGAGTTTATTTGATTTTTTTTTCACCAGTAGATGGCAGATGTGAAGCCTATCCTCCCCTGAGTGGTTATCATTTGCCAAAACTGTCTTGATTTTTCTAATTATGTGGTAGACTGAGGTTAATCACAGTTTTTTTCATTGAAATTGCATTGTGTTCCACTTGTCTGTTGTCCATCCCAGAATTTAGAATAAACCTTTAAAGGGTCCATGTGCAGACTTCAAAAATGCTATATATTTGAAGCCCATATCACAGCAAACAGCTAATAACTTCGAAAAAGTGTTTTGTAATCGAAAGAAGTTGGTGGATTATGAGCCCACCTGGTATAATTTGCAATATATTTCCTTTATCCTCTTAAGGATTTTTCACACAAAGTGAATTTTCCTATTCTCTTTAATGTTTAATCACATTTTGGAGACTTGGGTCTTGGGAGAACTTTTCCTCATCCATCTTTCAGCGAGTGTTCATTTTAAACTGCATGCCGCTTTGGGTCTCGTGGGAATCAAAAGACAAAGACACCAAAAAGGAGCTAAATAAGAAATGGAGAGGCGTCTGGAGAGGGAGGCTGGGACAGAGCTGTTGACTGTCACTCAGTGGGTTTTTGATTAGGATTTAAATCGTGTTATGTTTTAAAAACGGTGGGAAACCGCTTTGACAGATTTGAAAGCTTAAAAATGTGGAAACTACTGGAATAAAGATAATTTATTTCAATACATAGAACACACATTTGACCCATTTTCAAAACATTACCAAAGCTATACATTTATCTATAAGGAAAGCCACAGCAAACCAGGGGCATAGTAATTTTGTTATGTTTTTGTTTTGTTTTTACCCCAGATGCCCTTCCTTAAGTCACATATAAATCCTAGAAATTATAACCTCCTTACATAAATACCAAAGTTTTGTGACGCTTGTGGGACGAACAAGGTTCTTGGAGGATCACCATGGAGATAGTGCTTCTTTAAGGCTCAGTTTTCTTTGTACAGGGCAATATTGAAAATATAAATGTTTTTAAGGTCTGCAGGTAAGTAATTTAATGTTTACTGTTTTGTAGACTTTGGCTATGTTCAGACTGCAGCCTGAAGTGACCCAAATCAGATTTTTTTGCCCCTATGCGACCTGTATCTGATCTTTTTGTGACAGTCTGTATGACACAGATCTGATTTTTTCAAATGCAACCCAGCCCACTTGGATTGGATATGTGCTCCTAAAACCGATACATATCTGATCTTTTGACATGCTACTTCAGTCTGAACGGCCAGGTCGCATTCATCCCACCTACCCGTCACAAATTTACACAAATGTTCTTCTCGTCATATGAAAATTGTGGATGAACTTCATGTCAGTGAAGCAGAGAAGCACATCACAATCCCACCACTCTCAGCTGTGACTCTGCACCCACGTGTTCCTTTCTATGGACTTTGCTGCCACTGCCCCACAAAATGCCATGGCCAAAAACCTTGTCCTTCTCAATCTCCTCCTTAAAACAAATAAGCTGTATATGTTCTGGCTCTGATACGACAGCAACTTTAAAATCTCCAGGTGCTCAGTGCTAGTGACCATGTTTAGGCGACTTCTGTCAACACTGAGCATGCAACACATGGAGATCACATAGAAGTTATAATTTAATTGGAAATGTGAACAACCTCGCATAAAAATTTGATTTCACAAAAAATTTTAATTGAGCATTAAGCCCTGCAGTCTGAGCATAGCTTTAGTCTGTAGTTTTTTCTTCTATGTTAACAATTTTTGATACAGTAATTTTATATTAGACCATGAATTGTCTGAAAATGAAATTGTACGCATTATTGTATTATAACACATTTTTAATAATCCCCACAAACGAATTGGTTTTAAATCTTCTTGAGTATTTCTATCTCGGCTTTGCTCAGTGATTGCACTTGGTTGAAGTCAACAACGTGTGTCAGTTTGAAACAAGCTGCTGCTACATTTGAAGTGTCATTTTGGAGTGTTCCTGCTTTGTGAAGGGACTTTCCACTTCTCCCCTCACGTCTCATTCTGCCCCGATTCCGGCACAAGCATTTTCCTCTGCTGCCACAAGGGGCACCGGCAACATGTCCCCATTATGTCCCCGTTGGACCATAGAGCCGTGTGCAGTGGGTCAGAATGTTGAGTCACCCGTACTGCAACAAACTCACAAAGAAACAAAGCACACATTTTCTAAAGGTTTCAACACATTGTACTCTAGTGTTTTGTTGCGTTGTCAGAATTCAGATACTAATTGATACTGACCCTAATATTGTAATTTAATGATACTGAAAAAAGAAAACAAAAGGGACAATGTTGAATCTATCCTTTGTAATTGTTTTTGAGCTTTATGAGAACTAGTATAAGCCCACATAATGAAATTAAGTACTGTATTTTTTGGACTGTAAGTTGCTCTAAATTATAAGTTGCACCATCCAAAAAATGAGTAATGAAAAAGAAAAAAACATGTAAGTCGCACAGGACTATAAGTCACACTTTTCGGGGTAAATTTATTTCATAAAATCAGAGACCAGGAACCAACATTTCATCTTGAAACGCAAGTTATAGTAATAACAATAGAATAGAGAACAACAGGCTGTTAATGTCACATATGAACAGTTATTCGGATAAATATAGCATAAACAACAGAACGAGTTTACCAAACTCTTCATCTCACTCCAAATCACTAAATCTACTGAATTCTTCATCCTCTGTGTCACTTCTGAGCAACTCCGCGACCTCCAGAGGTAAACGGAGCGACATTTCCTCTTCTGTGTATCTGTCGCTAGACTCAGAATCAGTTCCAGTTAGAATTATTCCAGTCTTTCTGAATCCCGACAGGATGGTTTCGGTTGTCACTGAAGTCCAGGCTTTGTCAATCCATCCATGTACCCGCCCCGTTGTCACAAGTCTCTTGCTCACTCCAAACTTTCTTTCTGCTGCTCGATTACCGTTTTTGGCTGCCTATTTCATTACTTGCAGCTTGTAATCATAAAATATGATTTTCTTTTTCGGGGCATTTGAGTTCAGTCTTCTCAGTTGTCTTTTTAAGTTTATTTAAATTGGTACAGAAGTAATGGTGCGATCGACTGACACGATACCAGACAGGACAGCAGCTCTTTCTTCAAGAAACATGAGCAGTAGAGCGAAGTGACAGTGGTACAGGAGTAATAGAACTAGCAGTTGCTGACACACAAGCCTAGAGCGCCCTCTTGAGGCTGTCATTTTAGTCACAGGATCACCCAAACCATGAATAAAAAGTGCAAATTATAGTCCAAAAAATATATTGGGTAAATATGTCTTATTTTGTGTTGTATTAATTATATTATAGTGTGTGAATTGGAATTTCAAGCTCTAGTAACTTCTTTACATGTATCACTGTCTGATTACATAAATTATTATACAATATTTTTACTTTTTAACATAAGGGAGACACTCTCATGAAAGGGGTGGTTTTGATCCTTTCACAGATTTGTGTATTTCTTTATCCATTTCCACTTAATGAAATGCATTTTGGCAACCACATTTGGATCTCTTGTGCACACACTATTAGCAGAGGTTCTTGTACCAAGGTGTAATCTGCAAATCCATCACCACAAATATTGGCTTGTTTGTATTGGATTTAGAAATATTGCCCATTATTTATTCTCAGTTTATGTGGGAGCTCTTATCCCAATCCTTCTTTTTACCACTACAGAAAACTGCCAACTCAGCATCTCTCCTTCTCTCCACTGAAAGCTACTCTGTCCATTTTATAAGCTTATGTACCTACTGTATTGATTTTCATATTAGTCACTCATTGCGCAATTACTCCTACTGACACTCTTACACTGGTTATTTTTGTCTTGTCCTGTTTCCTGTTTTAATAACGATAAAAATGTAGAACAGTTAACAACTTAAAACAAAAATATATCTTTTGAATAGGAAACTTCAGTGAAACCCATGACTATGCAGCATACCAAGATTTAGATCGTTGGAAAGGATTATTTTTAGTGGTTCAATTCCAGCTCCTAATTCTGAGTTTGTACTGTGGTTGTGTTTTTTTTGGCAAGTTAAGTGGTTCCTTGATGTAACACTTTAAGTAGAAAAACACTATTAATGTGAGTTTGTATATGGTCTGGATATGATCTTAAATGTTGGATATAGTCTCCACAAGTCACTTATTTTAATTGGGCAACAAAAATGTACTTTACTAATTGATTTGGTTTTAGTATTTGCTTTATTCTATTTTGGTTTTAGCCAGCAACACTATGACCTTGACAAAAATATATTTTAGGTGACAAAATGAACAGTGGCCAGATAAATCCCTTATATTTATTATCTCTGCAAGAATGTGTTGTATTGATTAACTTGCCACATATTGCTGTTGGGAGAAAGCCTTGGAGGGAGATAGAGAGTTCATTTCAGGCTGCGTTCGTCCTGGATAATGCCCTAATCTGAGCAGATCCCTGGGCTGATATCAAACTCAGTGGGTCAGCATCAATCAGCGCCTCATGCCAAATGGTAAAACTCCAGATACTCGACGAATATATCGACTAACTTTCCCCGCTCTGTCATGGAGATGTGACAATGTCCCTGTATGACCTTTTTAAACAGGAATACTATAGATATTCAGTGTGTAATACTAACTGCTAAATGTCAGACCAGCAAAGAGCAGAGATGGCTAAATGTCTGTCTTTTTTATTTGAACTTGCATGATTAGAGTGTGTTAATATTTATTCTGATTTTAGCCCTGTTTAGTTCTGGTGTAGATTTGGTTTGATTATTTTCTAGTCTTTCTAGGTAGAGGCCAATGATTCACTCTGGCAAACAATGACCAGCTAAATGTAAACAAGAAGAAACATCATTTTCAACATGTATCAGGTTTCATTCTTTATTCACAATGTCTCTATGGCTACTTACAAAAAAAAGTTAAGCATGTTTCATAGTACCAACAGTCAAAGTCACCTCCTTTTTTCCCCACAATTTTCATTCCGTCCACACCGATGATAGTAACACACAATGTTGGGAATAGCGACGTTTAAGTATAATGTCTCTACATTTTTGGTAACGGAATAATCTCATTAATTACACTCCCCATCGTTACAACGCCATTATCGTTACCGGGAAAGCAAAGTGGCATGTTATAATTGGGTGGAATAAAGCACCGTGGTGTCAGGCTTCATGCAGCAGACAGACTCACATCATCAGCAGGAGCGGGGAGAGCTCAGGAGAGAGCAGGGGCAAGATGATTGGCTAAGAAGTTGTTTGGGTGGAGTCTCTGCTCACGATGCCTTGTTGTTTCTTTCCCGCACACTTCTAGCTAAATGAGACAAACTCAATGAGAATGCGACAATGGCAACGACGAGTCAGGGACATTCAAAGGCAGCATTTTCAAACTGAAAAAATTTCTCTCTCGCTGAAATAAAGAGAAAGAATTTGTATGTTAAGTGTACACTGTGCCCTGGGAAAATAATTCTGTCCGCGTCTACCTCAGGTAACTCAAATCTAATGAAGCGCCTCACATCGTCACATGTTAACACACCTCTCACTGCTGTTCACCTCGAGCCCCGGTGCAGTTAGTGTGAGCTCTAGCCAAGATGGAGACGGAGCCACTGCATTAAAGCCAAACTCCATTTTTCGGACAATAGTACATAACACGAAAATAACTGGATAATTACTTTGCTGAGTAATTGATTACTTTCACAGCATGGTAACTGAGTTACTAACTCAGTTTCTTTATGGGGCAAGTAATTTGTAATGGTAACTAATTACTTTTTACAGTAAAATGTCCAACACTAATAACAGGTATGGGAAGGTCCAGGTGACTCAGGTTTGAACCCAAAAAGTTTTTGTTGTGTGGTGACAGTGCTAACCACTCAGCTAGCGTGCTGCCACAAAACATTTAGAAAATGTGCATAGAGACTTGTGCAGCTGACTAAATCCTATACCATGGATTCTCCTGTTCCAAGCAAAACCAAACCAATCTATCATTAAGAAAGAAAAACTAGCATGTCTTTCTCAGAGTAATAAATCCACACAGTGCATTGTCTCAAACAGAGTAAAAGTGGTGCGCTGCAGACTTTGTGCCCCACTTTCATCTGAAGCCCAGCCCCAGAGAGAGTTTCCCCTCAGGACAGAGCCTCTCCCAGTCGACTACATCAATCCCACTGCCTCCGAGCCCAGTCTGGGTCAATACGCCTCCACGTGCCACTCACACAGAACCACAGGCTCTGTAGATCTAGGAGATTACACCCACTGGCTTGGCACTGGAACAGGTACAGGGGACATTTGGGGAAGGAAATGTACTTTCCTTGGGTGCATTTTTAAAGAAAGACATACCTTTCACTTTCTGAGGTATATGTTCTGACATACTGTACAATGATCCTCCTACAGAGTCACTTTTGCTGTAGTTGTAATAAAAGGCACAGCACACCAGTTGTTGTATTGTACTATTGGCAGAACATTACAAATAACAATAGCCAAGTAGCAGCATGTTGGTTGAGTAGGTTGTGCTCTCGCCTCACAGCAAGAAGGTCCCAGGTTCAACTGTGTAGAGTCTGGCATATCAAGTTCCCCAATCAACTTAAAACATGTAAAAATCCTCCAGCAAAAGTAGTCTTGACCAAGCCTAGCTCAAGATCTGGAGACAGTCCCACGAGTGTACTGCTGCTACTTTCCATCTGCAGTATTTGGGCAGGTACGGAAGACATTATAGAGCCATTTACATAAAGCACCTCTCACAACAACATTTCATCAATAGCATCGATCTAATGTCTCCTTACGGGGACAATGAAATGTACTTTAAACGTAGTTGATGAAACTCCTTTCAGCACACAGTATTTGTTGTGATTTTGTGGATTCAAAATTGAATAAATGCCCAGACAAGTTTTTTTGTATATGTGTATTCTACATATATCATTGTAAATTAGAAATATTGGAATCAGCAGCGGTAATAGTTTGTACTAGATGTAAATGTAATCCCTCAGTTCTTCAATGGGATGTTCAAAAAAGATCAATTCTGCTAACAGGAAAAGTGGCAACATGTATTCACTTAAAAAAAACAACTTTTCATCAGTTGACCCAATTCAACCTTCTTTTGCTAAGTAGTACTTTTATTATAACTACTCCTAATTAGCTTTAATGAACCACAAACAAGATTTAATTCATTGGCATTTCAAACATGGCGTTTTATTGAGGCAAATTAAGGTGTAGTTACTATAAAGTGTAACTTAAATATTTTTTGTTTAGTACCACTAGTGATATGGATATTTTACTAATAGAACTTCAGCTCCATGACTAACAAAAAGTAATGTATCTTGTAATCTTTCTTGTCCTCATTTCTGAAAAACAAAAGTGCCTATATGAAACAGATCTGTGCTGCATATCTAGCATGGCTGTTGGACAATACCACTGTCTGTTCTCTTATGTTCTCTCTTATGATTCGAGGCATTATGAATGAAGCCCCGCGCTGGGAATAAGCACCGCTAGCGATATGGGTCAGATAAGTACCGCGCACAGCATACCACCTTCGGAAGCGTTTCAAAATGATTTATGGGTGTGTAGAGCAAACATAAGGGGGGGAAATTGTCCAGCTTTTCATCATGGTTCACGGCTAAGAGCTCCTCAGATCTCCATGATGTACTCCCACTCCAGAAAAGGCCTTATTTCATGTATTGATCGCAAATGAGGTCTGAGGCTCTGAGTGTGCTTCCGCTGCAGGCACTGGCTTCATACAACCAAGGTCAAGGCTATTGTGTTTCATTGTACACTATTGAATTTCAAATACAAAGTCATTCACTATCAAATGAAATGCTACAGATTTTATCATTCTCCTGGATGTTCTTGAAGGATGATGGATTTTCTTTCATATATATGTATTTTTTTTTTACCTAATAATAATAATAATAATAATTATAATTATAATTATTTTATCATTATTAATTTTTTTATTTAATAAATAACAAACATCAACTTACATAACATACATTACATACACACAATTAATTTTTATTTTTTCTGTTTTATTTTACATATGTTGACAATGTAACTACTGTTGTTCCACAATACAGCTTTAATCTTACTCTATAAAGACAAGCAGGTGATGCTCCCAGGCCAAGTTACAGGTCAAATCTACAGAGATGTGGATGCATGTTTTTTTTTTTTTTTTTTTTTTTTTTTTATCATGACAATTGCAAGTTACTAATAGACCCACCCAGCAGAAAAGTTACATGATGCGTCTTTAAGCATGTTTGGATGATGATTTGTCAATTTTGTAAAAAGGGGAAAAGAGCAGAGCCTTTGTCTAACAGGAAGATGATAGTGCACTTGACTTTGAGTGTGATTCGTGCTTAGCTCTGCACTGCCATCACAATTTTATCACCGCATTTAGCCAGAGAAAAAAATGTGTAAAGGCAGATAGCAGTGATGAATTATTGTCAAATACATTCGCGGACATCTGAAGGTTTCCTCAGACATCTTGATCAATGAAGCCTTTTCATCCATCCCCCGAGAGAACAGGAAGTCACTGACCATCTCCTACTTATGTGCAACACCCCCTCTACCTTAAGCGTCTGTTTGATCTGAAAGTGCGTATGAGAGGGTTTCATGTTTTCCTAATTGGTTTGGTGGCATTTTATCAGTTGAAGGTCATATATTACGCACATTTTGCTTTTATGAGCTTTAAGCCATGTTGAAATGTTGAAACATGAGACGTGTTTCAGTCACACGTTTAACTAATGCTTTATGATTCATCTGTCTACATCTCCAAAGCTCAAAATGCTCTCTTCCACCTTGTGATGAGACGAAGCAGTAGTTTTTAAGTTACCAGCTCCTTGTTACCTTCAGTTCAGACACCTGAAATTCGAGGGCTAAAATCATCCATATAATTAAAGGTGTATGGAGTTTAAAAACATCTACGACATGATATCACAAGGTCGAATAGGGTATTTTGTTATATTTTGTGGGAACAGAGCCTAAATATTCCAGATTTGTGTGTTAAACATGTGTGAATGAAACAAAACACAACTCCAGATAAGTTTTCGATGAAGAAACAACATTATAACATAGATGAGAAAACAGCGCAATATGAGACCTTTAAATGTCACTTTGTACCAAAAAGAAAAGAATTCCATTTAAAATGCAAGGTGCACATTTATTTGATAGTTTAAATTTTCATTAAACAATTCAATTCAGTTCCTTTATTGTCATTGTCATATAAAATAACAGCAGGGGTGTCCAAACTTTTCCCATCAAGGGCTATATAAACACAGACGAAGCAGAGGGCCGATCGAGGGCCATAGACTGGTGCACAATTGGTAATTGATGATTGAAATATGTGCATGTTTAAGACGAAGAGCCATCAGTCCTTTTTTCACATTAAGATTCTCAAAACCACACACTAAATATTAAATATTGGCTTTATCAAGGTAGATTTCCAAAAATCTTTGTTTATTATTATTTTATTTTTTAATTGATGCAAGGTCATTTGGGCCAATTCTCCTGGAAGACTGAGGGCCAAGAAACATTTGTGTGAGGGCCACATTTGACCCACAGACCATAGTTTGGCCATGCCTGATCTGATATTATTTCTAGCACTGTATTCTAATGTTTACATAGTGGGTGTGATGTTTACATGGTGGGTGTCAAAGGGTGGGTGCTCTACACTATTATGCACTTTTAAAACACTATGCAGTTTGTGTGATGCTCTAACGCAGGCATGGACAATTCTCCTGGAAGCCTGAGGGCCAAGAAACATTTGTGTGAGGGCCACATTTGGCCCACAGACCATAGTTTGGCCATGCCTGCATTAGAGCATCACACAAACTGCATAGTGTTTTAAAAGTGCATAATAGTGTAGAGCACCCACCCTATCACACCCACTATGTAAACATTAGAATACAGTGCTAGAAATAATATCAGAGCAGCAGCAAAGGGGAATATCAACAAATCACAACAAAAGAACTTCATTAACCAATCTAATTTGTATTAATTGATTTTATTAGTCAATTATAGCTATTGTGCATTGTTATTTATACAGCTTTTGACCCTTGTTAACAGTACACTACGCTAAAAGTTATCGAATTACCTCAACATTTGTCATATCTCCAGGAAGTACATTTATGAATTTTACCAAATAAATAAATAAATAAAATTAGGCAAGACTCTTAGTAAAAATGTAAATACATTTATTTTAACTATGTTTTAGTGAAATTAATTGTCTAACCTGTCATATGCACTTAAATAAGCATAACTACTGCAACGGTGTCCCAGATTGCAGATCCCGCGTCTACCTGATTTTTCCTTATCTTTTTTGTGCCAGCGTTTAGTGACAATTATTTGACAAAAACATCTGATGACAGACAGTAGCATCTGGCTCTGGCTCCGCTCAGCAAATCACACGGCACAATTACACTCAAGCATGAATAATATCTGTGACAATAAGAGGTTTCATCCCTATTTCTTACACTTTTGACAACATGCAGCGGTTATTTTCTAATCTCACCCCAAAAATATGATTGTGCATTCATAGTACTTTTCATTGACGCTTTGAAGAGTGCTGCAATGAGCCATCATGCATAAAACATAAACTGGCTTTTGAACCAAGCCTAGTAATATTTAAAATCTTCTCTTTCACTTCAACTGACTGTACTTCTTCCAACCTGCACCAGTCTTTTGCATTGTCAGTAATTAAAATCACTTTTGTTTTGCCTCAGGGAGAAGGAAGCGAGACGGCATGAAAAATCCGCTAGCAAGAATGTACCCAAGATATATCCTGTCGAGATAAGGCTGGCCTTTTTGTGGTTCTTGTATTCAAAAACACACAATGCTCGTAGAGACAATTCTTGCTCTAGGTGTAGTTTTCTCTCCTCCTGAGGTGCTTCTTGAAATCCTAAAAATGAACATGTGCTTAGCTGGGTGTCTTCAGAGAGCGTTTGAAAATCAAGGAATGCACCACGTCGTACTACAAGAATACCTGGGCCAACCTGGGTCACACAGTGTTATCAAATCAGGCTGTTAGAAAAGCAAAAGTTAAGTTCATAACTAGGATTTCTTCATTATTTTATTGTTTTCATAAAGAACTTTGCAATTGCCAGAAAGCCTCAAATATGAAGTGATAAGCTAAAAATAAGCGCATATTTTTTCTGATGAGGTCTAGACTAGAGAGTAACTTTACATCAGAGGTGGGGGCTTGCAACTCATGACTTCAGCTCGAGTCAGACTTGAGTCACTATTTTTAGCTCTTGAGACTTTACTTGATAAAATGGACTAAAACTTGGGACTCGACTTGGACTTGAAGGTCAATGACATGGGACTTAACTTGGACTTGAGGCCTGTGAATTGAGAAGACTTGAGAAGCACTTTTAAATCTGAATTCTTTCTATTCTGACTGTAATAATTCTCTCTAAGATCTTGTCAAGACACTTAAAAAGGAAAAAAATAGCATTTCCACAACTCTTATATACTCATATATAAATATACTATGACTTTATAAGTACAATTTCTCTTTAAATGCATATAAATTGCAAAAATCTAAGTTATATTTGGTATTTTGGTTTAAAGACTTGAAATGACTTGAAGCTCAAAGCAAACGACTTGGACTTGACTTGGACTTATGGCCCAGTGACTTGAGACTTGACTTGGACTTGCCTGTATTTGACTTGGGACTTGAGGTTAAAGACTTGAGACTTACTTGAGACTTGGTCCCACCTTTGCTTTGCTTAATATGACATGATATTATATTTTGTTGTTTCCGAGTCTTTTGTATGCGCTTAATGCGACCATTCAAACTGCAATTTAGATTTGATTGCAATAAATCTTGTAGCGCTTCTTAGTTTAGTTTTCAATTTCACAGTTATTTGCTGGGCTAGTGGGCTAAAAAGTTGGCCAAACTAAACTAATTAGTCAGCGCTTTATGTTGGTTCTTGCACAGAATCTACCTTAATGTTCTTGGACACGTTAATGAGAATACAGCTATTTTCTGTTCTTTTCTACAACAATTACATTTGCTCATTAGATAGTGCTTATTTAAGGAGCTGAGTTTGTATGTAACTTTTCTGGTGAGGGGTGTTTTACTGCTTAGAAATATCTTGAAAAACTTTGCCTGATAGTGTCTTCCTGTAATTTGGTTAATTCCAGACAAAGTACTAACATCTGAATGAAGACAAGCAGGTGGCAGACCCTCCACCAGAAAGTTACATAGTGCACCTTTAATATCCTTCTGAAACCTCTCTCTCCTCTGGCTCCGACGCCTGAACCCAGATGCGACATATGAGGCGTCTGATGGTTAATTCTCAGTCACAGCTTTTGTGTAATTGCTGTGTGTGTTGTGTCTTTTCAACAGAATATCGCCCGCATCAATGACATCGTGAAGCAGGTGCTCCTCATATTCCCACACTTCTGTCTGGGCAGAGGGCTAATCGACATGGCCAAGAACCAAGCCATGGCCACAATCTACAGTGGATTTGGTGAGATGCTCTTTCTTTTACAAAACTTTTTCTCAGATTGGTAAGAAAAGTTTTAAACCTGGTTACTTGTATACATTTTTAAGAAATATGAAATAAATAATGAAATGACAATTCAGGGTGATAGTAATGTTGTTTTAACAAATTCAGATTTGATAATGTTACATAAATGCAATGTAAATCAAATGTATAAATTTGTTTAGAAAGTGCTCTGCTAATCCGGTTATTTAACTGTTGAACAACATGAAGTCATGTTGTTGAAATTACTATTGGCATGTGCATACAGGGCTATGATTTTAAATAGCATTGGCTAATATACATTGTTATGAGAGTGGAGTGATCAAAATTTTACTGTTGCCATAACAAAATAGCTCTTCAAAACATCTTTCATGGTCAAAAATATAAGAAAACAGAAACCCTTGATTATGTTGTAATGTTTTAATGGAGTTGGATAATTAATTACTTAATAAACTGCTAAAGAAAAAGTATTGTAGCACAGAGGACATTTAAAACAGCAAAAGCTTAGCAAAGTGCTGAACAAACAACAAAACTAAACCTGGCCAAACCTCCTCCTGAACAAAGCCTGATCTGATCAGACCTCAGAAGCTAAACAGGGCCAGGCATGTGCTTGGATGGGAGACCGCTGGGAAAATCAGGTGTCACAGTGGGGTGCCAGTGACAGAAATGAAGTGTTGTGTCCTTAGGCATGACACTTCACCCACATCGCCTAGAGTGAAAGCAGCGTGGGTGCAAGTGTCGGTGATGTTCGTTGGCAGCCTCGCTTCTGTCAGTCTGCCCCAGGGCATCTGTGGCTACAATAGTATCTTACCACCACCAAGTGTGGAGTGAATGAATAATGCATAAAATTGTAACGTTACTTTGAGTGTCTGGAAAGGCATTAATCTGTTATAATTGTTAAAACAGCAGAACAACATAAATGGCATTTACAGTAAAATAAAACAAGCACTTAATTATAACTTTCCATATAATAAATTGTATATATTTTACTTATGTCTCTTTTTCATATGTGAAAAAAAAAAAAAAAACATTCATAGGAAATATAACTTATTTCATCCACTCAGACATGTAAATTGGTGCCATTTTTCTTAAGTAGGAGCAGCTGCTACAAGAGCGTTCACTTGTTTGGTAGTACAAGTGCTCCTTTACCATCTTATTTCTAACTGACACAGAGAGAAACATTTGACCAGTGGCTCCCATTCCATAACACACCTCTCCACCGGGGTTATATTTAGCCCTGGTTAAAGACACTGGAGGTTGAGTAGTCCAATCGAGAGGTGAAGAAGAGGAGCATGAGAGGAAGAGCGGTCTTATCAGCGGAGAGATGAAGCAGGAAATAGTGGTGTGAGGAATCATTTGTGGCAGCAGCAGCGCCCAAGAGAAAAGCAATCACAAGTTAAAATGGCCAACGTGAAGAGCGGGCTATTTACCGGAGAATGAGCGTTCAAAGCGTGTTCGTTTTTTGCTGTCCTGTGAATGCGGAGCTGTCATACTCTTTACTTATGCCTTCATTAGCCAAAACAGACCTTCCATTGCAAGTAAGGAAAGCCAGACACTTCCTCTCATGACACAGGTGATGTCTTGTTTATTCCCTCGCAGACTAAGTGGCGTTCACAGCAGCTTTCCAAAACACATCAAAAAGCTGACAGAAATTTTAGATTCTAGCTTTTATACTTCGCTGACATGAAAGGGACAGACTTCTAGTAAACCGTTTTTGTTTGGGTACTACTGGTTATTATAAATCCACATCTGAGAACCGTAGATATAGACTTAATAGAGCATTTTAGCGTGTATAAAAGAGCGTCTGTTTACTAAAGAATGATAACAGTCAGAACCCAAACAAATAACATTACGGCTGTGAAAGTGGAATGAACGTTTATGCTAATTTAAGAATAATTAAAATGGTTTTGCTGTCAAGTTGATGAGCAGAAAGAGAAGTGATTGTATCAATATTTATTCATTTTTATAATTTGTGTATCTTATTTTCTTTTGGCTTTTCATATGCTTATTTCCTTTTAGCTTTTAATATGCTTCCTATTGGGACTAGCATGATTTTAGTTTGATCTTTCTACATTAATAGAGATTTGGGACCAGTGAAGAAACATACTGGACTGTGAACCCTTCTGGCTGGATTGTCCCTATTAGCATTGGCAACAGAGGCTTTTTGATTTGTGTCACTTAATTTTTACTGTCATACAAAATACATGTGCGGCATCCGCCTCTATTTACAGGTTTTTTAACAAGAATTCTCAAAACACAGCTAGCTAGCATTAACTTGATTCATCAGCCGGTTTCACTTTGTGGAAACCGTCTGACCTCGCAGCATTAGGATTCGTTCGCTCGATGGTAGGCGGGTACTTTTTTATTTAACCAATTGCTCCTATTTGGTCGTAACGTATGTAATGCGCTGCTAACGGGGCTAACTGGTATATTAAGCTTTTCCCAAATTCCGTAGAAAGAAGGGCAATAGCGTCTTTTCCCTTGATAAAATTCACCAAACATTCTCTTTATTCTGGCTTTAAATCCTCGATCTCAGGTATCGTTGCCAGCACAGAATGTATGGCTCTTTGCTGATTGGCTGGTGCCTGAACTTGCACTTCCAGGGTTTTTTACGAACTGTCTAGTGTATTCCGATTCATGACCTAGTCGCTGGAGAGAAATTAAACTGAGTGGAGGCACTAGTTGGCACCAGCCTGGCTAAGATAGCATAGCTATTATGCAAAATCGACTTTTTAGAGATTTTAACCATGTTATAGTTGTTTATCCTAAACATTGACTCATCAAAACGTATACATGTTTCAGTAATCTTTAATCGCTTACATTAGAGACACCATCTTACACATCAACCCCTGTGTTCACTGCCCATGTTACTCGCTCAGTGCTCTCTACTTCGGTTTCCAGTTTTATTTTTTTAATTGATGACATATGAAGGATTTGTCAGCGTCACGTAGTTATTTTGGTACAAATGAAAAAAAAAAATCTGCTGCTCGCTGACGTCATGTGCTACTTTATATCAAAGATGCCTAGTCTTTGTTCTGATGACGTTTCCAGTGGTGTGAGCTTCCATTGGGCACTGCATTTTTAAAAGGCAAGAGTCAGTAAATAAGTCATTTCAAATTAATATTGCAATAAAGAATGTGCAAAATATAACATAATGCTTCATGGGTGTCATACATTACAGCTATATAGCAGACACGCACAGTAGGTCGTCTTTAATGACTGCAGATCATAGAGAGGCTCAGAAAATTGTAAACAACCCCACGCAGACCCAACAGCAATATACACTCAGTCTCATTTAAGTAGTTACTAAGCTTGAATCGTTCTTAGTAATATTTATTAAGGTTCTTCAAATTGTAACTATTTTAAAACTTCTCCTATATCTAACACTAAAGTATACCTTACATATATGATATTAACCTTGTTGTTTTTGTATTGTAGGAGAGGACCGGTTCCAAGACCCACTGGGCTGGGACATGGTGGGCAAAAACCTATGTGCTATGACTGTCCAGGGAATCGTCATGTTTGGCGTCACCATCCTCATCCAGTATAAATTCTTCTGCAAACCAAGGTGTCAGAATCTCCTCAAATGTGCACAAAACACTCCTCTGTCAATCCACACTTTCATCTCACTTTAGTCACATCCTCCTTTGATGCACCATTATTCACTGACTCCTTTGATTTGTATTCGTTTATTCTCTCTCCCATCTGTTTTTTCAGCGCTGGGTAGAGATATCCCTTCCCATTTGTCACCATTTAAATTGGTAATATACTGTAGAGACATTTCATATAAAACATCTGCTTGTGTTTGCCAAACGATATCCCAGTTTGGGCGTTTTTGTTGTTTACTCACTGCAGGTTGCTATGACTACTAATGCCCAAAGCTCTTGCTACTTATGAAAATTGCGAAGATGCCTGGCCCCGGCTCTAAACTTTAACCATTATAATTTGTAATGTGGTGTGTGGTTCATTCAAATGAAAGGGTGGTGCTGGCATATTGACTTTAACTGGAAGATATTATGTAAAATCAACTTTTATGATCTTTTGACCATGTTAAAACGGTATTCCCACATCGTTAACTTAATCTGAGTTATAGTTTGATTGATTCATGCATGTTTGAGTATCCTGTATTGCACAGAAAATGTCTGCTTTCACCTTCCCCCTATCTAAATCCTCTGCACTTACTTACAATTATTGGAGAAAAAAAAAAAAATCAGACTTCAGGTCATGCATATAGGATTCAAAAATGTCACTTTTCAGGCCATTTTTCAACAATAAAAATAAGTAATTGAAAATCTACAGCAGTGAAAGGTTTGTCAATTTTGCAGTTTTGAACAAGACGTCAATTGACCTGTTTCTAATCGTAGGCCATGTTGGATATTGCTTTTTACAATGAATAAATTAAATAATGATCTTTTTATGTTTTAGTTCCATATGTAATGCCCTTAAAAACTTAATATGTCTTCTTTAACAGGCTTATGAAGTGGAAATCTGTATCGGATGAGGAAGAGGATATAGATGTTGCAAAAGAGAGAGAAAGAGTTCACAGTGGAAAAGCGCACAATGATCTGTTGAGGATCTGTGACTTGACCAAGGTAATGTGGCCTTCTTGACTATCTCCCATTACATTGCATTTTGCTGTTCTGTTTGCCTATTTCACTGTACTGGACTCTTTTGTTAGTTATTTTAACATTCAGGTCACAATTTCTTGCTAGAAAAGTTTGGGAATTGCTGGAAGGATGTGTAAGCTTCAGTTATTGTGGAGTCTCAAGGCCACTGTACCAAGTTTGAAACATTTGTGTTATTGTACAGCAGGAGAAAAGATGCTGCAGAAACAAGGATGATATTAAAGGCTGCAACTATTAATCCAGATTATTGTAGCTAATTGACTAATAAGATAATGCTTGACTTGTCAGATACTAGAATAATCATTAGTTTTCCTAAATTAAACTATGTAAATTTTCTGGCAATGTGTCCTCCACCTGTTTGTCTCCATGAAGATAAGAGAAAAAATGTTCTACAGTATAGAGTAACATTTATCTATCCCCATGAAGACAAGTAGACAAAACCACCACGTCAAGTTATAGCTCAGGTCTGTGGAGAGCAGACCCCACACACAGTAAGACTGCATGTTTGTCAAGTTTTTTCTTTTTCTTAGTTTTTTCATCAGCCGGTTTTACTTTGTGGAAACCGTCTGACCTTGCAGCATTAGGATTTGTTTGCTCGACGGTAGGTCGGTACTTTTTAAATTTAACCAATCGCTATCGATTTGGTCGTGACGTATGTAATGCGTCACTAACGGGCTAACTGGTATATTAAGCTTTTCCCAAATCCTTTAGGAAAAAGGGCAATAACGTCTTTCCCCTTGATAAAATTCACCAAACATTCTCTTTGTTCCGGCTTTAAATCCTCGATCTCGGGAATCATTGCCAACACAGGATGTATGGCTCTTTGCTGATTGGCTGGTGCCCGGACTCGCAAACCGTCTAGTGTAATTCGATTCCTGACCTAGTTGCTGGAGAGAAATGAAATTGAGCAGAGGCACTAGGTGGCGCCAGCCTGGCTAGTTTTCCTCATCTCCTTGGAAACAAGCAAGTGGCATACTGTCCTGAAGAAAAATTGTATAGTTCACCTTTAAGAATATAAAAAATTTAGCTACAAGTTAAGTGTGTCTTTGTATAGATTTATTTGTTGGGACTAATTGCCCAGAAAAGTCCAGGTTGCTAGCTGCAGATTACACCGTTCGCTCTAATGACAAATCACCCAATTGAAACGACTGTGCATTGTTGTTGCATGGGTGCTCCTGGCTGCTCTGGCCCTCTCCTCTTTACGGTGGGTGATTGGGGTGAGCTGCACCGCTGACTCTCAGATGAATGCTGGGTCTGTGGGCAGATGTTGTGGCTCTGCGGGAGGCCGACAGCAGGAAGTGTCACTGCAGCCGCCCGTGTTAGCGCCATCTGCTGCCCTCCCCCAGCACTCGCGCTCTTAACACTTCATCTCTCACTTGTTGCTCACTAACTCTGGGTAATTACTGAAAGACTGCTGGGCCAGACAGCTGGGTTAGAAATGCATTAGCGGGATTCCATTAGTGAAGATGATACAATGACATCATTGTTAGATGCTAGGGGTGGGAGCAGACAGGATTTTCACAAAATACAAATTGTACAAAATACACAAAATACAAAATACATAATGAGATTTTGAAATTTACAATAATCAGATCAATTCACAATTTGGTCTCAATTTTCTAATTTCTTAAGTGACAGATAAATAAGTTTAATGACATATTGTAGAATACTCTAGGTCAGGGGTGGGCAATTATTTTTGTCCATGGGGCCACATGAGAAACAGAAAATATCGTGGAGGGCCAGGCCAAAATGCTTAACTTAATTCTAAATAATGTGAAATGATTTTTTTATGAAAAGCAGTAAATAGCATTATTTTGACAAGCTGGTAAAAAAAAAAAAACACCCTTAAAATAAAAGCAATGCAGCTTTAGTTCATGCATGAGACAAAATTATAAAATATGTTTATTTTGTAATTCCAAAGTAGCTTAAACGGGCTGGTCAGAGCCAACCAAAGGGCCATATGTGGCTCAGGAGCTGTGCAATGCCCAGGTCTGTTCTAAGTGAAGTAAAATATCCATGAAGATGCATCCGCCTCCACCAAAAAGTTCCATAGTGCACCTTTAATTTGTCTTTATGATAATGTAATCACCCCACAGTAATATGATGTAAAAAGACATAACAGTGAAATAGAATGCTCTTGCTTAAACACAGATCTGCTCCAGTGAATAGCAGCACAATAGGAGCTCCTCAGTGCTCACTCATGGCAGACTCTATATCTCTGTAATGAGACACAGCGGCCCATCATGCCTCTGCAGCAGAAGGGAGCTTTCCTACAGTGCCCTCATTGACTCCCTCCACAGCTGTGCCCCATCCGCTCCACGGGCACACACAACAAATTGATCAATGGCTAGTGCAGCTCCGGTGGCCACAGTCTGGTCGTAAATCTGCAGTCACGCCTCTGAAGCGATCGACAGGGCATCAATCACTTGTCACATCTGAGCTCCTCCCACTCCTCGGCCAACAGGAGCGCACCTGCCAGTCTCCTCCACTTAGCCGCAGTGTTAGCGTAGTGTGGTAATCGATGGAGAAGTTTGACTGGCTAAGAGCATCTGTGAACCCCTGCTGTCAGCTTTTCTGATCTTACTCTGCTGGGTTTCAAGTTTGGACTGAAAGTGTGTGGGCTGCTTGTTGGTGGTGGGTTAACATCAAAAGTTTTGAATTTCTGTAAAACTTTGAATTTTGCCAGAGAACAAGTACGTACTTTTTGGTGACTCAATAGAAGTTTCAAAATGGGCATCACAAGGTCTAGAGAAAAAATCTAATCTAATCCTTTAATTAAGTTAATAAAATGTCCTCTGTAAACAACTAAATACGACATATATATTTTTATTATGATATATTTTATTATTGGACTACTACAAACATAGAAAGAAAAGTTCATATTTCAGTCTTCTATCAGATGTTGACACCCCTGGAGTTGTTTACTGTGCACTCTGCACTATGCACTACTTTTAAACATATATTGTAAATCACAAAAATCCCAATTCCACGTTTTTGCAAACTTGGGCAGCCATAATTTAAATCCAAAATGTCTGTAAAACTTGAGAAAACTTTGCCTTTTTAGCATCATTACAACATGGCTTGCAACCAGAAACAGAAATGACCATACGTATTTGTCAACACAAGATTGCCATAAAAACATTTGGGATCTTATTTATTTTCACATCATATTTAGCCACTCACAATCACCAGATCAAAGCCAGCTCTATCTATATTTTAGGGTTGCAAATGTAGATGTTTCTCAGTTGTCTCCTCTGATCAAATATGGGCCTTGCTTTTCATGACAGATGCTGCACCCTCACTAGTCAGAGGGGAGTTACACTTTAATTGCCTTCCTCTATGCATGTATATGGAGCTTTGATGTAGCGTTAGCAGGGAAAGCTATCACTAAAAACCTTATGCATAATACAAGTTGAAGTACTGAGCGGAGCTGTCAAAAGGCACAGAAAGAATGACGCATCTCTGCTTTTATCTGAGCCTTCTATTGTGTCAACTCATCGCCATAAATGTATCGTTATTGTTTGTAAGGCTTCAAGTGGCACCTCTAAATTTATGTTGTTGGATTGTGTGGATGCTCAAGATTATAGCTCACTCAAAGTGTCTTAGTACAATGCACAGAAGTTACAGACCGGTTATAAAATGTCACTATATGCCAACACTATGGTTATTACAACCTACTTATTGGTAGGTAATTACTAGGTACATACTGTGGTACTTACCATGTACTTCCAGTGGTAATTAGAGCTGCCACGGTTAGGGAATTTCTCCTGCGTTGCGGTATAGCAGCTCAACGGGGCGGTATGTGATGATATCGCACCCCTCCCCCACCCCACATCCTCCAGAGTTATAATATTTCTAGCGGCACTGAAAACTCTGGCCAGTGATGCGCTTGTTGCGCAGATGCATATGTACCTTGGTTGTTGCGCAGATATAGCATGTGTAGCGTGGGAGAAGTAACATTCGGCTTTGGAACAAGTGCTGTTGCATCTCTCCAGCTCACTGTGGCAGCTCCAGTCAGAGTCCTGCACCAGCTCTGGTACCCGAGGACTTAAGAGAGAGAGCCCCTAGCACGAGCACGCGGAGCAGGTGTCTGCAAACCGCGATCAGACAACGGCCACACTTAACTCTTTTCGCCTGCGGTCACCAGATGGTCTACGTGGGAGCACCTTAGTCCTGGGTTAGTCCTGGGATATCATCGGCACGGGCGGTAACAGGTGGAATGTTAACGGGTCCTGGCGGTTGCGGGTCTCTAAAAATGGACCCGTGCAGCACTCTGGGTTGGTTCACATTGGTCACGTGCGGTGATCGTGGTGGTGATCAGCGAAGACCTGTGAAGCCATGACGTCTCAACTCAAGCATCTGTCTGGGTCCCTTTTGTGGTACAGCACAACAGTAAACAAAATGGTCAAGATGGATGTAGACGAAACCATACGTTCTGTGTTGGCAACAATTCCCGAGATTGAGGATTTAAAGCCAGAACAAAGAGAATGTTTGGTGAATTTTATCAAGAGGAAAGACGTTATTGCCCTTCTTTCTACGGGATTTGGCACATTACATCCGTCATGACCAAATAGCAGCAATTGGTCATTGAGCGAACAAATCCTGATGCTGCGAGATCAGACGGTTTCCACAAAGTGAAGCCGGCTGATGAATCAGGCTAATTTACAAGTGCTAAGCTGAGTTACTTCTTGTGGTTATTACTGGATACTTTTTGTTGTACATTCAACAGTAAATACTACAGTCATTCTGAAGTACAGTGTAATACATATGTTTTTAATATTGTAATAGAAACTTAAACCTGTAACTTTTTGGCAGGAATGACCACCATAAGCATGTCAAGTATCTAGAAACTCCTGGTTGGTGCATCAATGATCTAGTGTTAATTTGAGTTCTTAACAGAAAGTAGTGGGTTAAAAATCTTCCTACCATTTTACAAATCCTAGTCTGCAATGTTCCTGTTTCTGTCATGAAAAGACTACAGTGTGAAGTTTTCAAATGTTAAAAAGCAAGTGTCTAACTCATAACATACACTTCTGTCCTTGGAATTTGAATGTGAAACATCTCAACTGTCACAATCTGCCACGCCAACAAAGGCCTTGGCTCGTCTCATGGCTCAACAACAGAGCGCTGCCTCCGAACTGTCATCAAACTCTGCACTGATATATTTTAAATCATAGCTGTTCACTTTTTTGGAACATTTTCTTGGACTATAGGGTTTCTCAGGATTCAGAGAGGAGAGCTGATGTTTATGGATGAGGGTGGCCAGCGGGGGAGGATGCAGACGAAGTATAGGGAAGACTGCAAGGAGGGATGGGGCCTGCATTACATATACACCTTTCTACTTGTGTAATGGAGGAAGTGTAGGAGAAGTTGCATCTGCTCTATGGGGGTTTTATAGTGGGCTACAACTCCACTTTCTTACTAGTAAAGCCAAAACGATATTAGATTTTAAAGGTAGCAATGACAAGAGATGGGAACATTTGCTTCTGTGACCATAAATAAAATGAACAAAATAGGAAAAGTCTGGTAAAGTGTTCATCAGAAAAAAAGCCTTATCCATGGGTTTCAGAGTGATGAAATGTGGGACTGTTACCATAGCAACATATAATTCTCTACAAAATATTATTTTGTATGGTCAAATGTCCTTAAAATGGTTACCATGCCAGCCAGAACCACACTGTTTGACAAAACTTTACAAAGACGAGAGGATCTGGAGCTGTATCATGTCTTAGTGATTTCAGAGGGCGTGATTGACAGGCGAATTAACCAATCAGAGAGAGGCATGCTTGTTTGCATCAAAAATAAACATAGCTGCTTACATGCAAAAAAGGAAAAAAAATAGGAAATTCACTTTTGTTTAGGTATTGCTAGGAATCCTCAAATGTGCTATATTTAAAGAAAGTCCTGTTGTCCTTTTAACTATTAAGAAACTTGCCATACTCCAGAGAAACAATATTTCACTTTTATTTATAGATATTGTACCTTACACAAAAATAAAGATTTTCAAAACAGACACATAATATAATCACAATTTTAGAATAAAAGTTACATTGAAGTAACATGCAAGCTATAGTTCCATGTGAACTAGATCATGCTTTACAGTGCTGATCAAGTGTCGGTGTTTTATGGTTGTCACTTCAGATGATTTTAAACACACTGTAGTCTCAGAAGCACAAAGGTGACATTTTAATCAAGCTGTTTTTAGCTTTTTAGAAGAAAATTCTTCATTGACCATATGTTCTGTCTGGCTTAAATATTTAATAGCCAAAGAACATCTTTTTAACCACAAATAAAGACCTCCCCAGATAAATTTTCAAAACACACTTGGACAGAAGGTCAAGGTTACGGTGTGCCATATTGCAATTAAAATGATGTTTTGAAATGTCACCAAAGTACATCAGCAAAGTCTATTTTTTTATTTAAGCAGTTGAAATGAGGGTTGACGGAGATAGAAACTGCAGTGTAATTGGTGTAATCGTGTACAACAATGGTATTAAATTGAAGTAGTTGCTAGTTGTACCACGCGCAGTAGCTGTAGTGGTAGCAGCAATAGTAGTAGACAGTAATGTTGTAATAATATAGAAATGTTTTATTTGAACTACTTTCTTTGGTACCACTTAATAACTAAATCTTAATTACCCTTAGTAAAGCATGAACAAGACTTATGTCACAATGAAAAACTAGTTTATTAACAAATCAAGCGTTATGGTTAGGAGTTTGTTTTAATATAAAAAAAAAATTCACTATGGTTCAAAGAGGCTGTTCCTGATTTTCACTTAAATCGGAAAACAAACATTAATTCATTTTAAATGTTCTGCTGTAGTTCTTGAAAAAGTTACTTCTCACTTACCTTTTGCATTCCAAGCATTCTAATTATTAATCGCAATGAGTTTATAAATAATTTTTGCAGCTGGGCAAAGTGGAGCAGATTTTTGCCATGACCATTAAGCTAACAACAACTCGCACGCAAACAAATATTTCCTGATTATCAGACAATTAAACTCTTGCTTATTAGCCGCAGACAACATGCAGCAGACTATTTTGACCTCAAGAGCTGCTTATATAATATACTGGGGGAAAATCAGATAAAGGGCTTTTAAGTTTGTGTTATTGTTCTATTAAAAGTGAAGTCCTTATAAGTGTTACCATTTTCTCCAGGGATTTTTTAATACTCATTGATAATTCTACTTCTGAAGGATACCACGGCTACAGACATGTTCAAAGTCATGGGCAGATTCCCTCTGGATGTCGCCACATATATCGTCACCTGTCCGTCTGTCTTCCCTGTGGAAATACCTGTGTTTTTTTCACCTTCTCCCATCTGGTGCCCTCTAAATGCTGCAAATGATCCCTTCTTGTTAAAATCCACCCTCCCCTGTTCCCACCTGCTCGTCACCCCCACGGCTTTGGTCTATCGCTCCATATTTTCACATGCCATCTTCTTATCTGCTAAATCTTTACCCCCTCCTCTCTCTGTCTCCATTCTCTCTCGCTAACTATCTATCTGTTTGTCTCTCTTATATTGTGTCTTCTAGATCCTTTCTTTCCCTCTCTATTTCTGGCACCAGTGGCTAAACGTTCATCGTGTCCTTCGGCATGACACTTCACCCACATTGCGTAGACTGAATGTGGTGTGTATATCGTTGTGGACACAGATTGGCCGTCAGATTGTGTTGGGCAGTTGTGGCTATCGGTGTCTTACCACAGCCAAGTATGACATTCGTGAACAATGCAGAAAATTGTGGAAAAAAGTGTCTTCGAGCATCTGGAAAGGTGCTTTAAAACTGTTATTGTCTGTATTTCTTGCTCCTTTCTGACCTTACATTCTCTCTCTCGTTTTGTGTGCAGCGTATCTGTGTGTGTGTCTCTCTCTCCTCCTTCCTCTCTTTTTTTCTTATTTCATTTAATAGTAAAGGGACATTTTAATGAATATTTAAAATAAGTATGTAAATGTAAATATGTAAAGATTATAGCCAACGTACGTCCATCTTCACACCCTCTGCAGGTTGATGTCAAACAGTGCAAGGAAAAACAAAAGCGGATGTAACTCACCAGCACACTCACTATACATACTGTACATGCATAAGAACAGTTGAAGTTAAATCCTTTAATATTAAAATGCATGCACACTTTGTTTAACATAGTGACATATTTGACCCTCAAACAACCATTGTTTTAAAACGTTAGAGATGTATTATTATTACCATTTGTCCATTCTCTCTCTCCTTTTCTCTCTCTCCTCCTTCTTCCTCACTTATTTCTCTGTCCTTCCTCTCTCACTCTCCCTCCTCTTGTTCACTGATTCCTTTTCTTCTCTGTTCTCACCAGGTGTACCATGGGAAGAGCACTCCTGCTGTGGATAGGCTCTGTGTGGGCGTACCTGCTGCTGAGGTGAGCCTCGTCGCACCACAGTCTATTCAAACTCCCCAAACCTTTTTATTATTTGTCATTGTCAAGTTTCAAATGTTTCTGAAAATATTTACAAAAATATTTAGTGTTATTTTGTAAAAACATTGTTGTTCAGACAAGTACCCAAAACTCTGGGTGTTTTTGGTATATTTGTAAGTTTGGTAACAGAAGTCCAGAACTCTGTTAGTATGATCCCTGCTTACTTTCTGGATGAGTAGAAATGATCTTTCAATTGATAATTAGTATTAGTAAAGCAACTAATTACTTTTAATGTATTGTAAGTCATATAATGGGCTTGAACCATTGAGACCAACACATGATCACAGAGATGTCAAACGCTAATTATTCTCATTGGCATAACTCCACGTCTGGATGGTTACTATGTAAATAATATATAACTTGCTGTCATATAATACATGTAACACTATGAAATGACTATAGAAATGGATTATAGATGTCACACATAGTTGGGGGCAGCTAAAATGAATATTGTTCAAATGCAATTTTTTGTTGTAATACAGTAAGTTCTTAAGTCTAGACAGTAGAAATGTAACAATAACCGAAATATTGTGTCTCACAATAATATCATGGGCTGTCACAATATATCGAATTACGAGTTCCTTTGCTTAAATGCATGGTTTTACAGTATCAACAGCTTATAAACATATGGAACTACATATCCCATGATTCATTCCAGCGCAAACAACATGAAGAAATATATTTTTCACTTGAATTTTTGGGATTATGATGGAACTAAGGTAGTTTAAAAGCAAAATAGTGTCCTATCTACAATTATATCAGCCCCTCAAAATATCTGAATAAATATTGTACCATGAGATGCATATCATGATAATATCATACTGAGAGATTTGGATATCATTGCATCCCTACTAGACAGTAATAAAAATTATTAGGTTCAACATATGTGAGTTTATCTATGGGATATTTCATGGCGCAGTACAATGTAATCAGTAGGGAAAACTGCATCTTGCCCCCCATCTTAGAGTATGATATAATCACATTATAGAAACTGAAAACCACCAATAAAAGGTACTGTAAAAAAAACAAAAAACAGGTCTACATCAGCACAAACTGCAGGCTGCGCTCAAACTACCAGGACCTAACCGTGAAATTCACATTACAGTCTCCACCATTGCATAACAAAAAAGCTGTTCTTCTTCTTTCTATGTTAACCTGGCTATTCTTCGCTGTAATATTCCTACCAAGCCCCCAGCAACATGATCTATAAGAACAAGAAAATGTCGAGTTGTGGGGAAAAAAACGCCCTCGCCATTCAGAAGCATTAGTGTTGCTTCGATCTCCTGTCAAGTTTAAGACATCCAAGGTGCATGTCCCACAGAGCGGCACCGCAAATGTGATTTAAAACATAATCTGCGGCGCTGACAGAAGACCGCACCCGATCAGCTTTGTGCTAGTATCCCTCCTGCCCAACGCTGTTTACCCAAAGCCCCGAGTAAATGCCAGAGAAGACACACATTGCATTTCCATTCATTTACATGGAACGCAGCCTCCTCCTGCATATCCCGGTCACAAGCAGGCAGGGATCAATGAATGACAGCAATCAAATATTTATTTCAGAGCCAGTGCACCTGAGCTGGGAGGTCACATGACTGCAAGGGGCTCAGCGAAGAGAGAGAGAGAGAGAAGAACACAATGTTGTTTGTTTGTTCGACTTTACACAAGAAATGCTGCAGGGAGCAGTCAGGGCTGAGAAGTGTTTGCAGCGCGGTGACTGCTGTGTTGGTTTAGAGCTGTTTTTGTGTACAAGAACAATATCAGCAAGTTTATTCATCGATGTTTATTCATTGATGAAGAAAGGCAAACTTGCGGGAGTGGTAGAATTAGGAGTAGCCCGTGATTGCTGTTGGAGAGATTGTCACGAAACTCAAAATTTGAAATGGTCTGAGGCCAGATTAGTTCTAATGTAATCTTGGTTTGGTCCAGATTTAGTACTTTTCAAGTCCGGTTTTAGTTCTTTGTACTGTTTGAATAGTCGTAATTAGCAAATCACAAAGACTGCAATGATTTAAAGGTCCTATTTTACGCAAATTGGCTCTTTAAGCCTTTGAATGTTGTTACCTCATCAAAGACATTCCGAGTTTTGCTTTAGTAATCCTTAATTATTAGTCTGTTTTCTTCTCCAAGGCTCAAAATGCTTTTCAACTTAACATCTAATTTTACCTTTAGAACAGCAAAAATGGGAAAATCCAGTGGTGAAATTATTCAAATGATTCTAGTGAAAGTGTATGGAGTTTAATAACACAGTGGAACACTTCCTGTATCACCACATGACATCACAATGTAGAACAGAGTGTTTTCTGTTTAAAAGCAGAACTCAGTCTAGATTTGTGTGTTAAATGTGTGAATGAAACAGAACACAACTCCAGGTATGTTTTTGATGAGGAAACAACATTATTACATAGATCAGTTAATTAAAACTTAAGTCCTTTTAAGTAAAATAAATTCCTCAGAAAACTTCTATGTCTTCTTATTCTGTCCTGAAATGCAAGGGATTTTTGAATTAGTTTAGCAGTTCATATTTAACTCTTCTCCTAACGTGTTTAAATTGCTCACTCTGAATGGAAGTCTACTATCCAAGTATAAATTGCTGTTTTATTCCGTACTTGTCAAGAAAATCAAATTTAGATATTTTTTCGAAATTATTTAGAGCCTAAACTTAGACAGAAACACACAAAAAAATTATTTATTCTTTAATTGTAATAGGAAGCCTGTATAACCACTAAAACTAGCCAATACACAATTTAAGCACCAGTGTGAAATAGTCTGTTTTGACATTTCGAAAGAAAATGATAAAGGTTGTGAAGTTAGATGGCCAGCTATAGTTTATTTTGAAGATTTTTTTCCACACAAACCAAACGAAACACATAACCATTACTTTTCATCACATCTCCGTGTCTCTGTTCAGTCTCCAGGTGCCCGCCTTGTATTAAAACTAATTCCTTTTTTGTGTTTGTCAGTGTTTCGGGTTGTTGGGAATCAATGGAGCCGGCAAAACCACCACATTCAAGATGCTGACAGGAGACATTCCGATCACCGCTGGCGAGGCTTTCCTAAACGGATACAGGTGAGCGGCTAACTCCCAATAGAGCACCCTGTAACTCATCATAATTAGCCACCCAAGATGGCCGACCTGATGGGGCTGCTTTGTCCCAGCTACACTGCAATCCCTATCTCTCCCCTACCCTACTGTGTACGTTCAAGTATTTTCCATATTTTCTTCTCCTGTCTCTTACTGTTTCAACTTTATTTCTGTGATGTCTTCTTACAAACTCAGAAAGCTAGTGTTTCTTGTAGCACATATCCCATTCCTTTTCACATCTTCGCCCTGTACCTTACGTCTTTTTTTCCCCCTCTCAGCCTTACAAAAATCAGTCAAAAGAAACCTTCGTACCTGCCAAAAAAAAAAAAAAAAAAAAAAAAAACTTTGACACTAGCAATATAAGAACTTGTTGGAAAGCCAGGCATCCACATCCTTATTTTTAGGAACAAATTCTCTCTCTGTCTCTCTTTGCATCTCTATGCGTCTGTGATAGCTAGCAGTTAGTTTTTAGCACAGTTGGTCTTTTGTATATGTTGTAATTGTTTTTATGTTACACAGAAGATCGGATCAAAACAGAGCAATGGCTAAGCGCTGTAATGTTAATTTTGATTAATGTGACTAGGTGAGATTCAAGGAAACTTGGAAACCAGAACCTTAAGTCAAATCGGAATATAAAAAGAAAAAAAAAGCGTATGTTAAAAACAAACATCCACTGTCCTCAACTCCTTACACTTTATCTTTCAGTGAAAGTTTGTTGGAAGTACAACAATTTATAGTACAGGTGCTACATTCCCAACATAATGTTAGCCTTTAAATGTTCCATAGTACGGCATTGAAATTACCTCAATTACAGTATAGAGTTTTTATTGCTCTAAAATTTGTGATGTAACGACATCAAAGTCAATATCAAATTTCTGTATCATAACAATGAATTTAAGCAAAGCCACTTGTAATTGTATTTATACCGTCTATGGACTTGTCCAAAAATCGCCAAATTCTGGTTAGGTATTGCATTTATATATGCATATGAATCTTACCCATGGAAAGAGTCAGTGCAAAATTGAAAGGTAATGACGATTTATTTATTGAGTCGTGGTAGCCTCTGCTTGACTACTTACCCGGTGATGTCTGTATCACTATACAGAAAGGTACAGGCTCAGTGCTATGGCGGGACATTGGTTTGCCTGTTTGGCCAGGTCAGTGTGTTTTGCTTAATTGGGTAATGTTTATATAATGAGGAAAACTAAAATATGTGCTCAGACTGCTCTGTGTTTTGTGTTAGTGTTGAAAACTTAATTTTTTTTTGTTATATAATTCAATATATTATGATGCCTCACAATATTATTGCCAGACCTTTGACCGTACAGTATCACAGTATTTCACTTATCGTCGTTACACCCCTATCTAAAATTCCTTGAAAACATGCCTTCTTACTGTGAGGGGACTCCTCTCCACAGATCTGATCTGCAACTGGGCCTGGTGATGTCAGCTGCTTGTCACCATGGAGAAAGAAAAAACATTGTTTAATGCTCTACTGTAGCACATTCTCAGTTTTGATGACAAGCTGTAGTACCTTTCCTTTGTACAGTTAGTAACTCATATATTGTAACTATTTGCCCTTTGTTTTGCAGCATTCGCACGGAGATGAGAAATGTCCACCAGAACTTGGGCTACTGTCCGCAGTTTGATGCTATTAACGACCTTCTCACTGGACAGGAACATTTGGAGTTTTACGCCCGCCTCCGAGGGGTACCTGAAAAAGAAGTTGCCATGGTAACTAAAGTCTGCACTGTTCTTTGTGGGCTTGTTATAGATTACTCCAAATGCACTTTATTTATATAGCACATTTACAAAGAGACAGCAGTTGATGTGCACTGGTTGACATAAAAGATTCTCTTATAAGCTCCGCCAGGCTTTATTACCAAAATAAAAACACAGTAAAATCAAACAAAAACCTTAATAAATAATCAATAACAATAGAATTTGCAGTGAAGGTCCTATATGATTCTATTTTCTTATCTGTTTTATAATGTTTCCTCATCAGAAACAGACCTGGAGTTGTGTTTTGTTTCATTCACACATGTTTAACACACAAACCCTGCATATTTAGGCTGAGTTCTTATTTCAAACAGAAAACTCTCTGTTCCACCATCTTGTGATGTCATGTGATCATACAGGAATGTCCGCTGTGTTTTTAAACTCCATACACCTTCACTTGAATCATTTGGATAAGTTAAGCCCTGGAAATTCTCATCTCTACTGAAGACAAGGTGTAAGGTAGCTGTTAAGTAGAAAACGATCGCTTCTTGGCATCACAAGGTGAAACAGAGGATTTTGACCTTTGGAGATGTAGACAGACTAATAACAAAGGGTTACGCAAACATGTGTGAATGAAACAAAACACACCTCCAGATATGTTTTTTGAGGAGGTAACAATATTATAACATGACTTAAAGGTCACACATGTAATTTTGCATAATACTGGAATGTAGGCTTTAAGGACAAAATAAAGACAATAAAGTAATAATAACTTGGACCACAGCATTGGATGGGTTTCCTCCGGGTGCTCCGGTTTCCCCCATCAACCCAAAACATGCGACATAGGTCTCCAGAACAGTTAATAGTCAAGGTCAGTTAAATACAATCAATCAATGAACCTGCCCAGACTCTTCATCCTTATTGCCTAGTATGAAAGTGGTGTGTGTGTGCGTGAGTGATGGTGGTGGTCGGAGGGACTGTTGGCGCCGATTGGCATGGCAGCCACGCCTCTGTCAGTCTGTCCCAGGGCAGCTGTGGCTACAACAGTAGCTTACCATCACCAGGTATAGAGTGAGTGAATAATATGCTGAATGTAATGCTCTGTAAAGCATCTTTGTGACAAAAATGTCTGTGAAAAGCACTATATAAATAAAGACTTACTTACTTACTAGCATTGTTACAGTGTTAAAAGGATCTTAAAGCTGTGCAACTGTATTCTTGTAAATGAGTACATTATGTTTTCCCTTGATAAATTATATTATGAAAGTTGCACTTGGTGATAATATTACATTGTTGCACACTGTGTTCTTGAAATTATAAACCTTATCCATTATAAACATTGAAAAAAAAGCCACAAGTGTCACTAGCCCAAACAAGTACAATGTGCTTAAGAGCTAGGAGGTAGTTTGATAGATTTAAATTGTACTATTATTTCCTCCTTTCGTTGTTTTCAAGTTGGGTAGTGCAGTGAGATGAGACTAAAAACGGTCCGCAGTTGGGGGCCAATCGAACATAGGGAGCATTCCACTCTCACGAAATTTCATTGCTAGATTTTCCTCCAGTCTCTATTGAAATGCCATCATAACCAGATTGCATATAGGGCAAGTTGATGTATATGTGAGTGATGCGTAACCTCAATGGGAGAAGCCATACATAATGAAAAATGGCCAGTGTTTGTGAAGGCAGCAGCTGTGGGTTGTGTGTCTGCATTATTCACCATGCCCGTTGGTGTGGCCGGCCCTTTCTCCATCTTGCTCCTTTTGTACCCATGGCAACATCAAACCAGGAAGTGGCTGCTGGGACCCAGAGCCCTCAGACCACACCAACGCCAAGGCATTGATCTTCTCGCTGCTGTGCAATGGGACCCACTCGCAGCACTAGCATAACTCTCTGACTGACCATGGATTCTATTGTGATGGAAGGAATGTTGTCCAATTCCACCCTGGTGGAATTGATATTTGCATAATAAAACAAATGGAGAAATGTCTTATTTTCAAGAAGACAGTGTTTGTGTTTAGACCTGAACATCCTGAATAAATTCTTAGCTATGCAGCGATGTGAATGGCTTTGTAGAAAAATTTGAATTCAAGGCTATAGGCAACAGTATTGAAGAGACTGTATTTGATTTTTACAGACTTAGAAATGTGAAAAACAGAATTACTTAATCTTAAATGGTTTGCTGTGTTTTTGGAGTTATTACTCTCTTTCCTAAGACATTCCTTGCATCCTAATAATTTGCCACAGTTTATAAGAGCTTTTAAATAACTTTCTTAAACATCTTTCAGAGGACAGAGCGGAGTTTTGCTGTCATGATAGTAATGATGCTTGGTTCATGAACCATAAAAATGCTTTATAAATGAATGCAGATAGCACACATCAATCTAATTTTATTTATGTATTTATTTGGGGCAAGTAAGAGAATTATATTCTCATACAATGGAACGTGTAACATTAGTGAAATTATAATAGAAATAACCACACACACACAAAAAAAAATCTATGGGTGGATGTGAGGCTGTTGGTATATAAAGAGAAAAGCAGGGGGAGTGTACACAGCCTTGGGGGACCCCAGTGCTAAGGGTCTGAGATCTCTGTGTCCTCATGAAAAGGAAGTTATGGATCCAGTGGCACAGGGTGGTGTAAATGTTTATGTCTAAGGATTTATATAGAAGATTGGCCACTTTTATTCTGTTGAAGTCTGTAAAGTAAAAGTACAGGTACATGGCTGAAAATGTTTTAAGTAAAACAAGTAAAAATGTCTGTAGATATCTTAAGTAAATTGAAAAGTACACAAGAAAAATATAATTTAAAATACAAGTTACATTTGAATGCAATTTTAGTTTAGTCTATTGATACTTTGCAGTGATATCATGCTGGTGGCGTTCTACAGATGTCTGTAGTGGAATGTTCAGCAATGGTGACACAATGCATACATTAGCAAAAACTGTCAAAAAGTTTTAAGATTGTCTGAAAACTCAAGGAAATGACTACTATTATATAATCTTTTATTGCAAACATACTTTGGATATGTTGATATTTTCATAATAAGAGTTATTAATCATGCTTTTTTTTAATTTTTATGATAATGACCAATATTTTATTTTGTTTAAACTTGTTTATTTTATCAGGGACAATGCACAAATACTTTAAATATGTCATGTGCCAAGTTTTAGCAAAAGTATTTTCAAAATTGTGGAAGAAATGCAGATAGACAAGTGGAGTCATTTTAAAATTACATCAACAAGCAGCGGTTAGGCCTATAAAGTTTTGTCATACAAATACACACAGTTGTCACAGCGCAATCAAATGAATGTCATCTCTGTCTGTCACTCCTTTACCAAGGTTGTGTGATTTCTAGTGTGAAAATAGCAGCAGTCAGTTGTTAAGAGCCTATAGTGACGGCAGCTGTCACGCAATGTCCTTGAATAAGGCACAACACAAATACACTGGAGATCAAAGCCGACCATCCATCATGCAAGCACTGTACCACAAGTCTATTATTATCAATGCTATTTGTGTTCACTGTTTATTGTCTTCAAAGGTGGCCGAGTGGGGGATCCGAAAACTGGGACTGGTCAAATACGCCAACAAGCCTGCAGGAACATACAGCGGAGGGAACAAGCGCAAACTGTCCACCGCCATGGCTTTGATCGGATGCCCTCCCGTCATCTTCCTGGTGAGATGCATTGGGCTGTATTAAGTGTAATACTGGATTATTTGGTTAATCAGTTATCATAATTATTCAGGTCACAAAAACAATACAACAATATATATGTTTTTTTACTTACAAATTTAGAAGCAAACTTTTTTTGTTTAATTTAGTTTCAGTTGTATACAAATATTTCATTTTATATAACTTGTTATTGTTGTATGACCAAAACAGGCAGAAGCAAAATGCTTGCCCAATAAATACATCCATTTACATTACATACAAGTTTCCTTTTTGTAGTTGGGTCAGATTATGGTTTATGGCCCAATTGCAACCAATTTCTCTTGGTCTTTGGGAGTTTGGGGTGAGTTGGCCCAGATTACCAAGATTTTCCTTTCTCTATCATCATTATCTCAGTGACAAACATTTTAGAGCCCCCACTCCATTACGCAGGAGTGATAAATATTACACAATCAAAAAAAAGAAAGACTAGTTTGATGATAGTACAATAAAAATCCTCTCCTCCCTGAGGGATTACAAATGCATTAGCTAAAGATTAGAAGCGTGCCTATTTCAGGGTCACCCTCAGGTCATGGTTTAATTCTTTTTAGGAGGAACTAATTTCTTTAGAAAAATGTAAGGCACACAGACCTGTGTTTGCCCATATTAAAGCCCTGTTCATCAGGACTTAAAAGAGAATCCGACAGCCCAGTCTCACTGATGGGAGATTAATGCAGGCATGACTCAGAATTAACTACATCATATGCGTCAAGAAAACGCATCAGTTTGTGAGTCATATTTTGGTTAGACCCAAACATCTGGTCAGTTGATGTATTCAGTAAAATTAGCCCATCCAAACCTGCTACGCTTTGGTACAATGATATGAATCAATATCTCACGTCCTGCTCTATTTTCTAAACTTCACTTATTTAAGATGGATTTGTGGTGCAAGATGAAATAAAGCATTGGCAAACTGATGTGGCCTGCCATCTTTGTTGTTCAGTATTGTAAAGCATAATGTTAGATTTAAAACTACATTTATGCTAATTTTGGTGCTAATCACAATGTCTATAAACCAAACAGGAAGCTGGAGCATTCACCCCTGTACTGGAATAGAACTTGTTTCAATGTAGACCGTTTTCTTTTTATCAAATTGTTCTATGCCCTTAGCACAAGTCTATTTGAGTCTATTCTGTTGTAATACCAATGGCACACTGAAAACCAAATTAGAAAAACAGAATAGCGCTAAAATAGCACTATATCAAATTTTTCCAAAAGTAGCCCATCAAAATTCATTGTCATGGTCCCACTTTAGCGATACTGGGCCAGTCCTCCACTGTCCCCTTTGTGCGGATGCTACAATAGCTCTGGGACTGCACTATTCCGCTTGGCTGTATTTACTGGAGTGCGCCTGGCCTGCTCTCACTCGGAGGCAGTGGGATAATGTGTTGTCACTTTGTGTGTCAGTTTCACTATTGTGTGCTGGCCCGGCTCTGCTTTGGGACACTTTGGTCACCGTGGCGACAGTAGAAAAATACCCCGCGGGATTTGTACGAGTCTGGAGGAGAGGGAGAGGAGTCGGCCAATGGACTGAGTACTGTCATTCTGTAATCGGCCATGGACAGACAGGCCCGGAGGATGAACAGAGAAAGCAAGGCACTGCCCCAAGAGTGTCTGGGCACTCTGTGGAGAATGTGGCTCTTTTCCGGACATATTTGGGGTTTAGCTGAAGGGCCAGTGCATTTTGAATAAGAAAATAAATAGTTCATTACAGCATAGGCAAATTATTTCTGCGCTATTTTGTTTGACATTTAAATATAAGCAAGCAAGCTTACAAATATTTTTCATTTTGTAACAAGGGCTAAACAAACCTGATTACAAGGTTTTATTTAGAGGTGCACTATGTAACTGTTCTGATGAAAGATTACAGGGTGGAACAGAGCATTTAGCTTTAGAGCTGTAGACAGATGAATAATTAATTTTTACTAAAACGTGTGAATGAAACAAAGCACAACTACAAGTAAGTTTTTAAGGAGATAACAGCATCTAACATGGCTTAAAAGAGTCAATTACTTTATTTTCCGAACTATAAGTCGCTCTGGAGTATAAGCTGCACCAGCCAAAAAATGCATAATGAAGAAGACAAACACTTTTTGGGGAAAATGCATTTTATAAAATCAGAGACCAGGAACTGACATTTCATCTTGAAAGGCAAGTTATAGTAATAACAAAAGAATTGAGAACAACAATAGATGTCTGGTATATTAACATAACATATGAACAGTTATTCAGATAACTATAGCATAAACAGCATAACGTGAGTTTACCAAACTCTCAATCTTACTCCAAATCACTAAATCCATTGAATTCTTCATCTGCTTCGTCTTCTGTGTAGCTGTCATCAGACTCAGCATCAGTTTTAGTTAGAATTATTCCGGCTTTTCTGAATCCTGACAGGATGGTTTTGGTTGTCACTGAAGTCCAAGCTTTGTCGATCCATCCACTGACTTCCATGAAAGTTGCATGGTGCACCCTCCCAGTTCCCATGAAGCTGTGTTCTACATCCCCACTTTCCGCCAGTCCCTCACAAGTTTCTCGCTCGCTCCAAACTTTTTTCTGCCTCTCTATTACCGTTTTCAGCTGAATATTTCACTACTTGCAGCAGGACAGCGGCTTTTTCTGCAGGAGGCATGTGCAGTAGAGCCAATTGGTACAAGTGTCATAGTAGTAGCAGATACACGCACACAAGCCTAGAGAAAATTTTAATATTTAAGTTGCACTGGAGTTTAAGTCTCAGAACCACCCAAACCATGAAAAAAAGTGTGACTTATAGTCCAAAAAATATGGTAAGTTTGACCTGAGACATAGAGGAGTAATTGTCACATAAGTGTATTGCTGAACTGGTATGGCTCAACTGCATTTTGTATTTAATAATTTAAATGTTTTATTTTTTTTTTTAACTTGTTTTTCTTCATAATTCCTGTGTTGCTCTATCATGCAATCTTGAAAAATCCACTAATGACCTAAACGTTATCCAACTATATTCCGACAGTCAAACTGAAATAAACAAACCAGTGATGGCAAAACTTAACACTGTTGAAAGCAAAATAAAATCCATCTTATTTATCGTATATTATTTTTGTTTTCCAGGATGAACCAACTACCGGAATGGACCCGAAAGCTCGCCGCTTCCTATGGGACTGCATCTTGAGTGTTATTAAGGAGGGCCGCTCAGTCGTCCTCACTTCCCACAGGTATTTCTTGTTTTTTCAACTGTATTCAAAGAGTCTGAACAAAACAGTGTTGGTGTGAGGGGCACATTTAGTGATTATAATTGATTTGGTTTCCGCTTAAGCTTAGAGGTATTGTTTCCTCTGTGGCAGGTAATATTGGCAGCCAGGAGCTCACTAGCTGCTATAAAGATTTCATGAAGCGCAGGGCATATTGACTGATAGGAGCTTATTCTTTTCTAAAACAGAGCGTGTCGATATGTTTGCTGGAGCCGTTTCATTATCTAGACTTCCTGGAGCACACTGAAGTTGTCTTAAGTTGTGTGCCGGACTATTTCTGAGAGAAAATATATGCCAGTTTTACACAAAGCTCACTACGAGTCAATAGGGAATGTTTAGCAGTTTATTTTTGCCTATTTTATAACCTTACAAAAAGCGGTTGGGTTGACAGTGGTTTATTAGTCATTTCCTACTTTTTCGGAAAGATGACTCACTGTAAAAGTTAGATTTTGGCAGAATTTGGAGAAAAACTTTTTTTTTTTTGGTAATAGAATCTAAAATATACTGGTTTTCACAACAACAATAAATCCAGCTATAACAAGTGAGAATAAGGCAGCTGTATTATCTGTATTATTCATATAAAAGGTGCACTCTGTAACCTTTCTGGTGTAGACTCTGCCACTGCTGATCGCCATGGAAATGTTATTGTTTTGCCTGGAATGTTCCACAGTATGGCATTACATATGTGTATCTCCATGGATACAAGTAGGGTGCATAGAAGATAAGATACATTTTGCAATAAAATATATATAGCAAGATACTTTATGCTAATTTCTGATTTGTTATAAATGTTGTTTCCTCATCAAAAACATACCTTGTTTTGTTTCATTCATACATGTTTAATATGGGTGTAACGATATCCAAGTCTCACGATACAATACCGTCACAGTATGAATCTCTCAATACGATATTAATTGTGATATCGTGGGAATGCTCACAATATGGTCGGGAGGCTCATGATTAGGGATGTAACAATATCCAAATCTCTCGGTATGATATTTTTATAATTTACATCTCATGGTATGATATTTATTGCGATATTTTGTGGAGGCAAACAAAACTGTTAATATGGTACTTTCCTCTTAATATGCCTTGACAAGACTTAATCCAAAGAACTAAGGATTAAAAGTTCTTAGAACTGTTATTTCTTTTTGTAGTCTAGGATGTAGGCTTTTTTTTAGCTCTTGCTGCACCATAACTCTTAACTTAGGCAAAGAGACTTGTAATTCGATATATTGTAAGAGTCCACGATATTATTGTGAGAATTTTGATGATACGATATCACAATATTTCAGTTATAGTTACATTCTTAATGTTTGTGTTTAACACATAAACCCTGCATGTTTAGGCTGAATTATTTTCTCAAACAGAAAACACTTTGTTCCACCTTGTGACGTCGTGTGGTAATACAGGAAATATTGCAGTGTGTTTTTAAACTCCATTCACTTTCACTAGAATCATTTGGATGGTTTCAGCCCTGGAACTGCCCATGTCTACTGAACCAAAGGTAAAAGGAGCTGTTAACTTGAAAACTACCATTTCATGACATCACAAGGTGGAGCAGAGGATTTTGAACTTTGGAGATGTAGACAGACTAATAATGCAAGATTACTCAAACATGTGTGTAAATGAAACAAAACACAGCTCTGAGTATGTTCGTGATGAGAAAACAACATTATAACATGGTTTAACGCTCACAAGTGTCAATAATGTGTAATATAGGACCTTTAAAGCCATAATGTGGAACTTTCCATGTGCAATGGCATCTTAATGACCACAGAACACAAGAAGGTAGCGAACCCCCACCAGAAATATTTCATAGTTCACCTTTACTATTTTTAGACATACAAAGACATTTACTCTCTATGGGCAAAATAATGAATCTTGCTTTAATTTTAACTTAATGTTGGTGTTGAACTATTAGCATCCCTGGCAGACAATCTGAGTCCTCTTATTTCTATTTCTATTATTTTGTATTACCCTTAACCCATGCCTTGAGGGGTAATAAAAATCTTTGTTGTCTGCGCGCCGGCTCTGTGGTCTGTGCTGTGCCCAATCGTCCATGGCATGACCAGGTGGTAGAGTTTTGTTAAGCGGCACTTTCTCCAGGTTTTACAAAGTCATAATCCTAATTGCAACATTCCTCAGAAAGGCTTCACAGGTTTTCCGTCCGGATACAGACGATTCCTGTTTTGGCCCAGGGAAAAAAATGAGATAATAAGAGCTACAGATGGCGCTTCAATCTCTCTGTAATTACCAGATTAGTCGTCCATTTACGGTGTCAAAGTAGACTCATAAAAATAACACTGCTTTAACTGCAAGGGGATGCGTTTTGAGGTACTTAAATCCTCAAACAAAAATTCATAACTCTATTTATATGTCCCTTATAGCATGGAGGAGTGCGAGGCGTTGTGCACCCGTATGGCCATCATGGTAAATGGACAATTCAAGTGCCTAGGAAGCATCCAGCATCTGAAGAACAGGTAAGAGCCCTCCATTTATAAGTGCATAATGCCACAATGACGTATATCCGCTGGACTAATTAAAGATCAAAGAACTCACTGACCCACTATAGGGAATTATGGGATGGCTTCTGTATGTTATATGTTCGAATGTGTACAAGAAATGCAGCTTTTCTGTTTTTCTCCATATGATATTGATGTGCCTGGAATATTTCTAAGAATAGCATTACATTTCTCAATCACCAGTGAGACAGGCAGGTTACAAAACCAGGCCAAGTCAGATCTATAGTGAGGTAAGCATGAAGTGAACACTTGTTATTGAATAGCTGCAGTTTCATGCCGGTGGAACATTTCAGACACTCTCAATTGATAGTTCAGTGAGGTTCATTTGGTCTTCCGATACTTTGTTATTAGGTTATTTTTTTAGACCAAGAGTTGTTTTCATACCAGACAGTTTCGACTGCTTATTAGCAGTCTTCCTCAAAGTGGTCACGTGATGTTGCTGTGACGTGTCGAGGCAGCTGACAGCTACTTGTACGCTCAAAAGATAAAATAGAAGCATAAATGTAATGTCATATTCAAAATACCCTGCATCTCCTGTAATAAAACATAAATTGAGGAAACAGGGAGGGCGTTCAATACATGAAAAAAGGGAACATAGGACAGAATGTGAGAAGGAAACAGCAAAGGCGTGCGCATGAGCAACAAAACACAAAGCAGAACAGGGACAACTCAAAGCAGCCATTTCTGACCACTGTAAAAGAGAGAACCACATTATAGACTGGGACGGAGCAAACATCATTGGGACAGAGGACAACAAACAACGTCACTGGATTAAAGAGGCAATTGAAATATGGCTTAGTTTATTAAAGTTATGAAGAAAATTATAGTTAGGTTTCATTTCTAGAGGGGGTATTATGCAAAATCTAATACAAATCTAATAATCTAATACAAAAGCATGACAGTAAAGGTACAACAGCTTGGCAAACCTGATGTACTCTGAAGGGGTGACTTAGCACAGAGAGCAAAGCGAAGGATGACTGAGAGGATCAAAAATTAACGTGAAACTTATAGAACATGTTACTACTTTATCTTTTACTTTTATTTTTACAATAAAAGATAACATGCTGGTCTCAATGTCTAAAGGGCCATTGAATTCTGTATTTGTTTTGGTGTACATCCCTTTCGAAATGGTACATTATTTTTCTTACAGACACATGGGTCTATAGTAAACTAACTGATTGAGGTCTGGACTATTGGCTTTCCACTACTCTCTCCTTTTACGGCAGACAGTTTACTAGCGTGATAGACAACTTGCCTGTCTCTCTTAGCTTCAAAGATGTCCTCTGTGCTAACGCAATAGATTGATTCAAGTCCATTGATTGTGGTTTGTCTATCAAGTTCAATACATTCAAGTCAGTGTCAGCCTCACTGCCATTTAGTAGGTGCTTCACTGACTTCACTCGGGGTAATTGTACATGATAATACCAAGCATGTCAGACAGAGTAGTTTAGAATGAGGAAATATTTAGAATTTTGTGTGTAATACTAATAATAATTACACAATTTAGATTCTTAACTTCACACTTATCCTGTTTTGAGCTCAGTTTAGTCTTGATGTACAGTAGACTTGCTTTGGTTCTATTCTAGTCCTGGTTTAACCCTGGTTTAGTTCAGGTTTAGTTCCAAAATTAGTCCCAATTTTGATATGGTGTGTGTGTAAATGTGAATGTACAGTTAACTAAAATGTCTTCAACTTTGTGTCTTGCATCTCTTGAGTTCTTTCAAAATCATCCAAACTATGCGGGGATTTTTTAAGTGGGTATACGGGATTCGTGACTGAACCAGGAGGACTAAATCAGGACTAAACCAGGAGTGAACCAGGAGGAATAAACCAGTACTGAATCAGGACTACACTAAGACACTCAGTCCTGGTTCAGTTCTGTTTTAGTCCTGGTTTAGACCTGTTTTATTCCTGGCTTAGTCCTCCTGGTTCAGTCTTGGGATCAGTCCTGGGATCAGTCCTGGTCCCCTCATGTCGCAGGTCACTATAGAACAGTACTGGAGATATCATGAGCCTATGCAGGTTGTTTTCACCATTGCCAGTAGCTGCAGTTTGACATTTAAGTTGTAGCTATTTTATATATATATATATATTTTTTGTTTTTATATCTCACGTTGGGAGAAGTGGACGGACAACGTACCCCCGTGTACCACACCCACTACACCCCTGGTATTAAGGTTATTGAAAAATCTATACCCAGATAATAATAAATACAGAAACTATTAATGAAACTAGATTTGATTTGAGCAGATATTGGTGTTGGAAAAATTACAAAAAATGTACCAAGTTGATCCTTTCTTGATTTCTTGTGTCGATGTGCAGCAGAACTATTAGAAAACCACATGGTTAAATATAGAAACTGCAATCATTTTGTGTTGAAAAGATTATAATGTGCAAAAAAGGGTTCTGTGTTATTGCTGCTTGATTTCCATTCTATAGAAATCAGGTTTGACATTTTAATATCGTGACCCTATTCTTACAGGGCTCTAATAATGGGATTTTTCTCGGTAGGGGATCTACGTTTCCATGTTAATTTTGCTTACCCATCGGATTTCACTTAATGAACCCAGTTAAGGCTTATTTATTAGCTAAAGATTGTCTCGGGGTAATCTCATCAATACAACGCCATTGATCCTTCACTGACAGATCAATTTATAAGGCAAATGTGCTAGCGCAGGCCTACTGGGTCTTAGATTAGCGGCCCCAACGCATCGCCATTACCTCCATTTTCTCTGTACTCCAATAAATTCCGCTTCATCCATCCACATCCTCCCACGTAGCATTAGCCGGACCCCCCTGTGACACCCCGCGCCCTCCCCCCACTCCTCTTCTAATATTCATTGCGTTACATCGGGGCCGATCCATTACCTCAGGTTCTGTGCGCTGACAATATTAGCGCTCCGTTGTGTGATCCAGCGCGCGCTTTTGCACACGAGCAGAATAGACACACATCGACTTGGAGTACGCCGGCGGAGGGAGAGATCAATACGCCCGGGAAGGGGGGTGGGTCCGACCATTTTTCAAGTGCAGCGGGGGGATTAGGGGAAAGGCCCACGATGGCAAAGACGGGGCAGAGGTGTCAAGGGTATTTCCAATCTGAAGTGGTAATATGCTATCATTGAAGGGCAGTGGGAGCACGAGTTCTCAGGCTATGCTCAAAAAATACTGGGCCTGGTAGACACGAGGTAATGGGGTGAAATTTGGTGTTGAAGAAAATGCTTTGGAAAAGAATAAAATCGGATAGTATTATGACTAAAATCAAATCAGGTCTTCCACTTTATCTAAACCAGGACAACCAAGTCAGAGCATTGTTTCATGTTAACTAGACAATAGGTAAAGCTACGCCTAATTTAGGAACACACAGTCACAATCAAATCAAAATCAGTAAATTTTTCGTCTTTTTTCACATATTTAAAGTGGGACTAAACACCTGAACTCTGCCCACAGCCACATTTCAATAGAGCTGCTAAACTGGGGACTACCTGGAGAATTATAGAAAAGAGGGAGGAGGGAGAATGGGCGAGGTGAGGAGAGGAGCAGTGTGATTGGTCTAACAGGTATCCACACTTCAAACTCTGCCCCTGCGGTGTTTCTGATACAAACACCTGGCTGTGATCAGGGCAGTTTAATGTGACGTCACCAATCACTTAAAACTGCAGAGCCCAAAAGAGACAGGACACAGTCAGTTTATACATTTTTTAACACAAAGCTGCAGATATAGTTATAGTAATAACAATAGAATCAAGAACAACAGGCTGTTAACGCAACATATTATCAGTTATTCAGATAACTATAGCATAAACAACATAACATAAGTTTACCAAACTCTCCATCTCACTCCAGATCACTAAATCCATTGAATTCTTCATCCTCGGTGTCACTTCTTAGCAACTCCGCGAGCTCCGGAGGTAAATGGAGCGCCACTTCTTCTACTCAGCATCAGTTCCAGTTAGAATTATTCCACCCTTTCTGGATCACAACAGGATGGTTTTGGTTGTCACTGAAGTCACTTAAATTATAAATTTTCAGTGGTACAGAAGTAAAGTTGCGATCGATTGACATGATACCAGACTTAAGAGATCCATTTACCAGACAGGACAGTGGCTCTTTCTGCAGGACACATGCGCAGTAGAGTGACAGTGGTACAGGAGTAATAGGAGTGGCAGATACTGACACACAAGCCTAGAGCGCCCTCTCAGGCTTGTCAGTGTGAAAATTTTAATATATAATTCACACAGGAGTATAAGTTGCAGGACCAACCAAACCATAAAAAAAGTGTGACTTATAGTCCGAAAAATACGGTACACAGTTTAGTAACAAAAAACTCCACTTAGTCCTGGATATGTTTAAAAAGTGATCCAAAATTTAAAAGGAAAAATTCAAATCTTAATTTGCCATGTTTCTGTTTCGATACTGCTCGAAATTGGACAAACTTAAACAAAATTAGGTCCTCACCAGAACTAACCTACAGGCAAATGAAATTCCTTGACTGAACCAGATGTAAGACTAAAACTCTAAGAGCCCAAACTAAGAGGACTAACCCTAAATTCAAATAAAAATAAGAAAATAGCACCAGCTTCAATAATCATATTTGTTTTGAGGCACTACAGCAATAGACTTTTTTCAGTAAAACCATGTGTATGTGTTGAGATAAGGCGACACCAACATGGAAAAGCAGCGCCGCAGTTTAGTCCCTCCCAGACGTTGGCTAATGTGTGTCGATTACACTCTGTCTGCTGGAAGAGACAACCAGGGCTGTGTAAATAATGCATAAAACCATCGAGGGGGAAGGGGTGTGCAATAGGTGGGAGCAATGGGAGGAAGGGGAGGAACATACAGAGGGTTAAAACGTGTCCTACTTGACTTAACATGCTATCAGGTGAATGGGAACTTCACACGGCGGTAATGTGGAAGCCTGATAAGCTAGCATCAACACATATTCCTCCCTAGCGCTTATTTTAGATCTCGATTTACACGCCGACGAAATGCTATCGCTGGGTTCTCGCCACACACTGAATAATTTCTAATTAAGCGTCCCTATCTCGGAAGCGCTCAGTGTAATTAAGGTTTCATGAGGTGGGGGACCCTGATAATGACTGAAAAGGCAATTAAGGACTGCCTTCTCTGTTTTTCTTTCTCGTCACTTTCCCTTTGAGTGTTTGTGCGGTGACTGTGTCCTATGAGAATGCCCACAATACTGCTCTGACCCTACATGTGACCTCTAGCTTTTAAAAGCCCTATATTACACAACATTTACTCTTGTGCGCTTTATGCTTTGTCTGAATGTTGTTACCTCATTAAAACATTCCCAGAGTTGTGTGTTGTTTCATTCACACATCTTAAGTAGTATATATTTATTATTAGTCTGTCTACATCTCCAAAGCTCAGAATGCTCTGTAGAGTAGAGATTGGAAATTGCAGGGCTGGAATTATTCAAATGAGTCTAGTGAAGATGTATAGAGTTAAATCACAGCAGTGCACTTTCTAAATTGCTGAACGAAGAGCTTTAAATATACAGGATTTATGTGATAAATATACAAGAATGAAACAAAACACAACTCCAGGTATGTTTTTGATGAGGAAATAACAGTATAACATAATACAAAGCAGTGTAATATTGCCTCTTTTAAAGCTGAGCACATGTGAGCGGGGTTCAGTTACAAAATAGTTCACGACTAAATATATATATTTTGTCTTCAAGTCTCATTTTGTAAAGATACTGTTAAAAAAAAGTACAATTTAGGAGGTCCACTACCAGCTTGTGTCCAAGGAGAAGTAATGTTTTACAGTTTAGCATTAAAGTTATCCATCTCCATGAACACAAGGAAGAGATACCACCAGGCCAAGTTACAGGTCAGACCCTGTGCACAGTAAGAATGTTTTTCAAGGTATTTTTAAGCAGTAATAGTTTTGTTAAATGTCATACTGTGGAAAATACAAGCAATAACATGTTTATATTTCTATCACAAAAAAAGATAAATAAAATAGTGTTCAAAATTATTACTGAATGTATTTAGGTATTTATTATAGGTTGTTTACCATATCAGTGAATATCCATTTTGATGGCTTTGACTGTCCATTTTTACAAGTATACGTTGTTTACCTATTTAAGACTTTAATACAGAAAGCCAAATTAGTAATTTGTTACACCAAGTTGACTGTATACACAAGAGTCTTCTTTGGTACTCTCCACTATAATATTCTGCTGTCTGAGATGTAAGAAGCTTGTATATGCTATAGACAACATTGGGAGAATAATCTTCAGTTATACTGTATGTTTTAATGTGATATCAAAAAGACTAACTTGAAACAGCATCAAAAATAGTAATAAGTGAATCACACCACCACCACCATCAGTGCAGCCTTCTCTGCATGTAATAGTATTCTTTTTTATGTTTAATATAGCAGGCATTTCCATGTATTTGAAGTATTTACATTACATTTACATAACTAGCATGAACACATCTTCCGTCATAGTGCTTTAGTTTTATATATTTTTTTTCCTTTTGAAGGGGGGATGGTGGAATTGTCACACTGCATGTACAGCTGACCCTCACCACTCCTGCTGTGCGCTCTCCCCCAAACATCTTCATCTCTTTTTCATCACAGGACATCCTGGGTCTGTTCTCTCATGTCCTGACTCCCCATAGCTCACACACTCCCTTCCTCTCTCCCTCTCTGCTAAAAAAAAAGTCTCCATACAGAGAGACCGTTGCCATTAAATAATGCTCAAAGAGATACATTAAGCTGGGCTTCTACTGTGTGATTTGTAGTCAAATTTTAGTCACCAACAATTTTAAAATTGGGGCGAATGTCAGCTCCTCCATGCATCTCTGTGGTACAGGGGGTACGAGCTGTGATCGAGTGCTGATCATGTGGCCAGAAGGATATCAGACATACAGCCTGTTACACACTTACACACAGTGAAAATCCTTCAGTGTGAACAGACCAAACCCAGCAATATTCTGAGTGTTTGTGTGAATGGGGGTCATTGCAGTGTTCTGGCATTTTGCACTCGTCAATTTATCCAGTCCAATCCAAATGTATTTACATAGCACATTATAGCAACACAAAGTCTCCAAAGTGCTGCATAGAGTAGGCACATTATAAATGAACAGAGTGTATAAAATATGTCATAAAAAATAAATAAGCAAGCCCATAAAATACAAAAATTTGCAATAGAAAAAGAAATCAATAAAAGACAGAGGACCACACAATTCCCATGCTGGATTAAATGCCAGTGAGTAAAAGTGTGTGTTTTAAACAAGACTTAAAAAAAAAAAGAAAAAAAGCATCAACATTAGAGGTGGTCTTACTTTGTGTGAGGGGCATTTCAAAGTTTGGGGCCGACCACAGAAAAGGCCCAGTCGCCCTGGCCTTTTGAGTCTCGTTTTCAGACCGACAAGTTGTAACTTTGCCCTAAAACCTCAGAGCGTGTGAAAGAGTGGAGAGAACAATGAGATCTGAGATGTACATGGGGGCTAGACCATGGAAGGGCTTTAAAACAAACTCTAAAATGAATGAGGAGCCAGTGCAACTATGATAAAATGGGTGTGATGTGAATTTTGGTCTGATTGTAAGCGTGACAGGTTAACTTGGCTCATACCAGCGTACATTACAGTAGTCGAGATATGTAGAGATAAAAGCAATCATTAAGTCAAGATAAAAGGCGACGGTGTTAAAATTAGATTTGACCACAGCATTTATCTGCTAACCTGAAATCTCCATTAATGATGAAGCTAAGATTGGTGAGTGTATAGTTTGATGTATTGTTGAAAAGAGCCCAAGTCAAAGTGAAAATTAGAAGACAGCTTACTGAGACTTGTGACGGGAGCTTTATTTATTCCTCTCTGTTGGCGCCACATGTTGTAAGCCTGTCCGTCCATGAGCTTGTTAGTAGTGCCCCCTTTAGTTCAGAGGCTGACCCAGTCTTTATCACCTCTGTGCCCTTCTGCCACTTTAACAAGCCCGCTTCTGTGTATCAATCACGGCCAAATGAGCCCAAATAGGCTGTTTAAACCACTGGAGGGGACGCTTTTATGTGCAATAAAGGCTGAGGATTTGGGATGAAAAGAGTGTCTTAAAGTGCCACTGCCAAATTTTATTGTATCAGTCAACACTACCTTCTACAATAACTGCACAGCTTCATTTTTAATTAGAAATAAATAAAAGTTGTCCCGTGCTGTCGCCAAGGTGACATAGGGTTTGTCAAATTGATTAGCGACTGAAAATGTACTGAATGTTTCTCAGCATTCTTGGCTCTAATTTTACACTACTCACTGTCTTGTCTAATAATATAGAACACCTCGCCATTTCACAGACTGCGCAACTGAACTTAAAAATTAATCTGGGAAGGCATCTGGTGTAAAATATTTGGAAATATTTGCCATGCCAGAATGCAAATCACAACTGGGTACTTAACTGTAAAACTAACACATTAACACACAAAACATACATTCATAGTTTTTGTCAGTGGTGGATTTTGTTATAAAAAAAAAAAATACTGAATTAAAAGGATCACATGAAAAAATCAACTTAAGTAAAAGTATTAAAGTACCTGTTTAAAAGGAGTAAAAAGTAAAAGTATTTCACGCATATTTTGAGGTCTTATAAAGCTTCCAGTGTATGAATTTTGATAAAGATTTGTGATTATTTTTGTTCAGTAGAGACAACTGAATCGATCTTTTTTCCTTGCTGTTTTTATTTGTGTATTTTTATTTGCTCAAACTACAAATGTGTTAAAATATGTTTACATTTCAGTCCACTTCAAAAATGTAGAGGAGTAAAAAGTACAGATACCAGCTCTCAAATGTATTTACGCTAAACTAAAAAGAATCCACTAGAAAGTACAGATATCTAAAATGTACTTTAATGCTTTTACTTCGTTCTGTTTTTTCCTAACTGGTGACTCCAATAGCCTATGACTCTGTCTTAATCAAATGAAAAAAAAAAAAAAAATACAGCTGTTAACATGACATTCTGGATGATGTACCTTCATCATTTTTCACTTTTTCAGCTCATAACATCCCTCTCCTTACCTGTCTTAGTCCTGACCCATTCAAATCAATCATGGATTTTGTGAATGGCTGACAAAAAATATTGCCGTAAAAAGTGGAGAAGGTTGTAAATAGCACTTTAATACAGCGGAGCGGCTATGTGCTAGCTCCCAGGCGCTAAGTAAACCCAAATGAAGTGCAAGAGCCAATAAAAGCAGCTTCAATCCTCCCTATAATCTTGTCAGTTAGCAAGGACACCTGTATTTTCAGATATTGTTCACATCCCGGCAGCCCTGAGTCTTATTTCTCCTTGCTTAAAGTGCACCATGATATAAAAGCGTGTGCTAAAGTGCTTTAAATGCATTAAGGTAATATGGTGTAAAAGCTGGCGGAGTTTTTTATAAGACTGTTGTCAAAAAGTTTGGATCGGTCCCTGAAGTTGACGTGGAGACTATAAACTGCATCTCAGCACTGCAGGTGGAGCATTACGAGAGTAGTTGTTTAACATGTGTCATTGCTGAAGATGGATGGTGAAAAGATATAATTAAGACAACAAAGGCAGATGCTGTGTGTTGTTCATTACTACTTAAAAATATGTGTACAAAAAGATTATGCAAATGAGTAAAGTAAAACAAGTACAGATTTATGTAACTATAGTTCAGTAGAATTTAGTGAAGATATTTTGCTCTGAGGATGTTGCAATTGTTTGGTCGATAATTGTTGTAAATATTGTTCAGACCACAATATAATTCTAAAAAAAATTATAATAGTGACAATTTTAGAAGTAAAATTCAATTCAGTACAATTCAATTCAAGTTTAATTATATATCACATTTAAAACAACTTCTGCCGACCAAAGTGTTTCACATAAAAATCAACAAAAACAGAAGAATATACATATAATAGACATATATATATATATATATATATATATATATATATATATATATATATATATATATATATATATAGATATATAGATATATAGATATAGATATAGATATAGATATAGATATAGATATATAAAAAATAACACAATACATGTGAAAACTAGAATAAAACACCAAGATAACCTGACTAGCTAGTCTTAAATGCCAGGGAGAAGAGGTGAGTTTTCAGTCTAGTCTTTAACTGCATTACAGTCTGAGTGGATCTGACAGGAAGAGGAAGGCTGTTCCACAGTCTGTGCGCTGCCACAGAAAAGGCTCTGTCACCTCTCGTCTTGAGCCTAGTTTTGGGTACGTCCAACTGGAGCTGGTCAGATGATCTCAGGGCTCTGGGCAGCGTATAGAGCTGCAGTACTTCCCTGAAATAGACTGGACCCAGAGAGTTTAAACATTTGAACACAATCAATAGTATTTTGAATTGCACCCGATATAAGGCAGGGAGTCAGTGCAGATTGCACAGCACGGGTGTGATCTGTTCTTCTCTCTTTGTATTTGTCAGCAAATGAGCTGCAGCGTTCTGGACATGTGTAAGCGCTGCAGGGAGCCCTGTTCCAGCCCTACATACAAAGAATTACTATAGTCCAGGCACTATGTTACAAATGCATGGATAGTTTTTTCAAAATCCACCTGTGAATGGTAGGGCTTTATTTTAGCGAGGAGCCTCAACTGAAAGAAGCTGGACTTTGACAGAGCTAATGTGCTTGTCCACTTTGAACATAGAGTCCACAATCACCCAAAGATTCCTCACTGGAGAGAGACAATAGGAGGACAGAGGACCAATCATACTGTCCTGCCCAAGCAATGGGATAGTTTGCCCAAACACCACAATCTCAGTTTTATTTTGATTTAAGTTCAGAACGTTTGTGCTCAGCCAAGTCTGTACAGTACATCCCTGAAACAGTCCTGCAGAGCTTTGATTGTGCTCTGGTTATCATTTGCGGTCACCAATATATTTGAATGTCATCTGCAAAACAATGAAATGTGACATAGTGCTTTCTAAAAACATCACAGAAGGGGAGCATGTACAGAGCAAAGAGGGCCTGACTTAAGTACTGACCCGAGTTTACAGAAACAGAAACCAACAGAGCGCTGTGCCCTTAATGCCCACATGTGTCTCCAAGCGGGACAGAAAGATGCTGTGACCCACTGTGTCAAAGGCAGCTGATAAGTCTAAAAGCAAAAGATCTGTGTCCCAGAGTCAACAGTTAAAAACAGGTCAATAAAAACTTTTAAAAGAGCTTTTGGTACTGTGCTGGGCTTTAAAACCAGATTGGAATGTTTCATCTATTTTGATAAAATTAAGGTAAGTCTGAAAGAGACACGGCTCAAAACACTCAAAGACTGAACTGCAGACTGTTGAAGCTACAAGGTCCACAGCAGAAGGCAGTGACAGTCTAAGAGCAGACTCTTTATGCCTAAAAAATGATAAGAAGTTTTCACAGTGTAGATGAGGGCACAACGACATTTGTCATACATGGATTAACCAGAGACTTCAAAGTGCTAAAAAGCATCTGAGGTTTGTGGCAGTTTGTTGACTACATGTTTGCTATAAAACTACATTTAGCAGCTTTAACTGCCCTCTGACATTCGATCAAACGGTCTTTTGGTATTTGCAGGGAGTCTTCCTCTCAGTGTGTCTACATGCGCGCCTCAACCTTACGCATATTCTCATTTAGCCAAGGCTGTGCCATGGGCTTTCTACGCTTTAGCCTTAATGGAGCCACTGCATCCAAAAACTCTGTACAAGCGTCACTGAAACGAGAGAGCAGACCATCCGGTGTGGTGGTTTGCCAGTCACCTTGGTTCATAATTTCTGATGCATTGAACATGCCAGAAAACAAAGAAGCAGTCATACAGTTCATTGTGCACACTCGCAGACTAGCCACAGTTTGGGGCTGTGTTATAGAGAACAACATGTCAAAGTGGTCCAAAAAATACATTTCACAAAACTCCATTTTATTTACATTAAGACCAAAAGATAATACAGAGTCCAGCGTGTGTCCTTTTTTGTGTGTTGACCCCGACACTGACTGGGTTGAGATAAATGAATCAATCAAATTTAAAAAGTCTGGATTCACAACAGACATGAATATTAAAATCCCCAACAATCCAAAACTGGTCATAGTGCAGTAACAGGCCAGTTGAGATCTGAGAAGTCCTGAATAAAATCTTTATTGAACTTTGGAGGGTGATACAACAAAGCGGACAGAATCGGGGTGTCAAGGCTTAATGTGAAAGTCTGAAGCTCAAAACTGGAAAACGGGTCTATCGGAACCTACCGACAGATAGCTAGATTTGTACACTGTTCCTAGGCCCCCCACCTCTGCCAAAAATCCGAGGAGAGGGTCAGGTGGTAAAAGCTCTGAGAATGGGGAAGACTCACCAGCTTGGAGCCATGTCTCCATGAGCAACATAAATCAGATTCCACGAAGTGAAGAGATCATTCAGGAGAAATGTTTTATTAACTAGTGATCTAGCATTCAAAAGGCCCAAGCGGAGAGTCACATCCTTGGGACTTCGTGTAGAGGTACGGCACAGTGACTGAAGGCATCCCAAATCTACACCACGGCGTTTGGCTAGACGCTTGTGCAGCTGCGCTACTAGTGGCAGATGATGCAGGCCGATGTGTAGGCGCGCAAGAGTCACAGGCTGGATCCACCATAATCCATGTGATCTTTGAAGGGTTTCCAGGAGTGGTAAGAAGAGGAATAATTCCAGAATTGGCTCTGCAGTACGCCTTCACTCTGACTAACACGCCTCCGCATTTTGCGTGCTTTCTGGGCCGCTTCCTCCATGTGGAGACAGGTGAGCGCAGCAGGTAGGCTGGGACTGATGCCAAGTGAGGAGGGAATCTGGATGCTTGATCCTTAAAATTGTGATTAAGAAATAGTTCATGAGAACACTTAAGATCAATAAGTGCCTGGCGATCGTAGACTAGCAGTCCAGAGATATCTTGGCACAAAATACAGACTAATGCCACAACAAACAATTTTAGCAGAGCAGGTAGACGACTGCCAGTACACGCTGACGCCCTCTTGTAAATCATACACACATGCACTCTCACACACTACAAATGTAAACCTGAATGTCAAGTGTTTTTTTTTATTGATTTATTTTTGTCACATTCATTTTACTTCACTATTCAGACTATTCAGTCCACTGACCCACAGGTTGGCGGTGTGATTCCCACAGATAAATGCTGTTGCTGTGTCCTTGGGCAAGACACTTAAGCCACCTCACCCCTAATGTCTGTATACACTGGTGAGTGAATGGGTGAGTGGTTCCTTGATGTAAAGTGCTTTGAGTGCCTTTTAATCATATCAGAGGAATGGTGAATTAGGACATGGATTCAATTGTCTCGAATAATATTTAAATTTTGACAATAATACACAAAAAATTTGAATTTGATATTGAGACATCTCTTTTGTCCCACATAAGACTACTACACTACAGTTCTAAGTCTTGGTAGGAATGGTTAGATCCTACAAAAAAATAATTATAATAATAAATAGAAAAAGAAAGCATGTATGCAATATAAGTACACATGCACTACTTCTACTTATATATTCTTATACTGCACTGTTACTTACATAAGCAAATTTTCTATAACATTTGAACAGCCTTAACATATTCAATTTAGCGTGCGTCAAACGTATCATTCCTCATTACAAGCCAAGCAAATAGCAGCGTCAACATTAGTGCTCTCAAGGACTGCGCCAATCGCCCCACAACTCAAGTATTTTACTAGAACGCCGATGAACTGTGCATGCCCAAGACTCTCCCAGCCATCACTTTTACAGGGCTGCTTACGGCCTTCGCGTTAGATTGCTTTTGGAACATATTATTGCATGCTAACATCTTGTAAATATGGGGTGGAATTGCCGCAGAGAGACGGCATTAATCTCTCAAAAGCATAGTTACTGCAGCTTTATTTAGTGACGTTCGCTCAAGGACGTAGTGGAGTCTTGATTTTAAAGACGTGGGGAAATGATTGGAAACATTTCAGAGGTAAATGTGATGATTATAATAAATTCTCGAGTTTTTCACTGCACCTTGAATATATATTTGACTAAGCTTTTCACATTTTGGGGTTGTTCTTTTAAACAATGAAAGATGCAGTTTTGATTATAATAACAGAGGGATGACGTTCAGTTGTCAGCTGTCTTGTTGCTCCTGCCACCACAACCAGTACTTGTTGCTTGCTCTTTTTTCTTGGTCTATTAGCTCATTCACACCTATTCATTTTCTCCAGACAAACTTGGAAGCAATTTGTCTCCTGTCAATATTTCTGCAGTGACTTTAACAGTGCATATTAGTTTATCTCAGTGCAACAAGTTCCTGTTTTAGTGTTTAGTATGTTCACACTAATATGACTGTGGCACAATAATAAATTGCATTAGCACTTCTAAATGCTCCACACTTTGGGGTGAAATAAGGTTCTGTAGTCCTGGACGTAAAGAGTGTGGGTATGCACATATTACTGGTGCTCGGCTACTAGAGGGACATAGAAAATTAGATAAAGTCTGAGCACTTACTCCAAAACTGAATTTAACAATGTGACACTGTTTCAATCACTGCATGACCTGAGGACGATCCATTGATTGAAACTTGTCTCCGCTGAGCGGTTAGCACTCTAGTTTGATTCTCAGACTGGGCCTTTCTGAGTGGAGTTTGCATGTTCTCCCTTTGTGTGCATAGGTTTCCTCTAAATAATCCAGTCTCCCCTATCTCCAAAACATTTGATCAGGTTGAACTACAATGGTGACATGTACACTTCCAGCAGCTCAACCTCCCTATCTCACATGTCTAATGATAAAGAACCAACTTAACTAAGTAGTCTCAGCTACAATAACAAACACATAAGCACACAAACTGCCAACCTTCAAATGTATGTGTAAACGACTCTGCTACTGCTCCACAACTAACTAAACATCATAAAGAGTGACCATAGTCTCTATGAATAAATCCCTTTCTGTTAGGTGCAATATGTCCATCAATTTGGATTTCCTATTTGAACAATTTTGAATTCTAAATACTAAACAGTGCTAGCAGGGTCTTTTTAACAAAAACAAATGCAAATCTACGCACATATTCAGATCCATCCTCTGCTCACTGCTGCTGCTTTCTGGCTGAAGTCCAACCGCTCTGCTCTTGATCCCAACAGGCAAAATCTCACTTTTAAAGACCCCAGGCGCCTGCCCTTACCCCCCACACACACCAGGCTCTCCACCAGCTCAGTCATCTCTCATTCATAACCTGCTCAAGTTTTCTCAAAGACTTCCGCCTGATCAAAGCATTCGGACCACTGTGTGCACTCCGCGACCTATTGGCCCCGGCTCCTCTCCCCCACCGACACAAATGCGAGAGTTTGGGTGCGGCCGGGGTGACCTTTCACTGCTCTCTCAGATGTTAGGAAGGCGGCCAAATTATTTTCTGGCTTCTTTTCTGCCGTGGCCTTATCTGCGTCCAGCTCTTGTTTGTTTTAAATAACATGGCAGGACAGAACAAGGAGGGAGAGTCGAACTGAGAGAGACATAAAAATGAATAAAAAGAAGGAACATAACAATGCTGCACTGGCCGCTATATCATCTCTTTGTGTAAAACATTATGAAAGGAGTAGTGGTGACTTTGTGGCACAGGCATGGCTTCAAGCATTTAAGTTTGTACAAAGGGTGTATTCAAATTGGTTTATACCTTTTTTTTTGTTTTTTAGTTTTAATAATAGAATAGAGTTTGCTGTTATCTGTAAAATATTCATTTCAGAGTCTGTGAACTGTGAGTCTGTGGCAATAATTTGTCAATAGGGTGTCCAAAGTGGAATAAACTGACAGTAGCTTTCAAAGTAGTAGTTTTTTAGTACCACCTCATTTTAAAAAAATGATGCAACATTCTGAAATTGTTATACAAATGTCATTAATTGTGATTACAGGAGTGGACCTTATAAGATTATTGAGACTGAATTATTCAAATTAGTATTTTGATACCAGTTTTAGTTGCTTGGCAAATTCAAATTCGCTCTGTATTTTATTTATATGTAGATGGATATCAGTCTGGTCCCCACCCACATCTTGAGTCTGACCAAACATGATCATCCAATCAGATTTGTTTATTTCAGGTCATTCATCACCTACAGTTATAAACAAAATTACATTTTTCTCACCTCAGATTGATTCTGCAGAAAACTGACATGTTTTTCAGTCTCTTTGTTAACTTTTTCCTTGCATAAGCAGCTGTATTTGTTTTGATACAGGCCGACCATGTTTGTCCCTGATTGGCTAATCCAACTGTCAATCACACCCCTCTGAAAACGGGGAGATTAACCAGTGACCAGACTCACATCTTTGTAAAACACTGAAGTGTGTATTCTGATCATTAAAAGCATTAACCATTATTACAGGACTGCAGTTGGAGGAACATTTTAGTGTGTTTTATTTGGGAAACATACCAACTGGGCTGAAAAAAAAAAGACAGATACCTTCTTCAGATATTACAAGCAGCCAGCAAGAAGGCGATCACACAAAAATGGCTACATAACAAACCTCCTACTATTTCAGTATGGGCTGAAATAATCAACGAAATTCAGATTATGGAACGAATAACATTTTTCCTTGAGACACTCCTCAGATAAAGGAGACCTGTATTGGAAAAAGTGGAAATCTTACAATCAAAACGAATCCTAATGTCAATTTTTAATTCACTTGCTTGATGGCCTCCTATTTTATTTTATTTTATTTTATTTTATTTGTCAGTCTGACGATTTATTGTGTTCTACTGTACTAATAATCTGTGTATTTAAATATGTGATATACAAAACTAAGACGTTCTAATAAAAATAACCCAGGCAGTTTTTTTTTTTGGAAACAGAAATACTCTTTATATTCACCTATTCATATCAGTCCATTTTACACTTGTACAGTATCCCCACCTCCTAATTAAAAGTACCACTCCTTCCTAGAGTTTATTTGAGGGGAGCACAGACAGGAGCTAAATAAAAGATGAAAGAATGCAGGCAGTTGTAAATACAAACTAAAAATGATAAATTCAAAAGTGCAATCTGCTCCCTAAAGTGATACCTGGAGTTTGCTAGAAACGCATAAAAATAGTCCATGTGAAAAATGAGGGTAGATTAATTGATAAGTCCTATTTTTTTATTTGTATTTTGCATTTTGGTTCAGCTAGGCAGTCCTTAGGCGAGACATATTTCTTGTGCCGTCAGCCATAATAAAACAGAGGGATTACAGTTATAGTCTTGATTGGATGATGAATTAAATGTGATGTGGTGGGCGAGTGCACGGTTGTGGGTTTGTTTCATTGATAATAGACTCCGGATTCTTATAAAAATGGTAATAAAGTGCTTAACACAGTAGGGATGGTTTGTAGACACAGATGCTGTGTGTTATTTCAGGGAAGATTAGGATTTGGGAGAGAAGCCAGGCAGGATGCATGTGTCACAATAAACAATGCATTTTGATAGAATACAGCTGAGGAAAAACTCTATTGTTGAGTCTTCTTGGTCCTGGTTTAGTCTTGATCTAGTCTAAGTTTGGTCCTGATTGAATCCTGGTTTAGTCCTGATGTAGTCTCAGTTTGGTCCTGATCGAGTCCTGGTTTAGTCCTAACGTAGTCTCAGTTTGGTCCTGACTGAGTTCTGGCTTAGTCCTGAGTTTAGTCCTGTTTGGATCTCTATTTTTATGCAACTGTGAAAAGTACCTTTTAGTTGCATTTAAAGGTGAGCTATGCAACTTGCTTGTCTCCATAGAGATGTTATTGGTTTACCTTGAATATTGAACGTTATTAAGTTACAGTTAAATTGTATACATATTTACATTCAGCATCCTCACCTCTCCACAGATCTTACCTGTGAATATGTTACCTTCTTGTCTCTATTGAGAGGAATTAGTTTAATGTCATACTGTGGAAAGCAGTGACACATTAATGCTCGTCACCATACTTATAAGTGTTTAGCATGTTTTATTTTTACCACAGTTGCATGATTGTATTTTGTGAAAAATAGTCAGAGGTTCAAATTATTAACTCACTATAAAAACTGAAACCTGGCAATGCATACAAAAGTTTGTTTACTTTTCTTTTTAAGGCAGTGGGTGGAAGAGTTCAGCGCTGCCTGTCAGTATTTTCAAATGACATTGACAGAAGACGACATAAACATGATGAAATGAATTGGACATGTTTTTTTTTTCTATAGCCACTCTAAAAATAAGCTTTTAATATAAAAAAATAGCACTGTGCTAGCTTCCAATCCTTGAGTTTCAGAATGAGGAAAATGCAGGCCAGTTGCCAAAACAATTAACAATTCCGAACATAATGTTTTGTTTTTTGGAAGAGGTCTGCTAAATGATGTCTATAACAGGAAACTTTCACCCACGAGCATACATAGGCAGAATACAGCTTCAGTATTTGGCCTTACAGTCTCACTGTCATTCACGTGTCATTCTAGCGTTCAAAGACAAGTCGAGGTGAGTTGATGAATCTAAATTGCGTACAGTGGATTAATGTCTCTGTGAATGGTTGTCTCTTCGTATTAGCATCCAAACTGTTAACCCTGGCAAAGTACAAGGTCTATACTGCTCACTTTAAGCAGCTGGGATGGTGTACAGCCTCAGCCACCCATGGCAGCAAGCAGCACACGTTATACAAATGACTCAATTACCGCCATTTTAAGCATTATAACTGTATACAATCTTTTAAGGCGGCACTAATAGTCAGTTGTAACGAAGCATAACAGTTTAAAAGGGCAGTAGCACTTCCATACATTTTTGCTTTATACCACCCATAGAACCAGCGTACCTCACTGCTAATCAAGTTAAATGTGTGTCCACTTTTAGAAACAGCATAACAGCTTATTTCTGTGATCCTGCGGTGTATCGCCCCGGACAATGCTGGGGGTTAAAGCTAGAGGGCGCTCACCAAATGAAGCGTTATTAAGCTGGTTGTCACAGGGCCCGTGTAGCAACTTGCACTGTATCCACCTATGGTTCAGTACAAATTGTGTTGTGAAGTTTCATGGGGATGTCTTTGATCAGCCAAACTGTGCAGCCCCTCAGGAGGTAACAGTGAAGACACGCTTTCAGATCCAACGTTTTGTTTGTGGCACCTGGTAATGTGCAAGAAGACTATAGTGGTCTGTTCATATCTTTAAGAATATACTTGCAAACATAATGTGAATATGGTTTATATAAAGGCGTGTTCACTTCTCTTAGTGAGGTCTTGGTTTTAGGAAAGTTTAGTTCGTCTTGGTGTTTGGTCTTCGAGTCCTGGTCCTAGGTCTAGTTAGAGTTTAGTGCCAGTTTTTATGTGAGTATGCACCTATGTAGTAGGTTTAAGTATACGTGAATTCACCCTGAATTTATATGCTGTGTTTAATATGGAAGCATTGACATTAAATAATTAACTTCAGCCATTAAATGTCACTGGTGTGTTCTTAACGACACAACACAAGATGTAACTTTTCTGGTTTAGAGTCTGCAATCGGCTTGTCTCTTGATTTATGTTCTTGAATGCTCCACAGTTTTGTCTCCATAAAGACAAGCAGGTGACACCAGATGGTCAAGTTACAGGTCAGACTTGTGAAGAGGCGACCACGCTCACAATAAGAATGCAGTTTCACCAACAAAAACACACGTAATTAAATACATACAAGATAGATATGTTTAATACTGTGAAAGAGTCCCAGTAAAGTGATATCATCTCCACGGAGACCCCACCAGAAAATTGACATAGACAACCCCTTGGATCATGACTGAAAGGGTTTAGGCTGAATTAAAAAATACTTATAACGCCTAGCCCTATGACAGAATTCCAAGTAAGAAAAGCAGCGTATGAACAGAAAGTTTGCATTTACAATTTCACTTATGACTTACTGTATATATAAGAGACAAAGTGTGAATTAAAACAAACAAAATTTTATGCATAATTCATTCATTACAGAGCTTGATATCTTTCAAAACATAATGCTTCATTTTTAAAATCATCACTCACATTGTTTCATATACTAACGGCTCTAACAGAAATACAATCACTTTTTTTTATCTTCATTTTTTAAAGATACCAGCTTTGTTTTTGTTTATGGTCACACAAACCAACAATAATGACATCGTCGTCATCATCGTCCATGATCGCACCAAAACAAAAGGCAATGTCAAAGAAAAGCACATGTCCAGCCAATAGACGTGGTTTACTTGTGAAGAGAATACTGTATATCTAGTCTTCTAGGTATTTCTGTAAGATTAGATTTTTATATTGTTGCACCAAATTAGTACAAGCTTTGATATGGTCATCTAAACTATTCCATAAGTCTACTCCACGTCTGCTTTTAACAGCGGTTTGAGAGAATAGTTTTTTGATGGTTCGTTTAATCTTTCAGGTTGTATTTGAATTAATTTTTGCAAGACAGTTTTTCAGCATTATCTGGGAGCAGGTTGAGTTTCGCTTTAAATAAGATTTGGCAGGTTTTAAATTTTACCAGGTCCCCAAATTTCAGTGTTTTTGATTGGCAAAAAGTTCATTCGTATGTTCTCTATATCCAACTAAGAGAGCAATTCGTATTGCTTTTTTTTTTTTTTTTTGTAATTTAAGCAATACGTCCATGTTACTTTTATAAGAATTTCTCCAAACCTCTACACAGTAACTTAAATGGGGTAAAATATCATAAGTATGGACAAATACAGATGATTTTGCTCTTTTATATCAATGCAATAATGGATACAAAAACAATTCTACAAACTATATATGATGTTTCATGCTGTAGTTTCTCAAAAAAAATCATTGAAACTGAACTGTTACTTTATCTACTGGTACCAGTCCAACAGACGACTGAAAATGAACTCTCTTGGCTGAGGTTATAAAAGAAATTCTTGGAAAACAAGCTTCCACTTCATTATTGACACGAGCTAGGTGCCATTAGCATTGTACGCGATGCCAAATTTGAATAAGGTTCAGACCTCTTGCCGCTAATGAGCCTTAAAATGATGCTAGTCCCATAGTCACATCTGTGCGAGCTTAAAGGAGCCTCTACTTATTATGCATCTCTCGTATCGCGTCTTCCCATATGCAAACTTAGACTATTTCTGCGCGCCGACTATTCAACTTGAAGTGTTTTAACTAAAGGGGACTGCGCTACCCATGGGTCCATTCATTCTCTTCCTCGACGCTGGCACGGAGCAGGACTAGCTCCCCCCTCCTCCCAGTGGGTTTGAGTAGGCCTGTAGCTTATTCACCATATCTCTAATTGCCACTAAGGGAGGCTGCGGCGCGCGTAGCATGTAGCGGCGCACCAGCCCACAATGGACATTTCAATGAGTAAATCCAACATTAGGGAATTAATTAGGCAGAAAACAATGGGTCATAAGAGCGCTAACGACAGAATAACAAGGCTCACGCGCTTACTTGGTGCTCAGCCCACATGCCGCGCTGCTGGGAGGATGCACTATGCTAATTAGCTGTACAGTTAAGCTATGGCCTTGTTAGACTAAATATAAGGTACAAGCAATGTTTTTACCGCTAAACATGCTGATTTTACATAAGGGCTGACTACAAGTTAATGCTAAGGAAATGTAGTACAGAATTATATAAGCTATTTTGGAGGGCATGTGTAAATGCGGTAAAATACTCCAACAACCACATTTTAATAGAAATACTTGGGCAGTACCTGGACGACTAAATCGGAGAGGAGGAGGGACCAGGTCTGGAGGCAAATGTTTGATTGGTTAAACAGGTATCCACACACACACAAACTCCACCCCTGTAATCAGAAAGACCTGGGCGTAATGAGAGCAGTCTTATGTGATGTCACCAACTACTTGAAATTGCAGTGGCTTCTCGAAGCAGCACATGCACAGTTTTGTTTATAACCACAAAGCTGCAAATGTACCTAGTCTGTATTAAAATTACCAAATGGCACTAGGAACCGTAGACGTTGCCTATATAACAGTAGTAGTAGTAGTTTATTTGGTCATTTTGCAGCACTACAAAACAAAACAAAACATAGACTACAACCCCATGGATCATGACCGAAAGGGTTTAGGCTGAAGTAAAAGTAATTATAACTCCAAACATTATTAAACAACGACAGAATTCCAAGAAAGAAAAGCAGCGTATGAACAGCAAGTTTGCATTTACAGTTTCACTTACGACTTACTGTATATATAAGAAAAAAATATAGAAATCAAAACAAACTAAATTTAATGCATAATTCATTCATTCAAGAGCTCTATATCTTTCAAAACATAAAGCTTTATACTTGTAAGGGTGTGAAACTCAAATTCACAAAGGGACAAAATTAAAAACTGGGATTAAGTCGTGGGCCAAACTAAATATTTATTGAACATTTTCAACAACATCTGCATATTTTCTGTTCTTTTGAGATATGTAATGTTAAACCTTTTCTTATTAAAATAAATGTCTAATAATATTTTTGCCTAAACACTGAATCCAGAACAACCGTAATATAAAATAATAATAAAATTAGTAAGGAAATAATGTCTCTATAGCTCATCTGTAGTCAGCAGGCCATCTGCCGTACAAACTAATAATAATGTTATATAGAATATAGCTGCAAAAATGTGTAAATGTACTACTACATTACTACATTAGTCTTTAATAGCACTTTTTAAAGAACCTCAGTCCCTTTTTATTTTCACATATTATTTATTCACTGCACATTTGGAGGTAAACTACTATTGTAGCCACAGCTGCCCTGTGGTAAACTGATGAAAGTGAACTCAATCTGCATTTTCTGCCGCTCCAGCCACCACCAGTCACTCTCACATTCATAGGCAGGGTGGACAAAGTGTCTTGCCCAAGGGCACCACAACAGTATGCACTAGACTAAAGTCTCTCGTATTCCTAGCATGTCTCCCATTACCGGGCACAACTTTGATCTCCTTGTATTGACCAGGTTAGTTTGACTAGTTTGAGATGTGTTGTATCTGTTTATTTTGAAATAAATTTCAACACTCTTGATTAGTCTACATAAAGTTTATAAAATGTGTTTGAATAGCCAATACTAGATATTAAAACAGAGAAGTTAGTTTATTTAGTTTTTACACAAAACTGCAAAAAACAGATAGAACAAAAACACCCCCTAATATGAAATTTCAATTGAACTAAATTGCTAAACTAATAATGCTCTAACATAGAATAATACTCAAATAAAAACTGGTTGATTTCATGTCCCATTCTAATAAAAATCTTTGTTTGTGCAACCTTCTGAGATCCATTTATTTATGTTGTTGTGAGCTGGAGCACATATTTTATCAGTTTATCGGAGTTTTCGTTTTTCTTTCTGTTTAAAAAGCTGCCCGCTGCTTTTGGAAACGAGAGAGCACAGCCAGAGCGAACTAAACACAAATCAAAACAGAAGATTCGGAGCTAAAGGGGGTCCGAGATGTGCTGCTAATGTTCAACAGTCCATCCTACCAGCGTTTTGAATTATAATAATCACAGTATGCAGTGTAAATACAAGTGAAAATAGGCTTAAATGACAGAATATTAGAAACTAGACTGTTTATCAAACTAAAATGTGTCATATTGAGTTCTTAATGCAATCTTGCTGTACATTGCTTTCTTTGAATCTTTGAATTGCTTTTTCATACCATTGAAATGGATCAAGACTGGAACATTGTGGCCAGATGTCTGTAACAACTTGCTTACAGTGCTTTCTGCTAAATAAATTATAACTCAGAAGTCTGACTCACTCAGATTTGAAACTTTTAACTTTACATGTGATGTTTCTTCTCATACATTATGGAATTGGCTGTTGACTATGCCTTTATTTTTTAATTCTCATTTAATTGCGATGATACGTTTCTTTTGTATTGTTAAAGTTGGTCCAAATCAAACTAGAGTAATCAGATAATCCAAAAATTAGATGTGATTAGATGTTTTGGTCGAGTAATGATTGTATTTGGAAGACAAAGTATGATGATTTTTTTAAATGGAAGTTACAGATTAACTATAACCCTCAATCATAGAAAGTGTCTGTATAGGTATATACCAATAAGTATGAATACTAACATGTACATGGTGTTTGTGTGTGTGAAGATCGACGTGTATTGGATTGTGTGTGTGTGTGTGTGTATACCAAAAGAACTAAGTACATATTCTTTCCTGCACTAATAAAAGATGAGTTTTGTGTTGTTTTCTGTAAATAGTTCTGCCGTCTTGTATCCCTCTCTATATGTTAATAGGGTTAGGCAAAGTGAGCAAGTGTTTAAATTTCAGCCTAAATCCCTTTGGTCTGTAGAATAACTTCAGTGATATGCATAAAACTGCATAATTTCTGTGTTAAATCATTGTAATATGATGTATGATTATGTTCAATGACCGAAGAAAAGAAACAAACTAAACTAAATAACTCTTTCAATCCTTACCATCTTACATTTCTGTGTTTGCCACAATAATTTGCTTTTTGCATAATTTTCCCTTTCAACACCTGAGTCCACGTGTGAACAGTTAAAAAGAAATCAGGAGCGACAGTAGCTCAGTTGGGAAAGTGTTTGACCTCTGATCTGAAGGTTGGCAGTTTGAATCCCACTCTCAACATAAACGTCATTCGTAGACCAGTCATATCCACTAACGCACAGGTCCGTGGTGTGATTCCAGCTCCCACAGATGAATGCGGTTGTTGTGTCTGTGGGCAAGACACTTAACCCCCCTCGCCCCCAGTGTCTGTGTACCTTGGTGTATTTTTGTGTGTGTGAACGGGTGACTTGTTCCTTGATGTGAAGTGTTTTGAGCGCCTTGAAGATGGAATAGCGTTAAATAGAAATTTACCATAACATTTATCATTACTTACATCAAATGCAACTGTAACATGACATTTCAATAATCTGATAACTCCAGAAATCAGATAATGAACAGATTTCTGGTGTGCATTTAAACATAGTGTAGCCAATGGAGGCTAAACATTTTTGGCCCATTTTCCACTATGAGATTTTAGATTCAGTCTCATTTGTGCTCCTTTTCTTAAACCTAGGATACGAATGCAAGCTCTTATTATTGATCAGCGCAGTCTTCATTTAGTTTTAATCAATCGCAAACCCTTGTGCATTGCATTGCAACATAGAATGTTTTAAGATGAGTACATGTTTTTTGTGTTATTTCTATCCAACCGTGTTTCATTTTGCCATCCAAAAAAAGCTAACAAAAAATTAATGAAAGTCTGGTTTGTAAGAGCGAGGAACAAGGTGCTTCCTCCTTTCATGGTTTCTATTCTAATATAAATAGTAATACTAATAAGAGTAGATTTAAGAGGGTTTTTAAAAGTGTTTCTATATTTCCAGGTTCGGCGATGGCTACACTCTGATCGTGCGGGTAGGGGGCGCTTCTCCTGCCCTGACTCCTGTAGAAGTCTTTGTTTCACAGACGTTTCCTGGCAGCGTCCTAAAGGAGAAGCACCATAACACACTGCAGTACCAGCTTCCACGCACTCCCGGGGCTCTGGCCAACATCTTCCGCCAGCTGACAGTGCACCAACACAGGCTGGCCATCGACGACTACTCTGTGTCCCAGACCACGCTGGACCAGGTGAGAGCCAAACACACGTTTAGACCAGAGCAGGCTGAGCAGGGAGCCTCATTATCTCCAAACTGGACTCATTTAAGTTTAAGCACATTACAGAAATGCAAATGTAGTTTTTCCCACAGCACTTGTTACCTCTGTTAAGGACTCGTGTTCATAGAATATTATGCAAAATACTACGTTCACTTTTAAGCTAAGTGAGAGTAGCATTTTGCCTCTACACTCTCTGCTGTTCATAGCTTATTACAGTGGGACTCTTCTAGTAGCGTGTCTGCTATAGCTCCTCTGGAATGTTCGATGTTATAGAAAACGGAGGAGTTGTCACAAAGTCAAGTTACAGGTCAGATCTGTTGAGAGGCAAGCCCATACAGTAAAAAATATGATTTTCAAGGTATTTGTGAGCAATGAAATCATAATATGTGAAACATTACAGGCAATGCGAATCATTCACAGACTCTAGGTGGTGGGCCCTGTATCAGAAAAATTACTTATTGTAGCTTAAACTTTTAGTTTAGAAGCCATTTGGGATTCAACAGTGACTGAAATATCGTTATATCGTATCATCAAAAGTCTCACAATAATAATGTGGGCTGTCACAATATATTGAATTACAACTGCCTTTGTGTAAATACATGGTTTTATAGTAGCAACAGCTTATAAACATTGGGAACTACATATCCCATGATTCATTTCAGTGCAGAAAACATGAAGAAATATGTTTTTGACTTGAATTCTTGGGATTATGATGGAAATAATTCACACCAAAATTTTGTGAAGGCATTTTAAAAGCAAAAAAGTGTCCTATCTACAGTTACATTAGCCTCTTCAAAATATCGCAAATATCGTACCATGAGATGCATATCGTGATAATATTGTACAGTGAGTTTAGGATATCGTTACATCCTTAGAAGCCATAGACTTAAGACTTTTGGGTTAAAGATGTATCTGTACACTGATATAAAATAAGATAAGAAAACCTGGGATTGCATTGTCAGTATCATTGATTTTCAATATAAGTTTGTTTAATATGTGAAGGTATTTTAGAATAAATAAAGTGATTTGTATCTGATATCCTCTGTGGTGTGCAGAGCAGTAGAGCGTACAAACATCTCCCTCTGCATCTCCAGTCTGAATCTGGGACCTGTCTGATGTGAGGCCAGGTGCTCCAGACCTGGTCAGTGAGATAAACCAGGCGCTGCAGAGCACAGAGCTGCTGCTGTTTTTCACATGGCCCCAGGGACCCGATGTAATCATGCTCTTACACATGAGAGCGCTCCTGCAGGCGCCTGTTAGCTCAGTGTTAGCTCAGTGTTAGCTTAGCGTTAGCTCAGCAGTGGACAAGAGACAAGGGCAGAGCTGACCCCACTGTCGAGGTCACCACTGCAGCGCTTATTAAAATGAGAGCTACAAGTTACACTGGGCTAAAAATAGATTTCAAGATTTAAGATATAGGTCTCTGATTTACTAAGAACTAGGCCTGTAAATCAATTATTCGTACAATAACTTTTAACAAGCCCAATAACTTTTCTGGCTGCAGTAATTTCTATTTGCATGCTTGTTTGTTTTCCTTGTCTCTCTCACTCTACAAAAGAGACTGAATGTCAAAAGGCTTCTATCGGTCCTCTACTGACTCGTCGTTTCCTTAGCATAATGGCGCTTGGACGAACGTGTCAGTGTAAACTATAGACTGCTTATTTGTTTATCAACACAGCGGATGCGCACGCAGCCTGAGTGCAGAAAACGCCGGTTTAACATGAAGCCGCAACACAAGCTAGTGCCGTTGTCAGAACCAAAACAGTTCATCGCCGTGTGACAAAACAAGTTACGATGCCAAATCAACATGAGTGAGTGGGACACGTCTCAACGCCGAACATGCGCCAAATGCAGCGAGGGCGCAAACGACGAGAAGCAATGGCTCATACACCCAAACCCGACCAAAACAACTTGCCCTGCCCTCGAGAGAGCCCCAAATCCAGTAAAATCCCACAAGACACCGGCACGATACCAGACAGGACAGCAGCTCCCTCATAGAGAAACATAATCCTGTGTCGTGGGTTAATACGAACACTTCAAGACCAAAATGCCGAGGCTCACAGCAGCAACCACAGACAGAGCAGCCACAATATTCCACTTTAAGTCGATGACTAAAATAACTTTAAGGGCAATTTTGTTACAGAAACTTAATAATCCATTTTATTTACTGTTTTGGTTGTGTTTGGTTCAACAATTCTTTATTCAAGTGCATTTTTTTAACAAGTTCTTGCTGTAAACCAGACTACATTAGGCTATTCTTATGTTAAAAGTCTGTTTTATTTAGGGCTATTGTTTTTGGTTATGTTCCTGTGTTAAATGTTCTTTAGAAAGTTTATTGATCTTCGAAAGAGTGTATCTGCATTTTTATTCCATTGTCATTATATTAGTTGAAAATGGTCTCAAAATGTCAATATTATCATTTATCGCAAAAATTTCTTGGTCAGTTAATTGTCCAGCAAAATCTGTTATCGTTACAGGCCTACTAAGAACAAAACAGTTGTAGAAATATATTGCATGGGCTACATTATTGTTTCCTCTGACATCTTTTTGCAGTATCTGTTGAAGATGATTATACTTGAAAAATATTCTTCCAAAGATTTATTAACTTAGCGTGACTTAAGCTTCAAATATCTCTCAGTGCTAATACATTTAAACAAGCTGTTATTTTGGTGTGCTTCAGAATAAAACTAGAATTATTTGGCGTATCAAAAATAATACGAACGTTCACAGATATTTTTCTCGCGATAAACGTACAAACTCAATCCAAATAATTGAGTAAGGTTCAAAATACAAGGCTGCATGTGTCTAATTAAAAGTGTTTGGAGGTTTTAGGTCAGTAGTAATGGCGCACACTATCGCTAATCCTCTAAATTGCAGCCCCATTGTGCAGTGTTATCCGTGTGTGTACAAATCCTTCTAATGACGCTTCAGCTGATACAATCTTGTAGTAGAACGGACTCCCAAAGCCAACTCTCCATCTCCGAATCCCAGCTCTCCGAATATGATGAGGAAAACAAGCCAGCGCATCAGTGAGCATCAGTCCAATACCAACCAGAGTCACACACCAATGAACACAATGCATAATTTCTCTAGTTTAGTTTCTGTAAAGCACAAAAGCTGTAGTTCGTTTGGCTTTATTTGTCCACTATATTCTCCACCTATCCTCCCAGTGCTCTCCCCACACTGAAACCCGACGCAGCGCTTTGAAAACCGCCTGCCTCCTCCTTGATAACCTCTACAACCCACTGGCCTGTGTCAATGATTGTTTTTCTTCAGCAAGTTTTGGATCACAAGTCTTGGCCGTCTCAATTCAGGAAACTTCAACATTTAGGATTTGGATGAGACAGTACAAAGACCAAATTTCAATTATAGAGTCGTTTTGTAAGTGAGAAAAATCTGTCATTATGAACTTACAAAGGTGCACTGTGTAACTTTTCTTGTACAGTGTCCGCTCTCTGCATGACTATGTTGAAATGTTATTCTCTTGCCTCGAATGTTTTATTATATGGCATTAAATTTATCTGGTATCTATTATTTATTGCCAGAAATGCCTTGAAAACTTGCTTACTGGGAGCAGACTTGCCTCTTCTGAGATCTGACCTGTAATTTGACCTGTTTGTGTCAATACATTTAGGCTATGTTCAGACTGAAGGGCTTAATGCTCAATTTGGATTTTTTGTGGAATTTGATTTTTTTGCGAGGTTGTTCACATTTCCGATTAAATGCAACTTGTATGTGATCTCCAGTGTGAACTTTAAACACCCCTAAAGTGTCCCACATGTGCACTGGAGGACACGACGACGTCACACACAGTGAGTCTGCTCAGTGTTTACAGAAGTCGCCTAAACGCTGGGCTTGTCTCCCAAAATACGGTCCAGTTCTTCGTAAAATGGACAGGTGACACGTCCACGGTCACTTCATTTCTTTGAGTCTTTAGCCTCCTTGTATTTGGCTCGCAGGCTCTTTATTTTTTGTTGACATTGGGGCCAGGACCGCCTGTAGCCAGACTCGGACATTTCTTTGGCAGTCATTTCAAAAACTGCCTGGTTCTGATAAGACCGCTCCAATTTGGCCTGAATACAGTGACCTCCCCCCATATATTAATCAACTTGCTAACCTCACTTTCCCTCCATTGGTTAGACTCCGAGCTTGACATGTAGGTGGGATGAATTTGACCTGACCGTTCAGACTGAAGTCGCATGTCAGGAGGAGCACATGTCCAAGTGGCCTGGGTCGCATTTGAAAAAAATCGGATCTGTGTTGTCATTGTCATGGTTATTAAAAGATCAGATACAGGAGCATAGTGGCGATAAAATTGGATGTGGGTCAATTCAGGCTGCAGTCTGAACATAGCCTTAATGCCACACTGTGGAAAAGTTACCAATACTGAACCGTTAAAGGGCCTATATTATGACATTTTCTGCAATGTTATAATGTTGATTCCTCATCAAAAAACATTTTTGTTTCAGTCACAGTCAGTCGTTGACAAATCCTGCATATTTAAACAGAAAACACACTGTTCCACCTTGTGATGTCATGTGGTAATACTGGAGGTGCTCTACTGTATTTTTAAACTTTCACCTTAAACATAAACCTTCACTGGAATCATTTGGATAATTACAGCCCTGGAATTGAAAATCTCTAAACTAAAGGTAAAAAGCAGCTGTTAATGTGAAAACTACCATTTCATGACATCACAAGGTGCAACAGAGCATTCTGAGCTTTGAAGATGTAGACAGACTTATAATAAAGGATTACTCAAAAATGTATTGTCAGGTGCAACAAACAAACAAATCATTATAGCGAATATTCTTAAACAGAGGTTGCACATATATTAAAAAACAAAAAAAAAAAGACGAAATATTGCAATTGTTCAGATATGTAAAATAAAAAGATCAAGTGTATTAACTAAAATGATTGTAAAAAATTATCTGAAAAATAAAAATTAAACACTTTATTATTATTATTAACCTTTAATTCCATCTAAACATGGTTGTCAAAATATTTTTAAATAAATAAATGTGTCTGTTTTTGTCCACTCACCCCAGATAGATAGAATTCCTAGACATTTTCTGTGGCGGTTAACTTGACCAAAACATCTCAACAGTTATTGGAAAATCCCTGACCTCTTGTTGTAACTTTTAACTAAAGGACAAGTCGCCCCATCTGTGCTCAATATTTACCAAATAAAGGCAGTAAATAAATCATTGGTGCTGCGTCTGGACAGCGTATTAAAATCCAGGGGGCGCCGTGAGAAACCTGTGAAGACCAGAGCGTCACCTTTCAGCGTGTGATTTATAGAGAAGAGGCTTGACCTATGGAGCAGCGGCCGACCTGCTCCACAATTACTATTGATCCACAGCAGGCCAGAGCCGATGGTCAGGACCGGAGCAGCGCAGGGCAAAACAAAGGGGGGAAAACTCATGGTACACAGACAGAAAAGACTTCTGGAAATATTTGGAGCTACAATTTTCTGTTCAATAAATATGGCCGAAGTTTGTTCTATACCGTCTAACAAGAAAGTCCAGAAAACAAAAAAGTTAAAACTGGGTCTGTGATTTTCAGAAAGAGAGAAAGTAGTTATACTTCTTTGGCATCAACTCAAAACTATGAACTATGATGAAGGATGGGTCAAATGCAGTCAAATAAATGTCCTTCAACAAGGGATCAATTAAGTATACCTAATATTACAAATTTATTGAGTTGCTGCTTTTACCGTATATTTTTGGACTTTAAGTCGCTCCGGTCCGGAGTATAAATCGCACCAATAAAAAAATGCACAATGAAGAAAAAAAAAAACATATATAAGTCGTACTTTTTGGGGGAACTTTATTTTATAAAATCAGACCAGGAACCGACATTTCATCTTGAAAGGCAAGTTATAGTAATAACAATAGAACAGAGAACAACAGGCTGTTAATAACACAACAGTTCTTCAGATAACTATAGCATAAACAACATAAAAGAACAAGTTTACCAAACTCTTGATCTCTCTCCAAATCACTAAATCCATTAAATTCTTCATCCTCTGTGTCACTTCTGAGCAACTCCGCGATCTCTGCAGGTAAACGGGCTGCTGCTTCCTCTTCTGTGTAGCTGTCGTCAGACTCAGCATCAGTTCCAGTTAGAATTATTCCGGCCTTTCTGAATCCTGACAGGATGGTTTCGGTTGTCTTTATGAGTCTGTTTACATCTTAAATTTTCAGTGGTACAGAAATAATGGTGTGGTCGACTGACATGATATAGACAGGACAGCGGCTCTTTCTGCAGGAGACATGTGCAGTAGAGAGCGAAGTGACAGTGGTACAGGAGGAACAGGAGAAGCAGATACTGACACACAAGCCTAGAGCGCCCTCTTGCAGGCTGTCAGTGTGAAAATTTTAATATAATAAGTCGGACACTGGAGTATAAGTCGCAGGACCACCCAAACCATGAAAAAAAGTGCCACTTATAGTCTGAAAAATACAGTACAATATACTGGGGGAAAACAAGATTTTGTAATTTACAAGAACACGTTAATTGATTTGAAGGGCCAATATTGCTCTATTTTCTGCTCTGTTATAATGTTATTTCCTCGTCACAAACATGGAGTTTTGTTTTGTTTCATTCACACATGTTTAACACACAAACACTGCATATTTATGATGATTTTTTTTCTCAAACTGAAAACACTCTGAAAACACACTTTCACTAGAATCATTTGGATAATTTCAGCCCTGGAATTGCCAATCTCTACAGAATTAAAGGTAAAAAATGTTAACTTGAAACTTACCACTACATAAGAAAGTGTTACTCAAACATTCTAACATGGATTAAAGTCAGTTTTATGTCATGTAGGACCTTTAACTCAATCTAAAAAAAAATCTTCATTTGTTTGTTTTGCAGGTCTTTGTAAATTTTGCCCAGCACCAGCACGTAGACACAGCGTACGACAATAAGGTGGACACTTCAGATGAGCTCCCAACAGATGTGAAGACAAAAGAACCAAACAAGTTCAAAATGCGCATGTACAACTAGTATTTAGCATTTAAGTTGTCAAAGGTTTTTGTTTTAGTTGCTAAAAACTACAACTTTCGGCTACTTGAATTCTTGTTTACATGCAACACCAAGCAAAAAAACTACTGATTGTCTCACTGGATAAAATCAGCAATTTAGTACACTCAGTTACTAAATACAAACAAGAAACCCATCCATTTTGTAACATCGATTAAATAAATTCAATTGATTTTACCAATAAATTTTATTTTTTCTTTAAAATGTATACAGTACACATTTTGAGTAATACAGGAAATGAACAGAATTATGAAGTTTCTATAACAATGGATTTTCAAGACTGATTTCAAGACACAATTTACTGTCGGAGAGTATCAAATATGTTATTTTGAGTACTGTAGAAGTTCACAGACCGCCAACTATTCTGTTCAAAATGCATTGGTCATACTGACTTCACACTCCACATTTACATGAACTGACACTGTTATCATGTGCAATAATAACTCTATATTTATATCTGCAGTCTTTATATTGATATAATTGTACTTTTTGTATGTTTATGTGGCCAAAAATATATATATATATTTGTAATAGCTATTATTTTCTGATTTTATTTTGATGCTAAAGATTATTAAATTCTTATAACTTATTATTTTTCAGTGTGCGTTCTTTCTATTAATAATATTACTACTTTCTGCATTTAAAGTTGCACTGTGTAATTTTATGATAGAGGGGTCGTCTCCATGAAAATGTTTTTCTTACCTAAAAAGTTTCACAGTATGGTATTAAACATATGATGGGTATTATGTTTTAAATAAGAGTCATTTGTATGGCTAAAAATGCTTCTCCACAGATCTGGTGTGTAACTTGGAGATGTATAGGTTTAATGCCACACTGGGGAACATGCAGGTGAAGTAATAATCTCCATAGAGACAAGCAGGTGGATCTCCGTCAGAAAAGTTACATACTGAATTTGTGTATCATTCGTTCATTTGTTTTTCAAAATAAAACCAAAAATAAGAAAACGATAAACAGTTTTCTTCATTATTTGTTTCCAAAACCAAAATGAAAAAAAAAAACGGATAACTATTCATATTTTCAGTTTAAGATTTAAAGTTTAAATGAATAATGGAAAAAATTGATAACTGCCTTTTCCCATTTCCATGACTTTACCGGTAATGCTGGACTTTTGCGTCATATATGGACTGAACCAGGACTAAACTGGTCTCAGTCCTGGTCTGGTCCCAGTCTGGCCCTGGTCTCAGTTCTGATCAGTCGACAGTGTACGCAGGCACACCTCCGGGCCTGTCCTGACACTCAGTCCTGGTTTAATCCTGGTTTAGTCCTGTTTTAGTCCTGGTTCAGTCCGGCATCGCAGTTTAAATCATGAAAATGGGAAACAGCCGTTATCCGTTTTTTTCCATTATTCACTTAAACACAAAATCGAAAACTTTTTGGTTTTGGAGACAAATGATGAAGAAAATAGTTCTTTTTTCATATTTTTATTTTTGGTGTTATTTTGAAAAAAGAATGAATGAATGATACACAGATTATACTGCCCCTTTAACTTGAATCTTCAGTTTTAAAATTCCTTGAAAGTGCATAGGAGCCGCGGGGTGCCAGCAGGCAGACAGCATCACCGTGGGTTACTAAGTCGTGTCTGGGTCTGTGGGGGTGGAGACATTCTGCTGCTACATCCCAGAGAAATGTCAAGCACAAAATGTAAGTTCACATGGTTGTGCTACTATATAATTAGGAGCACATATTTCATTATATATTGAACTGTGCTAATGTTTGTATTTTTAAATTAATGATTGTATCTCGTGAACATGTTTCTCAGCCTGTGGTTCTCTGCTGGTCTGATTGACCCATTTTTATTTCCAATCATTTTTACTGTGACCCATTTCTTACTTAATTATGCACACACTTTTGAGATCATTTTTACAATTTTATGAAATAAGAACTTAATAATGTCTTTGAGCTTAACATAAATTTTATACAACCCAGTTTTGAAACACAGTAAAGATTAACCAGTAGGATTAAGGATAAGGATTAACCACTAGGAAAACGACTCATATTTTATCATTTCTGGTCTAAAGAGAAAATATCCTCTAGATAGAACAGAGATCACTCTTCACTAAAAAACAGTAGAACAGGGTTTTGAGTACTTGATCAATAAACAAAATGTAATATAATAAATATAATTAATTATCCACTGAGTTTCTTTGGATCTGCTTTTTTCAGATCAAGGTTTAGTTTGTTTTCACTGCTCTTGACTGCTCTCTACCTTTTGTCTTCCTCAGAGTGGTCACGTGATGTAACTGTGTCGTGTCTGGTCAGCTGATTTAGGCCCCGTCCACACTAGTACGTATTTGAATTGTTTTCGTTGCGGATGCAGTGTTCGTCCACACTAATCCGACTGAAAACGGCTTCAGAGACTAAATGATCTGGTCCCGCCAGCTCCCACGAAATCATCTGAGTACAGATCTGATCCAACACCGTGTGGACGCCTGAAAACGCTGATACTCTGATACGCTGATGTAGGTCTATGCACCACGAAATAACTAATTCACCGCCAAAACACTAAAAGGCTAGAATATATTCATATATACGGTCTATGCATATGACCTGCAAATGTATAATCTCTGAAAAGTTTCACATGAACCATCTCCAACACCAAACACAGAACAGACTCACCATAAGCAGAACACCCCTCTGTCACAGAAAGAACACTCATATTCCACTGAGTCACGTCCTTTAGTCCGACAGAAGCTGAACCGCATCGGCGCACAATAGCGAGCTGTTTTTTGAGCGCTCAGTTTATGCAAATTAGCCATGCGGTTTTAAGTTTCTTTTCTGTAAAACGTAAACAAATATGCTCAAAGCTGTGTGGATAAGGAAGGATTGCGGGCACAGAAACGACGTGTCAGATTGTTTCCGATACGGTGATACAGTGATACGCAGATTATTTTCAGTATAAACAGGGTCTTAAACAGGTTTTGGCGACTGCTTTCTTACCGGTGGAGGCAGGACACAAATAAAATCTTGGTTTGAAAAAAAAAAAATCTATTAAAATCAGTATAATGAATTAACTTATTTTAAACGTTCAGGAAATCTACACAGGAGGAAGGAGTAAAATGCACCAGGTAGCAGAAAAGTCCACCGTCGAATGTCTCCTTTGAGATGTTATTGCTTTGCCTGGAATGTTCCACCGTATGGCATTATACCTATCTGTCTCCATGGAGAGAAGCAGGTGACACCAGCAGGCCAAGTTACAGGTCAGAGCTGATCTCAGAGACTCACTGACAGAAAGAATGGATGCAAGTATTTTTGAGCAGTTAAAATGTAATGTATGTAAATGTATGTATGTATGTTGGATAAGTTTAATGCCATATTATGTAACATTTAACGCAAAGAAACAACTCTATTGAGAAGTTGCCTTTAACTTTAGGATGACAACTTTTGAATGGCTGGCTGTCCTAAAAGCTAACAGTTGGAAGGGTATCTCAAAGTCAGAGCCCGGCCACAGGTTTGTGCAGCAGGTCGACACATGTGAAACTCTTTAACATTGTGCAGAACTCCTGTGATAGCTGCAGAGGTTAATTGGGTGATTGGACGTCCTTCCCCTCCCCCGTTCTGCCTGGATGGACTTCAAATAAACACCCAAACGTTGTCTCCGTAATGTAATTAATGCTGTATCCATCTGGTATTAAGGAAATGCCACTCAGCAGCAATGGCGCGTGACGCTGGTGTGGGCAATGGATGGCTGGGTAAATACATAGAGCCAACATTGTGCGAGGCGAAGAGGATGAGTTTAGCATGGTTGGCTAGCTCAGATAGGCCGCTGTCAAGAGCTAAAATTACAAGCGCACTTCGTCAAAATGGCATTGTGAGAAACCTGGGGGTTACGGATGAATGGTAAGTTCAGAGGCTTTGAAAATGTCTTCAAAATATTACTAAAATGGAAGTCATTAAGCAGTATTCCCTGGTTTATTTAAAGGTGCGCTGCAAAACTTTACTGCGTGGAGGGTACACTACCTGCTAACGTTAATCTATTCATCTTATATTGCTGTTGTTTCTCCACCTAAAGTTTTACTGTACAGGTCTGCACGGGACAGAATTTTAAGTCCCGCTCCCGCCCGCTCCTGCAAAGAATTGTAATTTTCAGTCTCGCTGAACCTGCATCTGCTATATTTTGTCCCGCTCCCGCACGTAAGTCCCGCAGGATGGGAACCTTTGCTTTCTTAAGCTCAATCAAACACAGAGAAGCGAAAGGAATTGGGCTGCGTATGGGAAGAGGCGCGGTGGGCGGTCTGGCGGCATGGCTAAGTCCTGGCTAAATCTTGTTTTAGTCTTCTTTTAGTCCTGGTTTTGGACCTGTTTTTAGACCTGGTTTAGTTCTGATTTAGTGGCACAACCCAGGTGATGTACGGGACGGGGGGACGATCTGCATGGCGTATGGGATGGGAGGAACTCTCCGCGGGGATCTACTTTACAGTATAACTTTAACATCATAGTTTACTATTACTTCTGCTACTTACTGCTACTACTACTTCAAATGATTAGCCATACTACTACTATTCCTACTACATTCAATTTTTTTCTCTCTTGTTTCTGATCCAAACTGTAACACTACTACTACTACTACTACTATTATAACAACAACTACTACTACTACTATTATAACAGCAACTACTACTACTACTATTATAACAACAACAACTACTACTATTACTATTATAACAGCAACTACTACTACTACTATTATAACAGCAACTACTACTACTATTATAACAACAACTACTACTACTATTATAACAAAACAACTACTACTACTATTATAACAACAACTACTACTACTACTATTATAACAACAACTACTACTACTACTACTACTACTACTACTATTATACAACTACTACTACTACACAACTACTACTACTATTTATAACAACAACAACTACTACTACTACTACTACTATATACAACAACTACTACTATTATACTACAACAACAACTACTACTACTATTATAACAACTACTACTACTACTACTACAACACTACTACTATAACAACTACTACTATTATAACAGCAACTACTACTACTACTACTATTTATACAACAACTACTACTACTACTATTATAACAAACTACTACTACTACTATATACAACAACTACTACTACTACTACTACTACAACAACTACTACTACTATTTAACAAACTACTACACTACTATTATAACAGCAACTACTACTACTACTACTATTATAACAACAACTACTACTACTACTACTTATAACAACAACTACTACTACTATTATAAACAGCAACTACTACTATACTACTATTATAACAACAACAACTACTACTACTACTATTATAACAACAACTACTACTACTATTATAACAACAACAACTACTACTACTATAACAACAACTACTACTTCTATAACAACTCCTACAACAACAACAACAATTACTACTATTACAAGTATCCTACTACTACTACTGTTACTAGTATACTACTACTACTGCTACTACAACTTCTACAACAGCAGCAACAGCAACAACTACTAGTATTAGTATACTAATACTACTACTAGTATACTACTACTACTAAAATACTACAACTACTACTGCTGCTACTACTACTACTACTACTACTACTACTACTGCTATTACTACTCCTACTACTACTACTATCACCATTAAAATCGAGTGTACTCAGATCTGTAGGCCATAAAAATTTGTTTTATGATGATTTTACCAACTTTTCTGACTGAAGTATGAAGATTCGTCTGTTTGTCTGTTGTGATATTACATGTTTGAGTTAATAGCAGCTGAATATAGAGGCTGTACACAACTGGCATGGCCGCCCGCAGACTGGGTCACCCTGATAACTCCACTGGACAACTCTGACCTCAATATGAGCCTTCAGCTGTACTGTACCAAGGTACACTACGCTTACAAGGTACAGCGTTGCTCTGAATCACCATTTGAATCATTTAAGTGTATTCTTTTCTATTGTGAGGACTGTGGCAGTAATAAAAGTTTAATTTCAGGTAGAGTGCAGAAGCCTAGATCGCTCTGGTTATATAAGTATTGAATAAAATAGCAACAATTCTGGTCCCTCCTATTCATTTCAGACTCCTGCACCGAGTCGGGTCCTGTTTTAGTCCTAGTTTAGTCCTGTTTTAGTCCTGGGATCAGTCTTAGGTTAGTGCTGGGTTAGTCCTGGTTTAGTCCTTGTTCAGTCCTGGTTCAGTCTTGTGTTCAATAAATAAAGCTTGTGAAATGATGATGTATTTTTGACAGTAAAGTTGCGTCTGAATTTGTATTCATAAAAGAAAGTGTAACTGTTTCATTTCGTGATTGTAATTCTTGATGTCGTAACTTTTCAATTTGTATTCTGATGGAAATACTACAAACAGTGCATTTTATGTACAACTGGACTCATTCGAGAGTTTACGAATATTTATTTTATGCTCAACTACAGAAAATATGCATTCAAACTGCCTCGAAAAAATGAAGTTCTTCAGTTAGAATGCTTTTAATTTGTATCTGATTTGTAACGGGTGGAATGTTAACGGGCTCAGGCGGGTGTGGGTTTAACTTTGGTATAATCACGGGTTAACGGGCGGGTGTGGTGCTGTTCTGCGCGGATGTGGGCATGTACGCGTCTCCAGAAATGGACCTGTGCAGGGCTCTGATTCATTCTGTGGCTAAAATTGCTTTCAGCTGATAAGTCAAGGCTCTGTGAATGAATAAAAGTTTTTTCTTCGTAGTAATAGTAAATGTGGGTCCTTTAAGTGCATCAAACCATTTTCACTTGTCCGTCAGCTAATGTTTAAAGGCTCCATATGGCACTATGTTATAATGTTGTTCCTTCATCAAAAAAAAAAAAAAAAAAGAGAGCATTTCACTGTGTTTTTAATCTCCATACACCTTCACTGGAATCATTTGGATCATTTCAGCCAAAAGAACTAAAAGTAAATGGTGGAACAGAGCATTTTTGAGCTTTGGAGATGTAGACAGATTAATAAAAGTTTACTCAAACATGTGTGAACGAAACAAAACACAACTCCTAGTATGTTTTTGAGCTGCCAACAGCATTATAACATGGTTCAAACTTACAAGAATCCAAAATTGTGTAATGTAGGAACTTTAATCTGTGCACGGGTTATGGCCCCACATGAACCAAGACTATTAGCATTTCCCCTGGAACTTGTTGCATGGACAGTTTGAGGTCCAAATAAATAACCAATAACAAAAACACAGCATTGTGAGTCCACCATAAATCCTATTCTCTGATATTGCTTGCAGTCTATTGCTGATGCCTTGAAAAACAGTGTAAAAAATGGTATTATGAATGTGGGAGTGTTGGATGGCCCTGGGTTATTTTGGCTGTGCTTGTAAAACAAACAGGAGCGGAGTGGGAGACTACGGGGCGCATGTGAATGAGACGGAGAATGCTGGAGCGGAGAGGGGCTTCGGAGCACCGGAATCTCAGCTCACACGGAACGTCGCTGTGAGAGCCCCGACCAGACGAGAACTGCAATAAAAGGATCATTCTTCACACCGGGATGCCCACTTTAAGTCAGGCCAATCAATGAGCTATCGACCAAGTGCGCTATACTGTGTTTTTTGTTTCCTTTGAGCTGCTTTCATTTATTATTTTATTTATTTGATCTTTCTATTTATCTTCTACTGTTACATTGTTTGTTGCAGATGTAATGGTAAACTGTAATTATTAGGGATCCACCGATTCAGGTTTTCCATTTCTGATACCAAGGCCGATACTATGTTTTTAAGTGTCTGCCGATATCCAAAATTAACCGATACCAGTGATGAGATTGAAAATGGTGTTATGTAACTGTTATATATCCTGCAAGTAACTCTAAACAGCTTTGTATGAGTTCAACTTCAAACATCCTGAGATGTCCTGGGCCTACACCAGCCAGTTAAAAGTCCAACCAGGATATTGAATGAACCGATATCATAGATCCAATGCCCCATAATGCAAATTTTCCAATATTGGTATCAGTGCATCCGTAAATAAGAGGATTGTAAATAGAATATCTTGAATGCAGTTAACCAATGATCGTGGTACTGAAGGTACTTGAAGAACTGAACATACGTGAACAACTGAAGGTACGTGAAGGAGAACTGAAGGTTCGTGAAGAACTGAAGGTACGTGAAGAAGAGCTGAAGGTACGTGAAGAACTCAAGGTACTTGAAGGAGAACTGAAGGTTCGTGAAGAACTGAAGGTACGTGAAGAAGAGCTGAAGGTACGTGAAGAACTCAAGGTACTTGAAGGAGAACTGAAGGTATGTGAAGGAGATCTAAAGGGACGTGAAGAACTGAAGGTTCGTGAAAAACTGAAGGTACATGAAGAAGAATTGAAGGTACGTGAGGAAGAACTTAAGGATCATGAAGAACTGAAGGTATGTGAAGAAGTGAAGATATATGAAGAAAAACTGAAGGTACGTGAAGAAGAACTGATGGTATGTGAAGAAGAACTGAAGGTACATGAAGAAGAACTGAAGGTACATGAAGAAGAACTGAAGGAACATGAAAAAGAACTGAAAGTACATGAAGGAGAACTGAAGGTACGTGAAGAAGAACTGAAGGTATGTGAAGAACTGAAGGAACGTGAAAAAGAACTGAAGGTACGTGAAGAAGAACTGATGGTATGTGAAGAAGAATTGAAGGTACATGAAGAAGAACTGAAGGTACATGAAGAAGAACTGAAGGAACATGAAAAAGAACTGAAAGTACATGAAGGAGAACTGAAGGTACGTGAAGAAGAACTGAAGGTATGTGAAGAACTGAAGGAACGTGAAAAAGAACTGAAGGTACGTGAAGAACTGAGGGTACATGAAGGAGAAGTGAAGGTACATGAAGAAGAACTGAAGGTACGTGAAGGAGAATGGAAGGTACATGAACAACTGAAGATACGTGAAAAAGAAATGAAGGTATGTAAAGAGGAACTGAAGGTATGTGAAGAGGAACTGAAGGTATGTGAAGAGGAACTGAAGGTATGTGAAGAACTGAAGGTATATGAAGAAGAATGGTCAAAGTGAAGTTTGGTATTTAAAGGTACACCATGTAACTTTTCTGCTGGAGTATCCATCACCTGCTTGTCCCCCTAAGCCCCTTATGTTGTTGTTTTGCTGGGAATATTCCATATTGTGGCATTATCTAACCTGGGTGCATTAATTGTAAGGATTTACTAAATCAATCTACATGAGGCATAAAAAGTTATAATTTGCAGTATTTCAACACTCAGAATCAGAAAAGTAGACTTATCACCCTGAGGGAAAGAAGCTTGCCAGTGTAGCTTTTTAGACACATTGTTGTTTCAGTGGAGTTTTTTAACTCCTTTTCCCATAGGCATAACAATGTAAACAGAAAGTTAAATTTCAAAGTTCAAATTTGCCATCCTCTAAAATATTCATTCTGACCGATGTTCTTATTCAGAGGTTTTTTCTTTCTTTCCTTCTTGTTTGTTTTTTCATACTCCCACATTTTAAGTTTAATATTTTGTTGCACTCTTCCCAACCCTCTTAAATACAACAACACATACTGAAGTGTGCTCAGATTATCAACGTTACCTGTGGATTATGTTTACAGAATAATTAAGTTATTTCATTTCTTTTTTTTTTACAAAATCTGTCTTCAGCGTCACATTACAGAACACTTATTATGCCTTTATTTCACTTTGAGTCCTATTTTAAACATGCTTTTTGGGACCAGTCTTCCACATTTTCTAACTACATTTGGAAAACACACTTATTATATCATATAACTTTGAGCTGATGTCCTCAACATTTCCTGGGGATGTGATGCTAAATGAAAGCACTGCTCTGTCTGAGGCTTTGCGGCTTTGATAATGTGAGCTTTGTTTTAACACAATCTGACCAAAATTAACTGACTTAGTTAGAATTAGAGGTGAACTGATTAAACAAGTCCCTCTCAAATAACTTTATTGTTACAACTTACATTATCCAACAGTTTTTCAGTCACTTTCACCTTTTTTGTTGAAAATTAAACACCCAAACAGGATTATAAATGCTCATATTGATCACAGGCTCCTGAAAATATGCTATTTAAATCAATTTTGTATTTCAGATTACTTTAAAAAATGAATGGCCGTGTTTGCTTATGTGGGAATTGCGTCTCCATGTCTCTGTTTAGAGCAGCGATGCTTATGGCTTTAAAAACTGCACAGAAGTATGGATTTTTACCTGTGACGCAACAACCCAGCCAAAATGCTGGAGTTTTGAGTGCTTAGAGAAGACAATTTCAGATTTATGAATTAATGAAGACAAGTCTATTTCATATAATATGTGTCTTTTAACTGCATCTTTTACTCCTGTTTCACAGACTGCAGCGTGTGGGTAAGTTTCTCTTTTTCCTATTAGTCTGAGTGTCTACCTCTTTATAAAAAAAAACTGTCATTTTGTCAGGTAGATGCCTCGCACTATAAATTCATTTTCTTGTCAAACTATCACCCTGGATTTATACTGAGCTTTAGCTTCGGAGTCCATTTTATTTATTCTGCTTTTTAGAAAATCTACACTCCTGGAGGTTCAACCAATTGTTTTTCTCAATTTTATTACACAGATAGAGCTAGTACTACGGAGCCCTATATTTTATTACAAATGTTTCAGTCTAGCTATAGCCAAGACAAACAGCAATTTAAAGTGAGGATGGGAAAATCAAGCTCAACTATTCACTGCTGCTTGGTAAATAGCTTGGATGTTTGAAATATAAATAAAAACAATGTATTTTTCCTACTATAGCGTACAGTTTTAGAAAGGTTTCTGCTCATAAATATTACACATTTAGCTTCCAAAACAACAAGTTTCCTGTTTTAGTTTCGAAAGTGCCTTTTGCATCTTCATAAGACAGGGATGCACAATATAGTCAATGAATATAGAGTGAATGGTTTATAGAAGAACCTGTATATATGTTTGTGGCCAATGTCTCTTATACTTATATAAAAAAAAAACAAATAAAAAAAAACATGAAATCCATTTGTTGCACCAGGTTAACAGATTTAAAGGTACACTGTGTAGCTTTTTTGATGGAGGGTCCATCACCTGCTTATCTCTGTGTTCATGTTATTGCTTTGCCTGCAGTGTTCCTCAGTATGGGAAAATCTTAGACTTATACAAACTTTACTGATCCACAAGGGAAATTATTTAAATTACTTATTGCTCAAAAATGTCCTTATATTGTGAGCAGGTTCACTTTGCCGTGCTGTAACTTGCCATAGAGGAGTGTCCTGGTTGAAATGGAAATTGATACGTTTAAAGCCATACAGTGGAACATTGCAGACAAAGCAATAACATCTCTATGGAAAAAAGTGATGGACCTTTCACCAGAAACATAGTGTAGTTTTAAGTAATTTCTCAAAAAACATTTTAATATAGGAGTGTAAACAGTTGAATATATCTGCTGGTTTTGATGACAAAGTGACACTTTTTTTTCAGTAAGTAAGTACATTTTATTTGTAGAGCGCTTTTCACAGATAAAAATCACAAAGTGCTTTACATGAATAAATTGAACTGTGAGTTTGGTCCTAATTATGTAAAACTGTGGGCAATGTTTAAACACATAGTTGTTATGTAGAGGAAAATGGAAATGTGTCTTTATCAAATGCAGAAAAAATAAAATAAAATCTGAATTTAATATGATAATTATTTTTCTTATTTCACAGTGAGAATGATCAAAGTCAAATGCTTTTATTTGTTTTGTTCAGTCTAAATCCTTTGTGCCTTGGTTGGTGCCACAGTCGGCAGGGTGAACCACAGCACCAGATGCAATGGAGCAAATGGGACTTTGAGCAGGCTCCATAAAAGCCCGGGCTTAAGGTAAGATTACTCACCACATTGTTCCATTATTCCTCCAGTGTTAGGCTCTCTGTGGCACAGAGCAGGTCTGGAGAAAGTAGACTTTAGTACGACTTCATCAAATTCTGTTGTGAGCCTTTGACATTGGTATTGGCGGTTAAGGGTCCTACTTTACGCAACATTGACTCTTAAGAACTTTATGTCATATTAGAATGTTGTTACCTCATCAAAAACATACCTGGACTTGTGTTTTATTTTGTTCACACATGTTTGAGTAACACTTTATTATGAGTCTGTTTACATTGCCAAAACTCAATTGCAATTTAATAGCTTTAATATCTTTTATCTTTTGTTTAGTAGAGATTGGCAATTCCAGGTCTGAAATCATCCAAATGATTCTAGTAAAGGTGTATGGAGTTTAAAAACACAGTGGATCACATACTGTTTAGCCACATGACATCACAAGGCGGAACAGAGTGTTTTCTGTTTGTGAGAAAGACTTAGCCTAAATACGTAGGATTTGTGCGTTAAATGTGTGAATGAAACAAAACACAACTGCAGGTATGTTTTTGATGAGAAAACATTATAACATCTGAAACTAGTGTAATATGTCTCATATCATGCAATTTGGGGCGATTTATCTTGAACACCATATTCTAAGTATTCTCTGTATTACTTAAAATAATTTATTCATACAATAGTCATGAAACATTTCGTATTCAGATCACCAGCAGTTTTAGCATTAGCTGTGAAAACCTAAATAGCTTAACATTTGCACAATACAAGATCTTTAAACAGATTTGCACAACATTGCAACTGGAGAGTTAATTAAAGCTATGTTTGTGAATCTACCCCATAGTGACCATCACAGATAGTGCAGCTTTAAAGGGCCCATATTATGCTATTTTCCGATCTTTGTTATAATGTTCTTTCCTCATCACAAACATACTTGTGTTTGTTTCATTCACACGTTTAACACACAAACCCTACATATTTAAATAGTTCTTTTCTCAAATAGATTACACCTTGTGATGGTAATACTGTGTTTTTAACCTCCATACACCTTCACTAGAATCATTTGGAGGATTTCAGCCCTGGGATTGCCAATCTCTACTAAACAAAAGGTAAAATGCAGCTGGTAATAGAGGTCTGCACGGGACCGAATTTTCAGGCCCACTCCCTCCTGCGGCTCCAAAGAATTGTAATTTTTATTTCCCGCATCTGCGATATTTTGTCCTGCTCCCGCCTGCAAATCCCGCAAGATGAGGACATTTGAGAGAAAGGAATTGTCTAAAATGTGCACAAGATTAGACCATGTTTGCAAATTTAGGCTGCTTAAAATGTTTTCATTAATGCCAAATAAAATATCCAGCACAAATGATGTGTGATAGGCATACATTCATCATTTGTATATTTTAATTTACACTCATATTTAGTTTGCGGCACTACAGTTTATCATCTCACCTGCCCACTCCCGCATTGTGCAGTCCTGGTCCTGCCCGTGCACGCAGTAAGCTTTCAAAATGTATCCCGCTCCTCGCTGTTTTGCATCGGGTCCCACAGGTCCTGCAGGAGGCGCACGGGACTGCAATGCTCTAGCTGGTACCTTGAAAACCACTGCTTCATGACATCACAAGGTGGAACAGAGCATTTTGAGCTTTGGAGATGTAGACAGATTAATAATAAATATGTGTGAATGAAACAAAACACAACTCCAGGTATGCTTTCAATGAGGTAACAACATTATAACACGACTTAAAGCTCACAGGAGTCAGTTTCGTGTAATAAAGGACTTTTAATCGCACATTGACCTCACTGCCCTCTATCCTCATTTCCTCTTGTTTACACGGCACCACCTCATCAGTCCTCATTTTACAACTCTTCTCTTGTAGATTCCTCTTTCGCCTCAAGCTAAACCCACCAAACAAGCGTTCCTATTGAGTAATGTGCTGATACCAACAGTTCCTAACAATCCTCTCTCCTCCATGACTTGACAGGTTGCCAGTGCACGAGTACAATCAAAGACATTGTCAGTGGGAACGGTGGAGATTAGACGAAGAGATCCAGTGATGTGCAAGACAGGTGAGCCCCAGCTAGCATGATTTCAGCCTATAATCTTTGCCTGTGCTCAGAGTTAGCTTTTTTCGCTCCGGGCGAACGCTAAAGGAGTCTAGTAGACGTAGTAATTGGTACAGTGGCTTTGTCGAGTTAAGAGCATTAGCCGCTGCTCAGAGGCTTGTCTTGTCTGTTGTCATGTCTCAATTTGCACTCGGTATTTTTGGTATGAAATAGTGTTATGATACTAATGAACATTTCAAACTTTTTTTTTTTTTTGGTGCTACTGAAAAGGCTTCATAACCCTCTTTGATATAGATTTCAACACCATCATGATGATTAAAACACATTTTTTTAGACTATAGAATGGGATTTTCCAGTATTTCAGTTCAAAATGACCATGTAGCCTTAAACTAGTTTTATGACGTGTTTTTATGTTGTTTTTTAAGGGCCTATATTGCGCTATTTTTTGATGTATATATTAGGGATGGGCATTCGATGAAATTTTCTTAATCGATCGTCGGGAGAATTAACGATTGATTATTGATTAATCATTAACATTTTTATATTAAAATGATCATCATTATTATTACTATCTGCACTACTAATCTGCATAAATAAATTCAACTTTACGACAAATAAACCGTAACGACTCTAGAGCCACATCAGCCCGTTTGACATTATAATGTGTTTAATTCAGTTTTGTGCAATTCTCACAGAAACTAAACTTAAAACTGCATGGCTAATTTGCATAAACTAAGGAAAGATAAAAATACAGCTCTTGCGTGGATGCGGTCAAGACATGACTCAGTGGAATACAGGTCAGTGTGACCATATTTGCATTTGTCAAAACTAGGACACCGTACGGGGGGAGGGAGGTGGGGACTCGTCATCGACATTGCGCGACTCTCACCTGGTAAAGCTTTTTCCCACTGGACACCGAAACATATGTGCTGCTTTATACACTGTGCACATGGCCTCCCACTTGTCCCGACCGGAACGGAAAGCGTGGAATTTCTTGTACAAGTCATCGTTAAATACACATTTGTGCTTCGGCACGCTGCAGACTGACCGACTGTTTGTGTCTCGCTCCTTCTGAGTGCAGAGAGACTACATGTATGGACCCCTGTTTGGTCACGCTACACACAGCAACCTACATTCGGTTTGTCGATTAAAATTAACGTAATCGATGAAATTCTAAATGATCAATTATCGATTAATTGACTAATCATGCCCATCCCTAGTATATATCCTGTTTCTTTCACTATGTTCTAAAGCTGCTGTACTGTGGAGGAGTTTCAGACATTATTTGACAATATTATAACAAATTATTAGTCTATTTTTAAGTTGGGCATTTTATATCTGGTAATAATTGTATTCAGCTTGGGCTAAATATCTGGAATTAACCAAAAAATAAAAATAAATCTGGAGCCAAAACAAACTGGATCGGGACATCCCTAATTGAAAACCATCCAAACTTCACAATGAACACATTTAATCTTTGTATTATTGTATTATTGTATTATTGTGGTTTGCCTGTTGTGCTTCATTGCTGTTTCGTACAAATCTAATCAAATCAAATGTATTTGTGTAGCACATTTAAAAGAGCCAAAGCTTACCAAAGTGCTGAACACTGACATAAAACATACAATAGGCAAATCAAGCAGAATACTAATAAAAAAATAAAAAATAACAGCAAGGTTTCGATCTGAGCACATTTGTGTAAAAATGTGTCTCGGATAATAAAAAAGAGTTTTGGTAAATGGTCACTTTACAACAAGGACCCCAAGGAACCCATTCACTCTTACACTCTTACATTCACTCTTCCATTCTTACATTCACACACCAGTGTACGCAGACACTGGGGGCGAGGTGAGTTAAGTGTCTTGCCCAAGGACACAACGACAGCATTCATCTGTGGGAGCTGGAATCGCACCGTCAACCTGTGGGTCAGTGGATCTGATCGTTCAACCAGTGTTGTTGTTGTTGAGAGTAGATTTGAACCTCCAGCCGTTGGATCAGTGGACAAATACTCTACCAATGAGCTACTGCCGCCCACCACTGTTTTAAAATTAGATTCAGACAAAATGGAACAGACTAATTTTTCTCCTAAGATGTACTTTTACAATATATCTGTAGTGGAACAAGATTACAGCTACAGGGACCAAATTGAGTACAGCCTCTTTAATATCTTAGTATTGAATTTCTTGACTACACTAACAAGAAACCATAAAATCCATTTTGTTTGTAGCAGAGAATCTTCAAAACATTCCTTTTTTTAAAATATTGAATCTCTAAATTGTTTTGAGGGCACTTGGGGTAATGAGAGATCGGTAATGAAAAACTTCATGTACAAAAATGGATTTCCATGTTCTGTTAAATCCACATGAACCTTTTATGATTCGCTAAAACCTCGGGCAAGGACACAGCGCTTCCTGCTACTTAAGAAAGATTAAAAGCTTTAATTGTATTATTTCAAATTGTATCTTTGTTGAACATATTACCCAAAGTTTTTTTTTTTTTTTTCTATTTCTACAAATCCATCTTTTCTGGTCACGTACAACACAACCATTAAGACCAAACAGAGCAGGTAGCCCTTTATTATTAGTCTGTCTACATCTCCAAAGTTCAGAATCCTCTTTTCCTCCTTGTGATGTCATGTGGTGGTAGTTTCAAGTTTACAGCACCTTTTACCTTTTATTTAGTACAGATTGGCAATTCCAGGAATGAAATTATCAGAATGATTCTAGTGAAGGTGTATGGAGTTTAAATGTCCTAATGTACAAAATTGACTCAAAATGTTTGTGATTTGTTTCATTCACACATGTTTAAATAATCCTTAATTCAAAGCTCAAAATGCTCTGTTCCAACTTTGTGATGTCATGAAACTTACTTCAGTGGGATGTTTTCCACCAAATCCATGGGCTCCATCCATTTTGATTGGCCCAAACTTTGCCAAAGAGTGGACAATTGAAAAAGTTGGTCTAAGAGTAGATATTTGCATTTTTGTTTTGTTTTGAGGGCAATAAGGATATTTTTTTTGTTTTACAGACTTTATATTTTGCACTTTTGTAGCTAAGGCCCTAAATGAAGCATTTTTTTAATGTCCAAAAAGTTGTTTATACATGTTTGCTGTGTGTTTTGTATGAAAAAATGTGAATTTTATTTTCCTTTTTTTTTTTTTTTTTTTTTTTTTTTCTGGTCCTATAGCTTTTATTACAGCCATATGACACAACTTCAGCATGCTGATTGTGAAATAGTAGGTTGTACTGAAAAAAAGAGAGAGAGGTGTGTAGCTCTTTATTAGGGGCTAAAAGGGGGGATTTTAATAGCAAAATTAAGAAAAAAAATCCAGGCAAGGAAAAATGTACTAAAATTGCCCTCACAGTGGGGCACTTCCTGTATTACCACATGACATCATAAGGTGGAACAGAGCGTTTTCCATTTGAGAGAAGAAGAACAGGGCTTGTGTGAACATTATAACATAAAGCAGAAAACAGCATAATACAGGCCCTTTCAGTAATAGTGATGAGATTTGAGATTTATGGTTTCAGATCACAGTGCACATTTTAAACACATGTAGGGGCAGAAGACTGAAATCCGAACTGATAAACTATTAAAAGAATCCCGTACATTTCTGAACATGTTTGTAGAGGTTTAAAATAGCCTACAGGGTGAGCAGGTTTCAAGAAAGGGATGTTTTGTTGTTGGTAATGCAATAGTTACAAATCCAGTCGCAATTCTGATCTGAATACGCTTAAAAGTACAGCACTAATTTGCAACAAAATGTGCACCAGTATTTAGTTATTTACTGATGCCTTACATGTGCACTGTGTAACATTTCTAGTAGAGAGTCTGCCACCTGCTTGTCTCCATAGAAATACTATTGCTTTTTCTATAACAGTGATACTCACTATTTTTTTCACAAGAGCCACATTGGAAGATCAAAATCAAGAGGAGAGCCACTTATACCCAACATACAACAACATACCAGGTCACCTTTTTTATATAAATTTAAAAAGTTATAAAAATGTCATTAAAAATTATACACTTAATTATAAAATGTATTTAAAGTTAAGTTAAAAAAAGTTATAAAAGAATCATATTTTTTATATTAAAATGATTGTACCCGACATTACTACTAATCTGCATAAATAAACTAAACTTTACAACATATAAACTATAACCACAATAGAGCCACATCAGCCTGTTTGAGATTATAATGTGTTGTTCACATTTGAAACGAAACTTAAAACGGCATGGCTCATTTGCATAAACTCTAAGTCTGAAAAAAAAAAAAGCTCTTTCCTTGTGCACTGATGTGGTTCAGCTTCTGTTGGACTAAAGGACACGACTCAGTGGAATATGAGTGTTCTCTTTGTGACAGAGGGATGTTTGTGTTGGTGATGATGATGGTGAGTCTGTTCTGTGTTTCTATCGCGTTGGAGATAGTTCATGTTTTGAGAGCTCGTACGTGTGCAGGTTTAGCGCAGTTATTTATTTAAGTCAATCATTTCACTTTATTTATGTTGGTCACTTTATTTAGATGATGTTAATCAAGAGCATGTATTACTTTTTAAAATGCAAGTCAGGCAGCAAGTCAGGAACAATATTTTAAAATATTTTTTGCGGTCGGAGTTGCGGGTGGGTTAGTTGAAAACGTCGGTCAGGTACAGGTCGTTTATACATGGACTGCGCACGCTTTAGGAAAATTCATTAATTAAACCTTGATTTATACTTAGTGTAATGCAGAAGTTTGTCTTGCAATGTTTACTAAATGTTTATCTAGCACATGAAAAAATATTTTGGCTGTGTTAGTATTTTTGGTATAAGCTTGCTAGCCACCAATTAAAGCTTGGCGAGCCGCATGTGGCTCGTGAGCCGCACAATGAATATCCCTCTTCTGTTATGTTCCACAGTATAGATTAAACTTAGATAAGCAGGTTACAGCTCTGCGCCTCATTACAATTTAGATCTATGAAGAGCCATCCCTATTCACAAAAGGAATTATTGTATCTTTGAGCAACAGAAACACCCATAATGAATAAATGTTAGATGGATATGTTTAATGTAATGTAATCGTGGAAAAGTTGCCGGTTCACCTTTAAACTGATCATAAATACTATCTGTAGAAACCCAAATCCTTCCCGCATATTGTCTATATTTTAGTAAAACAGTCAATCGATGTTCAGTATGTCTAGCGTTAGAATTCCTCAAGTCGACTCCTGGAATTCAATACCAGTGCGTCAAGGGTCTAACTTTGTAAAACTTACTTCTATATCAGTCTAAATGTCAAATATTTTCTGTTTTGGTATCTTACTCATGATTGTTTTAGGTCCAAAAAGCACATTTAAAATGCAAGATTCAGCTAAATGTTTTAATAACTCTGCAGTTTATAGAGTTCAGAAACCGATTTTAAATAAATTATAAGTCTAGTTACCACGCAGCTGATTAGCCCTGAGCAAGCTTTCAAATTTTAATAGTCTTTTTTGAAAGTTTGTGAGAAAAATCAATTAATGAATTTACTTCTAGAACCAGGGGGTAGACGGCCACTTCTGAGCTCCATTTGCCCCAGAAAACAGAAATTACAGTGTTGCAACGTATAAAGTTCAAGAAGCAAGAGAATAGGAAACATGGACACAAAATAGGAAACAAAATAAATCTCACATTGGCGTAGGACTGTCACGATAACAAATGTCAAAGGTGCACTGCGGAACATTTCTGGTGGAGGGTCCGTCACCTGCTTGTCTCCATGGAGATGTTATTGCTTTGTCTAGAATGTTCCATGGTATGACATTAAACACATCTAGCATTTATCCATTACGAGTGCTTCTATTGCTCAAAAAGAAGAAATTCTCTCTGTAAATTGAGTTGCCTCTCCACAGATCTGACCTGTAATGTAGCCTATAGTTGAGATAGACAGGTTTAAAGGGACAGTCCAGAATTTTGGACATAAGATCTCATTTCCTAGTCAAAGTTTTGGAAATGTGTGGAAACACTTTTTTAAAATATTCCATCCAGTCCTTGTATTTGCAGAGGTCGCTGGTGCTAGGCTAGTGCATGTCAATGTCCAGAGTTATCCTGCCTCTAAAAACCACAGTGCTCTCCAAGCAAATCTATTATTACGCCAGACTGTCAATGTAAATGTCTGTGTCTAAAAAATAATTTTAGAAGTAAAACCAACCTTGCATTTGAAGGATTTATGTCTGAGCAGCAGCGAGTTGTACTTCCTGATAGAAAACTTGACAGTGGTGGACTGATATATGAAAAAATAGTCCCTCAACATGCAACGATTCATGCGATGCAAGGTTAGTTTTATTTCAAACATTATTCTATCAACACAGACATTGACAAGGACTGGATGGAATATTTTAAAAAGTGTCTCCACATGACTCCAACAATCTGGCTAAAGAGGAAATGAGGTCCTATGTCCAAACTTCCCGACTGTCCCTTTAATCCACACTGCGGAACTTTCCGGACAATGCAGTAACATCCACGGAAACAAGTAGGTGATGAACCCTCCACCAGAAAAATTGCGCAATGCACTTTTTGAAGTACAGTATATTTCTGAAGAAAATATGGACAATAATCGATAATATTGAAACTAGTTTATGCCATTGATACAATAAACCTAAAGCAGAATGAATATAATCTATAATATTGTAAAAAAAAAAAAAAAAATAATATATATATATAATATATATATATATATATATATATATATATATATATTGTACTGGTCACAAGTTTTAGTACACCATGCTTTTTTCAGTTTTTTACTGTTGACCAAAACGTATTCAAAACTTTTGATTCATGAAAGTGTCCACCTTTGGCAGATATATATTTTTTCTACAATGTAAATCAAACATTCTTCGTAAAGTTCTTCCCAAGTCTGTTGCAGAAGTTCTCATAAATGTGTGGCACTTGTAGGTTGCTTGAGTTTCACTCTTCTGTCCAGTTCATCCCAAACCAGCTCGATGGGGTTTAAGTCTGGAGACTGTGCTGGACACTCCATGTTTTCGATCTTACCATCTTGTTCTTTTTCTTGAGGTAGTTTTGGCAGAGCTTGGACTTGTGCTTTGTTTTCTTTTACCCTTTTTTTAACCTCTGTCTGTTCAGTTCTTACCTTTGTACCATTTCAAGCTCTTCATTGGACTTGCACGACTTGAACTGCAATAAATAAGTGGAAAAATGTGAGTGTTCTAAAACTTTTTACCAGTAGTGTATATAATTAGTCATAGAGTCGTAGAAGTTTTTTTTGACCTTCAACCAGAAGCGTGGGACTGGGGGGTGTAAGGTGTACTGTTTACTTTTTCTTTTTTTTTTACTCAACATGTAGTGTGGGCCCACCAAGATGATATGTACTCAAGGGCCCAAAATTTGTTACTACACCCTTGCCTTGAACTGCTCCAACATGAGACTAGAAAATAAATAACCAAAAAATTCCCACTAGTACAAAGAAATTTCATCTGCGATAAATATTGAGTCCCAAAATCATATAAGCCAATACAGTAATTATCGTGACAAGCCTCCATTAGCGTCATGTATTTTTTTAGTGTTTGAATCAGCAGTTACTACTTTGGCTTTTTGGCCCGGTCGTCTCCATTGTGCACTTTTCTGGCAGAACTCGCCGACTCACTGGCTCGCCGTCGCCCCCCGGTGCGTGACCCCGTCTGCAGCTTGGCGTTCAAAATCTCCCATTGGCTTGAGTTGCCTGGAGGAAATGGCGTCTCCTCTTCCTCCTGTTAATTGCCTCCGCTGACACTTTTACGCAGCCATGCCAAGCCGCTGTCTCTTGTCCTACTTTGATTTAAAGTCTTGAAATCCAACCCCGTGTTTCCTTTTCCTTCGTTTCTGCAGTTTAAGATATTTAAGATATGACACAAGCGCTCAGAATTATGAGTAGGCTTGCTTTTATAGGCGATTGCTTGTGTTAACCTGCTTTTTGAATTTTGGTTTTCTCACGGGAAGAGATGTATCAATTTATTTATCTATTTATCTGTCTATCTCTCCATCAATCTATCTGTCTATGTTTCCGTCTCTTTCTGTCTCTCACTTTCGCTCTCTCTATTTCTCTTTGTCTTTATCTCTTTCTCCTTCTCCCTCTTTCTCTATTTCTTTATCTATCTAGCTATCTTTTTGTCTCTCCATCTCTTTGTCTCTCTATCGAGCCAGCTATCCCTCTCTCCATCTCTATCTATATCTCCATATCTATTTCTCTCTCTCTCTCATCATCTCTATCTCTCCATATGTATTTATCTCTCTGTCTCTCTCTGCACCTCTCACTCTCTCCCCATATCTATATCTCTCCATCTTTCTCTCTCTCTCCATCTTTCTCTCTCTCCATCTTTCTCTCTCTATATCTCTCTCCCTCTTTCCACCTTTCTCTCTCTCTGCATAACTAACTCTCTCTCTCCATATCTATCTCTCTCCATCTTTCTCTCTCTCCATCTTTCTCTCTCTCTCTCATATCTATCTCTCTCTCTCCATATCTATCTATCTCTCTCTCCTTCTTTCTCTCTTCCCCATATTCTCTCTCTCTCTCTCTCCATATCTATCTCTCTCTCCATCTTTCTCTCTCTCTCTCTCTCTCTCTCTCTCTCTCCATATCTCTCTCTCTCTCATCTTTCTCTCTCTCTCTCTCTCTCTCTCTCTCCATATCTCTCTCTCTCCATCTTTCTCTCTCTCTCCATATCTATCTATCTCTCATCTCTCTCTCTCTCCATATCTATCTCTCTCTCTCTCCTTCTTTCTCTCCATATATCTCTCTCTCTCCTCTTCTTTCTTCTCTTCTCTCCATCTATCTCTCTCTCATCTCTCTCTCTCTCTCTCTCTCTCTCTCTCTCCATATCTCTCTCTCTCCATCTTTCTCTCTCTCTCCATATCTATCTCTCTCTCTCATCTTTCTCTCTCTATCTCTCTCTCTCCATATCTCTCTCTCTCCTCTCATCTATCTCTCTCCATCTTTCTCTCTCTATCTCTCTCTCTCCATATCTCTCTCTCTCTCTCCATATCTATCTATCTCTCATCTTTCTCTCTCTCTCCATATCTATCTCTCTCTCTCCATATCTATCTCTCTCCATCTCTCTCTCTCTCTCTCTCTCTCCATATCTATCTCTCTCTCTCTCATCTTTCTCTCTCTCTCTCTCTCATATCTCTATCTCTCTCTCATCTTTCTCTCTCTCTCCATATCTATCTATCTCTCTCCATCTTTCTCTCTCTCTCTATCTATCTCTCTCTCTCCATCATTTCTATCTCTCTGTCTCCATCTTTCTGTCACTTTATGTATCTCTCTTTCTCTCGCTCCATTTTCTCTATCTCTATCTATCTCTATCTCTCTATCTCTGTCTTGGTCTTTCTCTCCATCTCTCTCCATTTCATTATCTATTTTCTCTCTTAATCTCTCTCTCTCTTAATCTCTCTCCCTCTCTCTTAATCTCTCTATCTTTACTTCTCTCTCCATCTTTCTATCTCTCTATTTCTTGTTCCATCTTTCTATCTCTATCTCTGTTTCTCTCTTCTTTTTTCTATCTCTCTGTCTCTTGCTATTTCTCTATCTCTCCCCATCTTTCTATATCTATCTCTATTTTTCTCCCCATCTCTCTCTCCATTTTGTTATCTATCTATTTTTCTCTCTCCATCTCTCTGTCTCTCTTTGTCTTTCTCTCTCCACCTTTCTCTGTCTGTCCATCTTTCTAGCTCTCTAACTCTATATCTCTAGCTACAGTATCTCTCCATTTCGTTATCTATTTTTCTCTCTCCATCTTTCACTATCTATCTGTTTCTCTCCCTCTCTCTTTACCTACTTCTTGATTTATCCATCCATCTTTTTTCTGTCTATCTCGCTCTTTCGAACTCTATCTATCTCTTTCTCTTTCTGTCTCTCCATCTCTCTCTTCCTCTCCGTCCCTCTGTCTTTCCCTCCTTCTTGATGTGTCTGTTGGTCTGTCTGTTTTTTCTCGGTGTAGTCTTAAAGCAGCGGGGGGTCACTGTGACATGTTCAGCCTTTTACCATATGTGTAATATTTCATGAAGAGTTTGAAAAAGGCTTTTGACCTGCTTTTCCTGCGTCGCGAGAACAGACAGTCTGGACACGTCTTTCTTTCACATTCAGTGACTTCAGGTGTGTGTTTATAAATATTCATACAAAGACTTGACCCAATTTGACTGGCACATACTGTAAGTAAATGTATTTCAGTGGCTTTTTCCTCTTCATATTGGTTTTGTAAGTTGGATCTTTACTCTATTTTAATACATAATTACAAAATGTACGTTCATGGAGATGCTGTTACCATGTTGTACAGTATGGTGTTAAACAGTGTTTGGAGTAACGCGTTATAAAAGTAACAAATAACTGTAGTACACTGCTTTGTGCTGTAACGCAGTAATGTAAGGCATTACAGGGGAAAAAATAGTAATATTTTACTCGGTATAAATGTGAGTAATGCGCGTTACAATGCTTTTTTAACCTGGATTAAAGTGGTGGGTTTTTCATACAAGTTCAGTAAAATCACCGCGATATCAGCAGCAGTGAAACGCCGGAGACGCACCCGCGTAGACTTGTCGGGTTAAGGACCGGCGCAGAACTCCTCTCCAACCTGGTTCAGCCCTGGTTCAGCTCTGGTTTAGTCCCAATTTAGTCCTGGTTTAGACCTAGTTTAGTCCTGGTGTAGTCCTGGTTTAGTCCTCGGTTCAGTCCTCGGTTTAGACCTAGTTTAATCCTGGTTCAGTCCTGGTTCAGTTCTGGTTCAGTTCTGGTTTAGACCTGGTTTAGACCTGGTTTAATCCTGGTTCAGTCCTGGTTTAGTCCTGGTTCAGTTCTGGTTTAGACCTGGTTTAATCCTGGTTCAGTCCTGGTTCAGTTCTGGTTCAGTTCTGGTTTAGACCTGGTTTAATCCTGGTTCAGTCCTGGTTTAGTCCTAGTTCAGTCCCTGTACGGCGCAAAAGTTCAGCATCTTCACAGTTAGAGTGAAAGTAACTTAAAAGTGCTGCAATAATGTAATGCCTTACATTTTAAATGCAATAATATTGTAACGTATCCAATTACTTTGAAATGACAGTAACAAGTCATAAATAACGCATTACAGTTTTGAAGTAACTTGCCCAACAGTGGTTAAACATATTGATACTTTGCAGTGACTTCATGCTGGGGTGTTCTACATGTATCTTTATGGTGGAATTTTGAGGCGTGTAGTTAACATAGTGACAAAATGCACACATTAGCAAACAGTGAAAAAAGAGTTTTAAAACTGACTGAAAACTTAAGAAAAAAAGAACAAAATGGATTTAAACAACACATTTTCAGGAGGGTCAGTAGGAGCAGTCGTTGGTGTTTAGATGTTTCAATGAGGTCAGCTCTTTCACGTCAGACTGTGGTAAAACAAAACTTAGATTAAAGTCTAATTTGTCACTGAGCTTCAGACTGAGTAGTGCCTTCAGTTAGCAGCACAACCCCAGGAAATTTTGATTGCATCAGCTGCAAAGTATCAATATATCTCAACTGAGACAAGCAAATGATGTGCCAAGTGACTTTAAAGGTCAGCTCTATGGAGAGGCAATTTCTCAAGGTATTTTTAGGCAATAAAAACATATAGACTGTATTTTTTGGACTATAAGTCTCTCCAGAGTATGAATTGCACCAGCCAAAAAATGCATAAAGAATAAGACAAAAAAATATCTAAGTCGCACCGGACTATAAATTGCACTTTTTGGGGGAAATTTATTTGAGAAATCAGAGACCAGGAACAAACATTTCATCTTGAAAGTCAAGTTATGGTAATAATAATAGAACAACAGACTGTTAACGTCACATGAACAGTTCTTCAGACAACTATAGCATAAACAACAGAACAAGTTTACACAACTCTCCATCTCACTCCAAATCACTACATCCATTGAATTCTTCATCCTCAGTGTCACTTCTGAGCAACTTCACGACCTCCAGTGGTAAACTGAGCGTCGCTTCCTCTTCTGTGTAGCTGTCGTCAGACTCAGCATCAGTTCCAGTTAGAATTATTCCGGCCTTTCTGAATCCCGACAGGATGGTTTCAGTTGTCACTGAAGTCCAGGATTTGTCGATCCATCCAATGACTTCTGGAAAGTTCCATGGTGCACCCTCCCACTTGTCACAAGTTTCTCACTCGCTCTAAACTTTCTTTCTGCTGCTCGATTACCGGTTTTCGGCTGCTCGTTTCGCTACTTTCTTCTTGTAATCTGCAAAATATTAATTTTTTTTCGGGGGCATTTATGTTCTGTCTTCTCAGTCGTCTTTATAAGTTTGTTTAAATTTAAAATTTTCAGTGTTACAGAAGTAATGGTGCCATCGACTGACATGATACAGACAGGACAGAGTCTCTTTCTGCAGGAGACATGCGCAGTAGAGCCAAGTGACAGTGGTACAGGAGTAACAGGTGTAGCAGTTACTGACACACAAGCCTAGAGCGCCCTCTCACAGCTGTCAGTGTAAACATTTTAATATACAAGTCGCATCGGAGTATGAAGTTGCAGGACCATCCAAACCATTAAAAAAATGCAACTTAAAATATGGTAGTTGAGTGTGTTCAAAAGAGTTATAAACAGATACTGTGGAACATTCCATTTCAATGAGACAAGTCTGTTACAGACCCCATTCCAGTAAAGTTACATTGTGCATCTTTAATTTTTAGTCATCTACGAGAGCAAGAGCAGCATTTAGGTTCCTATTCTTGACTCACTTTGTACAATTGTCTTTTGTTCTCATAAGATTTAAAACCCTGTAGTGTGACTCAGTTTTAGTTTTGTCCTGGCTTGGAGTTGTCCCTTTTTGTTGTCACCTTTGCAGTAAATGAAATTCTTTCCCAATCCTTCCTCATGACATCATGTCTGCTGTGGGACATTTTAGACTTTAATTATTTCACTTTCAGAAAGAACAGTGCACAAAGAAAAACGAATAAAGTATTAACGAATAAAAACCCCTTGAGGACAAACTGGATCAACACAAGAAAAGTGAGGAAAGACACGACTATAATATTATCTCAAGGATTTAATAGCTGAGTTAGGACTGTCAAAATAAGGATCAGTTGTTTCTCATTCACTCATAAACTGAGAATTTATCACATATCACATACTGTATTTTGTACTATAGTATAGTGTAGCATAGTGATATAGTTCAAATGAGTTCCTTTGTGAATTTAACAATGTTTACTTCAGACATTCATGATTTCACTTCCGGCAAAGTCCTGTATTACACAAAATTAATTCTTGTGAGTTTAATCCAAGCTGTTACCTCATTAAAAACATACCTGGAGTTGTGTTTTGTTTCATTCACACATGTTTGAATAACATTTTATTACTGGTCTGTCTACATCTCTGTAGATAAGAATGCTCTGCTCCAATTTGTGATGTCATGTGGTTGTCAAGTGGTAGTTCCATCCATCCGTCCATTTTCTTTCGCTTATCTGGAGCCGGGTCGCGGGGGCAGCAGTCTATGCAGGGACTCCCAGACTTCCTTCACCCCAGACAAGTCCTCCAGCTCCTCCGGGGGAACCCTGAGGCGTTCCCAGGCCAGCTGAGAGACATAGTCCCTCCAGCGTGTCCTGGGTCTTCCCCGGGGCCTCCTTCGCCCTGTGAGGCGCCCAGGAGGCATCCGGAACAGATGCCCGAGCCAAACTAAGTGGAAGTTTTCCCTGGCAATTCCAGGGCTGAAATGGTCCAGATAATTTTAGGTAAGGTGTTTGTTGCAGGTGTAGTTTAAAACCACAATGGAGCACTTCCTGCATTACCACATGACATCACAAGGTGGAACAGTGTTTTCTGTTTGAGATAAGAACGTATATGCTTAAATGTGCAGAGTTTGTGAGTTAAACATGTGTGAATGAAACAAAACATAACTCCAGGTGTGTTTTTGATGGCAAAACAACATTATAACATTGATCAGAGAACAAAATGTTGCCTCCTCTTCATTTAATTTCTCTCCAGTGACTAGGTCAGGAATCGTAATACACTAAACGGTTTGCAAGAACCTCAGAAGTGCGAAACCAGGTACCAGCCAATCAGCGAAGAGCCATACATTCTGTGTTGGCATTGATTCCCGAGATTGAGGATTTAAAGCCGGGACAAAGAGAATGTTTGGTGAATTTTATCAAAAGGACAAAAAAAGACATTATTGTCCTTCTTCCTACGGGATTTGGGAAAAGCTTAATATACCACTTAGTCCTGTTAGTGGCGTATTACATACGTCACGACCAAATAGCAGCGATTGGTTAAATAATAAAAGTACCCACCTACTGTCGAGCTAACGAATTTTAATGCTGCGAAGTGAAACTGGCTGATGAATCAAGCTACTTAAAATGTGCCCTTTAATATTAAGTTAAAGTTCATGTGAAATAAACATCCAAAAAGCAGTACATGTAGGTTTACTGTTTCGGACTAAATACTGAATTGAAATGACTTGATCGGGCAAGTCCACCACAGTGTGAGATCCTCCTCCTTCCCTGATAGGTGAAGTTGGTTTTCGTCTCTCCCGACATGTGCACATCCATCTCCAGAACACCAAAGCGTCCAAACACAATGACAACACTTCAAACTTAAGAGTGACACTGGATCTTGGATTCTATCTCGGAATCTTTGCTCAGTCTCCTCCGAGTTGTTCCGAGTTCCGCTGTTTGAGGAAAAGGGGCATGTCAGTGCCTCTGAGTCCGACGGATAAACGAATGCACCTTAAATCTACTTTTCTACAAGCACAAGTCAAAAAAATGGCAAAAATAATCATCATGGCAGCACAAATATTCCCTGTGTTATTATAATTTTTTTCTTTATCATATCTCTCCCTACCCGACCCCATCTCCTGCAGCTCCACAAGTTGCTTCGTGTTATTGTTGTGTCTCGTTGGTGAAGGGTGTCTTGAAGTCTCTGTACATGATCTGGTGTTGAAGAGCGCCACACTTGCTTTGAAAGGCCACGGCGATTCCTGTTGACAATGAGAGAAGAAGAAAATAACGAGGCAGGCGGCCGCGGCTGTCTCGTGCCTCTTCAAACCCCGACAGCGTAATGGGCCAGTTCAAGAGGAGCACTTCACCAGCCCCCGTTATACCAGGAGGAGGAGGGAGGGGGCGGACTAAGGACCCTACTGTCATTTGTGAATAATACTGTATATGTTTACCTACTGTAAGTGGGGAGAGAAAGCAAACATCAGCTGAACAAGGTGGAAGCCCTTGTCCTCCTCCTCCTTTATTTTCCTGTCAGTGTGTCAGGCGTTAACATGTAAGTTAGAATGTACATTTAGGACAAAATAAATCAGTGTAGAAAGCCTTTTAAGGGCCAATATTAAGCTATTTTCTGAACACTACTTGTATTTCCAGCCAATGTAGTCCAGACCAAGCCTAGCTCAAGATCTGGAGATGGGTCCCCAAGTGCCCACTGCTCCTGACAGGTTTCCCCAGCAACATTGAAGGATGGGTCAAATGTAAGGCTGCTCGATTATGGAAGAAAATGATTATCATGATTATTTTGGTCAGTACTGAAATCATGATTATTCAAACCATTATTTTTTTAGTTACACAGTGCATTTATTCAGCATTTCTCTCTCAAAAAACACTTTCTTATTGATCATTTACGCTAAACTTTCTCATCTTTGGGTGCGACAGTAGCTCAGTTGGTAAGTGTTTGTTCACTGATCTGAAGGTTGGCGATTTGAATCCCGCTCTTGACATAAACATCACTGGTTGAGTGGTCAAATCCAGCTCCCACAGATGAATGCTGTCATTGTGTCCAAAGCAAGACACTTAACCTACCTCGCCCCCAGTGTCTGCGTGCACTGGTGTATGAATGCGTGAGTAAATGGGTGAGTGGTGTCCTTGTTGTAAAGTGTTTTGAGTGTCTTGAAGGTGGAAAAGTGCTATATAAAAATGTGACCATTTACCATTTAATTGAAAATAAATATTTTAACTATGTACCTTAGAGCAGTTTTGTGATGTATAAAACATAAAATGAATATAATAAACTTTGAACATGAAATAAGGCAGAGAAAAACATAAATGTATCCAAAATAAGATCATTTAGAGATCGTTTGACACACAAATCGAAATCGCAATCAAAATTCATTTAATTACACAGCCTTAGTCAAATGCAGAGGACAGATTTTCCTGCTGGATCCATAAAGCGTTAAATTAAAATCAATTAACCACTCAAATGTAGTCTGACTCTGATTGATAAATTGAAGTAGTTAAAAACAATGATGGTGCATTTTGCAAATAACGATCCCAATCTACAGACGTACAACAATATGTGATGAAATTTGGCATATTTTATTCCATTGAAAGTAATTTATCTGAGCCGTTGTAAATAGATTTGTTAGCTCATCCGCCTCACCACCTGCAATCGCCTCTGGATTTCTCGTCTTCAGACTCGGATGCCTCCCAGCGCTTTGCAATCTGTCTGGACGAAGCGCAGACTCCACTTCCTCACACTGTTTTTCCGACATGGAGAGGAGTTTCAACTTTTTTCCTCAGATAAACACACACACTCATGCTTCGTGGGGACGTTAAATTCATTTCCATTCATTTCCTGGACACTGATCTTAACCCCAAACATCATTCATAGTTACTACTTGCCAAACTTTAACCCAATGACCCAGACTAAGGGAATGTGACTTTACCCATAGTGTTTGGCTCCAGGTCCATATTAGGAATTTGAATTTATTTACATACAAAATACTGAAATAAAAACAGCAGGATTATGTAGAGCGGATTAATATGAACATTTAAAGACCAAAATGACGAGGCTCACTGCAGCAGTTACAGAGAGGGGTGACCATTTTCTAATGTAAAGTCAATTGGAAACAGAGTGGAAGGAGCCAGAAGCGCCCTCATGCTCACTTCCTATTTGGAATGCAGTGGCCAGCGGGTTCGCCATGTCAGTTTATATATACAGTCTATTTCTTGACCGAAACCCTAACCATACCAATTTTAACTCGTATCTGAACTTCTGTTAATGTTGTTCATCTATTAGTAGGAGGAGTTGCTTCACAGATTTTTGCGGCTTGTTCGAGATTTTTTTTGTTGAAGCAGCTCTTGAGGTCAGAATAAGTCCTCTGTACTGTCTGAAACTAATTAGAAATTAATTTTACTAGTTACCTTTACTGTCACAATATACTGGTCTGTAAAAGTTGTGAAAAGCCCCGAATAATTAGGATACTCAGAATGCATAAGGCACAGGAGTGGGTATCATTAAGAAGTTGCCGATACGGTACATATCACGATACATAGGCCACGATACGATACATATCTTGATACATAAGCCACGATACGATACATACCTCGATACATAGGCCACAATATGATACATATCCTCGATACATAGGCCACACAATACATACACAATATCATATCTCGATACATAGGCCACGATATGATACATATCTTGATACACCAGCCACAATATGATACATACCTTGATGCACAGGCCACAATACGATACATATCACAATACACAGGCCACGATGTGATACATATCTCGATACATCAACCACAATATGATACATACCTCGATACATAGGCCACGATAGATACATACCTTGATACATAGGCCACGATAGGATACATACCTTGATACAGTGCACTTTTGATTCTATATGATATATTTCAAATCAATTTGATATGGTTCAATAAAAAATAAAGGCAAAATCATGGCTGCGATACTAAAAGTCTTTGTTAAACCACTTCTTGTGCAAAGTTCATATGAAACACACACATTTTAATCATCAAAACAGTGAAAATGTCAAGTGTGTTGCATAAAGGAGTTTCTTTCCACTAAACAAGCAACAAAACTGTAGCTGTAACAAAATAATTTAGTAAAATATACCAAAAAATACTCTTGGTGATATATCGATACAGCAGCCCACGATACCAATACTGTATCATTACATTAAACGACACAATATATATCGATATTTCAGTATTTTTGTACACCCGTAATAAGGTAGTTGAGGAATAACTTAGGACTGCAAAATGTTTTAAATGAATCAGTTCTGTTTTTCACATTTTTAAGATGAAAATCAAAAGAAAATCAGGTACGGCACTTTAAATGTAGTCACGACTTGCTGAACCTTAAACTAAACCCTAAGCCCACCTATTTCAACCCATTTCTAAACTTTTAATCATGTAGTTGCTCTAAAAATAAATAATTCACCTCATGTGGACCTGAGCTTCGTCCCCATAAATAAGACCGGTCCCCATGAATTGAGAGTATACAGATTTTACTCCCCACAATGTAATAAATGCCCTCTCACACACACAGGAGTTGGCTTGGCAGATGACGGAGAGCCACGGTGCCTGTCGGAGGAAGCGTGCCGTTACCCAGCATGCTTTGCCCTCAGCGTGTCACCTACCTGGTCTGGCAGCGCGCCGGGCCTCATTATTCACTCTGACAGGGTTTGGTGACCCAGCGGCGCCGCCCGGGCTGGTGCTGGGGCCGGCTTAGTTACTGCTGCCGACTGAGGAGTGGAAGGGTACTGTAAATAAACAATTAGGATGAGAGCGGCAGAGCACAAACAAGACGGCCATAACATTCGGGATTTTGACGCTTTATATAGAGGAGGAGAAGAATGGGACAGGTTTAAAGTGGCTGCACTCCATGTTTGCCCATTGAGGATCAGGAAGTGTGCTGTTAGCATGCTAGCTGTTATTAGGGCTCCTGTAAAACTCCTGTAACACAGTTGTGAAACATGATTAACATGATTTAACGGTCCTATATTATAAAAACGGAGACTTGTGAGATTTTAGCCATGTTATAAAGTTATTACCTCCTCAAAAACAAATGTGAATTGTGTTTTGTTTCATTCACACATGTCTGAGTTATTCTGCGTTATTAGAACGTCTCCATCTCTCAAGATCAAAATGTTCTGTTCCACCTTGTGGTGTCATGAAGCTGTAGTTTTTTAGGTTAATAGCGTTTCAAGTTAATACATTTTGTTTAGTTGAGATTGGTAAATTCAGGGCTGAAATCATCCAAATGCTCTGAGTGAAGCTGTATGGAGTTTAAAAACATGAAATGAAACAACCCTCAACTCCAGGTCTGTTTTTGATGAGGAAACAATATTATAACATAGATCAGTAAATAGCATTATATAACCTATTTTGGTGATTACGCAAATAGCTTGAGAAAACCATTATATTAGTTTAAAGGTCATACAATGTTTGCAGAGTTGATGAGTAAGGCTGGGTATCATTAAGAAATTGCAGATACGATACATACCTCGATACATAGGCCACGATACGATACATATCTTGAAACAGTGCATTTTCGATTTGATACAATATATTTCAAATTGATTTGATACAGTTCAATAAAAATAAAGGCTAAATCATGGCTGTGATACTAAAAGTCTTTGCTAAACCACTTCTTTTGCAAAGTGAATATGAAACACACCAATTTTAATCATCAAAACAGTGAAAATGTCAAATGAGTTTCCTTCCTCTGAACAAGCAACAAAACTGTAGCACTGTAACAAAATAATTTAGTAAAATATACCAAAAAATACTCTTGGTGTTATATCGATACAGCAGCTCACGATATCGATACTGTATCATCACATTAAGCGATACAATATATTGATATTTCGATATATTTGCACAGAAACCATACCTTGCTTTTCATTAGGACCTACAATAAGTAGAAATCAAAAGTCTTGTTCTGAATGCTGAAACATTTTAGATTTTAAACTTACGTTCCATTTTAATTCAACGTTTTTAGTCAAAATGTGACCTTGACCTACATGCAACCAAATCCAACAAAAAATCACTTTATTCACATGGACATCCTTACTTAAAACTTAACGCAAGACTTCTACCACAGCAAACCCTTATTTAGAATCTTAAGTCTCAGAGCCAAATAGGACACAACGTCGTATGATTAACTTGTATGCAGTGCAGGGTTAGAGGTTAAAACTGAAGCCAAGAAGAGCTCCCCCATTAATGCAGGGCTGACTTCCTCCTCCAGGTGCATACAGATCAGGGCTAGTGATTGAGCAGCGGATAATTCACCCGGACCTTTATTTTTGATGGACTCATTTAAGGGCTGCGCTTAAAGAGCCACCTTGCCAACATTTCAGTCCCCAAGCTCCTACTGAAACTACTGCCAATGGAAATTCGGTACTATATGAGTACTACAAGCAAAGGGGTGGGGGTTCTTTCAGTCTTCAGTCTTTTAGCCACGACCTTACTGCCAACGGAATACAAACTAGGCGCTCTGTTTTGAAAACCAAATCTGAATAGTGTGGCACAGAGCTTCAAACCAGCAGTATCAGTTCTGTACAGTCTTTAAGATAAGCAAGGGCGACTGGAAAGCGAAAAGAACGATGCATATGTTTACTATCACTGAATTCAACAGGAAATAGCAAGGACAAGCAAAATGGCTGACCTTCAGAAAAGTGAAATCCTAAACAACATTTGCAAATATGAAATGATAACCAGGGTGACTTTGCTTTATTGTGCATGTGGTCTGGGCTAGAGAGAAAAATAAAGGCGAAAAAAGAGCTTCGTTTCCCAGGGTTGTGCTAACGCTGAAAAGCTATTGATTTCCTATCGTAACTTTGGGTGTGTTTCCAGAATACTAATTTGTACATGCATAAATCTTTATCTTTAAAACTTTTTATTCTCTTTACTATTCTGGTCCATGTACCAATTTGTATATTTAATTTTGAGTTGGATAAGTAGTTATTTCAACTCAAAATCTTGAAGTAAAGTTTTTCATCTCCACCTGCCTGAACGTGTTGGCAGTGATGATTTAGTTTTGTACCTGGCTATTCTTTAGGATAACATTACTGCCGTATCAGTGGAGAAATGTAAGTGAGAAAAGATTGAAATAAAGGACCTGTTTACACGAGAACGCTTGCTGGTAAAAACGAGAAAATATTTTATTGGAAGTGCCTTTCGTTTAGATGGTGATGTCGTTTTTGGGGCTTTAAAAGGTAAAAACCTGAAACCACCCTCCAGAGTGGAAAAGTTGAATACGCTCCACTGTAGTGTTTCTGTCTACACTGCCCAAGATGCAAAACTCTGGTCAGATCTGCTCACGTCACGTACACGTTTACATCACATCACAATCTAGCCTACCTTGCATGCATACCTAATCAAATTCCACACACTTTTTTGTCTCCATATGCACGCAGATTTCCTCCCGAAATTGCTCATATAAACGTGGAATAAAAAGTGAACACACAACGCCACGTCTTCTGTTCAGACCGTCATCATATAAACGTAGCCAAAGTCACATTTAAAGGTGCACTGTGGAACTTCTCATGGCACGTTTGTCACCTGCTTGCTTCCGTGGAGATGCTATTGCATTTCCTGCTGTTCTGTAGTGTGGCATTAAACTTAATTTAAGAAGGCAAGCAGGAGGCGCCACCAGGCCAAGTTACAGATCAAATCTGTGGAGAGGTGACCCTTGCGCACTGTATGAATTAGCATTAGTATGTTTCAGGGGTGTCAAACTCAAATTCACAAAGAGACAGAATTTAAAACTGGGACTAATTCGTGGGCCAAATTAAATATTTATTGAAAAATTTTAACAACATCTGCATGTTTCTTCTTCTTTCGAGATATGTAATGTTAAACCTTTTCTTATTAAAATAAATGTTTAATAATAGTTTTGCTTAAACACTGAATCCAGAACAAACATAATATAAAATAATAACACAATTTTAAATAAATAATGTCTCTATAGCCTATCTGTAGTCAATGGACCAGCTCTAATACGTATTTGATATGATCTCGTGGGCAAAATATAATTATGTTGTGGGCCAAATTTGGTCCCTGGGCCTGAGTTTGACACGTTTTCCGTATTGTGTAACATCCCCAGGGAAAGCAATGATATCTCTATAGGGACGAGAAGAAACCTATAAGTAAATCTCTGGGTAGCTAGATGTTCATCCATTTTAACCCATAATTATAGTCTTAAGCTGTGAAAAGCCCTATTCCTATTTTTTTAAAGTCCTTTTGCATTTTAATGTACGGACATGGCATGAAACACAACAGGCGACCTTTAAAACTTATCACACTCCATTTGGCAAGACCACCTTGTCATAGTTACCATGGGGACGTGTAGCTGTTTTAAATGGATGCAATTCTCCACTATATGATTAACATTCGCCGTCTGTGTCAGCTTCTGCCGTCGCCATAGTAACTAGTGTTGGATCGAATTCTCAAAGTACGACCTGCCCGTGTGATTATTAATACTTTGCAGTGCAGATTGGTGGACCTGGTTTATTTACATGAAACAAAAAAATGGCACAAAAGTTCAATGTCTTCAAATTCTCTGTTAGCGCAAGTGAACAAAAGTGATTTAACAAAAATAAATAATGAAAGCTTCTGAAAGTGGTGCCATCATTCAACCCCAAAGAAGTGATTAATGTCAGACTGAAGGAGAAAAGATTAATCATGACAAGTCTGCGGCGCCAACAAATAATGATAAGGGTCAACGTTTTTGTTTGGATATTACTTTCAAAAACAGTAAATCTTCTGTACAGTTATGTTGATACTTTGCAGTGATATTATGCGGAGGGGCTGTGATCATTGCACATGGTCCAGTTCAGAGGGACTGGACTCACACTGTATGATTTTCAGGACGATTTTGACATGAATTTTAGAGGCACAACGATTTCAAAATCAGAATAACCTGATTTTCAAAATATAAAACTGGGACATCTCTGGTTTGGGTTGGTTGGTAATAATACAATTGTGAAACAAGTGCATTATTAAGGATTATTGAAGAAAATTGTTATGCGCTCGGCACTAATGTGAGTTAGTATAGTCACATTTTTTTGTGTGTTTTGGTCATTTTTAATCAGCTTTTCTGTATTTTAGCTAAACAAATTACAGTTTATTGTTGGCAGGTAACAGATTGGTTAAAAATAGAGACACCTGCGACATTTCTTGGATAAAACTGGGACAAATCACTGGTTTTGGATGAATCTGCTGGGACAGAGGACTGGTCACACTACTTCAGGTGTTTGATTTCAACAAAAAAAGATTAGACTAACTGAAAAACTGTTGGTTAATGCTAATGTTATATGAGAGGGACTGGGCTTTGATTTTCAAGACTATTTTAACACAATTTCTAGACGCACAACAATTTAAAAATCAGGATGGATTTTGGCCTGTCCATGCGTCAATGTCATGCAGTGTTTGGGGGTTACGAGCTGCAATCACATGGTCACGAGCTCACGACTGCTGATGGTGTGGTCACAGGGACCGCACACATGTTAGATATTTGTTGTTAGCCCTCCTCTGGCTCCTGTCCCTCGTACAGTGTGAAGAGGTCACAACCATCACTCCGTAAAGTGCACACACTCCTGCCGTGACCTTCGTATGATTCATTCGCACAGTGTGAGTTTGGGAATAATTTTAAACATCTTAAAATCGCATGAAATCTCAGCGTAAAACCAGCTTATAGTAGTTATTACTTATGGCCAGATTGTGTTCAAATAAAGCTTATGTTCAAATAAAACTCTCACCTCCAGGGAATGCTGATGACATTAGCTGCAAAATATCACTAGGCCCCTGCCCTGAGATGATAACAGTGTCAGATTGTAAAACATGAACATTACCCATAAACAATAGCATGTCTACGCTCTATTTCATACGTGTGTTGTGTTGTGGACAATGGTTTAGCATGTGTGTGTGTTAGTGTCTAGAGAAAAGGCCAGTCCAATTGATCAGTGAGGGGCTTAACAGCTTTAGTGAAAGGGAGCGTTTGGCTGTGCTCCTTTACGCTGCTTTATGCTCTGTAGGCTTCCGCGCTCAAGTCTGTGAATTCAAATGTCCACCAGGGCCAGACGTGCCTCCTCAGCCCTCAGACAAAAACACTTCTGTAGCCTGACAGTGAGGGCAGTGCACTGTGAATGCTTAAGGAGGCCAAATAGAGAGGACGGACGCAAGTGGGTGACAGGGGGAGTCTGCGATCTGCTGTGGCGTTTCTATACATCGTGGAGTATGGAAGGGAGACATATACAAAGAAAGACATGATGGGGCTTGGCAGGATTTCAGCTTTATCTTCTATGTGATAAAAAAAAGAGAGAATGAATGGGGTCTATGTACAATAGCGCAAACCGTTACTTTTATTAAAATCATAAAACATAAATTAATAATCTATTAAAATTCAAGTTAATTAAAATAACAGTACCCTTACTTGAGTAAAAGTTTTGACTACTCTTCCCACTGAGAGTAAGGCCCCATCCACACTAGTACATATACAAGTCATTTTCGTCTCAGATGCAGTGTTCATCCACACTAATCCGATGGAAAACGGCTCCAGAGACGGAACGATCTGGTGCCTCCCACAAATTTATCTGAGTACAGATCTGGTCTGGCACTATGTGGACACCTGAAAACACTGATACGCTGATGTAGGAGCTCTAGTTGCCATCATTTTTGGACCATGTTACTGTGACTTACACCTTCCTGATTCGCTGGGTTTGTGACACATCACGTGATGCTACTGTGGAAAACAGTTTAAACAAACCATAGACAAATGGGAAAAAGTGTAGCTAGAACTACTTGCACAGAACAGATTCACCAGTCGCAGAACTTAACTTAACTTAACTTACTCTTATTTGAGTTGTACTTTTCCCAAATACTTTTTTACTCTTACTAATTTCTTAGAACACTAATTTATACTTCTACTTGAATAATATTATTTTGAAGCAACATTACTCTTAATTGAGCATAATTTTTGGCTGCTCTTCTCACCTCTGTCTGTTACTTACTCACCGTTGAACTGAATAATGCAGATGAATACCTCAAAGTTTATAACAAGAGACACTGTAGTTCTCAGTTCAACTGACCAGCACCAGAAGACCATTATTAAGTCCAGAGTATTATCACTCCTGGCCACGCTCACATCTTTTTAAGACCTTATTTTATCCCTTATTTCAAAGACACAACCCGCTCTGTCACCTTATGTCTTTTATGATCGTATCAACAGAGCAGTGAACTGTGAGAAATCGCACTAGCATAGTCCACGACTGCAGCAGACTGGCCTCCATCCATAACCAAATATTCGCATGAGAGCTCTTGAAGACTAGATGAATTTTGGCAAAGGGAACTGCATCTCTCTTTCTCTCTCTAGCTTCAAAGCTGGCCAGTCAGCAAGTCCGAGTACTCTGGACTTTTGGATTGGGCACGTGTCAGTCCCTCAAGCTGTCTTACTCCATTTTAAGCCGAGAAGGAAACAAGAGAGGCAGGAAGAGCGGAAAAGATAGTCTAGGCCGATGAAAGGACTTGAGCTCCACGACCCAGTGACCCAAATCCAGGCTTCAGTCCGAATGACAAGTACAATGCTCACGGCGCCTTGTTCTCTGAGCCACTGATGTATTCATAGCAACATCTGATAGATGTGTTTCATTTGTATTTATGGTAAAATAAATTAAATGAATTGTGCAAATGGGAAATGGTGAATATAGAATATATATAATATATGTGTTTTACAGGTTCATACACTTGTAGATTCATTGACTTGTCAAAGAATAGCTTGAACTTAAACGCTCCGTACTTGATTTTTCTTCCTCACATATTTGGGCAAAATTTATCTGGCCTCAATACAGATATATTGTATAAGCAGCTCTTAGGTCAAAATAAGTCTGCTGCATACTGCCTGCAAAACACGTTGTAAGTCTTTGATGATCAGGAAATATGTGTTGGCATGCTAGCTGTTGTTTTCTGTGACTGCAAAGTTCCACTCTGACCTCTGAAAGTTGAGAAACAAGCCTTATAGAACTATAATTTACTTAACGGTCCTATATTATGAGACTCTGGTCTTACTGCAAGCGCATGTGTGGAGCTTTAAACAAGAGGTGTGCCATGCCTGAATGTCAGGTGGAGTGAAGCAGACTGAGTGCGTGGTGGGACGCGTTCACTGAACTGCCAGAATTGTAAAAATACATATCAGAACTAGTTAACTGAAAAGCATTATGTGTAACATTGGCCTTCTATTATTTTTAAATATATGATTATATGGGCACCAAGTGTATATACCATTTTGATATCCATTTGGTTCCCGGAGGAACCAAAAAACCAGGAGATAGTGGATAGGCCAATTCCTTCTCCCAGCAACAGACCTAGATAAATGCTGGATTTGTGTTTTGTTTCATTCACACGTGTTTAATTTTGCATTGTTAGTGTGTCTCCATCTCCGAAGCTCAATGTACTCTGTTCCACCTTGTGATATCATGGAGTGGTAGTTTTCAAGGTAACAGCTCCTTTTACCTTTAATTCAGTAGAAATTGGCAATTCCAGGGCTGAGATTATCCAAATGATTCTAATGAAGGTGTATGAAGTTTAAAAATACAGTAGAGCACTCCCTCTACTAACACGACATCACAAGGTGTTTTAAACATGTATGAATGAAACAAAACACAACTCCAGGTAGGTTTTCGATGAAGAACCTTAATTATAACATAGATAAAAAACAAATAATATCATAATAAAGTAATAATTAATTTACTTAATTATTTGCTTTGGTTTCAGTCACATTATTATTATGAACACCATTTTTGATGAACTTTTACCCTTCAAAAGACTATTTTTGTTTTGAATCATTACTGGAAAGACTCCTTGAAATTTATGCATAAGAACCCATGCATATTTGATTTTATTTCATTTCATTTTACCCTTCCCAGAATATAATATCAATGTGACAAAGAATGAAAGTCTAAACCATTCCAAAAATAGAGCCAGCGTCCCCTGAGCTGAACATTGTGTGCAAATGACAGCACAAACTGGCACGGCGTAAATATGAAATGGGAATATAATTAAATATTAGTGTCAGGATGCTTCAATGGAAAACCAGAACGTGGCGTGTGGAGCCGAGGTGTGTGCCAGGATTTTCAGCTGCAGTCCTTTTTTTTCCCCCCCACAAAATAAACATCGAGTTGGCAGAGAGAGATCGCGCTTGTATCACTCCACTGATCGCAAAGGAGAAGGTGCCATTGATGTTCTGTATGTGCTTTGACACAATTTTGTCTACTTTCTATCCAAACACAAGAAAAGCATCTGGTTGCCTGTCTTGGTGAGGAGATGGGAAAAATGGAAAAATAAAATGAAAGTCTTTGGGTTGAAAGGAAAACGTCGATTTGATTTGGTCCACAATAGTTTCGGGGGTGAGTGCAGGTTTGATAAGGTATGCATTAGCTTGACATTTGAGAACAGCTATACCTTATCACGAGTACTGGGTGATTACGGTACTTGGAAATGGCTCTCATATACTTGAATAGCACTGGTATTTTATATTTGTACAGAGTATAAAAGGTAAAAGCCCTTGAAGAATGTAAAGTGCCTTCCCTCCATACAAATCAATGTTAGAGTAGTTTTATGAAATGTATGGCGCAGTGGTGTAGGAAAGGCCAAAATGTACGAAATGTTCTGCAGAGAAAGATGATGTACTATTTAAATTAGAAACAAATAATTCAACCAAGGCTCAATGGTAAATATACTTTACTGTATTGTCTTTAAAAATTAACCCAAGAAGTTTAAGTACATAAGAAGACACATTTTTTTCCTATTTTCTTATTTATTTATTTGTAAAGGGACAGTGCATATTAATGAACATTTAAAGTGTAAACATGTAAAGGTTGTAGCGTGGTTAATTTCCATCTTCAGTCCCTTGCCAGATTAACGTGAATTCATCTACATCTACTGGGACCGTTGTAGCCAGTTCTTCTGACATAGCACCTGACAGGTCATGTGCTGCTTTCTGTTTGTTTTTAGAATGAACATACAAAACTGCATCATCAGCGTGCATTCGACAGACTATAGTAGATGGACAAATTTGGGGCAAGTCATTAATGTACATGCTAAACAGCAATGGACCCAGTATTGAGCCTTGAGGCACACCAAGATTGTTTTGAGATGTTGGAGATTTCACATTATGCACAGAAACACATTGCTTTCTCAAGGCCAGGTACGACTGTAGCCAGTTATTTTTGATAGATTGAAATAAGTGAGCTTTTGTAGTAGTGTGTGATGATTCACAGTGTCGAATGCCTTTGTTAAGTCGATAAACAAGGCGCCAACAACACCGCCAGCATCAATACTGGACTTGATGTTTTCGACAAGGTAACATAGAGCAGTCTCTGTAGAATGTGAAATAAACATCTTTATCTTAAAATGAAAGCATTTATTTTATTTCTTAGCTATTCAACATTCCAAACACGATTTTTGCTACATGTATGACGAGAAGTCTAATTTGCTTGAATAATTGCAAATATGTACAAAGTAGTGGGCAGAGATGCAGGACAATACAGGAATACTTTAAAGATGCACTGTGTATGTTTTCTGGGAAAGTGTCTGCCATCTTTTTTGTCTTGATCAAGATGTTCCAGAGTATGGCATAAAACTCTATCCATAAAGACATACAGATGAAGTTACAGGTCAGACCTGTGGAAAGGCAAGCCCACTCAGTACAAATGTGTTCTTTTCAAGGAGAAATGAAAACACCCGTAATTGAAGCAATGCAAGATATAGATTAATTTAAGACCATACTGTGGAACATTCTGGGCATCTCCATTAGACAAATAGGTGGCAGACCCTCACAAAAGTTACACATTGCATTTTTAAACATCCAATCCAATCCATTTTATTTATATAGCACTTTTTATAAACATGACAGTTTCTAAAGTGCTGCACAGACAAATGAATATGGATGTAACAATGACCGAAATATTGTGATATTGTATCATCTAAAGTCTCAAAATAACGTCGTGGACCATCACAATATATTGAATTGCAAGTTTCTTTGCTTAAATTCATTGTTATGGTGCAGCAACAGCTTAAAAACAGACAGAACTACATAGACCATGATCCTTTGCTCTGTTTTAGTCCAATCTACTTTTAAGCAAATCTTAATTATTTGGATTATGACAGAAAAGTAGCATATTTACAGTTTTGTTAGCTTCAAGAGATTTGGATATTGTTACATTCCTACAAATTAATACAATAAAATACAGTAAATCATAATTAAAAACAATAAATAAAAAGTGTTTAAATGTATAAAGCTAAAAATGATAAAACAATGAATAAGAGGATCACACAACTCACATGGTGTTAAAGCCAAAGAGTAAAAGTGGATCTTAAGAGAAGACTTAAAATACTCCACAGTGGGGGCTGTTGGGATGTGTGTGTGTGTGTGTGGGGGGGGGGGGGGGTCTTGTCTTGTCTTAAGCAGCACGAGCTGGAGCTACATGCATGAATCAATTGAAATATAACATTGTGTACGCTAATGATGAGGGGATATTGTTATAACTTCTCTTGTGATGCCTTTAATGAGCTGACAGATGAATATTAGATTTAAATGATGATGCCCTGCCGCAGTGAGTCCTTTGTTTACAAGTAAACTGTAGCCTTGCTCTTTCTCACTGCTCGCTGCCCCCTGCTGGACATAAGGGGACATCTGGGAGGACATTGGAAGCAGATGCACAGGGTCCATTATAGTTGCCCCCAGCGCGGCGGCCATATTTCCTCTGTCAGCGTCACGGCGGCGATGAGTGGGTCGTTGCGGTGACCAGGGCCCGGCCTCGTCTCCGGAGCGGTGTGCGTGCCATATGGAGCTAGTATTTAATGAGGGTCATTAATGTGTGGCTGCCTCGTGTGACTGACAGGTGGCGCCGCGCTGAGTGGCAGGTCCATCGTCAGTGGCGCTGATAGAGAGGACTGTGTCACGGCCGCACGCTGCTGCTGCTGCTGCCTGTTTATTTTCTCATCTCCCAGTGACAATGTCAAAGCGTTTACCTAGAGTGACCCCAGCTCTACGCGCTCTGATGAAATAGTTTGGATTTACATTTTCAAAGTTTAAAGGTGCATAGCGCAACTTTCTGGTGGACGGTCCATCACTTGCTTGTTTTTTATTCATATATTCATATACATTTATTTTATTTATTACAAGTGTTTCTATTGCTCAAAAATACAATTCTCTCTGTGATTAGGGTTGCCTTTCCACAGATCTGACCTGTACTATAGACTATAGTTGTTTATAGTTTAAATAGATAGGTTTAAACTTTACCATGGAATATTTTAGGCAAATAGCAGCAATATCTCCGTGCAGGTGGCAGATCCTCAACCACAAAACTTACACAGTCCACCTTTAAGATGCTTTTTCAATTCAAATGAAAAAACTGAACTTCATTAGGTCAGCATTGTAAATTAATTCATAGTAGTCTGCCTTGAAATAAATACGAAGTTATGCTTGCTTTCACATAAATATCTAATTAATGTTTTTTTTTTTTTTCATCCATAATCCACAGTTGCTGCCTTTTGCTTATTAGTTAGTTTTTTTCAGTAACTTGTTAGTGGTGCATTTTAGAGTAGTGTAAACTGCATTGGAGACAACCAAGCCGTGTTACAGATCAGATGTATGGAGAGGTGTCCCCACTCATAAGGATTTTAGGAATTAAAACTCCTGTAAATGAATCAGTTTAAAGGGCCCATGCTACACTATTTTCTGATCTGGAGTTGTGTTTTGTTTCATTCACATGTTTAACACACAAACCCTGTATATTTGGACTGAGTTTCTCTCAAACAGAAAACATGATTACAGGAAGTGCTCCTCTCTCTGTTTTTAAACTCCATACACCTTCACTAGAATCATTTGGATGATTTAAGCCCTGGAACTGCCAATCTAGTCTGATTCATCAGCCGGTTTCATTTCGTGGAAACCGTCTGACCTCGCAGCATTAAGATTCTTTCGCTCGGCGGTAGGTGGGTACTTTTTTATTTAACCAATCGCTGCTATTTGGTCGTGGCGTATGTAATGCGCCGCTAACGGGGCTAACTGGTATATTAAGCTTTTCCCAAATCCCGTAGGAAGAAGGGCAATAACGTCTTTCCCCTTGATAAAATTCAATAAACATTCTCTTTGTTCCGGCTTTAAATCCTCGATCGAATCATTGCCAACACAGAGTGTATGGCTCTTCGCTGCCTGGCTGGTGCCTGGACTCGCACTTCCTGTGTTTTTGCAAATGCTCTAGTGTATTCTGATTCCTGACCTAGTTGCTGGAGAGAAATGAAATTGAGACGAGGCACTAGGTGGCGCTAGCCTGGCTAACCAAGAAAAAAGGTAGCTGTTAACTTGAAAACTACCACTACATGACATCATAAGGTGAAACAAAGCATTTTGAGCTTTGGAGATGTAGACACACTAATAATAAAGGATCACTTAAACATGTGTGAATAAAACAAAACACAATTCCGGGTATGTTTGCCATGAGGTAACAGCATTATAACCTGGTTTAAAGCTCACAAGAATCCAATTTGTGTCATATAACACCTTTAATGCCATACTGAGGAACATTCCAGTCAAATTAATAACAGCTCCATGGAAACCTTTCTTTCTGACTGACCTCCCAGCTAAAAAGTTACACAGCGTATCTTTAAAACACTTTCCCATCCACTTTCCCGTGTTATATTATTGCTGGCGTTCTCCTACTTTGGTCTGTTTTTCTTGGTTTGAATTGCTGTCATGGCTCAATACGATTATATTGGACCCACTTTCCCAGCTCAAGTATTGTTACCTGGAAGTACACTTAGAAGAGGGGAGATTTACTTCTGAAAGTGAATGCACTGTTGAAGATGAATGGCGGACTTGGCCTCTATGTGAACCCAAGCTTTTACTAATTGCTGCAGTGTGACAGGACCCCATTTATTATAAAGGAGAGAGGCTTCAGTAAACAGGTACAAAATACAAGTGAGGGGGAAGATGCCAGAAACTTCAATTAGCTCAAATTCAGCTTTGGTTTCGATAATTTAGTTATAACAGATTTTTTTAATTGACCAAGAGTGCACCCTTTTGTTTTGCTCACAAAATATTCAAAGATGATCTGAAGAGCGGAAATGAATTAGCGAAAACCTTGGGGGGTTTAACTATTGTTCCATAATGGATGCTTGTAAATTTAATAAACACTATTTTAAAAGAACACATAACTAGAAGCCCTTCTTGGTAGCACCAACCTCCATCAAGGCACGCCACACAATGGTAAAGATTGGTTAAGTGGAAAGTAAATGCTCTTTAAAGTTCCTATATTACACACAATGGATTCTCGTGAACTTTTAGCAATATTATAATGTTGTTACCTCATCAAAAACATACGTGGAGTTGTGTTTTGTTTCTTTCACACATGAGTGATCCTGGATTATCTCCAAAGCTCAAAATGCTGTCTCACCTTGTCGTGTAGTGGTGGTTTTCAAGTACCTTTTCCCTTTAGTTTAGTAGAGATTAAAATCGTCCAAATGATTCTAGTAGAAGATGTAAGTAGTTCAAAAACCCTGTAGAGCACCACATGACATCACAAAAGTGTTTTCAATTTGAGAAGAACTCGACCTACATATTTTGGGTAATGGGTTTCTGTGTTAAACATGTGTGAATGGAAAAAAAAAAACACAACTCCAGGTTTGTTTTTAATGAGGAAACAGCCCTTTAAATGTCATTGCTTTTCTTGGAATGTTCCACTGCATGGCATTATTTGCTCATACTGTTTTCAACTAGTGTTTCTAAAGCTCAAAAATGCCTCAAAAATGTGCCTTTTTAATGTGACGGCAGATTGTCGATGTGGATTTTTATGTCGATAGAATAATTTTAAAAGTAAAAGCAACCTTGCATTTGAAGGATTTATGTCTGAGCAGCAGCAGCAAGTTGTACTTCCTGATAGAAAGCTTGGCAGCGGCGGACTGATATATGAGAAAATAGTCCCTCAACATGCAACGATTCATTAGATGCAAGATTAGTTTTATAGCAAACATTATTCTATCAACACAGACATTTACATTGACAGTCTGGTGTAATAATAGATTTACTTCAGGTGTTTTGTGGAGTGGGTAAGACTGTTTTTAGTGGCAGGATAACTATGGCCATTGACATGCACTAGCCTAGCACCTGCGACCTCTGCAAATACAAGGACTGGTTGGAATATTTTTAAAAGTGTCTCCACATGTCTCCAACACTCTGGCCCACGAGGAAATGAGGTCCTATGTCCAAAATTCCAAACTGTCCCTTTAACACCATACTGTGTAACAGACCAGGCCAAGTAATTAACTCAGCATCTCTCCTTTCTCCAGAAAAGTTTGTATTTATTTCTCAGTAGAACTTTTGCTCTGTACAGTACTTATTATTTTCCATTGAGTTCCTGTAATTTTGTTTTATTTTTTGCTTAAACTTTTCATCACATCACTGACCTTAAATATTTCCCATTTTAAATCTCCAATATTAAAATTTCATCAGCTATGGCCTTTTTCATGGAGGCTGCTGTAATAACTGGCATTGCCTTTGCTCAAACCTTTAGCTGGGCTGTTTATTAGCGGTACAAATGGATGTCTGGCTCACTCACCTGAACTTATGAGACCACACCTGATCTTTTAAAATATTTACACGTCAAGATAAAATGATTGAGTTGTATTAAATCTTGTTATAAATCGTTTATATATGAGAAAACAAATGGACGATTTTTATGAATGTCTAAAATGAATCTGACGCACAAGGTAGATCAATACAGGAGAGCCCTTTGTATTGGATTACTGGAGTCATTTTGGTTTGACAGGCACTTTACTTCAGTTTTACCAGTAGATTTTACTGCCAAAGTTATATTTAAAAGTACTTTTAGTATTTTACGGTAATGTAACCTTGATTGCTTGTAGCTTATATAAAGAATACGATCGGTGTTTTCACTAGATGTTGAGAGTTTTCTGATGCCACTTACATGCAGTTTTCCCTCTGGCTCTTGTACTGAATTGTTAGTTCTCTGACAACTCAATTGAATGCACAAATAAAGCACACTGTATGGACTTTTCACAGATATACACGTTACATTTGCACAGCGAGGCATCTTCTCTTACTATTGTTATCAGTCATGTTAAAGATCTGTGGATCATTTGTATTGTCAAGGTGACGATTTGATACATGTTGAAAAATCAATTAGTATTAAAGACAAGATACACGAGATGGATTCTTGTGAGATTTTAGCCATGTTAGAATGTTGTTACCATCAAAAACATGTCCAAAGTTGTGTTTTATTTCATTCACACATATTTGATTAATCCTTTATTATTGGTCTGTCTACATCTCCAAAGCTCAAAATGCTCTGTTCCACCTTGAGGTCACACAATGGTAGTTTTCAAGGTATTTTTGAGCAATAAAAACAGATGTAGTTGAATTTCAGTCAACCCAAAACGTGCACAATATACAATATAATCCTCCAACTAAGTCCTGACCAAGTCTAGCTCAATATTTGGAGATGATGGCAAGATGGGTCAAATGTAGAAGCAAAATTTCCCTATGGGGACAGTAAAAACTAACCTTAACAATAATGAAAGATAGATCACTTTAATGCCATACAGAGGAACTTTCCCGACAGAGTAAATCACATTTTTATATAGCGCTTTTCCACCTTCAAGGCACTAAAAGCACTTTACATCAAGGAACCGCTCAACCATTCATACACCAGTGTACACAACACTGAAGGATTGCCCAAAGACACAATCTTCGAGTTTACATGGAAATAATAATTCTGAATTAAGGTTTACATGGAAAACATGTTAAATTGCCTTTATTCAATTCCACTTAACGTCTGGGGGTCGGGGGGGAAGAGTTCTCATTGGAGACAGACGTATTTACATCGACCAGAAGAAAACACACACTTCTGCTGCTACCGGCTTTTTTGCTTTTTTGTAATCTCAGTTTGTTGTTAGGCCACGGACACAAGCATGATACAACCTTTTTTCGCAGTCTTTCCGAGGATCCATTCTCTTTTCATTATTTGTAGTTCTTCCTTTGTACTTATTAAAAATTGTTTCAGGCTCTAGACCAACTTTGCTCCGGGTCACCATCTTGCAGTACATCGTCGCTTCAGATGGGCGACCCAACGAGCATGCACTGAACGATCGGAATTATTTTTAAGAAGAATAAACTTTTACGTGGTCGAGAAATAAATTAATTCGGCTTTAAAATCAGAATAAAACACCCACTTGCTTTAGAATTAAGTTTCATTCCGAATAATCACTTTCATTAGGAATTAAGTGTTTACATGATGTTTTTAAAGCGGAATACAATTTTATTCAGAATTTAATTTTTTTTTTTTTGAATTAAAGCTCTCATGTAAATGTGGCAAAAGACATTATTCATCTGTGGGAGCTGCAAACGCACCATTAACCTGTGGGCCAGTGGATCTGACTGCACCACCGATGATGTGGACAAACACTCTACCAACTGAGCTACTGTCGCCCCGCTGACATTTCAAGTTGGTAGTTCAAGCAGAAAAGTTCCATAGTGTCCCTTTAAGATGACAAATGTTTCTGTTGGTGATATCAGGTGGAGTGCAGGTCTGAGTGAGCTGTAACCTCCAATCCCAGCGTGTGTTCCTGTGGCCACATAGTTGACATTTCCGAGGCCCTCCGGAGCCACAGCCAGAGCCTAAAAGCTGCCGGATCTCAAACTGTGGGAGCGGCTCCCTCCGATGCCCATCAATGCCCGGGCAGCGTGTGTGCCCCCCCTGCGGGCACAGAGACATTAACCAGGCAGGTCCTGCTCCAGGTCTGCATTCACTCTTCTACCTTATGGATCGCTGTCTGGAGAAGCACGGTAACATCTCTGACATACACAAATCTAGCACTGAATAAAGATGCTATACAGACTAAAATGGAGTTGCATCTCAAATCTTCAAACTCAATTTTACGACTAGAGAAAAGGCAAATTCTATGCTACACTGATAAAAAAGAAAATACTTGTTTTTTAAAAGGTCCTATATTATGCAAAATTGACTCTTGTGAGCTGTAAACAGTTAGAATGTTGTTAACTCATCAAAAACATACCCAGAGTTGCATTTTGTTTAATCCACACATTTCAGTTTTGCTTTATTTTATATCTCCAAAGCTCAAAATGCTCTCGCTCAGTAGTTTTCAAATTAACAGCTACCGTTTACCTTTAGTTTAATAGAATTTGGCAATCCATGGGCTGAAATTATCCAAATGATTCTAAATGAGTTTAAAAGCATAGTGGAGCATTTCCAGTATATCCAGCTATATTTTGGATGAGGAAACTACATTATTAGCCTGGTTGGTGCCACCTAGTGCCTCCGCTCAATTTCATTTCTCTCCAGCGACTAGGTCAAGAATCAAAATGCAGTAGATGGTTTGCAAAAACCCTGGAAGTGCAAGTTCAGGCACCAGCCAATCAGCGAAGAGCCATACATTCTGTGTTGTCAACGGTTCCCGAGATTAAGGATTTAAAGCTGGAACAAAGAGAATGTTTGGTGAATTTCATGAAGGGGAAAGATGTTATTGCCCTTCTTCCTACGGGATTTCAGAAAAACTTAATATACCAGTTAGCCCTGTTAGCGGCGGATTACATACGTCACGACCAAATAGCTGCGATTGATTAAATGATAAAAAATACCCACCTACCATCAAGCTAACAAATCCTAATGCTACGAGGTCAGACGGTTTCTACAAAGTGAAACTGGCTACAACATTATAGCATTAATCAGAAAATAGCATAATATAGGCCCTTTAAGACAAGACGGTAACATTGTAGACATAAAACATATCCAGCATTAGAAGTCTGGCCACACAAACTCACCAGACAGGGCTTCAGGTGTCACAAAATTCCTGTATTCACCTACCTCTTACTCCAGACGCTCTTTTAAAGGGGTGCCATGCATGTAATAATATCACATAGACATTTGTAAATGAAAATCTGGTTCTGTGCAGAAATGTCTTCATGAGGAGACCCCTTGACCATCTTACTCTCATAAAGGACTGCAATGACTTTTAGTGGAATGTTCTTGGGTTAAAGTCAGGGTTTCGTTTTTGTTTTTTGTTTTTTTACAGGTTCTTTCCCTCAGGTGTGTTTTGGTCGTCGTGGCATTGATTTCTCTTTGTCTATTATAAACATTCTTGGATTAAAGGACTTTGCCCTTGCCTTGTACCCCGACAAGGACTCTCTCACTCACCTTTGTGCACAATGTTTCTTTTGACAATGTCTGAATGTGTGAGCGCTTGTGAGTGTCCACAAGTGAATACTTACATGATGCACCCATTCCACTGTCCTTGGCTGCAGATAGAAAAGCTTCTTACAAAATAAACCTATTTGTGCAGTAATATTTTCAATAATTTTGGTCTATTGCACCAAAAATCTCACAAAATAGCCAGTTAAAAAAAAAACTCAATAATGATCCGCAGTATGACTTGAACATTTTCCATAGAGACAACCGCCATGTGGCACACCAGGTCAAGTTATGAGTCACGTTTGTGGAAAAGCGACCCAGCTTTTTATATATTGATAAGTTATATATGTTAATTTAAAAAAGATAGATAAATATAAATATGTTTAAAGGGCCATAGTGTTGTTTCTTCATCAAAAACGTACCTGGATTTGTGGGTTTTTTTTCCCTTCAAGCATGTTTAATACACAAAGTTTGCATATTTAGGCTGTGTTTTTCTTCTCTCTCAAACGGAAAACACTCTGTTCCACTTTGTGATGTCATGTGGTAATACAGGACGTGCTCCCCTGCGTTTGGATCAGACTCATTTGAATCATTTTAGCCCTGGAATTGCCGATCTATACTAACAAAAATCTCACTGGAGTCAATTTTGTGTTATATAGGACCTTTAATACATCTTCTTGGTAATGAGCAGATGGGATAACCTTCACAAGAAAAGTTACGCAATGCACCTTTAATATATGATGCGCTGAAAAACAGAAAATATACAGTAAATGCAATCGTACTATTAACACCTATTTCACAAACATTGCATAGTCACAAACTTCGCCCACACGCTGTCAACCTGATGCCTTCTTCTTCTTTTCCTTTGACAGTCTTCAGGGAAATTAACAGATGAGTTCTCCGCTAAGACAGTTGCTATAGAAACCTCACATATAGAACTTGGTCTTGAGTTTGTCATTGGAGGCAAAAACAGGAGGCAGTGAGAGAGAAGGAGAGAGAGAGACGTGTGTGCTATAATGCTCACTTTAAAGGCGCTGAAGTACTCATTAAGGTGTGTTTTTTTTCACCGGTAAATATAATGTAAATGCAGCTCTTATGGATAAAATCACCCAGTGTGCTAATTATAAAGCAATTCTATGAGTAATATAGTAAAGTAATGCTGGTGTACTGATAACAGGCTTTTATGTTGTTTGCTTACCGAGTCCCAAACACTTTTTCAAGATTGTAAAAATAGGTATGGTATATTTTAAGGGAGGTTATGCAGATGGTTTTGTCTCCAGATACAAAAACGTGTAATCAAATATTACTTTTACCGAATTGAAATGTGAATATTGTCATTTGGTGGTTCTGTTCTCAAGAGAATTGTTCAAGCAGAAAAAAAAGGTTGCCAGTTTCAACAATCCAGTTAGTTTGAGGGTACGCTTTTATGATGGTGGTCTGAACAGAAGAGGCAAAAGTGGTATCATGTTTTCACTTTTTATTCCACGTTTAGACGAGCGTTTTTAGGAGATCTGACCAGAGTTTTGCGACTTGGGCAGTGTAAGTAAGTAAGTAAGTCTTTATTTATATAGCGCTTTCACAGACATTTTCTGTCCCCAAAGACGCTTTACACAGGATTATTCAGCATTATTCATTCAGCATTATTCATTCACTCTATATATACCCTGGTGATGGTAAGCTACTATACTATACATACTGCCATGCCACTCGGCGCCATCGGTCCCTCCGACCACCACCATCACACACACACACACCACTTTCATACTAGGCAATGTGGGTGAAGTGTCTTGCCTAAGGACACAATGATTGAATTGATTGTATTTAACAGACCATGACTATCAACTGTTTATGGAGACCTATGTAGCATGTTTAGACGGAAAATGCTACGGCGGAGCGTATTCAACTCTGGCTCTGGAGGGTGATTTCAGATTTTTGTATTTTTAAGCCCCACAAACGCCGTCACCGTCTAAACGAAAGGCACTTCCGATCAAATATTTTGTCATTTTTACCTGCAAATGTTCTGTAAAGAGGCCCTGAAATGTTAATATTGTCATTTCGTGGTTCTGTTCTCAAGGGAATTGTTCAATCAGAAAAAAGGGTTGGCAGTTTCAATGTTGAAATCCAGTTAGTTTAAACCGAAAATGCCTCTCTTTGATCTGAATCCTCACTACCTAAACCCCAGCACCCAAACCAATCATGAATCAGTTCTAAGAAAAGCGTGTGTGTGTCCTCTATATTAGGCTTGTCAAAAGTATCGAAAAGGCAGATGCTAATAAAAGTAATGTTGAAACTAGAAATAAACAAAAACAAAAAACATTTTAACAGGACAAAATTTGAGATTCCCTGAACAGATTTAGTAGATTTGATTTTGAGCTTTATCACGCTGGGGATCTTGTACAAGTATGTGTATGGCAGAATTTCCAGGAGTTACCATGGTGATACAATGCACACATTAGTAAACACAGGCTGATTGAGTTTCGTAGATCTGTCTGCAAACTCAAGGAAGGTCAGAGGGACCGAAACGTTGTATTAATAAAAGAAAATCAAGAGTAAGATAGTGTGCAGAGAGTCTTCTTGGAAACTTTTTCTGAAAACTGCAAGAAAAAATACAAAATGGATTTAAGCAACACATTTTCAAGAGCCTGTGATGAAAACAAGTGTTCCTGGTCCTATTTAGGAGTTTTATTTTCAACAAAAACATGAAAGGGACTAACTAAAAAAGTGTTGGCTAATGCTTACTGGCTTGTGGCTCTAATGTTATTTGAGAGAGACTTGTTATTTCAAAATAAAAAAAACTGGGACATCCCCGGTTTTTTGGTGGTTGGTAATAAAAAACATGTGAAACAAGTGCGTAATGAAAAAAAATTGTTATGCAGACACCTTTCATGAACATGTGAGTCAATATAGTCACGTTTTCTTTGTGTTTCGTCATTTTTAAGCAGCTTTTCTGCAGTTTACCTAAACAAATTACAATTTATGCCTCTCTTTACTGTTAGCGGGGATCAGTTTGGTCAAAAATAGGCACACCAGGGACATTTCTTGTATAAAATTGTGACAAATCACTGGTTTTGGATAAATCTGCTGGGACAGGGGACACAGGGCTCAAAACTGGGACTGTCCAGGGTAAATAGGGACATCTGGTCACCCTAGTTTAACAGTAAAAATCAGCTCATCTGTTGTAGTTGTAGCTGCTTCTGGTCAGATTGTGTTGAAATGAAGCTCAAATTCAAGTCTAACAAAGCCTCAGACGGAGCATGCCTACAGTTAGCGCCACAGGGAAAGCAACAACTGAGTGAAATTCTTAGTATTGAAATTAAGTTTGAAATTTTAATATCATGAAAACACTAGTCTCAATGCAGATTAAGGCACTGACAACCTGATTGAAGTCTCTTTTTTATAACGGTAAGACCACAGGCTATGGACCCTACGCTATTTACAATACCACAATACTATGGTTTATGTCTTATTACTACGCGCTCCCAAAATGGCTGCTTTGGTCCCGTACAATGCCGGGCTGCCGTGATGGGATAGTTTCCTTTACTGGAGTGTGTCATAAATATTGAAGCAGACAGCGTATTGTTTGTGATGAGATTAGCGCTAGAATTGGGCTATAAATTACCAGTATTAGCCATCAGCAGAACATCCCCTGCCTTCACTGTGCTTTTGTATACTTCACATAATCACTTTGGAAATGGCATGTTTTGGGGGAAGAGTCCCGCTGTGCGCTCCATGCCAGAGTACACACTGTTTTATAGGAAAGGGACGGAGGATGGGTGTGTCAATACTGCCCCCTAGTGGTGAAGAGAGGACATGCGAGTGTGTCCAGCAATGGTTTAGAATGCTAGTGCTGTGTGCGTTGTACTGTATATAGGAAGGAGTGAGTCATTACACTTGATGCTGAAGGGAAGTAGTTTATAGTTTATATTGTAATAGAATAGGACATAGTGTAAATGTACTGTACTTACTGAGTTAAAGGGTTCATTACTCTATTTCCTGATCTGTTATAATGTTGTTTCCTTGTCACAAACATATCTGGAGTTGAGTTTTGTTTCATACACACAGGGTCACTGAGTTTGTCTCTTCAACAGAAAAAACTCCATACACCTTCAAAAGAATCATTTTAGTATTTTCAGCCCTTGAATTGCCAGACTCTACTGAACCAAAGGTAAAATGTAGCAGTTAATGTGAAAACTACCTCTACATGACATCACAAGGTGGGACAGAGCATCAAACACAACTCCAGATATGTTTTTTGAGTCTGTTTTGGATAATATAGGATCTTTAAAATGAGAATGAATTACCGTATTTTCCGCACTATAGGGCACACTTAAAAGCCTTTAATTTCAATGAAAAAACGACTGCACCTTATAACCCAGAGCGCCTCATAAATGAATTTATTGGGGTGTCTTAGTATGACGTTAGTAAACTACAAAGCCGCACCACTTGCAGCATTACGGCTACTATAGTCAGGAGCATCGCGGAGTAATCCATACTGTGATTCCTTTTAATATCATAATGCACCTGTCAAGAGACATGCTTACAACGCCGACTTTAACTCATGGCTATTATAAAGTTAAAGTGCGAGCTGCGTGGGAGCAGTGGATGAGAGAAGGCGAACACACATTCACCAAGACAGATAGACAGCGCCGAGAGACTTACGCCGCGATCTGCCAATGGATCGTGGACGCCTGGGCTAAGGATCAGTATCAACTGTGGTCCGAGCTTTCACCATGACTGGAATAATCACTGAACTGCCAGGGAACAGTAACCACACTGACTCGGATAATGACGAGAGGGATGCTGGACGCCGTAATCGCCCAACTGATTTATCTAACTGTTGTGTTTCGTTTAATGTGCCTTATAGTCCGGTGTGGTTTATATGTGAAAAAAGTTAAAAAACAATGACATTGACAGTGCGCTTTATAATCCAGAGTGCCCTATAGTGCGGAAAATATGGTATATGTGTTATTTGCATCAAAGCTTGTTGTCATAAATACTTAAAAACACAAATTTCTGGTAAATCTTAACTAAAGCATGAACATAGACTTTATTTATAATGAACACATTGCTCATTAAAGCCAGTGAATGTAACTTTTTAGCCAGAAAATAGACTAAAATAAAAGTGTGTAGAAACTTGTATGTGTCTTTACTTTAAGCGAATTTGCATCTCCACAAACCTGACTCTTATTTGGCCTTTGGCCATTGTTTCTATGGAAATGTTGTTCTTTTGGCTATAATATTCCACATTATTAATAAAACATATATATTTCCATGAAGAATGTTCTGAAGTGGTTTTAATTTTCTATTTCCATGGAATCATGCAGTTGACTTTCCACCTCCAGAAAGTGGCAAACTACCACTTTAAGGTGGTTATTATGATGCGGTATCCAATTTTTATTTTAATTTTTTTACTTTTTCAGAGATACTGTTGTTGCCATTATATTTTAAATCTAAAATGTTCAATTCAAGTTTTGATATTAAGACTAACTCAGTACCAAATTTGATACCACAAGTTAAAAAAAAAAAAATGTACTAGTGACATCCGAAAATTCAAGTTAACAGCTATTTTACCTGTAGTTCAGTAGAGATTGGCAATTCTATGACTGAGATTATCCAAATGCTTCTCATGATGGTGTATGGCATTTAAAAACACAGTGGAGCACGTCCTGTATTACCTCATGACATCACAATGTTCTGTTTAAGAGAAGCGCACACCCTAAACATGCAAGGTCAGTGTGAAACATGTATGAATGAAAAAACCTAAAACTAACTATTGCACATGCACACGACCCCCAAGTGCTATTACAGTTTGAATGCCTGTCGATTTGAGCTACCCAAGGCAGAAGTTTTGTGGCAGAATACCTACGTTAGATGAATAGATTGGATTTAATATTTGATTTTATCCTCAAGAGGTGTGAAAAATCCCTGTCGTTCTCCTTTTGCCATTTCATTTTATCATGATAATTTTCATTGCACCTTATTTTACTTTGTTTCCATGTGTAGAAAATGTTGTAACTTTGTTTGGAAAGGCGCTGTATGAATAAAAGTGAATTGCATGGAATCTTCAATGTCCCCAGTATAAGCAGGAGATATGAGATCTACCTCTAGTAGATACATTATTTGTGAGAAGTTATAGGCCTGTCAACTCATATAAATGAGTGAATAATGGTGATTCTACAGTGGGAGCATTATTCGATGGCTAAATTGGCCTGTCGATATGTGCTACCTTTAGTCAGAGCCCTATTTGAGCAGAGTACGAATGAACTACCTACGCATATTCATATAAATGAGTTGAAATTTTACATAACTAAGAAACAAAGTATTAACCTGATTCATCAGCCGGTTTCATTTCGTGTAAACCGTCTGACCTCGCAGCATTAGGATTCGTTGGCTTGGCGGTAGGCGGGTACTTTTTTATTTAACCAATCGCTGCTATTTGCTCATGATGTATGTAATGCGCCGGAACGTTCAGTGGTGTCCAAGTAATTGCCGGCACAAAGACAAACAAAGCAGAGAGTGAACATGTCTGTCAATGATCATTGTTGTTTCTGCGAGATGAACCTGTGAATTAAAGGTGCAATAAAAAATGCAAATTTGTATTTGACAAAGGAAGTCCAAAGGAGGATAGTGTATGCAGTCTGCTGTCGCAACTCGGGTTGGTTGAGCTCTTCGCTGATTGGCCAGTACGCGGTCTACAGCTTCTGGGGTTCTTGCAAACCATCTAGTGTATTCCAATTCCTGACCTAGTCCCTGGAGAGAAATGAAATTGTATGGAGGCACTAGGTGGCGCCAGCCTGACTAATAAAGTATGATCTGTCTCTTATCTAAAGAAATATGTTGTAAAACTGTGGAGCTTTATTGGATCTATACAACTGTAAACAGAAAAATGTAAGGTCGCTTATTTCAGAGGGGTAGCATGAATCAATAGACGTCACTGCCGATTTAGGCTGCTGATAGCTCATTTCGACAGAACACCGGGTGTGCTTGTGATGAGGAAACAACTTTATAACATTGACTAGAAAATAGTGTAATACAGGCCCTTAAAGGTTTGTACAATGCAATATACTGAGCTAATCCTAAAAAATATCAAGTTTTTCATCTGTCATCTGTCTGTATTGCCAAGCTTTTCATTAGCACAAGCCTCATACCCCTCCATTTCTTGTCAAATCTTTCATTACTGTCACTGACCATAAATATCCCTCATCACGTATAATCGCAGGTGAAATTAAACTGGGATCTTTTTTCCTGGACACACATCATTCTTGATCCAATCTATTTGAGACTGAAGTATGGCTGAAGGGAGACCAACCTCTGGAGGAGCCGGAACAGAAGTGATTAAGCTGTGAAATTCATTTACGCAGCGCTAACAGTTTGCTAGGGCCTGGTTGCAGATTTACGACCTGATCCAAGGCGCATTTCTTAGTTTTAAAAGTGGGTGACACTAGCGATGACTGCAGTGAGACATGCCCGTCTTCTAAACGACAAAAACGTAAAGTCGACATGAGTGAAAGTTGTACTATGTGGCTCTTCTGGTACCTGCAGCTACCTGTGACAACATTTGTAAAACGTTTTATCGACAAAACCAAAACCATGACAAACCATATTATTGCTTGCCAACAATGTTCCACAGTACAGCATGACAGTAAAAGCATATATCTAGCATGGTGATGGACAATAAATTGAGATTTGACATAAACACTGAAATCATTGTTAAACGACGACAGCAAAGAATGTGCCTTTTGATAAAACTGAACTCTTTTAAAGTAAACAAAACAATTCTCAACAACATTTATTGTCCTTTTATCGAAAGTCTGCTTACTTTTTCTTTCATTTGCTGGTTTCAATCCCTGTACTTGAAGGATAAAAACAAACTGCAGAACATTTTTAAAACCTGCTCAAAAATCACAGGTGTCAAACTCATGGAGCTGCATTCTCTGTGGGAGGAGCAAAGTGAAGTGTCTCTTGGCTCAGCGCCTCCGTCCTCTGGCTCCTGACTTTATCGTGATGCCTTCAGGGTGTCGGTTTTTTGCTCCGGTACGAAAGACAAACCACTTCTCAAATTCTTTTGTGCCCTCTACTGTTAAATTGCTTAATTCTGAGGGTTGCGTTTTTTGACGTTCTGCATTGTAATATGTAGATTGTAGGGAGGTAACAATAACCAAAATATTGTGATTTCGTATCGTCAAAGTTCGCACAATAATATCGTGGATCATCACAATATATCGAATTACAAGTCTCTTTGCTTAAATTAAGAGTTATGGTGCAGCAATATATATAAAAAAAGACGGAAGAAACTACATAGACCATGATCCTTTGCTCCATTTCAGTGCAGACTACATGAAGAAATAACAGTTCTAAGCACTTTTAAGTCTTAGTTCTTTGGATTAAGTCTAGTCAAGGTATTCTAAGAGGAAAAAGTAGCATATTAACAGTTTTATTAGCCTCCACAAAATATCGCTGTAAATATCGTACTGTGAGATTCATACCATGACGATATTGTATTGTCTATTGAGACTTGGATATCGTTACACCCCTAGTAGATTGTTCTATTGAGTTCCACTTGTGGACTGTAAAGGACTGTGTGTTTCAGTGTACGTGAGAAGTGAGACCTGCTCTGAAAATGCTGCAAATGAATCTGAATCTGAATGTGGTGTTTTTAATGCTCTGAAATCGCTTGAAAGTCCTGCATTTTTACTGTGATTGGACTTGCCGCAGATCTGACCTGTAGCTTTGCCTTGTGGAGGTTCCGGGAAATAAATTTCTCATTCATTTTCTTCATTCATAGATCTTCCAGAAACAAATCGTGTTAAGAATTTGAAAGCTTGCTCAGGGCCAAACAATATGGTAACTATGATTTAAAATGTTTTTGAAATTTTATAAACTTCTAATGTGAATCTAAAACATAGCTATGGGAAAAATACATGAAAATTTACTTCTGGAACCAGCGCAGACTTCTAAGTGGGTGGGAATGTTGAGCTTCATAGCGCCACCTGCTTGTCTCAATGGATATAGATGAAATACTGCGGAACATGCAGGCAGAGCAATAACATGTCCGTAACCAGCTGAATGTGAACTTGACAAAACAATTGAAATCACAATAAATATTCTGAATGCATTTTAACTGCTGTGTTTTTGCAGTGTACCCCGGCTCTAAACTTTGACTGAGAGTGTGAGTACATTGTCATGCTGTGCTAGACTCTACTCTATCAAGTATCGATGGCGGCTGGAAAAGGCCTTTGAAGGAACAGAATATAAAGAAAGAAACTTATTTTCCACCTCTCTGTCCTCTCAGTGCCTCGTACAGGCAGACGCTCAAAGGCTGGAAATGCATATTTTCCATATTGTGAGAAAAATAAACAAATACGCCAAAGAAAACAGTACGCCCTTTTGTTGTCAGAAGCAATGTTTCCATAAATTGATTTTTGGCGACTGAGAGACGAAACTGCTCCAAAAATGCTTACTTCAAAACTAAAACTCAATTCTTTTTTATTGCGTTATAAAGTTTTAAGTGCATAATTTAAAGAAAAAAAATCATGCAAATGCTGATATTAAATTAGCTTGAACAGTGAAGGGACTTTAAAGGTGCACTATGTAACTTTTATAGTGTTATAAGGTTTGCCATCTGCTTGTCTCCATGGAGATGTAACTGCTTTGACTGGAATGTCCTACAATATGAAATTACCTTTTCCATCTTGCTTTTATTCAATTCAAGGACTTTTTAGTGCTTAATACTGAACTGTGATAGATTCAACGAGCGTGCCTGTCTCCACGGAGGGATGGAGAGAGATAAGTACTTTGCCATACTATGGAACATTCCGGTCAATGCAACATCTCTATGGAGACAAGCAGGTAGCAAACCCTTCACCACAAAACTATAGCACTATTTTCTGATCTGTTATAATGTTGTTTCCTCATCAAAAACATACCTGGAGTTGTGTTTGTTTCATTCACACAAACCATATTTAGACATATTTATTTTCTTCTCTCAAACTGAAAATACTGTTTCTCCTTGTGAAGTCATGTGGGAATACAGGAAGTGCTCCACTGTGTTTTTAAACTCCTTAGGCTACGTTTATAAGATGATCGACACAAAAGTGGCGTCGCATCTTCACTTTTTATTCTGCGTTTAGATGAGCGTTTTCGGGAGGAAATCTGCATGCATACGGTGACGCAAAAGTGTGTGGAATTCGAATTTGTATGTGATGTAAATGTGTACACGATGTGAGCAGATCTGACCAGCGGTTTTGCGTCTTGGGCAGTGTAGACGGACTTTTCCACTCTGGAGGGTGGTTTCAGATGTTTGCGTTTAAAAAAAAATGCTTTCACCGTCTACGAAAGCCACTTCCGATAAAATATTTTGTTGTTTTTACTCGCAAGTGTTCTCATGTAAACAGGTCCTTAGACATTCACTAGAATCATTTGGATCATTTCAGTCCTGGATTTGCCAATGTCATTTGAACTAAATGACATCAAAAGGTGGAACAGAACATTTTGAGCTTTGGAGGGTTTGCAGGATTTACTCAGACATGTGTGAATGAAACAAAACACAATTCTAGGTGTGTTTTTGACAAGGTAAAATTATAATATGGCTTAAAGCTCACAAGAATGATTTTTGTGTAATATAGGACCTTAAAGTAAATCTGCCACTGTTAAAAACTCAAACAGAAATGCAACTAATTCACATTTCTAAATTATATTCCTAACCTAAAGCCATATATTTTACATTTAAATGAAAATGAGTCAGCAAAGCAAACAGCTCGTGCCTTGTTTTGCTGCACTGATGGCTTGGACCTGAACAGTCCCTGTAGAAAACTTTGGGAGGAATGTCACCTTCTGTTACTGGGGACAGGGGCGTGGGTCCATAGCAACCCATTGTGGAGCAGTGGGCCCGCGGTGAACTTTGACCCCAGGCAGATGGTGAGGTTCGGGACCCTCGTGAGTGCCAAGCGGCCGCTAGGACACAGGGACATAGGTCAGGTTGTTTCATCACAGCCCAGTGTGACCTGTCAAACCACGCCCATCTGCTCCTCTGCTCTAATGGTTATACACAGAGGAGGGCAGAGTGGCCAAAAATATTGTACTGAAGTAAGAGTACTGTTACTTCATGATGATGTTACTACAGTAGAAATACAGAGTAAGGATTGAACAAATTCATCTATTAATTAGTAAAAAAGTATTTGGGGAGGGTATTTTGAAATTGTAAAAGAAATTGTCTGACTGTAAAATATTGTCAAGACAACAATCAAGAATACTAGGCTGATTCATCAGCCGGTTTCACTTTGTGAAAACCGTCTGACCTCACAGCATTAGGATTCGTTCACTTGACGGTAGGTGGGTACAATCACTGCTATTTGGTCATGACGTATGTCATGCGCCACTAACAAGACAAGGTTTTTCCCAAATACTGTAGGAAGAAGGGCGATAATGTCTTTCCCCTTGATAAAATTCACCAAACATTGTCTTTGTTTCGGCTTTAAATCCTCGATCTCGTGAATCATTGCCAACATAGAATGTATGACTTCATCTACATCCATCTCAACCACTTTGTTTACTGTTGTGCTGTACTACAAAAAGTGACCCAGTCATGGCTTCACAGATATTCGCTGTTTGGTCGGTGCGTGGTCTACAACTTCTGGGGTTCTTGCTTTTGTCTAGTGTATTCTGATTCCTGACATAGTCGCTGGAGAGAAATGAAATTGAGCGGAGGCACTAGGTGGAGCCAGCGTGGCTATAGGAATACATGATCCAGTTCTTTCAGTTCCGATACTGATTCCATAGCTTTAAGTATCTGCTGATATCCGATATCAACTGATACCAGTGCAGAGACTGAAAACAGCATTTATTTCCTTTAAACTAAAAAAAAAAAAAAAAAAAAGACAAAACTGATCCAAATGTGTTATGGAGTCGTTATTTATCTCTAAAGTAACTGCATAACAACTTTGTATGAATTAACAAAAAACAAACAAAAAACAAAAAACAATATGAGACCTTCTGGACTGACTACGACCAGTAAATTGTCTTATTACATAAATGTATCTGTCCAACCAGGATATCAGATTAGTGCATCTTTACAAGTTAGATTATAATTTAAATTAATTCATCAAAAGAACAAAACATTATTATAGCAAAGAATATGACATTTTTGTGGCCATACCAGCTTGTCAAAGCCTGATCCTACCTGATGTATACTTGGATGTGAGACCACTGGGAATATTCAGTGCCACAGTGGGGCAACAGTCGCAAAAATGTAGTTGTGTCTTTAGGCAAGGCACTTCACTCACATTGTCTAGTATGAGGGCCCAATGGTGCAGATTGGCAGTCGTGCTTCCGTCAGTCTACCCTGGGGTATGGAGTGAATGAATAATACTCTGTAAAAGTGTCTTTGTGAAATATGTCTGTGAGAAGCACTATATAAATAAACTTACTTATATTTTACATTACATTGATAGACTATAAACATTTGAAAAAAGCAAATGTTCACATCATTTCATATTATAAACATAAAACTTGCAGAAAAAATAGGTAAGTATTGTATCTGCGTACTAGCCATAGAAGTACAGGTTTGTTAAAATTTTACTCATGTCTTTGTACTTTGGTAAATGCAGCTATCTGAAACATATAACAACCATTCTCTTCTATTGCAAAACACCATGGCCCCAAAATGCCAAAGTTGTCGGGCTGTCAAAGAGAATCATGTCATGTGGTGCAGTATAAGTACAGTAGAGAAGTACGCACTCAGGTAGCATGTATTGTATGTACAACCTGCATATAACATATACACAAGGTAAGAATAAGGGGCTATTGTTAAAAGTGAGTGAGAGCAAAATCCATATCTCTCCAATAGCAACAAAAGAGGTTTCTGTACAGGTCTATGGTGGCAATAAAGACACAACAATAACACTGAGGGTGAAGTGGACTAAAATATATGTTTACAAGGCTCTCCTTGTACTTGCATTGTCTTGTCCATCTCTAGAACAAAATTACACAATGTCAGATTACAAGTGCAACACAAAATGGTGATGTTCCCTTATTAACCTTTGTACATGTGTCACTCACCCTTCATTTAATCCTACCGAGATTTAAAAAACAAACCAAAAAAAACTCTTTTTTGTCTTTTTCAAGGGAGTTTTTCTCAAGAGACAGAAAATTCAACCACAGCAAACAACAGACAAAAATAAAATAGCATGATGAAAGATTTTGAAACAAGTGCACATTTAGGTTCCAAGGATTTCAACCTGGATATAAGGGCATTTAAAGACTCAATTGGTGAGTGGTCCTCTTCCTACTTATCGTCATGTTTTTAGGGGTGTAACGATATCCAAGTCTCACGATACGATATTGTCACGGTATCAATCTCGCGGTACGATATTTATTGTGATATCATGGGAAAGCTCACGATGTGGTGGGGAGGCTCACGATTAGGAATGTAACAATATCCAAATCAGTACGATGTTTTCACGATGTACATCTCACGGTATTGTGGGTTTTTTGGAAGAAATCAGTGCGTGTCCTAGGAAAAAGCACAAGAGATGGAAGGATCCGAGTACAGGCCACTTTCAAGTTGATTACCAAGTACAACTGTCACCCCGGAACGACGCCTCTGACAAAACCCAGAAAGTGAGGTAGCTTTATCCTACCCATCTGACAAAACATTAACCTGTTGATTTAGCATATACAGCAAGAAAATTAACAATAATGCTGACCCGGTACACTTTATCGTGGGTGGGTACATGCCACGGGGTCCACATCTGCCAGTTTTCTGCTTTGTAGCATTTCAAAGTACAGAATAACATGTCTTTTTATAGAACCATAGATAGACAGCATGTTTTCTTCCCTGTTGTCATTTCCAAGGTACAAATATTGGATGAATCAGCACGATCAACACAGAATAGTTCTCACAGTATGATATTTATTGTGATATTTTGTGCTACTTTTTCCTGTTAAAATGCCTTGACAAGACTAAACCTAAAAGAACTAAGACTTAAAAGTGTTAGAACTGTTATTTCTTCTTGTAGTCTACACCGAAATGGAGCAAAGGATCATGGTCTATGTAGTTCCCTCTGTCTTTTTTTTAACTATTGCTGCCCCATAACTCTTAATTTAAACAAAGAGACTTGTAATTCGATATATTGTGTTACATCCCTAGTTGCTTTGATTGTAATGTTCCATAATATGACCTTAAACATATCTATCTTGTATCTGTTGCTTTAGAGGTGTTGCAATTTCAATTTAATACATTTCAGTGCATGATACATTGAAAAATATAGATTCTTAAAGTGAGCAGGCTTGCCTCACCATTGATCTGACTTGGCCCCTGCTTGTCTTTGCTTGTTTTCATGAAAATAGATGCCGAATTGTCATTCCAAGTAATAAAATCATCATGGAGATAAAGTTACTTCACATTTGAGTGTGCAAAAACAGGGTGATAGACCCTTTAAAATGTGTAAACAAAAACATTCCAATTTCTGGAATGGAGGCAGCTGGAGGCAAAGTGAAGTGGAACATAATGTGATTTCAATGGGAAAACCAGGATTAACTCAGAATATCACAAAATATGACAAATCTAGGGAAATTTGGCAAATGAAAACCACTCAGATATATTCGAGTGATATCAGAGCCCAGTTAAAAAACAATCCAAGTTTTTAGATTTTATTAGACAAATCCTTACAGAAACGTTTAGCCCACTACAGTTTGCCACATTAATTTATTTCTGATACTTTTTGTGAAGCTTAAAAGTACAAATATCTATCTAACAAGACATACATTTCATTACTGCCTAAATAAAACATTGTCCGCCAACATAGCAATTGTGTTAGAGCCTGCAATTCAAATTGAGTCGAGTAGCTAGAGTACATTTTCCTAAGATATTCAGCCAGCACTAGTTTCCTCAAAATCTTCTTTTCCTTCTGAAAGTCCAGCGAGAAGCAGAACTAACCAGAGCTGGGAGAGGAGGAAAAATACAGAGCATCAAACGTGTCCAATGTGGATTCTGTCCCAGTAAAAAGTCCTGGAGGAGGATCTTTCTGCATGTGCATCTGTAGATCTGGCAATCCATTCAGTGGAGTGTGTAAGAAACAGAGATGTCTGCTAGCACTGGGGGAGCTGGAGCTGGATGAGATTGCCAGAAAAAAACCATTCACACCAAAAACATCTGCATTTTACACCACGCTGTTGCGCCAATGGCTATCCAGACTGGTCACACATGGAGTATTTTTTAACCCCAATCATAGGCCATAGTGTTTGTCTGTTATTGTTTACAAGCAAGGAATTTTAAATTGTTATAAACCGACTTTTAAAATTGTTATTGGGATAGCTTTTCATTCACAAATACAGTCGAGGAGTTCCAGGTGCTGTAGTGGGGCAGCAAGGGTCAGAGTCCATATTGGCATTGTGTCCTTGGGCAAGATACTTCAGCCACCTTGCTTATCTATGAATCTGGTGTGTGGTGTTCACATTTGTATTTGTATTTTGCTGCATTCTTGCTTGTTTAATCTAAAGCTGTTTTCTAAGAGCTCTCAAAAATACAGAATTTTGCCTGGATTGTTGCATCATAAGTAAAAGGACTTTTCCCACACAGGTTTTTAAGTCTATAAGGCACCTCCAGACTTGTTGAACGCATGGCTTTGTTCACATAGCATTCATGTTTAGGGTTTAATTTGTTCATTTTCTTATTGTTCATCCCCAATGATGACAGCAGAGGGAGCTCGAATTCATATATACCTCATTGGAAACATGTTTTCCAAATGTAGGCATTATTTTAAATTTGAAAAATACTTATCTCACTGTGAGAAAAAGTGTTTAAAAGGAAATTTAAATCCACAAAACCGCATAATGTGTTCTCTGAAGATCCCAGGTTAAGCAAAATTGACCCTTGTGAGCTTTTAGCCATATTATAATGTTTTTGCCTCATCAAAAACACACTTGGAGTTTGAGTGACCTGTTATTATTAGTGTGTCCACCTTGTGATGTCATGAAGTGGTGGTTTTCAGGTTAACAGCTACCTTTCAACTTTATTTCAACAGAGATTGGCATTTCCAGGGCTGAAATCATCCAAATGATTATAATGAATGTGAATGGAGTTTAAAAACACACTGGAGCACTTCCTGTATCACCACATGACGTCACAAGGTTGAACAGAACATTTGCAGTTTGAGAGAAGAATGTATGTAAGGTTTTTGTGTTCAACATGTGTAAATGAAGCAAAACAACAGTATAAAATAGATCAGAATATAGCATAACAGCATGATTATGTAGTGAATGAACAATGCACAAAGTTGTGAAATGACAATGTAAATGTTTGGAAAATCACTGTATAAGATTACGTAGTGTTTTATATTAGATTTATAGTATTTGCCGTCATCATAATTTCACAAACAGCTTCACCTCTGCCCCCTCAATCCAGTCTAGACCCACAAAACACCCCATTGTCTTTCTAAAGTGGTCCATTTTCCCCAGTGCTGTTCCAAATAATCATCTGCATTCATACCTCTCCCTGGGCTTATCGATCGGCCCGTTATGTCCAGATCCAGAGCTGGCGTGTGTGCCCTAACACTTTGGGGTCGACTGTGAGGAATGAAGCAAAAGCGCTGATGTCGGCCGGATAGACGTGGTGCATCATGGGAGCTCATTTGTAAAGAGGTACAGGTGCGAGGAGGAGAGAGGAGAGCCGGGCAGCGGGAGCCGGTGATAGATAGAGCTATAGGCCGTTGACATGGGAACATCAATAGTTACAGCAGTAGTAGACATATTGTGCTTTCTACTTGAGCAGTTATGTTTTGGTTCAAAGTTACAAAGGCCCACACAAAGCACCTGTCTTCTTGGTTATAGACTGTCAAAAGCTTGTGGAAAAATGTTTTTGTTGTCCATCAGAAGAGTTGGGTAGTTTTTACATCGCTGACCTTTTAAGGTGAATCACTTTTTTCAGAGCTTTTAACCAACTCCGTCTCATTTATCCTCTCGAAGTTGTAAGTTTTCCTCTGATCCGAAGTTTGTCAGTTTAAATACCGCTCTCGACATTAGGGATGTGCAAAAATATTGATATATCTTATTGTTTAAAGTGATGGTACAGTATCAATATCGTCAGCTGTTGTATTGATATATCACCAAGAGTATTTTTTGGTATATTTTACTAAATTATTTGTTACAGTGCTACAGTTTTGTTACTTGTTCAGAAGAAGGAAACTCGTTTATGTGACACATTTGACATTTTCACTGTTTTGATGAGTAAAATTGGTGTGTTTCATCTTAACTTTGCACAAGAAGTGGTTTAGCAAAGACTTTAAAATCACACCATGATTTAGCCATTGTTTTTTATTGAACCATATCGAATCGATTTGAAATATTGAATCGAAAGTGCACTATATCGAGACATGTATATTATCGTGGCCTCTGTATCGAGGTATGTATCATATCAACAACTTCCTAATGATACCCTGCCCCACTCAACATAAATATCACTGGGAGAGCAGCCAGATCCACAGACTCACAGGTTGGTGGTGCAATTTCAGCCCCCAGATGAATACTGTCATTCTGGCCATGGGCAAGACACTTAACGCACCTCGTCCCCAGTGGGTGAGTGGTTCGTTGAGTGCCTAAAAGATGGAAAAGCACTATATAAAAACCATGACGATTTACTATTATTTAGCGTGATTTATGTATATTTAAATGACGTTTATATCCTGTATTCAAGATGTCCCTGCTATGATGAACCTGGGTTTTCACTGCCATACGCCCACTGTTCTGTAATTACTTCATTCTCCAATTTTATTTTCTTAATCTGTAATACATGAAGGATTTGGCAGTGCTGTGTAATCATTTTGGCAGCAATTCGTCGGAGGTGAGGACAGCTGCGTGGCTCTTTGTTGATGGCTACGTAGATGTTGGCAGACATTGTTACTTTTGTTCTTTTGCAATTTAAAATGTTCAAATGATAACATATTGATCCACTAGTGTCATACATTATAACTATAAAGCAGACACAAGCACAATAAGTCTTCTTAAACGGACAGTTGTCAATTTTGGACATAGGACCTCATTTCCTAGTGATCCAGAGTGTTGGAGACGTGTGGAGACACTTTTTAAAAATATTCCATCCAGTCCTTGTATTTGCAGAGGTCGCAGGTGCTAGGCTAGTGCATGTCAATGGCCATAGTTATCCTGACTCTAAAAACAGTCTTACCCACTCCACAAAACACCTGAAGTAAATCTATTATTACACCAGACTGTCGATGTAAATGTCTGTGTTGATAGAATAATTTTAGAAGTAAAACCAACCTTGCATTTGAAGGATTTATGTCTGAGCAGCAGCAGCAAGTTGTACTTCCTGATTGAAAGCTTGGCATCAGCGGTGGACTGATATCGCCTAACACCTGTCTTCCCAGCAAAGTAAAATTCTGCTACTGCTGAAAAAGTAGTTTCTCAGCATGTGACAATTCATGCAATGCAAGGTTAGTTTTATTTCAAACATTATTCTATCAACACAGACATTTACATCGACAGTCTGGCGTAACAATAATAGATTCGTTTTGGGTGTTTTGTGGAGTGGGTAAGACTGTTTTAAGTGACAGGCTATGGCCATTGACATGCACTAGCCTAGCACCAGCGACCTCTGCAAACTCAAGAACTGGATGAAATATTTTTTAAAAGTGTCTCCACATGTCTCCAACACTCACTAGGAAATCAGGTCCTATATCCAAAATTCTGGACTGTACTGTAAATTTCTCTAATATTGTACTCACCATTGCCGTTAAACCTGTCAAAAAGCTCTACACCCTTAAAAGACTTGACCTTAATCTTGACTGTAACCTGATTGAAAGATAATATATTGTCACAAATTTTAATTTCCTAACATACAGCAACTAATCCAAAGTAGTGTGTCAAAAAAGTGCACTCTACTCAAAACTGCGATTCCTTTCTGATTTGAAGAATTTTATGGCTTTTCCTCATTCAAAAGAAGACATAATATACACTTACATAACATACACATTTATTTGAGTACGTAACTGGTGGCGACAGTGGTCTGTTATCGTACAGTTTATCTTGAAACCCATGAATAGCCTTGCATAGTGTACGAACCAGTAGATCTACAAAAGAGCATGCTTACAGAGGTTACATTTCTACTAAGACATAATCCATATTTGTCCACATGGCAGATAGTGTTTCCTATTGAACACCGAATAGCTCGCTACTTTAAGAAATACTGCACACTTGAGTCTGTTTGCTCACTCAAGGACACTTTGTGGTACACAGCAGTATCTCTGTTCTCTTTTCTTAGATCTTTGCCCCTCTCTCTGACCTATATAATATAAACTCCTATAGAAACTGTGCATGGGAATAAGACCACGTAAATGAGTAGTCTTAATAATGCACGGAGTTAAGGTTCTGAGTAGAGATTAAGTGCTGCAAAAACATGAGATAATAATGAGTAAACAGCAGGGCGCAAAAGCATAAAAATTCAAGGTCTGTGCAGCATTTTTTTGTGGCAATATGGTTGTGAATTATGAATAGATGAAGAAAGATAGCAGTATTATTCTTTATTACCAACAAAACCTAAAAACACAACAAAATTTTTTTTAAATGTTGTAACATAATAATGTGGTCATTTTTAGTGCAGTAGACTTATGTCAGACAACTTATATTACTATACTACTACTACTAGCAAAGTGAAATAAAAGTAATTAACTACTACTACTACTACTACTACTACTACTACTACTGCTGCTATTACTACTACTGCTACTACTACTATTATAGGTCTATTTTTGTTTGGAGGATGACTGCAGACAAGTAATTGAAACATGTCAAGGTAAACAAGCAAAGTGAAATAAAAGTAATTAACTACTACTACTACTACTACTACTACTACTACTACTACTACTACACTACCATTACTACTACTGCCACTGCACATCTTACATGATACCATTTATGTAACCAATTATGTTACTATGATTGAATTACTATCTTTTGAAACATCTCAAAAGTGCAAGTTCACATTTTGCTGCTTTTTAATGATGCTCTGTTTTCCAGACTGGTTCATGTGGACCAGATTCTTCTAACTGTCCACAGGTGGGAATCCTGCACTGGACCCCCTCCTCATCACATGATACTCTGCTGTTGTTTCCAGGCAGCCCCACACACGTTTACTCCTTTTGCAATGAAACAGCGCCATCTATGGAGCCACAGTGTACATAGCAACCATTTAAAGTCATGTATTGAGAGATGCTGTTTGCTTATTGATGGCTAAATGTGCTGTTTAGTTGCTTGTTATCTGACATAGAGGATTTTGAAGGAGAGTGAGAAGGAGAGATTTCTGTTTTGAAATGAGTCCTGGTTAAATCCAGGCTTATGTGCTGGTAAACAGCCTCTGACAGTTGGAAATGGCACAAATATGTCACGCTGGTGTCTGTCACTCATGCTTAAAGACTTGTCCTTTTCAAATGCTGCTTTAGATCCTCTGAACACGGTTCCTGCTATCAGCCTGTGCTTATGTGAAGTATAGAAGACTTATACTGGAGTCAAGGATTGGAAGAGACATTTAAGAAGTTGGTTGTAAGTATGCAATGGACAGTGAGTGAATTTCAGCCAGATGTTGTGTAAATCTGTAACCTGGCTCAAACCAGGCTGATATGTGTAACACTCAGAATTGAGCCCTACACATTCTTAATCTGTGATGACTCTCACTGAAAATGATTGGAAAAAGCAGCATGTCATGATGATTATGTGAATTGGTCGAAGCGTCACAGGCACAAAAAATCTAACTTTGGTTAAATCCAGTTGAGAGAAAAGCACAGACACCCTCTCTGTCCACAAATACACAAAACACTTAGCTTCTACATATTTTTCACAAACAAAATAGTCTGTACTTTTTGCTAATATAGGTCATTTAGCACAGGATCCAGCACCTGAAGACATGAACCCTCAAGATATTGTGATAGTGTTGTCCGTTCTAGTCTAATACAGTCCAATCTGGCTATGCTTCTGTTGTGCCCTACAGCGCAGAAATGAAATTTCTCTAACACAGTCTGTTTAGAAAATGTTGCTTAAGAACCAAAACATTATCATGCATTGAATTTATATAGCACATTTTGGAAACTCAGATGCTTTAACATTGGCAGTTTACACTGCCCTGGGGTAGACTGACAGAAGCAAGGCTCCAATCACCACTAATTGTAATCAGTACATAATTTGATTGGAACAAATATCTGGATACAAGATTAGTATTAAATATACATGTTCTTATTGCCTCTTTTTCACTTAATTTCCATTGTAAACATCTGAAGTATATTATGAAGAAATTGGCTTTTCCTCTTTTCACATCAGCCCCACCATTCTTCACAACTCACTTATTTTGGAAAGTGTCACATAGTTGCCAAATACAGTATATACAGTACAGTATATTTAAACTCAAAATCCCACTGTATGCACTTGTTTTAGTTGCCCTATAGTCTTTGTAAAAGTTTGAATGTATTTTGTCATTGAACCAGTTTCCTGTCTCTCCTGTAGTGCCCTGTCTGAACTGATGGCTGTCGTCTGCCCTCTCCCTCTCTCTCTCAAACAGCAGACAGAAGGCAGGTGGTAAGCACAGCCCCAGACAATCCCCGAACAAGTAGATAACAATGAACTCATCTCTGCGCTTTCTCTTCTGCCTTAAATGAGAAACGTATGGGGGCACAGCCCTGTGGTGCTGGGGTGGGTCTCGGGGGTCTGCTGTCTGTCTACTTGCTTCCCAATTTTAGTCCTCTATTACTGAATCAAAGGAGAAAGGAAGACCAAATCCAACTATCCTGCGTCTGCTCCTCGTCAGCTCCAATGCAGGTGGAGCAGCACCCATGGGAGCCCTGTTGCTGGGTGCCTTCCAAAGGAGCTTCAGAGTTCATTGGTCTTTGCTGATGTGGATGGGTTGTGATAGCCCCAACCTTTTCTTTTCGACTACTGAACACGTCGTGAACTTCTTTCTTTTTGTTGAGCTAGTATAAAACTTTAAAGAGGCTGAACTCTATTTTGTTGTTAAAGCTGTATTGTGAAATCAGCCCTCACACCTCACTCAGACCGCCCTGCTCCAGCTGCGACTCCTGTGTGCAACCATTTTCAATGTTGGTGTGACATTCACAGGAGGACCTGAGCTCTGCTGTGCTGTTGTGGTCCACAGCTTTGAAGCTACACATACAAGTCATTTACGTGATAATTGTTCATCTGTTAAGGGAAAAGACTGTGGTCAGCTCTTGTGTCCAGCAAAAATAGACTCCCAACAGAATTAATCCGGAGTGCAGTGGAGGTGCCACCGGACTGTACAGTGTGTACTCTGAGCTCCTCTTGCTATTTTTAAATGTAAAGAATACCTGCAGCCACCAAGTGCAGTGTGAGCCTGCACTTAGCGTCAAAATGAGACTGTGTGTGCTGCCTGCATCTAATTATTCAACCATTGTTCTACTATCCGTGAACCAGTAAATGCGCTGTAATTTATCATCAATATTATTAAGGCTCGTAAGGCTCCATGTATAACATATACTCTATATCCTGTCTAGAATGTGGATCATTTTGCATTTTATACTTGCCTCTATTGGCTAAAGTGTATTGTTGTGTAATTTTGCATCCCCTGTAAAGACTGAACAAGGACACCTCTGGTTCATTGTTGGCATTTCTCTGTGCTTAGCTCTAGCGGCATTCAACTATTACAGAATTTGTCCTTCTTTAATATGATTAGTTCCCTTGGTCAGCTCGTCTCTGAAGTGGTGCATCATGCTCTTCTCATTTTATCTCGGCCAACATGTCTCCGGGCTGTCCTTCTTAGCTCCTATTTAAACCTACTTGTGTAGTCAGGCTTGAACAGCCAGTACTAACGCTCAGTGTTGAGGATTCAAGTTCACCAGGTCACAGACTGGTGTAAATAAACTTCTCCTGCCTCAGACTCCAGAGTCTAGTCTGTGACAACACTGATTTTCAATAACATGTATGAAACCTTTTTTTTAAAGGTGCACCATGTAACTTTTCTAGTTGACTCACTTGCATGTCTCTATGAAGCAAAACAATACATTAACAAATACATATCTATACAAATTATTATAATATGTGACTTTTTACATATATTCACATTTTAGTACAAATGCTTATACATGCTAATTAATATAGATCAAAGTAGGGTTTCTTGATATACTTGAAAACATATATCCACAAATATTTGAAATTCTTTGCTATTTTCAAACATTTCCTCTCTCTTCCCCTGGTGTTGCTCTCCTCTCCGCAGATGTGCAGGAGGAACACATCACAGCCACATTCACGTTATCATCCTGTGAAGAAATGCACTTTTTATCTTGTTATTTACCAAACAATTTCTCCGGCTTATAGGGCCTAAGAAGTGTGAGCTCTTATCCCCTGCCGAGGCTCCAGCTCCAATATGAATATGACTGACAGCTCTTGACTAGTTTATGCCAAGTGCTTCGACTGTGAAAAAGACAGATTTTTTTCCCCCTAAAGTACGAAATATAAGGAAAAGACGGATATTCTCTAGACGATTTCAGAGCCGGATGAAGCTAAAATGTTCGCTACTTCTCATGAGGGAAGAAGAAGTCTTAAAAGAAGCCTTATAGTTGGATTTAATGTTACAAAAAGAGGAAAGACGCATGTTACGTTTGGGGGCGTCGGATTCTGTCATTCAAAAAAAGTTCCTGTCAAAAATGGTTATGCAACATGGATAAGCTGGAGAATACGAGGCAACTTTGAGAAAGAAGCTCACAACTGTTGCTTATGCCTTTGTAGATTTTAAATGTAAGTTGAGGTCAAGACCGATAAAACCGGTAAGATTTACACTTCCAATTTGGACATGATGTTGTTTTCTCATCATAAACATACCTGGAGTTGTGGTTTGTTTCATTCACACATGTTTTATGCACAGACCCTGCAGATTTAGTCTCTTCTCTCACCTTCACTAGAATCATTTGGATAATTTCAGACCTGGAATTGTCATCCTCTGCTGAACTAAAACTAAATGGAAGCTGTTAACTTGAAAACCACCGCTTCAGGTCATGAGAAGGTTGGAAGAGAGCATTTTGAGCTTTGGAGATGTAAACAGACTAATATTTAGAATACTCAGACATGTGTGAATGAAACACAACACAGCTCCAGGTCTGTTTTTGAGGACGTAACAACCTTATAACATGACTCAAAGCTCTCAATTTTTCAATTTTATGTCCTATAGGCAGAGGTGGGGACTTGTGAGTCATGACTTGGACTTGAGTCAGACTTGAGTCACTATTTTTAGGACCTTGAGACTTGACTTGATAAAATGGACTAAGACTTGGGACTCGACTTGGAACTTGAGGCTTTACTGGACTGACTTGAGAAGATTTGAGAGGCACTTTTAAATCTGAATTCTTTCTATTCTGACTGTAATGATTCACTCTAAGATCTTGTCAAGATACTTTAAAAAGGAAAAAATTACATTTCTACAACTCTTAAATACTCTATAAATACTCATTTTTTAAATTTACTTAGATTTTTTTAAGTTGAATTTATCTTAAAAGTCATATAAATTGCAAAAATGTAAGCTGCTGTATATTTGGTACTTTGGTTTAAACACTTGAAATGACTTGAAGCTCAAAGCAGACGACTTGGACTTGAATTGGACATATGGGACAATGACTCGAGACTCAACTTAGACTTGCCTGTATTTGACTTGGGACTCGACTCGGACTTGAGGTCAAAGACTTGGTCCCACCTCTGCCTATAGGACCTTTAAATGGAAAGTATGTTCAAACTTTTGACTTGTATGTTACTCAAAACAGCTGAAGTTGTTTCTAAACAGTCAATTGTCACTCTCAAAGCTACTGTACGTGCCCTCACACACTGGAGGTGGGGGGTTTCGTGTCTTGCCCGAGGACACCTTGTGTTTTTTGGACAGGTTCTCTTCCTCCTGAGGCACTGTCACCTCCCTCTGACCTGATATCTGTGCATTGAGTTTGAGTTGTGTATTTGTCACTGTATTTCTGTTCTGCTGCTGTGGACCTATGTGGCAGCTTTCATCATTTAGAAGTTTGGTATTTGATTCATACCTAGAATTTCCAAATGTAACTAGAGGAAACAAATAATATTATAATGCAGATTTTCACTTTGTTCAATATCCATCAACTCACAAAACATTTTTACAGTTTGTTTTGTTGATCCTCACCTGTTTCCATTTTGGTGATTTGTTGTTGTATCTATTTACTATTTTATTTTTAATTTTGATTTTGATCTGTTTAAAATATATGTGTCCATTTAACAAAATATTTGAAAGGAAAACAGATGAGAACATTTTAAAAGGTCCATTTTATGTAATTTTTAAAATCTTTTTATCTATTTTAATGTTGTTTCCTCATCAAAAACAAACCTGGAGTTGTGTTTTTGTTCACTCTCACATGTTTAACACACAAGCCCTGCATATTTAGGCTGACTTCTTCTCTCAAACAGAAAACACTGTTCCACCTTGTGATGTCATGTGACAATACAGGAAGTGCTCCATTGGGTTTTAAAACTCCACACACCTTTACGAGAATAATTTGGATAATTTCAGCCCTGTAATTGTCAGTCTCTACTAAACAAAAGGTAAAAGGTAGCTGTTAACTTGAAAACTATTGCGTCATGACATCACATGGTGGAACAGAGCATTTTGAGCTTCGGAGATGTAAACAGACTAACAGCACAGTGTTACTCAAATGTGTGAATGAAATAAAACATAACTCTAAGTTTGTTTTTGATGAGTTAAAAACTTTCTAATATGGTTTAAAGCTCACAGGACTCAATTTAGTACAATATAGCATTGTTTCCCAAAGACTGGGTTGCGACCCTCAGGTGGGTCAAGAGATTTTTTTGGGTCGCTTTGTCACGATCTGCATGTAGGTCCGCAACATACAGTTCTGCCTATACGCCTGATCTGCATATTGAGCTCTCCTCCTGCACCCTGGACTTGAACGCACTACAAAAAACGCAAGACGGCCCACCTATCTCATCAGAAATGTTGCAATGTTAAGACATGTTTTTATTTTCATATTTTTTTTATTGACCACTTTGTTCCAGTATTGCTAGTTCAATTAAATGTTGAAAAGAAAAAGAAATGGGTTACATTTAATGTCCAAATAGGCGACTTATGGATCCTTTTATTTGCTGGTTCAATGACTGGTTCATTGTTTAAAGCCTGAGTACGACAATCACTCAGTCAACAATAGAATATCCTCATTAATGTTCAATAATGGTCAAATCCACTTTTATTTTGTGATCTACAAATAATGTTTATTGACTTGGGTCGTGAAGGCTTGTGACTTTTAAAATATGGGTCCCCAGAAGTGAGAAACACTTCAATATAGGAGCTTTAGTTATAATATTGCCTGGCGTCAGACAAGATCATAACATTCTAGACTGATATTAGTGAATACAGATGGGAGGCATGTAAAAAGAATATTGTCAGAATATTTTGCATATTTTTGTTCAACATTTGCAAATTTCCCTTTTAGATATTTCTCATGAGAATACTTTGTAATCAATCCACGCTTTTCAGAATCATGAAAAATTAGGACCATTGCCATATGGGAAATCTGTGAGTATGACATTATCACATTTTAGAATCTGAAATACTCTCAGCAGATTTATGCCTCAGTTTTGTGTAGTACTTTTGCCAGTGAGTGTAGTAAAACCCCTCCAGTTTTTAGGGACGAAGTGTGCTTCTGTCCCCCAAATCCTGATTGCTTGATTGAGCCACTAAGAGTATTTAATCACAGTCCGTTTTCCTTCTGAAAATCAGCATGTATTTAAAACAGAGAGAAGCTTGGCAGGCTTGTTTACAAAAATATCAAGTCCATGTTAAGATTTACAGATGCTTAATTATGCATCAGTAGCCAGATGTTATTTTAATTATAACTGTCTCCTTCTTCATAGGTGGATGGAGTAGACAAAAAATGTATTCAAGTAAGACGTTACTTGAAAATACTACAAAGAAATGACTCAAGTAGAAGTAAAATAGTAATTAAGCAAACTACTACTCAGGTTAGAGTAATTATAAGAGTAACTGTATGGACATAACATGTTTTTATTTATGTTATAATGTTGTTTCCCCATCAAAAGCATACTTCTCGGGTTCTTCTCTCAAACTAAAAACACGGTTCCACCTGGTGATGTCATATGTTGATACAGGAAGTGCTCCACTGTGTTTTTAAACTCCATACTTGGACTTAGACTTAGACAAACTTTATTGATCCACAAAGGAAATTATTTGGACACAGAAGCTCACTCATCATAATATAATAGAATATAATATGAAGGAGCAACGATATAAATGGTAATAATAAATTCTAGTAGCAAAAAAGGGCAAGAGACTGGTGTGAAATAAAGACATAATTATATAAATGTAAATGCACAAGTCAAAATAAAATAGGAAGATAAGTAATAAAATACCGTATTTTCCGCACTGTAGGGTGCTCTGGATCATAAGGCTCACTGTAATTGAATGGTCTGTTTTTGAACTTTTTTCACCTATAAACCACACCGGACTATAAGGCGCATTAAATGAAATGGAACAGTTAGATAAGTCAGTCAAACTTTATTTAACATGTTCACAATAACTCAAAAAAAATAAATAAAAAATAAATAAATAATAAATACTGTCTGAGACCACTAAATTGTTCGCGCATTCACAATAACTCATAATTTTTCAAACAGTTGGGCGATTACAGCGTCCAGCACGTCGACATCCCTCTCGTCATTATCCGAGTCAGTGTGGTTACTGTTCCCTGGCAGTTCAGTGATGATTCGGGTCTTGGTGAAAGCTCGGACCACAGTTGATACTGATCCTTAGCCCAGGCGTCCACGATCCATTGGCAGATTGTGGTGTAAGTCGCTCGGCGCTGTCTCCCTGTCTTGGTGAATGAGTGTTCGCCTTCTCTCATCTGCTGCTCCCACGCAGCTCGCACTTTAACTTTATAACAGCCTTGAGTTTAAAGTCCGTGTTGTGAGCGTGTCTCTTGACAGGTGCATTTTGATATTAAAAGGAATCACAGTTTGTATTACTCCACGATGCTCCTGACTACGGTAGTCATAATGCTGCAAGTGGTGCGGCTTTGTAGTTTACTAAAGTCGTACTAAGACACCCCAATAAATTCATATATAAGGTGATCTGGGTTATAAGGCATGCAGTCGTTTTTTGATTAAATTAAAGGCTTTTAAGTGCATCCTATAGTGCGGAAAATACAGTATAAAATCATGGCTTTGTACAAGAGGTCATAGGAAGTGCAACAGTGATATGATGACTGACAGGACATAAGGTTATCTGTTACATATAGGTGAGTTGTTGTACAGTTGTAGGGAGTATTATCTGTTACATAAGGGTGAGTTGTTGTACAGTTGTAGGGAGTATTATCTGTTTACATAAGGGTGAGTTGTTGTGCAGTTGTAGGGAGTATTATCTGTTACATAAGGGTGAGTTGTTGTGCAGTTGTAGGGAGTATTATCTGTTACATAAAGGTGAGTTGTTGTACAGTTTGTAGGGAGTATTATCTGTTACAATACATCTTACATCTTCACTAGAATCATTTGGGTAATTTGAGCCCTGGAATTGCCAATCTCTACCAAACAAAACATAAAAGGCAGCTGTTAACTTCAAAAATACTACTGACATCACAAAGTGGAGCAGAGCATTTTGAGCTTTGAAGATGTAGACAGACTAATAATAAAGTAATAAACACTCTAACATGACTTAAAACTCAGAAGAACTTTAATTTGTGTAACATAGGACCTTTAAGACAAATACTCTAGATGCGATAATGTACAGAATCTTATACTTTCATAGATAGACCACAAAAATGAACAATTCTAACTGAAAGAGATGTGAAAGAAAATTATATATTACTCACAGTAAATGTAAAAGTACAATTTTGTTAGAAAGTTACTCAAGTAAATGTGACTGAACATGTAACTGAGCACTACCCAGTCCCCACCTCTGCATTCTCAAACCCACTGACTTTAACTATTGATTGTATTTGACTCTTACTATATGATCCCAAACTTTGTCCTTTTATTTACCCGTCTATCTCTTCTCTTCATAGACATCTGCTCATCACCTCACGCACCGCTGCTCCCAGACAACAGCAGCAGATGACACATGGAGTTTTAATAGACATCCCTGGCTTCTATTACTGCGCACATCGACCCAGTGTAAGGCCTGGGTTTGGCTCAGACAGACCTGCCACTGCTGCTACGGCTGCATCCATCAGTCCGTTTGGTATTCAGTGTAAGCAACAGTGAAGAAGGTGAGGGGCAGTGGACCAATAGCATCAGATCAGTAAAGAATAGACCAATATTTTATCCAAAAAGACTGTAACTTAAATCAAAAACACAGAACAACAACAAAGAACAGCTGAAAGGTGCACTGCATAACTTTTCAGATTTGGGGTCTGCTACCATTGCCTTGTCTGTAATGTTCCACTGTATGGTGTCAAACTTTTATAAGCTGCTTTTATTCAATTATTGGTGTTTTTATTGCTTGAAATCACTTTAAAAACATGCATTCTGACTGTGAATGGGGTCACCTCTTCACAGATCTCACCTGTAAGTTGACCTCTCTCTTGCTTGTTTCTAAGGAAATTGAAAGTTTTTTTTTGCCATACTTTGGAATATTGGAGTTAAAGCAATCAAATCCCGATGGAGACAAGCGACTGGAGGGCACTGTACTCGAAATATTACACAATACAGCTTTAAAATATTGCTCAGGTAGAACTGCATCGTTAGTCAGTTTCATTTCTCTCCAGCGAATAGGTCAGTAATCAGAAAACACTGGACGGTTTGCAAAAACCCCGGAAGTTGCAGACCATGCACCAGTCAATCAGTGAAGAGCTGTGAAGCCATGACGTCAAACTCAAGCGCCTGCCTGGGTCCCTTTTGTGGTACAGCACAACAGTAAACAAAGTGATCGAGATGGATGTAGACTAAGACATATATGTGTTGGCAACGACCCCCGAGATCGAGGATTTAAAGCTAAAACAAAGAGAATGTTTGGTGAATTTTATCAAAGGAAAAGACTTTATTGCCCTTCTTCCTACGGGATTGGGCGCATTACATACGTCATGACCAAATAGCAGCGATTGGTTAAATAAAAAAGTACCCGCCTACTGTCGAGCGAACAAATTCTAATGCTACAAGGTCAGATGAATCAGGATAGTTCATCGCAGTCGTCCAAGAAATTACTCAAGTAAGAGGGAAACATGTATTCTGAGAAACCATCGCTCAAGTACATGTTAAAGATATTTGAATAAACTACTCAAGTAAGAGTAATTGTAAATGTATCTGTAAGGCAATTTGACAAAACATGACACATATTAAGTTCATTTCAGACCCCAAAAATGTACTTCTAAATAAATATGAGAACGTTTTTTTTCTATTAAGCTATTGTACGTGGGTAGAACGTCTTAAAAATCAAGCTTCAGGTATAATATATGAAGGTAATGTCAGTTAACAAAGGTGTTTAAATGTAACAATGTTTAAAATTGAGCCGAGGAAGCTGGATATTTGAAGTCCCAATCCATTCTTCACTGTTCAAACCCACATAATGTGATTGCAATTATACTCATTTGTGCCAGCGCTGAGACATTATTAAGCCATAATTATAGTGAATGGAGCACAAGTTTTTGTGACATTTTCAATTTTCAAAGCAATAATTATTTCTACACAAAGAGCAGTGACAACTCCAATCAACAGAGCTCACGTTGTTCCATCCACACATTTACTGTAGTTTCACACTCCCTCATATATGTGGCCTCAGTTAAGACGTTTATTGGCATTTATTGTTCTCTTTTCAGACATAAATACATCTGTCAGAGTGAAAAATGTGTAAAGCAGATTGACTTAAAATGATTTGAACTCAGAAAAAGCTAATCTCGATGTAATTTAAAGGTCATATATTACACTATTTTCTGATCTATGTTTATTATTCTCATCACAAACATGTTGTGTTTTGCTTCATCCACACTTGTTTTAACATACAAATCTTGCATATTTAGGCTGTGTTCTTCTTTTAAACAGAAAACACTATTTTCCACCTTGTGCTGTCATGTACTTGTACATACAGGAAGTGCTCCAGTGTGTTTTTAAACTTTATACACCTTCACTAGAATCATTTGGATGATTTCAGCCCTGGAATTGCTGATCTCTACTGAACTAAAGGCAATGTTCTGATGAGGTAACAACATTAAAGCTACAACATTAAACATTAAAGCTCACAAGAGTCAATTTTGTGTAATATAGGACCTTTAAATAGTTCTGACTACTACATTTAAAAGCTGATGTGTTAACCTTTAGCATATAGTTTGTCTGTTATAAAAGAGTAATGTATTGGAACAAATCAGAAAATAGATGCATCAGTGAAATGTGTATAATCTTTATTCTTATTTATTTATATATGCTTGCTCGCTTATCTCAATCCGAACATTTTCATATAATACATTTTCTATCCAATCGTTAGGGTTACTAGTCTAATTTAGACCAGGAAATGTTCTGTGTTGTTTATATCTTGTGTTTCTTGGAAAGACAAATAAATAAAGTAAAAAGGTGGTAATTGGAACCACAACTGCTGGTGTTGCCAATCCAAGTCAAATGGCAATGTAGCCTATTTAAAAACCCTATACAAAATAACAAGTTTACTGTACTTTCAATAAAAAATACATGAAATAGTGAAAAACTACAAGAATCGAATGACTAAAGCAGTAAAATAAAAGCACACAAGATCTCTATAATGTGTCTATAGCCTTCCTCTCCATATAACCATATTGTTATTGTCTTTTCACAGCTCCTAAATGCACAACTCTCCATCTCTTCTGGCCTTTTTAACAAGCTTCGCGTTGTGTGTCCGCTCGCCATCGTCACTGCATTTTGGAGGAGGGCATCGGGATAACAACTGGCCATTGACTGGGCAGACAGCTGTGTGTGTGTGTGTGAAGGAAGCCAATTATGGAGATTTAGAGCACGCACCTTACACACTGCAGCAGACAGGCTTTTGGGACAGACGGGTCAAATATGTGCATGTTTTTATTTTTCTTAATAAACACCTAATAAAAAGTATTTGTTTAATGTTATAATGAGGAACCATCCAACAGAAAGGTTACAAAGTGCACCTTTAATTAATATAGTTAAATTGGGCTATTCTAAACTTTTAAGACACATTATTCGTTATTTAAAATCATATTAAGCTTTTTTCTGATCTATATTATTTTGTTTCCTCATCAAAACCATACCTGGATTTGCGTTTTGTTTCATTCACACACACATTTAATACACAAATGAATTCTTCTCTGAAACTCTCTGTCTCTGTCCCACCTTGTGATGTCATGTGGTAATACAGGAAGTGCTCCACTGTGTTTTTAAAACTCCACACACCTTCACTAGAATCATTTGGATACTTCAGCCCTGGAATTGCCCATCACAAGGTGGAACAGAGCATTTGGAGATGTGAACAGACTAATAATAAAGGGTTACTCTGAATGAAACAATGAGATGAATGAAATGAAACAAAACACAACTCTGCCTATGTTTTTTTTTTTTTTTTTTCTAATGAGGTGTTAGTGCACAGCCCGCAGAAGACTTATGGATTTCAAGTGTAGCCAGTGATAATTTCAGAAGTTGTGGTATTATATGACCCATGGTGTCTGTGAATCACTCATTTTACCAGATCTTTGCCTTTATTTTTTGCCCTTATAACATGAAACTTGGCACTGCACACACCTGTACCATTAGAGTTATGCGTGGAAGAGACAAACAAACAAACAAACAAACCAACAGGAGGACACACAGACAGACGTTCCTTGCACTAATAGACAGATTAGAGTTGTAACATTGCTTAAAGCTCCAATTTTGCATAATATAGGGCTTTTAAAATCAAGTAACTATAATTACTACTCTAGCACCATTTTTATGTTAATTACAAATACACAAAAACATCAACAGAGACTACTTAAATCCCCAAGAGCCAAACCAGATGTGCCGCTTGTCAGTGTAAAAACATGTCTGACCCTGGCACAGACAGTTTTATGAGACTCTCTGCTTTTGTTGGTTTTAATGAAAGCACAACATCGTGTTTTTCTCAGACGTCTGAAGTATCTGAAGTACACATAATCTATTGTATTTGCTGAACAGATGGTGAAGAGGTGATGGCACGACCGCATGAAGCAGTGAGGAGATGTCACTGACTGTCTCTTAGATTCTCGGGCTTTGAAGTGAAAAATAATGAATACAGTATGAGAGGGTCACTGTAATTGCGTGTTTCACTGTGAAGATGGTTCAGACAAGACGAGTGACTGTGAAGCAATAATATACAGCGGACTTGTCACCGAGTGTATTGTGACGGCGCTGGCTTCCTGCTTGTTTCCATGGAAATGTTTTAGTTGACCCAGAATGTTTCACAGAATGGCATTAAATTAAAATATCCAGCAATTTATGTTTCTTAAGGTGTTTTTGAGCAATAAAACCTCTGACATTGACAGTATATTTCGCAAAATTGACTCTTTAAGCCATGTTAGAACTCACACATGTTTGAGTAATCCTTTATTATTAGTCTCGCAACATCTCCAAATCTCAAAATGCTCTGTTCCACATTGTGATGTCACAAAGAAGTAGTTTTCAAGTTAACAGCTACGTTTGTTTTACCTTTCGTTCAGCAGAGATTGACATTTCCAGGGCTGAAATCATCCAAATGATTCTAATGAAGACGTGTGGAGTTTAAAAACACATTGGAGCACTTCCTGTATTACCGCATTACATCACAAGGTGGAACTGAGTGTTTTCTGTTTGAGAGAAGAACTCTTATGCTTAAATATGCAGGATTTGTGTGTTGAACATGTGGGAATGAAACAAAACACAACTCCAGTTTCTGTTTGTGAAGAGGAAACAACATTATAACATAAATCAAAAATGCAACCTTAAATAATAGAAGTTGGGAACATTATTAAAACAGCTGGTAGGGAACCCTGCACCAGATAAGTTATATAGTGCTCCTTTAATCTGCCCACAAGCGCATCACCTCTGTCCTCCAGAACCTCCACTGGCTTTCCATCCTTCAGCGCATCCACTTCAAAGTCCTCCTCATCGCCTTCAAAGACCTCCACAACCAGGCCCCCTCCTCCCTCTCAGACCCACTGCAGCCCCACACTCCACCCCGCTCCCTGCGCTTCTCCGACACCAGCTATGTCCCTCCCCTGCAGGACCAACCCTGGAGACAGAGCCGACTCCATCCCCACCCTCTGGAGCTCACTGCCTCAACAAATCTGTGACTGTACTGAACCCTCCACCTTCAAGAAACCCAACTATTTAGAACTGTTTTTAATGTTTACCTGCTTTTAAAGGGTTGTGTTTTGGTTCATTCACACATGTTTAACACACAAACCCTGCAGGCTTTTTTTTTTGGCTGAGTTCTCCTCTAAAATGGATAACACTCTGTTCTGCTCCACTGTGTTTTTAAACTTCACACCTTCACTAGAATCATTTGGACAATTTCAGTGCTAAAATTGCCAATCTCTACTGAAAAAAAGGTATATAGTAGCTGTCAACTTGAAAACTACAGCTTTCTGATATCAAAAATACATACAAGAGTATTTTGAGCTTTATGTAGACACATCTGCATAATACAGGATTACTCAAACATCTGTGAATGAAACAAAACACAACTCTGGGTATGTTTTTAAAGAGGTAACAACATTTTAATGTGGCTCATAGCTCCAAAGAGTAAATTTTGCATAATATAGTACCTTTAATAATTATGCTTATATTTTGTCTTCTTTCCTTTTAAATTAGGGTGACCAGATTTTCAAAATAAAACTGACACACTCCCAGTTTGGAGTGATTTGTAATAATAAAATTGTGAAAGGAGTGCGTAATTAAGGAAAATTGCTATGCACTCGGCCCATGTGAGTCAGCATAGTCACATTTTCTTTGTGTTTTGGTAATTTTTAAACAGCTTTTCTATTTTTCATCTAAACAAATGACAATTTATGCCTTTCTTTACTGTTGACGGTATCAAATTTGTCAAAAATAAAGGCAAGGCAAGTTTATTTGTATAGCACAATTCATACACAAAGTAATTCAAAGTGCTCTACAGAATAAGAAATACATTAAAATCATAATAAAAACAAATCAAAACATAAATAATCATGAAGATTAAAATTTAAAAAGAGAGACATAAATTGGAGAGAAGAGTGCGGAATGAAAACCTTTCAGTTATATGCATAGTTAAACAGAAATGTTTTGAGCCTGGATTTAAACAGCGTCACAGAAGAGTCTGTCTCACATGTTCAGGAAGACTGTTCCAGGTTTTAGCTGCATGAACCTGAAACGCTGACTCCCCTTGTCTTTATTTCTTGTATAAAACTGGAACAAATCACTGGCTTTGGATAAATCTGCTGGACAGGGGACACAGGGCTCTAAACTGGGACTGTCCTCGGTAAATAGGGACGTCTGGTAACCCTATTTTAAATGTACTCTTTTTGATTTTATTCTTTGAGCAGCGTCTATGAGTGTTTAGAAAAAAATATATGTAAATAAAATGTCTGCTGCCGCTTAGCGAACAGTAGGTGGCGGTAAAAAACAAGTTCACGTCTGCTCTATTTTCGTGACAAGAAGAAGTCGACGCACGCGTGACGTCATATACCCTGCGCGACGTAAAGACGAATGAAGCGACATCGTTCATTTCTTTCTTTTCTGTCAAAACAGTCCGTAAAATGTTGAAAAAGAAAACGAGTAGCGCCGAAAAGAAAAGGAAACACGCTCCAGCTGAGGACAGATTTGACAGCAGGAAGCGACGAAGCACCGATTCCACTGCGGAGGTAAAATTTGAACAAACTAGACACAAATGTGCGATTGTTTACATCAGGTTCACAGCCTCGTCTTTAAAATAATGACAATTTAACACCTGCACATTTACACATTGGTAAAAAGAGACATGTGTAGGCTAGTTTTCATATTTTAGAGACTGTCATTTGAGTTTGTCAAAGCGACCAAGCTGAAATAAATTAAAGAACTGAATTAAAGACATTTAGAACTGCAAGACATCTATGTTGAATCCTTTTTGTTTGTAACGTCAAGACTAAAGTGACCAGACAGTCCCTATTTCCCCGGGACAGTCCCAATGTTGAGCCCTGTGTCCCCTGTCCCATCAAATTTATTGAACACCACTGATTTGTCCCAGAAATGTCCCAGGTGTCCCTATTTTTGACCAATTTGATCCCTGCCAACACTAAATAGAGGCATAAATTGTCATTTCTTTTGGTAAAATACAGAAAAGCTGCTTAAAAATGAAAAGAAAATGTGACTATACTGACTCACATATTAGTCGTGAATGGACCCAGTGCAGAACAATTTTCCATAATTACACACTCGATTCACAATTTTATTATTACCAACCACCACAAACCAGGGGTGACCCAGTTTTTTTATTTTAAAATTCTGGTCACCCTAGTCAGGACTTACTAAATCCAATCTTTTCTCAACTCAGTTATTAGTACGAGTAGTGGTGGTGCCTTAGTTTGACCATGCCTTTTTTATTATAATTTTACAAAGCTATTATACACACAAGTAACATTACTGTGTTACTTCAGTTTCTATAGATTTAGTTCAGACTATGGTATCACAAATAACAAACTTTTAATACTAATAATTTTCTGTCTTATAATTTGTGAAGTGTAAATGTTGCCAGTATGTTTTATGTTATTTTTACATTATGGGTGAGAATGTATGTGAAGTTTATGTGATAAACCATGGAAGACCACCTTAATCTCCTTTTATAAATGTTCACTTAACATTAAATTTCAAACTAAATTCAAATGGAAACTAAAACACTTTACACTTACATTTCATTTTTGTAGCTTTCAACCCATAAAAGCAACATAAGAACACCACTTGATGTCATTTTGAGTCACTTTAAGATTCTATGATTATTTTCTACAATTTGACATGTTTTGCTTGAGCTCAGACATTTGACTATGAGATGTTTTGTTGTGGTTTCAGCTGGAGTCCAAAGATGACCTGGCCGATGCAGAGCTCGATCGAATTGGCAGTGACATAGAAGAAGGAGGACTGGACCTCACCGTACAGTTCCAGCCAATCACAGCGTTTGTCTCACAGAAAGAAGAAATGCTGCAGCAGTGTTTCCGTGTCCTTGGAGAGAAGAAGCTACGCAAGATGCTGCCAGATGAATTTAAGGTAAACAAAAGCAGTGAATGAACTATGTTGAGTTTTAATTGTCTTCTTGCCAATGAAAAAAGACTTGGAATAAAGTACATCAAGTCTTACAATCAGTAAGAATGTTGAACAACCATCACACTTAAACAGACATGGATGGATGGTTTTAATTAATTAGTTAATTTGGGACATTTTTTGCACCAGCATTGATTGAACTGTATCAGCTACAGCATCTTTTCAGGTTTGTTGTCTTTTGTTTATTAGGTCCTGTTTTAATTGTCACATTAATTATTAGAAAATGTTTAATGTGCAAAATGAAAGCCTACCCTTAGTCACTCAAAGACATGACATAAAATATACTGTTTACTTTATTTAAAAAGTTTATTACTGGTATTGTTTGACTTATAAAAATGCTTTTAACTTTAAAATATTCACAGGATTGTAGTTTAGATGAAATTAAAAAGTTGTGTTTGGAACAACTGGAACCAATCTCTGAGAAAAATCTCCTCCAGATTCTAACAGGTAACCAACTATTCTTATAATGGCATTGTACAATTATAAAAGTTCACTTGACAAACTTCACTTTTGACTGTTTTTATTTTTTCCAAGGTGAAGAGTTAACGTCCTCCAATGAAACCTTAGAGGAGTCAGTGGAGAGCCAGTAAGTGGACAACACTATGATGAATTTGTGATTTGATTTAATTTTATTAGAAATTAAATTGTCTTTTTTAAAAATTAAGGCAAGACAACAACGTGGATTCAACATCTTGCCTCAAGGACTCAACCAAAAATGAGGAAATTAAAGGTAATAAAAAGTAGTATACCTTATTAAAAGCACATGTGATAATTTGCAAGCAGAGTAAATGATTTGATTACAATGTTAAAAAAGCTTTCTCAAAATTTCACAAACTTGGAATTTGCTTTGGTGCCAACATGTAATAAAATGTACAACATTTTTTATAATAAACATCCATATCAAAATTATAAAATTGACTAAATTTGCATAATATAGGCAGAATAACAAAATTACAAGTGCAAAAATATTGTTAAAGTTATTTATAGTGACAAGTAAACTTTTATTTCAGAAGTTGGAGGTTCAAGTGAAGAGAGCGACGTCTTGAGCATAAACGCAGACGCAGACGACAGTGACATCGAGGCGCCTAAAGAGGAACAAACTGAAAAAACTACAGATGATTTACACAAAAACAAGAGTGAAGACCCCGCAGTTAAACCTGAACCAGTCTCAGAGCTGCCTCTCGTGGCCCAACCAAACAAACCCAAGAAAGACATTCAAAGTGACATTGACAAGAGTGTAAGTGAGATACTGTCGTTCTCAGCTGCAGCACCTGTAGAACCAAGCGTGAATCAACTCCAAGCTACAGGGGCAGTCCCGAGTATGCCCCCTTCTGTGTCTGGAGTGGTATGTCAACCTTCAGTCCAACAACTGGAACTGTTAGAGCTGGAGATGAGAGCCCGAGCTATAAAAGCACTAATGAAAGCGAGCAAAAAGACTACAAACTAATTTAAGTTTTTCAGTATCAGATTGTTAAATTCCTGTTAAAATGTTCTTGAAGAATGTCTTCTACTATTTCATTAATGCCTCATGTATTGTAAATGGTAAGATTTATGTAGAATATCTTTTTTTTTTTTTTTTTTTTCTTGAAGAAATATTAAGACTTTTTGCGTGGTACTGGGTAATATGTTGACATCTATTACTCTTTCAATCTGTGAGAGTTACAGTTGATAAAAACTAAACATCATACGGTGTTTCTGTAGTTATATCTATAAGTGTAGATTTCCAGAGTCTTTCCCTCCATATTCCACTGCATTCAACTACAAATTTTTGACAATTTAACGTGGTCATCCTAAGTGCAAATAGTGCTGCAGCAATTTCAGAATGCATTCTTCATTTCGGGCACTAGATGGCAGTGTTACTCCACAGTTAGTAGTGAGAATTTGGTGCAGAAAAAAGTGATTATCTTCTTTCATAACAGTTTGGTCATGATGTGATTTGGAAATGTAATTACTGACAGGCAAGATATTGGGAGCAGAGGATAACAAAAATATACTGATGATTCAAATGTAACCAGAATCCACAATGCCCTATTGCACTGAAAAAAAAAAGTTACTTTGATAACACCGAACGTGAAACGCTTCTGTAAATTTGAATTTCAAATGACGTGCATGGCTGAAAAGTGGATGGCAGTGTTTAAATATGCATTTCAATTTAACACAATATTATCTGACTGCATAACATGTTTTGATAAGAAGATAAGAAACAATATTTGCTATAATGCATTTCCAAAACACAAGCAACAAGCAATCTATATAATTATATAACTTGTTGACCTTGAAGAACCTCAAATAACTATTGCATTCTTATATATTTAGTAAATAACTTGAATCTAAAGTGGATTGTGTTGGTGCCAGCAATTGTGCTATTATTCATGTTTCTAACTCCCACCTGTTTACGCTCTCAGCTTTCACTTTTGAAGACTTTTTTTTTTTTTTTTAACATTATTTATTTCTATGGCAACGGCTCTCATTCTGTAACCCATGGATACCCCAATCTCCAGTATCATCTCTGACGCCATTATAAAACTGCATTTCCTGGTTGACATTGTTCTGGAGCAGATGATACTCCAAACTCACGCCTCGCCCCAGCTGTTTAATTCAACTTTTGGGCACCTGACACTTTTCACCAAATTACTACCATCTTCTCTGCTTGACATTGTCTTCTCCCATTTATTCTGAGCCTGTATGATCCGCGGGGCTTACATCGCGTGTTATTATATGCAGATGCGGCGCTCTACTCACAAGCCCAAGGGAAACAATAAAAGCTACGATAAGGCGGCTTTCTCTTCTGGGTATTTTGCATCTAAAAGCTCGGTTTCATAAGAGGCTTGGGTTAACTGTGTCACTTATTCTCTGCTTTATCTGCAGGTATCATTGATAATTTTGAGCGGAGAGGGTCCACTTTAGGCAAAACGATACAAAGATGGTGAAGAGTGGGGTATTATCTGTCATTTAGGGCTTTCAGAAAGGCAATTATGACGCGCCGTGAGCAGATAAACGGCCTTTTTTCCACTAAAAAGACACGGAGGTGAGATGACACTTGTGTTGGTTAAATGTGATCTGAATGACAAGAAGTGCATGTAAAAATATTAGGAATGGAGCTGTTATAAACGACTCAAGTACTAGTATTACTACCTTGAAATACCTCTATTATGTATACTACTACAACCACTATAAACTACCAACTTAGGGCAACAAATGCATACAATCAAATTCTATTATGACTCAAATTGAAAGTATTAAGTCTCCCACGGCATTACTGATAGTGCAATATTGCTATTATAGTTTGTACTACAATTATAAAGATTACTGATATACTACTACTTTCATTTCTACTCTTTCAGTCACTACTACTACTTCAACTTAATGTTTTGTTTGGTTTTTGTTTACATGCTTATATAGAATAACTATAAACTTACTTTTAAAGGTCCCATGGTGCACAAAATTAACTCTTGTGAGCTTTAACCTCCTCAAAAACATAACTGAATTTGTGTAACATGTTTGAGTAACACTTCGTTATTAGTCTTTCTACATCTCCAAAGCTCAAAATGCTCTCTTCCACTTTGTGATGTCATGTAGTGGTATTTTTCAAGTTAACAGCTACCTTTTACTTTTAGTTCAGTAGAAACAGGAAATTGCGGTAACTTTATTTTAGGGTACACTTATTAACGTCTAACTACCTGCTTGTTAACATAGTTGTAGATGGTTAATTTGTCAATAATTAGTATTTATTCAGTCCTTATTAATGTATACTTCCTCATAAGCTGCAATTAGTTAGACATTTACAAACACTTTCCTATTAATACACTCCTTATTGCTGCTTATTCGTATGATACTAGGCCATTTTTGTCAATAAATTATGATTTGAATAAGCATTTCGTAATAAGCGTGTTGTTAAGGACAAGTAGCACAAGACATGTAGTTTTTACTTATTTGCACTTAAAGGAACAGGTTGGAAATTTGGACATAGGACCTCATTTCCTAGTGAGCCAGAGTGTTGGAGACGTGTGGAGACACTTTTTAAATATTCCATCCAGTCCTTGTATTTGCAGAGGTCGCTGGTGCTAGGCTAATGCATGTCAATGGCCATAGTTATCCTGCCACTAAAAACAGTCTTACCCACTCTGTAAAACACCTGAAGCAAAACAATTATAACGCCAGGCCAGACTGCCAATGTAAATGTCTGTGTTGATAGAAAAATTTTAGAAGTAAACCAAACTTGTATTTGAAGGATTTATGTCTGAGCAGCAGCAGCAGTGAGTTGTACTTCCTGATAGAAAGCCTGGCAACGGTGGACTGATATATGAGAATATAGTCCTTCAACATGTGATGATTCATGCAATGTAAGGTTAGTTTTATTTCAAATATTATTCTATCAACCCAGACATTAGCATCGGCAGTCTGGCATAACAATAGATTTGCTTCGGGTGTTTTGTGGAGTGGGTAAGACTGTTTTTATTGGCAGGATAACTATGGCCATTGACATGCACTAGCCTAACACCAGTGACCTCTGCAAATACAAGGACTGGATGGAATATTTTGAAAAGTGTCTCCACACGTCTCCAACACTTTGGCTCACTAGGAAATGAAGCCCTATGTCCAGAATTCTGAACTGTCCCTTTAATAAATTTTGCCTACTCTTGTGTAATAAAACATTCTCTATTAGGTGTTAGTAGAGTCCAAACATCCATGTATTAAGTCATTAAGCTGTTAATACGTTCCTCATTCTAAGGTGATGTTTTGATCGTTAATAAATGACTAGTTTGACACAAATTTAAATAAAATATGGTCCCTATTCTAAAGCAGTCTCTTCTTCACACTTAATTCATGTATTGTGACATGCATATTAATAGTTCAAATATGATTAGGTAGTTGTACAAAACAATTCATGGACAAAAATGGCCTAGTATCATACTAATAAACAGCAATAAGGAGTGTATTAATATGAAAGTGTTTATAAATGTCTAACTAATAGCAGAATAAGCTTATGAGGAAGTAGACATTAATAACGGCTGAATAAATACTAATTAATGACAAATTAAACATCTACAACTATCCTAAGTAGAAGGTAGTTAGATGTTAATAAGTGTTACCCAAATTCCAAAGCTGAAATGATCCAAATGATCCAAACAAAACACAACTCCAAGTATATTTGTAATGAGGAAGCATTATAAGATAGATAAGAAAATAGTGTAATAAGAGCTCTTTAAAGGCCATCTTTTGAATATAGACCCATCAATTGTTAGGGTACAAGTATCTGGCATCTCTCCCCTGCTGTTTGAAATCAAAGGCTCAGTGTTCCATGTAAATGAGTGGCCTCGCGTCACCCTTCCGAACATTATGTAAAATACTCTGTCCTCGAAAAATACTTTTATCCTCGTTCTCTTCAATGCCATTTCAAATACTGCCACAATCCTGTCGCTAATGCAAGTGCACTTAGCGCGGCTCCAAACACAACTTCTTGCTACATTTTAACAGTCTGCCATCAGAGCGGTAAACACTGCGGCTGATACGGTGGCCCCTAAGGACAAACTGTTGAAAAGGCAAAGTTGGGTAAGAGGAGAAGAATGGTATTTGGGGGATTTACGGCAGTTTCTAAACAAACGCAGGTACAAATACTACTAGAGGGTGTATGGGGTGAATGCGCAATGTTGTAGCAAAAGTTTCAAATGACTTTAGAGACATTTTTGACCTAAAATCTGTATACTTTTTTTTTTTTTTTTCAAAATAAAACAAAACTGCAGTGGAGATTTAAACTCCCAGAACAGACGGACAAAGCCAAAACTGCTCTGTCCCAAATGCTCAATTTTACAGTAGCTAAGCAATCACGAGGTACCCCTAAGGATGATCTAATGGTGTTTTTGGCAAGATGTGGATTCTCGTGAGATGGTAGCAAGGTTATATGGACTGGTGTGGTGAGTTTGGGACAATACAAATATTCTTTGAGGTCATAACGTTATAACTTTGTGAAAGCTGAATGTACTTCTGTATACTTCTGTGTAACTTTTCTGGTTGCTTGATACCTGAGATGTTTCACAGTATAACTTTATCCCTGATGGCCTTGATTCAATTACATGTTTTATTGCTCAAAAATACCTCGCGCAATGTGAATTCTTGCTGAACGGGGTCACCTCTCCACAGATATGAACTATAACTTGACGTGTAGGGGTTCATCTGCCTGTCTCCATGAAGTTTAAAGATCCTATATTACACGTTGATTCTTGTGAGGTTTACACTATGTTAAAATGTTGTTGCCTCAGCAAAAACATACCCGGAGTTGTATTTTGTTTCATTCTTACATGTCTGAGTAGAGGCAATGCTACCATTGGGCCGCCCAGGGCCCCCGAACCTGGAGGGGCCCCCAACCAATTGCCCTCAGTGCACTAATGGCCGAGGCCTTAGAACAATTTGATTTTCTGTCAATATGACATTATATCAGAGTAGTTTACTTTTAAACAAGAAAACACCATCAAAATAGTGTATGGTTGTCAAATCTATTTTTACTGTCAAAGCATTCCCCCCTTTCACATTAGAATAGATGAGTCAGCTTGACCTTGATTTGAACATAATCATCACATAATCATAATCATATGTAATGGATGAAGGCAAATGTAATTGTACCAGCAAAAAAATAAAATGACTGTCAGCTCTGGTTATCTAGTAGGCTACCAAATGACAAGGTTCCAGTCCACCCACATAAAGATGTGCATGCCCCATGAACAATGGAGAGAAACAGACAATACATAGTAACCCCCCCCTCCCGCCACTGTGTCGGAGTAATCCTTTATTATTGGTCTGTCTACTTCCCCAAAGCTCAAAATGCTCTGTTCCACCTTTTAATGTCACAAAGTGGTAGTTTTCAAGTTAACAGCTACTTTTTACCTTTAGTTTAGTAGAAATTGGCAAAGCTACACCTGAAATTATCAAAATTATTCTAGTGAAGGTGTGTGGTTTAAAAGTACAATGGAGCACTTCCTATTCCTTCCTATTACTACATGACCTCACAAAATGGAATAGAGTGATTTCCATTTGAGAGAACTCAGCCTAAATATGCAGGAACAAAACAAAACAAAACACAACTGCAGATATGTTTGTAATGAGGAAACAACATTGCTAGTCTGATTCATCAGTCGCTCCACAGTAGGTGGGTACTTTTTTTATTTTACCAATCGCTGCTGTTTGGTCGTGATGTATATAATGCGCCGCTAACAGGGATAACTAGTATATTAAGCTTTTCCCAAATCCCATAACGTCTTTCCCTTGATAAGATTCACTAAATATTCTCTTTGTTCCAGCTTTAAATCCTCAATCTCGGGAATCAACACAGAATATATGGCTCTTCACTAATTGGCTGGTGTCCGAACTCGCACTTCCGGAGTTCTTTCTAACTGTCTAGTGTATTCTGATTCCTGACCTAGTCGCTGGAGAGAAATTAAATTGAGCGGAGGCACTAGGTGGTGCCAGCCTGGCTGCAACATTGTAACATGGATCAGAACGAAGCATAATATGGGTCCTTTAACGACGTAACGTGGAAAATTACAAGCAAAACAATAACATCTCCATGGAGACAAGCAGGAAAAGAAAGTGAATGCACCTTTTAACATTGCGGAATCTTTAGTGAGCTCTTGTCAAAAACATTATAAAGAAGTTATGTTGTTATTTGTTTTTCTTAACATGTTCAAATTCTGCTATACAAAAGAACAGAGTGGAAGTCCATTTCATTTCACAGTTGCTGCAAGACTATTTGGCTTTGGTATGTTTTTCTCAAATGTTGTTGTCATGCTCTTGGATACTGTTAAGCTTTCTCAAAGAAAAAAAAAAAATCATAAGCAGAATTAAAAACATCCCTTGGTAAATGTTAAATTGTTACCAAAAATAAAAATGTGAACAAAACATTATCTTCTTTTTAATATTTTGAAATATCATTCGTTTCTGCTCTAAAGTTGGCTAATGTTTGATACAGTTGGAAGCCTCGATGACATGGTGAGACACAAGTTTGAGTTTCGAATTTTGATTTTTCAAGACACAGGAAGTCAAGTGTCTGTTGTGTAAAGCTCCTCAGCTGTCAACGTAAGATAAAATATGCAGTTGGTGTTAAACTAAAAGAGAAAATGCGATGTTGAAAGATGCAGATGACATGAACATATCCTGGTGAATAAATAAAGTCATTCTCTTCACATTTTCTCTCTGGCATCTGATTTTTTTTATTTTCTTACCACCAGGCGAAATTAAATTGAACTAACAGCTTGCGCTGACGGGCAATAAATAACTTGGCACCTCTGTATGACTAAATGAATTGATTTCCTCAAGCAGTGACTCATCTGATGCATTTTCTGCAAGTTTTCGATGTTTGAGAAATAGAGAAATGTTGAAAAGTCTTGCCTGATGTTTGCGGTACTTTGTTTTGATTAAGTAGCAGCACTAACTTAATATTCACACATCACAGGAGGTTAGTATGAAAATGTTTTAACATTACAACTCAAAGATATTTAGTAGAGGAACAAGTGGTACACAAACATGAACTTGAACTGTGTTTTAAAGGTGCTCTGTGTATGTATGATCATTTTACTTTGGATTGTTCTATAATACAATATTAAAACATGCTTTCTTCGACAGTAGCTCAGTTGGTAGTTTTTTTTTCCCCCCATTGATCTGAATGCTGATGGTTCGAATCCCGCTCTCGACATAAACATCGCTGGTTAAGTAGTCAGCTTAACCAGAATCCATTGACCCATAGGTTGGAGTTGCGATTCCAGTTCCCACAGAAGAAATCGTTGTGTCCTTGGACAAGACACTTAATCCACCCTGCCCCTAGTGTCTGTGTACACTGGTGTATGAATGGGTGAGTGGTTCCTTGATGTAAAGTGCTTTGAGTGCCTTGAAGGTGGAAAAGAGCTGTATAAAAATGTGGCCATTTACCATTTACTTACTGTGAGTGGTGTCACCTCTTCACAGATCTGACCCGTGCTCTGACTTGGTGACATATTGTAGAACATTTCAGGCAAAGCAATAAAATCGCCATGAAAATGCACATGTCGGGCCCTCTAACACAAAAGTTACACAGTGCACCTTTTAAAACTTATTTTTGTTGACTCAAATTTATTACTAAATTCTCGTAAACCACCACCATAAATACATGCGTTTCAGGGTGGGGAAAATTTAGATCTTTTATTTATTTTGTATGATCAAACGTTATTTCTAGAGCACTTTAAAAACAACACAGTCAACCAAAGTGCTTTACACAAACAAATAAAAAACAGTGACAAATACAGTGACAGGCAGTTGTTTTGCAAGGCTCAAGTAAGTCTCAAGTCTTTGACCTCAAGTCCAAGTCAGGTCCCAAGTCACAGACGGACAAGTCCAAGTCAAATCTTGAGTCACTGGCCCATAAGTCCAAGTCAAGTGCAAGTCGTCTGCTTTGAGCTTTAAATCATTTCAAGTGTTTAAACCAAAAAAGCACCAAATAGAGCTTAGATTTTTGCAATTTATATGACGACTTTTAAAGTAAATTGTACTTAAAAATCATGATATATTTAAGAGTTGGATAAATGTTTTATTTTTTATTTTTCCTTTTTAAATGTCTTGTCAAGATTGTAGTGTGTATCATTACAGTCAGAATTGAAAGAATTAAGATTTAAGAGTGCTTAATAACAGTTATTTTGTCATGTAATCTGTACTGAAAAGTAAGGATCATGTTCTATATCGTTCCTTCTGTTTTAGTGTATATTACTGTACATTACTGTAGTACATTTGAGGATACCACATCACAGTACTTCAGTAACATCCAAAGTAACAAACAGAGAAGTGGGATGGACATGTTCCAGCTTGTTCTTGTAAAATTAAGCACCGCATGTATCAACTTTAAAGAGAAAAGTATTTTCTAAAAGCATATTTTTTTAGGAGAAGCATCAAGTCTTTCAAGTCACAGGGCTCAAGTCCGAATCAAGTCCCAAGTCACTGACCTTCAAGTCCAAGTCGAGTCCCAAATCTTAATCCATTTTATCAAGTCAAGTCTCAAGTCCTAAAAAATAGTGGCTCAAGTGTGACTCGAGTCCAACTCACGACTTGCAAGTCCCCACCACTGGTGACAGATACAGGTAAAATATAATACAATACAAATACAGATAAAAAGTCAACCCTCAAACTATGTTAAAAGCCAAGGAAAAAAAGTGCGTTTTTGCAGAGACTTAAAAGCAGGCAGTGAGTCGGTCAACCTGCTGTGCAAAAGGAGCCGATTTCACAGCCTTGGAGCAGCCACCGCAATGCCCGATCAAAAAATACTCAAAATGGTGGCTATAAATGGTAAACTCAAACCTATTACTAGTGTACTATTGTATGAATAATGAATGTCTGCTCCTAAACCCTCTTTATTTTAAACCGGATGCCCTTACATTGGTATTGTATTTGGCATCAGGAACCACTATACCATCACTATAACAAATTCAAACCCTATAATGTTAATGTCTCTTTAGCATCATATTTGCCAACTTTAAACCTACTTAATGCTTACTTTTAAAAGCCAACTTTGTAGACTCTAAATTGAAGAAGTCTTGAATACATTGAAAGTAGACTGTTGCAGTAATCTTATGTAGCAGTAATCTACAATTTTTTGTCATTTGGCACTGGTAGCCATTTTGGATCCTGTAAAATGTGAAATAGTAGCATTGAGTTTCCAGGTGGGCTGCACATCTGTTCATCATTCCTTTCATTTTTGACTCTGAGGGCTTGTCTTTTTTCCCTTTAGTCGTTGGGAGCCCACAGACGCCTTTTCAAAGCTGGAGTGGCTGATTGAGAGAGTTTCCAGTAATATCAAAAGAAACGCTCTCCCCATTTTTCACATGCACTCGAGTGGGAAAAAAAGAAAGAAAAAAAAAAGAAAAAGATTTGAACATGTACCACTTCTCACGTTCTGATTTCTGTCTTTTAGATTTTAAGTATTTCGTTCAATGACCAGGCATTTATCCAAACAATTTGAATTCTTAAATAATTTCTAGTTTTCAGTAGGTTTAGCTCAACAGTATACTAGGTTTTTTTTTGTTGTATCTTTTCCTGTATAAATCACGATTTCGAATGGCAAAATCAATTAAAGGGCCCATATTACGGTGTTTTCTGATTGGTCAAATAAAAAAAATAATAAACCAAACTAATTTCCCTTGTGGATCAATAAAGTCTGTCTAATTCTAATTCTAAGTCCAAGCCTATACCTGGGGTTTTGTTTTGTTTCATTCACACACAAACCCTGGCTGAGTTCTTCTCTCAAACTGAAAACACACTGTTCCACTTTGTGATGTCATGTGGTAATACAGGAAGTGCTCCATTGTGTTTTTAAACTCCACACACCTTCACTAAAATCATTTGGATAATTTCAGCCCTAAAATTCCCCATCTCTACTGAACATGAGGTAAAAAGTAGCTACCATTTCATGACATCACCAGATGAAACAGAGCATTTTGAGATTTGGACATTGAGACAGACTAATAATAAAGGAATAAAAATGTGTGAAGGAAACAAAACACAACTACGTTTTAGATGAGGTAACAAAAAACTGCAGTGATTACTCATTAGTGAAAAAGTGCTCTCCCACCAGTTGTTCAAAGATCATTTTTGGTACCAGTATTGTTTACGTATTTGGCAGTACCTTAATTCTACCTTTTAACATTATAACCCTAATTTCATGTACGATTTTTACATATGTACTAGTACCTGTGATAGTTGAGGCCCTGTGACTGTGCAGTAAACTCCTTATGCATCAGCACTCTGTGTAATCTGTGCTTAATATCAGATCAGTAAACACCTTTGAATATGAATGCTAGTCAGGCTAATACTTGTGCCAGTAATCCATACAGGCACTTTCATAAGACAATCAATATATTTAATTTACATGCTGACACAATGCATCAAAAGATTCTACAATGCCACTACCAAAATAGAAAATAAAGGTGAGGTTGAGGTTAAAACTAGTCACGTACATCCTTGTGGTGCGGTCTTGCCACGTAATTAGATGGTCCTTTCATGGTGTCCCTCATTCGTCTGGGCGTCTTTCAGTGTAGAGGTTTCAGTGTTGATCATCTGGGCACTGTTTTTGCCTTGAAGACGTTTTGGCTCCCATCCAGACGTCATTTTTAATTTGATTGTACTGGCAAGATGAAGGTGGACAGCAGACTGCACGCTCGGATTAGATTTTCTGACACTCAAATTTGGTCATGTCAATCAGGTACTTGACCGTGCTGATGTGAGACAGTCAATAAGGGCATAACAACCCAAAATGATATTGGCTTTAAACCAGTGCAGGGCAGTTTTACTCTAAAACTCCTTTATTTGGGGCTGGACTTGGTTAACTAGAGAGGTATAAAACCTAGTGCCTCAAGCCAGTATCATTACTTTGAAAATGGCTTCTGGATGGCAGCTGAAACTTCATTGCAAAAACAGTGTCCAGATGAATGGAACTGAAATGAAACTATAAAAATTTACAACAGACATTTTTCGTTTTAAATCCAAAATCTGAAATCCTTCCCAGTACCCATTACAAATCAAGTTGCATAGGTCTTGCGTGTACCCAAGTCCCTGTACCCCTGATTGAGACACAAGGTTGTACAAAATCACCCCTACTCATTTTGACTTTGTATCTCTTCTTTGCGAACCTGATCACGTTGAGAGAGGAGTCTTAAACAGCTGCCCGGCTCCAGTCCCAGCTGTTCCTCTACTGCGATGGACCACCAAAGTGTCCCATAGACGGATGATGGATCTTTTCTTTTATACTGCGAACTAGCCCTTCATCCAGACAGGCTTTTGGAAGACATTGAACTGTCAGATCCACGGGACGCCCCTTTATTTATTTTTATTTGGATGATTTATTTCCCAGTGAAGCACAAAAGGACTGAGTTGAGTAAATTACTTTTGTTGGAGTTGTGATAAAAGTGTCACATTGCCTCTCACCACCAGCTGGCAAGAGATTGTGTTACATAAGTAATTGTCAAAATGGATGTCAAGAGCAAAGTGTATGGCGTTTAATGTGCTAGTACTTGGTTTAAGGGTCTAGTCAGGGGTTTTAACTACTCACAACATGGCCTATTCTAAGTGAAATTTGAAATGAATGGAAAACTTATCTCATTTATAGAGTAATATGTTAAACAGAATATAAAATATGAAAGTTGATAGTTGATCTGATGCCATATGCACAGAAGGCAGTTTTTCAGTATTTATTACATGATATATGTGAAAAAAGGGAAAACACACATTTTGAACCTTTATTATGAGATAAATTGTATGATTTACCCAAACTGTTATCCATGGGTTTCAGAATGATAAAAATTGTGGACTGTTGGCATAGTGATTTAGCCAGACTGGCGCCACCTAGTGCTCAATTTCATTTCTCTCCAGTGACTAGGTCAGGACTCGGACTACACTAGACGATTTGCAAGAACCCCAGAAGTTGTAGAAGCTTCTGTCTGGGTCCCTTTTGTGGTACAGAACAACAGTAAACAACGCGGTCGAGATGGATGTAGATGACGCCAAACATTCTGTGTTGGCAACGATTTCCGAGATTGAGAATTTAAAGCTGGAACAAAGAGAATGTTTGGTGAATTTTACCAAGGGGAAAGACATTATTGCCCTTCTTCCTACTGGATTTGGTGCATCACATACGTCACGACCAAATAGCAGTGAATGGTTAAATTAAAAAAGTACCTGCCTACTGTCGAGCAAACGAATCCTAATGCTGCGAGGTCAGACGGTTTCCACAAAGTAAAACCGGCTGATGAATCAGGCTAATAGTAATTGAGATTTTAAACCAAAATATTATAGTGAAAAATCTTCAAAATGTCAAATATAACAGGAAGCTGAGACCCATGTACAACAGAACAAAAAAAACTATATATGTTTTCTTACAATGCCTCAATAAGCTGATTGTAAGTGCACTGTGTGACCTGACTCCAAGGAGATAAAACGTTCCACAGAATGGCAACTCCATCTCCATGCTCTCACAATAAGAATGTATGTTTTCATGTTTTTCAAGGTACTTTTGAGGATTAAAAATAGCTCTATGGATACGTTTTAGAGCCATACTGTGGAACATTCCAGGCAATACATCAACATTTTTATGGAGACGAGCAGGTTGCAGACAGGCCCAACAAAAAATGACATGGTACACCTTTAAATGACTGATTATACTTCAGTAAACCCATGGAATAGCTTTATAGCTTTACCCCCGGGCTATCATGTTTCATATTTTTGTTTGAACCCACAAGACAAAACTCACTTGGGTATAGAATGCTCATACAGTAATTCCCAACCATTCTAGGCAAAAACATACAGTATATTTAGTATATATTGCCAATTATCACCATCATATTGTCTTGTTTTGATGTCCAGAATCTGTAAAACTTTCTAAAGGATGTAAAATGTTATACAAGAACAGTCAAATAATGTTCAATTTCACCATTCCAAGTCTCTTAAAGTATTCAGCAGGAGGACATGAGTCACCATAGGAGCCATACAAAAGCCCCCCCCTCTCTCCTATCGTCTCCTCTCCTCTGTATCCTCCATCCATACTGTCCCCTTTCACTGAAACGAACTGTGATCGATGGGTGTTTGGGAAGTTTTTCATGTCGCACAAGACAGACTATTGACGCGTTCCCAAGAGCGGCTCTGCAAAAACTTTGTGCCCAAGCAGTGATCAATTCAAATCTGAAGTTACACGATGATAAATGGTTTCTAATCTTTTTAAGCATAATCAGAATGTGCGGCGAATGGGAGGAGTCATTATGTTTTGTCAGTTGCTTTACAATAATGCATTACAATGTGAATGCGGATATCCAGACACTCAAAGCAAATAGCACGTCCAGCCACACTGAACGCTACATGCAGTATATAAATGATTGGCAGTCTTTATGGTGTAATTTCATATGGACCCAGTGCATTTTCTTAATGAGCTATACACATTTTGATTTCTAAATAATAAAGCATTTAACACTGCAATACAATATTTCATCTTTAAAGTTTCTACCTGACTTTTATTTCATCTAGTTCAGGTTAATACTTCGGGTAATATATTCTGTAACTATTAGTGAAATGAGACTGCACGTCATAAAGGGGAACAATTGCCAAGGGCAGACCATTTGTCTAATCAGAGTCATAATCAGAGACATTGCTGGATCAAAACCATGTGAAACCAACTATCAAAGTATAGAAGCAAGACGTTACAAAGTGGGCAGAGTTAACAGTTAACATGTTTTTTGTGGTTAAAAGAAGGGTACAGGCCCAATGCATATATAAAAATATGCCAATGTAGCCAAATCATAATCCAATTGCATTAACAAAGTGGCATTGCCCAAGAGCCAGTAAAATGATTCCTTATTTCAGCTCACATTTTTATTTTATTTAAATGAAAACAAGCTGACTAATGTAACAAAAACAACATACTTGGGCCATATTATTAGAATTGACTCCTGTGATGATGATGACTTCCAGCATGTCAGCATTCCAAATTGTATTCACAAGCGAATATGCTGCATGCAAAATCCATATGTGTACAAATTATGTTAAAATTACTCTGTACTTAACTGTACACAGCTCAACTATGGTGTAATTACAGCAAAACCAAAGATGAATAAGATTAAGGTGGCATATAATTTTGCTCTCAGAAAGACTTCAAGGTGGGAAATTGCTAGTGCTTTGTTTGTGACTGAAAATATTCCTACATTCCAGGCTCTAATGAGGAACCTTATGTATAAATTTAAGTGTAGGTTAAATGAATCAAGGAATGAAATTATAACATGCTTGACTGATAATAAGGAAACTGACACCCAATATTACTCTGGCATCTAGAAATGTTGGAAGAGCCAGCAATATGTTTTATATAGCTTATATGTCTATATTGTGGGTGTGTGTCCTTCTGTGTATGATCTAGACCCTGAGTCTGTAAACAAAGTTATAATATATATATATATAGATCTCAGTGCTACTATTAAAGATGACCTATTATCTGAAATAAACTTTTTGAAGATTTTAACCATGTTATAATTGTTTCTCCTTCTCATTTACCCTCTCAAAGTTGTATTTAGAGTAATTCATGCATGTTTGAGCTCTTTATACTTAAGTCATTGGACTGCCACTGGTATATGCCCACTGCTATGTACTTACTTTCTCCAATTTCCAGTTTCTTAATAGCTGATACTATTAAGAATTTTCGTACAAATGAAAAAAACATCTGTTTCTCACTAATGCGATGTGCAGCTATCCACTGGAGGTGCCGACAACTGCTTGGCTCTTTGTTGTGATGATGTTTACAATGGTGTATTCAGCTCCCATTAGGCACCTCTGTTTTCTAATGCAGAAGTCACCAGATTTGTTTCTCTTATTAAGTTGTCTGAGATCAATATTGCGATTTAAAATGTCCAAATTATAACAAAATAAGTCATAGTCTATTGCCGTAGCTTATAACTCAGACACCACCACTATGTATATCTTCTTTACGCTGTAATGAGTGGATGACGAAAGCTTCCTAGAAAGCATTTAAACATCCAGTGCTCCTGCTTTAGCATATTCATTTCATATTAGGTAACAGAGGTAATGTATTCAAGCAAATGCATACTATAGAACACAAAATAACGTCCTTAATAGAGCGGTGCCACTAGCTGTGTGTTGGTGCACTCAAAAGCACTAGCAGTCTCCTATGTAATCAGCGCGCCCTTCACTGTAACAACATTTTTCATACTTGGGTAATGATGGCTATTTTGCTTGCCTAATTAATGAGCCTCTCAAGTTGTGCCTTTTGGAAGTGAAGTCATCATGTGCACTAAGCGCGTGTGTGGGGAAGCACTGGACAGATGTTAAAATGTCACTTTTGATGTGTGTCTCAGCAGGAACAGGTGTTGCAAAGGCCTCTGGGAAACGGAGTCTGCGGGCGGGGAGGAAGCAAGATGGCGTGTCCAAGTTTCCTCAAGCAATGGATCTGTTCTGCTTCGAGGTAAGTCTGAACACAGATTTACGTCATTAACCAACTGAAAGTACTAAAAAAAAAGAAGAATTAGTCACTGAGATCATTATTGTTCCTATGGGGTTATATGCTGTAGTAAGCTAGTCTTTATCTTGGCTGCTTAATTTTTCAACAATAATTTAGCAGATGATGGTGCATACTAATTGAATTGTAATTTATGGCTAAACTCTCTGTAGTTTAAAATGATCTGGAAGGCAAGCAATATGGTTGGTAGAATAGGCTCTGTGCACAGCATCACGCTCAATGTGGCTCAATGTGAATCACTGTGGCTCAAAGCAGTCACTTTTAGGGGTGTGACTGTACACAAAAATCACGGTTCTGTACGTACCTCCGCTTTGAGGTCACGGTTTGGTTCATTTTCGGTTCATTATTTGAACAAAATGCAAAACCATTTGCTTGTTGTTTATTTGTCCATCCATCAATTTTCTTCCGCTTATCCGTTGTTTGTTTGTGTGTTTATTAAACCAACAATAAATACTAGTAAGTTAAACACAATATTCTGAAATGTAAGAAAAATATTATTAAAAAAATAAATTTCTTGTAAATCCAGCATGAATTGGGGGTGAAAAGGCAAAAGTGAGGACCAGGGCGTGAAGACCGTAGTTTTGCAAGGATTCACAAGGTTCGGAGGGACGTAGTCAAGGCAGGAGGCAATTGTTGTCAAGGTGGCCGCACTAACTATAAGACGCTATAGGAAACACTGCTGCCCAATCACAGATGAGTTTCCTTGTGAATATTAAAGAGTCGAGCCTTCTGTGTAGCTGCACATGTAGTGGCGGAATGACAAATTGCGCAAAACTCACTCGTACACAGCTCTGCACCGAACCAAACATCCCTTACCAAAACGGTTCGGCAAGAATACATATACTGTTACATCCCTAGTCACTTTTATTAAAATCACAAAAAATAAATTAAACAACCTATTAAAATGCAAATTAATTAAATATAGTCTACCCAATTGTTTTGTCTGTAGAATAGTTCAGTTTGTGGCGTTGTAATATTTATTATGCCTCAAAATTAGCGTGAGTGTTAGAACTGAGACACAAACCTGTACCTTTCTAACCACAGAAATGCCCTTCGTTGAAGTACTTTATTTGTGTACTTTTTCACAAGTTGTCAGTCACCCACAGCTCCCTGTTCACTGCCTGATCTTTCAATACTTATTCATTTTAGCACGACTGGGCAAAAATCTTATAGACATCAAATTGGACAGGAAGTAGTGATGCTAACAGTGAGGTTCCTGGGCACAGAGCCCATTTGGCCCTCATCTGTCAACATGCACATGTTTTGGTTTGGTTTATCGCTCATGTCCGTACTGGATATATCTACATGAAACAAAAACTGACATGAAGTTCAGTGTCTTCTGTCAGAACACATTTTTTTTCACAACAGCTTTAGAGAATGATTATTATAAAATAGTTTAATCTGGCATGTTTGTGGTCCCAATTCCTAACAAATAATTATAGCTTTCATCGAAGAAGTGGACTAAAGGAGTGAGATGTGATCCATAGTGTTCAACTCCAGTCAAATGAAGCTCACAAGGCCGGTGGTTATAGGGCGAATTTGAAGCTAGACTCCATAATAGGAATAGGAATTTATTTATTTACTCACAAAATGGTGAAATAAAATCACCAGGATCATGTAGAGTGGGTTAATACAAACATTACGACCAAAATGACTCACTGCAGCAGTTACAGAGAAAGGGGTGACAATTTCTCAATGTAAAGTCAATTGGAAACAAAGAAAAAAGTCAAAGGAGCTGGTGGCGCCTCCATGAACACTTCATATTTGGAACGTGGCGGCTAGGAGGTTAACCATGTCCATTTGCGGATTGTCTGGTTAGTTGTTTCCATCAATAATGTCAATAATTAATAATATAATCTCCCATAGTTATATAAGTCCCGGTCTTTCATCTGAAAACATGACAAAAGTTGTTTGCCAGTTATTATTATACAATTTCCCATGTCTACTGAAATACTGAAAAACATTTGCTTAAAAAAGTACCCAGACTTATAAATCTAATTTCAAGACTTTAGCTTTACAGTCTCTGCAATAATCCTTGGCTCTGTATCTCATCCGATGTCCAGACTCACTTTATCCAATAACGTCAAATGGGTTTCCAAGTTTCAAGTAACCCAATCTCTCAGTATTCTCAACAGACCTCCCCAGACCAAACCCTCACAATTACCTCAAAGTTGTGCAAATAGTTTAGTTCTGAAATGTCAAACACTTACCTGCAGAAATGTGAAGTATTTGTCTTTCCAAACGCCCTAATTATGACTTCAAAACGCATTAATCAAGGTGAATTTTCCGCCAATATTAATCAACAGTCCCCTCGAGCTCCCGTCTAATCCTGTCCAACCCAAACTAATCAGAGCCCCTCAAGACAGACCAGCGCCGCTCAATTAAAGGTCATACAAAACTGATGAGTCACTTAAAAAATCAAACCTTCAAAAGCGTCCGTCATGAGTCACGCATATTAGCGGCAAAGGTCCGCCCGTTACTGCGCTCGTCAATATTGAGAACCTCACCTCAGCCTGCCCAGAGGTGAGTCATCTGTCACATCTGTCACCCGGATAATGAGGAAGGGCAATGGCACTGATGGTGTACGGGGAGGCGGACATAGATTATTGTTTAACGTCTGTCATAAAGGGAGCGTTATTTAGAACACGTTTGTTTTGTTTGCGGTAGAGATCGACCGACGTATTGGGTCGATATTTGCAGTTTTTCAGCCTTAAATCTCCAGCACAGACCGATATTTTGTTTTCGTCGACCTGCTACATAAAGAGTACACGCAAAGCTTTAGTTTAACGCTTTTCCTTAGATTTAGACAAACTTTATTGATCCACAAGGGAAATTGGTTGGATAAATTCTAAAAATGTGACTACGTAGCACTCTTGAAGCCTTGTGGTTTAAAGGGACTGTAGATGAGTTTGCCTTACACAACTGGGCAGAAATGATGAAAACTGGTCCTATATATCGGCCCCAAAATATCAATTCTAAACAATCAATATCAGCATCGGCCATGAAAAAACCCATATCAGTTTATCTCTCTAGTTTTCTGTATTGAGACTGAGAAAGGGGCATGTTATTTGTGCCGTTGTGATTTGTCTCGCTTCTACGAAAAGGTGAGAAATTGTAATTCTAATCTTAGAGGTTGAAAAAAAAAATCTACCTGCTATACCATCCACTGAACCACTGAAAAAACTGGCACAATTACAGTGTCGAAATGGCAAACAGAAGTGTGATGTTTTTCCGACGGTGTGACAACCTTTATTGGGTTATTCTCTTAGTACCTTCATGGAACTTGTGTCTATTATAACTAACTAGGCTACATACTTTTGTTTATTCTCTTTTGGTAACGATTAGATGTATGTATTTGCTGAAAATGTGTAGAACTTTTCCATGCTCAAATTTGTGGCCAATGACATTTAAAAGACAGTAAACCAGGACAAGGGGACATACTTGCTGTCTCATGCATGATTGATGTTTTTAATAGTTATGTCTGCAAGTGGCAAAATATAAAACAGTATTGATTACCATATTTTTTGGACTACAAGTCACACTTTTTTCATGGTTTGGGTGGTCCTGCGACTTATACCCATACTCAGGCGACTTATATATTAAAATATATAATTTCACATGTTTGTTATTTTCACACTGACAGCTGCAAGAGGGCGCTCTAGGCTTGTGTGCCAGTATCTGCTACTCCTGTCACGCTATTCCTACTGTACCACTGTCACTTTGCACTCCAAGAGCTGCTGTCCTGCTGCAAGTAGTGAAATACGCAGCCGAAAACGGTAATCAAGCAGCAGAAAGAAAGTTTGTAGTAAGTGAGAAACTTGTTAGGGCCTGGTGAAAAGTGGAGGATACTCTAACTTCAATGAAGAAAACAAAAAAGCTAATCACAAGCTAAAAGACAGATTTAGCTAGAGTTGGCGTAGTTGCTCAAAAGTGACACCGAGGATGAAGAATTTAATGGATTTGGTAAACTTGTTATGTTCTGTTGTTTATTCTCTAATTATCTGAATAACTGTTCATCTGTTCTGTTAACATATCAGACCCCTGTTCAGCCTGTTTTTCTCTATTTTATTGTTATTACTTTTAATTGCCTTCCAAGTTGAAGTGTTGGTTCTTGGTCTCTGATTTTACAAAATAAGACCCCTAAAATGTGACTTATAGTCCGGTGTGATTTATATATACTTTTTCTTCTTCATTAAACATTTTTTGACTGGTGCGACTTATACTCCGGAGCGACTTATAGTCCAGAAAGTACGGTAGTTATTCCTTTTTATATCACGGTTCGTCTAATTAAAGTTCTCAGTTGAACTTTTTGAAATCCAAACCACATTATTTCTGACTTTGCAATAGTTTACTAGCTGGACAGGCCTCTCAAAGTCCCATACTGTAGTCAATGCTCAATCACTCCATACTCCACCACAATCACTCACTAACACGTTTAATACATAGGCAAGGCTTCTGAAGTGTCTTACCCAGGTACCTGCACAGTACTTAAAATAAATGTTAAACTTGTCTTTTGCTTTCGAGCCTTTTCTCATGGCCATATTGGATGTAGCAGGCTTATCATCGGCACGCCAGACTCATTACCTGGCCCGGCTGTTGTCATAAAACTGGACTTAATCAAAAGCACAGACTTGAAACAGCCCCCCACTGAAGACCACACTATCTGGGGACACTGGGAGAGGTCTGAGAGCCGTGCTTAACCTGATCAGGGCACTTGTTTGGGTGATGGAGGACACGCTCACTGCAGGAGAGGAGATGCCAGGGAGCTGTTTGATAATCCCTTTCATTTGTACTTGATTAAATGACTCAACAGTTTAAACGTAGACAGAATAATTACTTCAGGGCAATTCAGAATACGAGAGCCTTACCATACTGTCTTCTAATTGTTACAAGCAATTGCAACTGCTATATTCTTTTTGGTTAAATTCTCTCTCAAGAAACTGATAGTACAGGTATCATGTTCTGACAAAGTGAGCTTGTTTTGTGTGCGTCCTTCGCAGTTCTAGAGTTTGCTTAATGTAACACTCGATTGTAACCACATTTTTGGCATTTCTTGGATAAATTCTTGCTTGGAACTACTCAGGTATTTAGAAATTAAATCTTTTATTTGGGGAATTGATGTCCTTAAAGATGCACTATTTCAGGTAGAGAGGACCAACACCTACTTTCCTAGATTATAATTGTTATTTAATTCAACAAAATTCTTTATTTCCTCAATTACTGGTGATTTTATTACTCAAAAATACCTTGACATATTTGTATTAGGAACAAGGTCACCTCTCTACAGATCTGACATGGAAGTTGGCCTGGTGATGCCACCTGTTTGTCTCCATGGTGATATAAAAGTTGAGTGCCATACTGTTGATTATTCACAGCAAAGTAAAAAAAAAAATACAAAATCCATGGAGATGAGCATGTGGCAGACGCTCCACCAGAAAAGTTACATAGTGCACCTTTAAAAGCATCATATAACAACAAAAACATCATTAATTTGCTTTTGCACAGCCCTAAGCGTGTTGATTTATAGCTGAAGATGCTTCTCATTTCAACCATTTCAAAATACAGTATAGAAATTCTTTAGTTTGGTCCACTGCCCCCAAAAAATTCTGCCACTTAAGCACTCCCTTCTTCTCCAAAGTGATGTGTACTTGTCTGCTTCTGTAATGGGCTTTGGCACGGGAGCGTTGCCGTGGTAACGTGGCAAAGGCGGCGGCGCAACTCGATGGCGCTCCCTGGGGAACATCTGGGGAGCCGGTGCTTAGCGGGAAATGACGATAATAGTGCCGAGTGTTGGATAAAACTCAGCCCTTCAGATCAGACGCAGCCAAAGGAGGAGCGCTCAGTGCCTCTGCTCTCCCCAGCCGCCCCTGTGTAGTTTGTTCTTCTTCACTGCGTTCATTTTGTAATTTGACTGGATATATTGTACCTCTGCGGAGAGTATGGGGAAGGCTCTGTGGTGCTCATCGAATAATATGAAACCTGGGGGACACATTGCTTTTCACATTGCATTTCTATTTTAGCTTAAAGTCTCAATCTAAAGTAAGTGAGCGTGCAATAAGCATGTTTATTATGATGTAGTGGCTATTTGTTAGCTCTAAATGTGCTTATATTCTGCACAGTATGGCTTGCACAAAATGAGTTTGAAGCAAATATTGTATGCAAGGACTGCAGATGGAAAGTAGCTTGTAGCTAAATCTGGCACAGAGCATCTTTTCTCTCTGAGATTAATATTTTCTGTGCAATGTCCTTGTTTTAAATAAAATAAAACTAAATAAGTGCAAAAGAAAGGAAGCTAATCCATTACATCAGCAATGTACAAATATAGGGAAGATTTCCATTTTCCCCTATTTTTTAACATTCTTATTCTTTGAGCTCTTTTTAGTTAAAGATTGCCTATTTGGCAACACTACATGCTTGTCTCCATGGAGACTGCTTTACCTGGAATGTTCCAATGCATGGCATTATACTTGTCATCATGGCACAAATGTGTTTCATTTTATTTGCCCAGTCTTTTTCAGCACCATGGAGAGCTCCTGTCAAATAGCCACTGACTGAATACAAAGGAAAATACATGGAGAAGGCTGGGCTAAGGTTGGCACTGCCACTGATATATTCACTCTAAATAATTCCTGTGTAATCCATCAGTCGTCCAGCAAAAGAAAATTAAATCCTGTCAACTGAACAAAAGTTTTAAGAGTGAATGTTTTGCTACTCCTTCAATTAGCTCACTTAAATATCTGCCTTAAGAAAGGAAATAACTAATCTGAAAGTAACTAATTATGAATATACAAGACATGTTAAAGCCATAGTATGTAATGGATATGTTATTCATTTGGCTATAATATTCTATCCTGATTCATAAACTGGTTTCACTTCGTGGAAACCGTCTGACCTCACAGCATTAGAATTTGTTCACTTGACAGTAGGAAGGGTCCTTTTTTTTATTTAAGCAGTTGCTGCTACTTGGTCGTGACGGATGTAATGTGCCGCTAACGGGGCTAACTGGCTTTTTCCAAATCTCGTAAGAAGAAGGGCAATAACGTCTTTCCCCTTGATAAAATTCACCCAACATTCTCTTTGTTCCGGCTTGAAATCCTCAATCTTGGAAATCGTTGCCAAAACAGAATGTATGACTCTTCGTTGATTGGCTGGTGCCCAAACTCGCACTTCCAGGGTTCTTGCAAACCGTCTAGTGTATTCCAATTCCTGACCTAGTCGCTGTAGAGAAATGAAATTGAGCGGAGGCACCAGGTGGCACCAGTCTGGCTAATAATATTCCACCTGTGACATAAAATATATCTATGCATGGGGAATGTTCTGAAGTATGGCTTTAACATTTCCATGGAATCGTGCAGGTGCCACCTCCACAAAGTTACATATGATCACTTTAACTTGCTCTACTCCCACCTGTGCAGCTCACGAACTTCATATCTAACATAATTCTTTAATGTTGCAATGTTCAGATTTTCCTGTGATATGCTAAATCCGATCACAAATGACAAAACGTCCACAAATCTATAATGTATTCTTTGACGTACATGCTAATTACATGCAACAGATTTTTCCAGATCATGAGAACTGTCCTCGTTCACTGCATTTCCCATATTCTCCACTTTTCCCCTCCCCACCACTCACGATCCTTCCAATGTTTACATGTTGTTTTCCATGTTAGATGTCGGATTTCTGCAGCTCAGAAAACACCGCTTTGTATAAGATCACAACTGTGCATAAATTACAGTCTCAGTGAGTGGGAATGCGTGTTGAATGGAAGTCTTTGGAGTCGAAAATGTCACGTTAATTTCAAACACATTACCCCACGCTGGGAGACTTAATGAAGAAGCCCATTAGAATGTCATACCTGCTTACCTTCAAGTTTTATGGAGATTTTTTTGTTCTTTTTTTTTTTTATACGTCGAAGTCAATTACCCAAAAGTCGTGTGATAAGCAACAAGAGCCCAGGTGTTTTTGACCCATTTTGAATAATTTCCCAAAGACAAAACACAGGCCCACTGTTTTCCTTTGGTGAAGTTTAAAGGCAATGTACCTGATTTTTACTCTCTTAAAATATGAAAAACAGAACAGATTCATACGGTAAGTCATTCAACACTTACCATATGCATTTTAAGTGTCGTAATTATCCACTACAATGAGTTTATACATGCTTTTAACAACACTGAGAGACCAGAGCGGAATTGTAACATCATGATAATATGAACAACAACTAGCATGCTAATAGACCATAAACAGCTGATTTGTTTTGACCTCCAGAGCTGCTTTTACTATATATCTGTACTGTGGAAAGACATATTTTGCTCAAAGGAATGGGAAGAAAATCAAATACGCCTTTTAAGCAGTTCTAAGTACACAAAATACGCTCAAATAGAGGTGTGCAAAAATATTGAAATATCGATCGTATCGTTTAATGCAGGGGTGCTCAATACGTCGATCACGATCTACCAGTCAATCGCCAAGGTCGTGTGGGTAGATCGCCGTGTCTCGTCTCGAACTCGCGTTTGGACTCGGTCTTGTCTCTCACTCAAGGTCTGACACGCAACAAGTGTGATCATATTTCATTACGGCCGCTGCTGTTGGTAATAAACTTATACAGGTGTGCCAGAGCGTGTGGGGCGTCTCAGTGCAGCCTGTGCGCTCATTTGAAACCCGCGGAGACTCTACGGCGCTTCACAAACACACACGCTCCCTATGCACGGCTTGTCTGCAACAGCGAGTGCCCTCGTGTACCAGCGTGCATCACAGGGCAGGTTCAACTTCCTAAACATCCTACCTGTCCATCTGCCTCACGTCAGCACGCCGCTCCTTCCTGCGTACAGCGAAAACAAGCCCCTCCCACAGTGCGCGCTGATTAGAAGAGCAAGACGAAACGTGAAGCAAAAATAAGTCTAAATTTGTGTTACAGTGTTGGCACAAAGCAGGTCTACAGCATAGAGCGGATCTACAGAACAGACCTACTGCCACATTTAGCTGAAGTTTGTCTAACAAAAGTGTACAAATGCATCTGTGTTTGTCACGATGTGCGTTTGGTTTGGTAAACGTGCAGAGGCTGGTAAATATCACTGCAAAACCAGAAAAGAATGAAACTCCAGTTTGGAACTTTAAAAAACAGGTTTAAAATCTTTCTTCACTTTTTTCACAGTTTTGTGTAAAGTGCCAGAGGAAGTTCTCTTAAAGAAGAGGTTCTCAAACTGTGGTTGAGGGTCCAAAAAAGGGGCACAGAGTGTTTCAGTGCAGTTTGCTTGGCTTTCTATTAGGTAGATCTTTATGACTTGATCATTTTGTAAGTAGCTCGCATGCTGAAAAAGTGTGAGCACCCCTGGTTTAATGTGATGATACGGTATCAATATCGTGGGCTGCTATACCGATATATCACCAAGAGTATTTTTGGTATATTTTACTACATAATTTTGTTACAGCACAGTTTTGTTACTTGTTTAGAGCAAGGAAACTCATTTATTTACACTGTTTTGATGATTAAGATAGTGTTTCATATTCACTTTGCACAAGAAGTGGTTTAACAAAGACTTTAATTATCACAACCATGATTTAGCCATTATTATTTTCTATTGAATCGTATTGAACCGATTTGAAATATATATCGTATCGAATCGTATCAAATCAAAAGTGCACTGTATCGAGGTACGTATCAAATTGCCAACTTCTTAATGATACCCAGCCCTACTCACAGAGGCTTTTAGTACACATTCACTAAAAACGATCACATTCAAGATCGCCAGTAAACTTCATTTACACATATTGTTAGCAGCAGGGAAGCCAGCAACTGGAAAATTGTGTAAAGGTATTCAGAGGGAGCCAAATTGTGATGGATAGCTAATTTACAGGGTCAGAGAATCTTCAAAACTGCAGCTGTTGTGGTGTGGTCGGTAGCCATCGTGCAAACTGCATTGCTAATGAAGCTGGTTCTAATGAAATGGTGCCTGAATACTTACACTGCACTAGTACAGTTATGTATGGAGACGCGTAATTGGCTGGTGATTTAAATTGAATATAATGTTGTACTGGTGCATTGTTATGAATATATTTTAGACTAAATTAAATATAATCTTTGACACACACACACGCACACACACACACGCACACACACACACGCAGAACCCCATCTCACTGAATCTAGCATCTTCAATATCAGGCAAATTCTACACAAAATAGTAAAGAAAAAAAAGTAAGTAGACACTGATTACTAATCAGTTACATAATATATATATATATTTTTTTCTGATTTTTAAGTAGCTTTGTTATCATCTTTTCCTAAATGTCCAAAATTGACTCTTATGAGCTTTAAAACATGATGAAATGTTGTTACCTCACCAAAAACATACCTGTTTTTTTTAGTCACCCCTGTTTTGTTTTATTCACACTTCAAAGTAATAGTAGTAGTAGTAGTAGTAGTAGTAGTAGTAGTGGTAGTAGTAGTAGTAGTAGTAGTAGTAGTAGTAGTAGTAGTAGTAGTAGTAGTAGTAGTAGTAGTAGTAGTAGTAGTAGTAGTAGTAGTAGTAGTAGTAGTAGTAGTAGTAGTAGTAGTAGTAGTAGTAGTAGTAGTAGTAGTAGTAGTAGTAGTAGTAGTAGTAGTAGTAGTAGTAGTAGTAGTAGTAGTAGTAGTAGTAGGTAGTAGGTAGTAGTAGTAGTAGTAGTAGTAGTAGTAGTAGTAGTAGTAGTAGTAGTAGTAGTAGTAGTAGTAGTAGTAGTAGTAGTAGTAGGTAGTAGTAGTAGTAGTAGTAGTAGTAGTAGGTAGTAGTAGTAGTAGTAGTAGTAGTAGTAGTAGTAGTAGTAGTAGTAGTAGTAGTAGTAGTAGTAGTAGTAGTAGTAGTAGTAGTAGTAGTAGTAGTAGTAGTAGTAGTAGTAGTAGTAGTAGTAGTAGTAGTAGTAGTAGTAGTAGTAGTAGTAGTAGTAGTAGTAGTAGGTAGTAGTAGGTAGTAGTAGTAGTAGTAGTAGTAGTAGTAGTAGTAGTAGTAGTAGTAGTAGTAGTAGTAGTAGTAGTAGTAGTAGTAGTAGTAGGTAGTAGTAGTAGGTAGTAGGTAGTAGTGGTAGTAGGTAGTAGTAGGTAGGTAGTTGTAGTACTAGTAGTAGTAGTAGTAGTAGTGGTAGTGGTAGTGGTAGTAGTAGTAGTAGTAGTAGTAGTAGTAGTAGTAGTAGGTAGTAGTAGTAGTAGGTAGTAGGTAGTAGTAGTAGTAGTAGTAGTAGTAGTAGTAGTAGTAGTAGTAGTAGTAGTAGGTAGTAGTAGTAGTAGTAGTAGTAGGTAGTAGTAGGTAGTAGTAGTAGTAGTAGTAGTAGTAGTAGTAGTAGTAGTAGTAGTAGGTAGGTAGTAGTAGTAGTAGTAGTAGTAGTAGTAGGTAGTAGTAGGTAGTAGTAGTAGTAGTAGTAGTAAGTAGTAGTAGTAGTAGTAGTAGTAGTAGTAGTAGTAGTAGTAGGTAAGTAGTAGTAGTAGGTAGTAGTAGTAGTAGTAGTAGTAGTAGTAGTAGTAGTAGGTAGTAGTAGTAGTGGTAGGAAGTAGTAGTAGTAGTAGTAGTAGTAGTAGTAGTAGTAGTAGTAGTAGTAGTAGTAGTAGTAGTAGTAGTAGTAGTAGTAGGTAGTAGTAGGTAGTAGGTAGTAGATAGTAGTAGTAGTTAGTAGTTAGTAGTAGTAGTAGTAACTGTTATATACTGTCTGCATCTCCAAAGCTCAAAATGCTCTGTTCCACCTTGTGATGTCATGTAGTGGTAGTTTTCAAGTTAACAGCTACTTTTGTTCAGTAGACATTGACAATTCCAGGTCTGAAATTATGCAAATGATTGTAGTGAAGGTGTATGGAGTTTAAAAACACAGCGGAGCACTTCGTGTATTACCACATGACATCACAAGGTGGAACAGGAGTGGTGTGTTTTCAGTCTGAGAGCTTAAATATGCAGGGTTTATGTGTCAAACGTGTGCGACTGAGACAAAACACAACTCCAGGTCTGTTTTTGATTTGAGGAAACAGCATTATAACATAGATCAGAGAATAGCACAGCATGGACCCTTTAATGTTTTCTTACGTAACAAACCGACCCCAGAAACATGTGTTGCCTGAGATTAAAGCTTTGCATCCAACATACAAAAACAGCTTATCTTTGGCACCAGCTTTCTTTAAATCTATTCACGAACAATGCATTCTCCAGCCCCACCATTCACTCGCGGATTCTCGTAAAGCAAATCACAATACGGCGACATATATAGGAAACACTATAATGACAAAGGTACAAGTGTCCTACATGTATTTCATTTAAACACACTTTTCTATTGTTGTCATTTTCACCGTGTTTTCTCACTCTCTTCAGTCATGGCATGCTGCATTGGGACCAGACTTCCGGATGACTGGCTAAGAAAACTATTCCCGAGATACGCTTCTGGTTTCCGCTTTCCAAAACAGATATTTCACTGCGTCCTTCTTTCCAATATGTCACATGAAGGTACATGGACATATACACACACATAGCGCTAAAATCCCTCCTTTTCTCGGCCCAAAAAGTCGATAAATAAATGCATTGTCTCTTCACTTTTTGCTGCTGGCATCGGGCTGTCTAAATTGTCTGAGGAGGCAGCCGGGTGTGAAATTGAGTTCTGAACTGTATGCCGTGGTGAGGGGTCTGCAGCGATGAGCGTATGTTTGCTTATTTATTCAGATAGCTGCAGCGTTCAATGGCAGGGGGAGCTCAGGCAATAGGAAGGGTCAGTTTAACAAATACGTGGGGGTGTAGTCCAGGCATATTTGTCTAATTTCCGGAGCTTACGATGTGCTACTTTCGGCTCTTAAAAGGAGTGAAAGGTGATATTGTTAAGAGGTGATGTGTATTGAAAAAATAGTGGACTATGGGATTAAGGTTGAGAAACACACTGTGCTAGTGACAAGGCTGGAAACAAAAGTGATGGTATTCTTATTCTGCTGAAGATTGGTTACATATATGTTAAACGATAATGCACTGAAAGAAAGAAATTGCCACATTTTGAATACTGTTTATACTTAAAGAGAGGGTATTTGCCTTCTGGGCTGTATTAACTCTGAACACAAAACATACACTGCCCAAAAATTAAAGGAATGCTTTGAAAACACATCAGATCTCAAGGTGAACAAAAAATATGCTGGATATCTATACAAATATGGACAGGGCAATGTCTTAGGAACAAAAGGATGCCACTTTTTTTAATGGAAATACAATTAAATACAACTGAAAAGAAAACACAAATCAAAGTGAAATAACAATGTGGCAGGCTAGTCCATTTTGCCAAAGTGTAATTTCTGCAACTCAAAATGCTTCTCAGTATCTTATGTGGCCTCCTTGTGCTTGTATACATGTTTGACAACGTCCTGGCATGCTCCTAATGACACATGGATGGTGTCTTGTGGGATGTCCTCCCAGATCTGGGTAAGGCATCACTGAGCTCCTGTAGAGTCTGAGGAGCATCCTGACGGCATCTAATGGACCCAAACGTAATGTCCCAGAGGTGTTCTATTGGGTTTAGCCAGGTGATCGTGAGGGCCATTTAATTGTATCAGTCCCTTCATCCTCCAGGTACTGTGCGTCCCTCCATGGATATGCCTCCCCAGATGGGCAGTGTTCAGCCTGTTCCTCCTCGCACAAAAGAGCAGATATGGGTCCTGCTGATGGGTTGAGGACCTTCTATGGCCCATTGGCCCTGTCCAGCTCTCCTGGAGTAACTGCCTTTCTCCTGAAATCTCCTCCATGTTCTGGAGATTGTGCTAGGAGACACATTAAATCTCCTTGCAATGGCACGTTTGGATGTCCCATCCTGGAGAAGTTTGGACATCTGTGCAGTTTTTGTAGGGTTAATGAAGGGCCTCATACTCCCAGTAGTGATAATCACTCCAGCCAAAGCCAGCACGAGTGGAAAACCAGCCAAAAAAGAAAAAACAAGAGGGAGAAACCAGTCCTGTTTTTGGGGCTGTCTCATTGTTGTCGTTGTAGTGCACCTGTTTTCATTTCCATTAAAAGAGGTGACATCTTTTTGTTCTACACATTGCTCTGTCCATATTTGTATAAATACAGTATATTTCACATTGAGATTTGATGTGTTTTCAAAGTGTTCCTTTAATTTTTCAGCAGTGTATATAGATCACCATTATAGACACACTGACACATAGTTTTCAACAACCGGCTAACCTTACTATTTTATCTGAACTTGCTAGAATTACCCCATGTACATTTTTTCCACACACAAAATCTGTTTTCGAGTACTATAGTACTTGAGTCTTTATTTATTTTGTTGAAAATTCTGATTTGCACACGAAAAGACACAAAAGGAGTGAAATTATGTCTTGCAAGAGTAAATATGATTAAATTCAGCCCTTACAAAGTGTAATTTTAACTCTGTATAGTGTTGTACATGTTATTAAAATCCTTCTGTGTCATTATTATCATATAATCGACTAGAGTAAAATTCGGAAACACTACTCAGTGTCATGATCTTACTCTAAAAGACTAAATTTGACACTGAATATTCTAGTGTAAATCTTACTCTGTACAGATAAGGACCATATACACTCAGAAATTGAGTAACATTTTACTCTTTAAGTGTCAATTTAACACCTGAAAACTGGCTGTGTATGATTGGTTTATGCATCATTCAGTTTTATTCCGCTCATCAATCTTGTACCATATGTTGAGGAGACTATTGCTGTTACAGAGTCTTTAGATGTGCTTGGGCTGGCTCCTTTTAGTGGATGGCTGTTTTATATCTTAGCCTATAAATACATGAGAGCTGCATACAAAGCAAAAAGGTAATTTGTCCTGAGCCACGACGAGGCAGACGATGAATAAGTTGTGTGTCTTGTTCCATGGGAGAATAATAGCACCTGCCCACTCTCATTCAGCAGGAGAACAGGATTCTGCTTAAATATGGGACTTTAGCACCGCTGTCCAGATTAAACCTCCAGAATTGGGCAAACCTCAGCTGTTTCCTGCTCTCCTATGACAAATGTGAGGAAGTGATCTATGTTCAAAAATTGCTGCTGTTTTGAAGAGTTATAGCGTCAGACACACAGACTGTATAAAGAAATGGACTAAGAGAGTGCGACATCACCCATAGCGTTCAGCTGTCACATATTGCCCCTTCAATGTACAGAAAATATAGAAATCTCAAGACAAACTTTTTGCAATCACTATCACTCCCGCTTGTAGTACTTTGAGCCCTTTTAGACCTAGTACACAGTTAAAGTGACATTTCCTGCTCCAAAACGTCCTTTCCTTAAAGTAAAAGTAAGTCTGGTCCCATACTTTCTTCACAAGGCTGTTTGAATGTCAGCCTCCACTTGAGCTCAAAATGATTCAGGCATTATAGTTTTTTTCTGCAGATTAGCCGCAGTGGTCCTTCACTGTCACCAGGATCTCCGCGCTGGAGGTCAGACTCGTCGACATTTTTCCTTTGGACTGACACAAATTGTAATCCCATCGCAGTCTTTGCCTCCTCAGCACGACCTGCAGCACTGTCCGCAGCCCATCGGCCACACTTCCTACATCCATCTCTGACACTTTATAATATTGGCTCTGCTTTCACAGTCCAGGCAGCAGCAGGCAATCTCCCCTCTCATCTAAATTGAATTATATTCTGTCAAAATAAAGCGTGCACCGTAGTATGTTCGGAACATCCTGTACCGCCACATTAAAAAGTCATGAGATTATAAAATATGGAGAAACTGTATGTGCCAAACCTGCTAACATGACATTGCTCTCAGGGTGAAACCAGCAGCTCTTTATGTGTTCTGAGTGAGTGCGACTGAAACTGAATTTATTTGTACACAACCAGAAACTAATCCAACACTGGGATTTGATCGTTTTCATTAAAATGTCTAAAGTTAGGTCATAATCTGGAGTTAGATTGAATGACCCAGTTGTATTCTCACATATTACCACTAGATGCTCTGTACATTTTTCCAGACTGACAGTGGGCAAGAGAGCACAGGTGAAGTGAGGGGGCGGGTGTAACATGTACCGTGCTATAAACATTTTATAAACTTATCAATTTATAGATGGTAGTTTCAAGCTCTTTGAATTTCCTGTTCACTGGATGTTTAGATAAAAAAACATCCACAAATGAGCGTAATTGAGGTTGACATTTACAAGGGAAAAGATAATCTACATCAGTCATTTCCAGCCTGGGGGTCGGGACCCAACATCGGTCATTCAGTCACCCAAAGATTTTAAGGGGCCCCCCAAGAGTTCAGAGTTCAGAGTAGATTGTATGAATTTTAACTTTGATATGGCAGCTGAATTGTTTATTTTTTATTTAATCATTACGGTTTTATAACATTTTTATTTACCAGAAAATTACAATATTTTCATTAAAAGGCCATAGCTTATCATGTAGAAGAATGAGGGAGGGGTCAGGGGTGTATCCACAGGTAAAATCGCTGGGTCACAGGAAGAAGAATGTTGGGAACCACTGGTCTACATTTATTGTGAAATATTAAGTAACGCAAACAAAATGGACAGTTAAGTGTGTTAAATAAAACCATGATAGTTCAAAGAATACAGCATTTACCCCTGAATTAATAAAAATAAATAGTAGCCACAGCTGTCCTGGGATAGTGTGAAGGAAGTGAGCACAACCAGTAAAGAAACCAGCTGGGGTTAAGTGTGTTGCTTAAGGACACAATGACAGAACTTGGTCTGAGTGGAAATCAATCCTCTGATCTTTCTGTTGGTAGACGGTAGTCCTCTAACCACTGCGCAACAAATTAAATGTCAGATTAAAGCACTTCTAAGCCCTGATTTACTTTGAGTTAAAAGATAGGCTCCTTTTTGCCGTTTCAGTGCTTCCACATGCAGTGTCGAAGTAGCGAGCACCAGCTTATATGTCCGTTATTAACACACAGAAGTCATATTACTCCTTAGTTAAATGGTACATGTGTGATGGATAACGCTATAGGATTTCTTGCTGTGTGACCAGGTCTGCATAGATAAAAAGCTAATTTAATGCTAATCAGTGCACCTTAAGGACATATTGGCCTTTTATCTAGTGCTAAGCATCTGCAGTCATTAGGTGAGTAAATACACAATTACTGTCATGCTAATTACCATGTCATTTAGCGGCATCTTTAATTTTCTACTATCTCCTCGCACAGAGCCACAGTGACAAGTTGCTCCCCGAACCGTAGAAGTCATTTGCCCTTTTCTCAAATGCAGAGTCATTTTAATGTGCTTAATGATGTAATTAGTCCTTCTAGGAGTTGAAAAAATAAAAAATCTGGCGCGCTCTGGGTTCTAACGCCTGTGCGCATTTCCATAAACTGTCATGGGTAATTCAGGGAGCATTCATCTTGACTCGCTTCAGGCCAGCTTCTGAGGCACGAGCTTTCAAAGAGCAATGAAAGCAAACAGGGGAAGAGGGCTTTAAAGGCACTGCTTTACACCGTACGGTATAATATAGGTTAGACTGTAATTGAGCTAATGTGTTTGCTAAACGTGAAAATGGCAAGAATGTGGAAGCCAAGAACGAGCTACTGCGAATGTTGTGCTTTTTTGCTGATGATTGTTGGGGATTTTACCTTTGCTCTATGACAACTGAGGTACACTTGTTTCTGTGGAGAAATTCATCTTTTGTATTTGATCCATCCTTCAATGCACCTGGGATAACTTGTCAGGAGCAGTGGGCAACTGCAGAGCCGAGCTACCTTACTGAGCATGTTTAAGGAAAGACTAGTAGAATGTTAAGAGAAAATCCTTACATAGTCTGGAAACTGAACCTAGTACCTTCTTACTACTGTGAGGTAAAAACGCTTACCAACTATTCTAAAGAAGACCTACCGTGTTTTCCGCACTATTAAGCGCTCTGGATTATAAGGCGCACTGTCATAGAATGGTCTATTTTCACCTTTTCTCACAAATAAACCGGACTTTAAATGAAACATAACAGTTGGATGGGTAAGTGGGACTTTGTTCACGGTGACTCTGGGCTTTGCGGTCTGGGACCTCTGGATTGTCGGCGTGTCGCAGTGACTCGGTTGTTCAGTTGTGGCTACAAGTGACACATTGCACTCACTTTTTCAGTTCGTTCCTCCGTTCCATTCCTCATCCGCGTGGAGTGATGAGTGTGTCTGTGGGTGTTTTTCACTGCGCGGTCGCTGTCTGCTCTGTGTCCGTGTGTGTTTGCGTGCACTGTGGGTGGTGCGGCTTTGTAGTTTACTGAAGTCGTGCTGGGACACCCGAGTGGATTCGTGTATAGGACGCTCTGGATTGCGGGACGTGCAGTTGTTTTTTGATGGGGTTGGAGGCTTAAGAGCGCGCCCTATAGCCCAGAAAATATGGTATTGTGGTTGTGTCTGCTATATAGTTTTAAGACACATAGACAAGAATATATAAATATATAAAGAAATGGACTAAGAGAGTTTGACATCACCCATAGGGTTCAGCTGTCACATATCGCATCTTCAATGTACAGATGAGAAAATATAGAAATCTCAAGACAAACTTTTTGCAATCACTATCACTCCTGCCTGTAGTACTTTGAGCCCTTTTAGACCTAGTACACAGTCAAAGTGACATTTCCTGCTCCAAAATGTCCTTTCCTTAAAGTAAAAGTAAGTCTGGTCCCATACTTTCCTCACAAGGCTGTTTGAATGTGATTCTAAAGAAGACCTATTGTGTTTGTATCTGCTATACACTTATAATCTATTCACTATGGATCATTATGTAATCATTTGGTCATTTTAAATCACAGTATTAATCTAAAAACTCTGACTTCCACTTTAGAAAATGGCAGTGCCCAGTGAGAGCTGATGTCGCTGTAAACGTCATCACAACAAAGAGCTGTGAAGTTGTTGCTGCCTCCTGTGGTTAGCTGTATATATCACACTAGTGCTATTGAGCCACAGATTGATGACTACGCAACGCTGCTGAATATTATGTGTATCACAGATTAAGAAAATAAAATTGGCAAACAAAGTGCTCTCCAAATACAACTTTGGGTGAGTAAATCATGAGAGGAAACTAAAAAAAGAAAAGAAATGTGGTTAAAAGCTCTAAAAAGTCGATTCTGCTTAATAGGTCTGCTTTAAGGTATACTGTCTAGTAATAATGCTTTATTAGCCCAGCCTGTAATGTTCCACAGTATAGCATTAAATATAGCTATAGCATTTCTTTAATTTCTAGTGTTTTGGTTAGGGCTGGGTATCATTAAGAAGTTGCCGATAGGATACATACCTTCGAAGCATAGGCCACGATATGATACACATCTTGATACAATGAGCTTTCGATTTGATACGATATATTTCAAATCGATTTGATACAGTTCAATTAAAAAAATAATGGCAAAATTATGACTGTGATATTTAAAAGTCTTTGTTAAACCACTTCTTGTGCAAATTTCATATGAAACACACCAGTTTTAATCCTCAAAACAGTGAAAATGTCAAATGTGTTGCATAAACGAGTTTCCTTCCTCTAAACAAGCAACAAAACTGTAGCACTGTAACAAAATAATTTAGTGAGACATAACAAAATATACTCTAGGCAATATATCGATACATCAGTTCCCGATATTGATACTGTGTCATCACATTAAATGAGACCATATTTCAATATTTCAATATTTTTGCATTTATTTTTGTTTTGATTAGTCAAAAAAAATACCTTCAATAACACATATACTTACTGTGAGGTTGCGGGGTTGCCTGTCCGCAGATCTGACCTGTAACTTGGTATGGTGGCATTACCTGCTTTTCTTCATGGATTGATTAGGTTAATGCCGTAGTGCGGAACATCCCATACAAAGCAATTAACCTCCATCAAGACAAGCAATTGGTAAAACCTTCATCAGAAATGTTACACAGTGCACCTTTAAGTTAACTTCACTATTTAGACAGAAGCGTACACGGTCAAACTTTTCTTCATTTTAGTTCTCAGCGTTGTCATGTAAACCGCCTTTGTACCATCAAATTCGGCCCCAATTTCTGCTCCCTCCAACGCCCATTAACTCACCGCCGCTCGGCAATTACACCGGAGCCAGACACTAAGTCCCCTTGAAAGTTCCCCGCGATCAATATTTCAGCACTGAATGGCACGTTCACTCTTAAACAAAAATAATGCTCCCTGACAACCCCACACAGGCTGGCAGGCAGTTTGGAGGAGGTCTGGAAGTCCTCTGAGCCCATTAGTAGGGTTTTAATGAGTGGAAAGTGGAAAGCAGTACCAGACCCCCCACTGTTTTTTTGATACAATGTCCTGTCATCTCATTAATTCCTTATGACTTTCGGCGCTGGAGCAGGACAGTAGTGGATACCCCGTGCCTGTGGGGGTACCGCCAGGGGGGACTGTGACGACCAGCTGGACCAGGGCACCTCAGCATGGCCCCAGACGGTGATAATGGCCTCCCCGGTCTCTGTTTTATACTTCATTCTTTGTCACTAACGTTGTAATGGGCTTTTTGAACTGCAGGGGAAGTACGGATATCGACATGGGGGGCCTGCGCTGAGTAGATTAGTAAGCAAGGAAGGTGTTCAACGGTCTGGGATAAGGTGGTAATTTGGAGCAAGGTTAGTGCAAAGTCGCTAGCCAGCTTGTCTAAAAGTATAACTGGAAAATGTTCAAATAACTTTCGATAACTGAAATGTGTTTTTGACCTGCTATTTTAAGAATACTGTCCGGAAATAATGCAGTATTTTCCTGTCATTGATAAAACCCCGAATGACATCTGGAGTTAAAGGTGCACTGTATAACTGAGTAGCTTAGTAAGCAAGGAAGGTGCTCAGCTGTCTGGGGTAAGGTGGTAATTTGGAGCAAGGTTAGTCCAAAGTCACTATCCACCATGTCTAAAAGTATAATTAAAAAATGTTCAAGTAACTTTCGATAACTGGAATATGTTATAGTTTTGGTTTATGTATTCTGAGCTGCACCTCCTACATTTCAGAGTAAAGCAGAATTGTAAATATTCAGTTTATTATGTTAATTTCCCCTCGGCAAAACCCTTTCAGTAATTTAAAACGCCACAACCAGCTTGTTGTTTTGAGAACTGAAATGTGCAACTTGCAGAATTCACAGCAGACCTATGTAATTAAGGTGCACTGTGTAATATTTTTAGTAGAGGGTTAACCACCTGCCTTTCTCCATGGAGATGTTATTGCTTTTTCGAGATTGTTCAGTATCGCATTAAAGAGACAGTCAGGAATTTTGGACATAGGACCTCATTTCCTAGTGAGCCAGAGTGTTGGAAACGTGTGGAGAGATTTTTTTAAAATATTCCATCCAGTCCTTGTATTTGCAGAGGTCGCTGGTGCTAGGCTAGTGCATGTCAATGGCCATAGTTATCCTGCCACTAAAAACAGTCTTACCCACTCCACAAAGCACCCGAAGCAAATCTATTACACCAGACTGTCGATGTAAATGTCTGTGTTGATAGAATAATTTAATAAGTAAATTCAATAAGTAAAACCAACATTGCATTTGAAGGATTTATGTCTGAGCAGCAGTAACGAATTGTACTTCCTGATAGGAAGCTTGGTAGTGGCGGACTGATATCACCTAGCACCTATCTTACCGCCAAAGTAAAATTCCGTTGCTAAGAAAATAGTCCCTCAACATGCGACGATTCGTGCGATGCAAGGTTAGTTTTATTTCAAACATTATTTTATCAACACAGACATTTACATCGACAGTCTGGTGTAATAATAGATTTGCTTCTGGTGTTTTGTGGAGTGGGTAAGACTGTTTTTAGTGGCAGGATAACTATGGCCATTGACATGCACTAGCCTAGCACCAGCGACTTCTGCAAATACAAGGACTGGATGGAATATTTAAAAAAGTGACTCCACATGTTTCCAACTAGGAAATGAGGTCATATGTCCAAAATTCTGGACTGTCCCTTTAAACTCATCTATCTACATGCACCAACATCTGACACCACGTTACAGACCAAGTTATAAATCATATCTGGGGAAAGGTGAGCCTGCTGACTCTAAGAATGCATGTATTTGTTTGTATTAAAACTGTAAATCTGTAATTCTTTAAATTCAACAGAGTCTTAAGGCCATACGTGGAAAAATGCAGGTAATAATAGCATCTCCATGGAGACAAGCAAGCAGTGAACCCTTCAACAGAAAAGTTTCATAGTGCACCTTTAAAATAAGCAAATATTTTCAAAGTATAGCTAAAAGGTGGATTGTAACTTTTCTAATGGAGGGTCTGTCAAATGGTTTTCTTCATGGAGATGTCATTGCTTTGTCTGGAATGTTTCACAGTATAACATTAAATCTTTCTGTCATCATGGAGACCAAACCAGACCAAGTTACAGGTCAGATCTCTGGAAAGGCGACCCCGCTCACAGTCGAAATGCCTGTTTTTCTACGTATTTTTGAGCTATCAAACCACCTGTAATTGAGTAAATGTAAAGTAGAGCTGTTTAATGTCATACTGTGGAACATTCTAAGTAAAGCAATGATATATCCAGTGCACCTTTAAGACATTGCAGGTCATTCCACAATGCCTTAATCTGTTGATGAAATGTTGTTGTCATTCTGTGTTGAGTGAATCATAAGAAAAATTTGCCTTTTCCATTACTAACTTCATGTAATTCACACCAATAATATCTAGCTTAACAATCAGCATGAGACGTACTTAAAAACTCATGACAAACTTAATGCGATAAAAGTTAAGTCGACAATCAACTTCTGGTAACAAAAGATTGATATACTTCTTGTGTATAGTCAGAACGCTGCTGGAGACGACCGCGGCGCTCATTTTTCTAAAGACAAAAACAAGTGACAGGCAAATGAGGTGGCATTTCTCCCTTTTCCCCACATAATGCGTCATTTCATGGAGAGAGGCTTTTGATAAATGCCGTGTGTGGAACAGACAGGGATCCACGGCTCCAGCTTTGTATTTAAATTCACCAACAATATAACGCCTTTTCATTTGGGAGCGTTTGGATGCATGCGGCGCTGCGATCGGCTAATTAAGAGCTCCGAAGCCATTCCAACAAACAAGCGTGAGCGAATCATATCTGCTATGAGCCTATATTGTTTTTCAATTTGAATTAGAGCCTAAATGAAGCATTAGGAAACATGCACACAACCTTATACCAGGGCTTTGTGGGTTTATTATTGTAATCGTATTGAACCGTGCTCATAAACCCAATGATGAATGAAGAAAATAGGATTTCAGTTTAGCTGTATTAATAGGTAGATGTACTCTGTATAAGCAGATGTGTCTCGTTGGACAAAAAGATGCACTGTGTAACTTCTCTGGAGCATCTGCCACCTGCTGCTTTGTCTAGAATCTTCCACAGCCTGGCATTAAAACTATCTGTCTCCGTGAAGCTGATGGTTTAAAGGTATTTTTGTGCAATGAAATCACACAAATATGTTTAATGTAATACTGTAGAACATTTCTGGGTAAGCAATATGATTTCTATGGACCAAGCAGGTAGCTGGCCCCTCCAAAATGGCAAATTGCACCTTTAATGAGAAGTACTGCTTTCTTTACTTGCATAGAAATGGATTTCTAATGATTGTAGTTTATCCAAACCCCATATAAAACTGCCCTCACAGTTGATGCAAAAAAAGCTTTTTAGCTGGCATGAGAAATGAACTGCTCCTGCCACTGTGACTACCACTGTGTCAACATTTAGTCAACTAGCAAACTTTACTAGTTATACTGACACTAATAATACTTTAAAGGGATGCACTGATCTATCTTTTCTTTTATCTCAATATCAACTGATACCAGACTGATTATTTATTTTCTTTAAACACAAATGTCATATTGTCATCATGTAAAATAACTACAGAACAGCCTTGAAAAAATATATTACAGTCTGATTTGTGCCAACACTGACCAGTAAATCATCTATTACAACAATTTATAGACCCATTTAGGATATCGACTCAACACTGTAAACCCAAATAAGTTACCAGAACTCAAAAAAATGGAGGCAATTGATTGCTTCAATTATTTTAAGCTGATGAACTTAAAAGTCACAATCTTCCAGAACTTAAAACATTAGAAGGCTTGCTACTTGTACCTTTTGATAACAAATGAATTAAAATAGCTCATTCAGCTTAACTCAAATATTTGAATTTGGAGTTTTCAAACCACTGGAATAATTTTTATTAAATTTCTGTTTTATATGTAATCAATGATTTTTGTACACATAATCCAATATATCGACACACATTATAGTATAAAAGTATATATAGACATATCATAATTTACACACATTATACACACCCGAGGAGGGGGATTTAAACCCAGGTTCCCCACATGAAAATCCAGGGATTTACTAGTCTAATCAATATTATATCATATGTACATAGTTTCATAATACCTACATACTTACATACATTACACGTTATAGTATACACATTGTACATTATACATACATTAGATATTATTTTTAGCTACTTAAATTTACTAAGTTGTACCTCATCTATGTTTTTAAGTTACACTCATTTATACCCACAATAGTTCCCTTTAATAAAAAATATTAGTTAAAATTATTCAAAAAGAAGAACATGTTACAGCAACTTGACATAATTAAGTTAGTAGGACTATTTCTAAAACTTTGAGTATAACGTTCAGATTTACAGTGAACTCTTATCTTGGAAACAATATCCAATCCATCAAATTTTTTAAATATCAGCATCGATACATGATACCAGTATTGTATCAGTGCATACCTGTTACTTTAGTATTGTTTCTCACTGTACTTGTACTGCTTCTTGAGCTACTAATGTACGGCAGCTTCTTTTCTTACCACTTTATAACCACTGTGTTATCCTTTTATTACTGTTAACACTTTTACTACTACAAATACTGCTCTTAGTGTTGTTAGTACAGATTAGTTTTTCCTCTTGCCATCTTTTAAATATCTAGATAACTTCATTTTCCTGTCTCCGCATACACTAAGCCCACATACTCCGAAGGATTCAGAAACAGGGCGGCATATCTGTGTTAAAATGAAATGTAATCTTCAATGCCGTGGATGTTTCTGCTGTTTGTCTTTGCAGATGTACACGGCCGCGGGGTTGTACGCGCCCAATATCATAATGAGATATTGAGATACAGCAGGTGGAGAGAACCCAAGCTCTTAGCAATATATCATTATTTACCTAGTGAGAACGAGGAGCGCGCTAACCTTTGTAGTGCCTTCAATCTCCCTTATCTTACATTAGCAGCCGAATTGTGTGCCATGGGTAGCCCGAGCATCCCTGGAGCTGAGAAAAAACCTTGGCTTGTTGAAGAGATAGAGGCTGAAATCTTTGTTAAAATGATTGAAAGCTCCGTTCTGCTCTACAGAAAAGTCTTCCTTTGGCCACCTGTGTGAATTCCATAAAAGAGAATACACCTGCGGCCAGAACCAGAAATGGGAATTGTCAAGGAATTATTAATATTGATTCTGTCTATTTCTCCACCAGTGCTAGTAAAAATGTATCTGTTTTCAGTATACAAAAGCCCATGTGATTTTCAGTGTTTAGAATTGGATATTTGAAACTGGAAACATAAAACAACAGTATAACAGAAACTACACACAAACTAATCAAATTATGGATAGTTGTTTTTAGTTTGAAGCTGCCCTGTGTAACTTTTCTGGGCATTTATTCATAGAAAACATATTACTTTTTGTATTAGTTGTTTACTTTATGGAATTTTTATCGAGAAATAAACAATTCTGACACCCACATATGTCCTTAAAGATCCTATATTATGCAAAATTGATTCTTAAACTATATTATAATGCTGTTACTTCCTCAAAAACATACCTGGAGTTGTGTTTTGTTTCATTCACACATGTCTGAGTAATCCTACTTTAAGAAAAGATAAAATAAGCTTTATTGTCCCAAAGGGAAATTTGTCTTGGACTCACTGCTTAAAAACACAGTTAAACTCACACGCACAGCACTAATGGTCGAGGCCTCAGCGCAATTAAATTTTCTCTTAATATGACATGAAATGAGAGTAGTTTACTTTTAAACAATAATCATAATCAAAATAATAATAATAATCATATGTATTGGATGTGAACAAAAGTAATTGTATTAGTAAAAAAATAAAACTACTTTCAGTTCTGGATATCTAGTAGGCTTCCTAATTAATAAGACATGTTTCCAATCCACCATAATTCAAATAAATAGAGATGTGCGTGTCTCAAGAACAATGAGGAAAAATAAACAATATATATATATAAAACAAACAAACAAACAAACAAACAAAAAAAAAACGGTGCATTATAGTGAGGGCTCCAAACTCAAGTTCACATAGAGCCCCCAAATTACAAACTCCACCACTGCAGTCAGACAACAGTCACAAGATACAGTACATGTGTCCGTTATTAATGTACGTTGTCCAGTTGTGCACTGCTCAACGATAACGTGTCCAAGTTATTGCACTAGCCCTATTGCACAAACAGTTATTGCACAAAGAGTTATTGAGCTGTCTGCATCCCCAAAGCTCAAAAGACTCTGCTCCACCTTGTAATGTCATGAAGTGGTAGTTTTCAAGTTTAACCTCTACCTTTTTACCTTAAGATTGGCAATTCCAGGGCTGAAATTATCCAAATTATTCCATTGATTGGTTATGAAGTTTAAAAACACAGTGGTGCACTTTCTGTATTACCATATGACATCACAAGTTAGAACAGAGTGTTTTCTGTTTGAGAGAAGAACTCAACTGAAATATGCAGGATTTTAGTGTTAAACATTTGTGAATAAAACAAAACACAGCTCCAGGCAAACTAAATAAAACTATAATATAGGATCAGAAATAGCGCAATATAGACCCTTTAAGCCCCTTCCCTTAAATGTTACTCTTATTTAACTAGTAATAATTACTTTGTGCCATTATAGCTGATATAATGAGGTAGTTTGGGATAACAGCGTATCATATCATGTAACAAGAAATCAGACTGAAGCGTTAAGTAACAGAACGTTTAAACTGTCCTTATAACTTTTAACACAAACTTCCTTTATTCACTTTTGGCCTTGTGTCCTGCTTGTAAACACATGACTTACAGTTAGATGCACTGAAACGAACCTCCGCACTATTTTGTAGAAGTCCCCGCGGTATATTTTCGGCTTGTGTCAACTTTTGTAATGCAAATGTTGTAGCAATAACACTCATCGGATATCTGGGCCACACTGAACTCTATACGGACTGCAGACTATGAGAGGACAATCCTATAAATACATTAACCTAAAGCTAACGCGGGACTTTCTCCACTGAAGGTGAGAGGGAAGTGGCTAAAGTAGGACAGACCCTGCAGACCACATGGATCAAAGTAGAAGTTCTGTCCAGGGACCTGACAAAGGCCATAAGGAGTCATACTGAGGGCTGTACAGAGGAGAACGGGCAAGAAAGAAGTGTACTTTTCAAAACTGCAAAAGTAAACATTTATTATTTCAATATTTTTTTTTTTTGTAGAATAGTATCTTGATTATTGGTTATTGTTTTTTGGCCAAAGCAGTCTTAAACTCAAACTTTTTGTGCTATTATCAGTTGTTTACTTCATTAAATTTGTATGCAGAATGAAACAGTTTTGGCAACTTTTTACATTTTCAGTATTATCAGTTATTAAAGGTCCTATATAGAGATGTAACGATATCCAAATCTCACGGTACGATATTTACTGCGATATTTTCAAAAGACTGATATAATTGTAGATGGGACATTCTTATGATTTTAAAATACCTTGACAAGATTTTGGTGTGAATTATTACCTTCATAATCCCAAGAATTCAAGTAAAAAACATATTTCTTCATGCTGTCTGCACTGAAATGAATCATGGGATATGTAGTTCCCTATGTTTATAAGCTGTTGCTACTATAAAAGCATGCATTTAAGCAAAGGAACTCGTGATTCGATATATTGTGACAGTCTACGATATTATTGTGAGACTTTTGACGATACGATATCACGATTGTTACATCCCTAGTCCTATACTAATCAAAATCGACTCTTATGAGCTTTTAGCCATGTTATAATATCGTTACTTCCTCCAAAACATACATATATATAGCTATGTTTTGTTTCATTCATGTTGACACATGTAAATCTGCTTGCATCTCTCGAAGCTCAAAATGCTCTGTTCAACCTTGTGATGTCATGAATGAAGTGGTAGTTTTCAAGTTAACCTACCTTTTACCTTTAGAGAAATTTAGTAGAGATGTACTAGCCTGATTCATAAGCTGGTTTCACTTCATGGAAACTGTCTGACCTCACAGCGTTAGAATTCGTTCGCTGGTACTTTTTTTATTTAACCAATCGCTGCTATTTGGTCGTGACTTGTGTAATGTGCCACTAACGGGGCTAACTGGTATATTAATCTTTTCCCAAATCCTTTAGGAAAAAGGGCAATAACGTCTTTCCCCTTGATAAAATTCACCGAACATTGTCTTTGTTACGGTTTTAAATCCTTACTCTCGGGAATCGTTGCAACACAGAATATATGGCTCTTCACTGATGGTCTGGTGCCCGACCTCGCACTTCCGAGGTTTTGCGAACCATCTAGTGTATTCCGATTACTGATCTAATCGCTGGAGAGAAATTAAATTGAGCGGAGGCACTAGG